>NW_027266275.1:6697500-8012500 GCF_022045235.1 Haliotis cracherodii
TCTTTGGATTTGGCACCTTATAGAAACTCATGAACCAGTCTATGAGCAGTGCTTTAATGCACGACATGTGGTAAACACTTGGTGGTGAATAATTATTTGTGTGCATAGTATCAGGAATCAGATGATCACACAAACTAGTGATGTCATGTTCGGTTGGATGGGTCAATGAATTCATTATTTAAGTATACATATTTTGCAGAAGTTGAAACTGAAAAATATTTTTTGACAAAACATTTATTTCATATATATGTTGAACAAAAAAAGTAAGGGATCATGAAATATTTCTGTATACCATACACATTTAAAGAAACTCAGTCTTCACTACTAACATATTCATGTTTGTTCAGTATAACCACAAAAAGATTTGATCAAAGCAAAATAAATATCTACCAGTATATATGTTACAGTCAGTGTGTAAAATAACTGAAATTGTTCACTTTGGTTACTGAGTATATGATCTTGCATCCCTCAGAATTAATAATGACAAGAAAAGCACTGCAGCGCTCTTGTGGACTGTAATTCAACATTTAGGTTTCAGTCAATTCTGCAGCTGAATCTATGATGGTTATGATGTAAGCAGTATGTCTTCATCCAAGCAATGTACTCTCTCTGTCTTAGCATATTTGCAAAGGCCATGTTGTCAATAATCCTCTTGAAAGCAGAAATATCTGTAGATTTATTGTACAATAGAGGATTACTTAATAGTGAGGAGGTCCACATTCTCACACTAAATAATCAATGACATCAAAGGGAGCATCACCCAATGATCATTCCTTTATCATAGACCTGTCTTCTTGTAATTGTACAGTGGTAATTTGTCAATAGCTTATGGGTTGTGTTGACGGACTGGTAAACAGTAATGTTTGTCGACCTGATAGTAAGGCAAGTAGGATCGACATGGTGTGGTTAAGGTGTTGGTCAATCTCTCAGTCAGGTGAGATGGATCTGCATGGCATGGTCAAGATGTTGGTCAATCTCAGTCAGATGAGATGGATCTGCACAGTGTGGTTAAGGTGTTGGTCAATCTCTCAGTCAGGTGAGATGGATCTGCACAGTGTGGTTAAGGTGTTGGTTGATCTCTCAGTCAGGTGAGATGGATCTGCACAGTGTGGTTAAGGTGTTGGTCAATCGCTCAGTCAGGTGAGATGGATCTGCACAGTGTGGTTAGGGTGTTGGTTGATCTCTCAGTCAGGTGAGATGGATCTGCACAATGTGGTTAAGGTGTTGGTCAATCTCTCAGTCAGGTGAGATGGATCTGCATGGCATGGTCAAGGTGACTTGGTCAATCTCACAGTCAGGTGAGATGGATCTTCATGGTGTGGTCAAGGTGTCGGTCAATCTCATAGTCAGGTGAAATGAATGAGTGAGTGAGTTTGGAAATGAATGTTTTACCACCTTCTAAATTGTCATAAGTAAACAAAGAGTGAGATTGTTTTTTATACTGCTTCAAGCAATATCCCAGCAATATCAAGGCAGGGGACACAAGAATCAGCTTTACACATTATACCAATAGGAACCTGAACCAGAGCCTTTGACTTTAAGAGTGAACACTTTAACCACACAGTAAACATCACTTTTGTTGGTAAAAAGAAAAGCAGGTACAAATATTGAAAGCAAATATTGACGTAAGAAAATGCAATCCACTGAAGTCTGGCACCAAGAAACTAGTTAATGAGTTTAGCAATGAAGCTACTTCGAACAATATTTCCTATGAGCTGCAGCATGTAATCAAATGTATGAAGAAAGCCATAAATGAGGTAGGCCCTAAGACATGTACTAGTGTGCCGTGTTACCATGGAGTGACAGTATGGTGGAGACAGTCCATTTAGGATCATAACTGGGGCAAATCCGGAACCAGCAAATCCTTGTACCTAAGGGAAATAACTCTTGATGTCCTGACCCAAGCTCCTCACAGCGTGTGACACCTTCGTTACCTTCTCGGTAACATCGCTGCCACCAGTGTGGTGCCCCACATGGCAATTACAAGAATCTTGAAATTTGCCCCTGAACCCCAAATGTGGTAACGTTTATACTTTTGTTTACATCTTTGTGAATGCCATCATAGTGAATTTTGAAATGGTGTACGACTGACCAGATTTGATGAACTTAACTTCTCGTTTGTTTAATCAGATTGGTTCGGGATTGCAAACTCATTGAAAATCACCCAAATCCCAACTTACATTTTTACTATACCAAGTACATGATGGTTGAAATGAAATAGAAATTCAAATTGACAAAAAAGAAAATAATTTAGAGTATTCGGCGTCACGACTATCATCACCTGTTTGTAAACATGACAGTCTGTCAGTTATGAGTTCAACTCCATGCATGGTTGTAGCCACCTATCACAGTTGGGAGCTTTGACTGGTGGCAGTGACAGTATACAGAGCTCTTCAAATGGGCTATCAGTGTGAGGAGCTTGGTCTAATCCTACCTAAGGGAAGTAACTCTTGATGTCTGCCCTCTGGGCCAGCCCAAAGGGACAATACAGACTGGGGTAAGGCAATGTGTGCCAGGGTAGGACTGCTTATCATACACTACTGTACAATGGTATTGTGCAATTGTAAAAGGATGCCTTGTTTTATGATGTAGACAATCACATACAATTTTCCATCCTTCTCAACTTTAAATCTGCACAGTTTTTGATTCAACTCCTTGGTTGACATAATATAACGTGGCCACCTGGTGGGCATGTAGGGCGATTATCTTACGCACTGAGAAAGGCCATTAGGCTTATGTTACAGATTGCCTGTTTGCCTCCAAGGAACCTTAGAAATTTCTGCTTAAGTTCACTTACTATTCACGTATACCTGGTATCATTAACTCTTTTACCCTTAGAGATAAGCTTTAGTTTGTTGACTAAAGCATGTGCATCACAATATTTTTAATTTGGCATGATCAGTTTTTTATTGTCTTTGTAAATGATATATCTTAAGTCAACCATCATTGTACACAAACCATTAATAAGTATGTTGTAGACAAGTCAGAAACACATACAACTTCATGGATAACATCTTCTGGTTTATTGCATAGCGCGACGTTTCGATGTAGATTCTTACACCATTATCAAGCTGGAGTGCGGCTTCATAATGCCAATCAAACATGTAGACACTTCTGTCAGGTGAAAGTTGGCTCTCTTTATTTGAATTTTGGAATGACCACTGACTTTACTGTTCAATTGTTGTTCAACTTTACATTTACATTTTGAACAGAGCAGGCAAATAAAGACAGTTTAAAGACATTCCTTTTTTAAGTGTGTGTGTATTTACTTTGCTCTAATTTGTATAGGTAGTGGTTGGATAGAAATGATAATATGAAGGTTGACTGATAAGTCCTGAGTATCACATAGAAGGAACTGTGTAGTGAAATTGTATTTTGTTGACATTACATCATGTCATAGAGATATATCCACAAGAACTGGAATACATTGTAAAGCTCTGACAAGTCAGTAACATAAACAGAAGTCTGTGATATTTGGAAAATGGACAAACTTGAGGAATGTGTGCTGATCAAGTACTTGGCTTAACACCAAAGACCATCCATTATGATATCTGAGTACAACACTGATGCACAGCCCCTCCTGATGCCAACATAAAGAGGTGGCCAGCAGATTTTAAGCATGGCAGGGAAAGTTTTGAAGATGACCCTTTCTTGGAAGACCTGTGACATCCGCAACACCAGAAATAATCCAGGGAATCCATGACATGGTGATGACTGACCAGCGAATGATTCCACGTCGTATTGCTCACTCAGTAGGCATTTCCATGTATAATCCATTACCTACGACACTTTGGCAGTGAAGAAAGTTGAGTTCCAAAGGTTCTGACATCTGATAAAAAATGGACCAGGCACATTTTTCATCATAATCTAGCTCTGTTTGAAGCTGATCCAGCTGATTCTTGCAATGATTTGTGACTATGGATGAAACCTGGGGTCACCACTTTCAGTCCAAACAGTGAAAGCAGTCAAAGCATTGACATCACACCACCAAAGGGAGGGGAGCAGTGTCCCATCAGCTGGAAAGAGTACGGTCTCGGTGTTCTGGGATGCCAAGGCTGTCATCATGGTGGACTACCTTCTGAAAGGCCAGACAATAAGCGGGGCATATTATACTGCACTTTTGAGGCAATTACAGGATGATTGTGTGAGAGGAGTAGAAAGCTGAGAAAAGGTGTGCTCTTTCATCAAGGCAATGCACACTGCACAAATCAGATACTGGCATGGCTACAACCCACTTGTGTGGCTTTGAACTCCTTCAGCACCTGCCATATATGACTCGGTCAGACTTCCATCTCTTCCCAAACCAAGAAAACTCTAACTGGAACCCACTGCTCAAACAATGTTGTTTAACGCTGCACTCAGCAATATTCCAGTTATATGACGTTTGTTTGCAAATAATCGAGTCTGGACCAGACAATTCAGTGATTGACATCATAAGCACACAATTTGGGATACGATGACATGCACCAACCAAGTCACCGAGTCTGACTACCCGATCCTGTACGTTGCCTCTTACGACAAGCATGGGTTGCTGAAGACCTATTCTGACCCGGATCTTCACGGCTGCACCGTAAATGCTTTCAGACGAATGTCCCTTACCCTTGTCAGGATGTAATAAAGACGAAATCTTTAGATGTATATAGACAATTAATGAGAATAAACACATGAACACAGAATAAAGTACATCGTGTACAGTACCCATGAGCGTAACAATGTATGGCATTGGTGAATCCTTTCAGCCCCATTCAGCAGATCGGTAAAACAAAGACTAAGTACACTGTGTTGCCTGATAGCAACATTAATACACATACAGACAGATCTAGTGACCATCCTTTATGGCAGTGATATTTTATATTATCTGCTACATCAGCAATAATACTCAAGGCTATGTGGCAGATGTTCACACATGGCCAGTGCCATATGTGTGTCTAGACTAGGCAATAAATCACATTTGACACAATTTCTGTTTTTCAAATGGTAAATGTTGTAAGCCCATGTACTCTTGTCAGCTTGATTCATATCGTAAAACAAAATTACACATTTCACAAAACATATCTGGCAGCAACAAACAGAAACCACCCAAAGTTCCTCCTTGAATCCCACAGGGCAATCATGCCTCTACAGTTTGGCAGGTAATAAAGTGCAACCCCTGATTTATATGTTCGCTCCAAAACAATATCCCCGCTTTTTTAGAAACTTTCAGCAATTCATCCAAGTAGATCTAAAATGTGATTTATTTGCTATAAAGAAAAGGTTGTCTATATGACTATCACTAAACACAGACAATCAAGTATACTGTGACACCAGTGGGAGGGCAATTATATGACTAGAAATCGAGTCACAGATCAGGAGATGGCATGTGACGATGTCTAAGTCGATGCTGGTTTGTCAACTCCAAATGGATTTGGCAGGTTCCATTCTGTTTCCCTGTTTATGTCAAATATGTAACAGCTTAACAAAATACTGATTCAGTTACCAATGTTCCATTATGATAGATATTTGCCCGACATCCATTCCGTTAATTGCACATTTGCCCTATCTGTTTTAGTTAATGACAACATGTTTTAGTAGAGCAATAATTTCACTTTTCAGATATGATGCAGGGGGAGTTGTTTAAAGTGTCGGTGCAAGGTTCTGGACAACATGGTGAATATTCAAAATTACTGGACTACCTGCCAAACTGTAGACCATGCCTCAAGCTGACGAGAGTGTGGGAGGTATGTCAGCATAACTTGGGAAGAAAGTGATGCAGATCTTTGAGTTTGGTGAAACCCAACAGCATGGGTATGGTGTTGACAAGCCAAAGATCATTATCAGAAGAAATTGTGATTCAACCCACAATAATAGGATCCTGGCAAACCTAAGGGACACAACTCTCACAGAACATTATGGTGTCTTAGACAACTGGGCATGGGTATGCCTGTTGAACTGACTACAGACAAATCCATTCTGAAAAGGGATTTACCTGAGGTACAGTGCCATGATTCTTTGCTTGAAACCTAATGGCATTTCTTATTTACACTAGAACATTCATATCAGAGTAGTGATGATGTGGTTGGTGTGTGACACATTTTGTATCCTGGCACAAGGGAAATGTACAAAATGTACCATGATACACACTGTTTTTATTCTAAATCAGTTGATAGTCATGGGTATCATTCTCTTTACCAAAGTGAAAGCACTGTTTTACAATAAGGTATTAATGAATTTCTAACTGAAATGAAATATGACAGAAGCCATTTATTCGCTATTATCAAAGTACTTTTATACCAATCCATGTCACAATCAAACATAACACCATCACAATAGAAACCAACAGAACAAAGTCAGATGAGACCACAGTAGAGCAATGTCACAACAAGACATAAGAAAGCATAATCATAACAGAACATAAATGAATAATGTCACAGTACATAAATACCCAGGAAATAATGACAAACAACAATGTATTGTTTTCTCATTGTCATTCTCAAAATGCCTCCTACCAAGAACAGACTAATCAGCCAAGAGTTACTCACAAGATCTTCCAATAATTCTTATCGATCAGGCCCAAACATTAAAACTCTTACATCATAACGTTTTGAATTGGCTAGTCAGCTCTCTGGAGGCTAACTTTGGCGCCAACATGGCGGGGACTTTAAGAATGTTAGTTTGTGGTAACACAATTATAAGGCTCAGATACAGTTTATCCTGCTAATGTTTCATATGTCCAGCATCATGGATATTCAGTGATAATGTTCATCTCAACAACCTGGGTGTTCAGTGGCAATGTTCATCTCAACATCCTGGATGTTCACTGATAATGTTCATCATAACATCCTGGGTGTTCAGTGATAATGTTCATCTTAACATCCCCGGTGTTCAGTGATAATGTTCATCTCAACATCCTGGGTGTTCAGTGATAATGTTCATCTCAACATCCTGGGTGTTCAGTGACAATGTTCATCTCAACATCCTGGGTGTTCAGTGATAATGTTCATCTCAACATCCTGGGTGTTCAGTGATAATGTTCATCTCAACATCCTGGTGTTCAGTGATAATGTTCATCTCAACATCCTGGGTGTTCAGTGATAATGTTCATCTCAACATCCTGGGTGTTCAGTGATAATGTTCATCTCAACATCTCGGGTGTTCAATGATAATGTTCATTTCAATATCCTGGGTGTTCAGTGACAATGTTCATCTCAACATCCTGGGTGTTCAGTGATAATGTTCATCTCAACATCTCGGGTGTTCAGTGATAATGTTCATCTCAACATCCTGGGTGTTCAGTGATAATGTTAATCTGAACATGATATCATTGATCGCATTATAATTATTAGTCTCAATTATATATTTTAATCTGAAAAGAATGTCATCTCAACGTCCGGGGTGTACCGCGATAACACGCACCATCTCAAGAACTTATGCTCCATTTCATTACCAGTGATTGCAAAAACAGATATAAAAAGATACTTTCATCATACAAGGAAAGCGAGGCAACAGAACATACACAATGTCTACTAGTTTGTGTTCAGAGAAAGCTCTAGATTTGTCAGAGGAAGTTAAATTTGATTTACACACATATTGACTTCTTGGTTTCAACAGAATTCATGCTCAATATATTCAAATGTCGTGTTCTCATTTTTATTCATCCCCACTGAGGAATTGAACAAATAAGATTTCACACCACCACAAGCCATTTTGTATGTATTAGCATCATTTTTTTACTCATATTCATGTACATTTTTCTTGGAGAACAAACAATCAGTTCACAAAATACCAGATTTCACGTAATACTCCCCACCACCACCTCACTCAGAAATTAGTCAATATTTCATTTCGAAAGTTACGAGTAATTATATGTAGTAAACTTAACACAAACAAAGGTTGTAACAAAAGATTACAATAAAAATATTATTTCATCTAAACACCTAAACAAATTACATGATAAAACAATATTACTCTGAAAATCACAGCTCTCAATGAATTACTTTTCAGGGTTTCCTTAACCTGCTGAATCTGAGGGTCACTGTGACTTACAGGAATGTATATCGAGGGTCAGTTGGAAAGTTAGTGAGTGAGTGAGTGAGTGAGTGAGTGAGTGAGTGAGTGAGTGATCCATGCCATCCAGGTCACCGGGCCTGCCCACCTGATCCATTTGGCCACTTCTTACAACCAGCAGAGGTTGCTGTGCACCAATTCGTACCTGGAATCACCACAGGGAAGGGCACAGGGTGATTGGATGAAAAAAAGTATTGTAGGCAACATCAAATACCAATGACATCTGCGTCAAAAAGAATTCTGATTACATTCAATGAAACTTTTATTACCTCTAATTTACTCCTCATATGAATTTAGATGTCTACAACAAATATCCTGAACAGCCAAAAGTTTCACATCTACATACCACCACCTGTAGATGAATCTGGTTCCTCTGCTTCTAATCCCACGTGGTGCCCCCTAACCCCGTACATCACCTATCACTATCAGGTATCAGGGATGGAATGTAGCAGCAGTCTCTCTTGGCATGGGAAGATATATATATACAATTCTGTCGGCCTGTTTTGTACAGTACGGGTTCATTCACTTGATTCAGGACAAAACCTGGGTACCTTCTAGTAATGTAGTAGTTGTACAGTTCTCCTTCTGAATTTGTTGATTGAATTTTGTTCAATTTGCTGTATGTTTGTTATTTAACACTGCACTACAGCTGTCTGTAAATAATCGCATCTGGACTGGACAATCTAGTTAGTATTTTATAAGCAACGACCCACATCAAACCAAGCCTGATCACTCAATTCAAGACACCTCTTACGACAAGTCTAGATTTCTGGGACTAATTTCAATCAAGAATCCTATTGTGTTTTTTGTCAACTTAATTTTGCAAGACATTTTGCCTCATAAAAATGAGACATTATCTACATGTGGAAAGCCAAACATTGCACAGGTCATAGTCACAACAAACATGGGCTAATCAGGACTGTTCTCTGTAATCCTGGAACCTATTCAGTGGGAACAAGTCTGAAGCAGACGTCACACCAAGAGAGGTCAGCACGAGCTCCTGCTTGGCTATAATGGTACACTATGTCAGCCAGGAGTTGTCTACCTTGGCGATCTCTGCACATTCAATCACAATGATATACAATGTTAGCCAGGAGTTGTCTACCTTGGTGATCACAGCACATTCAATCACAATGATATACTAGGTTAGCCAGGAGTTGTCTACCCTGGTGATCACTGCACATTTCAATCATGATGGTACACTAGGTTAGCCAGGAGTTGTCTACCCTGGTGATCACTGCACATTTCAATCATGATGGTACACTGGGTTAGCCAGGAGTTGTCTACCCTGGTGATCACTGCACATTTCAATCATGATGGTACACTAGGTTAGCCAGGAGTTGTCTACCCTGGTGATCACTGCACATTTCAATCATGCTCAACAACCATTGTTTCCATTAACATTCCATTTTATACACTTAAAAATTTCTTATTTCACATGAGATTGTTACTAAGCTTGTCCTGGTTATCTTAGATTAAACTGTTTACTGTATGTACTTTTGCTGTCAGTTATATTTAGTTCAGATTTGTACAAAATATTAGTATTGAGAACTGATTCAGAATTATAGCACTCAAATGTAACTCATCATTAAGGACTACCATCAGTCCACTTATACTTATACTTATTCCTGGCACAATTTGGTCTCGGGATACGGAAATAGCAGGTGAGGTGAGGTTAAATGGGGTTTAACGTCACGTCCAAATTATTGCACTTACATAGCGAATTGCATGCATGTGTGTATCTGTGGCTGCTTGTACTAGCCCAGACTGATGCCGATTTATAGTATTAGCTCACTGAGATACCATGCCTCAGTTGAACATGAATACCCTACTCAGACACAGTATATTGACTCCAAGCTGACCAGTCCTTGTTTTAGCCCCTTAATGCCGAGCGCTAGACAGGGTAATGACAAGTACCATTTTTTAATGTCTTTTGGTATAATGCGGCCGGGGATCGAACCCCAGACCTTCCACTCTCCGGGCTGACGCTCTACCACTAGACCACGGTCTGGAACTAGCAAGAGTATAGGGGGCTAAAAACCTGCCATCTCTCTTGAACAGTGAAATAGAGGAACTTTAAAAGTGATGTATTATACCCCAAGAATTCAGAAACATGATTTATTTCCCTCAGTAATGTCACAGCGTTTCCTCCATCTGAAGCAGCATCTTGTGTACATCATGCTGCTGATTAAACCTGCCAGCAATGTCCATACATCCATCTGTCACCCAGGTTGGTAAGTATCACAACAGAAGGATCTGCTGTCAATGTCTGCAAGCGGCCCCAGACACAAGCATATTGATATGTAATAACCCAGTAAGAGAAGTACGATGAGGTGAAATACGATTTCCTGTTGATTACATGGATGAAGTGACAATGTAATGTCTACCACTGCCAGGTTGCTGCAGAAACCAGCAGGAAAGTTAATACTTGGATGTCTGGAAAACTTGATACGTAATTCAAATACGGACACTTAAATAAATCCCTCAAAGCTGTTCCAAGTTTCTACATGCTACCTGAGTCAGGTGTTAATTTCTTCATTCTGGAACAATGCTGGTACAGTTGATTACATGAAACATAGTGTTGCAGGAAAAGCATTACAAATTGTACTATTAACATGAAAATATAAACTGTAAATCTTGAAGAAAATGCACCTCCAAATTAATATGACTGCTGACCCCTAGCCAAAATGCTACTCCCCACAACCCATCCACAGTGGAATGATACATATCCTTACCTTAGTCCAAACAAACAGCAAATAGCACCACTTATAAGCACTTCCGTAACAATATACAGTGTTTTCCTTAAAACAACACACAGTGTATGTGCTTATTCTGTTGACTGGTATTAAGGAGGTTTAAAGGCAATAAAATATTTGAACCAACATCAATTCACTGATTGGTATGCGGAGAAGGTGTCAACAATGCTCGACATGAGTGGGTAGAACTTTTGACCCCAGCAGTGATAACTCACCAGATACCTATTGTGTAGTTCTATTCTTTGACTGACATCGTTATATACTTGTATATACTCATATACAACTGCTGCTCAACAAACCGTGTTTGTGTTTATATTCATACTGGTATATCCGCTATCCAAATTGGGCAGTGAGGCCGTCTTATTGTAGATAGTCATTTTGAGACATAAATGCGAAGTTAATTAACGCTCACTTTAATTTCAATATTTACAGTATATAAAACAGTAGCACCACCTTATGTTCCTTCTTGACTCCATAAAGTTATGAATAAAAATGATAAACACTCCTGTTTGTACCTGTGTGTACAAAGACAGTATGTCACGTATCACACATGTTGAGACAGAAACAACTGTTCCCAATGCACTGCTAACAACGAGCAGGTCACAGCAAGGCTGGTGTCTCATTCTCCTTCACTGTCTCGATACAGTTGTGTCTACATCACTTCACATCTACACAAAGAGGTGTGTTTGTGTCCTGCATACAAGACACTGATACATTTAATGAGGAAGTCATGTTCCAGCTACTTAATCATCATGTCAAAATGACATTGACATGTGTAACATCTTACCAGCTGTCAATCACAAATCGATCATGCTAATTGCAGTGCATGGAGTTGACAAACTGCATAATTATTAACTTCAGCCAAACAACAAGTGAAATAGTGGAAACAGTGAAATGTATCAAACAATGCTCATTACAATAAAAAAAACGGAGATCAACATCACCCTCTGTGACTAATGCAACATATATTGGCATCCTCAGCTGTGGATATATACAACTGATATCGACATCACCCACTGTGAATATATAAAATTGATATCAACATCACCCACTATGGATATAAACAAATGATATCGACATCACCCAGTATGGATATATACAACATATATTGACATCACCCACTATGGATATATACAACATATATTGACATCACCCAATGTGGATATATACAACTGATATCGACATCACCCACTGTGAATATATAAAACTGATATCGTCATCTCCCACTATGGATATATACAACATTTAAGGACATCACCCACTATGAATATATACAACAGATATCAACATCACCCACTGTGAATATATACAACTGATATCTGCATCCGCATTATGGATACATCCAACAGATATCTGATTATTGTAAACTAAAGTAATTAAAATTCAAAATGGAAAGAAAACAGCTGTTCAATTGAGCGGAGGTTAACTTTTTATTGACTTGGAAAAAGCATGCAGCTTTTTGCTTCCAAACGGGGCATAAGGGATATATTCTGCCACTCAGAAGTCCATGTGCACCCTGTCTTCTTCATGGCGGGGTATAAAGGACATATTCTCCAACTCAAAACTTTATTTCATTATTAGGCGAGATACAAAGTATTTTATCAAGATCATGTGAACCAATCAGATCTCAACATTCTGACTTGGAGGTATAATAATGCTACTTATATCCATCAATCAACATATTTTCATCACTGAAGATGCTACTACCTAGATATTATTTCAGAGTAGTAGAGTCTATAACAAGAGTGTTTTTTCGATACCAGTACTTAGTAGAAAGATAAATAATTATTGACAACTGTTGCAAAGTTACACTTAAATAATATTACAGAGATTCAAATTCAAACACACTGGGACAGACACAGTAATATTCTGTTACACAGGTACATATGTCTTAATGATGCATACAAGAAGCAAATTATACTAATCCTCAACTGCATTTAAAGTATGTAACAGACAATTTCATTCTTCTATCCAGATATTTGTATATCGTACAGTATCAACCGATACTTAACGTTATATATACAAGTACCAGGTTATAAACATAGGAAAGCTACCACACTTGCCACATACGTTTGGGTTATTGATTTTTACTTTAAGTATTTTTTGCATGCAAAAGGATTTACTTTTTCTACTTCAAAACTGTTTCGTCCCCATACCTCAGCTCTGTACAGTATTATTGGACATATTTTGACATAAAAAATCTTTAAAAAAAGAATTGGACATCATGTCACCAAGAATGTTTATATGCCCTAATATCCCATCAATACATTTTGTGCTTGCTTGTGTATTGGTTCTTTGTTTCCCGGGGGGGAGTGGGGGGGGGGGGGGGGGGGTAGAATACCAACAACAATAAACATACACAGACAGTGTTTCAAAATGTCAGCAAAATGTCAAAATTTCCCCAAAATCATTGTGTGTATGTGAGTGTTATTGTACTGTGCACGTGTTTGCTTGTACTAGTCCAAACTAATGCCGGTTTTATAGTCCGAATCCACTGAGATACCATGCCGCAGTTTAACATGGATACACCACTCCAGCACAGTGTTGTCTCTGAGCTGTCCAGTCCTTGTTTTATCCCCTTGATGCTGAGCATAAGGCAGGGAAACAAAAAGTACCATCTTTTAATTTTTTTTCATATGATGCAGCCAGGGATCAACCACCGACCTCCTGCTCTCTGGGCAGACACATTTCCCCCAAAATAACTGGATACTGTGTACGGAAATCAAGATTCACGTGTCCTTATGCTATTAATAGAATTCAAAACTATATGGTACAGGATGCAGGATATAATATCCACATACACAGATATGTGTGTTCTTTGTTTGAACACGACATGGCAATATCCCAGTTTGTGCATAAGTATGTGACATCACATACACCCTACATCTGTAGGGGGGTCAGTTACACCACTCTCCTGGGGTCTGTCTCTACGGGGCATTCATCAACATGCTCCCACTGAACAGGTGTCTTGTGTGGTTCAACTGGACATTGCTGTCTGTAAGTAAGTATGTGACTACCAACCTGCACTGGTGGATCCAGAGGCGGAGTACAGACACTAAGGCCGCACCCTCAGCCTAGTCACACTGTGATTTGGGTATTATGTGCACGCCCCCCTTTTTTAAAAATCTGAATCTATTGTGAGAGAGAGATACGGAGGGGACATAAATGACAGCTGTCATCGAGAGAAAGGGAGTGGATTTATATGACAGCTGTCATCAATAGATCAAAAAGATCTTATAGTATGACTCTATATTATCGAAGTATTGGTAAATCTTGTAATCCACACCCACTGTTGACTGTTTGCTTAAGCACGTAATTTCACCAACTGATCGAATACAGGACTCGTGGTATGTCACTGCTACTCGCATGTATACATGTTAATTATTTTTATGATAGTTTCTGGAATGTTTTCGAAGAAGAATACCACTACCTCCATTCAGAATTGATCAGAAAGGAACCTATTTGTTTGGACGAAATCCCTTGAACCAATCTTTAATAAGGTCGATGCATACTGATTGTGCATAATCCCAAACAGGAAGTGATGACAAGCACCTATTCCACTCATATCATATCACAAAATAGAAATAATGTGACAATATAGTTTCCAAACCCTTGAGTCACTAATGACAGGTACTTTGTTTACCAAGCTCGGTAAAGAAAAGTATCAATGAACAATTCTTATTGATGTGTCATAAATGTTGAACTAAGAGCAAGAAACATTTTGCTGAAGACATATTTAATAAGTTCATATGAGTGCGCCATTACGATCCATTATAATTAACCTACTGCAAGAATATAACATACCATGCTACAATGTTAGATTCAAATGTTAAAGATCCTTCTGTATCTTAGCAAGTTGTTACAGTAGTAATATGAAAGAATTGGGTGGTCCTTAACTTTTTTACGAGTAGTATATGAGATACCTAAACATTTAACACTCAAGCAAACATCACTATAAATTCTGAATACATTGGCTATAAATCACAGAGCATGAGGGTCGGTCGGGTAGCCTAGTGGTTAAAGCGTTTGCTCGTCACGCCGAAGACCCGGATTCCATTCCCGACATGGGTACAATGTGTGAAGCCCATTTCTGTTGTTCCCTGCCGTGATATTGCTGGAATATTGCTAAAAGCGGCATAAAACCATACTCACTCACAGAGAATGACACATGATTATTTACAGACTGCAATCATACAGCTGGAATATTGCTGAGTGCGCCATTAAACAACAAACAAACAATCAATCAATGATACATCATAAATAGACACAGGAAAATCCTAACTCTCTAAATGCATAAATATTTTTGAACATTGGTCATAAATTCTACAGTTTGTGACGTTGGTCACATTCCAGCAATCGCATCTTTTACCACATCACCATGTGGAAAACACCCAACCCTATCTGGACCAGCCCTCTTACCACCCTCACTATCACGCTGTGCAGTCCTAACATATCACTAACACTTTAACCGGAGAAACCATCAGCTGAAAATAGAGCCTTGTCTATATTAGTTACAAGCCACGGTGGTACGACCACAGCAGCCTGCCAGAACCTGCTCTGCTATCACCTGATGCTATGTACCCACTAGATTTCCTGCACATACATATCAACGCATGTACATTTCAATCTTGGCATTACATGTGTTGGCATGGCTTTCCCTGCACTAAATGTCGGGCTGTTATGACAAGACAATTTTGATATTTCTGGCTTTGGTAAAAACATTCCTATGAGAATCAAGTTCTTGAGAATGTTGAAAACATGATCAAAATGAAAAGTTGATAATCTCAAATCCCTATGCAAACATGACACTCATTTCAAAGTCAGTTTTCTTCACTGACAATTTTCCAAAACTCAATCTTTGTCTGTTTTATCAAAAGACAACTAACATAGAAAAACTGAAGCAATTATTTGTTGATTGGGATACTTTGAAAAGAACATTGCTTTAATTGGATGTCTGACATGCTCACACACATTCATAAACTCTTGTTTCAAGTTTTTATGATCAGTTAATTGAAACAAAATACCATATGAAATATTACTATACACTTAATATGAGTGAGTACGGTTTTATGCCATTTTTAGCAATTTTCAAGAAATATCATGGTGGGGGAAGCCGAATTGGGCACCACACATTGTACCCATGTGTGGAATAGAACCCAGGCTATCACCGTGACAAGCGAACGCTTTATCCACTAGGCTACCACTGTCCCACTTCTTAAGGACAATTGTGTAATCTTGCCCAAATGATTTCTATATTTCAAACATTTATGTCATCTTAAGATACAATGCCAAGACTTGGGGACTTCATGTCATGAAGCCTGATAGTTAATCAGTACAAACGTGACATTTGTAAATGTCTTGAACTGATACTGAATGAGTGAGTGATGTTGGTCTATCGCTGCTTTAAATAGTAATCCAGTGTTATCACCCACGTGGTGAAGATACAGGTGGTGAGATACTACATCACACGTGTCGCACAAGGTTGACCTTGTTTTATTTAGTTTGATTGGATAATCATAACCTCTGTCACACCGGAACTACTTTTTTCATTCATAAACAATCACAAGACGTCATTCACTTTCACAAAACGTTAAGAGACAGAACCTAAGGAATCTCATGACAAAATATTTACAACACTTTATTAACCCAAACATGACAGTCACACTCATCAAATTCGCTTTGGAGTCTATGTTAGTTATGCATAGAGCCACTACAGACAATATATAATTGAGTTATATCAATTTGCAATGTATGACTACCGACAGATCGAGGATCCCCATGAGCGTGACGCACCCCCGCAACCACTTTCGTGACTTTCAATTTGATGTTATTGATGTGTTTCTCCGCTTGTGACAGTGTCCTCTTCAAATCATATTTTGTGACATTGTTTCTGAAGGTGTTTGTTCATGAATGAATATGCACAACTGCACGAAAAGGTCACTCAAAGTGAACAGTTCCGATACAAATCATTAAAAAACTCTGTTGAAGTGTGCCTGACTTCTGTTTTTGTGGCCATAAACATCTCAAATGTGAACAATAACATTTTCTTTTGATCTCTAGCGTAAAACACTGTGGTTGGTTGGTTTGTTGTTTAACGCTGCACTCAGCAATATTCCAGCTATATGACGGCGGTCTGTAATTAATCGAGTCCGGACCAGACAATCCAGTGATTAATATCATGAGCATCTATCCACGCACTTTGGATCGATGACATGCATCAACCAAGTCAGTGATCCTGACCACCCAATCCCATTAGTCGACCTTTTACAACAAGCATACTCGCCTTTTACAGCAAGCATGGGTTGCTGAAGGCCTATTCTACCCGTGATCTTCACAGGCCATAAAACACTGTGAGTAGATCACAGTTGTGTTTTCTTATTCCGATGGTGACCTTGCCCTTTGTTCGAAGCTGTCACTAACATGGAAGAAGACAAGATTTTGTTGATTTCCACGTCTTCAGTTAACATTAACGTCTTTGGTGAACACTCTGGTTTCCTTCCCTCTTCCAAAACGGTACGTACAGGATAGAAATTCAGCTGAAAGATCAAGGGAACCGCACCATTTTAAATGATCAGCCAGGATCCCAGCGGTGTGAGTGACTGAGTGTTGGTCCAAGATTCAAAGCACTGAGCAGTGTGACTTTTTAAGTTTTCTTACATTTGTCCTGCGTACCAAAAACAGTGCGCTTGAATTACCAAAGGTTGCAGAAATCCCAAAATAAAGATTTTAAGCATTGGTGGTGCCAGGTTTGCACACAACAGAAGTGACATGCTGTTAATGTGTATGAATAGAAAAATGTCAACAATACCCATGTTTGGGCATATAGTAATATTCATGCACAACCAGATTTGCAACCTGTTTCAGTTTGGTCTGTTAACAAATAATATATTATGTATATTCACACGCAAAAGAAATGCAAGTGGTTTTAAGCAAATAGGTAACAAACATGGAACCATAAATTGATACGAGTTTTAACATGTAGTGAAGCCTGATGGTGTTATCAATATTTTTGGTTGCATTTTGGAAGCCCAGAGTAAAAACGCAACATGAAAAACGAATCGCCAAAACACACCATTTCAATGAATATGTGGGTATCATGCACCCATTTCTCACGAAATCGAAAATGCACGAACTGTCACGAAGTGTAGTGGGTATAAAACTGTGGCCGATTCTTGGACCTACCACTCCTTGGTCAACAATGCCACGCCTAACTCAAATTCAGAGAAACCAGGCTATCAGACAATCGGAAGCTGGAGAGTCTGTCCAAGATGTTGCCCGTCATTTCAACGTTAACATAACCACAATTTACCATCTCCTGCATCAATACAATGCAACACAGACCACAGATGACCTTCCTCGGAGCGGTCATCCTAGGGTCACCACACCTCGACAAGATCGGCAGATTACCCGTCAACACCAGCGACATCCGTTCCTAACTGCAAGTGAAACTGCTCGAGAGACCATAGGTACACATAATCGACACATTAGCCGGGACACTGTGATCCGACGTCTCCGTTCCAACAACCTCAGATGTCGCCAACCAGCATGTTGTCCTGTTCTACAACCACGGCATCAACAAGCACGACTTCAGTGGGCGCAGGGTCATCATAATTGGCGTCATCGTGAGTGGAGGCGTGTCATCTTCTCTGATGAAAGTTGCTTATGTGTCTCCCATGCAGACAGAAGAGTCAGAATTTGGCGGCATCGAGGTGATTGTTTCACTGACAGAAACATTGTGGAAAGGGATCCATGGGGTGGACCTAGCATCATGATATGGGCAGGGATTGGACTTACTGCTAGACTTGGGCCCCTGTGCTTTCTGAATGTTGGTCAAAGTCGAGGACACGGCATCACTGCTCAGCGGTATATCGACCAAGTGATCAGACCCCACGTTGTTCCATTTTTTGCACAACATCAACAATACATTTTCCAGCAGGACAACGCTCGTCCCCATGTTGCCAGAGCTACCATGGCCTTTCTGCTACAACACAACACTTGTGTTCTACCGTGGCCAGCCCTCAGCCCTGATCTGAACCCCATCGAACACTTGTGGGATGAGGTTCAAAGGCGTCTGCACAATGTGCACCCAGTCCCTACAACTGCTGATGAACTATGCACAGCTGCTCTGGATGTATGCAGGAGGATCCCTAGGGCCTTCACAAATCGTCTGATCCACTCAATGTACAGGAGATGTGTGGCAGTGATTGATGATAATGTTGGTCACACCAGGTATTGACTGACATTTTGGGTATTGACCCGAAACTGTGTAAGCCCTTAACATTTGAAAAAAACAATTATGTCATCTGCCTTTTAATCCATTAAACTGTCTTCAGTCAGTTAGTATTTCTTGTCTTTACTGTTGAAAATAAATAACATGTATGCTGCATACTTGACTTGCGTTTCTTTTGCGTGTGAGTATATTTACACTTAAATACTTATTTAACCTGGGTAATAAATAAAATACCGCACTCATTCTCGTTAGAAATCATTTTTACAACTCGTGAACTTTCTATGGTATCTGACCTCGCTTTAGCTCGGTCAAATACCGGAGAAAGTCCACTTGTGTCGTAAAAATGGTCTCTAACGAGAATGAGTGAAGTATTCTTTATGTATCCCAGCATCAGCTTAAAGTTGGAGGAAAGCCCAAAGTGATGCAGGTCTTTGACATTTACCACTTTGGTGAAACCCACAAGCACAGGTATGGTGCTGACAAACCTAGAATAGATTCAAACCCACAAACATAGGTTTCTGACATGCCCAAGGGACATAACTCTTCAGAGAAAAGTGTCTTAGATGACTGGGCCACCTGTGCTCCCTGGTACAGAATGAAGCATCTTTTGTTTACAGACCGAGTTCAGTTTAACGCCACTTTTAACAGTATTCCAGTTATATCACGGCGTGTCAGCTTAATGTGGGAGGAAAGCCCGAAGTGATGCAGGTCTCAGACGTTTACCACTTCGGTGAAACCCATGAGCATGGGTACGGTGCTGACAAACCTAGAAACATGATCGGGGCGTACCGGGATTTGAACCCACAATCATAGGTTTCTGGCGTGCCCAAGGGACGCAACTCTGCACAGCTAATCGTGGCGCCTTAGACGACACGGCCACCCGTGCCCCCAACAACATTCATTCCAACTGAAGTCAACACAAATAAAATATTCCAAGAAATGTTGAAACTAAAAAACCCATCTCCTTCCCTCCTCAAAATGAACACTCCTCTCTCCTCTCAAAACTCAAGAAATCATAGTTTTAAACATTTCACACAGATCTATAAACAATGTCTTAATTCAATTTCCTTGTAATTCAAGAACATTGTGATAGTTTCACCTAACTAGTGACAGCTGATTTAGCCTTATTCCTCCTAAATGCAATTAACAGCTCCCATCTGCACATCAGGGCTGTGAGATTCACACTGAAGGAGCATGCTTCTATACATGTTTAATGACTCATAAATAAATCTAATTAAGTAGGCTTTGTAGATAAGTCTCTCCTAGAGAAACTAATTACCAATGAATTAAGGCACTTTTTTACCTTCTTAACTTAATCAATGGAGGAATGTACATGCTTTCCGTTAGATATTGATTAAAAATCGCAAATGGATAGTCATAAAAGAGTTTATTTGTGTAAAGTGTTTAATTGAGTACAATTATATACCAAGTTTATAAAAAGAGCACTTAAATTAGCACATGTTGTCACAATATCTGTACCTAGTTGTGTAACAATTGGTAGAAAAATATCAATCAGGCCTGTGTTACAGAAGCTCAGTCTAACAACATCAAAGTGTATTGGTTGTGACGATGTGTTTTTTGATAGGTCAAGTAAGTAATAATTACTATATTTTAATTATCCTATACAAGTATCACATTTATTGCCCTTAATGTAAAAGATGGATACCATTACTTCAAAAGCTGATATTACAACAGATACATGTTGACAATGTTCAACATTGTAACACAATCTCCAAATCAAACATTGTGCATTTGTTTTGCAAAGAGTTCATCACTGAACACATTTTTTGCTGTTTCAAGAAAAACAAAATAATAATACAACGTTCTTACTATTTAAATAGAAACCTAAATATCGTTATGTGAGAAAGGAACACATGAGCTCAAATAATTTAGATTCCAAAGTTAATCTTTGGACAGCACATCAGGTTTTCTAGGCCATGGTCTCCATTGACCGACTGGCCTTCACCAGACCGGGAATACACACGGGTGAAACATGACCTGTCACTATCCTGCAGGCTGCAGTGTTTGTACCACTGCTGACAAGGACACCCCAATAAAGACCTATGTGCTGGCACAGGCATATCAAACACCGTCTGGGAGATCCATATAGTAGGGTTTTCATAGACCTGACAAGTTAATCAATACCGAGTTCAGTGTGAATGGAATCTATCGGTAGTAAATACACGAGACACGCGCAGGTGCTCTCCGATCTCCCACAAGAGTCAAAGCAGCGTGCAGAGGTGAGCGACACGCCCATGCGCGATGTTGTCAAATTGTAGATGTTACATATTTGGTTGTGGCCTGGTGACATATATTCACACATCACGATCAATCGGTATGACGGCATTCGTATGAAAGCGGTACTTTGCAACACTTGTCTTGTTCTTTCATAGTAAACTTTACAAGCGATAATTGCCTGTTTGAATAATACGGGAGCTCTCGTGTACCTGACGTGCCCGTCATCGCCTCACCTCAGCGTTTCCTAACTAGCACATAAATAACACTGACCTTTAAACTTTGACCAGTTCCGCTCGATTACTTCCTTCTTTACCTAAAACACCGCTCATTCAACTTCCAACCTGTTCTCGCTGAGGTATGTACACTCCTTTCGCAAGTTTTGTGCACCATTCGCTTGCTGTTTGCTCAATTCAAGGTAGACAACTCTGTCGCGAACACCTGTCAGGTGAACTTTCTCATACTGGGGGCTCTCTTGGGGATGAGGATGTTCGCGTGACAAATGCTTCCCCGAATGTTGTTGTCGGTCTTATTTTTTGTCTGTCAATATCTAAAAAAATGTATATTAATGTTCACTTTTTCGTGTTTACCTTAGGCAAATACGATGTGGATGACTCATTGGTGAACAGCTGTGTATAATATATCTCTTTTTGTTCATGTATGCGGGTTTAGTTGAACGATTAACCCTTCTGTTTTATGTATATTTTTCTTTTGGTTCATCCACGTGATAACTAATCAATATTAGCTGCCTCGATAACACGTGTTATGAATGGACTGCGAGGATGTGTAGAAACATGTACAGCGAAACGACGGCAGATAGCGTTGGTTGGTTTGTTGTTTAACGCCGCACTCAGCAATATTACAACTATATTACGGCGGTCTGTAAATAATCTGTCTGGACCAGACAATCCAGTGATTGACATTATGAGCATCGATCCACGCAATTGGGACCGATGACATGCATCAACCAAGTCAGCGAGCCTTACCACCCGATCCCGGCAGATAGCGAGATATGACGACACCGATAGTATGATGGATAGCTAAATAGTTAATAGGCACTTAGTGGAATTATTCTCAGGCCCGTGTTAAGATATAGCCTTTGAGCTAGGATCACAGGTACCTGGTTGACGTTGGGAAATAGATGGATTGGTGATGGATAGATAGATATTTACAGGCCGCTAGATATAGATAGATAAACAGTATATATTGGCAAATTTATAGACACAAGTTATAGTTATACAGGTGGTTAGGCAAACGGGAAGATGTATACATGTACATTGATATATGGGCAGGCGGACATAGATACGCAGGTAGATAGAAGATAGATAGAGAGGTAGGTAGTAGACAAGTAGGTTTGTTTGTTTGTTGTTTAACGCCGCACTCAGCAATATTCCAACTAAATGACGGCGGTCTGTGTATAATCGAGTCTGGATAATACAAACTAGTGATTGACATCACGAGCATCGATCTGTGCAGATGAAATACGATGACATGCATCAACCAAGTCAGCGAGCCTGACCACCACCCGATCGATCCCATTAGTAGCCTATTACGAAAAGAATGGGTTGCTGAAGACCTATTCTACCCCGATAGATAGATAGATAGATAGATAGATAGATAGATAGATAGAAAGCTAGACAGACTCATAGACATACAGATGATATTTAACGATAGATAGGTAGATATATAGATGATAGATATTAGTATATAGGTTGATAGACAGATAGGTAGACACATAGGTTGCTGGATATATAGATAGTCAGAATGATAAATAGACAGATAGATAGTTTATCGATAGATAGATAGGCAGGTAGATAGATAGATAGGTAGATATATAGATGATAGATAGGTTGCTAGATATATAGTTAGATAGACAGAATGATAAATAGACAGACTGATAGATAGTTTATCGATAGATAGATAGATAGATAGATAGATAGACAGGTAGATAGTTTATCGCTTGATATAAAGATAGACATACAGACGAATAGACAGGCATCAGATAGATAAATAGATAGATAGATAGATAGATAGATAGATAGATAGATAGATAGATAGATATAACTCACCGTGGGGCTGACATTTCCCTCTGCAGTCAGCTGTAACCAGCTCCTGGCCGTGAGAGAGTCAACACTCGTGACTAGGCAGTGAATGGCATACATAACGCTTTCAACACGCGGCGGTCATGGGACATATTTCCCACAGCAATAGTCAGCATCTATATTCATGGGGCGTTGCCGATCGCCGATATCGTTCTCAACAGGGAAATATATAATCAAAATATTATCATCACGATAGACCGCATTCTCAGCCGGTTTAGCACAAATCCACATCAAGGCGCTGCCTTTGTAAACACAGTCAAACGAGAACAGACACCACGCCGATTCTGTTGTCACTAAATGGGAAATATATTCCCCAAACAGAGCGTCAGTTTGTTTTAGACAGCGGTATATCAACCAAATAGCAGTGATCTAAAGCCTTCTTCCATAAATGATTTGATCGTATAAACCACGAAGGACTTAGAAGAGAAAATACACAATCACAAACGTACGGAAAGTTAACCGATTGTCCCTCTTTCACAAAGTCTGCTTGACGAACCGATATTATGTTTAGCGGATTCCCCAGACACATAGGTAAATATCTATTATTTCCCCGTAAAAGACATTATTGCAGCAATTTTGTTTTGGCTTATTCATAGATGTCGAACCGAGAGTTTCCTCAGGTTGAACGAACACTTTGGCTATCCCTTTTCTTCAAGTGTGCGAATCTGTTCTGAACTCGAGTATACGCAGACTGTATGAGTTCCATATAAACCTCATCTTTTTAAAATATTTTGTCAAATTAGTAATTATTTCAATAACCGTTATTTTAAACGTTATTTTATGATGTCCTATGCGATTCCCTATTTTGACTTGTACCATGCGTTTCCGTGTTCAGGTGAACAATTGATTTGCCTTCACATGTGTTTATGACGAGTGCCACCGACGGGGCAGAATACGATCTTTTTTTCGCGAACGCCTGGAATAATCACTGTTTGATAGTGCTCCATGAACACATTCTCATCATAAAGTCGGAATCGTATAATCGATTCTGCTTTTGGCTTTTCGTTTGTTGTTTAACGTCACACTTTACATTTTAGAACTTTAAGACTTCGATCACGACGCCAACTGTCAACATACCAGTTTTGACCTAGCTAAAATGATATTCATTGAATCAACGTTACGGGGTTCGAATACGTTTGTTTGTTTGTTTGTTTTTTAACGGCGGTCTGTAAATAATCGAGCCTGGAACAGATAATCTAGTGATTGACACCATGAGCATCGATCTACGTAATTGGGATACGATGACGTGCGTCAACCAAGTCAGTGAGCCTGACCACCCGATCGCCTCTTACGATAAGCATGAAGATCATTTCTAACCCGGATCCTCCCGGAGCTTGCTTTTAGCATAGATTTCTCATGGAATTGTTCTTTTTACTGCTTTTACGTACAGTTTTGTATCTCTCATTAATATTATTGTGAACGTCGTCACAGAAAAAAGTTAAACGTGTAATTATTTACCACTGCTCTAATGTATATTCAGTCCTTGGTTGGTATAGCATCCGAGGCTAGGATTCTTTTCAGCAAAT
The DNA here is from genome assembly GCF_022045235.1 of Haliotis cracherodii. Taxonomy (NCBI): domain Eukaryota; kingdom Metazoa; phylum Mollusca; class Gastropoda; order Lepetellida; family Haliotidae; genus Haliotis; species Haliotis cracherodii. The sequence continues at coordinate 6,722,393 of NW_027266275.1, forward strand.
AGAACACCTCAAGAGTTGAGACGGGGCGGGCGGGTAGCCTTGTGGTTAAAGCGTTCGCTCGTCACGCCGAAGACCAGGGTACGATTCCCGACATGGGTACAATGTGTGAAGCCCATTTCTGGTGTTCCCCCGCCGTGATATTGCTGGAATATTGCTAAAAGCGGCGTAAAACCATACTCACAAGAGTTGAGACAAAATCCCTGATTACTGTCGGAAGGCTAGATTGCTTACTGTACATGTTAATGAGCCATAGCTTTACAAATGTCTATATGACATACTGATGCAACTGAGGCACCGTGTATCTATAATTATTGATTCACCCTTCACCCATTTTCTGTGTGAAAACACCGAATTTTGGTTTTGAATAAACACTTTCTTGCTTAAACTGTATATCTATTTCTTTAGAATTATGTACTGGCACAGCAAAGAGAGTTTCACCCATCATGAATTATTCAGTATGATAATGTTTGAATAAAATATTTTAACGACGTGACGTGAATTGTAAAAAATGTTTCACAGAAAAGCCTCTCAAACTGGGTATTACAATCCTATCGATTTACTTTAAAAAAAAGACGTGATAATTCCAAACACAAAATGTGAATGGGGCTGTCATTGCCCCGGGAAAGCATGTTTAAGAAAGGAAAACCGTTCACTCTCTTACAGGCTTTCGTGGCTGGAATAACATTGTCTGTATGGACGTTTGTTCAATATTCATCAAAATGGAACATATTTCTTTTGTGATCAGCTTCCATCTAAAAGATTTTATGTGAACTGTCGCACACCTCCACCCTCAAGGCAAACCGTGATATGCATTCGCTCCGATACCAAAAAACAATTAAATGAATCCTAGTAATTAGAATCATTATGACTAACCGTGCCATTCCTATTTTATTTCACAAGCATGCCCTCGAATCGAACATAATCTATGTCTTCCTGTTCTGTATGATAGTCTTGCTATTGAACACACACCTGGCTCAGTCACTATCAACTATGTGAACGAGGTATTGATTTGATTTTAATCCCTTCCATTAGGTTTTGATTTGTAACATTAGACTGAAATTCGAATTTGAATATCATTACAGCGCCGGCGGTAAAAAGTGCTATGTGAGTTTCTGGTTGTTACAGCATAAGATCATCAATGCTGATAACATCAGGCAAGTTCAAACATATGCAAACGACATACAGTAGAGTCGTTCATAAAACGTGACATCTTGTTACTGGGACATCAGGATGGTGTCACTCTGCCAGCAATGCTCTCAGGTTTATGTCAATGCATTAACCAGTTCCCTCTGGTCGCTTCACCCGTGATCTCTTGACATCAGTTACTCATATTTCTGGCATTCCAGAATGTCACTGTGAATCGTTTGATTGGTATTACTTAGAAGTTGATAGACGACAAAGAGACATTTTATGCTTGACAACGGCATATGGATCTCCGAAACGCTGCCTTTACAGTAAAAAAAGATGTTATCCATTAATTGTCTCGACAATGTCACCGTGGTCACACTGTTCCTTAGTCCTTAATCGATGTCATCCTCATCAACGGATGATATAATTTGTGTAGCGCACTCACCCAGCGGCGTCCTCCTTAGTTCAGTGCACGTGTTAACAACGACATGCCCAACTTGAATATGAATGTAAAAACTTGAGCCATTAGCAGCTTCAGGAAAAATAACGCTCGACGTTGTTACCTAAGTAACACATCATTAACTCTAATTGATTTAATATTTGATTAAAAAATGCTACGATAATGATTTTGATAACAGCATGTTTTGTATGTCAGTTTGCAAGTTTCCCTCTCCTGGTGCTGCGCTTCAATGAAAACTGGAAACGTCTAGGGTGTCTTCGTCTCTCTTCTTATGGAAGACTTTGATGTGCGGAAAATGACGTTGGAGAATAACGTCCGACGCCTTGATGGTCTAAGGAACCATTTGCTATCCCCGATGACCCAAGAGTACACCAGCCAATATTGTCCATATGTATCCTAAATAGATGTATTTATTTCGATATGTTGTTTGTTTGTTGTTTAACACCGCACTCAGCAATATTCTAGCTTTCTGGGGGGCATGGGTGGACCTGTCGTCTAAGGCGCCGCCATTCGATGTGCAGAGTTGCGTCCCTTGGGCATTTCAGAAACCTATGATTGTGGGTTCGAATCACGGTTCGCCCCGATTATGTTTCTAGGTTTGTCAGAACCATACCCATGTTCGTGGGTTTCACCGAAGTGGTAAACGTCAGAGACCTGCATCTCTTCGGGCTTTCCTCCCACTTTAAGCTGACACGCCGTGATATAACTGGAATACTGTTAAAAGCAGCGTTAAACCCAAGTCACTCATTCACTCTAGCTATATGACGGCGGTCTGGAAATAATCCAGTCTGAACCAGACAATCCAGAGATTGACATCATCGATCCACACAATTGCATGCATCAACAAAGTCAGCGAGCCTGACCACCCGATCCCGTTATTCGCCTCTTATGACAAGCATAGTCGCCTTCTACGGCAAGAATGGGTTGCTGAAGACCTATTCTACCCCGGATCATCACGGGTCCTTTTGGATATGTCGCCATCCCGGACCATGACGCTGACGCAGGCGGGTGTTACAGGAGATGCAGCACATCGTATCAACCTGTGCATAATTATTTCAGCAAGATCAGTAAATGCCCTGTCGTGTCACTGGATTATCTGGTCCACCGATCACTTGATTGTCTGCTTTTTTCACAGGCAGCCGTCGCATCAGTACTGCTGTGCGGGGTCAGGCAATACATATTTACTTTTTAATGCGAATTGTGTAAAAGGCGAGTGCTACCGGTGTGGCATGACATGCCTTCCCTTTTGGCGAACACCTGGTGTCGTCACTGACTTTTAGTTGTCCATTCATATAGTTTTTGCAGCTGTTTTTGACTTTTGTGCCAAGTGGAATCTGTTTCGGCTGATAATCAATACTGGTTTGCATTGGCGTTTTATCTTTGTGAGTGAGTGAGTGAGTTATGATTTTACGTCACATCGGCAGTATTTCAACCATATCGTGACGATCATCTTTGTGAAAGTTCGTACAAGTGAGTTTAGATCATGTTCGTTGTTTTGGTGAGAATTTAGTAAATGTTGGTATTTTATGTAATATGCCGACTATATCCTGTCCGTTTGTCTAATCAATCAAACTTTATTGACAGTAGGACCTTACAGTGACAGTAGCGTTTTAAATTTCAAAGTATTTTGAACTTTGTAAAAGGTCGCGAGGAATAGTAAAATGGCGACCACGTTCAATTTCTGAATTGTGAGTTCTAAGCAAAATGTGAGTGAAGACTTGAGTCACTGTGGTTTTTTATTTATTTACAGTAATACTACTCAAATAGTTCTCACATGAAATGGGTCTCTTAAACTGTGCATAATAACCCTTTTGTGGACTTTCAGATAAAAATACAGTTTTGTTACCACATGTTTGAAAGAGCCAGACCTCGCCGAATCTTGATCTAAAATAACGTTATTAATTTTCATAACGTTTACCCAATTTATATGTCCCTTATGTTCATCGTACAAACGTAACATATTATAACAATTGTAGGTAAACGAGATTCTGCATATTGATAATAGACATCCAATATTTGATGCAAAACAGCAAGAAGAATATTGACCACACTCGCCTAACATTTTAGCCTTTTCTGATGGTTATACATCACTGAACGTCCAAATTACTGCCCCGTATAAAACTCCTACTGTTGTCTTTGCAAGAAATAAAATGAGGCGAGTGTGGTTTCAAGGAATGTATATTGGTTAAGACCATGAACGCCTTTCATAAGCTTTCAAACCCTTTCTTTTTATGCAGATTGTGTGAGTTGCGAGTGCTAACGGTAGGGACCCGTGAAGATCCGGGATAGAATAGGTCCTCAGCAACCCATGCTTGCCGTAAAAGACGACTATGCTTGTCGTAAGTGACGACTAACGGGATCGGGTGGTCAGACTCGCTGATTTGGTCCATGCATATCATCGTATCCCAATTGTGTGAATCGATGCTCATGATGTCAATCAATTAATTGTCTGGTCCAGACTCGATTATTTCCAGACATCCGTCATATAGCTGGAATATTGCTGATAACGAATAAACAAAAACAAACATAATGGTAGGGCAGGACATGATTATCCTTTTCGAGAACACCTCTTGTCATCACTGATTTTCAGTGATCCATATACTTTTCACAGCTATTTTGCCATTACGCCAAATGCAATAAGTTTCGGGAGATACTCGAGATTGGTCATTCCTTTGTGTTGACGTTATATATTTGCTTTAATGGCAATCATCATGTCCCTAGAGCATGTGCAACGACCCACTCCTTATGTCATCATGACACAATGTACCAGGTCATACAACACAACCATCCCTTCCTCATTGATAGGCTCCTACGAAAAGCATAGCGTGCCGTGGCATGTGGCTTGTGATGGAGATGCTGATGTGAATGAATACCCCAAATGCGCTGACGTTCTTAAAACAGATGGGTGACGCAGCTCTTCCTATCCTGACAACTTCAAAATGCCAATCCGGGCATTCGATCTCTCTCTTGCATCTCTAGCCTCAGAGGACTATGTTCTCTCACTGTGCCAACATGTCACTGTGCCCTGAGACTGGTAGAGGTCAGGTATCAGGAAGAATGGCAGGTCATCCTATGTCAAGTAAATGTCAGAGTTTACTATCAAAAGTTGCTGTGATAAAGTTCTCATGCCATATTGGATTTTTTATGGTACAAACTGCTCAAGTTTTCTTTACGGATAATTTGAAACTTAATTTTAACGGAATTCCCATCTTTAATTTTTATTGAGCAAGTGTTGTGTTATACAAGGTATTGTGAGATGTCTGGTTCTTTTCACCCCCAATGTGACATGAATAGAAGTTTTAAAGCGAATTAACATTTTTTAGTTCCAATAAGGTTCAAATAGGATCAAATACCAGAGGGCATCAGTACTGTCTTGACTTTGTCGGCATCAGGTCTCGACTATGTTTGTGGTGTAAAAAATATTACCGTTAATTCTGTGGAATAATATAGTCATTATCAAGATAATTATTCTCACATGCAATACAACAGTTACATCCTAATATAGTAGTACCGTGTTTTTGCATTACTTCCGATCGGTCCACCACCCAAGACGAGACATGGGTGTTGTTACATGTCCCTAACACAATTAGCTGTAGGCACCACTAGGGAGAATCTGTCTTGTTGTAAGAACATTTAATGTTAGGTAAAACCACATTTTACATTCAACTCAATTTATTTTATTCAATACGTATAGGCCACATGCCTTTGTGTACAGAATATAATAATACAGGCAGGCTGTTAAACATTGGATAATAAGTTACTTTCAACATGAGAATTATAAATGTATTTAGATAAATTAACTTCAGTGTAAGGATTTTGCTATGATAAAAGCAGGTTGACCAGTTGATAGAAAACTTGTTCCTAAAACAATTAACATGCCCGGAGAAAACAGGACAAAAATCATATGCTCAATCTTTACATCGACAAAAACATTGTCTGAAGCAAGTTCTTTACAAAAATGGCCTTTGCTGAAAGCGAGTTTCAACGATTTGAACAATTAAAAGTAACACCACCACTCATGATTTTTGTAGGAATTACCATCAACTTCATCGTCAGTGAACATCCGGACATTGCTGGCTAACTGGACACATTTAGCGAAAAGAATCAAGAGGTAAGCCTACACAGAGATAGATAGCACAGCGCATTATACGTTGGGTTGAATGGAAAACGAGCAAATACCTTGGGATGTGAGCCATTAACAAGTATCGCCAGCCTCTGTATCTTGGACACCATGAAGCTTCTGGGACGTGTGCCAAGAACATATTCTAGTAACCTTGGCACCCTGGCCTCCTGGCTTCACCTCACCGTGACGTGGAATGAGTATACTAATAACCTCAGAGTATTGATTAACTACAAGGGAGGTGGCCATGTGAATGTATTAAGTATTACACGAATAATACCACAGCCAAACCTTTATATGCTTCACGGGAAGACAAACTGAGAAGAATGGAAGAAAATGTGAATCTGACTTGAAGATGGTATCGTCACGATAAACAAAATAACAGCAACTATAACACGCTCATCACATTTTAAAACAGCGATTGAGCAGACATTACAAGAAATGACAGAGTTTTAATATCTTTTCTGTCATTTGTAAAGATCACCTTTCAGTTGCATGTGTGATTGTTTGTTCGTGTTTAACGACGCACTCACCAATATTCCAGCGGCTGCCCAAAGCAATCCAGACTGGACCACTCAAATCAATTATTGACATTATGATCAACCATCCACGTAGTCGGGGTACGATGACACGCAATCACCCAAGTCTCCGAGCTCGACCACCCGATCCATAAGTCGCCTCTTACGACTTGGGACCCCAATTCTAATCTGGAATGTCAATGAGGCAATCGCACCGGTTACCGCTGTGAGGTCGAGTGCTTGGATGAGCCGCTGTGAGGAGAATTTCAGTTACATATGAATACTAATATATGTCACATTATATATTTAGTAACATTTTAGAACTTTTATTCTTCTATCACGATGCCTCCTGTCAACATACCTATTTTGAATAGCTGAAAGGATATTCATTGAATGAACGTTACTGGGTTCGAATACGTTTGTTTGTTTTTAATGCCACACTCAGCAATATTCCAGCTCTATGACGTCAATCTGTAAATAATCGAGCCTGGACCAGACAATCAAGAGATTGATATCATGAGCATCGATTCACGCAATTTGAATGCAACAACCAAGTCAGCGAGCCTGAGCATCCGATCCCATTAGTCGCCTCTTACGACAAGCATGGGTTGCTGAAGACCTATTCTAACCGGGATCGTCACGGATAAATTTTGACATGGGCACACTGTTTGACAGAATTATATGAAACAAAACTAATGACCAGATCTTGATCCCTGTCGACTAGTGGCAGTGTTGTGAGATTTGAACCAGAGCAAAATGGTGTATGATTTATGTGCTCTGATCTCCAGGCATAATCTTTAGAAAGGTGCCGATGACGTCAGGCGGAAGGGGTCAATCTTTATTTCACATACTGAAGAGGCCACAGGCCTATAGTACAATTTGAAGAATATACAATTTTATACAATTTATGTACATATCTCACCATATCACCTCACGTCATTCCACCTCGCATCTCAACGCAGTCACATAATTCCACACATACAGTACAATACCATGCCCTGTAATTTCATATTTCTATTGGGGCATGGCCATCACATTATTTTTATAATAACCATAAAGAGAAAGACATTAAGGTTACCACACTGGACAACTTTTCTTGCTGCATTTAATGCCTCTTCCAGACAGTGACGATGCGAGAATGGTCTCTTTCCTGAGAAGCCAGACTTGTCAAGTTTTGCACACTGGCGAGTGTACTTAATGACACAGCAAACAGCCGAGGACACGAGAGGATCAGCTGGATTTCACCTTATTGCAAGTGGCATGTAAAAATGAAATGGTTTGGTTCTGCAGAAAGGTAACAGTATTCCCTGTGGAAGATTTGAGAAAGTAGGGAAACGACCCACTCTCAGCAACTACATGACATGTATACCGGTCACGTTGCATTTTCTTATGTCACAGCTGCCAGGGTCGATGTCATTAACAACGATCCGAGCCGTCTTGGTATGATGACGAGCCCTACATTGCCAAGAATTACAACTTAAGCTTCAGGTGTATCGATGATCTGTTTATCCTTCAATAAGGATCAAATAGTCAATTCCTTTCCTCTGATTTACCCACCTAAATTAGAAATCTAAAACACCCTGGGGACCCATAATCTGTTTCATATTTCGATCTTTGCACACAAAAAACTCAGCGTGACAAAAACCTGTCCAGCAAACTCTTTCAACGAAGATTTAAAAAAGTCACACGATTCTTGCTCAAAGGTTGATCATCGTTGCAAAATTCAGAGCCAAAGTAAAGATTTCAATCTGAATAAATTCCATATTATCATTCGAACAATTGATTTGCCTTTGCATGCGTTTGTCACCGGTGCCACTGTTGGGGCAGGTACGCCCATCTATTTGCGAACACTGTAATCAATTTTAGATAATGATTCATAAACACATTTTATGACATAGTCGGAATCACACAACGGATTCTGCTGTTAGCAGAGATTTCTTATGATTATGGAAATGGTTTGTCGTTTTTATTTGTTGTCTAAACAAATGCTTTTTCCCAGGCAAATAACACACGTTAGCGGCGGAAACTCACAATTTAAGCAAGACTAAGAAATGTATGGATACGTGAGTGATATTACAATGTATCGGATCATTTAAACAATATTACATCACGTGTTACCGGAAATAGTCTTGTCATCTTGTAGCCATGTAGGGAATCAAACTCTGGTGTTCAATGTGATGAGCAATGCCACCAGGCTACAAAGACGCCAAAGTAAAGAATATTTCTACAATTCCATCTCGCCCCTGATGACGACATAGATGTTGGTTGTAAAGTGTCGATTCCCAAATTGAAACAATGCGTAAAAGTATTTAGTGTGAAACAAACAACATCCTAACAAATGGTATACAATCAACAATTACAATTACAAAAGGAACTAGGTTTTAAATCAATACAAATTACTGCACAGAGTGGAATGGTATAGTACAATATTCCAAATGTGTCTAAGTATGGTTTTACGCCGCTTTTGGCAATATTCAAGCCATATCACGGCGAGGGACACCAGAAATGGGCTTCACACATTTTGCCCATGTTAGGAGCTGAACCCGGGTCTTCGGCATGACGAGCACTCGCTTTAACCACAATGCTACCCAACCGCCCCTTATAATGTGAGAGCAGTGGACACGACAATGACAAGAATAATAATCACCTCGCCACATCAGCGGGTAAGCTTCCGAAATATTCCAAGGTAAAAATGATCTTCACACGAAACCTGGTCTTGATGTAATTTCAGATGAAATGTGAGATGACAGTCACGCGGCCTCTCCACTTACTTAGTCTAACTAGCTTCCAGCACTTTACACACAGTGCCTGACCAGTCCAGTGACACAAGAACATCACAGAATATTCCACATGTTTCTATAACGCTTGACATCCATCCATGCTATATCCGAATGTTGCGTCCCTTGGGCATGCCAGAAACCTATGATTGTGGGTTCGAATCCCGGTACGCCCCGATTATGTTTCTAGGTTTGTCAGCACCATACTCGTGCTCGTGGGTTTTACCAAAGTGGTAAACTTTAAGGACCTGCATCACTTCGGGCTTTCCTCCCACATTAAGCTAACACGCCGTGATATAACTGGAATACTGTGAAAAGTGGCGTTAAACCCAACTCACTCACTCACGCCTCACCATTGCTTACATTAATTTCCTGACAACTAACCATTGTCCAAATACATTGCAATGAACTTCGTCTGAACCTCAACAGAAACAATGCAATACAATCATTGTATAAGAATAGATTACACTGCCATATAACATGGTACAAAGGGGTCGATGCCATTCTCAACTAGAGAATTCAGTTATCAATAATAAAACAATAATTCTTGCTTCGTTTCCTGATGTTATATTCGTGTTTTGTTGGCACATTTCAGGACTCAATGCTTTAAGAAACTACGTACATGTGACGGTTATTGGTCCCAAAGCATTGATCAATATTAACTATTCCAATTATATCACAGTATCCCACAGTGTGAAAATTGGTTAATAAAGATTTAAGTGAGACCTTCACAGCTTTTGGCAGTATTCAAGTGATATCACGGCGTGCGAGAATCGGCTGTTGGCTATCTCTAATAGTAAGCATGTTGGTGTCTTGTACATGACCTTTCTATGGAACTGTGTTGAACGGTTAAGAACAGTGTGTGTGAGTAAGATGTATTTGTAAGCAGTTTCTTTTGAGGTGAAATGAGGGTTATCGCGTTCAAGTTTTCAGCGCCGTGCATGCTTCTACCAGTACGGTTGTAGCCCTCTGGCCTACCATGCAGCTGTTTTTAACATGAACTGAGCCGACCAGTCCTTGTTTTGCCCCCCTTAAATCCGACCACCAGACAGGGTGACAATTAGTACAATATTTTAACGTCTTTTGGTATGACGTAGCCGGTGATCGAACCACTGACCACCCGCTCTCCAGGCAGACGCACTGTCCACTAGAACACGGAGACGCTCAATACTACAGGTACGAGTTACATCTCTTCTCCTGTTTTGGTATGTGGAATAAGTGATCAATTGCAAATAACATTTCGTTAAGAATATTTAAGTTCCGGTAGGTCAGGGTAAAGAGAAATGTACAAACAATTTAAATAACCATCATTAAAAGATTCCATGAGATAAAAGAATTAGAAACATGACCAACAACATTGTTACCCTCGATATGTCAAAGGTTTAATGTACAATGCTTCGAGTTCAAATTGCTTCAGCTGACATGACCTCAATAACTACATCAGAAACTTTCACAAGCTTTCATAGCACAATGGACAATAGCAGAACTTATTTAAAAATATTGCAAAGAGACACCGAGTCTAAATGTGGAACGGATCACATTTCCAGTTGAGACACATTGTCTGATTAAAGTTTGCAAAAAGCTAATATAATTAGAAAAAAGTAAAACATAACTGCTTATAACACATTAATGATCGATCTTTGCACATGTCTATCGCATCTAGGGGACCTGTTAATCGATTCCAACCTATGCCCATTTCCATGTGATAAGCATTGAATTTATAGCTTTGAATATATGCTTTTCTGCTTGACCTTTATATTTCTTTCTTGAGCATAATATATCCTTCATAACTGACTAAATATCAAATTGGCTACAATATTTTAAAAATGTAAAGGGAATGACAAAACATGTCTCACAGCCTCACGCCTGGCATACTTTGGTGCAAAGGATATAATTCAAAACACAAGTTCAATGTGAATGGGAATATATTTAAGGAATGGAAAAAATAATGTCTTTCAGTCTTGCATGGATGGAATATCTATTGTTTCGGCTGGGCATTTGTATCAATAGGTATCATAATGATTATATATATTTTCGTTTGGAACATAACGAAATTAGATAAACTGTTGCACATCGCACAAACACTCACATCAACCTGTCATCAGTTAGCAAGACTACAATAGCAATAATAATCACCATCGAGATAAGGATATGGCTCTTACACCAACATGCACGTATATCACACATACTGTATACGGCTTGCTCGAGCCGTTGTTCACAAATAACCATAACCACCAAGCTAGTGTGATCTTAACTCATTCGTAACAGTGACAACATACGATACCGATAATGTCAGTCAAGTTCCACTAGATTCACATGCTATCGAATATAGAATCGCGGTTAAACACGCTGCAGAAGATTTAAGATCAGCTTTGTACTGAAGGCATGGTTTACGACTGAGAGCATGACTCCGTCTTCCACTATTGCTCCAAGGTTTAAAGTTCGCGTTGTGTGTCATCAGCAAGAACGAGCTCGGTACAGTCGCTTCACTCATGGACCTCTTGCCAAGATGCATTCTATTAGTCATTAATATTTCTGACACTGTATACAATAATGCCACCATAGTAGTGATCGGTGGCGCTGTTCCATACACGTGTACTTGTTCATTATGGACCGAACCCTTTACCCATGGATGACATGTTTTGTGGAGCGCGTTTAGTTAATGTTCTCGTTAGTTGATGCAGCATCTACTATTTTGATATGATTCTAAGAAAATGAATCGTGAGAATTGAGTTCTTGAATTGTGAGAAAGCTTGACGTTGTTGCCCAAATCATTACCCCTTAGGGAGTAGCCAATTGAGTTTGCTGGGGCGGGGGTGGGACTATTGAGATTTGATGTGACCATTTTTTCTTTTTAATGAGCCCAATTATCTTTTCCAAAATAAAATCGTATTTGTTTAAAATAATTTCTAATAACCAGCGGTGGTCTTTGGCAACCTTAATATAGTTTTCTGTATAAGATGGTCAGTTCATAGTTCAATAAAAGCAGTCAGTTCAAATGTGACGTCTCGATATTCCAAACACCGTCTGCAAGAAAGGTGCACATTATTGTTTTCCTACAATGCGAGAAATATAAATAAAACAGTAAAACAAGGGCTTGATTATTTATTTAGAACCCCCCCCCCCCCCCCCCCCCCCGACATTCTGAAAAGGGAATTATTGCTCCCTTATCGATGAATGCCTACTAATCAATTTTAACTACGGTTTTGATAAAAGCATTTTGTGAGTCTTGGTGATCAGGATTGCCAGTGTCCATTACCTGGTGACGAGGAGATAGCAGTGAAGACGACACGTCAGTATATTCAGCATCTCTCTGCACACTCTGAAGTATTTACTCATAGACCAGGAAGTCTCTGGGGGGAAAACTTGTTGGTCTAAAAAGCATTCATCTTCCTAGGGTCGTTGATACCCACTTTGAGTAGCAGACTATTGTCCGTAAGGAGTGGTCGGCCTGTTCAACAGACCTCAACCCTGTCGGACTCAACGGAACGAGCTGCAGATCGCCCTCACGACGTCATGTCCTTCTGGCAATTCTACAGCAACTCGGCAATGCTCTTACTGAAGAGCAGAACAATCTTCCCTTGGCAACAAGGAAGACACGTGGATCACGTACGTGCTACTGAGAGGTGTTATTTTTGCGTGGAGACATTAGTCTTTACGCAAGTATAGTGGCGAGAACTCACCTCCGTCTATGGGAAGTTAATTCCTTTATATCCCTATTGATGTTTGATAGCACTATCCGCTTCTAGTGACTCTGACAAATAGCAAGTGTGTGCAAGTTTCTCATCTGTGAGTATGGTGCGGCTCAGTTTTTGTAGTATCACTGTGTTCCCACTGCCTTCTTGGCCAACGTGACAAACAACACGTAAAGTGACAAAGATAGGGCCTATATATAATACATCCTTACAGCATATGAAGCATACATTTAATGAATACACCTTCTCCTCTCCCCACCACCACACCTTCATTCTGAACCGTGAAAGCTTACGGTTTGCTTATTCATCGCAGCATCGTTGGACCGGCAAATCTGACAAAAACAAGGTATTAAGTAATTCTAAAGTATCTGTGTTATATTTACAATGTTTGGCTTATAAATATTGTCAAAATGATTGGAAACATCCACCAAGGCAGCAGTTTGTTTCGGCATGCAGGCATACAGTGTGCCGGTATAGCATTCTTTGAAATTATATTCACCAGAATTTAGATCATGGGATCCTACTACTTAAGATGACATTGTAATTAATGGAAATACACTGTTTGACCCAATGGTAGATCATAGCCATACTACATTCAGAACTGCCCCTTGAATGTGATGTATTGAATACCCATGCACTGTCCATTATAGTGGATGAGTCCTTTGGCATCTAGGGCCATGTGGGCAATGCAGATGCATATTCAGACTCTCTATTTCAAGACAGCTCAAATAAATAGGATATTTTGTTGATGACATTCGGATGTACCATAGTTGCTCTGACCCTAGAACATGGTATTGTGCATCTTTATGATTCTCATTGTATAGATGCGCAGGGACACTTACGCGATAGTGGGGCAAACATACTCTTGACCTTTCCTGATATAAGCTTTGGTTACTTATATTGAACATATGTATCCGTCAGAACAATTCCAAGTATTTGCATTTAATATAAAAGTATCAAATTTGAAAATGAACAAGTTAAAAAGGCTAAGAATAGCAAAATACCCAAACGGAAGAGAAAATTTCCCCAACGTTCATTTGATGAGCATAGTTATTGTTTCAGAAATCAACGCAATACAAAAGATCGGATGGTTATTTCATCAGTTTGAAATATGAAACAAACTGTTTTGTTAATAACCCCACGTACAATCTAGGCACTGATTTATCTATTGCGGTAACTAAATTTGTACAGACTAATGACACAAAATAGAATGGTCGAAGTATACAGAAAATCCTGTCCAGAAATACACAGATGCAATTACTGACAGGCAAACTGAAAATGTTCGATATGCTAAATACCCAACTAAGACAATGGATTTGTTTATTTTGACCATTCATGACAACTATGTTGTTATTGTCAAAACAAACAATATAGTATGTAAATTGATGATATTTCCTAAATACACCTACAAAATGATTTAAGAGTTATCCCCCCTAGATGTGGTATAATGCTCCTTTCATTTGTTTTATAAAGTTTGGTTGTCATCGCATTACTACTATGCGGACTCCAAACTGATACATTTCTGCTGCTACACTGTTTCTCATACATTGACAGACTTAGGTAATTAATTGTTCATATATTCTTTTCTTCCAGTTGGTTCAAGAAGATGCCGATCGACGCACAGATGACACCCGATGACACCTGATGACGAGACAGTGGTCTTCCAGAGTGGTCACTCGATCTGCACGTCTACCACAGGGCCCACTTGCACAAAGCGATCTTAGCGCTACGACTATTGTAAGCCTATGTTAAAGTATGGGAGTTACGATCATCTTAGCGCTAAAATCGCTTTGTGCAAGTGGGCCCTGGTGTCTTGAGTGCTGTCACACTGTGACACTGCTACTACGGATGTCCCCGTGCCGGATGTCATTCGGCAATGACTAAAACTGAACTAAATGGCCAGAATACACCAGCTTCATTACGTTGTCAAAGCTGCAACAGATTACCAGGTACTGCACTTGCAGATCCATCCATGTACATTGTTTTCTCAGCAAACTTCAGATAACATTTGCTTTCAATTTTTTTATGAAATTGTCCTGAAACTTTGGAGATGGAGATGGAAGTATCTATGGCCAAAACACTTAGTGACCAATGACCTGTGGGTCAAGAAATAAACCGTCCCCGTATAAATATAAGAAAGAAAGTCCTTCCACGATAATATTAAGGAATATGGTTACACCTTTAATCAGAAAACAGTGTAGGTATTCTCATATCATGTACATGCTTCATTGATAACCGTACACGAGTCGTCTACAGCAATTCGCTGTGCCGTGTTACGTCCCTTGGGCACGCCAGAAACCTATGATCGTGGGTTCAAATCGTTCCCATTATGTTTCTTATTATTGTTTATTGTTGTTATTTTCAGCACGACGCCGGTACTTGTGATGTTCACTGAAGTTGTCTGATACCTTCATCACTCTCTGGAGGCGGTCGGGTAGCCTAGTGGTTAAAGCGTTCGCTCGTCACGCCGAAGACCCGGGTTCGAATCCCGACATGGGTACAATGTGTGAAGCCCATTTGTGGTGTCCCCCGCCGTGATATTGCTGGAATATTGCTAAAAGCGGCGTGAAACCATACTCACTCACTCACTCATTCACTCATCACTCTCTGCATCGGTCTCTCCTTCCACACCTAGCTCACACGCCGTGATATAACTGGAATACTGTTCAAAACGGCGTTAAACCTAACTCACTCACCTCACCAATCATGCATTGAGTAAATATGAATTCAAACAAAAAAACATAGTTAATATAAGTGCAGCTACTTTTCTCAGATACACTTTATTCATTTCACTGCATCATGGTTCTTGTCGCATAGCTAGATACTGACTACAACTGTTTATGGATTGGGCAGACTGGTTGTGTTGGCGTGATGAACGAGGGACACCTTAGTTTGGACGTACATGTAAAGTATTGTTTGTCATTTTGAAACAATCCCTTGGACTGAGATATTCACTTAGATCGATGACTTGGACACCGAGCAATTTTCGCCATACAAACTTCCGACACAGATTATAGATAGTCACGGCACCAACTATGCTCTGTGGAACGTGGCCTGGACAAGAAGTCTACCTCATTCTGTAAAGGTCCTGAACTGCTGCCATTGATATATACTGTTATGGTGTCAGAATAATTCGAACTATTTTTGATGAGGTTACGAACATTAATCAAACAAAAATAATAATACTTTTCATACTTAAAAAGAAACTATGTTATATATCTCGGTGAGGGGGCGCTTATGGCACTCGTGATTGTTGACTCGCCATAAGTATGATTTTTTAACTGTAAGAAATAAGCAGCGTAAAATAATCAGCAACGATATTTAAGTGAAGATTTGATCCAAATGTCCTGGTGACATGCACTGATTCTATGTGGACAGTGCTTTTTGACAGAAATTGTGATTATTGTGCTTTTGCAAAAGCCTACACTTGAAAGAAACTGAATATGGAAATGTGTATAGATGTGTGTTCGTAAACAATGTTAGCCATAACGTAATGACAATGAACACTCTGTCAGCCTTGTCTTTGTGTAGAACGTGCACATATATCCTGCAAAAGATGTTCTGGGTCTATTTTGCCATGTATCCTGGCAAGAGTGAATTGACTCATTCAAGCTGTCAATGTTTGATAAACCTTTGCAAATGATAAAGACAAACGTTCGTCTGTGTTTGTTTAATTTCGTGTGACCTCGGACGGACTCGTACATGTTCATCACAGACTATAAATGTGACACCTCTCTGAACACGGGGAACACGGGGACATTTGAATGCAATTTTGAAGGACTTCAACTTTTGTGTGTAACAATGTTACGATCACTGATATTTGACCACTGTAGGAACAAAGGCTGTACTGCTTGACCTTGCGCATCAATAATAAACTCATATTACCATTTGATCAATTGTACTGTAATGCCATTTAACCTGATGTGAAATATTGCTAACTGTCGTTAGTATAATCAACCTAAAGGGTTTTTCTTTGTCTTTTGTAATAATGTATGCTGAATATCCTCAATGCTGCTTTTGATTTGTGACAAATGGGATGAAGATACTGCTAGTCATGCTATGCATGATGCGGAAGTGTTGCTATTAAGAAAAATATTTTCAATGAATATGACCAAATGGCCATCTACCCTTACTTCAGTGGTGAGTGGGTGAGTGAAGAATACTTGCCGCCGCATCAGCACTCTTGCAGCTATTCGTGGTGAATGGTGGGGGTGATTATCTTTGCTTATCATTTTCTCTTCGTTTACAATTCGTTAAGGTTGATGACTAGCGGTGGCGTGCATACATGTTATTTAGTTTTTACTTGTTTCTGTGGTAGTTCATTTGATATGTAATCAATTTCCAATGCCGCCATCTTTGTATAAAAATGCTCCATGGTTATTGGTGCACACATCATATGTCATGGCGAGGTGTTGCTTTGAGGCCGACGGTGCCACAGTTACTGGACATATGTTCTTTTTTATAATTATTTTATTTCTTTTTGGAGTAGGCAAACAATACGTTTACAGCATATAGTTAACATGCAATCTTAAACACCTACACATTGCAAAGTATATATATGGATACTAACAAACAAAACTATTCCAGTGTCAGGATGGCAAGACATCTTTGTTAGATTGTGTAAGTTCGTGGGTTTACACAAATAGATGGTAGCAGAGTGACCAAAATCTCACGAACTGTGTGTATTTACAATGTAAATATGATATATGTCTGTCAATGTATGATTAAATCGGTATTTCTTGTTTGATGTGCTCGAAATTTGGAATGGAGTCGGAAATGTTTGATTTGAATGTTTTGCTTTGTTACAGTTATAAAATGATTTAAAACATCATTTCGTTTTTGTTGATATCCTAATAAAATTGTAAATTTTGAAAATTCTAGATCTATTCCAGTTTTGATCCATTTTGCAAGGTTGCTCCAGACATTTTGACAATTTAACACTGAAAGAACATGTGCATAAAGGTGTGTTTTTCTCGTCTACAAAAATTGCACAGAAATGCTTCTTTATATCCCACTTTGTACAGTTACTAAGTCTGTGAATAATACTGTTCTTGACACACGTTCCAGCGGTTCCTCCTGGTTCGTTCCCATTATGTTTCTTATTATTGTTTATTGTTGTTATTTTCAGCACCACGTCGGTACTTGTGATCTTCACTGAAGTTGTCTGATTTGAATATGTTTTGATTTGTTACAGTTATAAAATGATTTAAAACATCATTTCGTATTTGTTGATATCCTAATAAAATTGTAAATTTTGAAAATTCTGGATTTATTCCAGTTTTGATCCATTTTGCAAGGTTGATCCAGGCATGTTTGACAATTTAACACTGAAAGAACATGTGCATAAAGGTGTGTTTTTCTCGTCTACAAAAATTTAAAGAAATGATTCTTTATATCCCATTTTGTACAGTTACTAAGTCTGTGAATAATGATGTTCTTGACACACGTTCCAGCGGGCGTCACTGTGTGCGTGTTCTGGATATAGTTTACAGGGATGGTGATTCTGGTTGGAGGTTTTCACCCAAAGGCATGCACTGGCGTTTTCACCTTCCACCCAACGTGTTATGCACTTTAGTGCCTACCTCAGTTCTATAGATAAAAGCGACAAAAAACGTTTCCATAATCATACGAGAAAAAAATATGTGAAATGTTGAACTTCCTCATAGATAACATATGTGTGAAATCTGGGGATAGGGCATTTAGGCAAGAAGTAGGCCTCACCATGGGCACAAATTGAACTCCTCTCCCTGCTAATCTGTTTCTTTATGCTAACGTGTCAGAATGTCCACTCGTATTTGCAAAATCAAACAAGGAAATTTGGCGAAGAGGTTTCTTTCTGAGAAGATTTCAAAGAGCCCCATACGTCCCTTGCTCAAAAGCTGTTAGATCAGGGTTACAACATTCATCCCGGCGTGAAAAAGCAGCTATTACCACTATTTCAGTGGTATGAATTCATGTCATTTAGATTTGGGTGAATGACTGAAATGGTGCCGGCAGGATTTCCATTCAGTCGGAGCGGAACTAGGATTTGACACATTCCCGGAGTTACTGACGTGGATGTTCCAATGCATATGACACAGTTTGCTGGCGTTAAGGACTGGTAACATGATGGTAGAATGATTGGTCTGGAGGCATGAAAACCCAAGGTATTCGGTTACTTTGTTCTGGGGCCAAAAGGCAAGGAACATCACACTGGTGGTCCTACATGTGAGAGTGGGAACATCACACTGGTGGTCCTACATGTGAGAGTGGGAACATCACACTGGTGGTCCTACATGTGAGAGTGGGAACATCACACTGGTGGTCCTACATGTGAGAGTGGAAACATCACACTGGTGGTTCTACATGTGAGAGTGGGAACATCACACTGGTGGTTCTACATGTGAGAGTGGGAACATCACACTGGTGGTTCTACATGTGAGAGTGGGCACATCACACTGGTGGTTCTACATGTGAGAGTGGGCACATCACACTGGTGGTTCTACATGTGAGAGTGGGAACATCACACTGGTGGTTCTACATGTGAGAGTGGGAACATCACACTGGTGGTTCTACATGTGAGAGTGGGCACATCACACTGGTGGTTCTACATGTGAGAGTGGGAACATCACACTGGTGGTCCTACATGTGAGAGTGGGAACATCACACTGGTGGTTCTACATGTGAGAGTGGGAACATCACACTGGTGGTCCTACATGTGAGAGCGGGAACATCACACTTGTGGTCCTACATGTGAGAGTGGGAACATCACACTGGTGGTCCTACATGTGGGAGTGGGAACATCACACTTGTTGTCCTACATGTGAGATTGGATGCTTTTTCTAGAAGAGAGACTTGTGTTGTATTGTAAATTGGTGAATAGTGCTATGTTGGTTTGTTGGTTTTCGCCGCGCGTTAGATATTTCCGCTTTGTTACGGCTATCTCTAAATAACCCAGTTACTGACATCATGAGCATCGACATACGCAATGCGGATACGGTAACATGAATCAATCAAGTTAGCGAACCTGACCTGACCGTTAATCGCCCGGATCTGCACTTTTTACTTTGTGTAAAAGAATGTGCATGAAGTATATCATCTCTTGAACGACATAACTTATTTATTTATGTTATTCAGTAGTATTAAAAGGCCAAATTGCCAAGAGTACAATTGAAGTGACAGAATAATTTGTGACGTGAAAATGGTTGCATGGTTTAGTTTCAAAGGAACAGAAGTTTCCGAAACAATTCTAGAGAGTGGGTATGGTCAACATTCTTCAAATTAGTACACTGACCATTGTCTGTTGACAATGTACAATATACAATGTTTCATATGTACAAGTTTGGTTACATATTTTAATTGCAAATATGAAAAGCTAGTGCAAGCAAACAATACATGAAATTAATCTTCGTTATCACCAGAAGCACAGTTGTTACTTATAGCAGCTAGCTTGTCAACATAATTTAATTTACGGATATTATTCTCTAAAATATGAAGAGAGATTTCTTAATTTGCAATATACCCTATTTAACGCTTTGTAATGTACGTTTCTGTTCCAAATGATGCTTTAATGCAGTAAAAAGTTTGATGTACATATTGATTGGTGCCAGTTTTGAATATGAATATTTATACATAAAAATAACTTTTCGTCACTTTTCGTCACCATCATTTTGATAACGTTTCGGTATAGATCCTTATACCGTTGTCAAACAAGGCTGCTTGACAATGGTTTAAGGATCTCAACCGAGACGTCGCCTTTGTTGTTATCAATAGATTGCGTCTACTTTGTCATAACCACTTAATTCTTTATGTTATAAAATATCTAATTGTTTTTTGCAGACTGGAAACAGTGTGTAATCAAACAAGACAACATCATCAGCAAACAATATTAACATAATATGCTCTATTCTTTCAGATACGAATATTCCAATCCAATCTTATACTGCTTGCGTGTTCATTTATTAATAAGGCAAATAATATGGGATTTAGTATACATCCTTGTCGGACACCGGTATTGGTTGTAAAATATGGAGTTTCCCTGAAATTCTCTTTTTTACACATGCCTTGACATCGATGTATATACTTATAAGTACAATTTACCATGAAAAGAAGAAGAAATAATAATATATTACTTTCAACATAAAGATTTTTTTTAAAGTCGATGAATGCTCAGGGGAAACAACCTCTCGGTTTACAAAAGTATTTAGTACATACAGACATCACACCAAGTTTCCGACTGATAACTATATCTGTTTTTGTGTACTATCAATAGAAGAAAGACGCCACGCCAGTTGTGTGTCTGTGCAGTCCATTTTAACTGAAACACTCCAAATGGGCAAGCAGTCTGCAACATGGGTACCCAGAATGTTGACACAAGGTAAGCAGCCGATGCGACAAAATCGGAAAAATGCGAATACATGTCTCATGCGAATTGTAAGCCAGGATAAAACCTGGGTCCATCACGTTGACACAGAGTCTAATCTTCAAAACAAACAATGGAAACATTTGGCATCATCCCCACAAAGACATACAAGCAGGTGGCGTGAGTTGACAAACGAGGTCAGATTATCAATGGAAGGACTATGCCACAAAACTAGGTCTGTTGAAAGAAGCTATCAAGGAAAAACGTCCAGAAAATCTCCGCTTGGGCGTGCCACTACTGCCGGACAATCCGCAGCTGCAGATTGTGGCTTCTTATTATTTTCCCATAACCTGACCTGGCATCCACAGACTTTTATCTATTTCATTAACTCAAAGCTACCTGAGTGTACACCAGGCTAGGTCTTAAATATGTGTTATTTCTCACACTGTAGCCAAAAAGTGAAAGGATCGTGTGTGGTCACAAGATTGCAAACGCTATCCCCGGTTATAGTGGGTAAATTACGTTCCCTTACTACTTCTTATCTGCCCATGTCTCTAGAATTGATGACATACTCATGAATCATAAAGTTCCATATGTCCTGCTTTCCAAAAAGCGCAAAGCATCCATTAACATAAGATAACGACTGCATATCTGCTACGTCTGCTCGATATGAAAATAGCAAAGGTTTGAATATGACTGTACGTTCTTAATAGAAGTGTTTAAGCATTTGAAACATTTCTAGTCTAGTCTACAATGTAAAATGTGTAAAAGATCTGCTTAGGAAATTTACACCTAATCATCAGATGGACAGTGTGATACAAGAGGACTGTTTTTCTGGCATGAATTTACTCCGCGCCATGCCTTTATTATGAAGAGCTATTGTTAAACACGGACGGGGATGAAGAAGTGTTCTTTCCTGAGAAGTCAAACATTTTCAACTAGGTTTGTATATCTCTCAACCTAAGGTTACATTGACATTTCGTTGTTTCACCGTTACTTTGCCTTTCACTCCCAACAGAATCTAATATTGCAGATAGTCGTCACTGGTTATTCTCTGGCGTTGTATAGTCAAGTGTGTAGCAATGTGGAATGTGATATAAAATGTTGTTTGGTCATTTAAAAACAATTTTCTCAGAAAGCAAATATCTTTATTGCTCTGTTATTTGAACAAATAGGTGTTTTTTTCTTGTGCGAATGATACACGTCTGCTCATAAAATAGTCTACATAATTAGCTGTCTCAGTATGGACATTTAAGAGCAATTTGTCAAACACGAAAGCACATGCCATCTAAAGGTGGAAAACAAATGCTGGACTTCTTCATTTATAACATCTATGTAATTTTTTTTTTCTTTCCTTTTTTTTTTGGGGGGGGTGGGGGTGGGGGATGGGGTGGGGTAAGCCATTAGGCACGAAGTAGGCATCCCCATGGACATCAGTCGTGCCCCCCTTCTTGCTGATCTGTTTCTTTATGCATATGCAATTTCTGCAACTGCAATGGTGTATACATTTCACAACTTTTGAGGTACAATCGATCATGCTCTTTCTAACAAGATTTCAAAGAGCGTGATACGACTCTTGGTCGGAAGATATTTGATCAAGATTCCATTATTCCATTGGGGCCTTCAAGAAGTGGAGAAAATTAAAATTTTTGACACGTCAAAGAAAAAGGTGATGTCCGATGCAATTCCCTCTCTTGACATATGTTCCGTGTTGTTTCTGGTTAACAATTTACTTCGCGTGTTTGTGACGGGTGCCACAGGTGGGGCAGAATACGCTCACCTTTGTGCGAACACCTGGTGTCATCACAGTTGATAGTGATTCATGAACACATGCTCATGATATAGTCGGAATCGTACACTCGAGTCTGCTTTTGTCGGAGATTTCTGATGAGTATGGAAAGAGTTTTGCCGCTTTTAGTATTTAGATATGTGTAAATACTAGAGTGAGATGTCACGTCTCTTGCTGCAATATTCACGTAATATCAGGACACCAGAAATGGGGTTGTACCCTTATGGGGAATCGAACTCTGGTGTTCTATGTGAAGAGCGAAAGTCCTAACCACAAGGCCATCACACCACCCCGTTGTCATGATTCCGGACTGTACATCACCTGGCATAAAAAAAACAGAAAACGTTATCCCTGCGTTCCTTTTTCAACGTTGCTTTGCCTTCAGGCCCAGTGGCGTCTGTGTCAGCGGTTGGTCAGGGTTGTTTGTTCCCTGGCGTTGACGTTGAATATTTAAGAAATAAACGACGAGTGGGAGTTGTTTATCTTACAATAAACCACTGAAGGGAGAATAAACCATGAAGGGCAAAGCAGTGTTTTATTGTACGATAAACAACGACCACGAGACTTATATTTCTTCAATGGATAACAACATTATGTTCAGCCTCTTTAAGGCTGTTGATCAAATGTACAAACCTTTAAAATTTGTATCCAAAGTTTAATAATGATAACTCACTAAATAGAATCCAACCTCGGAAATCTCGGACAAGTTCATTTTACTAACTTGTGAGTTAAGTTTGGTATGTCCCGCATATTCTCACAATCCTTATGTCGATTATCTGGACCATTTGTCCCAATACCGATTGTCATATCTCTACCACTTTGGGATGCCACTGTCTTTATCTGTGTGGCCCTGCTACATCTAATGGGAACAACTTACTAGGCACTCTCAAAAGGAACGTCGTCCAATAAATGGCGTTGTCAAATTGCGAGCGCATATTCGAATCTCCAGAAATGACGTCATGACAGAACAATGTTTTATCGTGAAACAAGCCACGCTTCGTTCTTCATTGTTCTTTGCGACTTATAACGCAGCTATCGTATATTTACAGATATTACATTTTGCCGTGCACCTCAAGAAAATATTATATATATTATATATATTGATTCCTTTCCCAGGACCGTTGTTTAATGTTTACTATGCTCCGAATTCCATAAATGTATGCCATACAGTAAGGACTTGATGTTTATATGTTTGCACTTGGCATTGCCATGGAATCGTCTTGGAAATCTATCCAGAAATATGTGAGTGAGATATTACGCAGTCTTTTACAGAGATCCTGTAATATCACGGTCGGAAAAAACAGGAATTGGGTGTACACATTAAACGCGTGCGCGATGACAACTTTCGCCATCCAACATTATGAGGTGAAGCCATATGGGGTTTAACGTCGCGTCCAAGATTATTGCACTTATATAGCGACGTGCACACATGTCGAGAAATTGATTGCCTGTATTATTAAAATTAAAATTTCTCACAATACACCTTTATTTTCTCACAATAAACCTCTTTATCTAAAAATATACGACCGCCTCCGTGGTCTTGTGGTAAGAGCATCCGCCCGGAGAGCGGAAGGTCCGGGGTTCCACCCTCGGCCGCATAATGCCAAAAGACGTTAAAAGATGGTACTTGTTTTCTTGTGAGGACCCCTCTGGCGCTCGGTGTTAAGGGGCTAAAACAAGGACTGGTCGGTTCGGAGTCAGTATACTGTGTTTTAGCAACTTAATGCCGAACGCCACACATGGTAACAACAAGTACCATCTTTTTACGTCTTAGGTTTGACGACGCCGGGTCCAACATTATGACTACGAAGCTACTCGACTCTTCATTATCCGGCAGTTCTGGTGATTAGTTATTCCTCTAAGTAGACTATTTTGGTTCCTGTGTGAACGTTTGAACATTAATAAATCGTTTCAAAGTACATTGGACCATTCGCTGATATAACCTTCAAGGCTAAAACCTGTGTTGCAAGAACGTCCCCAAGGGTATAAGCGTTTTTTTATTAATGCCTGTTCACCATTTCAAAGTACATTGTACCATTAGCTGATGTAACCTTCAAGAATTAAAAGGAACTATGTTGAAAGAACGACCCCTAAAACCCTTAACGCGTATGAATTAACACATAGGCCACACATCCAGTTGAGACACATTGCGTGATAAAAGATGGCCATTACATAAGATTACATAAGAAAAAAGTAAAACAAAAAATCAACAATAATGCTTGTATTACATGTAAATACTCCATCGATCTTAACACATGCTATCGAAACCGATGCACTATGTATTTATCGATTTCACCCTATATCCATTTTCCATGTGAAACACGCCAAATGTGTGGTTTTATGAAACGTTTTGTTGCTTTAAAGCTTATATTTATTTCTTCAGCAAAATCTTCATCCATCATGGCATTCTGGACAAGAATTATAATTTCATCCATGATGAATTATTCAGTAAGATGTTTTTCTTTAATGAAATACCTCAACGTAAACAGTACCGTGAATAACAAAACATGTTTTGCAGAAAACCTCTCAATCTGTTTATGACAAGACATCCTATCGATTTACATTAAAAAGGAGATGTAATCATTCTAAACACAACACAGGAGTAGGGTATGATTGCCCCAGAACACATTTTCAGAAACAACGTTTTCTCTCACCGTCTTGTGTAACTGGAATAAGTATTTTCTCGATAATCATCTTAAAAAGTTGTGAAACATGATTTTGTTGCGATACGCCTGGAACTGAATTATGCGATGACAATTGTCGCACCCCCAACACAAAACGGATTTTCGCCAAGACAAAAACAGTTTAAAGAATCACATCAATTATGATCCCCACACGACTCAGGAAGACGCTTAATTCACAAACATGCGTTCAAATCACACATAATACATGGAGGATGTGTGTTGAACACGTTCGCTCATCAGGCCAATGGCTAAGGTTCGATTCTCCGCATAGGAACAGCGTGGGAAACCCATTCGAGTGCCCCCCGGTATATATTACTGGAATAATCATTTGGGCAAAAAGCGGCTCACTCACTCACTCACTCACTCACTCACTCACTCACTCACTCACGCACTCTCCTTCCCGCCCTGCCACTCACTCACTCACGCACTCACCCCCGCACTCACCTGTCTCGCTCTTGTAAGTAAAGACGGCCCCATTCCCGTCCCTGAAATGAATAAGTGATTGAATCTATTTTGATAGATCCCATTAAAATTTGACTGGTCACATTAGGTACAGATTTATCAGTTTCAATGTTGTCAAAGCACTAACCATGCAATTCGCATGTCAAGTCTCAATATCTCAGTAACACTCAATCGGGCCCCGGCTGTAAACAAGGTGTTGCAGAAGATGCTTGGTAGTCATGGTTTACAACTGATGGAATTACTATGTGTGCCACTAATGCTTCCAGGATTAACCTTCATGTGGTCGTATGTCATCTGCATAACAAGCCGATTAAAAGGGGTCTCTTGACAAGACAGTTGCGATTAGTTATTGACAGTTCTGGCACTTCAATAATGTCGCCAGCAGTTGGTTGGTGATACTTTTCCTCGGAAGCCGTTAATTCCTCGTACACTACCAGATACAATGCTGCGTTTTTATTCGCTCTAAGGTCTCAACACTTTAGCAGATAACAGCACGAGTGATGACATCACTCCCAGTGGTTAAGCCTTCTTTTTGACAGATAGAAATATGAATAACCATGAACAGACAATGACGATCCGTCAGCTGTGACTTCAAATTGAGTCTCAGACAGGGCTGCAACATTACTTATAGCGGTCTGACACCTCAGTCAGTCATCGGGCAGATTTAAGTTCAATTGTGTCATGTTCTCTTCCAATTTTCGGGCACTGAAAGCACAGGGAATTTGGTACCGTCTTTGATCATTGTGAGAAACCAATGACGTTACTACTTTCTGTTTTCAGGAATCCTGACAGACATGTCTTTATGTTCTTTAAGTCATGTCTGTCAGACAGAGATTCCAGAAAACAGAGTGTTGCAACGTCGTTGGTTTCTCACAGGCATGTCTCCATGTTCTTCAGTGTTATGCCGACCGCCTCCGTGGTCTAGTGGTCAAGGACTGGTCGGCTCGGAGTCAGTATACTGTGTCTGAGCGGGGTATTCATGTTAAACTGCGGCATGGTATCTCAGTGAGCTAGCACTATAAATCGGCATCAGTCCGGGCTAGTACAAGCAGCCACACACACACACACACACACACACACACACACACACACTCACACACACGTGCATGCACATCGCTATATAAGTGCAATAATCTTGGACGCGACGTTAAATCCGATTTCACCTCACCCACGTCAGTGTTATGCCCCAATATGTTTGACAAATTTGGTTATAAATATAACTTTGTATTCATGATTTGTTTGTGTTTATATCAACTTGGTCTCGACGCTATATAGATGCATTAATGCCGAAACGACGTTAAGACAACGCAGAACTAATGCTGCTCACTTGTCAACCTAAAAATAATGTAACTTAGAAAAGGGACACTGTGACACTGTGACGCATGGTGAACAATCCCTGGCCGTTGGCCAAGTAATTACGGCCTATAAACTATCGGGACAAGTTCTGTATCGTATGTAGCGGCATTAAAATTTCCGAGTCCCATACATGAGGGGATTCGAACCACGGATCAAGCAGACAAAGTAAGGATGTCATCTGTGGGATGACTCCACGCCCTGCGACACGTGCATTAAGTACTGCCAGATATCACAGTCGAACGGTGTGGTAACAATGTATCTCCACAAAGGCCACAGCTGTCACTTTAATTGTAAGTAAATAGGGATGTAGATACATTGACAGAGCCTGTTCTTAGCTTGTCGTAAAATAGCGTGTCTACTTTAAGGTAGTTAGTTCTTAAATTCAGTTTAGTTTAAAACCCATTAGCTATTGATTTACATATAAATATATAACAAACAACTTCCATCCATGTAAAAACAGGAAGTAATCATTTGCTTAACCTTAAGATAATAACTCAAATGTTCAGTAAAATGATGAGCTGTTGTTGCAATCTACTTTTAACATTTGTAAAATAATTTTCTCTCATAAAATAACATATGTTTTCTCCATAATTGAACGAATGAATCATCCGGAAGAACACCCAAGAACGCAATTTTAAATCCGCGAAGAGGAAATGGTCACGTTTAACAAATGTTGTTTAAAGACTTAAACGATCGAGATAAGCATCATAGTGCTTAAGGTGGAAACAATCACCTCGTATCGCCAGACCCTGTTGGGATGTCGGGTTAGAGGTGTTCCCCAATAGCCTATGCTGTTCGTAAGAACAGGTGCCGAGGCTCGTTGACATGGGTGATGAAATATATATCGTTGCTTACAATATCCATCACTGGATTGTCTGGTCCAGACTCGATTATTTACGTCATGTAGCTGGAATGATGCTTGTGTGACGCTTAACAACAAATAAACAAACAAATGGTATCGCCAGTCCTCGAAAACATATTTATCTCATGCACACAACAAGGATGTATGTCATAAACTATACACAGTAACCATAGCAACGAGGGATTCTAGGTTTCACCTCACTGTGACGAACGATGGGTATACTGTTGCCATCGGGCTATAAGTTATTTAACAAGGATCTTCCCGTACAGAAATAAAGGTTGGTTTTCTTAGCAGGGATTTCTTAGGATTGTGGAAATGTTTTGTCACTTTTATTTACTCTTATTGTGAATGTTTCCAGTATCACGTTCTGGAAAAATCTGGATCTGGACCCAAAGCAACGAACACTGGGACGGCTCAGAGAAGCTAATGGCAGGAGGTATTTATTGTTGCTCCTACTAGACATGATCACAAAAGTGCTTGACGTTCGATCTGCACTGCTTTAATGACAATGCTTAGTCATATATAAAGGGGCGGTCGAGTGGCCTAGTGGTTAAAGCAATCGCGTCACGCCAAAGATCCGGGTTCGATTCCCGACATGGGTACAATGTGTGAAGCCCATTTCTGGTGTCCCCCGCCGTGATATTGCTGGAATATTGCTAAAAGCGGCGTAAAACCAAACTCACTCGTAAAACCAAACTCACTCACTCACTCACTCGGAGTCAGTATACTGTGTCTGAGTGGGGTATTCATGTTAAACTGCGGCATGGTATCTCAGTGAGCTAGCACTATAAATCGGCATCAGTCCGGGCTAGTACAAGCAGCCACACACACACACACACACACACACACACACACACACACACACACACACACACACACACACACACACACACGTGCATGCACGTCGCTATATATTTGCAGTAATCTTGGGCGCGACGTTAAACCCCATTTCACCCCACCTTTGCATGTGTTTGTGACGGAAGACACCGGTGTGACAGGATACGCTCATCTTTTCGCAAACACTTGGTGTCATCACTTTTAGTGATTTATAAACACTATTTGATAGTGGTCCACTAATACATGCTCATGATGTAGTCGGACTTCTTATGGTTATTGTGAGGTAAGTCGCTTTTATTTCAATCAACGGCGCCGGCTTCTCACCTTCGAACATTTCTTTCGAGTGTTGATTATGAGCGTGGATTACTTGACAGTAAATAGTAATAGAAACGCCACGATTCTAATTGATCGAGAATTGATGTGATTGAGATTTGAATCAAGGATGTTGTGGTAACAGAGATCATGAAGACTAACGCAAATCTGTCTGCTCAGATGTATGTTTTTAGAAATCAATGATTCAGAATTCTTGTTGCTCAATCCACTGCTATGCAAGAACGATTCCATGTGATACTCGTTAAAATAGGAAGGTGGCACATTCACAGAATGATTCGTCTGGATGCATCTCAAACCATCAAGATCGATATTCTGTAGAAAATGACAAACGACATCAAACGAAAAGAGTTTGACCGTCACCTTATTTGTATTTTATAACCGTAAAGAGAAGGAAAGTACGGCTAGTACTCTGAACAACTTTCTGTTTAGCATTTAATGACCCTTCCAGACAGTCTAGATGTGAGAATGGCCTCTTTCTGTTGAAGCCTGGCTTGTGTTGGCAAGTTGTGCACACTGGTGAGTGCACTTAATGTGTCTGTGTACAGTCAAGGACCAGAAAGGGTTTGGTTCTCCAGAAAGAATTACCGTATTTCCTGTGTAAAAATCGACTCCGATGTAATGTCACAACTCTCTGTGCATTCTTAAAACCCCCCAATAAACATCAAAGAGGACAGTATGCCCAGACAGAGAACGGAAACGACCCACACTTGCCAAGTGTATTACATCTAATGTCAAAGTAACCAGGATCGGTTTCGTACCAACAGTAAGAGCGTTTGTCTTCTGTGCTTAAGTCACGTATATTTAGCTATATCCCCTCCGCCTGTAAACAAGTTCGATTACAAGCCATACACACTAACGGTCTACATCTCGAGCAGCGACCCAAGCCAAGCCATGAGGGTATTATGCAACACACTTAGCTATGACATACATTGTGACCACCCGATCCTCTTTTCATATTCATATATATATATATATATACAAAAATGAGGCATATATATACAAAAGTGAGGCAAATGTTCACTCGGACTACATGTAAAAAATAATAAAGTCCACGTTAGTCCAACGTTAGTCCAACGGCTTCTTTATATCAGTTACGTCTCCAATGTTTAGCTGCCGAAATCCAGCTGCATCAAATATAAACGAAATGTTACCTACCAATAGAGTGGTAACACAATAGAAAGTGTTTGGGTTTAAATATATTCTTCTTCTTAGTGCAAGCTGAAGAGTTCCAAAATAAAACCTTACGTTATCAAGTCATTCATGAACCTACAGTCACGAAGTAAGTCTATAATGAACTAGCATAGCCTCATTATGGAAAGGTTTTGGCGCTTATACTTCACGCAAAATACTCACCATTGTCGTGTTTACTGATAGTTGGCTTTGAAATTTAGGGATCGTTCAAACGCAGGCAAAAAGATTTAATATGCTTAATGAATTCAACACTAATCAGTATATGGACACTAACTGATTAGAGAGGAGTGCTTTTCCCATCAGGGGATTGTTCAAGATCTGGCCGGTATTGTTTAGGTCTATCATAAAATGGGTTCATTAGAATGAAAAGACAGTTCCTTCCTGAAATTGGAAGATTTGCAATCCGTGGTCAAAGTCATTTTTTACCACTGTCAATTCAAAACGTAAACGCTAGAGAACAATCAGTCTCGAATATCTAACGAAACCGATTCCATGTCGCGTAAAAGGCAAACTAGTGATGAAAATTATGCTAATTCAGATATATCAAAGCGGGTGGGAAAGTCATCTGGCACGAACCAGACAATATGATGACAGATGTTGTAAGTATTTTAAGGCGTACGATTGCATGGCCTTAATGTGTTTATAGCAAACATTGAGGTTATTGATACCCTGGAGTCCTAGATAATTGTTATTTCCAATTCTGTTTATTAACACTGATCCCCCTTGGGATCCCGGGGTGGCATACGGTATGTTTGTCGTATGAGCCATTATTATGTGGATTGACTTGTTACCTGTGTATGGACCTATTGCTTTGTTTATACCTGGACCATATTTAAGTATTCACAGACGCCTTGATACCTATGAAAGATGTTGACTATCACGTAATTGCCACAAATGGCCTTGTTCTTAATATGCCTCTTTTCACCTTTGCAGTGAATGGGTACCCAGTAGGGTTAGATGGTAATGTGACTGCTAACCTTCTAGAGTCACACAGGCAGCTTGGTTTACATGATCCCCAGGAAGCTGAAAATTCGAATAAAAAATCGAGTGTTCGCTGATGCACGGGGTAAGAGTAATTCAGTGCTTCTAGCGTGGACAGTTTTACGCTTTACAAGCGAACTATTAAAAACATACACTCGCACACGGAGTCAAATTTAAAATGAGTCACCAATCATAAAGTTTAAATAAGGAACATTTCTTTTAACATTATCTAAGAGTACAAAGATTATGGAATGTCTGATCTGAAACCAAATTCCAGCAGACATTATCCGCAGAAAATACTTTGTCAGGCGGTGGAAAAACGTTCAAGATCTCCTTCTGGACTTCAATACTGTCAGGTTAAAAGCACATATTAGGGTCTACCGTCTACTTTACCACATTGACTACAGACCTCTATATCAATCAGACTTTGCACTCTTGTTGAGACTACACGGCTATTTCACCCGGCGTTGCAGTCAGTAATGTATTTTACCCAGTCAGCTCGCAAGTACCACTCAGGTCATATTGTGCTGTGTCATCAGTTCACGGAGTTTCCCGGCGATTACGGAATGATTGTGCCTAAGCTTGGACATATTTTTTTGTACCAGAAGAAACTTGTAATTTGAGATAGTCCTAAACTCCATCGCTAGAGGTGTCATTAAAATCAGAATTGTTTGATGTGTGGCTCCTCACGGGTGTACTCGTCCACTCAGCTGTAAAATGCAGTTTATTACTGACCAGTTGAAGTTAACTGTGGAATTGGTAACTGAATGTCACATCATCAAATTGTTGTTAATGTCCTTTTCTTTGATTCCCCATGCAACTTACTGATGATGATCAATTGCCATGTCAGGGTTAGAATTTGTCTCCAGTAACCCATGCTAGTTATACGAGGCGTCTGACGGAATCGGGTGGTCAGACTAAGTGACTTGGTTGATGCATATCATCGTAACCCAATTACGTAGATCGATGCTCATGATGTCAATCACTGGATTGTCTGGTCGCTTATTTACAGACCGCCGTCATATAGCTGGAATATTGCCGCGTTAAACAACAATCCAAACATGAGAAGTACAATAAGTCCACGTTTCACAGGCACGTGTCCTATAAAATAAAATATCTAATATGTCTGGAACGAATCAGTGAATGTTGTTCAATAAACACTGCACACAGCAACGATGGGGAATAATAATTTATTTTTTTTTAATAATATCCACCAGGTCAACCTTGCAATCTAAACACCATCTAATATGAAAATGCATTGTATGCGTCAAAAGTCTGCGAATATGAAACTGATTTTCCAACTTACGAAGCCTCTACCCACCGCCTCCATCACCCACCTCCAAACATCAACTCCATAAAGAACGTCACCCCTACCGACACACGATCCAATCTTTTATTCTTGTACTTAGAGAGTGACACTCTTCTCAAATATTTTAATATCCTTGAGCTTCATGTCTGCCATTTTTTATTAAAAACCCAACTTTTTCATGTCTTTCATCAGCGCAACTCATGTATCACAAATTTCTGTCAAAGGCAATTAAAGGTATTCTTAGTCGGATTTGTCAGGACCCAAAGAGGAGTATCTACATCCATTCCGTCTTAACCTAAACATTACAGTTCAGCTTACATCAGTATATAAAATATAAGACGTCAAACCCATAGAATAGCCTTGGTGATGTCCATGTCAAGGTTTCCACAACCAAAGGACTGTAGTGAAGTGGAACATGGTAGAGTCGGTGCCGTAACAAAATAAGCTATTTTATATCGAGCACTGTGCAGGTAGTAGCATTGACTGTCAAGTAGCAATATCCTAAATATAGCGCTCCTTTTGGGTTGACCTTCTGTTAAAATGTTCTCATGGTTTTCCATTGCCAATAAACTGAAATTGGAGGGATTCGACACCATTCAAAAATTAAGTGGTTAAACAAATGAAATGAAAAAAGGATCAATGTCAAATGCCCATCTATATGGACTGATAACTTCTGATATCTGCACCATTTTACAAGAAGGTCTTTTTCCTTGAACGACATATTTACTTCAATATTAAATTGTTGATTCATTGTTGCAAGTTTATTCTGAACACATAACATCTATGTCTGTCTTAAGGGATATTTCTCCCTTCACATAGCACATATTTTGATAGAGTATAAAGACTTGAACCGTAGTGAAGTGAAATGTATCTGAAATCGCATACATTTCAGACACACATTCATCAACATTGACTCTTTTTTTCAATTTCAACCAAATATATTGTGTAGTCTATCTTGTTCGTAAGATATCTCCAACATCATTCCTCATATCGCAGGCCGTGTCAAGGTTTCCAACATTCACAACAAACGGACTGTAGGGGAGTACAGTTCAGTTCAGTATAATGGATGAGAACATGGTAGAGACGATGTAGTAACAAATTAGCTTGTTTATACCAAGTATCCCGCGGCTAGTAACATTGGTTGTTCGCATTATCCTTTACGTCATCGACCAGAGCTCCAGTTATATCCGCTAATTTGACAATACGTTCTCTTTGGTATAGAATGGAATTGTAAGAGGGTATGACAAGAGGGATGACGTCAGCTTTTCAAAAGACACCTTTCCCTTTGTGTCGAGAAATATGACCCCAGCTTCAGCCTTTGGTGTCTACATTTCACAACGTTTGGGGAACAATCGAGCACACCCTTCTACGAAGATTACACAGAACGTCACACAAGACTTGCTTACATTGGACAAGTGGAGGACATTTCCAAATCTGAGGCATCAGTGACCACAATGATGTCATACACAATTCTCTATTTTGACTCAAACCATATGTTCCTGTGTTGGTTCAAGTCAACAGTTGACTTGCCTTTGTATGTGTTTGTGACGGGTGCCACCAGTGGGGTAGGTAGGATACGCTCATCTTTTTGCGGGCACCTGATTCATAAACATATTTTGATGATATAGTAGCTTCGTACGGTGGAGAGTTGCCATGGGGAAGAAAAGGGTTTTGTTGCTTTATTCTCATTGCAACCGGATGCAGTTAACTGGAATGGCAGTGTGGAAAACTTATTTAAGAGGTTAAAAATGGAAATCAGCGCTCGACACCAACTGCTCATCTATAATGTACATGTACTGTACATGTCTGATACTTGTGTAATTGTATCAGAAAAAACATTCTTGGTGATGTACGTACTTACTTCGATTTAAATTGTTGAATCTTACTTTGGTTCATTGCTGCAAGTTTATTCTACACAAATAATTGTTCCTTCTGTTGGCGAGGAGTCTTCACCTTTATAGAACTTTAAAGTTTGCGTTGACTTAAAACATTTCGTCAAGGAAGAAACCTCCATTTTGAGTGAATGAAGTAAAATGTCAAAAGTAAACTCTATTTCGACTTTTTATTATTCTGTAGTCTGTATTGTAAGTAAGGAGTCTCCAACATTGGTTCTCATGTATAAACGGATGCTTATCTCCCGTATGGACAGAACCTCAACAAAAGCGTTTTTTAACCAAACAATTTTTACCACATACTCATATTTGCATTACAGCAAGCTTCCATTTACTCATATGTGAACAGAATCTCAACAGATTTGGGGTTTAGTGTCTTCAGCTTTCAAAAACCTGTCCCAGCGCCCCGCGATAAAAAACATATCGATTTTCAGTCAAATAGATACAGCAACTTGAAATATTTTCATCCAGTCTACAAGAGCGAAATTCCGCTTGGCACAACCGTCGAGTCGGCAGGGTCCTATTTAATTGACCGGATTACATGAATTGAAGTTGTTATAAGGTGTTGGTGGATATCTTTATTCTTTTGAACATTAGTGGATAACTGGATAACCGAATTTGAAACGTTTCGATACGTAAAGAAAACTGTTTTCTTGCCATCACCGAGAAGACACAAATGTGCCACAAAATTGCGGTAATGGTTACTTGAAGAAAAACAGCCATTTCACTCATTATCAAACTGCTGCTAACACTCAGGTGTTTCCCTTAAGATTCCCACAGCAGAAAGAAACGTCGAATTCAATCACCAGTGTGCAAAACTGGGCACCATTATTTTTGACTGGTTATTCTCTGACATTGACGTTTTATATTTTACTCAAAGAGTTCCACGAGGACGTGTCAGGAAGGGTCAATACATACTAAAGTTTAAGTCGGAATCCTTCATTTCCCCTCTTTATGCCTGTAAAACAACTATAATGCTATGAAAAATTCTTCTTCGTCGGTCGTCTCCAGTATATTTACAGACCCTGAGACTATCACAGGGAATTTGGGTAGACTGAAATTTAGATCAATCATGGAGTCATCAAGGTAGAATGCTTTGTTTACACCACTAAAATGGATACCTTGCGGTAGAACTTCAGCATAAGTACCATCGGAAACATCACTAATCAGCAATGATTTTAAATCATTCGAAATAATTGCAAGGAAGTGGGGACTTTCCTTGACTTGCTTCCCTGTGATATCTTGTGCCGCCTCACGAAATGCTTCAGTCTACAATCACAACACTGCTAAATTCGTCCGAGAAGGTTTTGAATTAAATGGACCAGCCAATGGTATAAACAAGAATGCTAGAAATGGTAATGTTGTGAGTACTGTGGCACGTTGGAATAGATATGTCCTGAATAAAGCTGAATGTTTAAGATCTATGGAGTTACTTATTATTCAGCAGTGATGATCGTATGGCGAATCATGTTGTCAATGCATACATTTATATGGGTATTGATGAATCACCGACGCTCCATTCAGGAGATATGGATATGGAAAATACCATAACTCAACATCTACTCTGCAGCACTCTCTCATTTTTCATTGCACCCCCTTTATGTCATTGAATTTCTTATACCAGTATCCAAAAGAAAGCTAAATGATACCATAAGGTTCAAGAGAATCGTTCAGAATGAGAATGATCAGAAAATATTCATACCACTCAGTCCTGTGAGACAGAAATAGACAAGTGAAACTGCTCTAGAAAGAATAACGATTTAGCGCTTTAGCTTAATCTTGGTGTGCGAGGAGTATCAACTCCCATTTATGCAGGAGATGGAGCAAGTATGAGGCAAACAAGGCATCACCCACAGCGGGCCATCAGTCAGGTCTTTGCACAGCTTCTTTAAAGATGGCGGCCTGTATTTTTATAGGATGTTCCCTAAATGTACGAAGACTCATTTCTCGACACAAATCTTACATTTCAGTGTTCGATTGCATACGAACGTGTGTATGTAATACTGCAGTCTTATCATTGCAGTTTTGAAAGTGGGAAAGGCGTAATTTAGCTTCTTGAATACTTTCCCCAGTTATAACTCCGACATGAACAGCACGTTATCGCTGTACATGGGAACATGTCGGCACAATCCACTGTCAATATGTTGACATGTGAGAATGACATACTAATACTTATATTCAACACTGTGCATCTACAAATGTTTATTTTGCACTATGTATCGCTATATATGTTTAAAGGAGCGTCATGCGACCCTTGCGAAAAAGGTTTTGATCAGGGTTACGACATTCAAGGCCTTAGCAAAGTTTTCAACAATTTTTGTGACCTTAATCTATGACAAGTAGTCAAGGAAGAGCCGATATACACATCAGAATAAAACTTACTGAGATTATTTTAGACGTTTAAAAGTTATTCAGGTAGTATTTGGATCATGCTATATCGTTGTGATCAGAACAAGGTACTTGTTAAAGTCAGCACATATATATCGCAGATTCCAACAAAACAAATTACCCAGTATTAACAGCAAACATCGGAAGGACATAGGAAACCAACAGCTCTTTTTATATAGAAGAAACTGATTTCAGTTACACGTCTACTCTTACATTAGTGTTCCACATTATTTTGTCCTCTAAAAAAACTGCTGTTATGTGCAGGAGCTGATTGTACCTGATTCCATCCATTTAAGGGCATGTTACATGTTCAGCTGTCTCCAATTCCCTCTCTCGTCATACCGTCTACAGTCATTTATGGCAATGCCGAGAAATGCACCATTATCAAAATGAGAAAGGTTTGCCACAAGAAATGTGGAAATGGTAACTGCCAATGATTTTATTCAGCATTACCATTTGTTTTGGAATCAGGTGAAACTCACCCCTCCCAGTTCCCTTACTTCAGAGAGATACATTAAATTCACTCATCAGTGTGCAAATATTTTTTATTTTCAGACTGGTTTCCAGTAATTAATGGCATCGCCTATCTAGACATGTCTAATAGGGTCAATAAATGTTAGAACGAAAGTTCTCCAATATCTCCTTAATCTCCTTCCTTATTCTGACAAGAGATCTATTATGTGATATGCACTCTTTCTATTTGATGTCTTTCAGATTTTCACAAAATATGTATACAGATGAGTGCTCACGTGCCTTTGGCACATCGTTAATCTAGGCCAGTCATATTGTCATTAAGGTAACATTTTTGGTTAACAACAAAACTGCATCACAGGCAATTTAACGTCCACAGAAGTAGTCTCAGAGACATCTCATTGATTTT
This sequence comes from Haliotis cracherodii, assembly GCF_022045235.1. NCBI lineage: Eukaryota > Metazoa > Mollusca > Gastropoda > Lepetellida > Haliotidae > Haliotis > Haliotis cracherodii. The sequence goes on from NW_027266275.1 coordinate 6,760,396, forward strand.
GCATAAATGAATGTGAGCAACTTGGGTCTTTTCACAACTTATGTATGTGTCTTGTGGTCACCACATATTTAGATTTGGTACAATTCTCAATCGCAACATTGCTTAAAGTCGTTTAGGAATGTTACGGGCCACCACTTGTTTCTGGCGTTCAGGATATTTTGATTTGACAAAGCACAACTGCTGTTCCTGGCATACGCACTATATACGAGCTCGAGCGTGACAAATTATACAGCAATGATAGTATTACTAAGTCATTCTACCAATTTTCTATGACATTTTATGTTTACAATCTTTCAATTACAGAGACCGCCTCCGTGGTCTTGTGGTAGAGCGTCCGCCCGGAGAGCGGAAGGTCCGGGGTTCGATCCCCGGCCGCGTCATACCAAAAGACGTTAAAAGATGGTACTTGTTGTTACCCTGTCTGGCGCTCGGCATTAAGGGGCTAAAACAAGGACTGGTCGGCTCGGAGTCAGTATACTGTGTCTGAGTGGGATATTCATGTTAAACTGCGGCATGGTATCTCAATGAGCTAGCACTATAAATCGGCATTAGTCCGGACTAGTACAAGCAGCCACACAAACACACTCACGTACATGCACGTCGCTATATAAGTGCAATAATCTTGGACGCGACGTTAAACCCCATTTCACCTCACCTCACCTTTCAATTACAATCATAAAACCCATCGTTATCAGTAAGATAAGATACTGGCCTGTGCCACAATCGAATGTGTTGGTAGTGTTTACGGCTATATTATGACCAGCTACATTAACAGCCTGAACCAGACAAACAAGTGATTGATAGCATGAACAATCTACGTAATCGGGCTACGATGGCACACCATGGGCCTTTCCACGCCGTCAGATACCTTCTCCCTCTGCTCTTACAACGTGCATGTATGGGATGCCGAAGCATCTGCTCCAGAAATAGGGTAAATGACATTAGAATTTGCAAACATATGCATTATGAACCTGATGCATTGCTGCATTTGCTAGATTTTATTGTAATCTCTGCATTTTGTTATCTATATTATCATAAATATTACGTCTTTTATTCATCACTAGGAAACAGAGAATGTAAATTATGTGAAGAAGATTATGAACTTTGGAAATATGAGTTTTTGGAACACACTGAGCTAGTGACTGATTGTTTTGGGACATATACATGAGAGAGGTAGGCAATGCAGAGGCAGTCGATGCATTATACTCTGTTGCCATGTTAAGTAGAAGCAAACCAAATGATGTTTTTGACGATGTCGGTGTCAAGGTGTCCACAACAGACTGTAGTGTTTGTTTGTTTGTTGTTTAACTCTGTACTCAGCAATATTCTAGCTGTATAACGGCGGTCTGTAAATAATCGCGTCTGGACCAGACAATCTTGTAATTGACATCATGATCATCGAGCCACGCAATTGGGGTACGATGACATGCATCAACCAAGTCTGACCACATCTGACCACCACCGATCCTGTTAGTCGCCTCTTACGACAAGCATAGTCGCCCTTTACGGCAAGCTGAAGACCTATTCTATTCACGGGTCACAGACTGTAGTGAAATATAATGACGAAGAGTAAGTATATTGTAGAGACGGTGTAATAACAAAATGATCCGTTATCTCGTTTATACTGAAGACTCTGAGGTCAGTTGCAGCGTTTGTTTGTTTGTTTGTTTGTTTGTTTGTTTGTTTGAGGGGCAATATCCTTAAGTTGATCGCCCAGCATTTGAGTTGGGCTAACCTTTCTGCCAAAATATTCCGTTTCGTTTCCGATTGCTACCACATGCAATAAACGGGAATGGGAGGTTTTGGACAATTCAAACATTAAATGGAGAAAAAATTAAATCAACAAAGGCTTGTCGACGAGTGCTCATCTATCAAGGACTGATCACCAGTTATCTGCACCATTTTATCTGAACTATCTTACTTTTTGATATACATGTACGTTTAAATTGGTTATTCTCACTTTAGTTTATTGTTGCAAGTTTATTCTACGCACATCGTTTCTTTTACTATCGACGACGAGTGTTCTTAATTTCCATTACTTGTCTTTGATGGAGTGTGGTTTACGTTTACTCAAAACATTTAGTCACCGAATAAACCTGCAGGCTGCACTTAGTGAATGAAGTGAAATGTGAAAAATGAAATCTAAGCTGCAGGCACACATATCTAGAACTGAATCGACTTTTCTTATTCCGCCAAACATATTGTGAAGTCGGTATGATTTTAGAAACATATCTCCAACATTGGTACTCGAGTGAGTGACTGAGTGACTGAGTTGAGTTTAACGCCGCTTTTAACAGTATTCCAGTTATATCACGGCATGTCAGCTTAATGTGGGAGGAAAGCCCGAAGTGATGCAGGCCTCAGACGTTTACCACTTAAGTGAAACCCACGAGCATGGGTATGGTGCTGACAAACCTAGAAACATAATTGGGGCGAACCGGGATTCGAACCCACAGTCATAGGTTTCTGGCGTGTCCAAGGGACGCAACTCTGCACAGCGAATCGCGGCGCCTTAGACGACTGGGCCACACTGGGCTTCACACATTGTACCCATGTCGGGAATCGAACCCGGGTCTTCGGCGTGACGAGTGAACGCTTTAATCACTAGGCTACCCGCCCGCCCCTCTCATGAATGAACAGAACGTATCTCGTGTATGAACAGAATCTCAACAGAAATGTGTATGCGGTTGTTGGACCAAACAGTTTTCACCACATACTTATATTTGCATTACATGAAGCTTCCATTTACTGAAAATGACTGTATCATAAAAATAAAGATTTCAAAACCTCTTTTTACTCGCAATAAACCTATATTTTCACACAATAAACCTTTTTCTTCTCACAGTATACGCTTAATATACATGAAACTAGCATTGTATACCGTGGAGGTGTATGGTGATGTGAGGTTAGATGGGGTCTGACAACGCTTTCAAGATTATTGCACTTCTATAGTGACGTGCCGCAGTTTAACATGAATACCCTACTCAGACACAGTGTACTGACAGTCAGGGCAACAACAAGAACCATGTATTAACGTCTTTTGGTATGACACGACCTGGGATCGAACCCCCGACTGTCCGCGCTCCTGACAGACACTCTACCACTGACCGGAGGTGTATGGAAGTCCCTCAGTGACAACATACTACGTGCATTGGTTTGACTCACATGCCAATACCACGCTTAAGATATATTCATATTCGTTCCTGTTCGCTATTTAAATGCATCAAAAATAGATCGCAGGAAACAAATATGTTTAATTCACCCCCAGAGCATATCAGATCCAACAACAAAAAATTCACATCAGCGCAAAGACTTACCAACTGCAAACAACATGGTTTTATGGAGTCCCAGCGCTCCTCAATAAAAAGTATATCGATTTTCAGTCAAATAGGTACAGTTACTTTGCAAGGTGTTCATCTCGTCTACAAGAGCGAAATTCCACCTGGCACAACCGTCGACTCGACAGGACCCCTTTCATTTGACCGGGATACATACATTGTAGTTGTTATAAGCGTGTTGGTATTTATTTTATCCGTTTGAACATTAGTGGTGGATAACCGGATTGGAATTGTTTCGATACATAAAGAAAACGCTTATCATTCTATCCCTTAGAGGAGACAAATGTCCCATCAAATTACGGTAATCGTTACTTGGAGAAAAACAATTTCACTCATTATCAAACTGTCACTTGCATTCCGGGATTTCAAGTCCCCTAGATTCACACTGCAGACAAAAACGTGGACTTCATTCACCAGTGTTTCCTGACTTTTACTCAAAGAGTTCCATCCACACGTGTCAGGAAAGGCCAATACGTGCTAAAATTGAAGTTGTTCAATACATCCGTCATTTCCCCCCTCTTTGTGCCTGTAAAATACATATCATGTTATGGCATATTTCCCTTTGTTTGATATCCTCTGTATATTTACTAGGACAAAGATCCCGAGATGATCACAGGGTTTGGGGCAGACTGAAATCTAGACCAATCATACTGTCATCAAAAGTAGCATTCTTTGTTAACACTGAAACCAGATCAAATGCAGTAGAACGGCCACAGAAGTACCATCGGGGACAACACTAAGCAGCATTGATTTCAAATCACTCGAAATAATTGCGAGCAAGTTGGGACTTTCCTTGACTAAATTATATTTCGGAGGCCTCACGATTTGAAATGGTTTAATTTTCAATCACAACACTGCTATAAGCGTTCGAGAAAGTTTTGATTTAATGGGCCCGTATATTTGTAGGAGGGGGCACGGGTGGTCGACTTGTCTCAGGCGCCGCAATTGGCTGTGCAGAGTTGCGTCCCTTGGGCACACCAGTAACCTATCATTGTTGGTTCGAATCCCGGTTCGCCCCGATAATGTTTCCAAGCACCATGCCCGTCCTCATGGGTTTCACAAAAGTGGTAAACATCTGACACCTACAATCACTCCAGGCTTTCCTTCCACATCAAGGTGACACGCCGTGATATAACTGGAACACTTACAGAAAATCCGCGTCAAACCAAACTCACACACACATATTTGCATGAACAAGACTTATAGATATAGAAAAGGGTACGTTGGAAGGGTATTTGGTGAAGAGTGTTGAATGTTTAAGGTTCAAGTAGTTCCCTATTATTCAGAAGTGATGATCGTATGGCGAATCACGTTGTCAATGCATACATTTACATGGTATTGCTGAACCATCGACCCCCATTCAGGAGATATGGATATAGAAAATACCATAACACAACATCTGGTCAGTCTCTCATTTCTCCTCGCATCCCTCTGATGCTATTGAATTTCTTGTACCAGTTTGCAAAACAAGGCTAAGTGATACCATACAGTTCAAGAGAAACCTTTCCGAATACAAATTATCTGAAAATATTCATACCAGCCAAGTTCTGTGAGACCGAAAGGAAACTGTTTTAGATAGAATAAAGATTAAGCACTTAAGCTTCATCTTGGTGTGCGAGGAGCAGAGCTTCCATCGACTCTCATCTATGCAGGAGATGGAGCTAGCAGCAGGCAAACAATACATTGTGGTGGGACAGAAATCATCCACAGCAGGTTGGTTGGTTGGTTGGTTGGTTGGTTGGTTGGTTGTTTAACGCCACACTCAGCAATATTCCAGCTATATGACGGCGGTCTGTAAATAATCAAGTAGGGACCAGACAATCCAGTGATTAATATCATGAACATCGATGAACGCAATTAGGATCAATGACATGCATCAACCACGTCAGCGAGCCTGACCACCCGATCCCGTTAGTCGCCTTTTACGGCAAGCATGGGTTGCTGAAGACCTATTCTACCCCGGAATCTTCACGGGTCTACAGCAGGTCATCAGGCAGACCTTTGCAAATGATAAACTGTCCTCTCATATCCTTGCACATCTTCTGTACAGATGGCCTGCATTTTAAAAAGGGTGTTCCCTAAATGTATTCATGTTTTATTTATGTGTTGTGTTATGTGTTCGAGAGTGCATACTATCGTGTGTATGGAGCTCTACATTATTATAATTGTTGTGTTGAAATTGTAAAAGCCGCAATAATGTATTACGTTTCCCAGCTCGAACGCCGGAATGGCTGGTACACATGCACTGCCAATATGCCGGGACAATCAACTGCCAATATGCTGATATGTCACAATGACAGACGGATACCTGTTGTCAACATATTGCACTACATATTGCAATGTGCTTTCCAACCTATGCTTAATACTTCACATAGAAACAGGGGGCACGGGTGGCCCAGTCGTCTAAGGCGCCGCGATTCGCTTGCAGAGTTGCGTCCCTTGGCCACGGCAGAAACCTATGATTGTGGGTTCGAATCCCGGTTCGCCCCAATTATGTTTCTAGGTTTGTCAGCACCATACCCGTGCTCGTGGGTTTCACCGAAGTGGTAAACGTCTGAGGCCTGTATCACTTTGGGCTTTCCTCCCACATTAAGCTGACACGCCGTTATATAACTGGAATACTGTTAAAAGCGGCGTTAAACCCAACTCACTCACTCACTCACATGGAAACACACATGCCGTCACTTGCCAGGTTAGGGCTGCTCTGTTGTAGTAGTGTTATGATTAAATATATATTTGTTCCTTGTATCCCTGTAAGGAGGGGCACAAAGAACCGAAAACATCTTTCGCTCATTGAGTGAAACATAAACCTGAAGCACGATGAATAAACTCCACAATTAAGTCATAGTTGATGGCAAATGTTTGGAGTTACTTTTTCACCATGTTACAGTTTTGACATAGCAAACAAAAGAACTGCCAAACAAGCTAATTTAATAATACGGCATTCTAACGTCAATGTACAAAGCTGGATAATGTATTCGACCGAACTGGACTCTGAGGGTTTTTTCCCACAGCACCAATGTAGTGATGAGAGACGCCTTCAGTCAGAAACCATTTCCCATGTGCTGGTTGAAAGCCTAAGCGTGCGATCGGTTTTCAGCAGCGTTATTTCCCAAGTGCAAGATGCACGCCCATACGTCAGGACTTTTGTACTGCAGAACTATGTTACTACTCTCCTAGAATATCACGTTCATTATTTGAACCTATTGACTGTTGGTGTCGTCATTCAGCATGGGGAAATGAGATTGATGGATCACAGCGATACATGGTGTGGTATGGTGGGAGTAGTAAGCTGGAACGATCATAGATGCCTCTGGTGTGATTATAGGCCATCTTTTCCGCTAACATACAATTAATAGGTTTCTGGAGATATGAGAATTTTGGTGTGTTCTCGTGATGATGTTTACAACTCAAAAGAAGTTAAAGTTAAAGTCCTTCATATTACTTTAGTTAATCTGGCATTGTCATTTACGCCCAATGGTGATAATCGAGGCTTGTTATTCTCTGGCGATGACGTTTTATATAATTAGTATTTTTCTGGTCTTCATGTGTGTCTGTTGGACTGGGACTAGGATGAATGTGAAAAAGTATCTGGGAGATGTGCAACCTCTTAGCCACAGTATACAAGTGAGGTGAAGGTGAGGTGAAATGGGGTTAACGGGGCGTCCAAGATTATTGCACCCATATAGAGACGTGTGTGTGTGTGTGTGTGTGTGTGTGTGTGTGTGTGTGTATGTGTGTGTGTGTGCGTGTGCGGCTACTTGTACTAGTCAGGACTGATGCCGATTTATTTATGCCGTAGTTTAACATGTATACCCCACTCAGACACAGTATGTTGACTCCAAGCCGACCAGTCCTTGTTTTAGCCCCGTAATACCGAATGCCAGACAGGGTAACAACAAGTACCATGTTTTAACGTCTTTCGGTATGACGCGGCCGTGGATCGAACCTCCGGTCTTTCCCTCTTCAGGAGGACGCTCTACCACTAGACCACGCAGGCAGCCCAGTATTCATGTATCAACCTGAGTGTCTTTATCTAACCTACTCGATCCAAACGAAATAATTCCTGACAGAGGTAAATCATTCATAAACTATGATATAAATAAGGTTTACGATAGTACGAGCAATCTCAGCTAAAACTACGGTTATAATGTATATAAATAGTACTTATGCCTACGTGAATCTGGGTATACAGTGACATGCTTCACAATAATCCATGTTCATGTAACTAAAACCAATTATGGAAGGCATAACCCTGTTCTGCTTGGCGCCATGTGAAAGAGAAGCGAATATAATGTAGAATTAGACTGCAGTATAATGTTGAATAAGACTGCAGTATAATGTTGTATAAGAACATTGTAAAGTCGGTGTAATGAAGCATATATCTCGTTCATAGCATAGAGTCTGTGGTTAGTATCATAGATTGTTCGCATTAACCCTGTATTGTGATGGTCAAGGTTCTAAAAGATTAACCACAATTCTTAATACAATTAAGGAAGGACATTCTCTATCTTCACAGAAAGCATTTGAGACAAGTGGAATTAATAATATGTGGATTCTCAAATACTTAAAGAGTTTGCTTTAAATTTGTTTTGAAGTTTGCAAGGGAACAAAGGAATTTGGTCAAGAAGTTTACCTCAAGCTTTATGTCCATCAACGAACTGATATAGTTCAATATAGTTAAGTAGCCAATTCCCTTCCACTGATGAACGTACCCTAGAACTAATGGAGACCATTGAAATCGCCTCATCTCTTTTATATTGAAATATGTGAATAAAGATTAAGAGAATCAAACGCTGTCTGCTATTTTGCCTTTTACACCCAATGAAAACTGTTTCCTCAGACTCGATCGGCAGATAACCGAGTCTGATTATTTTTTTAGCGCTGATGTAATATTTTCCTTTCGATTTTCCAATAGTCAGCTATTCCATTATGTCGAGCAATATTCTAGAAGATCCGGCCATTGGCGTCTTCATTTCACATTCAGGGTCAAAATGTGGTTTGGCTGACGTGTTTGTTCAGGTGAACACATGACTTTGCATGTGTTTGTGATGGGAGTCACAGGTGGTGCAGGATACGCTCACCTATACGCGAAAACCTGGTATCATAAACATTTGATAGTAATTCATAAACACATGCTATAGCAGATATTTCTTACCTTATGGGAAGGCTTTTGTCGCTTCTCTTTGCAGGAAACCAACGATTTAATTAACATTTACCATATCGCATTTACTCCTGTGAAGTCCTGTTTCTATAGTGTAGACTGATACATTAAATTCACTTACAACGGCGTGCACACTTAGTTCTGGTGTCTGTCAAAAGCTAAACGTATATTTGATGGTCAATAAATGTTAAATCGACAGTTGTCTATTTATATCTATGAAATCCTAATATTGCAACAGCTTTGCTGTTTCTTCTGATGTATCCAGCCACATTTCTACAGATTGCACATTTAGATGAATGAACAGGGCTTTGACGCTAAATATATCTCATCCACTCATTCAACGTACCAACAAGACTGTACCATATGCAATCACCAATATGCATGACGTAATGCGGGGAACATCTCACAGGTACGTTGATTCTACTTTACATAAATGAGAAAAACATTTATTGACTTAAAATTAGTTGTGTGCTTAGATGATCTCTGTGGGCCCTCTGTGCTTATATGATCTTTGTGGGCCTTAAATATTTCGTTACCTCCCAAATCTCAATCACCACACTGTTTGTAGTCATATAAGAAAGAGACGGAAATTGTTCAGTTTATCGGATTGTTTCAGGCAGATTTTAGTGAATGACAGTTAACTGTAATATATAATGCTGTGTTGTACTTGCCAATAAAGGTTGCTTTCCCTATGGATATGCATATGTATATTAATACGCGTTCGTAAGTAAGTATGGAAGTAAAGGTATTTATGGAGTGAATAACATTGGTTCGGCCTGGATGAAAAGAACCATTAGTGTAGGATCATGAAGAATTCATACCTTTTAAGAGCAATGAAAAGGAACATTTTTGTCGATCATAGCACGATCTCGGGTTAGTAGCTTAAATTGTTCGCATTAGGAGCAATATCCTTCATTTGATGGCCAAACGCCAGGCTTGTCACCTCAATTGGGAAGATGTTCGCTTTATTACCCTCGCAATCATATGCAATTAATTTGAATGGGAAGGCATGGGCAACTGAAAGTGGAAGTGACAACATAGGGAAATGTACAAGGATGCAAACAATGCAACATGTCTGAAAGCCTTGCCCTTCAAATGGAGAGACGTATGTCGATGTCTGTAGGTTACCTATTTCTGGCATGGAGAAATTGTGTCCCCTACCATGAGCACAACACATTTTTTTTATGACGAATGTATTTCACAAGCTACAGTTAGGAAAGGAAATCCTAGGTATGGGTTGATTGAATTGATCTTCAAGAATCATTTGATGGAGAACCACTGTAAAATGCGCCATGCCTGTAGAATAAGATGCCACCTGTTATATTCACCTGAAAACCGTCGATTTCGAAGTTGATTAAAGGATGATAAAAACACATTTCCAGCCGAATACTTAGCCTGTGTTTGTCTTTGGCAACCGGCTGATCAGATTCATCAACTAATTATAAACAAAATGGTTTGAAACTCCGAAAGAATTGTTGAAATAAACTCCTTTCAATCCACATCAGATCAACCACTGAAAGGTAAAATGCAAGCTGTCTCAATTTCACATTCGTGTATGTGGGTATGTATGTATGTATGCACGTCACTGTATGAGTGCAGTATCCTTGAACACGGCGTTAATTCCCATTTTCTTCTTGGAATATCTTCAGTTAGCGTTTAATCAAGATTATTGCTATCAATAATTGTTTTCATTCACAATCCTTAATCAACAGTTTATGTCAAAACAGAGACCATCTATTATATGGTCTCTGGTCAAATTAATGAGATGAGATGTAACTATCAATGATATAATTTATAAAATATGGGAGTCGAAACAGGGGAGGGGATGGCGGCCCAACTTTTTAAGCACTTGACTACCCCACCGCCTCTTCTAGACCAAGTCCGTTCCTTTAATAATACTAATAATACTACTACTAATGATAATATATTTATACTGCGCTATTTCCACACCACAGGGGAATGCTCAAAGAGCCACACTATTATTATCCTGGTCACTGGATCATTGTGCACTCAACAATCATTCCAGCTCCCTAAGGTGGATACAACCTAAGCTGACTGTGAGGCGCTAAAAGGTTAACAACCACATTGCCATCTCATCCTACCGGGTACCCATTCACTGCTGAGGCACATTTCGAAAAAAGTCACTTGCCCAAGGAGACATCACATCTGTTACATGTGCTTCAGAGTGGGGCAGAGCAATTCCCTAGAAAGTCTCAAAGCTGTCGAAAACAGTCATCCATCCTAGAACTATCCGCGACCAACGTTGCTTAAATCCACTTCCCTGCGCACAGGACCATGTGCCGCATTTAGCGGAGACTGAGAATTCACTTGCAGCATATACGCAACGCCATTCTGATGAGTATGTGATAAGCACTTCTCACAGCTTGACAGCTAGACAGCAATTAGGATAACTGTGCCCTTCACAATTCAGTCTCAGCTTTGATATAGTTAAATGTGACAATGTCGAGACAACTGACAAAACTCTGAGTAAACGAGCTTTGATTATCAATGTTAATAAAAGCGACGAAACCGTTTCCATATTCATAAGAAATCTGCCCAAAACAGAGTCGATTGTACGATTCCGACTATATCATAAGCACGTGTTTATGAATCACGTCCATAGCACACTCTGTGGTTAGTAACATAATGTGTTCCCATTAGGAGCAATATGCTGCATTTGATGGTCAAACGCCAGGCTTGTCACCTCAATGAAGAGTATGTTCGGTTTTATTACCCTTGCAAACCATGTGCAATGAGCATAAATGGGTTGGACAACTGAGTGTTGAAGTGACAAAATAGTTAAAACGACAAGGACTCGACCTTTTGAACTTGTCTGAAAGCCTGCCATTCCGCTCCCTGGAAAGATGAATGGCGATTTCAGTATGGTGTCTGGCACGGGCGACTTGTGTCGCTAACCATGGACCTTTACATTCTTACATGAAGAATACAGTTCACAAAGTACATTTATGTGAAGAAATCTTAGCCAGGATTGAGATTGAAATGATGTCCACCTACCAGGTGACAAATGCACAATGCCCTTTGGTTTATGTTGCTACGTATCATATCTCCCTGACAAGGGTTGAAAATCGTTTTTGGAACACTTAGCCACTGGGATTATTTTGCATGTGCGGGCCTTGACGCAGTGACTGTAAAACCAATTAATCCAGATCAACCAGGTAGATAATAGATTTATATAATATGAACTACATATCAAGTTGTGGACGTGTGAGTGTAAGTTTGTGAGTAGATGCTGCCGTCAGGACTGTCCCTACGGAAGCGTAGTAGGGCCACGGTGAAGTCCTACATAGGAGATACTAAGTCCTACGTAGGAGATAGTTATTCTAGTCCATACTAAGTCCTACGTAGGAGATAGTAATTCTAGGCCATACTAAGTTCTATGTAGGACCTAGTTAGTAAGTCCTATGTAAGAGATAATAAGTCCTACGTAGGAGATACTAAGTAGTACGTAGGAGATGCTAAGTCCTACGTAGGAGATACTAAGTCCTACGTAGAAGATACTAAGTCCTACGTAGAAGATACTAAATCCTACGTAGGAGATACTTAGACAAACAAAAGTTTCACCGTGGCCCCACTACGCTTCCGTAGGTCCCACATGAGGATACAAGGTATAGGTTACACACAGTGCAATTCTGTGTGATATCGAACGCGGCATTTGGGTGAGGAGCCAACGCATTTAACTACTTGGTAAACTGTATCCTCTTCAAACAGTGATATACCCGTACTTGAACTACGGTATTCGGGAAGTTGTTAACTGTTTCCAGTCTTGACGATACATGTTTGAAAAGTATCCAACATGTTTCCAGTTATGCACAAAAGGGTATTATCAGAGGACAAACAGAAAACACTTGTTGCACAGAAAATTCTGGAAGCCCTTGTGTTGTTACTGATTTTCAGTGATCCATTCATATAATTTTCACTGTTAGTTTGCCTTCTACACCGAATGGAATCTGATTCGGCAGATAATCGAGACTGATTATTCTCTGGCATTTATGTTTTAGAAACCATCGATATAGTTAACGTTATTACATATCACAGGTACTAGCAACATTGTTCTGACATATCTGTAGTAGAGGTTTCTTCACACCTAGGCATGCCTTTAAGGGTCAATAAAAGTTAAAATGTCAAGTGTCCAACGTATGTCTTACTTCTCTTCATGTTTATGAAATCCTAATAATGGGAGAACCATGTCATCTTTTGATGTCCTCTGCTTCATGTTTACCGCCAACTATTCCGATGAGCGAACTGAGATTTGACGCATAGCAAATCTCAGCCAATCATACTGTCATCAATGTACCAGTGCGTTGCAACACCAGCAAGGATGCAGCACATACGATCAACAATGTCTACGATGTACTTCGGGGGAACGTCTCAAAGGTGTATTGATTCTACATTACATAAATGTGAGCAACATGGGGCGCTTCGTGACTTGTTAATGTGCTTTGATCATCTCTGCGAGTCCCACAGATTTCGCCATTTCGCTCAAATCTCAATCGCTACACTGCTTATAGTCGTATTAGAAAGATACGGGTTGTTTCAAAGAGTTCAGTTGATCGGATGTGTTACAGTTTTTTTTAATCACAATCTACGTAAAACATAAGAAAGTCCATCATGTAACTTATAATGCTGTGTCGTTCTTGTTGATTAAGGTTAGTTTTCCCACGGGCTACTATTTATTGATTTGTTTGTAAGGAGATTGTAGAAACATCTAAACCAAGCTGTAACTAGGGTGCCAGTAGGATTAAAGTGGCTGCCAAAATGGCAATTGTACCCAAAACGTGTGATAACCCTTAACAGTCACGTCATAGCTATTTAATGGAATTGTGGGGATTCCTCAAGGAGTTTTACGATTTCAGAACTGATGTATGTGGAACCAATTCTTTGATAAATATACATATATGTACTGTTGAGTCTCTGTCGTCCTTTAGCCGACTCAACCAAAACAGGAAAGGTGCGTGATTTAAGTCAACTTCAATGCACCTTGCTTTTTTGTTGGAAAACGCCCGATTGTTTCTAATAAGCTCCCAAATCACTATGACCTCAGTGGAATTGGCAAATGTGAATAAGATGGCAAATGGGTAGAGACATTATTTTAATGTTGACCTAAACGACACATTCAGATTTTGTGATAGTGAATGAGAAAGTTTACCAATGGCAAGGAAAACGAATGCCACCTTCTTCATGAGTGGATTAAAAATCCGAATATTTTAAAATAGCATTCATGGAACATATTTTAATGAAGAAAAAACAATTCCATCTGTGCTATTCAACAGAAAACATTGAAATACTTTATCCCTTGTTTGTTGGCACGACGAAGGAAAACAGTTACGATTGCATTACACAATAATTATAGGAGTATAATATAAAATTTAACAAGCATGAATGAAGATGTTTTAAAAATGTGTGTTTCAATATTAACATGAACGGACTGATCTGAGAGACTGACTTCATGTGTGACCACCACGTTTGATTAGCAAACATTGGACCATACATCAGGTAAAGACAAAGACACTGACCAGCAAGAAAGAGATGGGGTTGGACTAGAGAAACCCGGTCACTTTAAGCACCATAAATTGCCGATCAGATTACGATCCTTAGTCGTCCCAGGATCCGAAGATATTGAGTTCGAATCTAGGATTTGCCCTGATCCTTGCACTATGGGGGCACGGGTGGCCCAGTCGTCTGAGTGGCCGCTATTCGCTGTGCAGAGTTGCGTTTCTTTTGGTGACATTTTGATCAGTTCTACTTAAAATGGGTGTAGATACAATTACCCGTGGCATGTGTATAATTTGTAAAATCGAGTAACCTTTAATTAAAGTGTATTCCAGAAACATATATTCCAATATCTTTCCAATAATTGTTTCCTAAACGTTACATTCGAAATTTCCATTTTCTGACTACTTGCGTTGAAGACAAAATGCACAATGATTTCAATAAAATCTTGCCTCTGTTTCTCAAATTTGATACAAAGTAAACATTCCCATGGGCACCAATTGTGCTCCACTTCTTGCTTTCCCGTTTCGTTATGCAGATGAATCGGAATTTCTGCACGGAGTCAAAAACAAGGAAATTTGTCAGGAACTTAGGCTTCAGGTATACCGATGATGTTGTTTTAGGTGATGATACTAGTATGCGATAAGGATTCATAAACACAATCATCTTCATGACACTGTCAGAATTGTTAGCAGAGGTTTCTTGTGGCTATAGAAAGGATTTTGAGGCTTTTACTTACAATGTGATGCATTTTCAAATATTTATTTCATTACCCTGTTTCTGGAGCAGAAGAGTAATCACCCCATACATTGTAAGTTGTAAGCGCAAACCAAAGCATAGGAAGACATGTAGCTGAAGGCGTTGGACCTAGCGTGCCAACTTAGCCTGATGGCGAAGACTGATGTTAATTCTACCAACCTCTTGTTTGTCAGGTCATGTGACTGATAATGTTCTCACCAATGGTGTTTTTAAGATGTCCACTCGGAGATTTATGGTGTACGAGGTTGCAAAGTACATTTTTCTCGCACTGATAATGATAGCCTTCATGATTCTAATGAAAGATTGTAAACATTATATGTCAGCAGAAACTCTCAAAAATAGTTTTAGTAGAATGAATTAATAGCATTGCGATACTATTTGTTGTTCTTGAACTCGTAGATAGTTCGTTTAAAACATAGCAGAAAGTGGTTTGTCAAATCAAATCATCCCAATTACTAGGAACAGGTGTTGGCACGTCACATTCCTGAACGGAACGACTTTAAGCAATGCTGCGATTGACAGTTGAACCAAATTTAAATAATCGGTGGCAACAAGACATATACATAACTTGTTGTAAGTCTCAAGTTGCCCATATGTAAATACCAATATGTCTCTGAGACTACTGTGAACGTTACATTGCTAGTAATGCGGTTTTGATCTTAAACCTAATGACAACATGTGTTTACAATGTGTCAAAGGCACATAAGCACTCATTTATACAGATATATTTGTATACAGATATATGGTACATAGATATGAAGGACATCAATTGGAAGGAGTGTGCGTTTCACAGTATCACAGTACAGATCTTCAAGACGATATGATTGGCCTAGATTAACGATGTGCCAAAGGCACGTGAGCACTCATCTGTATACATGTTTTGTGAATATGTGAAAGACATCAAATGGAAAGAGTGCCTATCACAGTATAGATCTTTTGTCAGAGTAAGGAAGGAGATTAAAGATACATTGGAGAACTTTCGTTCTAACATTAATTGACCCTGTTAGACATGTCTAGATAGGCGATGCCCTAAATTACGAGAAGCCACTCTGCAAGCATACTTTTTGCACACTGGTGAGTGAATTTAATGTATCTCTCTGAAGTAAGGGAACTGGGAGGGGATGAGTTTCACCTGATTTCAACCCAAATGGTAATGCTGAATAAAATCATCGGCAGTTACCATCAACACATTTCTTGTGGCACTACTTTCTGATTTTAACAATGGGGCATTAAAAATGATTTAAAAATGTTCGGCATTGTAATTGATGACTGTACTCGGTGCGAGGAGAGAGGGCGTTTGAGACAATTGACATATAACATACCGTCAAATGGATGGAATCAAATGTCCCCTGCTGTTGCGCTCAATGGTTGCTTTTGTCGACAGACACCATAATATGGAACAATAATCCAAGTGTGGCCATTGAACTGAAAATCACTGTCTGCTATATACGTTCCTACATTATTTCCGTTGGGTGTTCTCTGTGTGTTGTGGGTTTTTTTTCTGAAATATGTGACATTTGGTAACTATTTGTTCATTTCCCGACATGTCCATTGAGGGCATTACGTGGTATGACAAGAAGAAAGAATATGAGACCTATAATATGCATACCGTCAATTGGATGGAATCAGGTACAATCTACTCGTGCAAATAACAGCTGTTTTTTGTAGACAGACATAATAATGTAGAACACTAATTTAAATGTGAACGTTGAACTGAAATCAATTTCTCCTATATACAAAGAGCTGTTAGTTTCCTTTGTCCTTTGGATGTTTGCTGTTTATGATGGATAATATTTTTGTTGGAAGATGTGACATATGACACCGGTAACTATGTGTTGAATTGAAACCCCGAGTTATACTGATCACAACGACATAACCTGAATAACGTTAATACGTCTCACAAATCTCTTTTTACTTTTATTAAAATGTGAATGGTATGGTATAAGTCAAAATAGGGAATTGCATTTGACATTAATTTGTCAATGATGTGTCACATTTGGAATTCTCCTCCACTCGTCTACCGTAAAACTCGTTGAAAGCTTTACTAGGCCTTGCATGATGTAACCCTGATTAAACAACTTGAAACATAGTTGTGCAAACTAACATATCTTTAGATGCAAAATGGTGAAAATATGTATCAGTATGTCCTCGTGACATATCAGCATATTGGCACTCGATTTTCCTGGCATATTCGAAGTGCATGTGTACACGTGTTTATGTAATAACTGGGGAACGTATTCAAGAAGCTAAATTACACCTTTCCCACTTTCAATACTGCAATGAGAAGACTGCTGTATTACGTCGACACGTTCGTAGGCACGAACACGAACATGGAAATAAAAGATCTGTGTCGATAAATGAGTCTTGTTACAATTAGTGAAGATCGAATAAAAAATGCAGGCCATCTTTATAGAAGCTGTGCAAGGATAGGAGTAGAGAGTTTATCATTTGCAAAGACCTGCCTGATGACCTGCTGCGGGTGATTTCTTTCCCACCATCATGTATTGTTTGCCTGCTGTTCGCTCCATCTCCTGCATAAATGTGAGTTGATGGAAGCTCTGCTCCTCGCACACCAAGATTAAGCTAAAGTGCTAAATCGTTATTCTATCTCGGGCATTTTCACTTGTCTATTTCTGTCTCACAGGACTAGTGTGGTATGAATGTTTTCTGATCATTCCTATTCTGAACGTTTCTCTTAACTATGGTATCATCTAGCTTTCTTTTGGATACTGGTGTAAGACATTCAATGACATAAAGGTGGTGCAATGAAAAATGAGAGAGTGCTGCAGAGTGTGTTGTGTTATGGTATTTTCTTTATCCATATCTCCTGAATGGAGGTCGATGATTCATTAATACCATATCAATGTATGCATTGACAACGTAATTCGCCATACGATCATCACTTCTGAATAATAGGGAACTACTTGAACCTTAAACATTCAATACTATTCAATACAAGACATACTCATTCCAACGTATCACAGTACTCACAACATTATCATTTCTAGTATTCTTGCTCATACAAATTTACGTCTCCATTAAATCAAAACTTTCACGAACGATTTTAGCAGTGTTGTGATTGTAGACTGAAGCATTTCAAAAGGTGAGGCCTCCGAAATACCATTGAGTCAAGGAATCAAGTCAAGGAAAGTCCCAACTTGCTTTCAATTATTTCGAGTGATTTAAAATCAATGCTGCTTGGTGTTGTCCCCGATGGTACTTCTGTGGCCGTCCTACTGCATTTGATCTGGTTTCAGTGTTAACAAAGAATGCGACCTTGATGACAGTATGATTGGTCTAGATTTCAGTCCCTGTGATCGTCTTGGGATCTTTATCCTTGTAAATATATAGGAGATGTCAAACAAAGGAAAATATGCGATAACATGATAAATTACAGGCACAAAGAGGAACGAAATGTGGATGTATTGAACAACTTCAATTTTAGCACGTATTGACCTTTTCTGACACGTGTGGATGGAACTCTTTGAGTAAAAGTCAGGAAACACTGGTGAATGAAGTCCACGTTTTTGTCTGCAGTGGGAATCTAGGAGACTTGAAATCCCGGAATGCAAGTGACAGTTTGATAATGAGTGAAATTGTTGTTTTTCTCCAAGTAACTATTACCGCAATTTTATGGGACATTTGTCTCCTCTAAGGGATAGAATGATAAGCGTTTTCTTTATGTATCGAAACAGCTCCAATCCGGTTATCCACCACTAATGTTCAAACGGATAAAAAAGCTACCAACACGCTTATAACAACTGCAATGTGTGTATCCCGGTCAAATGAAAGGGGCCCTGTCGAGTCGACGGTTGTGCCAGGTGGAATTTCGCTCTTGTAGACAAGAGGAAAATCTTTCAAGGAGCTGTATCTCTTTGACTGAAAATCAATATGTTTGTTATTGAGGAGCGAGGGGAGATGTTTGGAAGGCTGAAGACACTAAAACCATGTTGTATGTAGTTGGTAATCCTTTGCACTGATGTGATGTTTGTGGGGTTAGTACATATATGTTCCAGGGTGGTGTTTGTACATATTTGTGGCCTGAATTTGTTTTAATGTTGTTGAATATTGAGTAGAAAGGAATATGTATATATCTGTAGCATGGTGTTGCCATTTAAATCAAATCAATGCTCGTAGTTCCACATCCTACTGTTATTTAAAGTAATAGAAAAAACACCATGCATTCCCTCCACTTTATGCAGGTACGACAATACTGATTACATGTATATGAAAAATACATTTGGATAATTATTTGTACGTTTTGAAATATCTATAGTTCAATGATACAGACATTTGCAAATATGTCAGTAAAGGGAAATGCTCAAAAGATGTGAAACTTAAACACAAAAGGCTGGAGCTATGCTCTACTAAAAGATGTCTTATGTAAAGAAATAACACTCCTCCCAAGACAGACATAGGCGCTACATTTGTAAGTGTACAGGATACATTTCAACAGTGAACCAAAGCGAGAATCAATGATTTAGAATAAAGTAATTGTATCGTTCAAGAAAAGTTTCCTTCTGGTAAAACAGTTCAGATACCAGATGTGATCAGTCCGTTCTAGATGGGCATTTGTTGTTCAGTCTTTTTTTTTAGTTCAGTTTTTAGTACCACTTAAACTTGGAGTTGTCCAAATCCTCCCATTTAAGCTTATTGTATCTGGTTGCAATGGGAAACCAAAGATAACATGTCGGTCCAACTGGGGCGCATGGTGAGGAAATAATAGATATTGCTCCTAATACGCACAATCAATGCTACTAACCTCAGAGTGCTCGGTATAAACGAGTTAATTTTGTTATTACACTGACTCTACCTGGTTCTCTACATCATTGTGCTCTACTCCTGTCCGTTCATTGTGGGCACCTTGACACGGACATGGTCGATAACGTCATAACATTACATAGCTGCTTGAACCTAGTGAACGTAGACTTCCAGACTGTATAACTGCATGACTGTAAAGGGATTCCTACAAGTTTCCAACAGTCAACATTCTCTTTATGTTGAGCAATATTCCAGCAGTTCCAGCCTTTTGTGTCCACAATTCACAACCTTTGGGGTACAATCGAGCATACTCTTTCCACCAAGATTTCAAAGTGCGTCAAACGACTCTTGCTTAAAAGTTGTTTTATCAAGGTTACAACATTCAAGGCCTCAGTAAGGCTTTCAGAAAGTTTTATGGATATATGGTGGAAATTGTCAAATTTGACAGTGACAAGAATGATGTCCGATGTAATTCCTTGGTTTTACTTGTATCTTATGTTCCCGTGTTTTTTCTGGTGAACATTCTACTTTCCTTTGCATGTGTTTGTGACGGGTACCGCTGGTTGGGTAGGATAGGCTCTCGTGTCCGCGTACCTCTAGTATCATCACTATTAAATAATGATTCATAAACATATGCTCACGATATAGTTGGAATTGTAAAATCGACCCTGTTTAAGCAGAGATTTCTTGTGGCTATGGAAATGGATTTGTTGCTTTTATTTACAATGAAATTGATAATTTCACCTTGTCTATCTTGGTATATTGGTATAATTTTGTTCGGTTCTACTTAACATGGAGACCGACAATAACGCATTGACTACCTTTATCATGTGTACATTCCATAAAAGCAATCGATTAACGGTTCATTAGCTCAGTTTATTCCAAAAACATATACGTCAAAAGATCATAATAATTTCCCCATTCGAATTGTCCATGCACAAATTTCTTGTGTTGAGTAAAATATTATTTGTGTCAGTATTGATAAAAGAGGCACAGCTGACCATACAAGCCAGCCTTGTTCTTCGTGTATAAGGTTATTAATGCCATTTATTTGCAAATTCTAGCGTCATTCTGGTGATATTTACCCCATTTCCTGAGCAGAGTCAGCGCCCCATACACGCAATTTGGGCCAACAATAGTAAGGGGTGATCAAGTAGCTTACAAGGTGGGACATGGCTGATCGTGTTCCATTGTAGCCTGATGGCGTAGACTTGTTCATATGATCAATCACTTGTTTTTCGGGTTTAGATTGATGATGTTCAAGTAGTTGAAATATAGCCATTTGTATTGCTGACTGTCCTGTGAAACAACACTTAAACACTCACTTGTGGTATATTGAAGACCACAAGTCTAATTTCATGGGAGTGAGTGAGTGAATGAGTGTGTGAGTGTGTGAGTTGGGTTTATTCACTTTATATCACGGCGTGTCAGCTTAATACGGAAGGAAAGCACGAAGTGATGTAACTCTTAAACGTTTACAATTTTGGTGAAACCCACGAGCACGGGTATGGTGCTGACAAACCTAGAAACATCATTGGGGCGAACCAGGATTCGAACCTACGATCATAGATATCTTGCATGCCAAAGGGACACAAGTCTGCACAGCGAATTGCGTGCTTTAATTTCTTAGGAGAGGAAAAAGTAGTTTTTTTTGTTTTGTTGATAACGATAGGTATCATGATTGTAAATAAAAGATTGTAGACATAATATGTCATCCGAAAATTGGTAGAATGTGTTAGTATCATTGCGATACTATTTGTTAAGCCCGAGTACATAGTTCGTGCAAGAAAATATAAGTTATGTCACGTCAGATCAAATAATCCTAAATACCAGAAAGAAGTGGAAGCCCATCACATTCCTAAACGACGAAGTTGAGAGTTGCACCAAATCTAACTATGTGGTGGCCACAAGACACATACATAAGTTGTGAAAAGACCCAAGTTGCTCACATTCATTTATGCAAAATCAATTAGATGTCTCTGAGACTACTTCTGTGGACGTTAAATTGCCTGTGATGCGGTTTTGCTGTTAACAAAAAATGGTACCTTAACGACAATGTGACTGGCCTAGATTAACGATGTGCCAAAGGAACGTGAGCACTCATCTGTATACATAGTTTGTGAAAATGTGAAAGACATCAAATGGAAAGAGTGCATATCACAGTATAGATCTTTTGTCAGAGTAAGGAAGGAGATTAAAGATACATTGGAGAACTTTCGTTCTAACATTTATTGACCCCATCAGACATGTCTAAATGGCCAATGCCCTTCATTACGGAAAACCAGTCTGAAAGTATACTTTTTGCACACTGGTGAGTGAATTTAATGTATCTCTCTGAAGTAAGAGAACTGGGAGGGGGTGAGTTTCACCTGATTTCAAACCAAATAGTTATGCTGAATAAAATCATCGGCAGTTACCATCAACACAGTTCTTGTGGCAAAACTTTCTGATTTTGACATGGAGCATCAAAAATGTTAAATTTTCGGCATTGTAAGTGAAGACTGTACTCGGTACGACGAGAGAGGGCGTTGGAGAAGACTGATATATAACATGCATACCGTCAAATGGATGGAATCAAATGCCCTCTGCTGTTACGCTCAATAGTTTCTTTTGTCCACAGACAACATAATATAGAACAATAATCCAAGTGTGGCGGTTGAACTGAAAATCACTGTCTGCTATATACGTTCCTACATTATTTCCTTTAGGTGTTCTCTGTGTGTTGTGTTTTTTTGGCTGAAATATGTGACATTTGGTAATTATTTGTGAAATTGTAACCTTATTCTATACTGTTTACAGCGATTGAGGGCATGATCCAAATAATAACATGAATAACGTAAATATGTCTTACAAGCTTAAGGTCACGGATTGAAAGGAAAAATGCTGATGACTTTTAATATAAAACGTATCATAGATGAACAAACTGGGTGAGAGTGAAGCTGTTTACACAAAGAGGTGAAAGGTCAACAACCTGCATCGCTGACTGTTTTGTGGCACATGACGCCATCACGCTGTGATAGTATTGAAATGTTGTTGAAACGATCAACTCACTCACCTGACAAATGGTAATTGTGAATGGTGTTGTCAATCGTAAAGCTGGCAATACAATTGTAACTCTGGGATTTATGTACACAGTTTCCATACAATTGCAGAAACAGACTGTATACCTAATATGTTTACCGATGACACCCACGTCGAGACATTCCGTGCAGTGCATAAGAGCTTTCGAATAATCCCTCAACAATCCAGTAATGAAATCCCAAACACACATCTGTGCCTAATGTTGTCATAAAGACTTTCATCTGACAAATTGTATGATACTGCGGGTGTTTTCGAAATAATAGTTATGGGTGAATATTAATAATTATAACAAATCACAAATGTTATTTCTTTGCAGTGGATGAACTTTTGCGAGTGTTGCATTAACTATTACCTAGATGCAGCATGCAAGCCTATGCCTCCTTTCTAAACTTCGTCCTGCCTTGTCCAGAAGCGAAAATGCAGTGCAGTTCTGGCGACCGAATGGGATGTGATTTTTCATAATCAGGAATGATTTAGCTTTGACTTAAGACCGGTTGTCAACATCTACTGTGTGTGACTTCCGTGCCGATGCCCTTTTTAAGATGCAACATGTTATTTCAGTTAGTCATATTTTAACCGTTTTCTTGAGAGCTCAACTTAATACCTTTGGTTTGAATTGACCCATTTTAATCGAATAAGTATTTATGACTTACAATTGATAATAATATTTTATATGCTCGTCGCAAATATTTTTGGGTAAGGTCAGAGGTCATTTTTGTAAAAACATGCATTCACTACAAAATATTGATGATAGAAAGTAAACTGCTCTCCTATTCAAGATAGCTCCTATTTCTACGTGTGTGCAATCTACTTTTGAAGAATTATTGCAGAACAGAATATGTTTGCAAACTTTCCAACAGATTGTGTGAAACAGTATTTTCCCCAAACTGAAAGAGAGTCATACATTCGAAACGCTCAATAGATATGTTTTTTCTATATTTAGAATGGAAGGCCACCATCGAGAATTAACTTAAATAAGGAATTGCATTTCAATTATAAATGTACAGGCCTAAATTATGCATTGAAACCAATATTATTCTTTGGTGCCTTAGCTATGATTGTTATGTGAACGTTATTGGGAGCACATACTTAAAATGTCTTGGTACTGACATTGTTTTGCTTGTATCAGCTAATGAGATTGGTTTCGAACAACGACAGAAGAAAACCAATTCCGCTGAAACGTTTTTGGTGTGATCACAAACATGTTTGAAATGAAACTGTTCATTCATCTTTAGACGTTAGCAAAATCAGAACTTTACCGAACGATGAGTATAACTGATGATTAGGGAAAAGGCTTAACCAATTACATGTTTGAAATTCACTCTCGAGATGTCCAGTGTACATCCATTTGCTTGTTCTGTCAGCTATTCAACGCCGCAGTCAGCAATATTCCAGCTATATGTCGGCTGTCTGGAAATAATCTGAACCGGACAATCCATTGACTGTCCTTCTTATGTTACAATTAGTTGAAGATACAAAAAGGCCATATAGATAATCGTACCAGCATGAACTGATGAACCAAGATAACAAAGAACTAAAAGCACAAAACCGGTACGAAAAAAAGCAACGGCAGTCATAAAAAAAGAGAAAACACGTTTGTATAAATAAAAGCGACAAAACCATTTCCATATTCATATGAAGTCTCTGCCAAAAGCAGAATCGATTGTACGATTCTGACTATATCATGAGCATGTGTTTATTAATCACTATCAAAAAGTCATAATACCATGTGTTCGCAGAAAGGTGAGCGTCTGTTCATCAAGCAGTTAAGGGGTACCCGGTAGGCTGTTAGCCTTCTAGCGTCTCATAGGCAGATTTGGGTTGCATACTCCTCAGGGAGATAAAAATGAAAATCGAATGCACATTGATGTTCTGATCGGGCAAATAATAGTATAGTGCCATGAGTGAGTGTGAGTGAGTTTGGTTTTACGCCGCTTTTAGCAATATTCCAGCAATATCACGGCGGGGGACACCAGAAATGGGCTTTCACACATTGTACCCATGTCGGGAATCGAACCCGGGTCTTCAGCGTGACGAGCGAACGCTTTAACCACTAGGCTACCCGACCGCCCCTATAGTGCCATGAGCATCCACTTGCATTTGGAGCATTATAAATGCACATATCATTATTATTGTACCTTAACACATCAAACACAAAAACAGTTTTGCAACAAACAAGTGACGTTTATATACAATTTGGAAATCATAAGTCAAGCAGTGGCTCCTTACATCACATGCTTTATCAATTCAGGATAGCATGTAAGTAAAACGTTTACTATAAAATTAATACTGTTATCTTAAAATATGTGTAGGTTATACAGCTGTAGCTGGTAGTTAATGCATATCTTGGTGACAACAGCTTGATGAAGATAAACGATGCGTCAAGCCATGTTCTCTAATCCTGATGTATATTCTGTGGAATAGGATAACTGAAACAAATCGCATAAAACATCGCGTTCTTGCACGTGTTCAACCTGCAAGTCACGCCAAATACGAGACTGGCTTCTTTCACAAATAATGCAGTGACATTTTTTCACATTTAGGTGTATTTAGTGTCTTTGTACAGTAATGTAACAATGTAGACCAGCAGTAGTACAAAAAAACACTTATGACGATGTTAAATCATTTTAATCTCTTTATGACGGCGTGTGAGCTTAATGTGGGAGGGAAGCCCGAAGTAATGCATGTCTGACTTTTACCACTTTGGTGAAACTCACGAGCTGATGTGGGATAAACCAAGGCACATTCGTCGGGGCGAACCCGGGACCATAGGCTTATGGCGTTTCCATGTTCCAAATAGAAGAGTTTCTATATGTTTGTAGTTTACGCGATCTGAGGAGAAACATCGTCTAATATATTGTGGTGTTGCGACGAATGGGTTTACGCGCATTGACAGGACAGGAACAGACGTCAGCCAGCTCTGTTGGGACGGTTGATAAAGGTGGGGCTGGACCTGCTTACCCGTTTCACTTGATGCAAATGTCTTTACGGTGAATCGTGATTGTCAGTTCTAAATATGTGGCTGCCATTTTTATTCAACATTGTTCCTTTTTTATTATTATTATTATTATTATTTATTATTATTATTATTATTATTATTATTTTATATTTTTATTATTATCATTATATGTGTATGTTTCTAAACATATTCAGTATTTATTAATGTATCTATAATTATGTTTCTGCAAAACTATTTGAAATTTATGAATCGATCTATATGTTTCCATAAAACTATTCAATATTTATGAACATATATGTTTCTATTCAATATTTATGAATCTCATATGTTTCTGTAAAACTGTTCAATATTTATTTACCTGTTTCTATAAAAAAATATATTATCAAAACACAAGACCAGGCAAATTGATGTGTTCTCTTGGGATTGTTACATTGTCTTCAGTTTGACTTGTGTCTGTAGATAATAGTTTCACTGTCCATAAAGAAGTTAAAGGACCTTTTCTATTACCTAATACCTTCTAAATTCCTATATGTATAGTATCGGAACCCTGTGGGAATTCCAATTCAGAGACTAGAGCAGCAGTATATCATGTTCGTAGGGGACGACTTAAGGGGATCGGCTGGTCAGGCCACGAGACTTTGCCAATGGCGTGGACCCTTTCTCGTGCTTTCTTCCGCTGAGGTGCCTCTTCGATTGTTTATAAGACGATGTGATACAGTTGGAATATCCCTGAAGGTGGTATGAAGTAACGTTTACTTATTCCCTTACGTGAATGAATAGTTAATGTGTATGTTATGCATTATATGTGATGTATATGCTGTTATTGTATAGACATATCATGTGTTTACTAAATAATTTGAAATGTATCCTTTTAAAAATCTCGCATTTCACTACTGGCTCCGTGGTTAAGGGAGGCAACTCTTGGTGGCCAGGAACAGCTCGGTGAACGTGCTGACAAGACAAAACTAACAAAGGACAAGAGAGGGTTAGCGGCGATAAATCTAAATATTTTTTGCAAGTAAAAACTTGGAGATTCCAAAGGCCATCAATACGTCCGATATAGCCATTCCGTGTTGGGTCTTTGTCGATTTTAGACTTTTTCCAACTTAAACTTTGAGATGTTCAAACCCTCCAATTCCCGTTAATTGCTTATGGATGAAATAGTACACGAATGTGAACAATTTGGGCAGAGAAGCGGAACGGTGGGCGGTCAAATAAAGGATATTGCTCCTAACATGAACACACAATGTCACTAATAACAGAAGGCTCGGTATAAATAAAGAATGTTTGTAGCAACTCAACGATACTCTGTTCTGCATTGTACTCAACTACGGACCGTTTACTTAAATGGTGTTAACCTTAACATAAATGTAAGCAATGATATGAGTCCCAATGAGTATTAACCAGAAGAGATTTACTTTGGAATGATTCTTTTCCTACCACAAACATGTTGTTTGTCAATGCCCATGTTATATCGCGAAAGATGCAGAGCGCCTCAGTGGTGTAGTGGATAGTGCGTCCGCCCTGAGAGCGAAAGGTCGGTGGGTCGATCCCCTGGCCGAGTCATACCAAAGTACGTTACAAGATAGTTCTTCTTGTTAACCTACATAAACGGGATTGGCTTACATGGGATTCCAGAATAGAATAGTCCCCCGGGAACCAATTCTTGTACGTGACGACCAAATGGATAGGATAGTCAGTATCGGTGACTTGATGGCTCATCGTACACCGACGTCTTTGGACGTTGCTCATAATATCAATCACTGGATTGTCTGGTGCAGTGCTGTGCAGTGCAGAGTAGTGCAGTGAGTTTCCCAGCTCGATGAGGACGATCATCTTTGAACATGTAGCTCACTTTCCTGGTGAGGACACTGATTGCCCAATCGTCTAAGGCGCCGCAATTTGCTATACAAAGTTGTGTCCCTTGGGTACGCCAGATTGTGGGTTCGAATCCGATTCGCCCCGATCTTGTTTCTAGGTTAGTCAGCACCATACCCATGCTGTGGGTTTCACCAAAGTGGTGAACATCTGAGATGTGCTTTACTCCCACATTAAGCTGACACGCCATGATATAACTGGAATACTGTCCAAATGGCGTCAAAACCAACTGGGTCCTTTCGGGACTTGCTTATGGTTTTAATTACTTCCAGTATGTCTCCGACGTTTTGTTTCGAGACAAGCTTTTACATAACACAAGTGTTTGATGGACAATAAATGGCAGAACTCTTTTGGGATCATTGATATTACTTACCAAACAGGTTATAATTACGACCTACTGTCATCTTCAAAGAAAACTGACAGCAGTATCATTGCCATAATATTATAATTTGGCTGACATGACTTCCAACAATGTTGTTAGTGGTTTGTTCCAGGGCAGGTTGCTCTTTAAAATACCAGTAAGAAGACAGCCAACAGCCGAATAGGCCGCTGGAGACGAAGGTTTATTGGAAGCAGGGTCATCTCAACGTCAAGTTGGTCTCCGTTTGAACGTTTCTCACAGCGTTATTGGCAGACCATGGGACAGGAACATCCAGACTGGTTCTATAATGGGGAGATGTGTTCGGCGCCTAGGGTTTGGTTTGGTATATAAAGAACCTTGCTGTACGTCTATTGTATTTATCATGACAACATCTTATGCTTCTGGATTATACCTTTGATATAGCTAGAAGTGTGATGATTTCCACTACAGGAAACATAGTCGTAGATTATCTGGTTTTCCACATTTGTGTGAGGATGTTTTGACAATGGGAGCGGAAAGACACATGGCGTGGTATATCTGGCATAATCAGGGCACTGAGTCGCCCTTAGAATTGATCCCCGTGGGAACCGGGGATGGAATGTGTCCGCAATACCACACGGCTAGTCGAAAGAGGCGACTAAATTGGGTAACCCGTTAGGCGTGGGTTGCGTCCCTGTGTCGTTAGTGGACGGGCGTCTAATGGCTGAGGGCACGGGTTCCAGAAATAGTGTTCCTGTGACCAATACACCACTTTGATCCTTACTTCACCTGGACGGGTGGTATGATGGACCCGGCTCTATCAATCAGCTGATCATGCCAAGCCCTGTGCATCAAAACTGCCTTGGCCAAAATATTTAGTACTTGAATTTCAAATATATACTTGCTGTAATTTGCCTTGTATTGAGTCTTATGCCCAGAAGGATTGGCTCATGAACTAATTGGGAGGTAAAATTAATCTTTAGATCTTCCGCTTGATTATATTATCCGAGTATCCTTGGTGCTACAAGTCGGAGTTCCATTTGTTAAAAGCATTGCTTTTTTACACTCAATGGATGACACATTATACACACCAACATGAAGTATCACACACACACACACGCACGCACGCACGCACGCACGCACGCACACAGACACACACACACTCTCACTCTCTCTCTCTCACACACACACACCTTATTCTCGTTATTGAGACTCTTGACCATAACTGAACCTGTTGGCAGTATGTAAGGGTGTGCATGGTGTGCATATTAATGTATTGAAGCTGAAAACAGCAGTTGTCGGGGATCGATTGCTCGCTGATACGACAGAACTTGAAATAATATCTGAAATGAGAGAACAAGAGGTTACTTTTGTAAAACCATTCACAACCTGTAAAAACACGGACCTCACTTGGTTGGTTGGATGGTTTGTTGTTTAACGCCGCACTCACGGACCTCACTTTAGGGGTGCTCCACCTTCGTGGACGGCGGCAGGTTGGATTAGCTTAACGATAAATGTATAACATAATTGTAAACACCTGTCCAAAAAAATGTAACCGAAAGGATTAACTATGAAATAAGTTAATATATACAGACCGAAGAAAGAGAAGAAAGTGAAATGTTTTGAAATGTAAGTAGCATTTACAAAAGAAATCTGGAATAGGGTTGGGTAATATCAGTTAAGCTGGTGATTTTTTTATGTTTGGGATATATAAAGAAAAAGACGGGTGTACAATTTTAAGTTAAAAAGTGTGGCCGAAAGGCGAGGTAAGGCTACTTTGTGGTGGCAGTGTTTGTTGTGAGAGTGACGGGGTGTAGGTGGCCTTGCCATTGGCGGCGGGCTGGTTAAATGAAAGACATGATACTGTGTTGGCCGCTTAGTGTAGTTTTAGCGCACGGACGTCGTAGAAGACACTCCCTGTGAATTCTAGTATCCCGATCAGAAATGAGAAAAGTTGTTTATAGGTGACGTTTTGGAAAATACGACTGTTTGGGATGGTCTGAAATTTGTTGAGCATTTTTAATTAAGTTGATGACAGCTGTGAGAACTGCCGGAGGATTGTGTCGAAGAGAATAGAGAGATTATTTCTTTGGTGGACAGGGAGAGATTGATTTCTGATGATAAGTGTATAAATGACAAGAGTTAAGAATGTGATCAGGGACCTCAGGGCTATTACATAAATCAGAATTTTTATTTAGATGTTTATTTAGTTTGTTAATATAAGAATTTAAAAGTGTGGTGCCATTATGGACTCTGGTGATTATTCTATCTAATTGGGCCGAGGTGGAAAATTTTGTAAGTATTTTTCTCTTCAAAGGTTTACAGTTTTGAATAAATATCGAAATGTTTAATTTTGATGTGTTTTTTTATTAAAAGTTTGTTTGGCAGATGAGTTTCCAGGGATATGTGTCTGACCAGATTGTCGTTGTATAGTTACTGTTTTATGTGCTGATTGTAAGACTGAGCTATGGGAAGAATGTTTTTTATTAGGCCGATGTGCAGGGAATCAGGGATTATGACCGATCCTTACATGAAACCTGGTTCCCAAGGGATGTAATACGTGAGAGATACGTAAATACGTTACTGTTCCACTGTATACACACCCAAACAAGCTGCAGAAAGTTTCTATACCGTGCCCTCACCAGTCTAGCAGCACTAGAGCATTACAGACCTTTCCTTATGTTTCCATAACATACTATCACCACCCGCTGTATACTGAGCAGGAAGTTTACACACCACGCTAGCATCTAAATATAGTACCTTCCTGACGACTGATACTGCCCAAACACAATGCAATGAGGGTTTACCGAATCTCAACCGAAACAATGTAACCCAGTTACAATCATTTTCAAAAAACAAAATAAAGTTCCATATATCAATACAAGTTTCATGGCCTTTCATTTGGCCTTTTACGGCGGATACTCGAGAAAAGTTGTTCTCTGGTGCTGGCGTTTAATGTTTCACTATCTCAGCTGCAGTTATATTTGCTAATGTGATTACACTGTGGAGAACAGCATACTTTTTCGTTTACACCTGCTTTGTCTGATTTCTTTTAAACTGACAACATATGTTCCTCTCCGGTGTTATTTCTAGGATATTGCTAAAAGCTGGGCACAACCCCACTCACTGTAGTGGACAATACAAATAATTATCTCTGAAGTCATCTACCCACAGTTAATACAGCCACGTATATATACGTCAGTCCCATCATAAGAGTGCTAACATCCACATTTCAAGTGGGAGGCAGTGAACTCATAAATAACTGTCTGGTTTTCAGTGTGCGCAAATAGTCCTTTTAGTGGTCCGAGTTCATTGTGAATTGTACCCTAACTAACCCGGTTTGCAATTAGCAAACAGTTTCCTTCCGTCATCAAACCGTCAGCAATACCCATACTACTCATCAGACGTAAAAGAGCATCTGATTCCTTCATACATGAAATATTATGAAAGAGGTGTTCTTTCACTTCTTTTGATTAGTATATATTGCGTAATACTTGTGACACTTTATATTTTGTATAATATGCTTTAGCTATATAATGGTTCCCTTCAATGGACCGCCTCCGTGGTCTAGTGGTAGAGCGTCCGCCGGGGGAGCGGAAGGTCCGGGGTTTGATCAACGGCCGCGTCATACCAAATGACGTTAAAAATGGTACTTGTTGTTACCCGGTCTGGCGCTTGTCATTAAGGGGCTAAAAGGTCGGCGTGGAGTCTGAGTTGGGTATTCATGTTAATCTGTGGCATGGTGTCTCGGTGTGCTAGCACTATAAATCGGCGTCAGTCCGGACTAGTACAAACAGCCACACACACGTTGTTACCCGGTCTGGCGCTTGTCATTAAGGGGCTAAAAGGTCGGCGTGGAGTCTGAGTTGGGTATTCATGTTAATCTGTGGCATGGTGTCTCAGTGTGCTAGCACTATAAATCGGCATCAGTCCGGACTAGTACAAACAGCCACACACACGTGCATGTACGTCGCTATATAAGTGCAATAATCGTGACGTTAAAACCCATTTCACCTCACCTCACCTCACATCATCTTTAATGACTGACATTAATGTACGCGACACACGGGAGCGCATTGACCCGTACCTGCATGAAGGGAGACACATACAGAAGAGCAACGTCAGTAGATCTGTAAATCTCAATTGTTGATGATGCGCCATGTTGGGAACCATTGCTGCTTGCTTCAAATACTTTCAATGTTTGCTTCTTCTTTCATCTGAGTTGTAATATATGAAAAATATACGCCTTTTTAACAGCGACGTTGTTAAAGAGCCAAAAAACATAACTTGTATCCTGTTTTGCCCTTTAAACACCAAATCCCTGTCTGCGTCAGTGCACACCGACTAGTGGTAAATGACGTGTACTAATGTAACATAAATAAATGCTAAAAGAAATATTGATCCAACTTCCCAACTTTAATAGGGCAGGAAGTTGGTAATTTATATATCCAATGTCACGGGTAAATAGTATCTCCTGTTTCATGCTGCCACAAAAACAACTTCAGAAATCAAGATGAAAGAAGGATCACAAAATTAGCATTAATGAATGATGTTCAAAATGATGTCTCCAAGAGATGATTGTTTTGATGACTGAACCTGACCTGTACATGTATTTCCCTACGGGCATTACATTACGTAAGCCTTGAATCTAGTAAGTCATATAAACAGACTATTAACAAATGTAATCTCAGACAGGCCCCGTGGTCTGGAAGAAAGAGCGTCTGCCAAGAGAGCGGAAGATCGTCCGCGTCATACCAAAAGATGTTCAAAGAAGGTATTAAGATAACAGATTTCGCCCTTCAATAGATAGACAATTAACGTATTTCACATCAGCCAGATCTGGTGACAGGATTTACAGTGGGTAGTACATTTAATGTACAGGGAACGAAACAGGTATCATTTGAATGCAAGGGAAAAGGTGACATCAAGTCGTTTTGGGTTCACAGCTAAATCACTGGATTTCGGGTAACATGAACTCCTCCTCGTTACCTTTTTAGTGGGGTCGCATTAAAGGGCGTGGTCACATATGCCTTAAAGTTATGTGAGAGGAAATGTGCGACACCTATGTCTGTGAGTGAGTTGGTGTTTTTTTAATATATTTAACAGTATTCCAGTGGCATCACGGCGTGTGAACTTAATATGGGAGGAAACCCGAAGTGATGCAGGTCCTAAACGTTTACCACTTTGGTGAAACCCACGAGCATGGGTATGGTGCTAACAAACCAGAAACAGAAATCATACGTTTCTGGTGTTATATAGTAATGCAGGTGTATTGAGGTTTTATATATTGCTGCAGATGTATGATCATGAGTTGTTGTGTATTACCGCAGGTGTTATTAGATGTTTATTACTGCAGGTGTTTTTAGATGTTGTATATTACTGCAGGTGTATTGAAATGAATTGCTTTTCACCTTGGTTTACCTGTCTAATACAAATTGATTTTATTGTATTCATATATTATTAGTTATTAGACACTATCCATTTAATGTTTAAGTTGTTGTATTCATCGTTATATAATTAAAATTTCGTTCTGTTCATTGTAATTCCTGCATCCTGATTAGCTGAATTGGTTAGGTGTTATTGTATGTATTCCCCAATGGATATAGAAAATTAAGCCGCGCCCACCGAAGCGGACTACTTTCATTATTACGGATGGCGGAGAATCCCAACACTACAGTCGAGGAAATCCCTTTCTGCTCACGTGTATTGTCATGAACGGGACATGTAGCGAAATGGGGATGGTTGGTTTCTGCAGTGCAGGTTTAAATATGGACGTACTGCATTAAATAGAGGTGACTCTTGCTTTGCGAGGCAGCTGTATGCACGTGATACCGGGACAAACCTTGCATGGAAAAAATCAAAGAGTGTCAACAAGTTTAAATCGAAATATTTTTTTCAACAAAAAAGGGTTGAGATTTCAGAGACGTTCAATACGACAGATATAGCCATTCCGTGTTGGGTACTTGTCGATTTTAGACTTTTTCCCACTTAAACATTGAAATGCCCAAACCCTCCCATTCCCGTTAATTGCATATAGCCGAAATGGTAAACGAAAGCGAACATTTTGGCAGAGACGTCGGCACAAGTGGAACGTTTGGCGATCAAATAAAGGATATTGCTCCTAATGCGCACAATCAATGCTACTAACCACAGAGTGCTCGGTATAAACGAGCTAATTTTGTTATTACACCGACTCTACAATGTTCTACTCTTCATTGTACTTCACTACAGTCCGTCTGTTGTGAATGTTGGAAACCTGACATTACATACTCTAGAGCATTATACAATATCGTTATCGCCACTGGTCACCTGTTCCAGATAGCCAGATCCCAACTGCAATGATATGGACCAAACCCTTTGATCGAACTAAGATACTGTCAAGCGTGAAGTTTGCCCTTTGATGACAACATGGCTATCTGTCAACAGTGTTATTGTCTCTTGAAAATATGTCCATAGTTTCCTTCCACTACTGTGAAATGATGTTTTAAACGTGTACTAATAATGTTTTTGGCTGATTGTATGGAGTTAGTTGGTTGGTTGGTTGGTTAGTTGGTTGGTTCGCTGGTTGGTTGGTTCGTTGGTTGGTTGGTTGGTTGGTTGGTTGGGTTTTAGACGGGTTTTAGACGTGTCCAACTGTGATGAAACCAACGATTACGGATACAGCAAGGAACATATTCAACGCCAATCTCGGATTCGAAACATGTTATTAACAATCACCAATCCAAATTCCAAAACCATATATTATGTTATTATTTACAATGATCCTTTGGCATCTTTAAGAAATACTATTCAAACTATTCAAATCATCAAACACATAGACATATAGATGTGACGCTGGATGTACAGACACACATAGAAACTAAACTCAAAATGTATGTATACTTGAAGTTATCTGAACCATGAGAAATTTGATTCTTGATTCTAACAAGCATAGATGCAAATATTTATAGTTTAATCTCCCTCAAAGCCCAAAGGAAGATTAACAAACCAAGCATCAAAGACATGATCAAATAGAATATAAACTATTAAGCGCCAGGTCGTGTATTAATTTCACCGATGTTCCATCAAACATAATAATCACTAGATTCATAACCATTTGATGTTAGAAGTTCTAAATATCAGCTGGATCGATTGTCCTTCTGGGGCAGCTTCCTTCTTTTTAGGACATGTTATGTATGGTCTCATGCATGGAGACATCTGCACATGCAATCCCCTGCATGATTGAAGCAATAAAACAAACGAATACGTAATCAATATTGTAGTGAAGGCATGACATGCTCATCTAACTTTACGTGTTGATGTGCTGAACTGTAGATATGAGCATAGGTTTACAGAAACATAAAATTTATAGACTTTTCCTACCAAAAAACGAAATTGCTTGCGTGACCTGGGTTCAACCCTTGAACGATATTTCAGGTATTCAAAGACGTTGCAGCTTATTGTTGAGACGCCGAAGCCGACTCGAGCCGTAGACATTTAGTGGCAACCGACAAGACGAGGTATTGTGTTGATAGACCAGTGATCTATAAAGGGGGAGCCATGATCAGCGAAACCTCAACCCTCGGGCGTACCTCTGCACACCGAATTGCGACGCTTTGTCCACTGGGCCAGTCGCGTCTCATTCACAGGTGGCCTGTACCATTGTACTGTTGGCTGAATATAATATGGCATAAAGGACAACATTTGTTCACTTCAAGTACAATGTGGCTCTTCGATCCAAATACAAAAATAGAATCCGAGATTCAATGAACGGATTTCTCCAATCATCCACATACCATTTTGACATCCATATTCCAACAGCTCCATACATTAAACCCATCAACACAACCAAAAGTTCACATTTAACCAACAATATAAACATCCACTTCAAAAGGTTGCAATCACGACATGCAGCACAAGAATTTAGCTCATGGGTTCTCAATTTTGCTCTTCCCATTGCTAGGTACTGAACATTTGCCCCATATCAACATTCCATACTTGCTTATGCCATAGGGCATCTCAGTCTTCACTCTATACTCATATTGGTGAAGTCTGTATTGACAAATTAAGTAGTTCGCTTTAGTTGACGTTTACGCCTGGGGTAGTCGAGGCAGAACTGATTACAAGTGCCTCATGATATCAAATAAAATCTTTCCATGATCATAAGAACTCTCTGCTATAAGAGAATAATAGCGACAAAATATTTTCATAATAATAGAAATCCCTATTCGAAGAGTCCATTGTACGATTCCTACTATATCATAAGCATATATTTATGAAGCTTAGTGGTGATACCAGGTGTATCCAGCACCATTGGTGGCACCAGTTGGATCACTGAAATGTTAAATTTGGAAATGTCCTCCACATGTCCACCATAAAACGTTTTGAAAGCTTAACTGAAGCTTTGAATGATGTAACCATGATCAAACAACTTTTCAGCTAGAGTCGTAGGACACTCTTTGAAATCTTGGTAGGTCACAACTTGTGAACTGTAGACACCGATGGCTATGGTTAATCCTTGAGACAGGGATTTAATGGAATATTTACTGGAACAAGGACGTGTCTTCAGGTTTCAGAGAATACAAGTATTTTTTAAATCAGTTGGTCAAACAGGTTAATGTTTACGGATTCTACTTCGATTGATAGTTCGTTGCTCACCCTGCCGACCACCATTTATTTTTCAGGATATTGTTGTGCTATTACTTCCTGGCTGCAGCGTCGTACTCACTCTCTTACGATGTGTGAGTGAGTGAGTGAGTGAGTGAGTGAGTGAGTGAGTGAGTGAGTGAGTGAGTGTTTCTTGACACTGCAACGGCACTTTTGCGGCTAGATAATATAACGAGACATCCAATCGATAAAAGGATGCCGTTGACACACTTTGTGATCCTTCATTCCCCGAAATATTGAATCATGATCAATTTGAGGACGGAACAGGTCCCAGTCACTTTATCACTTTCTTTCTTTATATCTTGGGTACAGATAGGACATGCTATTTCATTAGTATACTCACTTGTCCTACCATCTGATTAGTGTCGAGTTTTGGAAAACGAGTGCACTGGCTGACGGTGTACGAATGTGCCCTGACAGGGTGAGCGAGTCCTCATGGTACCTCAACTACCTGCCTCAACCAGAGTTGGGGAGTTTCATGCCGAACTGATATAAACGTTGTATGACTGCTTGACATAAACACTCATTACTCCGTCAGTTATTGATAAATAATAGCAAGGATGAAGCTAAGCCAAGTGTGCCACCTACGAATACGTTAAAAAAGAAGACGATGCTTGATTTGTCCGGATTTGTGCCATTAAAAGCGAAAAAATCCTTTCCAAAGCCACAAGAAATTCAAGTCACACCAATTTTGCTTGCCTCCCCACAAAATACCTACAAGGAGCTTCATCTGACACAAATTCCAACCTATACTTGTAAGTCGGACAGTATGATACCTGCAGGTATCCATCATCTCAAAATACAACTTTCGCTTGTTACAATAATGGCGTGTCTATCATCACTCGGGGCATAATGTTTCGGATTGATCGATATTGACGTATTAAATCCCAATAACACGCCTCTGATTCCAGCAGCGGATTTCACGACTGTTCTATCGCGTATTTATCACCTAGTACAATCAAACTGAGCCACTAACCATACCAACACGATTATCTCAAAGGTTCTTTGTCTTGTCAAATGCCCTTATATGCAACAATTGCCTCAGTTCATATTCATTCAGTCCTGTCAATCTCTGAAATTCGGGAATGCTTGTCACAAATCTGGTAACGTGACTTAACATCTTGCCTATCTTCCAGATTCGACGACCACTATACGAGATATAGTGCAAACAGGCAATTACAGCCTTTGATAGCTGTTCAATTATCAACCATTGTGTAAATTTTCTTTTGTTCTGTTGTATTTATTTGTCGATTGTAAAATTCAGTTTGACGAATCTACCAATTTCTAAGAAATGGTTGTGACATCGAGTTAGAAAGAAATTCTGCGCTGTCAAATCTACATTTAACATATTTCTGAACTGAATTCTCAGTAGGATTATCTGAAAAGTGTCCCTTTCCATTGATTTCATCATAAATGTGGGAACTTCAAACGATAGGTTTCGGGTCAAGGATTGATATTGATTGATATAAACTAACATTACTACAAAAATGCATTACGGAAATTAATAATTCGTATAAGGGTTTATTTTTAACGTTTTTGCAACCTTTGTTCATTGGTATAAAATAGCAGTTATAAACGGTATCATTATGTCACAACCGAACATACAAATAAATGAATGAGAAGAAACCATCTATCGTGTAGCACTCAAATGAAATGTGTAGTAAAAAGATGAATGTTCCAGCTTCTTAAGAACCTAAATTTTAACTTAATTGGAATGACATTTTATTCAGGAAATTTTAGAACATCTTGTTACAGATGGTAATTTGCTTCCATATTCCATGTTGAATGGCACAGTATTGATTTGTAAACCATATAGAACAATAGGACACGAACTCGTTGGTCAGTGAGCAAGGAAATAAAGGAATGCTCTGGTAGTATATATGTTAACTGCATCGTTATCGTAACATTTTCAAGATCATACTCGATTGGCAAAATCGTAACACTGAAATGTGGCCAAGACATTTAACTGGAGTTTCAGGTGTATCGATGGTCTGATATCGCCCAAATGTGGTCAAATAGACAATCCCCTCCCACTGATTAACTCACCTGAACTATCAATACAAGATACCAATGGAACACTCACACTTAGACAAACATTGAGTCTCTGAGATGAACATATTTGCAGACAAAACAATTGTTAAAGTATCTCAATAAAATTTAAAGCGAAGAGACTCTCTTCATTTCCTGATATTGCAGTAATCTAGACTTGTCCACTACTATAGGACTTAAAGGGTCGTCTTGGATATATTTGTTTCAGAGTCTTTATGACAGACTACCTCACCTGTTTCATAGTTAGACCTATGTATAAATATCCAGAATGATAAAACACTGTCCACAAGACCGTATGACTGTAAGAGGGATGACTTTGGCTTTCAAATAGTCAACTGTTAATTTCATGTCGAGCAATATTCTAGCAGCTCCAGCCTGTGATGTCTACATTTCGCAACCGAGGATGCTCTTTCTACGAAGACTTCAATGGGCGTCATGCGACTCTTTTTCAAAAGTTGTTTGATCAAGTTTAAAACATTCAAGGCCTCAGTAAAGCTTTCAAAATGTATTATGGTAGACATGTGGAGGACATTTCAAAACTTGACGCATCAGTGACAGAAATTATGTCTGATGCATCATTTTCCTTTTTTAGATTTTACTATGTGTTCCCTTTTTCCAGGTGAGGTATTAAATTGCCTATGCATGTATAAGTGACGGGTGCCACGGTGGGACAGGAACGCACACCGTCTCGCGAACACATGGTATCATCACTATTCACAACTTCCAACTATATGACCACAGCATGGTAATAATCGAGCCTGGACCAGACAATCGCGTAATTGATATTGTGAGCAACGACCTATGCCGTCGAAGTAAGATGATAATAAAATAAACCTTGTCACCGAGCCTGACCACCGATCCATTTGGCCGCCATTCACGACCAGCATAAGTTACAAGGCATCGGACCCGGTATGCCCACTGGGACATCACTGGTGTATTCCTCTACTGTTGATGTCAACACGTAGTTTCTTCAAACAGTTCCATGCATAAAATGTATAAATATATTTTATTATAAATGTGATATGTCGTTCACATTTTTGCCTGATTTGAATACGGTGACTCTTACAGTCCCACTCATTTACTGAACTGGCTGTGACGGCCCTGTAGACCTACTGTCACAACCACATTGGCCTTCTAGCAGGAACAGGTTAGACCCAATCCTAATATACTTTATCATCATCTTTGTTTGATGGTAATAGGTCGCGACGAAGCTGAGGGGATTTTCGTAGCTTCAAACTACCTCATTTGTAACCAATGAGTAAAATGATGAAATGGTAAAAACTATGGAAAGAAGGATTCAAAGTAAACTAGCAAAGTGCACGCCACTCGACACATGTCGACTTGGCCATGTATTATGTTTCTTTTCTCATAAATCAATAACGTGTTAATGGAGGGTCGATTATACATCAAGCGATTGTGATTTATGCGCTGACGACGTGACTCGGCATGAAAGCACTATTTTTGAAATGGAAAAATATTTAGAAGAAAAACATGGATTACCAGTTTAGAGATCGAAGTTCTTCTTCGGTATTTCCGCAGTCCTTATTTCACTCGGGTTCATATTGGACATTCACGGTCAATCTGATCTCCTGAATACGACCGTGATGCGTGCAGAGTGTTGATGTTATAGTAATGATCCAATACGTGCTTTCGCGAACAAAGGCAATACAGTCAGTTCCAATGATCTCAAGTTGAGGTCTTTACATCAATGGTGGATTCTCCTTACGTGTCTTTTCATGACTGAATTCATTCAGTGTTTCGATTGAGAGAATACTCTGTGACTAACACTATGTGCCTATCACGCCATAC
The DNA here is from genome assembly GCF_022045235.1 of Haliotis cracherodii. NCBI lineage: Eukaryota > Metazoa > Mollusca > Gastropoda > Lepetellida > Haliotidae > Haliotis > Haliotis cracherodii. The sequence continues at coordinate 6,800,691 of NW_027266275.1, forward strand.
AATTTAGATTGAGACTATGTGACTATCACTTTGAGTATTTAGCTCCAATGGCATACAACGTTCTAGATAGAGATATATGCTATTACCCTGACCAATCACTTCCTATAATGTATTGAGAGTACTAAGTGCCAGTCACAGAAATCATCACGTCAAATCAATCTCCACCTTCCTCATAGTTATGTCCTGTAAAATCAATGTGTATTCGAGATTGCCTAAACACATGTACACTTGCATATGCTCATGAAGTGGTCAAATTGAATCAACCGGAAATGGATTTTTGTTGTTATTGTCATTGGTATTTAAGAACGTTAAAGCCACACTTAACAGCTATAGTTTTCTATCAATTACTCATCGATACGCATACGTGTATATGTGACTTTCTTTACAAAATATCAGACTGACATTGTCAAATACTGTCCACTATTTCCGGTAAGGGAGCTCTGAGAGGGTTCAGTCGAGTGCAAACAACATATTGATAGTGGCTTTAGCATTGATGTGTTACATTACAATTGAAATAGGTGTATTCAGAGACACAACGCCTTAAGCAGAAACACAATCGTTCAATGATCAGAGACAAGGGTCGCTGTAGGACTCGCTTACCAGTTCCTGCACCCAGACCAAGTCTAGACTTCCTAATTATTTTCGTGAAAAGGGTGAACAGCTACAATTGATTTTGTGCTGTTTGCAGATACTGTTGCTTTACACGCTGTCTTAAGAAGGCCAATAAGTTAAGTAAAAAGTCATTTATGTACACCGGTGTTACGAACGTGTCATACATATTTCGGAAGCCCGAAGAAGAATGACAAAGATCAATCAGGTGTATTATCCTTGCATCTTAATTTCTTTTTCCAAAATTTAAAAAAACCTCTACTTTAATAACGTTCATTATATAAATGAGACGTCAACCCCTCGATAATCTGCCGAAACATTCCTTTTGGCGTTAAAGGGAAAATATAGTGGTGAAAATGGATCATCAGGTGTTCCTGTAAAAAGTAGACATGGCCTGCCATATCATTTGCGCCACACCAAATGGAATATTTATTCTTTGAATCAGTTTCCCAGAAAATACGGTGGGTGAATATTCGTGAAAACTATTTGAAATGACATTGTCAACTTACATTGATTTGCGACATTTCGATATGCCTTCTTGGCAGAATGTCCCTAATTGAGGAGTATTAACGATTCAATACTTTTTCCCTTTTTCTAAATCTCTAGATAAGTGTGTATCACGTCTCTACTCATTTCCCCATCTATTTTTCTTATTTGCATGGTATTACATGGCTAGTTAATGTTAACCCGTTTGATCAGATAATCACCACCCTTATAATATGTGCGTGTTCATTTTAACTGTTTTTGTTTTGTTTGGATGATGTTAATTAAGTTTCTCTGCGCATGTAGTAAGAAAAAACACTTCTATTGAGAAGTGAATCCTCATATAGAGGCTAGATAAGGTAGAAATCTATCAAAAGATTTTCGGGAGAACTAGAAAGCACCCTCATGGGCATTGCTTCAGTTTTTATACTTCAGCAAATCTATACCTTATGGATTACATTGTAAAGGGAGATTACTCTTCCATGACAGGAAAAGATATATGATCGTTAGGTAAACGTTAACTATCAATTAACGAAGAATAAAGTCAATATCTTTAAATCGGAGTATCCTCAGAGGCATTTAAAGTATCGAATATTCTAGCGGTAGATTTCAACGTTTTGTGCAATTGAATACTTGTGATATTCCATGCCAGGACATATTCTAGCATTTTGTACGTTTGGGTGTTGAATCGGCACAAATACGCCATCGTGGAATACGTAATTGTATTGCCCTTATAAGAACATTTGATCAAATCTTCATTCATTACAGCATGCATTAAAAAAGCCGAATGAAATGTTTGATATTTTTAAGTGGCATTTAAAAGCTGTTGTATCAATAAAGATGTATTGAAATAACAAAAAAACGTCGAAATCAATATACCGTTCCTGTCTTCATACATGACTGTTTACTGATTCGTGCTACTCCACGGGGGTGGCTAAAACGCTGGTTCTGTACGTGGAAAAACGGGCTCGATTGACCATATTTAGACAATGTGTGAAATCTATTCCTGCTCGCTCACATCGTGGCTTGAATAACGCACGAATAGAGCTGCATAAAACCCAACTCACACACTAACATACTACATCGTTATAAAGATCACTACGGGATTGAACCAGGGGGTTCTCTCACTAAACGGTTCGGTTTGGTTCGCCTTTTAGTTGAACTATTAGCGGAACTGGGTCACAATAATGCTACAAAAGACGTTGAAATATTGTTAGGAATATTGTAGAGTCCATATATATAAACCAAACCAGACAAGAAGGGCTAACGTTGTCATTTACAACACTGTTGAAAACAGAGGATAAGTTTTCTATTTTTTCTGTTTATAACTAACATGACAAATTAAAAATGTCATCGACAAAAATATCATGACGAATGTCTGCCAACACAAATTCCATAGGGCGGAAGGCATAAGAGTGATGACAGTCACAGGAATGAATCACAGGTAATGACACCACGCCAATTGCAATACAGTAAGCATGCCCTTCTCTACCGGTGGCATCGGCCAATCGCCCATGTTTTCATGAAGTGCCAGGGAGTAAGGAGGTTTGAAAACTCATAGCATTGGATATCACCGTGCATCATGGAGACTCTCGACGTGTAATATGTTGCAAATTCTTCTGAAGGACTACCATTCACAATTTGAAATGAACTGGGGGCGGTCGGGTAGCCTAGTGGTTAAAGCGTTCGCTCGTCACACCGAAGACCCGGGTTCGATTCCCGACATGGGTACAATGTGTGAAGCCCATTTCTGGTGTCCCCCGCCGTGATATTGCTGGAATATTGCTAAAAGAGCGTAAAACCATACTCACTCACTGAAATGAACTGAGCCGTTATAGGCGAAACTTGATTGAAAAGCAAAATAGTAAACAAAAGTTGTCTTTCCGTGAAATATGTATAGAATGTACATACAATAATAACGTCGACGAGTATTTCATGAGGCTAAGGGGCGGTCGGGTAGCCTAGTGGTTAAAGCGTTCGCTCGTCACGCCGAAGACCCGGGTTCGATTCCCGACATGGGTACAATGTGTGAAGCCCATTTGTGGTGTCCCCCGCCGTGATATTGCTGGAATATTGCTAAAAGCGGCGTAAAACCATACTCACTCACTCACTCATGAGGCTAAGCAATAAAGAAAAGTAGATGTTATAAGCTGGAGCGGATGGTATATTACCTGACATGAAAATCATCCGTCTTGCAGTTTGGTATATTGGCCGCCCTCATTTCTTTTAAGTATGGAGACTATATGAATCTGAAATAATTTGATTAGTTCATCTTTTTGTGTGTAAAAGATTCAAGGTGCAACACAACGCACTTTCAATGTGCATAGAGAGTGTGGACAAGTACAGTTATGTTTTCCAACACGTTACAGTTAAGAAATATAGGTTGAAAATACCTCATGTGCCATGTAACCGCTCACTATGAAAATATGATATTGTTGTATGTAAATCTTGGATTTAAACATTTGGCTTACCTGAAGAACGTTCTCTATGAATGTGAGACCAGTGAACTAGACTCACCCGTTTCTTATTTAGATTCAGAGTGACAAGAAAACGCTCCACTCTCCACTCTCACTATGTCATGACGTCGCATTGGCGGCTTAAATTGACAGTGGTACTCTAAAGAGATTAACATGCTGTGTTTTCATTGTTGAGTAGGGTTACATGTAGACTCAACGGCGCTAAATTGATTTTGGAACGGAACGCGAAGCCAAAATAATTCATATACATTGAGTTACCTTTTTAACGATGGACACAACTTTTTGATGAAAAAGTCTTCTTTAGCTTCACGTTGCATGGCATCAGCAGTATTCATTTTACAGAAAGGGCATACCTTAAATTGTATGTCCTTTCCTGCTGCGCATCTGTCGATGTGAGCGCTTCAGGGAATGCACCTTGTTTTGGGGGTCCTTTATCTGTTTAAGGACGCGCATTCTGTCCCTTAAGTACACCGTTTGTTCAATGTGTTCCTCATGACACTCTTGGCATATGATAACAGAAATAATATGTTTTGCAGAGCAGTCCAGGTTAGCGCGTACATGAAATGGTTGTTTCCTGTTTTTTTAACTTTATACAACTATATATTCACAAGTTCCAAAATTTCCCCGTTTACACTGATGTCTGTAGACTTCATACATGAATCAAATTTGGCGCGTGTTAATACCTTTTTGAAGTTATGGCTTTGGCGTTTACTATTTATCTTTGTTACATTAGGCATAACTCGATTCATTTTAGTTTCAACATTCAAAACAGGAACATTTTGTCTATTGGTATGAAAAAGTTCTGGATTCTTGTTATTGTGAGTAGAAACATAGGGTAGATTGATAGTGTTATTAAGCTGCTTTTCACACACTTTCAACAGTGTCTTTCTGACTGTGGCAGTTTCTTTATCCCGTTTCCCACAAGTAGAATCTGGTATCCACGGAATCGTTGATATTATTTTAGTTCTGCAAGTCGTATGTTCCTTGAAGATATATTTGACACAATCATGCAGATATGACTATGAATTATATGGAATGCTTCTTTGTGCATGATTCGGGTGACAAGATGAAAAATGTAGATATTGCTTAGAATCTGCAGGTTTATAGTATATATCTGTTTCTAGATCACGTCCACAAAATTATAAAATAGTGTCCAAAAATGCAATTTCAGATTAAGTGGAGTCCATGGTAAAATTCAGATGTTTGTTCAAATTATTTAGGATTTTATAAAATAGCTTTATTTCGTTGTCTCCAATATCCACAGCCGGTGGCCTCATTACGGAATAAACAATACAACAGCTTAGGACCTTTCCTAAACACCAAGCTGACACGTCGTGATACACTTGAATTGCGATTCAAAACGCCGTTTAATCTAACTCACTCAATCCCACATACCCATACACTGCTGAGAAGGAATACAACAACCAATAATGAACCTCATTTGGTAGTTGGTCGAGTTACGGTAGTATCAACAGACATCGAGCGATTAGTTCGTATTGGATGTTCCTGCCTTGGGGCAGAGTGAGGGAGTTGGGTTGAATGCCGCTTTGAAAGTATTCCAGTTATATCACGGTATGTTTGCTTGATGTTAGTGGAAAACCGGAAGTGATGAAGGTCTTAGACGTTAACCTCTTTGGTAAAACCCACGAGCAAGGATATAGTGATGACAAACCTAGAAACATAATGGAGGCGGAAAAGGGATTTGAACCCACGACCATAGGTTTCTGGCGTGCCCAAGGGATGCAAGTCTGCACGGCGATTGATTTGCCGTACACCGAGGCCACCCGGTATCCATGGGAAGGAAGAACGGATCTGAAAACCATAAACACCGACACTTCTAACTGAGCAGGTGGTTAATTCCTGTTGACCCATTGCAATATAACGAGATCCCAACAAATACCACAGACTTCACCTTTAGAACAGTATTCACGTTATGTAAAGTCAATGTTTCTTTGACAGAGTCGCTGACATATCGCGATCGGATGTGATACAGTTTGATAGTGATTGGTAACTTAAAGACAATATGATTGATCAAGATTTACGACGTGTCCAAAGCCAACGTGAATTCTTCCGGATTTATATTCTGTGATAATGGACATAGGACATCAAACGAAAAGATTTTAGTTATCTCATCTTGGGCGTTGTATAGCATAAAGAGAAGGAAATTAACGGAACATTATACAGCTTTCATTTTAGCATGTATTGACCATACCGCCAGCGTCGAGAGAGGCGATTGGTTTCTTTCTGGGGAAGTCCTCAGACTTTTAGTTATTTTTGTGCATTTGTGAATAAAGTTATATCTCTGTCTACAGAAGCAGCTGGGAGGAACAAAATTTTATCTAAGTGTAACGGACTTATAGAATTTGAAGGAAATTATTCTTGTTACCGAAGTCACAATAACCACATTTCTTCTTCTTGACAATAGTTCAGACAGTTACCTCATGTCCCCTAGCCTTGTGGGTGTGGTTCTAGGCGCAAATGTGTAGACAGAGAAAAGGCGCGACACTCACCATTAATGGAACTTAAATGCCCATGTACCATTCACTTGGATCAGGCTAGACAGGCCCAGTTGAAGCTCTTGACAGAAGTTCTGCCTAGAAAGGACTGTTTAAACCATCTGTAATAGGTCTATTCAACTGTAAATCGATTGTAACACGATTTGGTTTGGTTAAAGAACCGACACCATACCACACAATACTTTCTGGAGTGTGTCACTTCATCTTTGTCCAACGGATGTCCCTGCGTATTCCATTATTCTCAGTATTTATAGGTTACTGAAGTCGTTATCCAATATTAAGTGCAAATATATGTACATATAATATGTAATTAATAAATACAAAATAACATAGTTGATCACGATCATGAAACTCCGTGAGTTGCTTTCAGCAATGAGAGTGGGTGAATGAATATTGTTTAACGTCACGTCGCAGTCAGTTATAACCGGCTATATCACCGAGGCCTACTTACAAGTGTTTGGATGCAAGATATCCACGCAAATAATGACATACAATCAGCGAAGTCACAGGGCCTCGCCATCCGATCCCTATAAGAGAGAGGGAGGGAAAGGCCATCACAGACAAGTCATCGAGCCTGGCCATTCTATTCCTACGTCGTCTCATACGACCAGCAATTGTTGCTCGGGGGCAGCTCTACCTGCATTCCCCCGCGGGCTCTATAACTATAACGTTGTTATAAACAATAAATAAGTTGTTGTCCATTAAGTGTTTCATATCTTCAAAACTTTGTTGCTTGTTTGTTTGTTGTTGTCATTGATTTCCTTATCGAAGGTTATGAGGACAGTCAGATCTAGCCATAGATATTGCCATATATTTTAGTAAAAACAACACGTATTTTCAAGAGTGTCTGGGGTTTGCAATATTAGTAACACCAGCTTTGAATCATAACTGTTTCTTTGGCTTTTGACTTGGCAACTAGGCAAGTCCTGACAATGTCGCCGACAATGTATGTTACGTTATGTCAAGCTAGTGAAATGAACGCCGGTTTTAACAACAATTCAATTATATCACTGCGTGTCAGCACAACTGTAGAGACAGTCCATGGAGACACTGATGTTCACCACTTTGATGACACATCCAGATCCTCCGTTTCCCGATGACGATAATTGGCGTCCATAGATATCCCCATACACGTTGTTCAGGGAATCTGTAAAATATACGATTCCAGTTTACAAGGAATCTGTACGATGGCTGAGTGTTGGAGGCAATATATGAATTGATGTCGAGAATGAGACATCTTGCAATCTGCCAAAACGTTTCGGGTGTTATGAATACCGCCTGGTGGTTCATAATGACTGTGTGACAAAGACGTGACCCTTGCTTAAACATTGGTAGCCTCATGAACCCGTCATTTGTAAATACAAACGACAAAACCCTATCCATATTCATAAGAAATCTCTGCTAAAAGCAAAGTCGAGTATACAATAAAACAGGCCACAGGCGGTCAGAAACTCAAAATTCGTTTGTGTTTTTATAAGTTCTTGTTCTTGTCCAAAAGGAAACAACTACCATTACACTAACTGCAAACGTCTGGGCCATGTTGACACAAGCAAGGTCATAATGGCCTTGTGTTAATTATTCCTGATATTGTAATATTTTAGTGAGATATATTCTGGCCTACTTTTCCTCATATATCGATATTAGTGACATATCACAAAATAATGTTTCCTTCCAAATGTCCATAATGTTTCACATGTTTGTTACATGAAGCATGTGACCGAAAAGAGGAAATGACACGGCGTATAAGAAGCCCATTAGTCAAAGCCGTCCATCTTATGATAACAAATAGAAAATAAAAACTTACACATTTCCGATGCGTTGCCTCTTACATATTCACGTTTGTAACTTGAGCTATACAATACAACATTGGTATTTAGAAAGATATCAATACAGAAATGTTAAATGTCCATTACAGTGAAACAAAACTCACTCATGTTTAAATCAACTAAAAGCTCTCCTCACGTGATATTACTTGGTTCTTTGATGCCTGTGTTACTGTTCTCCATTTAAGAGTATCTGGTCAAAGTAAGAAATATATGAAGTGTTCTACAAGATGTGGGATAGCCAAGTGGTGAAAGCGTTCGCTTGTCACGCTTGTCATTCGATTCCTCTCATGGTGACAATGAGTCGTGATACTGCTGAAATCTTGCTGCAAGTGAAGATTTATACTCACTCTCTCACCTACACAACTTTCATAAAACAAATACGTGTAGGTGTGTACGATGATCCTGATGGATTTCAGTTATCAATTCAAACACATTTCACCACTAGTTGTAATTTTACGCCAACGGAAGCTCTTTCGGAAGATAATCGAGATTGATTATTCTCTGGCGTTGACGTTTTATATTTTAAATATCCATATTCATATCCAGTAAACATCGTTACTCAGGAAATCCCACGTCTACATATACTCAGAGGACATGACTCGCTACAACAATGATTCTATATTCCAGGAAGTTTCATTAAAAACTTGATTTCATTAAAAACTTGATCCTGATTCACGTGTTACATTGATTTTATTTACATCGGCATACATACAAGGTTGGAGGGGGTAGCCTAGTGGTTAAAGCGTTCGCTTGTCACGCCAAAGACCCGGATTCGAATTCCCACATGGGTACAATGTGTGAAGCCAATTTCTGGTGTCCCCCGCCGTGATATTGCTGGGATATTGCCAAAAGCGGCGTAAAACAACACTTACCCACTCACTCACACACCAAAGTGTTCTTTGGACTGACCAAAATGTCACAGAAAGGAATGTTAGAACTCGGTGCTACCGTAGGAGCAGAACATGGTTGGCTTTAAAGCGATCACCACGTGTCAAAGCTGATTTTGAGTGATCCATTTTTATCATTTTCATGCCTAGTTTGCCTTTTACTCCCCGTGGAGTTTCGGCAGCTATTCCTGAACAGGTTGTCTTTTGTCATTTGAAGAATGAACACGGAGTTAATATCTGCATTTCTGTTTGATTATAAAACATGGCAAACTTTGCAAACCAACTTGGTGAACACCTGATGCTATGTGGGTCTCAACTATCCCATTCATAGATTGTTCATGTGGCATCGTTAAGAGTTTAAATATAGCCATGTTCTTGACGTCCAAGGCGGTACATCAACGCAGTGTCTATTAAACTAAAACGTAATGAGCGACTAAGCTCTAGTACTTCATATAAAATGTTCCACAACTGCTGTTTGAAGTATAGCCAATATACTTGTCTCTTTCTTGCGCACACCGTTTTTCAATTGAATAGATATATTTGGATGGACGTTTTAAGTAGTCTGTTTTCTTCAGTAGTAGACCAAAGGCTTGTATACTCAATATCGCTGGAGTCGGTCTAGCCTGATCAAATTGAGCGGTGAACATGTATTGAAATTGCCACGATGTGTGTGGGTCCCGTTTTCTGGGCCAGCTCATCTGTCTCTCTGACCAATTGGCGCTTGGAGCAACATCGTTCTTGCAGCTGAAACATATAAGTTGAAGGTCAATAAACTTTCACCAGCCTGATTGGATGGAAAAGTGCAGTTCGTTCATGACTAGTATGTATCTGCTGCCCTCGGACGATGTACCGTTATCTGGTTTGCCCACAACAATGAATTCTCTACCTCACATGGCGGTGGCGTCGGGAATCCTCTGTCCACATGTGTAGCATACAAGCCCAGTAGTTGTAACAGTCGTGTCTTTGTGCTCTGATTATGAGTCGTTTTGAAACACGCCCAGACATATCTAATACAACTTTCGTAAGGATACAAAGGGAAAAGTCATGTGCAAGAAATGCGGTCATGAAATTGAAAATTAACAATGGTTTTATGCCTTAGCATACTGGGGAAATCGTTACCCCCAGCCACCTAACAACATGCAATGACTTTCTCTTCAGCCTACAACGCTGAAGGCTGAATACAGTCAGGCTTTTCGTTAAAAAAAACCACATCAAGACGTGTCTGGAACAGTCAATAATTGGTAGAACGCAAACCGGCCAATATAATCTTTATTTCCCTCACTTTATGCCGATAAATACTCATAATGTGATAACTACACTCTTCCGTTTGATGTTTCTTGCCCATTTCCAAAGAATATAGACCTAGAAGTGCACACGGGCTTTGAACGCATCATAAATTTGGGCCACTCATATTGTCATCAAGGTACTCTTCTTTGTAAATGCTATCAACGTGTATCACATGCGACTAAAACACAACAGAAGTAACCCTGGGACCATCTCCAAACCACATCGATTTTACATTACATAAACGTGAGCCGACTGGACTTGTTTATGTGACTCGATAGTCTCCGTGACAGTTATATTATGTAATGGATCGACTCTGAATCGCGACACGAAAGTAGTTCACGGAATTTAGGAGTCATTGCTGTTGCCTCCCAGGTCATTATTCGTGAGAAGAGTTTGAGAATTTATTTGGGCAGCTATTTTCGAGTAAGTATTTAATTGCTTTGATATAATGGCTAAGATATGAGCAATCTTGCTGGATTTAGAGTTTGAGTTGAACTGAAGATTGCAATACATAACACGTTTCCAAGGCTATCATAGAGTAGCTGTGGCTCTGCTCCAAAGGCAAATGCATCGAAGCAACATTATCCTACTATTAATATGATACATTTATGTCACATCACGTCTCGAATTCAGTAAGTATTTTAAGATAAGTGTTGTAAATTAATGTTACTCGTTGCATCAACAATACAACATGGTAAAATCAATAAAACATACAGAAAACATAGAACCTTGGATGACCTCAAGATTGATAAAATATCAAATTAGTGTTTATCACCTTTCGTCTTAATAACCATATATAAGGTTTAGAAACATCAATTTAGTCCACGCCCAGTCTAGCTAGTCATTTTAATCAGCCCATCATCCGCCCCGCGTTTGAACTCGCCCGATCTCTTAGATCTGCCTACTCGCATCGCTCATACACTAAGATATGTATATTTGGCTTCACTCAACCAGTAGTCATAAAGCGATTTTCAATTTCATCCCTCGTCTAACACCTTCAGTCTATATAATGCTAATATGATTACCGAATGGAAGATATTTGGAAATTAAAATGATTAATTTGTCTCAGTATCAAGGTATAGATCCAGTCTTTACTATTCATAGCCTGTGGTGTGTGTTGGGTGTAACGCCACTTTGAACATTTCATTGTATCATTCCGTGTCAGCTTTGAAAGGGAGAAAAAAAAACTGCTGCAGGTTGTGGACGTTTCTCGTGAAATCCACGAGTACGGATATGTCTGGCGATACAAATCAGGGCTAAGTGGGATTCGAACCGGCAATCAGCGAATCCATGGCAAGACGCAACTCTGTTCACCCAAAAGCGGCGCTTCAGACGGATGGTGTATCTGTGTTTCCCTCAGCTTGGGAAAATAGCATACGTCCATTCAAACTGCATACACTCTTTCTATTTTCTAGGAGCACTGGTGGCCCAGTCGTCTAAGGCGCCGCGGTTCGCTATGCAGAGTTGCGTCCCTTGGGTACACCAGAAACTTATGATTGTGAGTTCGAATCCCGGTCCGCCCCGATTATGTTTCTAGGTTTGTCAGCACCATGTTCGTGCTCATAGTTTCACCGAAGTGGTATACGTCTGAGACCTGCATCACTTCGGGCTTTCCTTCCACATTAAGCTGACACGCCGTGATATAACTGGAATACTGTTAAAAGCGGTGTTAAACACAACGTTTAGGACTAAAGAAGTACAGTAATTACTTTCAGTGGGGATATTATGCTTTTGAATCATCAAGTCTCTCTGCTGATAATATAGGAGTGTTTCGCATTATGTGATCAACGTGGAAACGCACTGACCAACGACAGTGGTGAGGATAAATTATGTGTTGTTGCCTCCAGGTACATACGTAATTAAAGAGTATTAGAGATATTGTACATCTTTGGATGTAAACCCAGGAGGCATTAAAGAAACTCATTCATTCATTCATCTTGTGATTTATGAACGCGTATCCGTGCAAACGTATACGCGTTCATAAATGCCCCTTGAGTTTACATCCAAAGATTGACAATATCTCTAAAACTCTTTAATTACGTATGAAGTGATGCAGGTCTCAAAGGTTTACCTCTTCGGTGAGCAAGGGTATGGTGCTGACAAACCTAGAAACAAAATCTGAAACATATGAAACATATCAGAAAAATATCATCTATCAATACCTAACTTTAAACCTTCCTTGAAACCATATTTGCCTCACTTTTACTTCGAATTAATTGAAAGATAACACCAATAGTTTTGTACATGGCTGAAATTTGGTAGTGTTAGGCGAGTGTGGTATATATTCTATTCAGTTGATTGCCGTTTTGAAATGTGTCAAATATTGGCTATCTCTTTTCAATATGCAGGAATCTCGTTTACCCAAAAAATGTTATAATATGTGGCGGTTTGTACGAATTACAAGGCTGTACCTGGGTAACAAAACTAAAAAAACTAATTTTTATATTAGGATTTTGTGATGTATGGCACTTTCAAACAAGTGGTAATAAAACCGTTTTTTAAAACATGCATCGTCACTGGTTAAACGACAACCAAAAATGGCTTATTATGCACAGTTTAAAACATCCATTTCATGTGAGAACGATTTGAGTAGTATTACTGTAAATAAATTCAGGACCACATTGACACTTTTTCGGCTTAGTTCTCACAATTTAGAAATTGAACGTGGACGACATATAAATTTTCCCGTGAATTTAGAAAATGTAAAGTTTGCAATTATCAACAAAAGCAGTTTTATGTTAAAAATGCTTTTGTTAAAGAAATCAAATAAATGTGTTGTATTTTATACTTTTGCACCTAAATTGTATTTTGTGCGTACAAAAAGTACTAAACAAAGTGAAGAAGATTCAATCTGACTTTACTCAACCAATACACATGAACCGTTATCAAATTTAACCCCTTTTCCGTTCAGGCAATGTTTGAAATGTTGGTCCTATTATCGACAAGGCGATGTTTGGAAACAAAGTGTTAATTGGCTAAAGAATATATAACAAATAACTGACTCGATGTACAGGGAAGCAGTAAAGAGTAAGAATGTATGACGAAACAAGAAGTAGATGGGCAAAGTACCAGATTCGTCAGATAAATATTGAAGAGCTTTTTATCAGTTGTTGAGAAGACTACTTCCGGTATGAAAGACGGGAATCGAGATAAAGTATCGACAGTTCCCCAAATGTCATAACGATATATCCGTTCTTAATGCAATAAATCATGCTCCCCCTTAGAAGTCATTTCATTATTAATTGCCTCGCAGCAGTATCAGATAGACATGACAGCTTTGATGTTAGAAGTCTTCAACGTCATAAATACGGACAGACAGGCAAGGAATTAAAGAAGTTATCTTATAAGCATGTTTGATACATTAAATCAAAGATGTTGTTATTATTGAGTGATAATGCAAGATTCTTGGCATCTGAAATAAAGTTCTGCTGATATGTGTTATGAATTATTAGGCTTATATACATTCAGCGTACTTTTATTCGTAAAGTTTATTTAGTTTTAAGTTACGAAAAATATTATGGAGAAAGATAACATTAATATTTCTTTTTTTTCAAACTATTATCCTGAACTTGATGAGTGAGAGAGTGTTGTTTTTCCCCGCAATAAAACGCCAACGCGAAAGAACAGTGTTATATATTACTTTCTTGAAAGGTAGGAGAGCAATCTTTTTGTAAAGATACAACTTCAACGTCAGAGAATAACGAGTATCGAGTTTTCACCAAAACCGTTTCCGTTGCACGTAAAAGGCAAAATAGTAATGATACTATATGAATGGGTTATTGAAAACCAGAGACGACACCGGGTCTTCGCGAAAGGACCATGCCTATCATGCCTCACCAACATCCGCCACCCAAATAGAAGGAAATAAAGAAATCTAGCCAAAGCAAAACAGTGGTGAGTGACGCTAGGAGCCATCCGCACAAAGGGATACAATGACATGCAGTCAGTCAGGTCATGCATTGTAACCATTCGATCCTCATTTGAATCAGTTTCCTACGTGTCACCGAATTGTCTGGTCCATCACTTCATTGTCTGGTTTGTTCACAGAACGCTGTAGCATTACAGGAGTCCACTTAATGTTTATTCCAATTGAGAGTGGCGGATGGTACAGTTGGGGCAAGATATGCTCACCCGTTACGCGAACACCTGGTGTCATCACCGATTTTCAGTGATCCATACATATGAAAGAGTCACCGGGTCGTAAAACCAGTCTAGTATCGGTGATATGACCCTACCTCTTCCCTCTCCCTTAATTGTCCTGTTTCCGTCACCATTCGCCAAAGTCCGGCGGTCGTCGTTGTCCAGTGTCTTTACAATCAGAGAATTGGTGACCGGTAAATCTTATTCTCTAACGCTTTTATTGCTTACTTTTATCTTATATTGATTTTGTATATGTTATCATATATGTTGCTACCTTATCATGATGGAAATGTTTTCGTAACTTTCATTTTACGCAGCAGCGATTATTTAGAACTGGTCATTTTGCCACCTCAATTTATAGTACATATCTGGTTGTAAATCTTTAGTGGTACCGATGGATAGCTTATGTTCAGCGCTTTATTGTGGTATCTACATCTGCCATATCAGTTTAGTAGTTAGTGTGCAATTCGAGTTTCCCCTATGTTTGAAAACACACTTTGTTTAGCTCGCCATTCCACAGCATTCCCCCTTCTGACCCAGATAGGTTGCTTTCTCCAAGGTCCGCGTGTCTCTTGACATGTGATGTGTCCTTTACAATGTAGGTATTTGAAGGTATACGGGTCGTCTTGCTGCTTGTGTGATCAGGTCAAAACTTAGGTTTCGATAGTAATTGGTTATCGGGCAGTTTTCTCTTTGATACTAACTTATTCTGGTGGTTTTGAGCTGAAACTCATTGACTAGGCTTATATATTTCGTACCCCGTTGAAAACCAGCATTCCCGCGATTGTCTAGTTCAGTTCAAGTACCTCTTTACTTTTGGGAACCTTGTATTTTTGGGAAGTTTAGAATTTCCTTGCCCAGTCAAAGTGACTGATTCTTAGATCTATAAGACGAGTTTGCTATTCAGGCGCTTTTCGTCTATTTTATTGTCCTAGAGACTTATCTTAGGGATAGGCCTTCTGTGTTTATTTCCCGCTATTTAACCCAGCCGAGGTTATTCATTCATTAGAGTGTTGAATTAATTTACTCTCGGGTGTTAGTTGGTCGTAGCCGACGTATTTGGCTCTCTGTGCATCTTGTCAATATATTGTCAAAGTGTTGCTGTAGCTACACCTTTTATTACTGTTATATAGTTGCTTAGCTTTTTAACTTGTATATTTGTTCTAGTTTAATTAATCAATGTTCGTTGTATATGAAAATTTGGTTTTCGATCCTTCTTGTTGTCATCTATGCTTACAACTAGCTGATAATAGTAAACCTGTGAACCAATTACAACCTTTTCATTACTACTTTAATCTTGTTTTATGACATCTTGGTCTTTGGAGCACAGGTTCGTGACAGAGGTCACCGCTGTTTTGCATCTGTTTCGGATAATAAGTGGATAATCGAGACAGGTCATTCTCTGGCTTTTAGTTTACAACACGCATGGGACATTGCCCGTGAAGTTCCGAGTTAAACTAGTTCTTCACCAACCCATGCTTGTCGTAAAAGACGACTATGCTTGTCGTAAGAGGCGACTGACGGGATCGGGTGGTCAGTCTCACTGACTTGGTTGATGCATGTCATCGTAACCCAGTTGCGCATATCGATGCTCATGATGTCAATCACTGGACTGTCTGGTCCAGACTCGATTATTTTCCAACCGCCGTCATACAGCTGGAATATTGTTGAGTGAGCTGTTAAACAATAAACAAACAACAGAATTGGACACTGGGGGCATATCTGACCACATGTTATCATGTTAATAACTGGTACAGAATATTATGGAAGAAATAATCTGTTCCTACAAATGCTGAAAAATATTGTTATGTTTGACAAAACAAAAACGTTCATTGGGCAATTTTTATGTTCTGAAAGTTATGATATGTTTTTGCTCCCATTTTCAGAGAATAAAATATCTTTGAGCACTGTCTGGAGAAAACAATTCGGTCTGACATAAAAGTCCAGGCCTCCCACGCAATATCAAATAGTCGGGACAATATGAGAATCCAATGTGTCCACATGACTACGTATCATTATATTATTTATTGTATCGTAATTGATGAAAGGGTTGATTATATTGTTCCAGCATAGATGGTTCTAAACTTTACTTCTATTAATCGGAGTAACACGTCAATATCACTTTAATTATTCCAAATGTGCTTGTTATCTCTTCTCGGGTATACCATCTTCCAATTAAGGGGATACATCTGGATGGACATTTTAAGTAGCCAGTATTGCACGTCGGCGGCCCAAATACTTCCCAGTCGTCTATATCAATGGAGTCTGTCTAGCCTAATTACTCGGAGTGCTGAATGTGTATTGCAGCTGTAATTGCTGAATAGGTCACGGTTTTCCTGGTGGCGCGTCTGTCTAAGGAAACCGAGCGTTTATCGTCACATATGCTTGCTGCAGGCCATAAACCATTATAGCGTTATGTCAGTTCCAAGACATAAACCCGTGTCCCACGGGTGTAGCGACTGAAAACCGGACTCATTAACCATGGACACCTACATTTCGGTTGCGTCCATTCGATTCCTATTCTTGTTGCCCCTGTCCGATGGGTAGAGACTTCTAGTGCAACTATCACCATGCCCGTCTGGCCATTAAATAAAAAAGCAATATCGCATCTACATGTGTCTGGTAGGGTCTATTTCAGGTAAGACGAAAGGTGGCAGAGTCATCCTTAATTTCCTTCTCTTTATGCTTATCAAATATCAATAATGCGATAACCAAACTCCCCTCGTTTGATGTCTCTAACCCATTTCCACATTATATGGATCCAGATGAGTACATATGGTCACATGATGCACAGTAAATCAAGGGCAATATTATTGTCATCAAGGTAGCGTTCTTTGTTAACACTATCAAACTGTTTCTCATGCAATTTAACGACCACTGAAGTAATTTGAACAATCCCGACGAAACATTGATTTTACATTACATAAATGTGAGCATGTGGGAATTTGTATGAGTTTGATGTTGCAGGGTCCGCGGCGTACTCTGATATGGCTCAATCCTAAATCGAAACGCTGCTTCAAGAAAGTGTGATCCGCTAGAAACGCGTCCAGGAACTTCTGTTAGTGGAGAGTATTGGATTTGGCAGCGGTATCTTTTTTCGAGTTGGTACTTAATCGCAACCACCACAGAGGAAGGATTCTCGAAGTCTGTTAAGTTTAAACCAGGCTGTCGTGATTTCTGAGTGGAAATGAAACGAGTACTCAACAAGTTCAGAATTAGGAAGCTACGCAGTTCTACATTTTTCAAACTGACAACGTTTCTCAGTCAATTCTAACAGTTTAATGTGTGCAGGGGCCTTCAGCAATGAGAGGCTAGCTAGACGTTAAAAAATCTGAGAAAACTCATTACCACGCGTGCGATGTTAACAAACAAAGTTTCATTATCAGGGCGATTCTGGGATTCGAATCCACGGTCATATGATCCTGGCACGCCTCAAGGACGAAACTCTATGCAACTTAACCTCCATCATCCGATCCTTGGTTGATAGGCTGGTAGTACCCGGACAATGTAATTGTCTTAAAAGACAACCAACAAGCAATCCAGCGTCAGTGTCATACTGGCTGGAAAAGGAAAACAAACGATTCTCTTGTGGGCAAAGGTCATTTAATAATGACAAATGTTTAATCGAAAATATAAAACCTCCAAAACCCCAAGAGGTGAAACTTCTATGGTTTGACTTAGCTAACTATCCCTGCACTGAGAGATTGAGCAAGTTTGAATCATACACTGTAACATAGCGCTCATATGCATTGGAGCGCCAATCACCACGTAGCTTTTTAAGCATGGATGGAATTCCGATGCCAAATGCATAGGAACATCCGCCTCTGTGGAAAGGGCGACCGCTGTGTGCACTGGAACCATAACCACATTTGTCCAGATAATAGTTCAGTGTTTTTACAAAACTTTGGTAAGTTAAATTCTTGAGGACACCATTCTGTCCACATATGAAAACAAAGGTGCATTTGAATGTTGAAGTTCTTCACTATATTGTGAAAGCAAATGTTCAAGTGCTTTAACAGGACAAAGCACAGAGTCGGGTACCGTAGCCAAAGGCAGCTTTAACACTCGCTGACCAAACTGTATAGTTCTTGTTTGTCTTACAGTAACCATGGCACTATCTTTGTCAGGTGAGATCTTGGCGTCTTGCAGACTCAAGTAGATCTGCTTTCTTGAACCACTGCCTCTAGCTGATGTTTCAGGGAGCATGGTAGATTTCCTCAAGAAAAAGAAAAACGCAATGATGCAGGTTGCCCAAAAGGCTACTAGGAATGATTCTTACATGTCCATATGACTATGCTGCTGCCTTAGTATATCCAGCGTTATAGGAAGTTTTTGTTTCGATGTACCCTTTAGTCTTATTATACCTTTGTGCAGAGCTTTCTGATCCCATGTATCCAAGGGATTTGGTAACCCCACATTACGATGAAGCAGACGAATGATATTCATATATCCTGGTATACTAGATGTTGAAAGGGATCTTGTTAGGGACACTCTGTACAGCAGTACTGTCATGCGGTCAGCTGGAACTGGTGTCTCACTGAAGAACAGACATAATCTTAGGTATGCGGTTCCCATTGAGATATATGTACGCTTAGCAGTTTCAGAATATGCTGCCCATCGAATCTAGCTACATAGGAGTTGCCACTGTAGAGCCACTTGCACTGCAAAGTTAGGGTGGATACGTGTAAGGATGCTGGCACTGGAAGATAATTCCTGTAACAACTTTCACACAACCAATATAATGGAAAAAAAACAGTATTGATTTATAAAGACATTTAACATTGTGTAACCTGCTCAGAGAATCTGCTGCAAGGTTATCCTTGCCTGGGACATATCTGGCTGAAAATGTAAAGTTATACACATCAGAAAACCCGAGTATCGTGCGCAGCCAACGCATGGCTAATTAGTCACGACTGGTACCTTTGTTCAGGGTATGCATAGTACATGTATTGTCTGTGTAGACAGTAATGTGTTTTTCTGTCCAGGTTACACACCAGCGTTTGACTGCTAAATACACAGTGAACAACTCTTTCACAACAAATGGGCAGTCTGTATGCTAATTATAATAGACCCAATCAGGGCCAAACTATGCTGCGCCACCATCACTTCAAGCATCCGTGGAGAACTTTGCTGCGGGCACCATTGCATTTTCAATAAATTTTACAGAACCTTTAACACATTCACAAAATCCATGCTACCACATGATATCCGCCTTTGCGCATACATTCAGCCTGGTATGGTGATTTGTTTTTTAAGGGTATTACATAAGTCAATTAATCTGCACATAAATGTGCGGCCTCCATGAACTACCTGTGCAGCCCAATTCAATTTACTTACAATTTCCTGAAGTTGCTTTGTTGCTTTCTTTTCGTCACCCACTTCCCTAATAGGTGCTTCAAGTCAAGAAACTTATCCGCAGGTAAGGATAAGTTGCAGGTAGTAGAGTCAATCTCTAAGCCTACAAAAGTCAGTTTCTGAGTTGGTTCAACCGTTTTGCTTTCGTTTATAGCAAAACCTAAGTCTGTCAATAATCTTCTCAATGTCCTGAAGGCTTTCCAACACTCAGAGTTTGTTTTTTCTATGCACGGACAATCATCAAGGTATACAATTCACACAAAACCTCTACGCTTTAACATTCTACGGACAGATCACAACAAACGACCAAAGATCTCGGGACTCTTAGAAGCTCCAAAATGGGAGCTTAGTGTCAATTATATGGAAGTATTGAGTTTTTTAACTGCCAAAGCAGGCCGTCGGCTTCATCGCAGTCAGGATGTAACGGGACGACACGGTAAGCATATTTCAGATCCAGTTTTCCCCTCCGCAGAAGCTTAACTGCTTCGTCAATGGCCTGGTACTTAAAGGATTGTGTCGTTGCATAATCATTGAGGCTGAGATCACATGGTCTAGAGTAATCATGAATTAAGCGTATTTTCCCTGTGTCTTCCGGGATTGCACACAATCTACTAACAAGCTTTGGTTCTCTGTCTACAATAACATAATTGCCTCGGCTGATTTTCTCTGAAATTTGGTCTTCAACAATTGTTCGTACAGTATCATCCGTAGCAGACTAATAGTTTTTACAAAAAACATCACTAATTGTTTCATTTTTATCAATAATCCGGAAACTATTTTTGATCCCAATAATCAAAAATTCACAATCACTGTCATCTTCGAAATTCCGTTTGCCACACTTCAATACAGTCCCCTACTGGACTGGAGACTTTATTGTTTATAGGTACCGTGGTGGGATATCCTGGTGTTCAAACTGGGGATGCCTTTGCTTGCAGCCTGGTACTATACATGTGTGTGCATACTTGCAGTCATCTTCCCGAGGAAAGAGAGTTAACTTGCTATAAAAGTCCAGTTTCCACCCTTGCCGAACTAGGCTGGTATTATGGAGTTACATTTTGGCTGGACTACCGAGTCTATGCATAGTCCAATCAAAATCGCGCAACGAAATCGAAATCCGGTTCGTAAACTGTCGTGCAGGTTTTGATCGATTGCAGGATTTGCAAAGCATGTGCACCTCCAACTTGTTGTCAGAAGATATTTTCAAAATCTTTTCATGTTTTTAATCAAGGTGCTCACGTGATTTGATGCACTTCGCGATGTAAGACCCGTTTTATCACAATATTGATCTTGATTATCGATCAGATCATCCTGACTGGGGGGGCACGGGTGGCCCAGTCGTCTAAAGCGCCGCGATTCGCTGTGCAGAGTTGTGTCTCTTAGACACGCCAGAAACCTATGATTGTGGATTCGAGTCCCGGTTCGCCCCAATTATGTTTCTAGGTTTGTCAGCACCATACCCGTGCTCGTAGGTTTCACCGAAGTGGTAAACGTCTGAGACCTGCATCACTTCGGGCTTTCATCCCACATTAAGCTGAATGCAGAGGAACATGGACTAGAGAAATGCAGTTTAGTTTAACGCATGAACAGACAAACAGGGTGATGTCACACGAGAAAAGCAAGGGCAATTAAGCCAAATTAATTAATTATGAAAAGGCAACGACCGAGAACAATTTGCCTCGATTATTTGCGGAAGCATATTGCATTGGGCGTAAAAGGCAAAATATTGGTGAAAATTGTATGAATGGATCTTTGATGACACCAGGAGTTCGCGACAAGGGTAAGCATGTCCAGCTCTACCAGTAGTAAAGAAATGTGTGTTCGGAGGTAAATATTGTGACAAACGCCATATTTCCGGTAAGTTATGGAATATGAGCACTTGGATATTTACCCCAGATAGAACAAATAAGACGAATTATTCATGTCTGGTGGGCATGGGGACCCCCGCCGTGCAAGTACATCATCAGCGTGAATCAATTTCTTCACCACAGCATCCACACCTTTAGTGGATGTATGCACACCACAAGGGGCGAAGCCCTCTTTGTCGGTATATTGGATTAAAAGTCGGTAACATAGTTGATGCTGGTTTACAGCACATCTCTTACAAATATATTTTATGGTCCTCTCTGGCATAAAATTATTATAACATCACCACAGACAAAAGTGAATAGAGTACTACATTATATGAAGATGAGTAAAATGCTGAGATAAGAGCAGATTGAGAGAAAGTTTATGTTAATCCACCTAATATTTCTTTTGAAATGTCTACAGATATTACAATTGTTAAATATACATTCGACAAACAAACAAAACCTGTGAAGTGAAACAGTGGGCTTCTGTTTGCTGCTTAGGACCAGTCACTTTCGACTCGAAACCGCCAATGTGTGAGTTTGCATCAAAATGTAAATATGAAATGTAGATTATGCACTGAATTTAAGCGACATGATGGAGTGGCTCGATCATTTTAATACCGTCCTCGCCATACTTGTGGAGTTGACTCAGAGGTCCATCCATACTAAGGCGCAGCATATGTAGAGAGCGTCGTGGAAAATGACAATTATAAAATTCTTTGGAATAGGCCCGTATACAACCTCCGACCAATCCAGGCCAAAAAACCCTGATCTTATCCCTTTTGATAAATTCAATAAAATCAGTTATATCATTGAAGGTTCTGTTCCGTTTGACACTAATGTGCTTGACAAGATTCAGGAAAAGCAAGGCAAACCTCGCTTGTCAGGTTTACATTTCAAGTACCAAGTTGTCCGATTCCCCATTGTTCTCGATACCTTAGGTTTGGTACCTCCTCCCAATCTGACATTGGGAGAGTACCCGGGTTTGCTGCCAGGAATACAGCCCTTCTGACAATCTGGGTAATGCAGAAGTCTTCAGTGTTGGGGGGCCTTTCCATTCTCCGAAACGTTCTGGGTGGGTTCGACTAGAGAGCGCTTCCTGGGAGAAGTCCCTTCTCGTTGCCTGGGCTGCGTGTAGAAGGGGCAATGACCCTGAACTGACCAGCCTGAATGTCGTGAGCCAACTCATATCATTTGATGGCGGCTGCATATTGAAAGAAACTCTTTGCAAATGTGGAGGGTTTTATATGTTTCAACGATTTAGCAGCAGAATCAGTGCTGACAGGATCATACTCCATTTGTCTGAGTAGTTTCTGGTAGTCGATGATGTCAAAAGCAGCTGAGAGAACCAATACGACCAGAGAAGATATTTGTCCTTTGTCAGCATCCAGCAGGAAGTCGTTTCTGACTTATTAATGCAGTTTCTGTGCTTTGGCATTGTCTTATGCAGACTATGCTTTTCCTGATGACTGTTTTTCTTCCAGATGTTTCTATTGAGGTGATACCACTACCTTTTCAAGTACTTTGGACAAGAAGGAAACTGTGCACTGACTAAGGCTTGTCTGAAAATTGCAGGGACTATCCCACAGTTCTTTGTAGAATTGGTGACTTGCAATTTATTGCGTGTTATCGGTAAAATGATAACAACAAACACTACTACTTTAAAATATGCATTATGAAAGCCATGAACACATAACAAGAATGACAAAGGATACGTCTTGTAATAAGAAAGATATAGATATATATATATATATTATTGTACTTCACATTCCCATCACATGTCTATAAAAGCGTAGTACAGTATGTACCGTTGAAATTAGAAATGTAAAACAACTTAAAAGCAAGGAACGTGATATACGAATCCTTTGACTGCCTTTGTTGAAACTTCGTTTGGAGTCATTGCTTCGTGATAGGTACTCAAGACAACTAAACAGGAAATTCCCACTAGATCCATTTGATGAGGGTTCCTCCGGAAGAAAACAATCCTTGGATACAAAATAAAATTACATTTCCCCACAAGACAAAAATTCGTTCCATAGTGCATTGCGCCGGTCATCATACTCATCAAAGTGTGTTCACTATAAAAAAAATAAGGGATTGTTTTTATGAGAGACGATATGACACCTGAAATTACTTTCCGCCTTGAAAATAGTGTTTTCAAGTACCTGAGAGAGTGAGTTGGGCTTAACGTAGCTTTGAACAGTATTCCAGTTATATCACGTAGAAGAAATATATTAGATCTTGATTTAGAAAACAGGTCAAAATGGCAGCCATCTTGAAATTCAAGATTGGCCACCGTAGATGTTCACAGAAAAACTTTAAACATCATTTTTCATTTTGAGTTTACTATTTTGGTGTTTTTAAGAATTGTTGCAATTATCCCACTCATTCACTACATCAACATAATCTACCACCATATCTCAATAAGCAATTTTCGTCAAAATTGGGGGGCACGGGTGGCCCAGTCGTCCAAGGCGCCGCGATTCGCTGTGCAGAGTTGCGTCCTTCGGGAATGCCAGAAACCTATGATTGTGGGTTCGAATCCCGGTTCTCCCCAATTATGTTTCTAGGTTTGTCAGCACCATACACGTGCTCGTGGGTTTCACCGAAGTGGTAAACGTCTGAGACCTGCATTACGGCGGGCTTTCCTCTCACATTAAGCTGACACGCCGCGATATAACTTGAATATTGTTAAAAGCGGCGTTAAACCCAACTCGTCAAAATTGTTTTTTTGGGGGGTGAGGTAACATTGTATACAATATCTCAGCCCCTATGTAATATATTTTCATTTTGTTTTCTGTATAGGATAGTACAATGGTTCAGGCAGATTTTAATACCAGTTATAGTGGTTTTATTGTCACAACTCAATGGAATTAGTGTTTTACCTACTCAAAAGATTTGAAAATGAAGTAAATCAACATTATGTTTATTAATGTTTCCACGGAGAATTAGAATAACAGTTATATGAAACAAATATTTGCCAAATTTAGATAACCGAACACATTACCTGTAATCAAAGACATAATTTAGATATTTTAATGACTTAATAAAAATGTTACAGCATATTTGGTCAAATTATGCATTTTCCCTTCAATTTACGCAATTTCGACCCCCTGAAATTCACGCACACACTTGCAAGCTTACTACCCAATGACATTGTGTACAGATGCCTCCTAGAAAAGGTTTAAGGTGTACAGGAAAATGTGGGAACGAAAATCTAAACTAAGCCTCTTTTCCGCTGGTGGCCAACTGACTAGTACCCGAATAAATGTGACATGCGAACACTAAATGTTATGGCATTTGTATAGTCGCTAACATGAAGGGGAAACACATGATCCTTAGTTTCATTTTGCAATAAATGATGATCAGCTGGAGTGAGTGAGTGAATGAGTATGGTATTGCCTCGCTATTAGTAATATTTCAGCAATATCACGGCTTGAGACACCAGAAATGGGTTTCGAACCTCGGCTTCCGGCGTGATGAGTAAACGCTTTAACCTCTAGGCTACCCCACCACCCCCGATCAGTTAGATAGTCAATAACCTCCTATATTTGCGACGGTAAATCCGCCACAAAATCGACAGGTCTGTTCTTTAAATAATAGATAAAATATGATAATTAATATTTCAAAATAAAACAAAAACACAAATATACACTCACTCCAACATGTGTACCTGTCTGGTGTCGCGTATTCGGCTGTTGTATTAAAGACAGATATCACTGAAAGTAATGTTCACACATACATACAAATACCCTCTATCTGTCCACCCCTTCTTTCAGACCCACCCAGGCTCCTCAGATATTCAATGTCACCAATATTTGTGCATTGTCATATAGACAGGGTTTCTTTACCCTGAGCGAAAAAAAACTATTTTTGATTTGTTTAGTTAGCTGTTTGGATCAACACAGTGCTCAGTGCTAACGATCCATCTGATAGAGTTTGACTTATTCCCTAATCCCGGGGTGACAATGTTTCCAGGCAAACCACAGAAGCATTGATTGCCCGTATTAGAAGCTGCCAAAACGTGCATTTGCCATGATATTCAATCAGGTGGAATGGTGATGGTTTGGACAACACACGTTTAAGTAGCAAAAAGGTTTAAATCGACTATCACGTGACACCAAACAGGCATCCTTTGCGTATTGAATGCCTCTTAAGTCTCTACCTCCTTATTTAGAGAGAAAATATTTCGATAGAAATGTTTTGTCTTCCTATTTATGTTTCTTTCATGGCTTGATTTTATCTTAAGGCCATCAAATCCATCTTTGTCAGGGCAGTTATTGCAACAGACATCGATTATTCATGGATGAAGATTACAGCCCTATTCAAAGGATGGACCAGATAACATGCTGGATCCTATACTTCTATTCGACTCCTTAGCCATGTGCATACTCAAACATCAGTCAAATAATGAAATGTCAAAGAACAGGTATACATAGTCGAACAGAAACGATTGCAATACTTTCTAACCGAAATTGCAATCCACACAATTGCGACATTTATTTTAGATATATTTGGAAAAACATGCAAGAAAAGTTTTGGCTTTTGCTAAACTAGCAAGAAAAAGTAAGTGATATAAGTTTATTAAGTTTTTAGTTATAAAATAATGTTGTGGTTATTTGAACATAAAACAATATTTCATTCTATTTTAATGACACTTTATGCTGGCACAACCGACAGTCTGCCTCAATGATACTATGATCTTTAAAAAATAACATCAGTAAGATAAAACATTATAAAAAGAACATTTGACTTCTGGGGTGAAGTTGACACCTTCACTGGTAGTTGTGTCACTCCTGAATACATCAACTTTCTTCAGGTCCCGGGATGAGGTAAGACCCGTACATGACATGAGTAGGAAAAAGGTAATGTATTGATGACCTGAAATATAGTCATGTAAAGATTGATTGATAGACTACTCACAACAAGTAAAATAAAAGCGACAAATCCCTTTCCATATTTATAAGAAATACAGTGTTACTGCCGATTCCAAAATTGAAACAATATGTTAACCCAGAAATTTGACGTAAAAGAGGTTAGTGTGAAAACAACAAATGGTATACACTGAACACTTGTAGTACAAAATTAACAATTTACAAATCAATATTAATGACTGCACAACAATAACAATGCTTGACCAGTCCATTGTCACGAGAACATCACAGAATATTCCACATGTTTCTACAACGCTTGATATCCATCCATGCCATGCCGGATGTTAATTACAGATCATTCGAGCATCTAAATATAATAACTTCCTCACCCCTGCTTTCATTAATTAGTACTACATTCCTGACAACCAATCATTGTCCAAATACAATGCAATGAACTTGTACTGAATCTCAACAGAAACAATGTAATACAGTTACAATGATTGTTTAACAATAAATTACACTGCCAGATAACATATGAAAAGATAGGATGTTCTTTGACTTCTTATGGGTACTTTTTATCAACTATGTAAACAACAATCCGCTGGACCAAAAGAAACTTGATCTCTTTTCTTTTCATGTATATTTGGATAATATGGATAATCAAACACCGTTATCTTCTGTCAACTATAACAGAACACCGCGTGACAAGGAACAGTTATGCGTGACACAAGACAGTGGATTTGCATGATCAAAAATACATTGGACAAATCTCTACACAATTAAGATATCTACAAAGAGCTTCCCCAACACAGAAACCAATGAAACCTAAAACCTTTATCTGTACGAGGAGTAATGAAACCGTGTAACACGATATAATAATAAATCACTTAGTATTTTGTCGAGTTATCCAAATCAATGTATACACATTTCATGAATCATAAATAAGTACGAAGGTATACACTGAGAAATCCGATTCGCACTGTTCAAATAACAGTACGTGTTCCGCATAATTACGTTTTATATTGACACCCATGATGCAAAATACGCTGACAAATACCTCAGTGGACTCATTTCGGATCCGACATTCCAAAACAACTTTTTCACAAGAACCATGATGGTCCCATGGAAGAAGCTGTATATCTTCCCCTTTGAAAAATCTCAATTGTGTAATTGGCTTCTAGGTTTGGTCACTTGGGAAGCCATGAACTTGATAGGATCATTGGCGGGGATGAACATTTTCAATATCGCACCCTATAATTATGTTATCTGACTGGGTCGGTTTTTCTCGATCTGACTTTTGTGGAGTTGAGAGAAACCAATTGTTCTCCAAAGATGTTTAAACCATGAATTGAATTATATCTACAGACGTTATAACATTGATATTATATGTCAAAGTTAGTATTAAACACTCAAAGACGCCTCCTTTTTGCTTGAAGCATATACGCAATTTTCAGCTTACAACTTTTAATCATCCTTAGTGATGGCTCATTGCTTTCGTAGTAAATCAGTTGGACCATTGTAATTTCCAGATCAGCTGTACGTTCACATCAATAACTCATCACTATGCTTGGACACATAACAATAGCAGGTAGGCTAAAATCAGATTTTTGTAAAATAAGGATCTGAAATATTGCTTCCGGAAAGAAAAAAAGCTTTGCCCGGGATGAAAAGAAAATGTCTGCCGACAAACATATCAGTTCGTAATCATACTCCAATAAATCATATCCATATTTTTCGACACACTTCATTTTTCATTTTAGTTACCCGTATCAGTTACAAATGAAGTATTCATTGATGCAATCTCTGAGCTGACTTTCGCAGTGAATATTCAGTGGTGAGTGTTATTGGCGGTTGTCAGTCTATCACCATTGCCAACGACGACAGGAAGCAGGCAGCTTGTGATGCATTGGCTTGTAACCAGAGCTGAAAGTTGGTAGCTGTTTTTTTATTGGTGAGCAGATTTATTACGCTGAGCACGGTAAAACGATAGCGCTGTGCAAGATTGTTTATAGTATTACAGATCTGTGGGGACAAATATTGTAACAACATTACTAGTCCTGACGCGGCATGACAGATACATCAGAGTAATATGAAAGAATCATATGGCCCTAAACTCTTTTTGAGTAGCATATATGTTATGTCTGAGCTATGATGAAAAAGCAAATGGAGTTCAGGTATGATTTCTATTTATTAACTTTATGAGAACACATTATTTTATCATGCAATGTAGGTATTAGATGTGGACACACTAAATGACCCTATCATTTGTGTACCACAACATTGTATAAGATAAACTGGTCGTTATTTCAATAGATAAAAGGACATAACACTTTCTATAAACACGATGTACGCCGAAACATTCCATTTGGCAGTAATCGACAAAATAGCTGTGAAATTTATATGAATGAACCACTGAAATCTGTGATGACAAAAGGGGTTCGCGAAAAGAGATCTCTCGAAATACCATAAGATTAAGAATAGGCCTGTGATATGACAAATACAAGATATATACCAGTAGTTAATAATATCAGGACATTGTTAGCGGGTCCCATCGACAAGTATCTTTCAAAGGAACTGTATTAAGCCTCTGGTTATCTCACATTCTGTTGTAATCAGCTAGTTGTCTGGATAACTCACGTTCTGTTGTAATATGGTAGTAGTCTGGTTATCTCACATTCTGTTGTAATGTTGTAGTGGTCTGGTTATCTCACATTCTGTTGTAATCAGCTGTGGTGTGGTTATCGCACATTCTGTTGTAATCAGCTGTGGTCTGGTTATCTCACATTTTGTTGTAATCAGCTGTGGTCTGGTTATCTCACATTCTGTTGTAATCAGCTGTGGTCTGGTTATCTCACATTCTGTTGTAATCAGCTGTGGTCTGGTTATCTCACATTCTGTTGTAATCAGCTGTGGTCTGGTTATCTCACATTCTGTTGTAATCAGCTGTGGTATGGTTATCAGATGAACGTGTTGAGTTTGTGTCAGCCTCCGTTGTTGGAGCATTCATTGTATAGAGGTACTGAAGCTGCCATTATTCCAACATGTTGTTTTCCAAAAATGATTTGTTTTAAGTCAGGCAATCTAATTCCGACTTCGCGTAAATCGATTCCTTGTCGGTGACGTTGATCCATGTTTACCCATCACTCTGCTTTGACGTGTCATCTATTATCTACTGAACTTGTAGGGGCACGCTAAATCTCATCATCATTTCAAGTAAAGCAATGATGTCTGTGCGAAGTAAATACTCCTAAGCCAAACACTGCATACCATCACAAACTCTATTTTTTAAAATTATATCCTTAGTCCTGTCTCATTAGTCAAGAATTGTTTTTTAAATATTACAAAACTAAAAAACATATATATTTTAATATGACATATTCAGACGTATGTCATCTGTGAAATCAATCATTCATAACACAGGTTTTATTCCCATTCAATCATCAATATTTGATAGTCTTATCCTCCTAAACAAAACTGTGCCAATATTTCACCTATTCAATGTTACCTATCGTTATATATGACTCGTTGCCGCTTGACAAAGTCAATGCTATCACAAATGGGATCTCCATATCTCAGAAGGTGAAACAGACAACAGAATAGAGACTGGGCCGTCACTTCTATCACGTATATCACTTAAACCGAGGGCTATTGACAAAGTCCATTGTCTGACAATGATAATAATATAGGTATCGCGTTTCACATCTACGCTGTCTTTTGGGAAAGAGAAATTTTAAAAAGGTTGAATGGCTTTTGTTATCGAGCGTACAAAAACAACATGGAACTGAATACCACGTTGCTTTGGGGGACTTCGCGAAGGTCAAGCGGAAATCAAAGTGATTATTTTCACATTTGTTGTCATTTCAGATAAGAGATTAGACTATTTCGCTTTTGTGCGCCGTTGTGTTGAAGTAAATGCATTAGAAAAGATTACATTTATTTTTAATTGGATAGGATGATGAATTGATTGGATCCGAAAACAACGATGCACAAGGGAAAGAAATAGTTTGTAGCTAGAACGTGTCCAGAAGCACTTGAAGTCAGATCTCTTGGAGGGAAATGTCCGAAAGAATTTGAAACCTGACTTCGTAAAAGCTCAAAGACAGATTTACTTCAAACATGATATTTTAAAAAATCTTTTTAAAATAAAATAAGAATGCATCCAAGACAAAAACACTATTTGAAGCCAGCTGTGAAAATTAACCGAGAAATATAAAATTCTCTCTCAGATGATCGCGTGGAACTGGTCATCCCATAAAAGGATCATCTACTTATTGAACTCGTACCAGCACACTAAGAGAAATATATCTTTTGGATTGTTAATCAATAACCTAGAGTTGCTAACATTGCACATGACACACGTAAATTGGGATACATATGAATGAGACCCGTCAAGATCCGGATGGGGAATAGGTCTTCAGCAACCCATCCTGGCCGCAAGTTGTAGCCATGCTTGTCGTAAGAGGCAACTAACGTGATCGGGTGGTCAGGCTCGCTGACTTGGTTGATGCATGTCATCGTATTCTAAATGTGTAGGTCATTGCTCATGATGTCAATCACTGGATTGTCTGGTCCAGATTCAATTATTTACAGATCTTCGTCATTTAGCTGGAATACTGCTGTGTGCGGCGTTAAACAACAAACATATGAATGATGCTAGGGAATGCATCCCAGTAGCACAATGTTTAACTGACGGGTAGCTGGTACACACGTAAATAAGGTCACGGGGAAACCTAGTGGGGTAGTACCACACTCACTGTACCCATATAGGCAGGTATGAAGAACGCTTGTGGCAAACTTGCATCACAGTTAATGGTAAAACAGTACTGGAAAGAGTCAGACTCAGAGTCAGCATTTCCACATCACGTTTCAGTTAATAATTCTGGTTGAAAGTTCACAGTGACATAGACCTTTCCCACATTGATGAAACCCTCGACCTTAGACAAGATGCTGACACAGTCGTGGCGATTATGTAGAGTACGCTATGCTTGTAACATTAGCTAGCCATTTAATGACAAATTCGGAAATAGCACCCTCTTTGATGCAGAATATAAACGTATAATTTGCAATTAAGCTCATTCACCTGAACTATCTGTGAACACCTGGTGTCATCTCTGATTTACAGTGATCAATTCATATAATGTTCGCTTCTGTTTTGACTATTGTGCCCATAAGAATCGCTATTAATTCCTCTTCTCTAATTAAAATATACCTCGGTAAATTCACCCAGTCGGTCAAGACGCTTTAACTCGCTTTTTAAAGTTACATCCCTTAGCCATGCCAGAAATCTAAGATCGTAGGTTCGAATCCCAGAATCACCCTGCTTATGTTCCTAGGTTTGTCAGCACCATACCCATATTCGTACGTTTCACCAAAGTGGAACAGATCTGCATCAATTCGGGATTTCCCCAACGTCAAACTAACACGCCGTGCTATAACGAGAATGCTGTTCAAAGCAGCGTACGCCAATGCAGCGCCACACTCCAGCACATGAGGACGAATGAAGATACTTAAACAGCCGAGTCCGACAGGCAGGTGATACGCATTAGAACTCAACACGTTCTGGACAGATAACTAGGTCAGTAGATCAGGTGTTCCCTTGTCAGGCTAAGTCCTACTTGTTCAGTCCTGTAATTGGACATTTCTGATAGCGATGTGAGCGAATATTCACTTCAGCATCGCATCCGGCTCCCGAGGACAAATGTAGAGATGCGGGCCAATGCGAGGATGTCGATATCAGAATTCCTCAAACCGTTATCCATGATTACAATCAAGGATCAAATGATGTAATCGATTCACTTGTCTAATCCTTTTGACGTTTTATCAATAAACTATGTTTATATCAATGTAGTCAAGCGAAGATGATCGTTTTACTCTGAAGGTTATCCTTATTCTAACAAACGCTAATCCCCCAACCGATCCCTCTTAATAAGGGTATGTGTAATAACTTCAGGTTACGCAATTAATCCACAGAAACCGAACGCGTTTTCTATTTGCCAAATAATATTACAAGATCTCGAATGACATAACAGCATTAGTCATATTGCAGTTCCCCAATCATTAGATTAAAATGGCAATTGATTAATCCCACCCTCCTGAATATAAACCCGAGAGTACAACGGACGAAGTAAAATGAAATCACTTAAGGCTTATAAGTTGAGTCAATATGGCGTCAGACTCTGGCTGCTTGATTTCAACATTGATCTTCTGTGCCAGTAGCATGTGCTCGGCAGACCCACCAGGAAGATGTTCTCGAAAATCTTTTCCATTTTATCGATCAAACTTCGTATATTACTTATTATTTCATTAATGTGTATGCATACCACTTTTCCTGTCTAGACCTTTGGCGGCCATGATAGCCAAGTTGCCATATTCAGCGATTAAACCAGGCACGATGTCAGCTGATTAAGGTTTGAGCGGCCAAATGTGAACACGCTTATGAAGGTTGTCTAGTACACCTCGTTTTTTGTAAATATTTCGTAGTTTGGACGATGATTTATGGCAGAACATATGGAAAGTCGTGTTCATAAACACCTCACTTGGGCCTCAGGGTTTAATGTAAATTGATAAATATGACTCGCTAGAGGCTCAACTGTACAGAGAACTAGAAATCCTTCATAGTCGATATTCCTTCTGATTGCGATACAGCTTCCTTTCGAAGAACGTAATCACATTAACGGGTATTGAAACGATCCTGGTCTTTGGGGAATGGAATCATTTCACTTTCTTAAATTATAGTATTATAACAATATTACATATTTGACTGGTACACAATGAGTTTTGGGAAAAGAATACGTCCCAAAGCTCCAAAATTAGAATCGAGAACTTGGAAAGTACGCGCCGTCGTTATTCCATATCCCCACCAGAACGCTCTGCTATTCCATATGCCCACCAAAGCATCCTTGTTATTCCATACCCCCACCAGAACATTTCAGTTATTCCATGAGCTCAAAGGGCGTCCTTCCCATAGCAAGCTGCACCTGACACCTGCGAGGAAACTGAACTACTGACTGATCAGAGCGGCATTAAACCCAACTCACTTTTCAACAATGACTCCTTCAGAACAGTTGCTACAATTCATGGCAACATCAAAACGTCTCTGCTATCATGCGTTCCAACCAATCATACTGGCCAATCTTCATGCCATCAGGGTTTGACTTCATTTACTCCATAAGGATATTTTCCAACCCACAAGGTTACCTTCAACATAAGCATGTTTGTTTGTATGTTTGTTGGTTGGTTAACCCGCACTCAGCAATATTCCAGCTATATGACGACAGTCCGGAAAATAATCAAATCTGGACCAGACAATCCAGTGAGTGACATCATGAGCATCGATCCAGGCAATTGGAATACGATGATATGCATCAACCAAGTCAGCGAGCCTGATCACTCGATCCCGTTAGTCGCTTCTTACGACAAGCATAGTCGCCTTTTACGGCAAGCAAGGGTTGCTAAAAACCTATTCTTCCCCGGATATTCACATAAACCTGTATAACAGTTATAATCGCACAACAACACTTTATTATCACATGCTCTTTTGTCAACATCCTTTAATCCCCTCGGATCTGACTTTTAAGGTCATATGCTCCTAGCAGATGGGGGGCGGTCGGGTAGCCTAGTGGTTAAAGCGTTCGCTCATCACGCCGAAGACCCGGGTTCGATTCCCGACATGGGTACAATGTGTGAAAGCCATTTCTGGTGTCCCCCGCCGTGATATTGCTGGAATATTGCTAAAAGCGGCGTAAAACCAAACTCACTCACTCACTCCTGGCAGATGGACACGCGTTGACGGAGAAGTTTCCAAAGTGAGTGAGTATGTTTCCCAAGACATACTGACAGGAACATAAAATACGCCATCATGTTAGAGCCGTTCGAAGACATCCGATGTATCCATAGACACGTGTGAATAATTGATACAACAGCGTGTCGCCTTGGCGAAACAAAAACATTTCTTTCCAAGCATAAATATTCCCAAAGTGGCAGATTGCCAAAGAACATTTCCAATTCCATTTAAAAGTTAAAAACTACTCATAATTATCCAGTTGGTACAATTATCCGTAGGATAATGGTTCCTGGCTACTGATGTTTTCCAGCATCCACTGTCCTGTCCCAGACAGTCATTCCTGGAATTCATTCACAGTCGGACATTGTATCCTCTGATTAGTATTCAAGGTCGGCTGAATGTAGATGGGTTCAAGGAATCTGATATGCTCACACATTAGGCACCATGCCTCAGTGTCTGGTGCTAATCTTGGGATACATTGTGTCAGTAGTGTTCTGGAAGCATAGGCGTCAGTATGTCACCCAGGTTCATTGTCTCACATGTCTACTTGCCGGGTGTTGGTTAAAACACGGCTGTATATAATTGTACCTTGCATGTGGCTGTGAGCCTGTGGCAGTTAAATAAAATAATTTTCTTCTTCTTTCTTCTTCATCATTTTCTTCTTTCTTCTTCTTTCTTCTTCTTCCTTTTTCTTCCTTTTTCTTCTTCTTCTTCTACTACTTCTGTTATGTTTAGTCGCCGTGAAGATGCGGGTTATAATTGATCTTCAGCAACCCATGCTTGTCGTAGGAGGGGACTAGTGGGATCGGAGGGTCAGGCTCGCTGACTTGGTTGATGCATATCATTGTATCTCAGTTGCGAAGATCGATGCTCATGATGTCAATCACTGGGTTGTTTGGTCCAGACTTTATTATTTACAGCTAAATATTATACAGCTATTATATAGCTGGAATATTTCTAATGTAGAGCGTTAAACAACAAACAAAGTGTTATGTTTAGTCAACGTATGACAGGAGTGGTGGGGTGGCCGAATGCTCGCCTAGACCCGGGTTCTATTCCTCACATGGCTGTCCTTTTATGGTGTACCCCACCGTGCCTTTGTTGGAATACTGCTGACATCAGCGCCGTACTCACACATCCGCTGAACCAGACCGCCTCCGTGGTCTAGTGGATAGACTCTCTGCCGGGAGGACGCATGGTCGGTGTTCTATCCCCGGCCTCGTCACACCAAACGACGTGAAGAGAGGATACTTGTTGTTACTCTGCCTGGCGCTTGGCATTAAGTGGATACAACAAGGACTGGCAGGCTCGGAGTCTGTATACTCTGTCTGAGTGGGGTATCCATGTTCAACCGCAGCATGGTATCTCACATCTTCTATTAGTATCACATCACTATAAAAGTCCAGTTTCCACCCTTGCCGAACTAGGCTGGCATTATGGAGTTACATTTTGGCTGGACTAACGAGTCTATGCATAGTCCAATCAAAATCGCGCAACAAAATCGAAATCCAGTTCGTAAACTGTCATGCAGATTTCGGTCAATTGTATTTGCACCGCCAACTCGTTGTCAACAGATATTTTCCAAATGTTTTCATGTTTTTAATCAAGGTGCTAACGTGATTTGATGCATTTCGCGATGTATTTCCCGTTTTATTACAATATAGGTCTTGATTATCGATCAGATCGTCCTGACTGGGCGCCGCCATTTTGTTTGAAGCAAATGCAAGTGATTCGAGAAGAAGAATCTGATTGGTCCATGGGAAAGAGCTGAGAAGGGACATAACTCGTAAGAGCCACTGGTGGCGCTACGAACGAGCCCAGGAATCCCAGATAAGTTCGGCAAGGGTGGAAACTGGACTTTTAAAGTCAGTTAACACTACTGCCTCGGGAAGATGGGTATGTCAGTGAGCCAGCACTATAAATCGGACACACACACATACACACACGCACGCGCGCGCGCGCACACACACACACACAACACGTGCATTCACGTCGCTATATAACTGCAATATTCTTGAAAGCCACCTTAAACTCCCTTTCACAAAAAAGGTGACACAGGTAACTTATTTAACCAAAACTTTCATGGTCTGATGGTGTGCATCATACACTGTGTGCTTATTCAGCCATATATACGGTACGATCTTTCGCAAAGTATTTTCTTCAATAAAGAAATGATAATTGAATTTCATAGGACGAGTCTCAGTAGCAGCAACCACCCTGTCACCTGCATCTTGTCACGGGAGATGCGGAATATAGAGTTGTGTTTCTATAATGACCCCTGGGACTTCCTTCACACCAGCCTCATATTCTTCACATAAAGTATAAAGGAATTATATGCCACAACTGGTCGTGGATGTACATTTTACGAACCTTTTTATTTTTACTGTATAACTAATGTAATTGCCTTTAAATGCTCATCGGACAAAATAATATTTATGGTCTGAGAAATAACTCTTTGTTTCGTTTTGTCCAAAATCTGTATTGACGAATTCGGGTTACTGCAAAAGTCAAGTGAAACTTGAAATACGATTTTGAGAAAATGGAAAAAACCCAACTTATATGTGAAATATAGCAAATCCTTGTGGGAACTAAATACCCCAGACCACACTCAGTTTTTCTATGGTGGACAAAACTATTTCCATGATAATAAGACGTCTTTACTAAAAGAGTCCATTGTACGATTCAGACCATATCTTAAGCATGTGTTTATGAATCACCATCAAATAGTCAGCCGGGTCACAGCTCTGGATTGATCTATCTTTGGGTATAATAAAATAAAGTCACATTGAACAATTTCGGCATGGTGCTGTGCCTGTCTGGAACCGGCGTGGTTATTGTTACAACTAATCAAAACTGTTGTATACATGGTAAACAGCAAGTCGTTGTGCAGAGTTGCGTCCCCTTGGGTACGCCAGGAACCAATGAGTTTTGGTTCTAATCCCGGTTCGCCCCGATTATGTTGCCAGGTCTGTCGACATCATAACTGCGTTTGTTGGTTTTGCAAGTGATAAAGGTCT
This sequence comes from Haliotis cracherodii, assembly GCF_022045235.1. Taxonomy (NCBI): domain Eukaryota; kingdom Metazoa; phylum Mollusca; class Gastropoda; order Lepetellida; family Haliotidae; genus Haliotis; species Haliotis cracherodii. Next base: position 6,837,792 of record NW_027266275.1, read on the forward strand.
GAGACCTGCATCATTACGGACTTGCCTAAGCTGACATGCCGTGATATAACAGGAAAACTGTTAAACCCAACTCACTCGCTGACTCAAACGTCGCCTCCGGATCTGCATGTCGAGGTATCAGGAAATATTTTACGGGAACTTCTTCTGATGTTTTATTGCGTTCTGTTACTACTGTTGGAGACAGTTGTGTTCATCAAAGTATCCAGATAATGTACGGGTTACATTGCCAGAACGAATGCCTTACAGAAAGTCAAGGGCGGGTGTTTCGTCGTTTCCTCTATCGTTCTTTTTTACTGCAATTAACAGAAACAATCAGTGGTCTCTTGTGTTTCTTTGTTCAGAAATCTCCATTCTGTAATTAAGCTGAAGTGAGGACGTAAATATACGTTGTGCAAATATACTTGAAATTACCAGATCTATGCTAGAAACAGGACCGCGTCAAAACGGCACCAACGCCGCAGTGCTGCCCGTCGAATACTGCACCGGATCCTACACTGTTTGTTTGTTTGTTTGTTTGTTGTTTAACATCACACTCATCAATATTCAAGCTACATGACGGCGATCTTTAAATAATGTAGTCTGCACCAGACAATCCAGTGATTGACATCATGAGCATCGATCAACATGACTGGGATAGGGTGACATGCATCAACCAAATCAGCGAGCCTGACCACCCGATCCCGTCAGTCGCCTCTTACGACAAGCATAGTAGTCGCCTGTTACGACAAGCATGAGTTGCTGAAGACCAATTCTAACCCGGATGTTCACGGGTTGGATCTTGCACTGTACTGCCACACAATAAAAACGCACAATCAGCTTTAACTCGAAGGACAAAAACAAAACGATTTCAGCAGTAAATATTTACTTGCATGACAAATAATAATTACTGTGAGACAAAAATGACATTGTTATGTTTGATTATCTCATGCCTTAATACACGAACAACTTATTTTAATTTTTGTGACAACTTTGGCAAAAACTTAAAAATATCGAATTTGCGTTTTTAGTTTTTAAAGTGTTTCAGTATATTTTGAAAAAATATGATTAAACATGAGGTACGTATGTCCTTATCTAGATCTACATTCAAGTGTACTCTTCCGTAAAATGGTAAGATATTACTATATTACACACTAAGGCGATAACGAATATGGAGAAGTTGGCTTACACAAGTAAACATTTGTCTAAAACTATTTTGAACATGTACAGGGGCGGTCGGGTAGCCTAGTGGTTTAAGCGTTCGCTCGTCACGCCGAAGACCCGGGTTCGATTCCCGACATGGGTACAATGTGTGAAGCCCATTTCTGGTGTCCCCCGCCGTTATATTGCTGGAATATTGCTAAAAGCGGCGTATAACCATACTCACTCAGTGAACATGTACAAACGGACGTGTTTTATGTAAGATTTAAAGTTTGATTCACTAAAATTATTTATGTTTATTTTCTTTCAAGGACCTACATAACCCTGGTTCGTTAAAATTTACACTTGGAATTTACATTTGAAAGTACGCAGATATTGTCTGTGTGTAATACATGTATGCTGAATGGTAAATAATGTTTGTTTTTCGTATACAATCAGAATAATATATTTGGTGTCGTTTCACAATCGAAACTGGATTCGGTTTTGCACAACATGGTTCTATCACCTGTGGTGCCTGATCCCGTTTAGAGAATCACCCCACTTGCAATGAAATAATTATCGCCTTAAACTATATTCCAGTAGCTACTGTTAAATAGATTCTCATTAAAAAATAATGAAACAAAGTTATCAAAGGAAGAAAGCGGGAATGTTCACATCGTGACATTTTCACGAGAATCGAACATTTACATGAAACATGTACAATGTCACACGAGGAGAAAACCAGTGTTGCAGGAAGAACGCCGATTATCTCCCTTTCCCAACATGGCCGCCCCCACGTGGTTCTCCAGAAATGTTGTTTACAGTTGGGAAATAACTCAGAATTGAGCACAATCACGACAATCACATCTTTTCAGGTATGTTTTAAGGTTCAACTAAGACTCTGGAGTGTATTCCTGAACGCCCGGTTATCATTGACCGACGAATCATCCATGGCACTACCGTAGTTTCAGTTTTAAGAGTTATGGAGCTGTTATAGACTTACAGTTACAGAGACATATCAGCAGCGCTCCTCTCACACTCGTAGGTTACCTTAGTTCTTACACTTTGTTGTACTACGGTTTACATGTCGAAAATAGGTTCGCGATGAATAAACGATATGATACATGAAAACTTGTCATTTGCCATCTGCTTTAAAGCCCCAGAGTCAGTGGAAAGAACGGAGAGGATGGTGACTACATATTTTGAAAATGTGTTAGTGAAGTGAAAAATATGGTATTTTTTAGGGTGGGACGGGTAACTAGGGTACTCGAGTCGGATGGGTACTGAGTAGGACACGGGTACCCACGGGACTACCCGGATCCGTGGTTTGTCATTTGATATATTTTTTTTTATGACATTAGCAATATAATTTCATGGTTACACTTTATAAGTAGGCCTACATGTCGCTAATGTTTGCATTTCTTTCTGACTGTGCACACATTCCTTCTGATTTTTATATGTTTTAGTAAAGACAAAGCTTCTGTCAACTTCAGTATATGCATGATCAGGTCCTTTTATATATACAAATGTTTTTTGTGGGTAAAAACTTCTTATTTGAACATTTTGTAGTTGAGATCTAGAGTAGGTACCCGGGTAGTGTCTGGTAAAAGGGGGTTGTAATACCCCGATGGTACATTTAGACTCTTCCTAGCCTTAGTATTTTTACCATTATCGGTACCAGTGCTGTTTACCAGGTGCAGCTTATTATACTGCAAATTGGCTCAGGGTGCCGACTGTGGCTTTCGCTTGGCAGAGTAGCTCATTTGCCCAGCTTACATTATGTGTACATGGCTTAGCTTCAAGCTGGCAATGTGAGTTTGAGCCTCCACATGACACAAACTAAAATACGAAAAAGTTCACCTGGAAAGTGGACTACACCCTTTTTATCTTACCTGTTTACAGTTCATGTTCACGCAAGACTACACGCACTGCCATCTGCATTGTACTGGTGCAGCTGTAAAGCACTAGCCTAGGCTGTCTAGGGTTGGATTTGGCTCTGTCAGGCTTGCCTGCCCCTTCAATCCTGTGGGTTGGTTGTGTAATGGTGCCGCATGGGGTACCAAGACTCGTTACCCCTTTCCGATCAAGCACCCCTTTAGGATCAGTAAAGGGTTAAATAACCTCACTCTTTACAGCGATGTGAACATGCATCATTTGTACAAACTGTCCAATGTGTGTTCAATAACTAATGAGGGATTAACATGCTGAAGGTAAAGTGAAACCAATAAACCAATTGAAAATAGAATGTACCAGTGAATGAATGTTGTTTTACACCACAGTCAGCTATATTCCAACTTTATCAATGTGATCTGTAAATGATCCAGTCTTGGCAGATCAGTTGGTTGGGCATGTTGACGTCACAGCATCAGTCTTATCATGTGACAAGTCGATGCCACGTACCTAATCCACATTTCAGTCAGCTCTTGTGATAAGCATTGAGTGCTGCAGATTTCTGGCCCAGAAGCCGCTGGGAGCTACCATTTAATTGCATTTACCCTACATATTGTTTCGTATCCTGAAGAAGTCATCCTTCTGTTCCAGTAGTCCAATAGGGATTGTCAAATTCTTGACCGACATCTTACTGATATTCAATATTTGTTATTTATATATGTTAACTTATAACATCAGCTGATAAACATGTATTTGTTATGCGTAAGTAGTTCTTAAAAGGGCTGGAGATAAAAGCAGAGATCATGATGGCTTTAGGTTTCATATTGGACGTCAGTGCAGTACATTGAAGTTTGCAAGATGACACAGAAACAAATCAAATGTTCCAATTTCTTGATTGATCAGATTATGTTTCACAAAGTTATGATTCTTTTTTACTAAAACTTGGACTAAATTGTTATTTATCACGAAGCCTGGGTCAGTATATCTATAACATATATCAGGGTTTCCTCAGGGCAAGTAGAATTTCAGGCTTTTTAGGAGTGTTGTTATGTTATCACTATTGAGGCAGGTAAACTTAACAGGATCAGTTGCATCAAAGATAGCATATACCGGTATCCAGATGAGCTACGGAGCCTATTTTGAGGCTCTTCACACATATATTCCTATATGTTGAAACACATTCAGAGCTATAACACCTTTGCAATTTTGTAATGATTTGTTCGCTGTGCATGCAGTGCAGAGTTATGTCCCCAAACCATGCCAAGTTATTGGTTTGAAAACGCAGATTCAGCCTGATACAGGTGTGATTGCATGACAGGACTGAAATCCGGCTCACTCACGCATGCATTCATTCATTCACCCAGTAACTCTCTAACTGTTTCCAAGGGGCGGTCGGGTAGCCTAGTGGTCAAAGCATTTGCTCGTCACACCGAAGACCTGGTTCGATTCCCGGCATGGGTACAATGTGTGAAGCTCTTTTCTGGTGTCCCCCATCATGATATTGATTGAAGTGGAATATTGATGAAAGATGCGTAAAACCATACTCGCTCACTCATTAACTGTTTCCTTAGACAGTTGTCCTTGTGTCTGGGGGATGGGGGTTGAAGTTTATGGCAGTATTGCTCCCAGACCTGGCGGGTAGCCAGGTGCGCGAAAGCTATGCCCGATTTTTTAAAAGTACTGATTTAACTTCGAAATTTTACTGCATCTGCCATCTTGTTTATTTAACTTTTTCCATTGACTTATTACATTTCTTGTTGTGAATGTTGTCCAAACTGCCACAAAATTGCTTAAAATGCAATCAAATGTTTAAAAAATTTCGGGGGTGGGGAGGGGGTGGGGGCATGCCCCCAGACCCCCCTAGACTTTTCCTCTTTTTTTTGGAAAACCTGCTCACATCCCTGTTCCTAAGCTGACACTCATTCACCCAGTAACTCACCCACGTTAAAACAGTGACCCATTCATCTGCTGCAATGGCATAGGATGTCCTTTATGCCTCAGTGTTCTAGTGGTTAGAGCATCTGTCCGGAGAACAGGAGGCTACTGGTTTCACCCCCAGCCACATCAGTCCAAAAGACGTTAATAGATGGTGCTATTATCACCCAACTTGGCGCTTGGCATTAGTGGATAAAACAAGGACTCTATGCTGTGTCAGAGTGGGTCATCCATGTTAAACTGCAGAATGGTATCTCAGTTAGCTAGCCCTATAAAATCGACATTAGTCCAGACTGGCAGAAACAGCTACATGAATGCATGTCTCTCTGAGTGCAACAATCTTGAATGAGATGTTAAACCCCATTTCACCTCACCTCACCTCACCTCACCTCACCTCACCTCACCTCACCTCACCTAACTCAGCCCTGTATTCTTTCCAGTAGTCATGGAAGGTGAGGATAAGAGGAAGGTTCATCGTGTCCGACAGGCTGGGCGCAAGGCGGAGAAGAAAAAAGCCAAAGACAAACATGAACAAGACCTGTCAGCCAAGCAACGGAACCCAAGGGCTTTTGCCATTCAGTCAGCGAACAAGACTGCAAAACGTGTTCAAAGGTGAGATGGTGCTTTGTCTCAACAAATCAAAATGAACTTGTTTAAGCAATGGTAAACATGGTAAATGAATTTGTGAGTAAAGGTTTGAAGTTCTCCAGTGAGAATGTGACATCTATTTATCATCCAAAACTGGCTCCCATAGGAGATATCGCTTGGGTGAGATCAAGCGATAGCTATACTGTAGATATCGCTGCAATGAAATTGCATCACAATGCTTTGCAGACATCATTGGTTACCATGACGTCACAATCAAATGACATCACTAATGGTTCTGCTACTGAAGCTGTTTGCAGTACTTTTTACACTTAAGAAACTTCTTATTACTTTCTACAAACTGAAAAAGTTGGAAGAATGATGTTGGATGATAAATAAAATCTCATCCTCGTGTCTTTTGATATCAAATATATCAACACTCGTTGATAAAAGTAGAAAAAAAAACTCGGCAAGCCTCGGAGTTTCCCCACTTTTTTCAACTCGTGTTGATATATTTGATATCGAAAGACCCTCGGGTGAAATTCTCTATATCTCCATAATCTCAGTGGCTTGTAAATGATCACGTCTTGGTCAGGCAAACCATTGGTTTGAATTTAAAGGCAGAGAGGCAAAAGATAAAGTGATAAACATAATATGAATGGATCAGTGATGACTCCAGGTGTCCGTGAAATGGGTAAGCATGTCCTGCTCTACCAGTAGCACATGACACTCATACAAATTACATAAAAATAAACCCTGGTACGGTGAATGAGTAGTTATTCAAAATTATGTCCTGTTTTCACATTTTCCCTTGTGTTAGAACTCTTGATCACAAGACAAAGAAACATCACATCCCTCTGGTCGACCGGACACCCGATGAGCCTCCGCCAGTTGTCGTGGGGATTGTTGGGCCACCCAAGGTGGGCAAGTCCACGCTGATGCAGTGCCTGGTGAAGAACTACGCCAAACAGAAGCTGTCTCAGATATCAGGACCAGTCACCATTGTCTCAGGTCAGTCATTGGTTGCATACAATATTGCCATGGTTACAGGATATTTTTTATTTTTTTACCTCGCACTCAGCAAAATTCCTTTTGATGGCAGCCTGTACATTATCGAGTCTGTACCCGACAATCCAGTGACGATATTGTGATCAACAATCCATGCCTTCAGGGTATGAGGACACACTACTGCCCAAGTCAACGGGTCTGACCACAGGTCTACTTAGTCCCTTTAGGACCGGTATAGCCTGCTGGGGTCCTATTCCAACTGGGAATCCCCACACGGTCTTGTTACAGATGATTAGTTGGAGTTTCTGTAGTTGCTGCTTGTTCTCAGTGCTAAGACATTATGCTCATTTTCAGACTTGGATTTCTGTACATTTACATGTTCTGTACCCAGTGGTGATTCCAGGAGAGAATAAATCCCCAGCACCTTATGATAGTTGTAGTAGCTACCAGTAACTGAAATGTGGATCTGGTAGTTACCATGGTTACAATGTCTGACCTGGCTCATTGGGTGTCATCATGTCATCATGACCAGGGCTGCTGCTCTTCTTTTCAATCACTGGTTGATCTGCCCATGACATGATTATTTACAGGCAGTCTTGGTGAAACGTGACTGGTGCTGAGTGTGGCGCAAACAGCACTCACTTATTTAATGGAAATATTTTTATGGAGATTTTGTGAGAGCTTTTGCTGATTTCTCACTGTCATAGATGTTTTAGGTTTAATTGCTATGGTGTCACTTTCGGAAAGATGGTTAAAATGACTTGTGTGTTGCAGGAAAGGACCGGCGCTTAACCCTCATTGAGTGTAACAATGACATCAACAGCATGATTGATCTGGCCAAGGTAGCTGACCTGGTAAGAATAAATGATCAAGGGGATTTTTAGTAGGCGAAAATTTTTGCCTCTTTCCTTCTAAAACTATAGCACATCCCATATTGGAATTAAACATTTCCCAATTCATGTTAATATAGTTTTTTAGTAGAGGTCACTGATAGAGGAGACTGATAGAGGTCACTGATAGAGGTGACTGATACAGGTTACTAATGGAGGTCACTGATCTAGGGGACTGATAGAGGTCACTGATAGAAGAAACTGATAGAGGAGACTGATAGAAGTCACTGATAGAGGTCACTGATAGAAGAGACTGATAGAGGTCACTGATAGAGGTCACTGATAGAGGAGACTGATAGAGGAGACTGAGAAAGGTCACTGATAGAGGTCACTGATAGAGGAGACTGAGAGAGGTCACTGATAGTGGAGACTGAGAGAGGTCACTGGTAGAGGTCACTGATACAGGTTACTAATGGAGGTCACTGATCTAGGGGACTGATAGAGGTCACTGATAGAGGAGACTGAGAGAGGTTACTGTACAGCAGGACTAATAAAGAGTAAAATGCTTTGCTGCTTTTTTACAGTAGCACAGAATTGAGCAAAATATGAACTATAAAAAATCCAAAAGGTGAACCAAATAATGCCAGTTTGCCTACCATGGGCACTTAGTTTGGAATCCTAGATAAATCCCTGAAATGGCCGAGTCCAGGGACAGGTAGTACTGTGCAGCATGTCATGATGTAGCTGTGGTATTGCTGCCTGGGGTACACTCACCCACGGCTGTGTTCACTCTTTGATGACAGGTGTGACATTGTTATGAATGTTGCAGGTCCTGTTGCTAGTGGATGCTAGTTTTGGGTTTGAGATGGAAACATTTGAGTTCCTCAACATTTGCCAAGTCCATGGGTTTCCTCGCATCATGGGTGTGCTCACTCACCTCGACATGTTCAAGGACAGCAAGAAGATCAGGAAGACAAAAAAGAGGATGAAGCACAGGTTTTGGACAGAAATTTACCAGGTAAGCTAATTTAGTATTTCTCCCATAGATCAGGAGTAGACAAAAAGGAGTGAAAAATCCATGTTTGACAAAGAAGACACAATTTATCAACTTCTTTAATTACTGTAAAGGCAACATTTCGGTATGGATCCTTATACCATTGTCAAGCAAGACAACGGTAAAAGGATCTATACCTAAACATTGCCTTCTCAGTAATTAAAGAAGTTGTAATCCGTAAATTGTGTCTACTTTGTCATCCGTCAACTTCTAAGTAATGCCTATGAAAAAATTAATCAATGTATGCTGGCTATCAAATGGATATTTGTAATGCAAATCACTGTGCAAGAGTGTTTTACTGATGGCTCTCCCCTCCCGCCCCCTCCCGCCCCCTCCCTTCCCTCCACCTTCTCCTTGTATAATAGTCTCACTCATGGCAGACGGTACAACATAATTTATTCAGCTAGATACAGAAGGGGGAATGATGAAAACGCCTCATCTGTCGCTATCTTATGTAAAACCTCATAGTTTAACCTTGCTATTGTATTGTTGCTTTCTAGGGAGCCAAGTTGTTTTACCTGTCTGGTACAATCAACGGAGAGTATCAGCGAACCGAGGTCCATAATCTCTGTCGCTTCATCTCGGTGATGAAGTTCCGCCCCCTGCAGTGGAGGATGACGCATCCATATGTGCTAGCTGACAGGTAGATACCGTATTTTGCCATGTGTAAGGCGAGTTTTTCATACCTAGAATTTGGGAGTTTCAAGGGGGATCGCCCTGGTACAGCTGTGTGATAGGGTTAGCCACACAACCAGTTGGAACAATTTCTTCTTCAGTAAGACCTCACAGCTATTTCTCTGTCAAGAACAAGCAGAAAATGCATTAAGGAGTAATGCAGGATAAGTATACAAATAAAAAAAATATCTTGGATTTTATTAGTTTTATTTATTACTTGTCATTTTTTTCAATATTTCAATGTCGTGTGTAAATAGGCAGACATGTACATGATCCACAGTATAATCCAATTGAGTTCACAATGCTTCAAACACATTAAAAGTCGACATGTATTGATTTATAACCATACAACAGCTCCTCTTTAGAGTTCAGGGGTCCAGTCCACATAGCAATCATAGCACTAAGGTGACCGTTACTTCCACACAGACTTAAGACTGTCGTTGCGCTATGATCGCTTTGTAGAACAGGACCCTGCAACAAAAGTTTAAAAACACGTCACAATACCATATGATGTAATTTTTAAAATGTTGTTGCAATAATGCCATGTGACGTCAACCTAGCAACGGGGTTGCTGGGGTCATTTAGTGTGCATTAGTTCCTCTCAGTGATCTATCATCTCTACACGCAATGTCATTGAATAAGCCCAGGGATGTTGGGAGTTTTCAGTATTTGTTTGTGAAACTAGTTCCTGCAGTACGTAAGCGCAAGTCTGGTGTAATACCAGCTTATTGTTCTTAAACGGTGGTCACTTCAAAGGGCGAGTAATGAATACAGATTACTAAACGAGTCCCCTTTAGATATCATTTTTCATACGAGTGCAAATGTTGCTCATACTGGATCCTAAGCAAGTCTATGAGTTTCTTGTTACAACAGTACTCCAGTACAGTCACATGGTAAACGGGTCCAGCTTGGATGGGTCTTGGGTCACAGATTTGCTCTTGTAAAAAATGCTTCATGAAAATCACATAGGAATAATTAGTTTTCTCACAATGTTGAGAAGGATGGGTTGCTGAAGACGTATTCTACCCCGGATCTTCAGGGGTCGACACACTATATCACACTGTAGGGCACTGACATACTGTATGACACATTGCATGACACTGTATGACATTCAGTATTGCACACTGTAGGACACACTGTATGGCACTTTATGACACACTGTAGGACTCTGTAGGACACACTGTATGGCACTTTATGACACACCGTATGACACTGTAGGACACACTGTATGGCACTTTATGACACACTGTAGGACTCTGTAGGACACACTGTATGGCACTTTATGACACACTGTAGGACTCTGTAGGACACACTGTATGGCACTTTATGACACACTGTAGGACTCTGTAGGACACACTGTATGGCACTTTATGACACACTGTAAGACACTGTAGGACACACTGTATGGCACTTTATGACACACTGTAGGACACACTGTATGGCACTTTATGACACACTGTAGGACACTGTAGGACACACTGTATGGCACTTTATGACACACTGTAGGACACACTGTATGGCACTTTATGACACACCGTAGGACACTGTAGGACACACTGTATGGCACTTTATGACACACTGTAGGACACACTGTATGGCACTTTATGACACACCGTAGGACACTGTAGGACACACTGTATGGCACTTTATGACACACTGTAGGACACTGTATGGCACTTTATGACACACTGTAGGACACACTGTATGGCACTTTATGACACACTGTAGGACACTGTAGGACACACTGTATGGCACTTTATGACACACCGTAGGACACTGTAGGACACACTGTATGGCACTTTATGGCACACTGTAGGACACACTGTATGGCACTTTATGACACACTGTAGGACACTGTATGGCACTTTATGACACACTGTAGGACACACTGTATGGCACTTTATGACACACTGTAGGACACTGTATGGCACTTTATGACACACTGTAGGACACACTGTATGGCACTTTATGACACACTGTAGGACACTGTAGGACACACTGTATGGCACTTTATGACACACCGTAGGACACTGTAGGACACACTGTTTAGAACTGATGTACCCATGTTTGCAGGATGGAGGACATCACCAACCCCGAGTCTGTGCGTGGCAACTCTAAGTGTGACCGCAAGGTGTGTCTGTACGGCTATGTGCGGGGGACGCACTTGAAGAACCAGCAGATGGTGCACATCGCAGGTATTTGGTGGCCGCGTCTAGTGATAGGCATTATTTGCCAAGTGTGTTTCTGTACCATGTTTATCAATGAATAATAATTATATCAGGAAAGCCTATGGAAGTCATGATACATAGCTGAAGTTTGGGGGGTTTGATCCCTGGCCGCGTCATACCAAAAGATATTAAAAGATGGTACTTGTTGTTACGCTTTCTGCCACTCGGCATTAAGCGGCTAAAATAAGGACTGGTTAGTAGAGTCAGTATACTGTGTCTGAGTTGGGTATTCATGTTAAACTGCAGCATGGTATCCCTGTGGACAAGCGTGTTAAAATCAGCGTTAGTCTGGACTAATACAAGCAGCCACATGCACATACACATGCATGCATGTCACTTTATAAGTACAATAATCTTGAATGCAACGTTAACCCCATTTCACCTCACCTTGGGTTCAGAAACATCATCAACACATTGAAAAACACCCATTTACACTTATTAGGGTGTCAGGCAACAGTTTATTGAGTAAGCAGACATTGCATTAATGAATGGAGCTTATTAAAAATAGTTCCTGCCTGGTGACCTCATTTGCATATTTATCAGCTTGTGACACTAAGTTAGTTATACCAAGGAATTTCATCCATCCTTCCGAGAACATATTTTTGTGAAATCTATTACTTGAAAACTGCTTAGATTATTTTCATACTTGGTGAACACTTTCTATACCAGTAGGAGAGATGCAGTGCACATTTTTTATTTCAATATTTGGATTTTCTGAAAAAAACACAGCTTTTATTCATTGTTTAAGTTTGACTTTTTTACTTCAACATTGGTACAATCTATTGCTATAAAACATCTTCATGAATCCTTTCCCAGTTAGGGGGAACAGTTTCTATACCAGGAGAGGTGCAGTGCAGAGTTTGATTTTGATAAGTGGATTTTCTGAGAAAATAGTTGTTTTTTTCATGTCAAGTGTACTGTATCCAGCAAAGCCTGCTGATGATGCACCAGTACATCTTTAAATAATGCCGTTACTGTGTTATTTTATGGTGCTTTTTAAGAGAAACCGACGCAAACATTAAGGCATCAATATGATTATCTCCAATATCAAAATTGTTCTTCAGCTGATGTTGGTAGTCGAGGTCAGGGTTATTAGTGAGCCTTGCCTCATTTTTTGCCTTTTTCATCACAGTTTTTAGTGCCTGAACAGTTACAATGACCTGTTCTTATAACATGTTTATGCCACTCTGTATCATTTGGGAATGTGTATTGCCCTCTAACTGCTCAGGCCCTCCAGTTGGGATTCCGAGTAAGAATATTTTCTAGGTCCCCAGCTACCAATGATTTGATGGATTAGATGGAGACGACTAGATGGATTTTGTGGTCAGGCTCGTGGGTCTTGTTTGATTGTGTCATCTTACTCAGACGGTGTGGATTAATGTATAGGTGCCAATCAAGGGAATGTCTGGTCAAGACTTGTTTGTTTACAGCCCGCTGTCATATAACTGGAATATTACTGAGTGAGGAGTGAAGCAATAAACAAACAAATCCTGCTTGAAATGTTTACAGGGTGTGGAGATTTCAACATTCACAACATGCAGTTTCTGCCTGACCCCTGCCCGACCCCCAGTAGAGAGAAGAGGCGGTCCCTGAATGAGAAGGAGAGGTTCATCTACGCCCCCATGTCCGGAGTGGGGGGGATTGTGTATGACAAGGACGCTGTGTACATTGACCTGGGGGGCAGCCACTCTCACAGTAGGAAGGAGGAGGTGGGTAGCCTCTATTGCATCTATATTAGACACAGGTACATGTATTTGGAATATACTTATTGACAGGCCATCATTATATAGCTGGAATATTGCAGAGTCTGGAGCTTAACAACAAACACCCACACCTAATGTCTTTCGGTTGGGATTCCAGAGTAGAATGAGTCCCACGTGTCCTCATACATGTCCTAAGAGCAGACCAACTATGGATTGAGTGGTATTATGTTTAATATGTGACATGGCTAATCATGTATATTTACACCTGAATGTCATGGAACATCATTCATGCCATCGACCACTGGTTTACCTGGGCTTTGTAAAACAGCAGAAATATTGTTGACTAGGGCATAAAACAACATTCATTCATCCCCTGAAATTTGATGACACTCAAAATGAATCTCGGTGTCTTCCACATGGTGTGGTTACCATGGTTACAGGACAAGCAGCCGGGCAGTGAGATGGTGGCTCAGCTTATTGGCATGATCAACCCTATCGACAAAAAGCTGAAGGCCAGTGAAATGAGCATGTTTACAAACACAGCCCCGATCCGCTCAGCTGATGCAGATAACAACAGCAGCGAAGAGGAGGATGTGGATGAGGACAAGTGAGTGGGATGTGACTTAGTTAATATGGAGAAGTAAGGCTAAGAAAAATAATAGTCTTGGTTCCCAGGCATTGCCCGTATAATCATAAAGTTCGCCAAACAGTCCATTTTTAAAAAAAACAACAACAAAATCCTTAAATATTCCAAGTCCAACGGTATTCAAATACTGTATTCCAGTATTTTACTCATCAAGGAATACATTTATGAAGGAAGGTCCATTCCCAGGTTGATTGTACACACTGTTTGTTTGGTAACACAACTGTTTATTTGGATACATACTAGTTTGACCCGTGAAGATATCGGGTTACTATAGGTCTTCAGCAACCCGTGCTTGCCATAAAAAGTGACTATGCTTGTCTTAAGAGGCAACTAACGGCATAGGGTGGTCAGGCCTGGTTGATGCATGTCATTATATCCCATTTGCCTCGATTGATGCTCATGATGTCAATCACTGGATTGTCTGGTCCAGACACGATTACCGTCCTACAGCTGGAATATTGCTGAGTGCGGTGTTGAACAACAAACACACAGACACAAAACATATTAGTTTGAAAGAAAAAAAAAACTTTAAAAAATCCCACCAGTGCCCACTCTATTTTCAACAGCCATTGCCTGAGAACCAAGTCTTATATTTTGTTAAGCCTAACATTACAAGGACCTAGACCTCCTTTAGAGGCCAATATTCGGCCCCAATTCTGCAGCATATGTCAGTTTTTATTCCCATATTGGAATTAAATATTTGCCCCTTCATGCATTTATAGTTGTAACTGCTGATATGGTTTCAATGAGATTTGTATTTATCATATTCGATGTAATAAGAACCCAGGGCGCTCTCAAAATTAGAAATAGGGGGCTCTTATTAGAATATTATTTTGGTGAAAAAAAACAGAGATGAAAGATAAATTTCGTGGTTTATGCTGACAGCCTGAAATGTTTATATTCGACTGATATATTTTTCCAAAATTTGATTGCCCATAATTAAGGGTGCATAAATAAGTCTTGTGCACATTGATCAATCGGAAATGGTGCTAACTGGGATTGTTCACTAACCAATATATTAGCTAATATCACTGTGGGCGCTTATTAGAGTGGGGCGTTTATTACGTCGAATACGGTAACTGATGGCCAGAGCAATAGGGAGAGGCTTTAATGCTTAGTTTTCCATGGTCACTTGGAAAGCTAGGTAAATCCCTGCATTTAGGCCTGCATGCTTTAGACTAAATAAAATAATAGTCTTCTCAGGCACCGCAAGCATCATCATGAAGTCGGCCGCTTATTTCGTTTTGTTTAAATTTTCAACAACAAAAAATCATTAAATATTTTGCATCTCTAGCAAATGACCTGGTTAGCGCTGGTTAGCGAAATGCTACAATACCTAAAAACAATGCAATCCAATATAGCGTCCAGTTGCTTCCCTTTTCATGCGCACTGTTTGACTGTGCATCTTGAGTGTTGTGGTCATTGCGACAGTTAGAGTTTGTGAGCTTGTTTTGCAGTTTGCAATTTGGGCAATGAAAACATGATATTTATGATAAAACATCCCAAAATAGATGATTTACAAATTCAATGATATTTGTGTACTGTATGCCAGACAATGTTTCATATGCAGAGATTGAGATTACTGTGTATTTGCCTCGTAAAGTAAGCCGGAAATAGCAATCAGCTGTTCACACATTTTTCCCCCTATCTTTGGGTGATTTAGTTTAAAAAATACTTAATGCCTAATCAATATCATAACTGAAAAGTAATTTCAATACAGCAATAGGGAGCCCAAAGACTTTGTATCTCTAACAACTCATGTTTGTTTCAAGGCGAATTGATGGTGAGTTGATGCGATTTGCCAATCACTTCTTACACAATTTTGCTGAAATTAATGTAAACCAAATTGAATGAAATCTATATTTTCGAAAGCCATTGCCTGAGAACCATTTCTTTTATTTTTTTAAGCCTTAGCTCCCACATTTTTACAGAAATGAGCTTCAAAAGTGTGGAATGAGGTTTTGTCTGTTTGGAACTGGGCTGGTGAACATGGTGAAGGGTTGAAATGTTTGAAATTTTTGAATAGTCCACATGAAGTGACTCTGTTGTCTAGGGGTAGAGCCTCCGCCCGGAGAACGGAAGGTCCGGTGTTTGATTCCCGCCCGTGTCATACCAAAAGACATTAAAAGATAGTACTTGTTGTTACCCTGTCTGGCACTCGGCATTAAGAGGCTAAAACAAGGACTGGTCAGCTCGGAGTCAGTATACTGCGTCTGAGTAGGGTATACTGAAATGGCATTCCCTAAGAACTAAACATATTTTTGGTTTGAGTCATTTTAGCTGAAACTGTTTCAATTTCAGTTTGATGGAGCTAATATTAGTATATTCGTAAAAATGTCAGCACATGGTTTTAATTGAAATAACACTTTTGACTTTGATAATAATAGTTTTTTGTTTGTTTTCTTGCAGACAGATGAAATTTTTACCAGAGGAAGAATCTGTGGAGGCAAGTGATGGCCGCACAAGGAGGCGAGCTGTGTTTAGTGAGGATGAAGGCAAGGATGATGAAGACAGCGATGAAGAAGAGGCTGAGAGTGATGAAGAGGTAACTTTTCACCTGGTTATTGAGACTGATACTTGAATCAGATGTGGCCAAAAGAGCATACTTTATCTTCTGTTTAGGGGTATCAGATACATTGTTTGAGGCATAAAAAAATAAAAGAATTGGTTCTCAGGCAGTGGCTTTTGAAATTATAGTGCAGACAGGCAGTGTTTTTTTTTTTAATGAACAGTTTATGAAATCATCCTGCGAAAGGGCCTCCCAACATAAATGGTTTCCTTGATGAGTAAAATCCTGGAATACAATATTTGAATACTGTTTGACTACCAGTGTGTGCATAATTCACACATACAAAGATTTTTTATCATGAGCACACAACACTGAAGAAGCATGTGGTCAAATCTGCACTGAAGTACGCAAGATAGTCCTGTTATTACACTATCTGGCTATAAAAGAGTTCATTGTGTATCTGGACTTATGTTTGTAATCAATGATATTACTCTTATCTAAGATTTCATTGAATTTTGTTTACATTAATTTTGACGAAATCGTGTATGAAGTGATTGGCAAATCACATCAACTCACCATGAACTTGAGCCTTGAAACAAACATGAGTCATTAGAGATACAGTCTTTGGTCTCTCTATTGCTGTATTGACATTACTTTTCAGTTATGATATTGGCCATGGCATTAAGTATTTTTTTTAAACTAAATCACCCAAAGATAGGAAAAGAAATGTGTGAACAGCTGATTGCTATTTCCGGCATATTTTACGAGGCAAATACACATGTAATCTCAATCTCTGCATATGAAACATTGTCCAGCAAACAGTGAAGAAATATCATTGAATTTGTAAATCATCTATTTTGGGATGTTTTATCGTAAATATCATGTTTTCATTGCCCAAATATGCAAACTGCAAAACAAGCTCACAAACTCCATTGACCATAACACAAGATGCACAGTAAAGCAGTATGCATGTAAAGGGAAGTAATTGCACGCTATATTGGATCACATCGTTTTTTAGTATTTTAGCATTTCACTGCCGGGGTCGTATGTTTGAGACAATGAAAATTTAAGGATTTATTTCGTAAAAAAAACGAAAAGTGAGGCAGACTTTATGATGATGTGGGCAGTGCCTGAGAAGCAAGACAAATTTTTTGAGCCTATGATTGACTGCATGTTATGTCATTCATTGTTAGTTGTCAATATTTCATTTTTAAGGTTATGATGTCTTTGTAACCATGGTAACATAGGAACTGCATAAGTTTGTAAACATGTCCTTACTGGTCACCACTGCTGTTTGCTACCAAATTGGTGACTTGGCAACTAGAATATTTCATGTATAGAAACTGACAGTAACACACAAGTTTGGTTGTCTACAACAATATCCTAACTTTCTTCTTCCTTGTTTACCATGTAATGCAACTCATTACGCCCGTGAAGATCGTAGAATAGGTCTTCAGCAACCCATGCTTGCCCTAACAGGCGACTATGTTTAAGTTTATTAAGAGGCGACTAACGGGATAGGGTGGTCAGGCTCACTGACTTGGTCGATGCATGTCTTTGTATCCCAATTGCGTGGGAGGTGGAATTGGAGAATTCATCATTGGGAGGCCAGACAACCTAGATTGCTGTGTCTGCGATGAATACATCTGATGGTTTCAAATCAATCGGGGAAAACCCACTGACCATGCTTAATGCACCAAAAATTCTGAAAAAATATGAAAAGGCAGCAGTGGAGAAAAAGTTTCAAGAATATAGGCTCAGCAGAGTCCAGTGGTGGTCAGTGTTGTTGGTACGACGGGTGGGGCATGTTCAGTAATATTTCTCACTGATTCCTTCCCATTTATACAGGCTGTGAGTAGTAAACAGAGAGACAAGACTGTTGTGTTTGCTGACAGTGACGATGAGATACAACTCTTCAAAAATACATCAGTGTCAAAACTGGGACAGACACACCAACAGAACGGGAGTCAACCTCAGGAACAGAGGAAGCCGGCGCCCCCGAAGGACAACAACGTCTGGTTGGACTTTAATGTGGGAAGTGATGATGAGGTGGATGAAGTAGTTGAAGATAAAGATGATAGGGACGATAAAAGTGATGATGAAAGTGATGAAAGTGAGGATGATGATGACAGTGAGGATGACGATGTAAGTGAGGAGGCAGATGAAAGTGATGACAGTGACAATAAAGATGAAGATGACGTTGATGAGGTAGAGGAAAGTGAAAGTGATGACGAAAGTGATAGTGGTGATGAAGGTAGTGATGCGGACCAAATGAATACAGATGCCGTTCAGAGTGTCAGGAAGGGAAAGAAGAAAGACTTAAACAATGTTGTCAATGTAACAGAAAAAACAGATCCACCTAAATCTATTTCTAAAAAGGAAGCTTCTGACATTTCTAAATCATCCTTTCGCTCAAAACAGTATAAAGACAATGAAAATATGTTAAAAAAGAAACAAAAGACGGACAAATTGTTGAATGATATTGTTGATGATTCATCTCAACTCGTGAAGGTGAAAAGTGGAAAAAAGGTAGACAAGCAGTCCAAACTAGTCCAAGATTCCAAGGGATTAGAGTTCTTAGAGCCTGAGTTTGATGACGTGGAGATGAACTCTGCATCGAGCGAGGATGACATGTCAGCTTCTGAAACTGATTCTTCATCGGACTCGGATGAAGAGATGAAACTGTTGAAGAAGATTGGTAAAAACAAGGGTATTGATCCGAAGGAAGATCAAGGAAGTGATGAAGATGTGACAGAAGAGGAAGATCTGGATGACATCAAAGAAGAACCTGAGGATGGTGAGAATAATATTTAAGTTATGATAATCTGTACTCTGTGACTGTGACAGCGTGTGTGTTTACAAATCAGGTATATCTTTTACTGTAAGGAGAATTGGTGAACGCAATTCAATGATTGAATGGTATGTATTGATTGATTGTATTTCTTTTGTAAGTGTAAAATGTTTTTCTAAAGGTTCAATTAAACTTTAAAGTTTCCTGAGGCAAAGATACAGATAGTTTAAGTCCTTGTGTACAAAATCCATCTTCCTGAGGCAAGGGAGTTAACTGACTATAAAAATCTGACCTTGGTAATCATGATCATAACAAAGTAGATACAGATGGTATATCTGTAATAATCCTGAGTATACTTGCAGGCCTGCAGTGGAAGACCAACCTTGCCGCGAAGGCCTCGGAAGCCTTCAGGCGGCGACAGAAACAGAAGATGAACTACCAGAAACTCATCTATGGAGCAGGTGAGATCAGAGGGGCTGTTCCTGGTTCTTGTCTGGTGTCTTCGGGGGGCATGGGTGACCCAGTCGTCTAAGGCGCAGCGGTTCGCTGTGCAGAGTTGTGTCCTGTGGACGCACCAGAAACCTATGATCGTGGGTTCGAATCCCGGTTCGTTCGATTATGTTTCTAGGTCTGTCATCACCATACCCGTGCTCGTGGGTTTCACCGAAGTGGTAAACGTCTGAGACCTGCATCACTCCGGGCTTTCCTCCGACATTAAGCTGACACGCTGCGATATAACTGGAATACTGTTAAAAGCAGCGTTAAACCCAACTCACTCACTCACTCCCTAGTGTCTTCACGCCCCGGCAGCGCCAGTACTTCCTGAGTTTGTAGAAACTATGTTCCTCTCCCTTAACCATGTTAACAGACAACTGCTATGCAGTGTAATGGTGATACCTTTCTAGTTTGCATAGTAGTATTGAAACAAGCTCTTTTATGACACAACGAAGTCGAATGAGCCCTACTCCGGGCATGAAATTTGTGCAAACGTTGCCTGAAATGCTATCAGTGTAATCTGCATGCCCTTTGGTCTGGGCTCTCGCTGGTGTCAGGACATGATTTCATTCATTGGTAAGAATAGCGGGTTCACTGGAACGCAGACTTCTGTATTCAAGGGTGGTATGTAGTGCATACCTGGGAGGTACCGATGAGGATTCCTGTTGTTTTTGGCCTATATGTGTTGATCCAGGAGAGAACCAATTTTTCAGTGTGGACTATTTTGGCTGCAAAACTACAATATATGTTGCTGCAGGATCACGAGGGGTACATGGGGTTTTATGCATCCTGAGTTAGGTTTTATACCACGAGTCTCCACCTCCAGCTAGGGATATATAACCTAACAAGGGACGCATTAAACCCCATGTACTCCTCATGATCCTGCTACAACAAATGTATCTTACCGACATGTTTTAATGTGACATTGTAAAAGAACTAAAACATACGCTATGTCACGTGACTTTCTTTGACTCGTGAAATGCTTGCGGCTTTTTGCTTTGAAGTGGGGTATAAGGGATTTATTCTGTCTCTCAGAAATCCACGTGCAGCCTGTATTGCACGTGGCAGGGTTTAATAGATTTATTCCCCAGCTGAGAAATGTATTCTCCTCCAAGGTGGGATACACAGTATTTTATCAAGATCACATGGACCAATCAAATCTAATCATTCTGACATGGAGGTGTGATAAACAAGAATGTCTTCAAATTAATTTGACTCCGAATAGAACACTGCGTGCTAAACAGTTTTTCTGTCCTGCATGGTTTGTACAGATATAGTGTGAGATATATTGTTCATATCGGAGACAATTGCGGTGTAAAATGTGCTCTAATCGGTCTCCTGTTTTCATTGGACACTTATTAGGTTACATTATGTTCCCATGACTCAAGCTGCTTCCCTACATACCATGTGGATCAACTAGACTGGTATATGGTCAAAGGTTTCAACATTTGCAAAGTGATGTCTGTCATGTTGTGCTCATACTCAGTTTCACTAGTACAGATATTGGAATGTGTACAGAATATGTACAGAGCACGGAGTAACACAAGTCAATTCAAATCAGATCCGGGATAGAACAGGTCTTCAGCTACCCATGCTTGCCATAAACGGTGACGATGCATTGTAAGAGGCAACTAAAGGGGATCAGGCTCACTGACTTGATTGATGCCTGTCATTGTTTACAAATTGCGTGGATTGATGCTCATGATGTGAATCACTGGATTGTCTGGTCCAGACTCGATTATTTACAGACCGCCACCATATAGCTGGAGTGCAGCGTCAAACAACAAACAAACAATCCAAATCATGTGTTATTTTGATACAAATACTGTCACTTAAGTTGACTCCTATAACATGTATGTTCCCAAAGTAACAGCAGCAGAGACGGAGAAGGACGAAGTGGATGAGGATGAGGATGAGGTGGGAGGACTGTTCAAAGTGCTCAAGCAGAAGAAGGACAAAGGGAGGATGGGCAAGTCCAAATCAAATGACATGGACTGTTCCAAGTTTTGGGAGGACAGCATGCATGACTGGGACCTGGAGGAGGTTGGTACCAGTTGTGTTTCAAAGAAAGAAATATGGTTTTTTTAACTAAAGAGCTCACTGTAGAATGTAACCAAAATATCATCACTACTATCTTTATTTCGCAATCATATTATTATTTTTAATCATTCATTTCTGATTTTGGTGTCTTCAGGTGATAATGACTTGTCTTGTATTCATCAGTAGTGCAGTTTAATCCTTGTGGTTATTTATAAAATGAGAAAATATACAATTATCATATTTTTATAAGAAGATTATTTTTGAGTTGAGTGGTAAATGTGTACTACTGGTAAGCTATATGCATACTGTTGTAGGTACGCCTGTTGATACGAGATTGTTTTGTGACTGGGAAATGGGACAAGAGTGAAGATGCAGCTGCTAGACTCCAGGAAGATGGTGAGTACTGCTGCTTGTAACATTCCCCCACACATGGTAACATTCCCACACACACACATGGTAACATTCCCCCCCACACATGGTAAAACTCCCACACACACATGGTAACATTCCCACACACACATGGTAACATTCCCCCCCACACACATGGTAACATTCCCACACACACATGGTAACATTCCCACACACACTTGGTAACATTCCCGAACACACATATGGTAACATTCCCAATCACATATGGTAACATTCTGAAACACATGGAAACATTCCCGAACACACATGGTAACATTCCCCCCACACACACACATGGTAACATCCCCCCACATTCCAGGGAAGCAGGTACACAAGGTAACATTCCAGGGAAGCAGGTACACAAGGTAACATTCCGGGGGAAGCAGGTACACATGGTTACATTCCGGGGGAAGCAGGTACACATGGTAACATTCCGGGGGAAGCAGGTACACATGGAAACATTCCAGGGAAGCAGGTACACATGGTAACATTCCGGGGAAGCAGGTACACATGATAACATTCCGGGGGAAGCAGGTACACATGATAACATTCCAGGGAAGCAGGTACACATGATAACATTCCAGGGAAGCAGGTACACATGGTAACATTCCGGGAAAGCAGGTACACATGGTAACATTCCGGGGAAGCAGGTACACATGGTAACATTCCGGGGAAGCAGGTACACATGATAACATTCCGGGGAAGCAGGTACACATGATAACATTCCGGGGAAGCAGGTACACATGATAACATTCTGGGAAAGCAGGTACACATGGTAACAATCTGGGGAAGCAGGTACACATGGTAACATTCCGGGGAAGCAGGTACACATGATAACATTCCGGGGAAGCAGGTACACATGATAACATTCCGGGGGAAGCAGGTACACATGATAACATTCCGGGAAAGCAGGTACACATGGTAACAATCTGGGGAAGCAGGTACACATGGTAACATTCCAGGGGAAGCAGGTACACAAGGTAACATTCCAGGGAAGCAGGTACACATGATAACATTCCGGGGGAAGCAGGTACACATGGTAACATTCTGGGGGAAGCAGGTACACATGATAACATTCCAGGGAAGCAGGTACACATGGTAACATTCCGGGGGAAGCAGGTACACATGGTAACATTCTGGGGAAGCAGGTACACATGGTAACATTCCGGGGGAAGCAGGTACACAAGGTAACATTCCAGGGAAGCAGGTACACATGATAACATTCCAGGGGAAGCAGGTACACATGATAACATTCCGGGGAAGCAGGTACACATGGTAACATTCCAGGGAAGCAGGTACACATGGGTAACATTCCAGGGAAGCAGGTACACATGATA
Source organism: Haliotis cracherodii (assembly GCF_022045235.1). Lineage (NCBI taxonomy): Eukaryota > Metazoa > Mollusca > Gastropoda > Lepetellida > Haliotidae > Haliotis > Haliotis cracherodii. The sequence continues at coordinate 6,861,042 of NW_027266275.1, forward strand.
ACATTCCGGGGGAAGCAGGTACACATGGTAACATTCCGGGAAAGCAGGTACACATGGTAACAATCTGGGGAAGCAGGTACAAAAGGTAACATTCCAGGGGAATCAGGTACACATGGTAACATTCCGGGGGAATCAGGTACACATGGTAACATTCCGGGGAAGCAGGTACACATGGTTACATTCCAGGGAAGCAGGTACACATGGTAACATTCCGGGGGAAGCAGGTACACATGATAACATTCCGGGGGAAGCAGGTACACATGGTAACATTCCGGGAAAGCAGGTACACATGGTAACATTCCGGGGGAAGCAGGTACACATGATAACATTCCGGGAAAGCAGGTACACATGGTAACATTCCGGGAAAGCAGGTACACAAGGTAACATTCCGGGGAAGCAGGTACACATGATAACATTCCAGGGAAGCAGGTACACATGATAACATTCCAGAGGAGGAAGTAGGAACATTCTGTGATAGAAGGTACATGTGGTAACAATCTATAGTTGCAAATACACATCATTACATCATTTCTTCTCATTTGATCTCAGAATACACTCCATCATTTTCCAAAAAGCTCTGTCCACACTTGCCCTATCAATATGCCATGCCTGCTGTGCTGCAGATGACCTGTACGGAGACTTTGAGGACCTGGAGACCGGGGAAGTCCATAAGGGGAAGACCGGTGGAGAGGAGGAGGAGGAGGAGGAGGACAAAGATCTTGAAGGTGAAGGAGAGAAGAAAGAAGGTAGGTGTACAGAGATGGATCATTGCAGGAACGAAACATGAGATGCTTATGAACTTTGGTGCATGTTGAAGTACACTGACAAAGATTGTACGAACATGATTGAGAGGTGTCACATTTGCTAAGTGAGCTTCCATTGCCATTCCAGTGTGAACTAGGTTCCAAAGTACGTAATGCTTTTCATGAATGGTTCATGAGTTTGTTAGGTCCTAACTTAACACACTTTCCATATCAACCATCAGATTGTCACATCAAGACCAGATATGAATGGTTATTCATGTTAATGGGTTTATTAGGTCCTAACTTAACACACTCTCTATATCAACCATCAGATTGTCACATCAAGACCAGATATGAATGGTTATTCATGTTAATGGGTTTATTAGGTCCTAACTTACTAACTTAACACACTCTCAGTAACAACCATCAGTTTGTCACATCAACACCAGATATGAATGGTTATTCATGTTAATGGGTTTATTAGGTCCCAACTTACTAACTTAACACACTCTCAGTAACAACCATCAGTTTGTCACATCAAGACCAGATATGAATGGTTATTCATGTTAATGGGTTTTTTAGGTCCTAACTTAACACACTTTCCATATCAACCATCAGATTGTCACATCAACACCAGATATGTCCTCTTTCAACCACTTGTCATTATCAGACCCACTCTCACCACAGGCTTGTTCTTACATGACCAAGTTTACTCTGAAGCCTCCGTGATGTGTCCTAGATATTGAAGCCATTATATTCACCCTACCTGTCTACAGTCAAACAGCTGAGGCCAGGTGCTGTTGTCAGTTCTTCATCCTATTTATCTTCCTGTCTTCAGGTGAGGAAGAGGAGACTAAGAAGAAGATTAAAGCAGAAATGACGGCAGCTGAGCGTCGAGTAGAGAAGAAGAGAAAACTGAAGGAGATGTTCGACCAGGAGTATGACATGAAAGGAGACTCTGAGTTCTATGATACTTGGAAGGCAGACCTGCAGAAACAGTCCGAGGTAAGGAGACTCTGAGTTCTATGATACGTGGAAGGCAGACCTGCAGAAAGTCTGAGGTAAGGAGACTCTGAGTTCTATGATACGTGGAAGGCAGACCTGCAGAAAGTCCGAGGTAAGGAGACTCTGAGTTCTATGATACGTGGAAGGCAGACCTGCAGAAACAGTCCGAGGTAATCATGGCATGACTGTCATGTCTTTGAATCAATTACCACTTGACGCCTACGTGGTGTAGTAGAGCGGTTGCTTTCATCCCTGTCTGCGTCATATAAGACATTAAAAGATGGTCCTTGTTGTTTCCCTGTCTGGCTTGAGCATTTAAGGGAATAAAACAAGGTGGACTCGCATGCAGTATGATGTGTCTGAGTGGGGTATCCATGTTAAACTCTGGCATCGCTATGTAAGTGCAATAATCTCTCTCTCTCTCTCTCTCTCTCTCTCTCTCTCTCTCTCTCTCTCTCATTTGAGAATCGTTCTGAATTCACTTGCATTCCTCCTGCTTCTTTACAGCTAAATAGAGCAGAGTTTGAGGGCCTTGGAGACGAGCAGAGGGTTCATTTTGAAGGCTTCCGTCCTGGGATGTACGTCCGGATGGAGATTAACAACATGCCATGCGAGTTTGTGGAGAACTTTGACCCTTCCTATCCTGTGGTGCTGGGTGGTCTGCAGAATGTAGAGGTCAACATTGGATATGTACAGGTAGGGGGGAGGGGTTTACTGGGTGGATGAGTGGCGAGAGAGAGAGAGAGTGTGTGAGAGAGAGAGTGTGAGAGAGAGAGAAAAGAGTGTGAGAGAGTGTGAGGAGAGAGAGCAGGAGAGAGAGGTGAGGGAGTGTGAGAGAGAGAGAAAAGAGTGAGGAGAGAGAGCAGGGGAGAGAGAGGTGAGGGAGTGTGAGAGAGAGAGAGAGGAAAGAGTGTTAGAGTGAAGAGAGAGAGAGCAGGAGAGAGAGTGTGAGAGAGAGATGGTGTGTGAATGAGTGAATTATTAGGGAGGCGAGTGTTGTTGTGACACATAGTGATTGACTTGGTGAGTGAGAAAGATGGGAATGAGTGAGCGAGTGTGTTTTATAAGTTGTAGCAGGATCACGAGGAGTACATGGGATTTTATCCGTCCTGTGTAAGGTTTTATACTGAGAGCCAGACACTACCATGGGTAAGGTGTAAGGTATAGGTGTGAAGTATGTGCTGCGAAGCTATCATGCTGTCCCCTGTTTCCAGGCTAGGGTCAAGAAGCACAGATGGTACAAGAAGATTCTGAAGACCAGAAATCCTCTGATTGTCTCCCTTGGGTGGAGGAGATTCCAAACCATGCCACTGTATTCGATCCAGGATCACAACCTCCGCAACAGATTGCTGAAATATACGCCAGAACATCTTCACTGTCATGCATCGTTCTGGGGTGAGTTCCATCTTGAGGGAGCAATCATGTTTTCAACAAGTTGTAAGGAAAACATCAACTCATGCTTTATTTTTTTACTTTTCTACTGAGATATACTACTAAAGAGAAGTTAAGGAACACCAGATTCTTTCACATTGTAATAGTTAATCTGTGCCATGATATGAAAGAATCGTGTGTCTTTAACTTTTAGTAGTTTAGTAGTTTTAGTTGTATATTTTACTTAGTTTTGATGACTCAACCCATGCTTGCCGTAAAAGGCGACTTTGCTTGTCGTAGGAGGCAACTAACGGGATCGGGTGGTCAGGCTGGCTCACAATTGTGTGGATCGATGCTCATGATTTCAACCACTGGATTGTCTGGTCCAGACTTGATTATTTACAGACCCCCATCTTATAGCTGGAATATTGCTGAGTGTTGCACTATACAAGAAACAAACAAACAAAAAATTAGTTCTGGTATGTTAATCCTGCTGTGTGTTTCAGGGCCTATAACCCCCCAGGGATCTGGCATCCTGGCTGTGGAGAGCGTCTCCGATGTCACTGTGAGTAATCTCAATGTAGAAAATATTTTATATATATTTGTAAGGGTGTTGACCTCAAGAATGTGGCATGTGATATTCATATCACTAATGATGTTGTGTAGACTGGCAACTTTTGCTAAGGGTTTTAAGACACTAATACCTTAAACAATTTGCTTCATTTCCTCAAAGTTCAAGAAGGAAAAAGGATACCATTGTCTTGAGATGCCAAGAATTATGGGAATGTTTGATCCAGTTTGGGAAATGGTTAACTTGAAGATGAACTCTATTTCAAGATAACAGGGGTATTGGGGTAGCCTTGTGGTTAATGTGTTTGCTCATCACGCCAAATGCCTGGGTTCAATTCTCCACAAGGGGTACATTGTGTGAGGCCTTTTTTTTCGTCATCTTCCAAAGGCAAGCATGTCCACTAGCCTATATTGTATTTGCAGGCCAAGTTCCGTATTGCTGCTACTGGGGTGATCCTGGAACTGGACAAATCGATGCAAATTGTGAAGAAACTGAAGCTGACTGGCACTCCCAATAAGGTCTTCAAGAAGACAGCATTTATTGAGGTTGGTATATTACTGAATTAAGATAAACTCTTCCGTCATTGTACCATTAACTCAGAGGACATCTTCCTGAGGTAAGGGAATTACCTGACTATAAATGTCCAGTTGCCACCCTTGCCAAACTAGGCTGGAATTCCGGAGTTTCATTTTGGTTGGACTAACGAGTCTATGCAAAGTCCAATCAAAATTGCTTAACGAACTAGACACCCTGTTCGTAAACAACATGCAGTTTTCGGTCGACTGAAGGATTTGCAAAGCATGTGTACTGCCAGCTGGGCGTTGACAGATATTTTGCAAATCTTTTCATATATTTATTGAAGGTGTTCAAGTGATTTGATCCACTTTGCAAGGTAAGGCCCGTTTTATTACAATATAGATCTTGATTATTGTTCAGATCGCCTTGACTGGGTGCCACCATTTTGTTGGAAACAAATGCACTTAATATGAGAGATGTAATCTGATTGGTCAATAGGAGGAACATAGAAGGGACATAACCCATAATAGCCACTGGTGGCGCTACGATCAAACCTGGAATTTAGAGCCTATTTCGGCAAGGGTGGAAACTGGACTTTTATAGTCAGTTAACGCCCTTGCCTCAGGAAGATGCTCATAGCAGTGATACTTGATGCGTATTCGACTGCAGTCCCAGGAATAGCTCCTTTATGTGCCTCCTAGTGCCAATTTCTGTTTCTGTTTTACCAAAAGCTGCATGGTTTTTACAGGGAATGTTCAACTCGGCGCTAGAGGTGGCCAAGTTCGAGGGTGCCAGTATTCGGTCAGTCAGTGGCATCAGAGGTCAGATCAAGAAAGCTCTCAAGACACCCGAGGGGGCATTCAGGGCGACCTTCGAGGACAAGATCTTGATGAGTGGTCAGTTCAGGTCACATACAAATAGTTCAGGTCACATACAAATAACGCAATATATTTACGATGACCCTTAGGACAAGGTTTCCACGTCCCTAGCTTGGGTTGCAATTGGTCCCCAGCAACCTATGCTGCTCGTAAGAGTCCACCAAATGGATCGGATGGACAGACTCAGTGTCTGGGTTGATTGCATGCATTCGTACACTGATGGTGTTGATTGATGCTCACAATATCGATCACTGGATTTTGTGGCCCAGATTCAATTATTTACAGACCACCATCATAGCTGGAATATTGCTGAGTGCGGCGTTAAACAAACGTCTTCGTACCCATGTCAGACCTAGAGACTGGTTTCTTATTTTGCAGTGATACTATTAACTGTTTTTGGTTTTTTTAAATTGGGTAAAAAAGCTAGATTTTAGAGACATTGTTTTGACAAAAACATGACTTCTAAATTAAGCAGTAAATACTGTAAAGCTCAGTCAGTCACTCAAATCACACAACCACCCACTCAGATAGAAATAATCTGAGGAGAGTCACATGTAGCTATTATCTCCCCTGACTGTTCAACATCTCCGTTATTCCCCAGACATCGTGTTTGTGAGGACGTGGTTCCAGGTTGAGGTACCCAAGTTCTTCAACCCTGTCACATCACTCCTCCTTCCCAAGGCAGACAAGAGTCGGTGGGAGGGCATGAAGACCGTCGGACAGCTACGCTATGAGTTGGGGGTGTCGGTGCCACAGAAAGGGGACTCCCGGTACAAGGTAGGCAGTGAAATAGCAAGCATTGGGAGCATATCTAATTCCGCTGTTAATACTCCAGGTGTAGTGTCCGGACAAACACCAATTGTATGCACAGTAGACAGGATTTGTATGTAATTAATGCTCAATAGACAAGATTTGTATGTAATTAATGCTCAGTAGACAGGATTTGTATGTAATTAATGCTCAGTAGACAGGATTCGTATGTAATTAATGCTCAATAGACAGGATTTGTATGTAATTAATGCTCAGTAGACAGGATTTGTATGTAATTAATGCTCAGTAGACAGGATTCGTATGTAATTAATGCTCAGTAGACAGGATTTGTATGTAATTAATGCTCAGTAGACAGGATTTGTATGCTGGGATAGCCTGGATATTAAAGCATGCTTTCATCAAATAGAAAACTGGGTTTGGTTCTTCATATGCAGTCTATTCATTCCTCTGTGATATTAACTGTTTGATTAAATGTACAACTCTATGGATTACAACTTCTGGTTTATTGCGTATACTGACACCGTATCACCTTGTAAGAATCTACATCGAAACGTCGCTAAATGCAATTAACCAGAAGTTGTTATCCATAAAGTTGTACGTTTTTCTTAACTCTCTGATGTTGTTAGAATATTGTTAACGTGGCATCAAACCAAACTCGCTCACTCGGTCAGTCCTACATCGTCCATGTTAAAAAATACACAGCCTTCAAAATTCACGCTGGTCTGCTGGTCTGCTGAATTGTGATGAGGACAAGTTGCTATTCAATGATGGGAGTTCAAGTAACGTTTGTGGGATGTATATAGAAACGGAGAGACCATCCAAATAAAGATGAATGTTTTATTTTTCACAGAAAATAGAGCGAATGCCGAAGAGACTGAAGCCGCTGATCATCCCCCGGGACCTACAGCAGCGGCTGCCATTCAAGGACACGCCGAAAGAGTTGCTGAGTCTGCCAGACCCCGTCAAGCGAGTGTCCATCATCAGGGAGCCGAAAGAAGCCAAGGTGGGATGATGGTAGAATAGGTACTCTGAGCACACTTGAATCAGGCATCTTACAGCACTCAGCCTACTTGGAATGCCGATACATATTAAACATGTACAGCTTACGTATACCTGGGACCCATGTTACAAAGGGACTGTGACACTAGGACTCGTAACTCATCTTCCCGAGGCAAGGGAGTTAACTGAGTACAGAAGTCCAGTTTCCACCCTTGCCGAACAAGCTGGAATTTCAGGGCTCGATGTAGTGCCACCAGTGGCTATTGCGAGTTATGTCCCTCCTATTGACCAATCTGATTCCACCTCTCACATCACTTGCATTTGCTTTGAACAACATGGCGGTGTCAAGTCAAGGCGATCTGATCGATAATCAAGATCTCTATAGTGTAATACAACGAGACTTACCTCACTAAGTGCATGATATCACCTGAGCACCTTGATTAAAAACATGCAAAGATTTGGCAAATATCTGTCGATGCCCATTTCACAGTACAAGCTTTGAAAATCCTGAAGACAGCTGAAATCAGCACGTTGAAATCCATGTTGATTATGAACAGGGTGTCTAGTTCGTTACGCGATTTTTAATTGGACTATGCATAGACTTGTTAGTCCAGCCAAAATTTAACTCTAGCCTAGTTGGCAAGAGTGGAAACTGGACTTCTGTAGTCAGTTACTCCCTTGCCCTGGGAAGATACCATAGTTTAAGAGATGGCATCTCAACAGCACTGAGGTTGCTTCATGACATGGAGCCCTGGGTGCTGAAGGTTTGTGTTTAGGACATGGAGCCCTGGGTGCTGAAGGTTTGTGTTTAGGACATGGAGCCCTGGGTGCTGAAGGTTTGTGTTTAGGACATGGAGCCCTGGGTGCTGAAGGTTTGTGTTTAGGACATGCACTAGGAAGATAGGAGAAACTGAAAGAAAGCTGATTGCAACAAAAATAAAATTAATTAAATTTTTTTGTATCCAATATTTGACTTTTATAAAATATGATATACATGCATTGCTATTGTTATCATTATGCACTCATCGCCGTAAGAAAGCGAACTATAGAAACATAAAGAGTAGTATGTACGTGAAGCATGTGTTAAGAAGAGATGTTTCCAATGTGCACCTCGTAATGACAAAACTAACAATCAGTTATGTGTTACCACAGAGCGTCTTTTTTCTTATCACGATATACTGCACATGATTTCCAAACTTTACTTGCTAATCCTGCACGAGACAAGTTCAGCATCTCGAGTCATCATCTATGATGTCTTATGTGATGTGTTCATGGGCATCAGTTCACACAACATAACAGTATGTTCGTTTGTGCATCGAACCAATCTATGATCGCTTGAATATGAGTAAGTTTTCACCAACATGTATGGTATTCGCGTTTCTTTTGGCGATGAGTATATTGGTGATCATCCTGACACAGGTGTAAAATGTATGTGGTCCAGGGTGTTGCTGAAGTCATTTTCAATTTCAAGGACAGTTGAGTTGTTTGCTCTGATGGGATGATTTCCCACTTTAGAATGGGGATCTTTGCTGTTCTGAACCAATCAAAACGTTTTTTACTCATTCCGATGCGAGAGCGTTAAATTCCTGAATTGATCATTTAACGACGAAAACAGAAATAAATAAGAAGGTCAATGTTGGATACCAGCCCTTTTTTACCAAAAAGATCTGCATAGTTTAACAATTGAGCAAAACGTTTAGAAACAGTTATGCCTTTTTCACAGAGTTTGGCCATATGTCTATTTTACCATGTCAGTGTCTGTCCGGAGAGCGTAAGGTCAGGGGTTAGATCTTTGGCCGCGTCGTACCAAAAGACGTTGAAAGGTGGTACTTGTTGTTACCCTGCCTGATGCTTGGCATTAAGGGCCTAAAACAATTACTGGTCGGCTCAGAGTCAGTATACTGTATCTGAGTAGGTTATTCATGTTAAACTGTGGCACGATATCTCAGTGGTCTAGCACTATGAAATCGATGTTAGTCCGGACTAGTACAATAAGTGCAATAATCTTGGAAACCCCCATTTCACCTCATGTCACCTCCATGTATAAGAAAGGGGCGGTCGGGTAGCCTAGTGGTTAAAGCTCGTCACGCTGAAGACTTGGGTTTGATTCCTGACATGGGTACAATGATGGAAGCCCATTTCTGGTGTCCCCCGCCGTGATATTGCTGGAATATTGCTAAAAGCGGAGTAAAACTATACTCACTCACTCACTCACTCACTCACTCACTCCAGGTATAAGAAAGAAAATCGGTTATTGGTAAACCTTTTGAACATGTCTGATAATTTTAAGTATTTCAGATTTTAATGTTTGACATTTCCAGTGGGCCAAAGATGGTTCTTATGCTACCCCTTCTTTTTGGATGTAGCCATCCTTTCAGTTTTTTGAATGAGGTGATTTGTACTGTTAATTAAGTGTAGTTTTGGGGTTATAATTATAGCATGAACATCAGTTTTAATGTTTCTTACCACTGTGATGTTGTGCATTCAAACATACTTCTCAACATGTAGACAATTGCCTCTCTTCAGGTTGCCAAGGTGATGAAGATGATGAAGACGCTGTATGAACACAAGCGCCGCTCAACGCACGTACAGATGAGGAGGCGGGCAGAGAAACACCAGCAGAACCAGGCTAAGATTGATGCACTCAAGGACCAGAAACACCGCCAGGTGAAGAAAGACATCTACAGAATCCTCGGCAGGCTGGATGGCAGGAAGAAGCAGAAGAAAGCTGGCTAATATGTTCCATGACTTGTGGGGTAACAGCAGGATCACAGCACATAGATTGCCAGGGACCCTTGGGGTTTCCAGGTTAACCTATGCTGGTCGTACAAGGTGAACAAATGGATCTGCTGGTCAGACTCGATGACTTGGTACATGTCTTTGTACCCTGAAGCATGGATTGTTGCTCACAATATCAATCACTTGTCCAGACTTGATTCTTTGCTGGCTGCTATGATATAGTTGGAATATTGCTGAGTATGGCATTAAACAACAAACACACGCTCACTCACTCAAACACACAGAGAAAGATAGCCAGAGAGGTTTGTGGTCACTACAGGGTCTCCATGGATGCAGAGTGTGAATAGGTGGATTTGTATGCCAAGATGTTGATGCAATACAAAGTGGGAATTATGAGGAGAAGGAAATTGACAAGAATGTGAATTAAACCATGCTTCAACATTTATGAAAGGATTTACATGAAATTAGAACTGTGAAACTATTACATACAGCCTTGACTGATTTATGATGGATTTGTCAATTGATTGATTTGGTTTTCCTCTATAGCTTTCCTGTGTGATAGTAAACTGAAATCATTCACACGTCACACAGAAGATGAAGGTTTCATTCCAATTGTGGACTTCATCTGTGACGCCGCTTTTGGGTGTGATCTGCCACGACTTGCTGCTGCAGTGCTCAAGTAGCGTTAAATGTCACTAAGGGTGCAAACATGCACCTGATGAGATTTCCTTCAGGAATGAAGAGCATTTGGTATATCAAAGCTTATTTGTACATAATTCAAAATAAGAAAATAAACTATGAAGAATTCATTACATGTTTGTTTATCCTTATTTTCTGTTTTGGGTAAATGTGAACCAATATCTCCTCTTTGGTCTATCAAAGTGGGAAATGTTTATACACTAGACTTTCCTCCCACAATATGCTGATATATTCTTGACACAACTGACCACCTCCATGGCAAAGTGGGTAGAGCGTCTGCTCAGAGGGAGGATGGGTGGCAGTTCACTTCACGAATGCATCATACCCAAAGATGGCTTGGCATGACTAGCTGATTTATAGAACCCGGCACATTCTACCACCTGTCTAGGTGAAGTCAGAGTCGAAGTGGTGTATTGGGCAAAGGAACGCTATTCCTGGAACCAGTGCCCTCAACCATCAAACTACCTTCCTCCATCAACACAAGGGTGCAACCCACGACCCAATTTTGTCGCCTCTTACGACAAGCAATGGGTTGCTGAGGACACATTCTACCCCATGTCCCCACAGGGGAGGAGCGATACCAGCCCTCACCACATGGAGGCTGCTCTTCACGAGTGCCGGAAGATGGCAGAAGCTGTTGAGATGTACCTTATTCCTGTAGACGATTTGATCTTCTCCAGTGTCCAATCTGAAAGGGGCGTATGTGATCAAGTAGTGTCGCAATTTGTTGTTCAGTGTTGTAGCCTTTCATCGTTTCAGTATCCACTGTTTGAAGCATCGAATCAAAGAATCGCGCTGATCATGATACTTGGTTTGTGTGGTGGTTTCTCCCTGGTGGTAGACCTGTACGTCCTCCTTCGTCACATTGGACCTTTATCTAACGATAGGCTGGGAAAATTCATATTTCATTCTGAAATCAAGACACTAAAACAAGATACAAAATTGTACTTTCTTTTATAAAATATAAAACAAAATGCGAAAGTTCTAGGAAATATACGTGAATAATAGGATTTGCATCGGACACTACAACTTGTAGCAGGATTGAATTTGTGTTAATTCTTTTACAATGTCACATTGAAACATGTCCGTAAGATAAATTCGTTGTAGGGGGATCACTCGGGGTAGGAGGCGGAGGTGAGTGGTATAAGACCTAACGTGGGTCGCATAAAACCCCATGTACCCAGAGTGATCCTCCTACAACGAATTTATCTTACCAAGTTTTAATGTGACAGTGTAAAAGAATTTATGGGATTACAGCAAGACAGAGGACCCGTTTGATATTGGTAGAGGGAAATCTTAATTGACAGCGCTACCACGACGAGATCATCGGCGCTGTTGTTCTACCGTTTTTGCGTCGTCATGGCCCAGGCATTACCTTTCAACATGACAACGCCCGGCCTCATATTGCTCGACTTGTTCAAGATTCTCTTCAACAAAACCACGTGAATGTCATCCCCTGGCTGGCTCGCTCCCCTGATCTCTCACCAATCGAGCACATGTGGGATGAGATGGATCGGCGCCTCCAACGTCAACCACGTGTTCTACAGACACTCCAGGAACTTCGAAACATGCTCCAGCAGATATGGACAGATATCCCACAGGACTTTGTGCGATGCCTTGTCCATTCCATGAGACGAAGATGTGTTGCTTGCACCGAAACCAGAGGTGGACACACATGCTATTGATTTGAAAATTGACATTTTGGCATGTTCATGTTTTTCTTAATGAAATCACGCATTTTCTTAAGTCAGTATGGCAAATTAAACCATTTGAACACTTACAGGAATCTTTTATCTGTAGCAACCGAAATTGTTTCAGATTTGGTAAAAAACATAAGTTTGAATTAAATCTTATTCAATGTCACAGGAAATTTTGTTCAGTATATATCTATGGTCACCGCCTTTAGTGGCAAATGCCTCGTGAATCAACCAACGGAGTTTCACCTTTTGTTTGTCGAGTAGGATAGTAGTGTACAAAGTTGAAAATCAAATGTTTTGACAAACTTGTCATACGTTTTTCTGATATCGAAAAAATGCAGGCAGATCCTTTGAGTTTTGAGAATCCTCACGGTACTAATTCCACTTGTCTCACATACGTTCTGTAAATATAGTTAAACCTTTCCTTGTATTGAAGACTATGATTAAACCTAGGGACAATAATTTGGTGGTACGTACATTTGTTACACCCGTATTGTGTGCGTTTTTTATGCTGCTTTGGAATTCAGTAGAAGGGGAAAAGACATATCTTCAGATTTTAGAGTCTTGTCAAAAGATGATAGTTCAGATGCGTGGTTTTTGCAGAATTCTACCTCACTTCACCCACTTGGCTGATAGGTGGCATTGAAGACAGCTGGCTGGGACAGACTGGGTTTATTCCAATTCTGTTTCACCTTTTTTCAGTTTTTGCATTCTACCAATGGCATCACACACCGACTTCAACCACTCTAAAAGTCATTCAACAGCGTCATCTTCTGTTTTGGTCCATGTGTGGGCATCTGCTTCGACAGCTTCCTTAATGTTGTCATCCCAACTGGTGGTATGTTGTTGGCGATAGTTTTGTCCTTATATGAATAACTGACGACGGTTGCCATTCAGCAATGGAGAAGTCACCTGTGATTATATGACCAACAGGTCACGATGAGTCTGTACGGCTACCAGGAGTTCAGTTTACATCATGAGCTGTCAAGGCCATGTTCTGCAATACCTCCCTACAATTGAAATGAAATGGATGAAATGGTTGTTGTATAGGAAAATAAAAGCGTCTGTGGTTCCTAAAAAATGAAATATCGTGGTTCATTTGGGAAAAATGATTTCTGTTTGAGATTGTTACTTGGGATTAAAGAAACCAAGTCCTTTTTCGCAAATTTAAAATTCATGAATGTGTAATAGTTTTCTGCTTTATTGGAGTCTGGTTTCTGGTTTGACCAAATGTTTCACAGAAATATCTATATCTATTCTTTCTAGTGGATATTGTGAGTGAGAGAGTTATATTTAACGCCGCTTTAACAGTATTCCAGTTACATCGCGGCGTGTCAGCTTAATGTGTGAGGAAAGCCCGGAGTGATGCATGTCTCGGACGTTTACCACTTCGGTGAAACCCACGAGCACGGGTATGGTGCTTACAAACCTAGAAACATAATCGGGGCGAACCGGGATTCGAACCCACAATCATAGTGGATATTGCGAGCTCTTACAGTTAGATATGATTAATTTGTTCATGTCAATAAATTAATAACCAAACATTTTACATATAAATAAACTTCTTTTGGGCAAGGGGCGTGAAATATAAACGTGTATTACCATGTGAGTTTTCGTGGTGTGAAATGGAAAAAAACGTAATCCTACCATTATCCCAGTAGCGACAAGGCACAGAGAGCTAGAATATGAAGTATTATTCTAAACGGAAAACAGTTACTGTGGTTCATATGTCGTTGTAATCCTAAGTTAAAGTATACATCTTTCAATACATATTCATGAAGACATCTGCACTTTAAGGTCGTGATTCACAATTTGCACGAACATGTTAATGCACGGCGCACTATTTGGATGTTTGCCTGTATGTTGGGATCATGATACTTTTACGCGTGTTTTTTTATGTGAAAAGCATTACACGGATTGTTTAGTTATCGGATGCTCAAAAACACACTTTTGTAGGAACGTAAATAACGTGAAGCTGCAAGGCATTTTAATATTCATCGAAACACAATATTATCTCTTTGGAGAGGGTATCTGCACTCACGACTTGCCACGGGTTGGACGTCCACCTGTGACGTCACGTCAACAAGACAGCCATATTGGTTTGGTGCATCTACGGAACATTAACATCTCGGATAATTTCTGGGTTGAGACCAATTTGTGGCTGAAAACATCCGGCCCCGACGTCCAGCGATACGCCTTATATTGCATCAAGCTGGTGTCCCCCCTCTGTGATATTGCTGGAATATTGCTAAAAGCGGCGTAAAACCATACTCACTCACACAATCACTCATGGGATGTGATGAAACGACGCCAACGACAGGACCAGAACCAGCCCGTAACGCTAGCTAAGCTGGCCAATCTTTGGTTGAAATTTAAAACTGCCTGTATCAACGCAAATGGTGGCCACACCCGATATTGACATTCCACCCTTATAGACCTTGTCACCCTGTCTCCTGATACATGCATACACAGACGCACCTAATAACATTGATGTCATAGATGTCCTGAATTATCGTACCTGTACCCCAGTAATTCCATGAAGCACAGATTTCATGTAAATCAATGGAAAACATATTAATAGTCTATTTTCTCCAACTCACAATATCTTGTTTTGGTGTTGAAATAGCACTACAAAGATTAATCGGCAAGGCCAGCTGTGAATCCGTCTCACTTGCTAACGTGTTACATTACACTATACGCATGTGTGAATGATTAATGACATCTAGACTGACTGCTGACAAACATTATGAAATAATCTACAGCATGCAATTGTTGTTAGATGAGTGACGGTGGGCGAGACAAATACTGTTCTGGTTAATTAGCACTAATTAGCTACAAAGATCAATCGATGTCGGATTGAGGGTGGAGGTAGGACCCGCCCCACTTGCCATACACATGACATACATAGAATCCATACCGGTATAATAATTACAAAACAGATCTCCCCACAACTAATCTAACGATCGCATATATTCTGTACCCGGCTGGTGATAATATCCAATCAGCTTTCCGGTCGTGAACATTTAGGCTCCTCGTTAATATAATAACGCTTTTATGCGTTGTTACAAACACATAGTTACCATAACATCCGTACTTTTAATTAAGCACAACAGCGCGAAGTTGACATTTTCACACTGATTTCCCTCAGTCTGCGTATTGTACATCATACTGGCTAAATAATGATGTAAGCAAAAAATGTATAAATTTGTCGGTTTCTTGGCAACATATGACAATATTATGACAGTATATAACTAACCACCCATAAGGATCAAGCAACATCGACTCTGATGAAAACGTCTGATATCAAGGTTCCTTTTCTGAGACTGTTACCGGTTATTATGAATATGAATTCTTCAAGCAATGGCACATCGTCAGGAGACAACTTATTTCTGGGAGTGTCATACCTCATTGTGTCGGTTTTAGTAATAACGTCAAATAGTGTGGTCGTCATCGTCATTTTCAAGTCAAGGGAACTACATATGCCAACACTGTGGATGATTGCATTCATGGCCAGCTGGGACTTGGCCTTGGGTGTCTTCTGTCTTGTGTTTGCAGCACCATCAACATTTCTGAACTATTTCCCATACCCGGATAGCCTTATCCCAGTAGCTGCGTGTATGCTGGTGTTGATAGTGTGTCAGAACGGCTTCAATATCTGTATGGTTGCTGTGGATCGTTACCTAGCGATCCGTTTTCCAATGAAGTATCCAAGAATTGCCGTTACACGGAATTATCTTCTAGTAGTTATTTTTTCTTTGATGCTCAACGTCTCTCACCTCCTCATTATGATGTTCACGGTGACAAAGTTCTACTTGAACACTCTAATCTGGCTCCCATATGTTGATCAAAGATCTGCTGTGGTTACATTTATAACTAGTTGTGTTCTCATCATTCCGTTTAGTACTGTGATAGGATGCTCTGTGCCGGTGTATAAAAACATCAAGCACGCCAGTAAACGGATCACGTCGCAAGGCGCACTGTCGATATCCAGCAAGGATGTCCTCAAATTTCCACTCATGGTGCTTCTGTGCGCTGCCGCATACTGTCTATCCTATATCCCAGTGATAGTGACCATATTCTGGAAGTTAATATATGGTCATGAAAATGTTAATGTCTTCAGATTTGCAATTTTTTCTTTGGTTAGTAATAGCCTGTGGAACGTATTCATCTATGTGGGAACCTACAAACCTTTCAAGGTGGCACTGACGCGCCTATTCTGCAAAGCGTACTACAGGCGTCAGAGACGAGCATCTATATTCAACATGATCCAAACTAGACCTCCTCTTCGGGAACCTGCATTGTAACAAGACCTATTGGACAGCTTGTTTGTATGTTGGAATTTTATCAACGATGGCCTTGTGCCCTACTGCATATCAAGATACTGCAAACGTACATGTAGTCCGGGGACGGATAATATGGCCTTTCATTTTCACTAAATTCATGGACATATTTGAAAAAATGTTTCGACCGATGATAATGTGCTGTCCTGCAACAAATCTTTCTATTGCATAACAGACAATACCATGTTGAGATATTTAGAGAAGAACAAGTTCATTGAGGCATTCTCCCTAGATATCATTTCGGGACATTAAGCTCATTAGATATTTTTTCTTGTTATACGAGTAAATCATTTCAAACCACTTATCATAAAAGTCAAGATGAAAATGTTACTTTGCCCATTTTCGAGTACATACCATCTGGAAGTTAATAAATACCCAATGTTAAGGTTTTCACCTGTTTATGTCATGTGCGTTTATTTGTGTCAGTAATATACAGCTTAAGGCTGTTCGTTCGTCTACATAAAGAGTATTAATCATTTTACCCAAACTTTAAATGCCCAAACGAAATAAGAACGGGTTCGTTGTGTATTCTATTCAATTCATCTGTACGAGATAACTTATATTTATTACTTCAATGAAAATGCAAGGGGAATAATATAATATATTTCAGCACTCAATAACAAAGCAACAGATAATTTTTGCATGTAGCACAAATGAAGTACTATAATATCAAGTCTCAAAATTAATATTACTTATGTACCTTATGTATATGGTGGATTCATTACGAGTGGTTTATTAATATAGTTTATTAATATTTGAAATATCAACCGATTCTAAGGTACATTTTTGCATCAGTGTCGATCATTTGATAATATGGATAGGGGTTGATGAGGTGCTATCGAAAAACATGTATTATACCAGAAAATGCTTGAATAAAAATGCTTCAGGCTGTTGAAAAAAAGAAGAATACAGAGTCGCAAGATGTTTAGCCTAAAACAATATCAAATGGGCGGTCCCACATAAGAAATTAGAATACTATGTCAACACTAACCAGTACAAATATGGGTATTGCTGAGTGCAATGAATTTATTCAACATAATATAACAGTGAGTTCCTCACGTACACAGCCACTCCGCCACTCCGCACATTCCAAGCGCAGACATTTATGTTAAATGTCGAGCTGAGAGGCGTTGTCTGTTGACGGGGCAGTTGACGTGACTCGGGCTGGTACTTCAGTGGTCTTCGTAGTCTGAAAGAGAAGAAAGAGAAGAAGAGCCTTCGGCTCGTCTCCCTTCACCCCTCCCCTGGGGGCCAGGTGGGCTATCCGCCCTGTCCGCAGGAGAATGGTGACGGGCTCTGCTACGGGTCGATGAATTTTTTTCTCATTTACTGCCCACACGTTGTAATCCTCCATTACTGTCTAATATAAAAATATCATCACCTATGATGAGCTTGTCATAAGATAAGTAGGCTGTCTTGTCTTCACCTCTAGCGTCCAGCATGTAGTGGATGAGTCCGGCTCTAGTCTGTCGTGTCTTCAGTGTGTAGTCTTCTCCAACTCGTAGGGTCTCATTCTTCTTTAACTTATCTCTAGCACTTAAAAACACTCTGAATTTGTCTTTGTAAGAGAGGAATTTGCATATAACAGGTTTTGATTTATTTTTGCTTTTTAAACGGTGTGCGCCTGCATAAGGAATTCCATCAAAAGGAATTGAACCTGCATCCTCGATTAATATGGGAAGTATCAACCGATTCTAAGGTAAGTCTTTGCATCAGTGTCGACCATTTGATAATGGAGACAGGGGTGTATGAGGTGCTATCGAAAAACATGTATTATACCAGAAAATGCTTGAATAAAAATGCTTCAGGCTGTTGAAAAGAAGAATTTGTCTGCCCCGAGTCGCAAGATGTTTAGCCTAAAACAATTTCAAATGGCCGGTACCACATAAGAAATTAGATTACTATGTCAACACTAACCAGTACAAATATGGGTATTGCTGAGTGCGGCGTTAAACAACAAACAAACAAAACAAAACAATGGGGGGTGGGCTAACGTTTAAAGATGGACGGAGCGATACGCAACGACATTGTTGTTATTTTCACGTTTAGTTCAAAATACTCCCAGAAATAAATAATGGTTCACGGTAAACGTGATTGTATCGGTTCCAATTCCGCCTGTCGTTTGTGAGACACTAATGTACTGAAAATATTGACCCTCCCCATTGCATGGCATATTTTTTTTTGTCCCCATGACCTTGAAATGAAAATAAGCAACCAATATTTAACATTATGTCAATATATTTGCATGTCATTTTAATTGGCGATTTTAATACAAGGACAAATAACTTATGTGATTACGAAATTCTTGACGAACACATACTAGTAATTGAAGAATTTGATTTGGATATTGATGAAATGAGATCAAAACTTAATCCTGAATTTGTGCTCCATGCACTTGGGTTGCCACGCGTGAGAGCAATACGGGACAAAACAAGAATATATAACTTTGACTTTAAACTTATTGAAATCTGTAAAATGTTAAATCTGTTTATCGGTAATGTCAGTCTAGGAAATAATAAAATGATAGGTAAAACAGCATGTAAAGCTAAAAGTGTTCTCGATTATGTTATTGTTTCGCAAATGTGCCTTCATCTCTTTTCTGATTTAAATGATATTGAGCACCCACCCCTCTACTCAGACGTGCCCACTCACCTTTACATTTGCGCTGTTATACCTCTTGTAAGTAATCCATGTAAAGGCCTATAAATGCCTATAACAAACCTTAAAGTTACAACCTTGATAAATCGGATATACACGTAAAGAATATAAATGTTCAACGATAATAGAATCTTGAAGACACGATCAGGTCACGATCAGGTCACGGCGACCCGCCGTGTGTAAACAGATTTGCTTTCGCTGCACGAGCAACATTCGGTGTATCCAGTGTTAAATACTTTTATAGCAACTGATTTACGACTACCTTTGTCTGAAGTACATTTGATTGCAAAGGCTAATTACCCTATAGCCATGACATGTATATGTCTCCGTATCTTGATTGTCATTATTTATAAGACATTAATCCCCGTTGTTAATCCTCACCAACATTTCATTGTATTTTGACTGTCAGTCAGCCTGGACTACCATATCACTTCCCTTTAACTACTGCTTTTTATCGTATGGCATTTATTGCCCTAATTGATCATCCCATGAACTGTGTTGGTAAATCACGCCCACATGTCCAATGTCCAAAGCAACGTCGTTGTCTCTTTGTCTGTCCATTGTTGTTCATTACTATATATGTGCTACCATTACACAGTTACTACGGTGTTAATCAGGCATGGTATTCCGAGTGCTGGCATAGGGACGACCTCGAGCAGGATGTGCCGCTCGTAGGAAACGCCCTGAGGTGACCTGGAGCTCCGCTCATCTCTTGTACGCCTGAGCTGGAAGGTCTGCTCATCGCTGTGTTTGTGTTGTCAGAGCATGTATTCCGCTCATTGTGCAATTGTTGTTGTGTTTGAATGTTGTGCATAAAGCGTTCCGGGACAGTGATGTCGATTTTGTAATTTATTCTCCCAAGAGCTAATTCCCCGTCAACTACATGCGAGTTAACAACTGGTGTTAGAATCCGACTGGAGTAACTCTTGAGTTAACTCCCGATCTAGTAACCTACAAGATGGACACTGTATCTCATTTGGACTTACTAATTTGTGTTTACTTACATGGACTCAATCCAGGATATATATTGTGTGACCGTTGATAAGTGCAACCAGGTATGTTTAATCAAAGCCAGTATATTAATGCCAAAATGTGTCTTTCCAAAATTATTTTTTATATGTGCAATATACTCCAATTCCATGTTTAGTCAAGCTAGATCTTTGAAGTTATTGTGTAGGGAATCTTGGAAATGTCTCTAGGCCACGCCAGACATATAGATACAGCTAGGGCCCAGACAACCTAAGCTGTAGGGTTATCGAGTCACACCTGAAAGTTAGACTCGTAATTTCAAAAATCTAAACGACCAAATTTGTCATTCGTTACAAGTTTTTAATGTGCACAGTTTGGTACAAAATTGAATGTATTGTCTTGGACTTTGAATTCAGATTAGGGATTTTCTTGGGTTATCCACCCACACACATGTATATTTTATGTCAGTATTAAGTAATTAACAGCACAGCGGTATTCAGCATTTCAGAATTTTGATGTCGGAATTAAGGATTATTATTTTCCTTGGGCATAGCACCCAAAACATATGGGCAAGCTCCGTTAAGGACACGGGAAGAGCACCCATTGTACTTAAAAGGGCAAACGTACCCACAAGTACAGCTTGAGACGCGCGATAAGTTAGACTCCTGGTTTCAAATTTCTTTATGCGAAATAGTTGCTGAGATGTTTAATTCGTACTTTTTATGCCATTACTCATTATCATTATTTGGGACTGAGTCGCACCTCCAAGCCAGACTCCTGAATTCATAGAACCTTTGGTGATATATTTATTGAATCTGTGCAAAGTTGTATTACCTAGTAGTGAAATTGCACATTACAAAGAATACTTGGTTGATGTAACAAATGTTATATTTGTGTGTTCAATACTTGGTTAGTTTTCAAACTGGCACTAAATCAAACTGGCTAGATGATAACTTTCGTAGGAAACGCCCTGCGGTGACCTGGAGCTCCGCTCATCTCTTGTACGCCTGAGCTGGAAGGTCCGCTCATCGCTGTGTTTGTGTTGTCAGAGCAGGTATTCCGCTCATTGTGCAATTGTTGTTTATTGTTTACATGTTGTGCATAAAGCGTTCCGGGACAGTGATGTCGATTTTGTCCTTTATTCACCCAAGAGCTAATTCCCCGTCAACTACATGCGCGTTGACAATACATTGGTTCGGAATAGATTGCAGACGATCTCGAAAGAAATTTAATAAAGCAAAAAGGCGTCTAAAAAAATCAAAAACAGATTTCAATAATCTGGCATGTCACCAAGAATCAAAGGCTTACAAGAAATGTATGGATAAGAATACACGTAAATATATAGACAATTTACATAAGACATTTCGTCAAAAAAAAAAGGAATTTTGAAAGAGTCAAAATCAGGAATGACACCCTACGCACGTGTGTGTTTGTCTTCTGCGTGCGATACGTGCAAACTATAGGATGTGTTTTGGTGTAAAGTTATATAGACATTAACGTTCTTGAATGGGATGTTTGTCTTCCATCACTTCTTTGTCCAAATACTTTGTTAAGCCCATGTCTGGTGTCCCCGCCGTGATATTGCTGGAATATTGCTAAAAGTGGCGTAAAACCATACTCACTCACTCCTAATACTTGGTATTGACATTCATGATCCCCTACTTTGTTGTAAGAGTATATACAAATATATCGACAAAGCTACTGCAATTAAATTACAGGCAGAAGTATTTTCTGTAGAGAAAGGTCTGTAACTTGCTCTTGAAAGAGTCCACACAAGTAGATGGTCTCAGTTGAGTTGCAAATGCTTCCAGACAAATCTGTGCGCTGCTGCCTTTGAATATGGACATCTTCCCGAGGCAAGGGAGTTAACTGACTGTAAAAGTCCAGTTTCCACCCTTGCCGAACTAGGCTGCAATTATGGATTAACGAATCTAGTCAAGTCCCGTTAATCCGACATTGTTGGTTGCATGTGATTATGTCGGATTAACGAGTATGTCGGATAAACGAAATTAACTTGTATCAACGTGCGTGATCGAAAATCGGACAACTACGCGAAAGATAACGATACAAACACGTGATAATAAAAAAATATAAATGAAATATTCATATTGTTATGTTACATTGTTAACGGAATATGTTGTCTAATCATGCAACTTCTAAAGCTCAACACAAAACAACTGTTACGAACTGTATATGACTTATTCAAAATACTTTTAAGAGCATAGTCTGGAATAGTCTGGAAGCCGATTGTCGGATTTACGAGTGTCGGATTAACGAGACTTGACTGTATACAGTCCAATCAAAATCGCATAACGAAATCTTTATCAGGTTCCTAAACAAGGATTTCAACATCAGATTTCGGTCGACTGCAGGATTTGCAAAAGATATGTACCCTCAACAGATATTTTCCTTTTTTTAAAATGTTTTTAATCAATGTGCTTACGTGATTTCATGCACAAGGAAAGACCTGTTATACTTATCCTATCTCACACTATGCATTTACAGGGCAGACGCTTAATTCTGATCAGTCCCCATAGCGTAAATGTTGATAATATATAAGAGGAAACTTATCAAAAGCGATGAAAAAACAAAAATTGTATTCTCTACTTGATATCACGTCTCCAGAGAATGGAGAATGATGTTGCATTGGGTGTCTGGTGATTAAACCGCTTACCTCACGGTGCAGGGGATTGCAGTGCATGACCGAATTGTTTGGGTGGAGACGCTAGTGATGCGAGGGGTGTTTGGGCGAAATGGTTTTAGAAGATGGAAACTTTGGTTTGGGACGTTTCCACACAAGGATCGAAAGAAGAAGAAGAAGAAGTTCATAGTTTGAGATAGGATAAGTTAAAAAATGTACAATATTTTTCTTGATCATAGATCAGATCGTCTTGACTGGGTGCCGCCATTTTGTTTGAAGCAAATGCAAGTGATATGAGAGGTGGAATCAGATTGGTCAATAAGGGGGGGCATTGAGGCACACACATGTAACTCGTAATAGCCACTGGTGGCGCTACGGGCCAAGATAATCAAACCTAGTTAGGCAAGGGTGGAAACTTTACTTTTAGAGTCTCAAGAAGATGTAATGCAAACATCTTTCTCATTGCCTTTAGAACAAAGATAAAAAGTATTGTTAAATGACACTGAAGGTCTACAACATTGTGTGGCATTTGTCTTGTGTGTATATCAGAACAAATTCTATGTAGCGTATATTCCGATTTTAATATGAAATCTAAACTATTATATACAAAACAGCAACTCACTGACAGAAAAAACAACCACTTTGGATAAATCATTCACACAACCTCTCCATGTCACGGAGCACTCGCCATTGACACCAGTAATCATCATAATGATTGTCAGAAGTGATCAGCAAACAGAATCAAAGACAATGACAACATGATGCCATAGTCCAATAGTGTATACAATGAAGGTTTTATATTATGTCCAACATCTTCAGACAGGTCCAGTCAGTCTACTTCTTATGTTTGTAGAAGCCTTCCCCGGTCTTCATGCCCAGTTTGCCCTCGCCCACCAGCTTGTTCAACAGGGCGCTAGGTTTGAACAACGGATGGTCAGGATCCCTCTCATGCCAACCTGTGGACATTGTTACAGCATCGGTCAAAGCAAAGGTTGAAAGGTTGATGAGGCAAAATGAAATCAAGTCCTTCTGGGAACAAATTGTGTTTTTCTTAAGAAAAACAGCACCCAATAAGACTTATGTGTTCTGTAGATTTCATGGGGCTGAATTTATATTGGACCCTACCATGAGCCATGAAGTTTCAGATGTAAATTTAGCAATGTCACTCATTCAATTCTCGACCATCAAATCTACAGGCAACATAACACTAAGAAGAAAACATTATGTTAATCTCAATACTACCAAGTTAAAAAGTGGAAACTTTTTAGATACAATAAATGTGATATTAAAATACAAGACAGAAACTTTCCAGCCACTTTGTGTCCGAAAACATTGTAAAATTTTCTTTATAGTCAATTTTCATCATGTAGTCTGCCTAATTTTATCGACAGTCATACATGTTCTAGGTATTGAAATTTCATCATTTGTAACTCACAATAGTTAATATCATTATTTGAAACTCGCTATCTACCATGAATGTTAATAGGAAAACATGGAACTACATGGATTTGGACAATGTGCCCACAACATTCCATCTAGAATGACTTCCCTTGGAACCAAAAAATTGAGACCCTCACAACATAAAAAATATAGCATATTCACTACACAGATACTGACCATCTAAAATAAACTTCATGGTGTCAAGTCCAACATAGTCGCTCAACTCGAAAGGTCCCATGGGATAGCCAGCTCCTAGCTTCATGGCCACATCAATATCCCTTGGGGCCGCATCACCTGGGGACATGATTGATTGATTGATTGGTTGGTTGGTTGGTTGGTTGGTTGGTTGGTTGGTTGATTGGTTGGTTGATTGATTGATTGATCAGGGACGGACTCAGCTTATCAATTTTCATAGCTATTCTTGCAACATCAATATCCATCGGATTGTGTGTGACGAGTGGACACTAGGTGGCTTCCCCGCTCCAGGTATGTGATGTTCGTTTGTTGTTAAATGCCGCACTCAGCAATATTCCAGCTATGTGGCCGCAGTCTGTAATTAATTAAATCTGGACCACACAATCCAGTGACTGAGCATCTCAGCAATTGGACCACCTGATCCCAGCATGGACTCCTAGAGTGAGTGAGTGTTGTTTTACGCCGCTTTTAGCAATATTCCAGCAATATCACAACGGGGGACACCAGAAATAGGCTTCACACATTCTACCCCTGTGGGGAATCGAACCCGGGACTTCAGCATGACGAGCGAACGCTTTAACCACGAGGCTACCCCACCGCCCTGGGCTGCTAAAGGTCAATTCTAACCAGAATCATGGGAGGTATGTGAAGAAGAACAACAACAGTCAGGGTATAAGAATACATTCGGAAATTAGACACATTCAAACAGTAACAAACTCTGTGATAGGCACTGAGATGTTGAAATGAGTAACTGAATGTTTTTGAAGACATAGATTGCAGGATCACAAGTATTTCATGAGAGTATGAATGAAATGAAGACTGGACCAGCCAAATCAGTGGTTGACAGTAAAAGGGTGATTCATCTCCATGTGACACACTCAACAGTTTGCTTGGCCACAAGACTCTGATTTTAAGGACAAGTTTAATTTGATACTGGTGATTCGTTGAATATATGAATGAATCATGTTAAGATCTCCATGATTTACCTCTCTCCACGAGGCGAACTGCTTCCAACATGTAGGGCACCAGGAGACGATTCACAATGAATCCAGCTGTGTCCTGAAATAGAACATATTATCAATAGTAGAGTGCAGGCTTTTGCCAGACACAAAACATTGCATCCCATCCATAATAGACTCGAGGCCCTACAGCAGGGGCAATTATATCAATAAAATCTTGGAGATCAAGTGTTCAGCCTAAGACCCTCAAAATGAATTTCTGAGAGTTCCATGAACTTGAAAATAGCTGGCCACAACCACATCATGCTGTATCCGCGATTTCACCACAGGTCACAGTGACCTTCTAATATTGTAAGAATTTCATAACTTGTCAAAAAGAATTATTCTTTAGAAAAGGCATCCTAGTGATAATTGCAAACTTACTTTCCATATGACCATCACTGACCTATATTCTTAAGTCTCTCATGCCTCTTAAGTCTCTTAAGTCCCCATCCAAGGTTGACATGTACCAAATTTCGTTCAGGTTATGACCTTGAGAATAACCTTGCCCCTTGACAGGACCGAGCAATGTGTCCACAAATAAGTCTAAGGATTCTAAAGGGGATATACCTGATATATCCCTGAGATGTCCAAGCACAAAGTGGGGCAGCACTTTTAAAGTATCCCCATTTACTAGAGACATCAATGGCCAATGTGTTATCAATAAACTGAACACACACATATCAATTTTCTTACAGTGAGTGATATGTCATGTTCTGAAGATCGTCTTACTTTCTTCAAGCAATCATCTGCTGTTAATAGTTTTGATATTTCCTGTATTTAATTATTATGTGTCAATCATATTTTAATTTCCAAATGAGCACCCTACCTTGCATGGTACCGTGACCTTGCCCATGGCCTTGCCAAATTCCATCAATGTGTTGAATGTCTCGTCATTTGTCTCTGATGTCCTGACAACCTGTAAACAAAAATACAAATTCCTTAAGTTAGTCACCAGTTCCATATGCATGAGCTAGTGTTTTTTTTAATACATCTTTGAATGGTATTTCAGTTAAATCACGGCATGTCAGCTTGATGTTGAAGGAATACCTGAAGTGAGGTAGATCTTAGGTGTTTACCACATGAAACCCATGAGAATACAAGCAAGGTGAATCTAGGATTCTGACCCAAGGTCATCATCTTCCTAAGACAAGGGAGTTAACTGACTATAAAAGTCCAGTTTCCATCCTTGCTGAACTAGGCTAGAATTATGGAGTTGATCTTTTGGCTTGACTAACAAGTCTATGCATAGTCAAATCAAAATTGCGTTACGAAATCGACATCTGGTTGACATTGCAGATTGCGTCGTTCTGACATGACCCTTAATGGGATGTCCTCAGATCTTTGTTTAGCGACAGTGAGAACTAAGATCTGATTTTAATGAGATTGAACTGTATCACAATATATTACAATACAATTTTTGCAGCCAATACACAGCCCTGTAAGAGAGCCATGAAAAGCAATTCTTTTGTACAATGGAATAAGACTGAAAAGCAAGAGCTCCAGTACAAGATGATCCAGTATGAAGACAAGCACATCCCACCTCCAGGAGCTTCATCATTGGAACAGGGTTGAAGTAGTGGAGTCCTCCAAACCTGTCCCTCCTCTGCGTTGATGCAGCGATATCGGTGATGGGGATGGATGAGGTGTTGCTGGTAAAGATCGTGTGTCTGAAAGAGGCGAAATGGGGGTGAACGTCACAGTCAATACTATTTCCCTCATATAGCACATTTTATACACGTGTGTGGGGAGCTTTTACTAGTCTAGACTTGTGCCCGTTTTATAGTTCTAGCCCACTGAGGTACCATGCTGCAGAGTAGCATGGATACCAACTTGACATATGAACACACAATGCCTTTTAGAAAGTGGTCAAATGTAACAAATGTTATATTTGGGATGACACTTTCTGAGTAAGCACTAAGAAAGTGTTATCCCAAATATAAAATTGTTACATTTGACCACTTTCTAAATGGCTTTGTGTGTTCATAGCTGAGCCGTGCCAATTTACACTTGTCAAAGGGTCAACAGTGTACATAATCTTGACTACCAGTTGTCGGACTTTCATTTTGTGGAAGCCTCAGTGGCTGGGTGGGTTAGATCGCTGACTTTGTGTGCTGGCGATTAGGTGCCTCACTCTGGCAGTGTGGGTTTGAGTCCCAGACAGGACTTAACTAAAAAAAGTACGAGAATCTGTACTTTACACAGAAAGTGTTATCCCAAATATAACATTTGCTACTTAACATAATATCCAAACCGGCTAGTCCTTGCTTCATGCCCTTAATGCCAGGCACAAGGCAGGGTAACAGTAGGGTGTCTCCCAGTCACTGAGTCATATGATTTTCCTTTCCACCAGCCTTTCTGTAATGCTACAGTCCTAAATGGATCAAGTCTAGATTTTCCATAGGTTCAGATCCCATCTCGGGGCTCCTTCTCAATTTAAATGTAGTTGTTTGTTTCTATCAAAATAATAACCAAGCGTTAGAATCGGTAAAGAGAGTACCATATTTTATCATATTTTGGTATGACGCAACCAAGGATTGAACCACCAGCCTTCTGTGTTCTAGGCAGACAATCTACCCACTACACCACGAAAGAAAATGATGGGCGTGTTTAGGTAACGTAGTGAGGCATATGCAAATGATGTAAGTTGATGACCAAGTTGTCTAAGGCGCCGTGATTCGCTGTGCAAAGTCGCGTCCCTTGGGCACGCCAGAAACCTATGATTGTGGGTTCGAATCCTGGTTCACCCCGATTATGTTTCTAGGTTTGTCAGCACCATACCCGTGCTCGTGGGTTTCACCGAAGTGGTAAACGTCTGAGACCTGCATCACTTCAGGCTTTCCTCCCACATTAAGCTTACACGCCGTGATATAACTGGAATACTGTTAAAAGCGGCGTTAAACCCAACTCACTCACTCACTCTTTTTGTCCTCCAAATGAACAAATGCTGAAGATGTCCGCCGTGAAGAACCTGCCAAAATTAATCCTAGAACACAATCATGTCCTCTACAATACAATAGCTGCCGAGAAAAACAACAATATCTTTCAATATCTGTCACAACAAGTATTTGAGTGAAGTCTTCGAGTGGCCTTACTGTGGTGCAGCTTTATCCAGAGCTGAGAACAGTTGTTTCTTGACCCCGAGGTTCTCCACAATGGCCTCGATGACGAGGTCAGCCTTCTCCACAGCCTTGGAGGAGTCTGTGTTTGTTGAGATGCGGCCCATTACGCCTGAGATGAATTCTTCCCCGTCCTACACAAACAAGAAGGCCATGAGTGACGTGTCAGCAGCCGGGTGTATGGGATTTTACAAGCTGTATGCTCCTATACATCATGTAACCACATGTTTGAAATAACTGCCTGCCTGCCTGCCTGCCTGCCTGCCCGTGGCTGGTAACTTTTCTGTCGGGCTGCATGAAATTTTCTTCTACCTGCTCGACAGTCTGAAGATAATTTTCACCCAACTTACGTATTCACTTTTATTATAATGAGTGAGTATTGTTTTACGCGGCTTTTAGCAATATTCCAGCATTATCACGGTGGGGGACACCAGAAATGGTTTTCACACATTGAACCCATGTGGGGAATCAAACTTGTGTCTTTTGCGTGATGAGCGAACGCTGTAACCACTAGGCTATCCACCACCCTCACTTTTATTATAACTCTTCATAGATTAAGTACTTCTTAGCATTATTTCAACCGAAACAAGGCACTATTTGCCTCTTATTTTTTCACGATATTTCAATATCTATAATGTCTGTATGCAGGCAGGTAACTTTGAAGATGGGCAGGCAACATTTATAGATCACCTGCCCGACTGTCCTGTTGGGTTTTAAAATCATTTCAAACACTGATGTCACCAAAGGTTGATGTGTGTACACAAACTTTCAACTCGTAAAATCCATTTTCATTACTCTTAATAAATCCAGCTACCTGATTCACCTTTCTCTGTCACAAAACTCCCATACAAGTTGGACTAACATCGTCTGCTTGTTGTGTCGTCATTCACCCTGTTTG
This sequence comes from Haliotis cracherodii, assembly GCF_022045235.1. Lineage (NCBI taxonomy): Eukaryota > Metazoa > Mollusca > Gastropoda > Lepetellida > Haliotidae > Haliotis > Haliotis cracherodii. The sequence continues at coordinate 6,890,289 of NW_027266275.1, forward strand.
CATGTTGAGTTACCTTACCGAAACCACTGGCGGTTGTAATTATAAGGCAGATCTGATATTGTCTCACATTCCTATTTCATCACTTGTGAACAGATGAAATGATAAATCTGTTACATGTGTTACTAACAGGGGGTTGCAGGGTTTTACAAGGCTAACATTTATGTAAACACCTCAACCATCAGTCTTGAAGAGTACAAGCTCTGAAGATCCGGGGTAGAATAGGTCTTCAGCAACCCATGCTTGATGTAAAAGGTTAATTGGTTGATGCAGGGTTAGCAATTGGCACTAGTCCTATAGTCCTTGCCAAACTGTCCAATAGTTATGGTATCATAAGGACTAGTAGAAATTTGACATTTTTAAGGGGTTTTGCTCTCTGTTATCATTATAACGACTAGTGGACTAAAAATGTTAGTTTCTACCCTTGGTGGATGCATGTCATCGATACAAATTGCTTGTAAAATCATGTACACCCTGCTAGTGACTATGTAACAAATTTATTCTCACAAGTTTCAACATGTCCAAAGGCTAATGTTCGGTGAAATATAATTGTGTATTGTGTTGCTCTCTGAGGTAACATAATGTGCGAACTTGGTCATTTCTGACGTGACAAGTGATGTCACATCAAACATTATTTAAGAAATAAATGACAAGTGGGAGTTATTATTGTACAATAAACCACTGCAGGGAGAATAAACCATGATGGGCGAAGCATTTTGTACAGACATTTTAAGGATGACAATAAATTGTACAAGCTTTTAAAACATTTACCGGTATTAATATAATCATGACTCCCACAATAGAAACCGACCTCGGCAATGTTGGACAAGTCAGTTTTATGTACAGGAAGTTCTGTTTGGTATTCTCACAATTTTCATGTCGATCACCTGCACATTTTCTCCCAATATTGATTGTCATAGCTCTCCTAATTATGGGTGCAACCGTTAGGCCATTAATTTCATCTGCGTTGTCCAGCTAAATCTATAAGTAACAACTAACTCTAGACGCTTCCCTCTCAAAAACGTCGTCCATTATACAATGTCATCAAGTTGCAAGCATGTTCAAATCTCCAGACATTACATCATGATAGAACAATGTTTATAGTGAAATAAAACACACTTCGGTCCTTATTGTTCTATGCGATTTATCGCGTAGCTATTTTATGTAACGCCATCAAGTCCATACATCCTTATTATCGGTCATACCTTGGGGTTGTCTGCATACTTTTTCTTGGCAACTCTCTCCAGGCTCTTCTTCATGCTTCCCACGGACTTGTTGAGGATGTCGTCCGTCTGGTCCACCAGCGTGACATGGTGTCCAGTTGCAGCTGCTACCTACAACACACAACCACTCCACTGCAGGCCAACATGATGTTGATGTAAACTCTTTCAGAGCTCCAGATAAGCTGCATATCTGTGTAAAATACGCATCAGAAATGCAGAAATATGCAGTAAAATAAAATCCAAGCGTATCAAATACGCAACGAACATTACAGATACGCTACAAAAATAAAACTTATGCGTATCATCAAAATATTGTGAAGTAACCCTGCGTATTCGAATAGCAAATCAGCAACTTATTTTGAAATCATAAACGGGCATTCCGTCAACCTTGCCAAACTCCACGATGACAGTTACATCAAGATCATTTGCCATCACACTTTCTTGTGGAACTAACGTGGTATTTTTGAGTCCTATAAAGCTCTTGAACCCAGACGACACCAGTTTGCAGGGACTAGATGAATAGTGTTTTTAAATATTTAACTTAAATACCCATTTGTGTCAAAACTAGTGGGTAACAGAAATTTGAATACCCAGATAGAATTACTGATACCCAATGATTTTAAAATGCATGGGTAAAATACCCACAACACCAAAAGCTTATCTGGAGCTCTGCTCTTCCAATTTATGGAATGTCATCAGCTTCACCCTGTTACTACTGCGGATTGTATGCCTCATTTTAAGAAATAAATTCACAGATAAAGACACCAAAACAATTAACATCCAGTCACATCTCATCTCTATGAGTTGATTATCAGGTTAGAAGTTGACCAGAACTATGCTATCATATGAGGCAATAAGATCTTAGTTCTCACTATTGCTAAACAAGGATCTAAGGACATCCTATTACGGGTCACGTCAAAACGACCTTTCATCCGACCAATCAAAGCGTTGCTTACCAGATCATGAAAGTGACAGTTGGAATGTGTTTTCTGATCATGCAACCTCGAAAACGTTAACACAGGGTATTCCGAATGACAGTTACGGCCTGTACGACTTATTGTCTGTCAAACTTATTGTCTGTCTCTCGCTTCCATGGGATAAACATTTGAACAGAGGACGCGTTATACAATACAATCTCAACCATATACTAGACATTCCGGAATGTTCGTTTGTTCAGTTTTCAAAATTTGTACGGTGTAACTGTGTAACTAAACATATTTTTCGTAGCCTGAAATGGAAGCTGCCAGGTTGAAATGAGTGCCGTAAAGCTTGAGAAAGCTGCTTTCTAATTGGCTGATGTTGACTTCTTGTTAGTCATTTCAGTGATCAGTCAAAGTTCGCGAAAGGTCCTTCTGACGTGACCTGTAATGGGATGTCCTCAGATCTTTGTTTAGCGGCAGCGAAAACTTAGATCTGATTTGAATAGGATTGATGAGGCGATGAAGTGATTTGGGAGATAATGTCAATGTACCCAGATGCTGTGAATCCTTAATATTGCTGGCTTGTCAATTATTTACAGAGAGGAGAATGGCCTTAAAGAATCACATGCACGCACGCGCACACAGAGTGACAGACACACAGCACTTTCAGCGACAGACCAACAGACAGGTGGTGGTGTGTTGCTACACTGAATGCCTAGTCTCGACATCGTAACCCTAAGTGTGGCAGACTGAGCTACTGAATCATATCACAGGCTTGAGTGATTTATTCCGTTGTGTTTCATGTCACATTGAACAATATTTCTCTTATACATGTACCTCGTGTATGGTGCTTATAATCAGATGAATATCACTGGCTAATCTTGGATTGAAACAAATTATCATTGAATATGACATGCCTTAGGGGATCTTATAAAAAAATTAATTGTCCCAGAAAATTCTTTAAAAAAAGTACTGAGAATATACACTTCACACTTGAAAATGAATGAAATTGTTTGCAACAAAAAATGACATTGTTGCAAGGTGTTTGTCTTTAATGAATATCGAGGCTCATAGATTTAAAAATACCTGGATTTGCAGCTATAGCTGAAAAATATGTAATCTCCATACAAAATCCCTAAATATTTCTCTTTTATTAATTCACAGTCAGTACCGGACAATTTACTTATGAACGTATGATCTATCACCTCGGGCTAAATAGTGAATCGTTTTGTTTTCTTTCCTTCAACAAATAGTTCTAGACTAAAGAAAGGATACCAGTGTAATATGAACGCATATGCTACTTGTGTGGGCTACCTGCCAGGTCAACATCCAATCAGGGTTCAAAGTACATTTCAGTTCAGGTGCAGTTTGCTGTCGCCGGTGTGCAGGTTTGCAAATCGCTGATTTAGAGTTATTCTCTCACACACGTACCTGAGCAATACCTGAGCCCATTAAACCACTGCCAATAACGGTCAGATATTTAACAGGACCCTGGCGTCCCACTGATGTAGACAGTTGCCGAGTGACGACTTTGCAGACCGATGCCATGTTGGTGAAAGGTGGTTTGATTGGAGTTACTTCCCTTCAACCGATCTCGCGACAATGGAGGCGATTATCCAATACTCAAGGGGTAGTTTTATGTTAAGAAGGGATCTTTAAATTCTGTTTCACACGGGATCTTGTCAACACCATTTAATGACAGTTGTATGGCAGTAGGTATTAAATATAATGAGTAGTCAAAGGTAAGTAATACAAAAATGTATAACAATAACATAACACGTATCTTCTATCAAAAGAAGATAGTATGTATTATACGGTCCCTTACAGTACTTGGGTCTATTCCATTCGTGACCAACTCGTGTTATTCCGGGACAAGCCGAATATCTTCTTGCAGGTTACGGAAAGGGGCGAGTGGTGACGAATGGGGTCTATTTATTGCATTTTCTTTTCCGTTCAAACAGATATATTTAGTCGAAAACAAAACCAAGCCTACCAAAGCAAAGAGCTAAGATTATATTGAATACGTTCACACTTTAAACAGAAACAGCCACACAAGCTACAAACAAGCTACAAATCCCCATCGTGGTGATAAGAACCCGATACATTTTCAATGGACCCAAACAGTAAATCACACAGATGGTGATTGTGTCGTCGTTTGCGATTTGTGTGGCTATTTCTATTTAAACTGTGTACATATTCCATAGTTTGGTAGCACTCTAGCTGCTGAATTTCTTTATAGCACGGAAGTTTTAGGTACCGGCATGTTTCTGTTTATTTATGAGGTTGGGGTAACCCCGGGAATTTGAAGATTGCAGATGGTGCTTACTGCAATGGTTAAATATTTGTATTTTCAGGGGAAAAAATGAATTGACTCTTTGTACAATATCCGTCTTCTCCTACAACATAAACTCGTGCAAACTTAACAATTTGAAGTTTAAAGGCATCTCCTATCGTACAGGTTTTGCATAATATGTTGTGTGTTTGATTTTTTTAACGTCGCATTTAGCCATTCATAAATGACGGTGGCCTTTAAATAATCGAGTCTGGACCAGACAATCCAGTGATCAATATCATAGCAACTGTCCACGCCATCGGTGAACGATGACACGCATTTAAGCAAGCCTCTGAGCCTGCCCACCCGATCGCCAGGCGACTAGGAAAGGGTCCTTGTTGACTCATACACCGTCCGGGATATTATTTCTTGACTTTCTTTTAATACTCTACGAATAGAATATCTTCCTCAAACATAAGTTTTAATGGTCTATCTTGGACATCATTAATGAACCATCTCACTGATTAATTAGCAAAAAATATTACCCATAGCACCCTACCCCTTCTTAAACCCTTATACAGAGCAATACACTGAATTGTCAAGTTTCTTAGGTGATGTGAAAAGGGCTTTGATCCCCTGAATGCCGAGCGCCAGACAGGATAACAAGTATCTATTGACGTCTTTTGGTGTGACGCGGCCGCTCTCCGGGCGGACGCTCTACCACTAGACCACAGAGGCGGTCATCTACCATAGCGTAATGTTGGAAGTGGAAACATTTTCGGGTGATTTCTTTTTCGAGGATTGAAGGAAAAATTGACTGACCAGGCTGCTTCATTATAGTCTCTAGCCAATTCCCTTCCACTAATTCACCCACCCGAACTAGAAACAAAAGAGTCCAGTGTAATCTCATCACATCAATCAAGTCTGGATCAGACAAACCAGTGATTGATATCATAATCAACGGTCCGCGCCACACGCTGGCATGCCATCAACTATGTCACGGTGCGAGAGAGAGAGAGAGAGAGAGAGAGAGAGAGAGAGAGAGAGAGAGAGAGAGAGAGAGAGAGAGAGAGAGAGAGAGAGAGTATGGTTTTACACCGCATTTAGCAATATTCCAGCAATATCACGGCGGGGGACACCAGAAATGGGCTTCACACATTGTACCCATGTCGGGAATCGAACCCGTGTCTTCGGCGTGACGAGCGAACGCTTTAAGTACTAGGCTACCGGACCGCCCTGAAAAGAGAGAGAGAGAGAGAGAGAGAGAGAGAGAGAGAGAGAGAGAGAGAGAGAGAGAGAGAGAGAGAGAGAGAGAGACGCACACACATATACCTCCAACAACAAAAAACACAAGTTGGTAAGTTAATGATTATAGTTTATTTTTCCCCAGCACCTAGTTTTCAGTTTACAAGAATATAAACAGTATAAAGACTCGATTAATCGAGTGAGTGTAATATGTTTCAAGTTCCTTTTCGACAACTCAAGGTGGCACTGCATATCAGCTGACCCACATTTTGCAATAATGCTGCGTCCTGTCTCCAACAAAATGACACCAATGCATGACTGAGACATACCGCATACACTAAAGCAGACAGGACAGTCGATGCCATTTCAGATCGTCATCTACCTGTTATCCTATAACATACAGTAAATATTTCTTTCAGGTAATATACGTACCTTCATCTCAGGCTTGGGGATATATGTACATAAAAGAGGTAACAGACGTTTGCAAAATTCCGAAAACACAGTAACAAAGGTGAAAAAACTCGTTTATATTCGCACAGAGTATGAAGTATCTATCATTTCATGTCATGGCATCTTGTCATGGTGTACTGAATACAGATAGAGGATGTTTGTAGTCACATAATATATTGATCTCTTCGAGTCATATACAAGATGAAACAAACACGTTATTTAACACAAGAAAAAATGTTGTATTTGAACCCGTTGTCTCGAAACCCTTTGGGTATTTCCGAATTTCAACATGCTGCTTTTATGGGTGCACAATAAAAAAGGAAAAACGTCATGTATTTCCTAACTGATCTTAGTCTGAAAACAAATTGAAAAGTGGCGATGTGAAGAAGTATTTCAGTCGAGTGAAATATTGACGTTACCTTTCAGAAAATATGCGCTATCATGAAATCCTTATTGATTACAATTTGATATCAAAGGTATAGTATAAAGCATTGTATAGTATATAGGTTACGTGGAGATGACCAAAGCGCTCACTGTGATACGCAGCTGAAATAAGTCTGGCCAGAAAATGCTCTGTGGCATGGCAAATGCGCCATCTACCGGGAGTGTGACCTTGACTACTCGTGTTGTAACGCCATTTTACCAGACGACCTTGGTTGCAAAACCACGACGTATCCCTACGACTAATTGAAACATAAATCTTGTGATGGAGTGAGTACGCCGCTGTCAGCAATGTTCGAGCAGTGGCACAACGGGGGACATAAGTAATGAATTTCTCACACGTGGTCAATGAACCTAAGGTGTGACGGGCGACTGCTGTAACCATGGCAACCCCACCGCCTCGAACGCTTGTGAGCGGGGTAGTCGTAGATACGTAGAAGACCCTTGATGTCACGTATCGACAGTGCATCGACACAGTTTGTTCAAAACAACTCAGCAGTCTTCACAGATCAACAATTATGTCTATAAACGTACCAAATACAAGGGAATAGTAAGGGGTGTTAATATGTTAGTATAAACATCCTGATACATTTACGACACCCAGGAACGACAGATTCACACTATTCTACATCGTTTTTATAGTTGGGAACCGTTTATTACATCAGATTAATATAAGTCGATTGTACGATTCCGACTTTATCATGAGCATGTGTTTCTGAGTGACTATCGCTAGTGATGACACCAGGTGTTCGCGAACATAACATATGCCAAAAAACCAATTATGCAAATCATCATGCTGCATGTTGATATTATAATTGCATTATTTGTTATTTCATTTCATCTCGATCAAGTGCACTGTTTATTTAATTAGAAATTAGTATGTATAGTTGCAGTAATTGAGAACAAGACGGTGAACGAAATGAGAGGCCTCAAATATTCTCATAAAAACAACAACCCAAATCGAGTTTTAACTGGCACCAAACTAACACGTGTTTAAGTATCAGTTCCATGTGTTTCCAGACGGTTTCAAATTGAAGTCTCAATTTTTCTCAAACCCACAAATGTGAAAACACATCTTGTTTCTTTTCTTTGATAAGGCAATACCCTCTGACGTCAAAGCGCTGCGACCCATGTCACGAGAATAAGGCGTCAGCAATAATAACCTCAGACGTTTCACAGCGTAACATGAGCTGCAATCGACGCACATGTTTTCCTGCGTTATATTTACCAGTCCCGACAAGCAAAAATGCCAGGTAATCATGTAATGGAGATTGTCACCTCATGGGTCTCTTATAACCAACCAAGCAAAACGAAAAAGAAATAACTCGTAAATAAATACCATATTAGGAATCTCGGAAGGTGTGAAGTGGGTGAGGGTGCGGGGATGGGCAACTGTAGGTTTGTAGGCTCTGTGCCAGTGTCTGAGTGAATGTTGTTTTAAGCCGAAGTCAACAGTATTCCAGCAAGACAATGAACAAGGACACAAACCACCGGAGTACGCTGACACACAATCATTCCAGCCACAACACCTTCGATTCCCCGTTTTAGTCGTCTGTTTCAGACAGGTGGATACTCGAAACCCCTAAGGGTTAACCCTGGCCAGTCAATGTTAACTATACAACAGCGAAAACCCGATTAGCGACATAAATTTAATCGTGATATGTCACTCTGACAAAATAGCTTCAAGGGCAGTTGATGTACTTTTTCAATACTCTTCAAGGAAACTGTGTTGAAGGCATTGCCCGTTGCTTGACTATCGTATTTCAGTATCTCTTACCATGAGCCACAAATAGTGATTTTCGGAAGATTATACACTTTGAGTGTCTGAACTATTCACTGTGCATGTCTGTGGGTGGGATAATGGATTTATTACGTTAAAAAACATGTATCCAAAGGATAGCGACTACCACAAAAGAACCTGTAATTCAATATCTGTCCAATGCAGATGTTTTATTTGCTTCTCATGACCATGTGGTTTACGGTTTTGTGACAATTGAAAACAAATTTGAAAGGCTCTTTTCAAAAGTGACTTTTTATAAATCTCATTTGTCGGAAAAAGAAGTGAGGAGTAGCTGGCTGAAAATATAGAGAGAGAGAGACCACACGCAGGGACCTTTCAGGTTTCAATGCAAACGAATATAATAACAATCTCTTGCCTGTGCTAATAGTTTGGACACGTTCCAAAACTTAATAAAGGGTATAGATTTTACTGCATATTGGGTTATGTCATCTTCTCAAGGCAAGTGAGCTAACCGAGTATAAAAGTCCTGTTTCCACCCTGCCGAACTAGGCTGGAATTATGGAGTTATATATTGGCTGGACTAACGAATCTATGCATAATCCAATCAAATTCGAGCCCAAAATTTCCAGCCAAGTTCGGCAAGGGTGGAAACTGGACCTATAAAGTCAGTTAACACCATTGCGTCGGGAAGATGGGGTGACGTGACGTAAATGTGTTAAATATCCCATGGTTTCATACCTTAATTAGGTTCCCACGTAGTATAATGATTACTGATACATACACGTATGCAGAGGTTAAGTAGTATCTAGATATTTCATTTTTACTGGGGTAACTCAGGTTCCGTCATTACGTCTAATTGTATCCGTTCTTCAAATTAAATGGGTTAATGTCGCTCTTGAGTGTGCGGACAAACCATTCAACAAATTCCTCACCCAAACTGTGCACCATATCCGCATCAGTTTCAAGGTCATCTATCGCCTCTGACAGAGTGTGAGGAAGAGCATTTGGTGTCGAGAATTCGTCCACAGGAGGACATTCCAGCTTCTTCACAATCCCATCAAGACCTGCAGCTATGGTTGCCGCCAGAGTGATGTAGGGGTTGCTCATCCCACTGGGAATGCGATGTTCCAGATAAGTGCCAGTTTCCGAAGACTTTAGTTTCACACAAGCCGCTCGATCATCAGTGCTCCAGAAGATAAGCCCTGGTAGGTTCGGTTTGTGCAAACGATCAAAGCAGTTGCTTGTTGGACACCATAGAGCAGTCAGTGCTTTTGAATGTTTCAAAATTCCAGCCAACCAATGGTGACCTAACGGACTGAGACCATTCCGACTACCAGGGTCATGGAAGACGTTGATACCCTCGGTGACTGACCAGAGAGAATGGTTAAAATGCATTCCTATCTCCCCCTCGCTATGTTTGGACTGAAAGCTGACCATGCGATCTTTCTTATCAGCTATTTCCAAAATTCCGGTCTTGAACTTGAAGCAGGATTCTGCGCTTGTAATCCCGTATGATGGCCTCAGGACAGCTTCAAAGGTGCTCGCTTCAAATTCAGCATGAATATTTTCAATGTCAACGCCCGCAAGGTACATCTGTTTCTCAAGGTCAAACAGAAAATCGCTGTGCTTCGTTACAAGGCGTTGATTCATCAGATCACATCGCCGAGACGATTTTTGACCTGGTTTCATCAGCAGAAATTCCAATTCAAAACCAGAGAAGAAGCTGAATCCGTGGTCTGCTAGCTTCTGTAGTTGTTGTGTAGCAACGTATCGTGGACATGCCAGTTGTTTGGTCCTATCCTTCAGCCAGTAACTTTCACAGATGACGTCAGCAACCTTCACCCCGTTCTCGCTGGCCCATGGTACAGCATAGAGAGTACTAAGATCAGCTACGGCAAACGCTTTAGGAATTCGTTTGGAGTCTGGGTCGTCTATGGATATGGGGACGTCTTCATTCTTTAGATCAAATGACAAGAAACCTGTAACGATAAAGCGGAAGTTGATCCTTGATAATTATGTCATGGTGTTATAAACTCTACTCACTCACTCACTGACCCACTCACTCATTCACTAAGCCCGTGAAGATCCGGGGTAGAATTGGTCTTCAGCAACCCATGCTTCTCGTCAGAGGCGACCAACGTAATCGGGTGGTCAGGCTCGCTGACTTGGTTGATGCATGCCATTGAATCCCAGTTGCGTGGATCGATGCTCATGGTGTCCATCACTGGATTGTCTGGTCCAGACTCTGTGTGTCCAGTGTCTGTTCAGCGTGTTATTTCTGGAATTAATACATTACACCCCTCCACTGTTAGCACACATGCCGTCTATAATGTGTTTATAAGGTAACGTCGCATTATGTTAACGTTTCGTGTCTAAAACAAACATATAAAAAACATACATGACGCAAACATAGACCTACATGTATATACGAGGGGCGTTCAATAAGCTTTGCAACTTGGGCATTTGTGTTTACACAAACAATGTCAACTTGTGGCCAGTGTGACACTAGTCATAACATCAGGTTGACACGTGTCATAACACGTTCCAAGTTGGAACCATTATTCATAAGCATCTTGGTATGTCCAAGGTATCTGCAAGATGGCTGCCTAGAAAACTCTGAGCTCAAGATCGCCATCAGATAATTGAAAGCTGTCGAGACCTCCTGGTTCTCTATACTACTGATGAAGCCGGATTTCTTTCTGGTCTCGTGACAGGTGATAAAACATGGATCCACCCCTGGGACCCAGAAACTAAATTCGAATCCATGCAATGGAAGCACCCCAATTCTCCGTCTCCGATGAAGTTTCGCACTCAACCATCGGCTAGCAAGGTAATGGCCACCATTTTGGGGGATGCAAGAGGCATATTACTGATTGATTACATGCCACCAAAATCTACAATCAATGGACAGTATTATGCTAATTTAATGAAAGAATTGCGAAAATCTATTTGCCAGAAACGCAGTGGGATGTTAACACGTGGTATTCTACTTTTGCATGACAACGCTCCAGTTCACAAGTCGAGAATTGCACAGGCCGCGCTATGTGAATGTGGATTCGAACAGTTAAATCACCTACCCTACAGCCCAGATTTAGCCCCCAGTGACTATTTCCTGTTCCGGCAAATGAAATCTGCCCTACGTGGAAGACGCTTTCAGGATGACGAGAACATAAAGGCAACCACTCAGGCGTGGTTAGAGGGCCAATCTGCGGATTTCTATAAATGTGGTATTAAAAGCTTGAAGGACAAATGGAATAGTGAGTGAGTGAGTTGGGTTTAACGCCGCTTTTAACATTATTCCAGTTATATCACGGCGTGTCAGCTTAATGTGGGAGGAAAGCCCAAAGTGATGCAGGTCTCAGACGTTTACCACTTCGGTGAAACCCACGAGCACGGGTATGGTGCTGACAAACCTAGAAACATAATCGGGGCGAACCGGGATTCGAACCCACAATCATAGGTTTCTGGCGTGTCCAAGGGACGCAACTCTGCACAGCGAATCGCGGCGCCTTAGACGACTGGGCCACCCGTGCCCCCGACAAATGGAATAAGTGTATTGAGGTGAATGGAGATCATATTGAAAAATAAAAGTGCAAAAGATATTCTGCGACTTGGTCTTATACTGAAGTTGCAAAACTTATTGAACGCCCCTCGTATTTAATAAACAACTCAAGGTAACCGGTAACAATACACGACACACAGCCTAAATCATGTAGCACTGAGCACAGCAGCCCGAGATACACCGCCGGTAGTATCCTTTACCTGCCGCAGTCGTTACCCGCAAGAAAATATGTTACGCGATGTGTGTCTTCAAAGAAGGGTTCATAATAGCATGTCTAAATTGACGTCACTTGATGATCTAAAAACGCTACCTTGTTCATAATAGCATGTATAAATTGACGCTACCTGGTCAAACGTTTTTCATGACACTGACGTCACACTGTGACTGTGATGTCATTACGCCGTTCTGTAGTATGGCTATATGCCTGAGTACATCGCTCGTTTAATCGGAAACAAAAGGTGTTTTTTACTGAACATACGTGTACGTTAACATTAAGCGACAAAAAACGATTCCAGAATCATGAAAACATCTCTACTGAAAGAAGAGACGTACGGGACCGACGACTGCAGTATCATTCTGACTACTGGCTACTATGGTAAGATACCATAACAAAACTTTGACATCCGATACTCTTATACACGCAACAACAAAACTGACGTCATGACATGGCTAAAATATTGTCGATGTGACGTTAAATTTTAACTCATTCATAGGATTTGGTTAACATACATACAACATATGCAAAACCTATGATTAGTTATAAAGTTTTATGGAGGCCATGTGGAGGACATGTCCTAATTTGACAAAAATGATGTCCGATGCAAATCCCTATTTGGACTTGTACCATATATTGCTGTGTTATTTCAGGTAAACGATTGACTTGCCTTTGCTTGTGTTTGTGGCAAGTGCCACCGGTGAGTACATTATTATGTACAATGAGTTTGATACACTCTTGTTTTAGGCATATTTTTGTAGACTATAACACACACGCACGTCTTCCTTCAAGCATTCATCCTTGTAACGAAGGTGTTAGTATTGTTCACATTATTATGTACATTTAAACTGTTTTTTGTCACTTATCATTATAATAACTAGATGGACTTTAATGACCATCATAAACAAAATTTACTATTTATTAGCAAAAAAAATTAAAATAAATATGCTTATCATAACTGTTGAAAACTGGAATGTTATATTCTTTTCATATCAGCAGATTTCACATTAATACTTTGTTAAAGGGTCGACATTTTGCATTTTGCATTCGGTGGTAAAATAAACATCAGTCAGCTGTAAATTCGGAACGCCAGAGAATAACCAGTCTCGATTATCTGCTGAAACAGAGTCCATTGGGTGTAAAATGGAAATAGTAATGGAAGCTGTGTTAATAGATCACTGAAAGTCAATGCTCATGATATCAAACACTGGATTGTCTGGTCCAGACTCGACAATATTGCTGAGTGCGGCGTTAAACAACAAACATACAAATCATACGACGGCGGCTTGTAAACAATCGCGTCTAGACCAGACAATCCAGTTATGAGTATCAGGAACAATGATCCACGACGTTGTGGTTGACGCCACGACGTGTGCAAGGTCTTTTTAATGGCCACGGGATGGGGGAGAATCGCGCTTCAGCGTGTCATAGTGTCACACCTGGCCTTGATTGAAAAGCTCAACTGCAAGTAAAATGTAAGCAAGGATAAGATATATGGATGAACACGTGCTTGCTTGACAACGGTGTTAGAACCTACACCGAAACGTCGCTCCTAATTGTAATAAAGAAGTTGTTCATCTTATCCTTACTTTGTACTCCAACTTCTAAAAGAAATGCAAAGAAATGCAAGGCTTAGTAAAATATTTCTTTCCATTAAATTTAAATAATAAACTGACGTCCAAAAGAAACTTTACCAACTGAAAATATAAATTTCAGATGAAGTATAATTTTTTTTTGATGAAGTCTATCTAAAACACATTACCTTAATACAACAATAGTGTATGCAGAAAATGTTAATCGTCTGTTACGTGTTTGCGAGATAACACGCGAAAAGGTGAAAAACACATGCACCACGGACTACTGCAAATGCACGTGCGGGTAAGGGTATAAAACGATTGCAACGGCAAGTCAGACATCCACAGTGATAAAAAAACACTAAAGAAATGCCACGACTCACAGTCGAACATCGTGAACGAGCCTTGGGTATGGTACAGATGGGAGCCACCCACGCCCATATTGCACGAACCTTCGGTTGCTCCCGTGTTGCCGTTACCAACTTGATGCAACGTTACATACAGACAGGGCGGACCGCTCACAGGCCAAGAACAGGCAGACCCAGGGTGACCACGCCCCATGATGACCGGTACTTGCGTACCTTGCACCTCCGAAATCGCTTCCTGATAGTGACGTTATCGGCGACAAATGCCTTAGGTCACAGGGTTAGTCGACAGACAGTGGCCAGGAGACTCAGGGCTCATGGAATCAGGGCTTTTAGACCATTTTGAGGACAGCTATTGACAGCGCAACATCGTCGTCTCCGATTGACTAGAAGACTGACATTTTGCTTATACTATTCCGATATCTATTATGAAGCCTATTGAAATGAATATCATATGTGTTTGATGAAATGAAATGTTAAATAAAAAGTGGTGTTTCAACCATTGCCAAAAAGAAGGAAACTGTTTTAGAATTCAATGTACATTTGCAGATGATTACTTGATTCACTGTTGTTAAGAACATACTTGTAAGTATTGCAGTATGTTGTAGACTAAATTAGCTGTATATGGAAATAAAAGTGACAAAACCCTTTCCATAGTGATAAGAAATTTCTTCTAAAAGCTGAGTCCATTGTACGATTCCGATTATATCATGAGCATGTATTTATGAATCACAAATAGTGATGACACCAGGTGTTCGCGAAAAGGTAAGTGTATCCTGCCCCACCGATGGCACCTGTCAAAAACACATGCAAAATCAAGTCAATTGTGCATCTCCAAAAACACCAAACATCATAGTATTACCCCCAGAACGACAGAGCCACAGAAAGTTGAGAAATATGAAACATATGTAAACGTACCTCCATATAGAGTTATGCCTGTCTCCAGAAACCTCTTCACGTGTCTTGCAGGAATCACTCTTCCTCTGGATCGTCCATGAATGTCTCCCACAGAAAAGCGAACATAGTCGTACTTGTCAATGTCTGACATGGTCGGTGGATTTTACCTGAAGTAGACGGCAAACCTCCTCCCACTTTGTGCTCTGATGCCTAGACCCTGGGCAATTTATGTTGTGCTCACATGACATACTCCATGGGATCTGGTTACTGATATTATAAACAGTTGCAGCCCGTAATTCATACAGCATTTTTTCTGTTTACCAAAACGAGTTTCATTTATTTAATTTGTTTATGGATCCGTGGATCCAAAGGGACGAGGAAGGCTTAGTCCACTAAATACCTTGTTTTTCCACACGGGCAGTGGATGGACAGAGACAAATGGTATTTTCGGGATATCATCTTCTGGACAGACGATTTACTGAAGTACACAGAGTTGCTACCTGGCTGCTCGTTTAAAGACATTATACATCCATCATGTTTCACTGACCGGGAGTTAGGTCGTAAAAACCTACAGTTGCTACATGTCTAGTGGATTAAACGTAACAGGCGATAGATAGAACTGGACAAGGTCCACTATGCAGTAACTTGTACACAACTTGCTTATTTCATCCACCCTGTAGATGGAAGCGACAAAACCATATCTATCATCATAAGACATCTCTGCTTAAAGTTCGCTGTACTAACACAGCGCCGTGGTTGCATGTGTTTGTGACAGGTGCCACCGGTGGGCCAGGATACACTCCGCAAACATATGACATCATCACTACTTAATAGTGATTCATAAACACATGCTTATGATATAGTCGAAATTGTACAACTGACTGTGATTTAGCATATATTTCTTTATGATTATGGAAGTAGTTTTACCTTTGTGTAAATCAGTCTCTCGAAAACCTTCAACATCCATCTTTTTGACGCATTTTAGCATTACCTATATATTTAGTATTGTTATGTCTACAAAGCATGCACGTGAGGAAATTAACAAAGTTTTAATTTCATTCATATGAACACATCTCATAACGTTCAAATTGTTTTTTAAGCTTCCTCTTTTTTTCTTAAGCTATGCATATCTCGTTCTAAAAACTTAAAAACAATAAAGTATAGCAGTCTTTTTATTTTTATTCTCAGTATGATTCATTTTGGTATGAAAAATAGCCAAAGTAGATGAACACCAAGACAAGACCGACAATTATTAGAAGAGATTCTGTTGAGTTTTATTGCTTTTATTTTCAGACGAAATCCGACAGACTTGAACAAGACAAAATGTAATATAGCTGTTCCGGCAAGAATAGGTCAGCCGTGACTATAGTCGCGCAAAGGTTCAACCCAAGTTCAAGGACCAAGTATATTGGTTAAGTGCTTGTCCGCCCATGGGGGCAATGACATTTAGTATATTTTGTCATATCGACCGTTTCAGGACAACCCTTGTCTCAGTGAACATTCATATTTAATTCCAAAGGCGAATTACCATATATCCATGCCATGTCTTATTCGGTAAGAATCATTTTATTTACCTATGCTAAATTAATCCTCATCACAATTGTCGCTTCTAATTGACTAATCTTGTTGATAGTTATTAGTTTATTTCAAAAACTTTTAAAAAAAACACCTTGTGATTTCAAGATAACAATTCAAATAAAGAGAACAAAATCGAAATTTCGAGATTTTGAAATAAACTTCAAATAACGAGAAATTAAGAAAAATATTCGAAATAACGAGACAAAATATCGAAATTTCGAGTAATATGAGATATACTTGAAATGACGAGAAACAATATTCGAAGTAACGAGAAAAAACTTATTTCGAGAAAATACTTGAATTTACTAGAAAATAATCGAATTTACGAGAAAGAACTTGTAATTTCGAGAAAATATTTGAAACAACGAGAAAGTTTGATTTAAAAAATATATTGCTACCAAAGTGGCACCATTAGGCATTCGTACTCTCAGCCGTGACATTCAGACTTCTTAGTCTGTCCTTTCCCATACCTCATTACAGCTATGTGTGACGTTTACAATATGGTAGGAACGGACACTCTTAAAAGGACATTATCATACCTCCATGTCAGAAAGATGGGAACTGACTGGTCCACGTGATCTTGATAAAATACTGTGTAACCCGCTTTGGAGGGTAATACATTTCTCCGCGGTGCAATAAGTCTCTTATACCCTGCCACGAGCAATGCAGGCTGCACGTGGATTTCTGAGAGACAGAATAACTCTTATGCCCCGCTTCAATGCAAAAAGCCGCACGATTTTCCAGTTTCAATGAAAGTCATATGACATAGCACAAGTTAACCTCAGCTCAATCGAACAGCTATTTTCTATCAGTTTTGAATTGTGTTAATTCTTTTACAGTGTCACATTAAAACATGTCGGTAAGATAAATTCGTTGTCGCAAGATCACTCGTGGTACATGTGGTTTAATGTGTCCCGTTTTAGGTTTTTTACCACGAGGACGCACAAAACCCCATGTACCCCTCGTGATCCTGCTAGAACTAATATTATACTGTCGAAACTGCTTTCGGGGGTCAAGTGGGACCCGACTATAACTAAACGTATTGGCGTTCCTTGTCATCATCGTCAGTTAAGCCATGACTTTGCAACTCAACCTGTCAGCATCAGCTCAGCTCCGTCAAGGAGTGATTGGTCTAACGACGCTTACTCTGAATTGTCTCCATCAGCATTTATGCTCGCATAATAAAGAAACGCAACACCAGCTTTATACTCACATTAGTTTTACTGACTCTCAGCCATCTATCAATACACGATAGGATCGGACCGGCCAGGCTCGTCACTAAATGGGGAGAACTTCGGGATTCGAATCGATCGACTACAAACCGCGCTCTCCTCTCCTTATGTTGTCGGTATCATTTTATAGTGTTCGGGCCTGGCCTGTCTTTGTCACATGTCCCCGAATATCATTTTAATAGGTTTAAAACAATATCAGACCATGAGCTCGTGTTTGTGTCGTGATTGGAAAATTACCGGAACCTATTGACCGATTAAAAGATGTCTATTGATTAATTAGCGGCAACACCAACGAAGCTATCCCGAAATATCCTGCCACTGTCATCGTTCTGCTTGTTTGCGCCGATACTTCGTCGTTCTGTCTCCATCGTTATTTAAAGCTATAACTATCAATTTAAAGGTTGACTTTGTCATAAAATACAATCACAACAAACACAATAGAAGTAAAACAGGATCGATCATTCTATATATTAAATTATAACCAATTTAAAAATTTGTCAAATATCCGGAAAACAGCGAATACTCTCACAGTCAAATATTATTTACATGCTATAGCATAAGAGAAATGATCCTATGTTACTTCGTATAACCACAAAGCATAATCGTTACAACAATACCATGCTATTTGGTGGGACAGCATTCGCCCACCTTTTCGCGTACGCCTAGCATCCCCAAAACTTGACATCAATTCATAAACACATCCTGATACAGTCGGAATCGTACATAACATTGACATAAAATTCCTTGGCATAACCAGAACCGTAGAGAAGAAGATGTTAAACTTAGACCAGTATTTGTCAGCGTATCTTTGATGTTCATAAGATGTCGTGGAAATTCGAGAAATTATTCAGAAAACAATGTTGTATTTGGAACCCCTACAAGTACAGTTGAACATCCTTGCTCTCGGACGCCTTGTACTAGCACCACAACATTGATCGTATACCTTAGGACACACTTACATCGTGCAGTACAGTTACTAGGACATTACAATAAGGAGCTGGGCGTTATACTAGTTGTACTGGTATATGAACATAAAATCGTTGTGATTATGAATATCCCAATACTAGACATTAATTATATGAAGTTTAAGAAAACCATTATTTACCTACCTGTTCCAGGGTTTAAAGATAATCAACAGTCAAATGAGTAAGATAACATAGTTGCACAATAATATATTACAATCTGGTAAACGTACATGTGCCATCATCAGGCCATTGTCTGATGGAAACATGGGAGTTACTAATTAAGAATCAGTTCATTTTATGCAGCAGATTATACCAACCCACGAAACATGTCCATTGTACGATTCCGACTATATCATAAGTATGTTTCTATGAATCACTACACAATAGTAATGATAGCAGGTGTTCGCGAAAAGGTGGGCGTATCATGCCCCACCGTTGGTACACGTCAAAACCACATGCAAAGGCAAGTCAATTGTTCATCTGAATATCGCTCAACAAAAAGGGAAATGTCAGTTTATATTAATGTTATGTGTGGTCATAACGAGGTTGTAAAAAACAGATCGACGGATCAGACACAGTAAATATAATTATGAGGAAACGACAATACCCAGTTACATTTTCTAATGTAAAGTTTTTATCTTTTAATCACAATACAATTAATCTACTGCTGTGAATACTTTATAACGATGTGCCTCTGATACAATGTTGGTTGTATCAGAATATATATTAACACCTATTTGTCTTTGGACACTTACTGTCGTGAATGTTGTCTTTGAGAAAATGATCTCATGAAATAAAATAAAGAGAAACTAGATATCGCATTGTAATGTTTTTATGTGACGCATCGTTTGTGATAAACGGACTGCTGCGATAGGTGTTACATACATGTAAGTAATATTTTTTTTCATAAATTGTATACATGATACTTCGTGGAATAATGGAAGCATCCAGGTCAGTAGTCACCAAGGTCATTGCTTTATATATGATATTTTATTAAGTAACTGAACATATTAAAGCAGATCATGTCAGTCACTGCATAAATATTAAACGTCAAGGCCAGAGAAGGCCAGTCTCGATTATACCACAAGAAGATTCCATTTGGCGTAAAAAGCAATATAGGGGTGATACTTATATGAATGGCTCACTGACAATCAGTAATGACACCAGGTGTTTGAGAAAAGGGAAAGCATGTCATGCCCTACCAGTAGCAGCCGCCACTAAAACAACTTGCATTAAAAGTACTTTTTCGTTGTTTAAAGGAATCTGATTCCAGGTAAATCGTTACGTTACGCTACTCGCCTTCCACTTTACATTTTCCCAAAACCATTTACCCATAACACGTGTAGCATAACAGACAAATGTACAATGCTGTCTATACTGTTCTTGTTTTGAAGCCAGTAAGTGATATCTCTTCTATGTAATGGCTGCCTGTAAATAATCAGGAATACCAGTGTCCGCTTTGATGGTCAACGAGCAAAATTGTCGGGGTACGATGAAACGGGGTAAATATAAAATGTCAAAGCCAGAGAATAATCAGTCTCGATTATCAGCCGAAACAGATTCCATTGGCCGTAAAAGGCAAAATGGTGAACATTATAAGAATGGATCCCTGAAAATCAGTGATGGCACCGCTAAATGATGGCATCGCTAAAAGGGTAAACATGCCCCGCTCTACCGCAAGCACAATTTGATGAAGCAAGTTTGTGTTTGTTTCTTGACAGTACTCCTGCCACACGACGGCAACCTGTACATTAGCCACGTTATACATTCACAATATACTCGTTATGGTAGGCCACCTACATTGGTACTGGGGAACTACTCTGTCCTAGAGTCCCTACCAATCTCTTCTTTTCTTCCAATATGGCTCTTGCTTATTGTTCGTGTTTATTTACTCAGCGCACTTCTGTCTATAGCCTGTCAAGCTGGCGTGTAATACAAATGCAATTTCCGTTCCATTGCTTGGTGAAGCCTATCCCGTCAAAACTGTTAATGCAATTTAATTCATTTTTATGAACAAAGAAAATAAATATATTGTAAGGTCATGTACTTAATTATATAAATCGACAAAACCCTTTCCATATCCAATAGAAATCTTTGCATAAAGCAGAGTCGATTGTACGATTCAGAATATATAATGAGCATGTGTTTATGAATCAGTATCAAAAGTAATGATACCAGGTGTTTGCGAAAAGGTGAGCGTATCCTGCCCCACAGGTGGCACCCGTCACAAACACATGCAAAGGCAAGTCATCTGATCACCTGAAAAAATCACGGTAACATGTGGTACAAGTGTAAATTGGGAATTGCATCGGACATCATTTTGACCATTTTTGACGTTGTAGAATTGACTCACAAAATTACAATTTTGAAGGAGAATTCTTATTTTATAACGGATTTCGGAACATATGTCCCTCCGGGTTGTAAACAAAAGTCACAATGCCTCCCTTACAAATGTTCTAAAGGTTATACATCTGCCTAATACTGTTAGTGTCCCTTTTACTATAACATCTTTTTTTCATCATGGCCTTGAGTGCAGATTATGAACATGATAACTCACTGGATCTTCAGTATTGCCAAATCGACTTATGTTTTGAGTTCAAAAGTAGATAAGTATTAGCACATGAGGTTATGCTTTGAGAGAGACTCATTCTATTAGTGTCACTTTATTACGAAGTCATTGTTTTATTTTCATCCTCGCCTGGAGTGTAGATTGTAAATAATAATGATAACTAGCTGGATCTGGAGTAGGTCTTAGCAAGTCATGCCCAGCTTTAGGAGAGACTCATTCTCCATGAAAACGTTCAAAAGTAGATTTTCTTTTCTAGCGCCATTCTCTCCATGTCATCCACCAGTCCGGCAAACCTCTTCAAATCTAACTCTTTGCACTTGACAAACCAGCTAACAAACTCCTCTCCCAATGCTTTCACCAGGTCTGTATCAGCTTCGAGATCCTTTAAAGCCTCGTCGAGGGTATAGGGAAGAGCTTTGCCCTCTTTCAAACTCGCCGCAGGTGGGCATACCAGCTTGTTCTTGACCCCATCCAAGCCGGCAGCAATTGTGGCCGCCATGACAATGTAGGGGTTGCTTCTTCCGCTCGGCATCCTGTTCTCCAGGTAGGTTGCTGAAGGTCCGTGGTTCTTGACACGGAGAGAGGCCTCGCGGTCTTCAATGCCCCAGAAGATACTTCCTGGAGACCAAGGCTGGTGAAGTCTCCTGTAGCAGTTGATTGTGGGTGAAGTCAAAGCAGTCAGTGCCTTGCTGTGTTTCAGGATCCCTGCAATCCACTGTTTTGCAGTTGTTGATAACCCATCACTGGCCATTTGGTCATAGAAGGTATTTTCCCCTGTATCTTTGGAGAGCAATGAAAAGTTGTAATGGGCCCCACATCCAGTTTCCTCCAGATCCAGCTTGGACATAAAAGTGGCCATCAGGCCATTCAAATCAGCCATCTCCAGTAGGCCTTGTTTTAGCTTGACTGTTGAATCAGCTCCTTCTATGCCATATTGCGGTTTCATCACAGCTTCAAACATACCTGGCGCGTATTCAGAATGGATTTTATCAATATCAACGCCTGCTTTGAACAAATCTCCGTCAAACTTGAACAGCAGTGGCCCATTTTTGTTTTGATTCCTGTGACACATGATGTCCTTTCCATTAAATATTGGTTTCATTGTATCAGCATGGAGCAGAAAATATTCTATTTCAAATCCAGAATATAAATTTAGGCCGAGTTTATCTAGACGTTTGATCTGTTGCCTCAGAACGTACCTAGGGCAGGCTTCCTGAGGAGAGTTGTCGGTCTTCCATTGGGATTCACACAAAATTTCAGCGACCTTGGCTTTGCCATCTCCTCCCCACGGAATCAGTCTAAGTGTATCAAGGTCGGGCACAATGGTTATATTCCCATAGTGATACACTTTCTTATGGGGTATTGCAACCACTTCAGATTCAAGGCTGAATATCAGAAAACCGGCAAGTATATGCATTAGGATTAACAGTTACCTTGACTGTTGACTTCATTGAACCAAAGTTCTTCATCCTTTTAGCTCACTTAGTTAGCATTTAAGCATTAAGATTCAGAAACAATACCCTTGATATTGTGCTTCGAAAAAGAAATCCATTAGATTACAGCTCAGTTTGATTCACAATCGTAATCATTTTCTGTCCCAGTATGCCACTTCCTTTTTCAGAAAACGACTTCAATTTGTCGGACCTTTCAACCAGACAATCTAGTTTTCATTGTTTCGAGCTCAGTCTGCTATAATGTTATTAATACTTCCGGTCTTGATCAGCTAATGCCCGTTTTCAGAAAACACATTTTTTACATTAAAACCTTGAACCAGGTAATCACATTGTTCCAACTCAAATTATGTCACTTCCGATTTCAGAAAAAAAGTTCCTTAAGCATCAGAACTTTAAACTATGTCACACGCGTTTTTGTAAAAGAGGCCTACTGCATAAACATTTAAACTGAAAGTCCCATTACTGTTATAACTGCGCAATATGTTTTATGGTAAAAATGTGATTACATCTCCCGGGTTTTAAGTACTTCCCTTAATGTTTCATAAAAATAACGCTTATGTATGTAGAGACGCAAACAAAAATGTTAAATTTTTCACACACAATGAGCAAGATTGGTAATGTCTCCTAGAAAGTGTATGGTACTTCTTATTTATGTGTTGTCACTTCCGCTTTTAATTACCTGCCCTCGTTCGTTTGCATTGTGGCCTTGGATGGTTTCAGGCGTCTTGTACTCGACAATCTTAATAAACAGAAAACCCTTGACCAGAATCCCACCAATGGCTACTGGGTGTTATTACATACGTCAGTGTGAAAGACTGAATTTTCTGAAGTTGAGAAAAGTTATATTTCACTGCAGTGACCATAACACTTGATATTTTACTGCAGTGACCATACCACTTGATATTTCACTGCGTGAACATAACACCGTTCGTTTCGCAAAGCGCCATTTTGTTACTAGACCAGGGTGTATTCTTTCGCAACAGCGGTCAAGAATATTTTTTGTTAAAGTTGATTTTGTATATAATCATATCGTAATGTATGATACAGAATGTTCGTGACCCTAATTATTTTTTCATTATTTAGTTTATATTTTTAAAGATTTTACAACAATAAAGTACTTTATAAGTCGCAAATACAAGGGGTGGTGAACCGTCCCGGTGTGTCAGGTAGGGAGAATTTACGTTTCAAGGTTTAACATTTGTAATGAAATATTTAATTTTCCGGTTTATTTCACTCTACACTTGAAGTATCCTTTATATCGCTATAACAGGGAATCCGGAAAATTAAGCATCAATTGAGATGTGTCGGGTATGCAGAGATGTTTTGGAAAATAAGTAAGTATTATTATGGATAAGTTCAGAGAAGAACCGATTTCAAACCCTTATTCTGTAAGACGTCCAAAAAAAGAGATGACGTGTATGATTTTACAGCTATTGAATGGTTAGTTATAGGGTTTAATAGGGTAAGCTATGTATTGAATGACTTTATTTTCTAACTATTAGCCCAAAGTCTTGAAACATATACGTCTGGTCGTTTTGTATGCACAAAATATTTAAAGTCTACATTAACAGAAAACATTTAATACACGGTTATAACGAACTCAAAGGGACCACTAATTTTAGTTCGTAATAACCGTAGTTCGTTATAAGCATATATACAGCATACATACAACAAATGACCGGGACTGAAAAATAAGTTCGTTATATCGGTCAGTTCTTTATAAGAGTGTTCGTTATAAACGTAGTTTAATGTATTTTGAATCATCAATCTTTAGTCCCGAGACATGTGAATCTTGTTTCTTCATTTGTCAACATGTACAGTAAACTACGTTGTAACCTTGATCGAAAAACTTTTGCGCAAGAGTCTGTGCCACACACTATGTGCCATAATTTCTGTATGACGTTCTGACGATAATCTAAATTTATTCTTGCAATGATACAATCGAAGTTTCTACGTAACAAGTAATATTTATATGTAGTTTAATTAAAACTTTTAGTGCTTAATATCATAAGCAATTAAAACATGTTTCATTTCCATTATCTTTTTTAACTGACTGACATTACGTCCAGTACACGTGCACAGTGAATGTAGTGTCGTATTCTTAACCTGGTGCAATGTCCCAAACCTTTCAGCGGTGAGTGTAATGGACTATAACGACAACAGACAATAGACATATATATGTAGCTTGACAAACAATTGGTTGTTTGAGTATAATGTGCGGCATGACACAACACAACACAATATGAGCCAATGCAGCTTAACATGAACATATAACTCGATAAGTAAGGATGAGAATTTATGGATGAACAACTTCTTTATTACAATAAATGCCTATCAAAGAAGATATAACTCGATACTTGCAGGCTCATTCAGAATTATGACAAACCACTGCTTGTTCCACAGTGAAAAGAAGGGCGTTGTGGAGGAGAAAGAATTCACTCTTGGTGATGTCACATGTGCCCCCGGTAAGTGTATACTACTTAAGTAAAGACGTTTATCTGTCGATATCTAATACCCAAGCATCTGATGATAAGAGATGGGATACGTTAAAATACCCGTTAACGCATCGCGAATATGTAGGCTGATTTCAATATAAAATTGTTAATTTCTTCCTAGGTCCTAAATGTCACTCGAAGCATCTGTATGAGAATGGGGTATCGTGTTAAACTAGGACAAGGTATCTTCGCCTAAAAATTTCTCCAATACATCTCAATGAACAGACAAAATGGCGAATTGTGGGCTTCGGCAATATCCCAATGTTGCCTGAATGTTTGGCAAATCAAAATGTGTAATTTCACGACTGTGTAAAAGTACCGTCAAACTAAAGGGGGTTACAATGAGACGTCCGCGTGGCAGGCCTGGCATGATGGTCTCATTACATTAATTGCACAACGCAATAGATTTAAATATGTTCCTCATATCAAAAGAGTATTTCGTACAATAACAGGAAGGCGAATTTCAACATCTACCGTTAAAAGCTGGATCTGTACAGCCCGCCTGAAAGTAAGGCGTCCTGTGAAGGGTGTGACCCTAACAGCTCAACACAGGCGGCAAAGATTTGCTGGGCCAAGCAACTCCAGAGACGGGCTGTGCATCAGTGGCGTTACACCATGTTCATAGACGTCATGGTTTTGCCTCTCCGATTCGCAGATGGCCGAAAATTTTGCTGGCGACGTAGCGGAGAGCGGTATGGAATTGCAACAATTCGTGACCATGATCGGTATTGGAGGCAGTTGTGTCATGTTAAGGGGCGTTATGACACATGACAGGCAAACTGATTTGGTTATTGTCAATGGTCATTTGCCTGGCCACCGTCCTGTCGTTGTTCCATTTACTAGAATTATCGGCCGAAACTTTTGAACAGCAAGATGTCAATGCCAGACCATGTCTCTGGCGACAAGGCACATAAACAATGGAATGTCCCCAATAACACATCTGTGGGTGGGGCGAGAGTCCGCTACGTGGCCAAGCGTGGGGAAGCTGTTCTTGCGGAATGGCGGGCAATGCTTAGAGCAACCATACGCAAGTTAAATCAACAGCATGTCATCGAAGTGACGTGCATGTATCCCCAACATGGTGGACACACCTGATATTGATCTACGGGCCCGAAATTTATTTAACAGACATTTATCGTCATGACATTATTTCATGTATAGAAGGGTATTCTGTGTCGAAGTTGCATTGACATCTGGCATGTGCAGACACGCAAATGAACAGATACCATAATTTATAGCTTACCCTCATACATGTCAACTCCTCCTTCCAAATACTTAGCAGCATTGCGGCTTGGTACTACTTGGCCCCGACTTGTTCCATTGATGTCACAAACAGCAAACCTGATGTAGTCATAGTTCGCTATCTCCGACCGGACCCTCTCCAGTTTGGTTGTGGTGGTGTAGTTAGTCAATGAGTATATCTGATGTGTCACGTGCTGTGTGCCGGGAGCTTCTGTGAAATGCCAGAAAGCGTGAACCAGGGGAGAGTTGTTACCCAGACTGGCGGTAAGTATCCGTCACCAGATCCCCTATCCTCATGCTGTGGTTGGAGGACCCAACCTGCCCTGATCTCATCAGCTGTAACGCCGACGTCTTGAGCAAATTAAAATAATTTTTCAATGTTCTTCATCTCATAATATCATACAAAAGAGCATCTAGTGTTTGTCAGAAGTGTTAGTTGTTTACAAATGTTAAAAGAAAGTATAGGAGCGATTTTTGTGTAAAACATTTTGAAGAAAGATCTATAAGATTTATATGTACAGTCGCTAAAATGTTCAAACGTTTGTAATTCCAAATAATATCTTTTATCTTGGATGACTGCATTTCACTTATGCCGGTTCCATGATAATTTACTTGACAATGTTACACCAAGATATCTATAAGAGGTTACCGTTTTTTAAGTAAATGTCTCCGAAAGTACAATTTTTCATTTTTTGAAACATAAATACAACAAGTTTTGTCTTATCCAAATTCACATTAAATTTCCACGTATCACTGTTCAATTCGAGCTGATTTATCAAATTTTGTAAACATTTTACAGTACATGAGAACATAATTATTCATCTGCAAATGCTAACATAAATAGTTCAGGATGCCATTCTATACCATCATCATTATTTATTTTGACATGAGGCTCAAGCTAAAAAAAGAAAACAGAAAAGGGCTTAATACACATGCTTGGCGTACACCAGCTTGGCAGATAAAATAATCTGAATACATGCCGTTTTGTTGAACATTTGATTTAACTTCTTAATCAATACTACATAAAAATTTGCCCATTGTATTACTGCCTCCAAGTGAATTGAATAGATACCATAACTTGCCTCCACAGACTGAATCGAATGCTTCAGAAAAGTCTACAAATATTGTTACAATGTTCCACGTTTACGTTGAAGATACATATCTATAAGAGCCTGGAGGATAAACACATCATCAATGGTAGAGTAACCTTGTTGAAATCCGGCTTGCTCTTCCTCGATCTAATCAAGCATTTATTAATAATGCTAATAAATATCTTACTGAATATACTGGTGAGTATAATCCCCCTATACTTTTCAACATTTGAAGAAAGACAAGTTCTATGGATGAACAACTTCTTTATTACAATTGTAATAAAGAAGTTGTTCATCCATAGAACTTGTCTTTCTTCATCACACCAACTTCTAAATGCCACTAAAAGAAGTTTTCAACATTTGTCTCAGCGCCTTTCCTTTGAATTGGAACGATGGTACCAAGTGTCAAATCTTTTAGAAAGTGAGAGGTATCAATTATTGTATTAAATAATATTTCCAAATACGGCAGGGGTGAGTTAGTATGGTTTTTACGCCGAATTTAGCAATATTCCGGCAATATCACGACAGGGGACACTACAATACTTCATACATTGTACCCATGTCGGTTACCAAGTGTTCAATCTTTTGGAAAGTGGGAGGTATCAATTATTGTATTTAATAATATATCCAAATACAGCAGGATGTTATCAAGAGAGTTTTTAAATAATTCTGCTATTAGCCCATCAATTCCAGGACTTTTTAAAATTTTCAGATTTTAAAAAGGGGGTTTTGTTTCTTTCATCAATGTTTGTAAAAACAGAATCGATAGCTTTAAAGCCATGAGAAGGTCTCTGATAACAGACGTTCTTGGAACATTCCTGATTTGCTGTTATACCACTTAAACATTGAATGACTGTGGTGGGCGTTATCAAATGATGGTTTTCCACATGAATGAAGCGCTCGTAAAGGCATCGTTTAGGCAGATGCTGTGATTCATGCTGTCTTAATAATGTAATCAACAACGCTTGTCGACATTTGGACAACAAATGTAAAGTCATCTTTCCCGGAATAACTTCCACAGTGGCCATTCATAATGTGTACATTTAAATCAGAACATAAATTAATATGATATGTTCTAAAATTATTATCAGACTGAACATCTGACATCATCTGTGATCCACATTCAATATTGTATATTTCTATTTATGCATAATATATAGTCATATGTGCAATAACTCATTTGCAATATTATTCTGTGATACAATATTACATGTTTACCATGTTTACATTTTTATAAACTTTAAAATCATATTGATTTAATCATATTTGAAGTATTATAGTAAAAATGCTATTTCTACAACATTTCTATGTCTACAGTATTTATTTATATATATATATAGTATAGATTTATATTCATCTCACTGAAAACAATTTTATTCTGCAAATATTAAATGGAGCTTATTTCTATTCAAAATTTCACCACTGATCACAATTCCAGTTTAATATTAAGTGTAGCTGGTAATTATTTGACTTTGATTGTAAATTATTTTTTTCAAATTATCTAACATTTAACTTAAAGATGTACAAAACTCTCTCCTCAGTTCTTCTTTTTCCGTGCTGTTCCCGTCGTCCTTCAGTGTGGATGTATCTCTCTTCAGCAAAATATGTTTACCATAAATATTTTGTCTGGTCATGTTTGTTTTCATCACTCTCATCAGTCATAGCAGATCTTTATCTGCTTGCAATATATCAACATCATCAGTGACGTATACTGATATCCTAATATATCAACCCATGCTTGCCGTAAAAGGTGACTATGCTTGTAGTCATAAGGCGACTAACGGGATCGGGTGGTCAGGCTCGCTGACTTGGTTGATGCATGTCATCGATCTAAATTGCGTGGGTAGATGCTCATGATATCAATCACTGGATTGTCTGGTCCAGACTCGATTATTTACAGACCGCCGTCATATAGCTGGAATATTGCTGAGTGCGGCGTTAAACAACAAACCAACCAACCAACCAACCTAATATCTCCCTCAATTGCATATCTCATATCTACACTACTGCCTAAAAGTTAATTCCCCTAATACGCGTTGAGAACGCGTGTAACACGCATGTGACACGGGTGCTCAACGGGTTGCACACGGGGTGAGCACCCGTTGCACACGGTTGTGCAACGGGTGTGCAGCGCGTGTGCAACCCGTTGCACCCGCGTGTGCCACGCGTGTAACACGGGACCGGGTTCCAGTTGAAGTTGACAAAATTATCAAATGAATAGTGAGATAAAACAAAACAGTGAGATGTGAAATTTGAGTTAATGAGCGGCCTTTGAGCTGTGTTCACCAGACCGTAAATACAAGGTCGGCCCGTCTTAATTAGTGTTCGGTTGTTAGACTTTTATGGCATGAACCATTCCACTAGGGTCCCGTCTAGCCATTGTGGCTAGCCGACAGTAGAACAGTAGTGAATTTAGATGCGAGTTTATTGCTAGGGGAACCCCCGTGTTGACACGATTGTCGCGGGTTGGTAAATGTTCGCCATTAATAAAATGATTGTTTGTGGATTGCGAACATATGCATTTGCCCACACGAGTCATTCCATTTGATTGCAAATATAACGTTTTTCGTTCGCCAAATTTATGCTTTAGACAGTACAATTATGATATAGCCGTCACCACTACTAATGTCTCATTATTTCACGTAAGAATATGTCCCATTTCCCCACACCCCACTTTCTGTTTTGTATTTTGAAAGAATAAATAAAAAAAGGTTTTCTGTGGGACACTTTTATACTAATTATAAGAGGATGTTGTAAATGAATATGAACAGCCATGCTGTCTGACTGTTGATAGAATTTGAGATCTTCACAATCACCGGGTGTGACCATGTAGACAGAATCTCGTTAGGGTTTGTGATTTTTACATTTGCCCAATGACCATAGTGAGTATTGCTGGGGATACCAAACGTAACAGTTTATTATTAGAGGTTGTGAGTACCTATACCACGTAGATAGGATATATTTAGGATTTTAATCCTTCTTTGAGAGGCATTTAGAAGTTGGAGTACTACGTTAGGATAAGATTTATGGGTGACTTTAATCCTTTCTTTCTCTGTGGGTAATCCTTTCACGTTGATTGGAGGAAGTCACTCAACCAGGTCATGACAGGTCGTGAGTTTACTCACTAACTACTGTGAGCGTTTTTGGCATAACATCTTTTCTTGTATAAACATAGAAACGATGCTCACTCACTTACTGTTAATCTTCTGCACTTTGCTGGCAAAGTGGGGTCCGGGTAATCTTGTGGTTGCCCAGATCCAACCCAGGACCCACCCAACCCAGCCCTAATGGCTAACAACAGAAGTGTACGAGGTGAGATTCTGTCTCCAGTGTAAAAAAGTACAACTGACCAGCTTCAGTGGCAGAGAGTAAGGGTATGTCAGTTGATCGTGGCGTCATGGTAACCGATGATGTCACACTGGTCTGCAAAACATTGTGACGCAACTTCAATGCAGCGATACCTCCTGTGGAATCCAGTTATGGATTAAGAATTGACTTCAATATTGTTTGCGTTTATGGACGTGAAAGTTCATGATATTTTTTATTTGTGAAAAATACATTCTGCTCTTGCCTAGTGTAAATGCTATGTAAAACGATCCAATGATTATGTGTACGGTACAAATAAGTAAAAGAAATGAACTGAAGTTTTCTTTCAATAATTTCAATGATTTTATTTTAACTGGGGGCTATGCATATCACGCGTGAGCCACCGCGAATTAGTTGGCTTGTGGGCTCGGGCTAATGTCATTTTAGGTTAACCATCTAATGCAACGGACTCACTTGCAGTTTATCTATTTAAGAATTAACTTCAATATTTATTGTGTTTAAGAAGGTATATATCTAAATAAAAATTGTGTGCATACCATGCGTTCACTTGTTATATACACTCTCCGTATAAAACGCAAAGTGTGCATACCCCTTGAAGCACATAAATATATTTTACAACAATTACAACTTCATAAAGACAGTAACACAAACAAAGAGTAGACGATTCAAAATATGACACTGTACAGCGCAATGGTGCAACACAAGATCTACCAACTCTATTATCAGCCAGTCATGAAACAAATCCGAGGGTGTGCGTGGCCTAATGTTTGTTCAGTTTATGCAGAGTAAACTAAATCTATTTTATGGTCTCTGATTATGGAGCAGACGCAAAAAAATTAATTTCATTTTTAGCCAAACACTAACATGGAATCACTTACAGTTTATTTTTTGACAATTGAACAATGAAATGAACTATACATACAACACTATTATAATCACTATTGATATGGACACAATTACACAATTAAAGAAGTGTTCCTCCGTACAAGTATAATTCAGGAGCTATTTGTTATTAAGTGGCTCACCATAACGTTCCACAAAACAAACTTCATGACATCACAAACATCCTATATGGAACACCCTATCTCCTATCTAGTAAAGTAAAAACATTCTATGACCACGGCGCAATGGACCATATACCTAACATGCTACTGACTGGAGCTGGGACGAGTCCAAATCTACAGCCCGGGTAACCAACCCGACCCACTGGTGGTCTCAAGTGATTGGAACTCATTAGTGTCAATAAACAATATATCAAGTGACCATCCACAGGTCCAAGTAGTCATGTGAGCACTTCAATAACAAGTAAACCATATCATATCTACTAAGAATAGAGTGAAGTATTGGTATCTCTTGAGCAGATTGGGATCAAACCACGGGCTTTTCGCCTTCGCGGCCGACACCGTACTCACGAGAACACGGAGGCAATTTCATAAAGAGAACCAGGTTGCTAAACACATAATGTGATGTGTAATGATGTGGACATGATATGATATGATCATTCATATCCCAATCGGAAGAGTCCATTTTGAGTTGTTATTGTGATTTTAACACCAGCGATACCGATGATTGAAAGCATGCAGTGGTTGGTGTGACTACATGAAGTTGACTTCGTGTGTCTGACCTTCACCACAAACATACAGTGTGTCATGTCTATCTACATACAATCCCCGTGGATCAAAGCCAATGTCCTGATGATCTGTGACATAATCCCCTGTCTCTGTCAGCCGTATCACCTTGTTCTTGTCTGCAACCAGGATGTCTCCTCTTAGAGTAGTTGAGATACCACAAGGGATCAGTGTTCTGTCTCCGGTAGGGGCGCATCTCCACACAACATCCCCCTCTGACGTCACACATGTCACAGACTGCTCACCCCTGTCAGACACGAGTATGTTGCCCTTGTTGTTGACACACATGTACCAGGGGGAGGGAAACAGTGTCTCATTGTTGTGTGTAGTGACTGACCTCAGCACATGTCCCGCCATGTCCAGGATATCAACAGAGTCCCAAGTACCTGCTGCTAGAGATGAAGGACTCAGAAAAGCGAGACTGACGTACCACTTGCTTGTTGTGATGGTTGAGAGCAGCACCAGGTCAGGGGTCACTTCTACTGTTACAATCTGACTGGATTCAGGGACAGCAACCATCACCTGGTTCTCCTTCAACTGTGTCACACCCCATGGAGAATCGTCCAGGGGAAGTTTTCTGTGGCATGTCAAGTTGTTTCTAGTGTAGAAGGATTTCACACACTTGTTATATACGTCAGTGACTACAACTGTCTGTATACCATCTACAACCAGGAATGTGATGTCACGTAGATAAGGCTCCACCTCATCACCCGCCATTCTCCCATCTATCACGTCAACCAGCACTGGAGCTCGAGGCGGCAGACATGTGCCCTGATCCTGATATGTGACGTCAAACTTCCCAAGTTGTAGGTCATCTAGGATGTGCTGGACGTTGTCAGTGTCAGATGTAAACCTGATGTCATCTATTCTCGGTGTGTCTGCTGTGTCTGTGTCCCTGACATCCCCCAACTCTACAGCCCCCGACTCCCAAGTCTGATACGCGTCATACAGGTCCATCTCACATTCCGATACCAAGGCCTGGTCAATGAACTCACAATGTTGTTTGTACATCTGCATCTCAATCTCTTCAAGTTTGACATCTGCTTTAAGTTCCTTGGTTTGTTTGTCTGTAATTTCCTTGACTTCATTCATCAACTGTTTTCCTTTCTGCTTTATGTTGGCTATGGCTCTCTCAACAGCAGATTTAATATGATTTGCTACTGCTATTTTGTTTTTCTCACTTCCGTTAATTTTCTCATCTGTTTTCTTAACAAATGTTTCTTTTCTATGTATTTTCTTTGATAACTGTTTAGCATGCCTTCTTAAATGGTATTTCAGGTTTGGCAACATTGACTGAATGGTAACGACAGACTCGCATTTCCTATGGTAAACAACACAACACGTCTGACACACAGCTTTGTGGCAGTCTTTACATACAAGCTTTATAACCTCATCCTTGTGTTCCCTGCACATGACCTTGCGTCTCCTCTTCACCTTGACCTCTCCTGAAAGGTCACAGATTTCATGGTCATGTGATGCTGGATTTGCAACATGCATCTTGACACATCTCTTGCAGAGGGACACTTGACACTCAGTACACCATGAGGCTCCCGGAGTTGTCTCCCCTAACTTCTCACACACTGAGCAACATGAAGCGGAACCTGTAAGTGGACATGTCTATAGTTATTTGACATATCAGGACAATATTTATATAAATTAGAAGATTGAGAATCCAGGTAAAATCACCCCCTCTCACCTATATTCAATGCCCGAATAGGATGGTGGGTGTAGGCTTGGAGATAAAGTGTTGGCTCGTCACGCCCATGGGTTTGATGTGTGAAGCCCCATATTGGCATGATTGGCAGTGGCGTACAACTGAACTCATTCACCCAGTTACATGTATGTACATGTAGTTTCAAATGGTACAATTGCACTTATAAGTGTACAGTTCTGAACACTATTATCAGGGGCGGTGGGGAAGCCTAATGGTTTAAGTGTAAGCCAGGTTTGATTCCCCACATGAGTATAATGTGTGAAGCTGCAGTGATATCGCTGGAACATTGCTGAAGGCGGCAAAAATACATACTCACTCACTCACTCACTATTATCAACCTGAAACTGCCATTTGTAGATGTTTTCAGATAATAATATTTTCAAGTGCTTTATGGATGATCTGATTATATTAGCATCATGTAAACCGATAATAATCAGCAGGCCCCCGCAGTGATATCGCTGGAACATTTTCCTGATGTCAACATATATTGTAAATATTTCTTTGCCGTGATTACAGTAAAGTCATGTTTGTAACAAATGTACATTTTCTGGAGTCGTTTAGTGGAGTCAATTGGTATCATTTAACATACTGTTAACAGCAGTACTGTAATTATACTGCATGTTTAAACAAATAATGAGTACCCTTTAACATGCCTTCATTACAAACATGATTCTTATTACTAGATTTCAGTTTGTGAAATGAATGTGCAGTTCATAATATAATAAACCATTACCTGTTTTGACAACGTCAGCTTGTGTGTCAATCAGCCCCTGAATAATGATGCTGGGTTTGATCTGGGTGGCCCACTCTGCCACGGGCCTGCTTGGGTGGGGGACCTTTGTATCTTGTCGACAGCAGAGACAGGGGATCGTCTTGGACTGTACAGCATCTGGTCTGGTTTGAATGTATCCTGTGACACATTTCCTGCAGAATGTGTGATCACACCTCAGTGTACAGGGGTCTGTGTACAGTTCCTGGCAGATCACACAGGTGAGGAATTCTGTAACTTTCTCAGCTCGTGACGTCGCCATCTGTAAAACATAAATAACTGTTCGCTTTTCCAAGAAATAATTTCAGCTGAAGTTGTTCCGTCTTTGTAATGGCGTTACATGTGTTGTGTTTGAGACGATAACATTTCTTGAGTGCGACTTCGGGCTAACATTCCATACCAAGCTGACACGCGATGATAGAACTGAAATACTGCAAAACGCGGCATTACACCAATTGCACTCACCCCGTAAATAACTTGTGTGCTCCACTAAGTATGCTGAAACGCCTCTGTAAATCCATGTCGAATGAGTCTTTAACATATCATTTCTTGTAACAAAAATGACCATATCGACCAATCCATAGTGCTACAGAAGCGTGTGTCTATGTATTTGTTTATACTATTGTTTCAATAAAACATGTGCCTACATTATATTTTTTTATAAATTCTGTCATAAGAACAAGCTCGATTGTTGTTTCCACACAATAAAAGATTTACCTAGAATAGATGAACCGAAACTGAATATATGAATGTATAATGATCGTGTGAGATGAGATTTGATGTCAACTTCACTCATGTAGATGTGGCAGTAAACTGTCGTCATTGATTCAAATGCGCATTTGTTTTTATATCAAAAGCTAACTTTAAAACAACTACCAATAGGGTCTTGTATTTATGACCTGTAATCCACCTCCGTCAACACCAACCAAGCCTTGATTTACTGGTAATAGACACGCCCCCTCACAGTCACAATACAAGGGAGGTAACTATGAACGTTAGTATTCAGGACCAAGTCAACATATTTTTCTTGTGTCATTTTTACACGTCGACGAGTGACTGTGTTTACCTGAATGTCAAACATTTGTAAAACCCATAACAATAAAAGAAATTTAAATCAATATACTTTATATTTTTTTATTACCTTTGGGCCAACAATTCCTACTTTCGGTTTCTCTTCGTTTAATGTTTCGTGTGTTTTTAAGTTTAAATTTAAGAAATACAAACCTTTTATAAGTTTGATGCTGTCGATGTCCTGAATAAACAGGTATACTAGTTCTTCATGTGCACTGTGTGAGATTTAATTGTACGTCCTGGATGCCTTGAAATAACCAAATCCCGCCTCGGTTCACAGCTATGCCTGTCCCTTCCGCATGACATACAAGGGAGGTAACTGCAAAATCTCGACTGGTGGTGATTCATAAGCGATCAAATCTGATGGCAACGTAGGTTCCTGGATCGAATCAAGGATGATTCTTGTAACAACGCAAGAGATCGGCACATTTCAATGTACACACACGGGACACACTGTAAACAGCATTTTTGTAATATCCTAAGGTGTCCTACGTATTCGTATTCGTACAATGATGTGCCAACCTGCATGTAATGTAGTTTGCAGCAGAACAAGAAGTAAGAGGTTGGACCAGCGGTTATGTGGCAGGTGTGGTGATCGACATGTCATAAATGTTACAACTAAGAAATATACCACAGATAAAATAGCTTTTCCTGAAATGTAAAGCAAAATCATACCAGTATCACCAAGTAATGTTAACGGGCACACCGTTATGTAATGCAAGTCACTGCAAAAAATGAAATAATCTTGAAAGTGATATTGGTCCCTATTTCACCTCATCTCCGGGGCTTAGTGTTTAATTATAGCATTGTATGCCATATTACCGCGGTAGTTAATTTATAATGGATCGTAACGGCACACGCTCACAAACTTATTAAAAATGTCATACGCAAAATGTTCCTTGTTCTTGGTTCAACTTTTATGACACATCCATTAGGAATGATCGATGCTGATTTTCGTTACCGAGTTCGGTAAACAAAGTACATGTATCATCTCAAGTAACGGTACCACTGTGATGGGAGCTGTCTGTACAGTTTCCCCGCATCAGTTACATATGTGACAGTGGAGTTCAGTCAGTATCTACTGTTAAATTTACTTTCAGTATGTACAAATCAGTTTTAGCTGCATCTTGGCGCATTTCTAAAAGTTGTCTGAGCTGCAGTACTTGCAGTTACTACTTGTATCTTGGATGACTCTGTAGTTGTCGCCAGGTTAGGCTCACCCCATAACCTTTGCTTCATGGATGATTTCATTTTCACTGGCATCATCTGGTTAGTGTTTCATTTTACCTGACCTCAGTACATGCAGTTGTCGTTCATCAGGTGACCTCATCCTGACTCTTGTGTTCAGCTACTTGCATTGCTATTGAACTTTGAACTCTTGAAATATGGCCTTCTCCACACGCAACAGTGTTTTGATGTGTAGCACCCTACAATCAATTGATTGTTCCAAAATCGAAAAGAGATAACCTCCTAACCCATCTACATGATGGTATGGGACATCTTGGTAGGGACAGGGCTGTGGATCTTCTTTGGACATGGTTTTACTTGCCGGGAATGATCACGGATGTGGAGAAAAGGAGTCGCAGCTGCCAGAGGTGCGTGCTTCCCAAAGCTCCTAAACAAACTGAGTGTGCACTTTTAGTTAGCATCAAAACCATTCAACCGATGGAGTTGGTGTGCGTCGACTATCTCAGCTTGGATCCCTCCTCTGGTGGTTATGAGGATGTCCTGGTCATTACTGACCATTTCACCAAATATGCTGTTGTTGTCCCCACACGCAACCAAACGGCACATACTACAACCAAACTACTGTTTGATCACTTCATTGTTCACTATGGCATTCCATGAACGGTTGCACTCGGATAAAGGCCGGACTTTTGAGAGTGATGTCATCAAACAGTTGTGCAACATTTTGGGTATTCACAAAATGCGGATAACTCTTTATCACCCGATGGGTAATGGTTTATAAGAGCACTTTAATCGGTTGCTCTTTGGGATGCTCTGTACTCTTAAGGAGCAGCAAAAAGCAAAGTGGAAGGATCACCTTTCTCACTTAGTAAATGCCTAAAAACTGTTCTCTCCATGAGTCAATGGAGTTAACTCCCTACTTCTACATGTTTGGCAGAGAACCTTGGCTGCCTGTTGATGCTGCATTTGGTATATCCCTGGCCAATATTTCATCACCTGCTTATACGCAGTTTGCTGCTGATGTAGAGCGCAATGTAACACTGCATATGAGCTTGCAGCTGCAAACACTGTAAGGGCTCAGGCTAAACAGTGCAAAACCTATTATCTTAAGGCATGAAGAGCTACAAGCAAGGTTGATGACGTTGTATTGGTGAGTAACGTCAACATACGTGGGAAGCAAAAACTACTACTACTACTACTACTACTACTACTACTACTACTACTACTACTACTGCAGTCTCCTTCTCCAGTGTCAGCACTATCCCCATTGTGGGCACTGCCACCAATCACCCCGCCGCTTGCAAGTTGGTCACTCGCAGCTACACTATCCAAACCAGTACCAACTGCACCAACCAGTTCTACCCCTGGTAGTCCATGAGCCAAGACCGAAAATTTCACTTATCGGTACCACTCAGAGTGGCAAATTCTAGTTGCAATTTTTCACATGCTATATATGTCTAGTTTATGTTTTGATATGATAACCATCGCAGATCGGTAGCTTATTAGTAGTTTTAACCCATTAAATCAGCATACCCTAGGAAAAACAGCCATAAACACGTATTTTGTTAATGTAATTTACTCTGACACTAAAACGAGTACATACGGAATAGAAACATCATAGAGACCATGATTAATCTCTTGGGCACACAATCAGAACACTAGTGGCTTTGAAAGTTGAATTATATGTGTCCATAGTTGAGTAACTGGGCCTAATCACCGTCAAGCTCATCATCAGAGTCTGACAAATCTGATTGCTCTAACTGTGGTTCATCTTCCTTGGCTTGGTTGGTGCAGGTTTGTAGCTTACACATGTCTGTGCACTTCAAGCCATTGGTGAGGCAAGAACAATCTGGCAGTTTGCATGAGGGACATATTTGCAGGAGAGCAGCTGGAGAACGGCATCTGGTGCAGGTGAGCCACGCATCCACTGAATTGTCACCTTGCCGTCCTCATCTGTTGTCCAACCACACTCCTTGGGGCTTCGGACAATGGGCTGGGTCTGCAGACATCTCCTCCAGATGGCAGCCTGGTAGTTGGCACGGAGAGCATGCATGAACAGGCAGTCTTCACAAAGTGGCAGTTGGCTTGACTCCACTTCCCCTCGTCTGGCACAGAAGAGTTGCTGTCTGAGTCTGTCCACCTCGGTTGTCTGGGCAGAAGGCAAGTACTTTTGGCTGGTGATCTCCTGCAGCCCCTGGAACAATTCTGTTGATACCTCCCATGAACGACCAAGTTCACTGAAGGCGTCCTGGTAGGTCCTGTCTGACTTAATCCTCTTCAACGTTGCCATCTTCCCCCGGCCAGCAAAGTCACTGACTGTTTCACAGCCCGTGAACGCGTGCATGCCGACGAGTGCATTACAGACATCATCTGCCAGTTCCTGGTGTAGCTTCCGGATGTCTATGTACCTTGTGCGGCTCTTCGTCCCACATTTCTGGAATATTGGGCATGTGATACTGTTGCTGACGCCGAGGGTCAAGACCAAGACATCAGTATCATCAGCAGTGATGACTACACTCTTGTAGCCATGTTTCGCTGCATGCAGAGCTTGGAGCAGGAGGCGGGTGTCAGCTTCTTCTTGAGAAGACTTCAGCTCTCCAGTCTCCTCCCACTCTTCTTTGGTCATCTTATAGCAGATGTCTTCGCAGGTAACATACAGTACCTTGTTCTTGAGTTTCTCTCTTTGTCTTGCTTTCTTCCATTCTTCCACCAGGAACTTGATCAGTCTTGTCTTGTTAGACGAGCTGCTCAGTAACTTTCACCATTGCTGAATATTGTGACCAGGTGCAATGTTTCTGAATTGGATTCCTGTGTCTGACCCCCTGTTACACCGTTCTGCGTCTTTAATGGACGTCTCCTTGTACACTTCAAAGACGACATCCATGCGTTGGCTCTTCTTGCCTTCATGCAGAACAAGGGACAAGGCTGATTCTGCCAGCTGTTCGAAGGTTTTCTCATTACCGTTCAACTTCTGGATGAGGCTCATTCCATCTATTACCGGATGGATCTGGGAAATCTTCTGCTGGAGAAACTGTCTTCTCCAGTTCCCTGGCCAGGGCTGCTTTGTTCGTCTTGCAGTGGGACCCATCTCCGTTGGCGAGGGCCCATGGCAGAGGCCCCAGAGGATGAGCCAGTACCATACTCATGTGCAGTTTTCGACTCTCAGCTACAAGGATCATCTGACCAAATAATTTCCTGTCAGCTTTCAGGACCACTTCTTTGGCACGGCCTTTGCTGAGGGACTTCTTCCTGATGTCTGAGAAAGTTTTCAGGTTCTTCTTTTGCATCCTGTCGTGGAACTGTACATATGGGTCAGATGCTTCTAAGCGTTCTTGCTTGAAGGTCTGGTATGCATCTTCTCCTATCTTGCGAGCCCCGAGAAGGTCTTTGGCCACTTTTTTCGGCGCAGCAGTAGCAGTCGACAGACTGACAAGACTGACACTGACAGACAGTGTTGAAAAGATTCAACCAGCTCGCCTCCATCAGCTGAGCGAGGGATTGGATGTCAGCTTCGTCTCGTCTGATCCTAGGGAGCTGCAGATCAGGATGACTCAGGCAGTCATTTTGCCCTATATGGACCATACCCCTCAGCTGCTTCAGGTAGGTGCCCCGGTACTCTGATGTCAGGTAGTGTTTTGCAACCGCGCCAGGTTTCAGACTGAAACCTTTGGTGCCTCCAGGTGTCTGTGTGTCCTTGTTGATGGTCTCCTCAATTGTCTGATCAACAGGGATACACCCGAAGGGATTTGGACGACCAATCTGAACTGAAAACCCGCCCTGCATGAAGTGCTTGTGGACTTCAGGGTGTTCGATGGGCAGCCGAGACATGGTGGCATAGTAGTAGGTCAGGAAGCGGGTATAGTTGAGCTTGTCATAGGAGAAGCACCAGGGAATCATCTGTCGGATGGCTGCCACATGAAGCATCCAGTCAACCTCTCGAGAAGACCGATTGAGGCCCAGCATGATTTCGACCATGTCTACATAAGACATCCAGAAGGCTGAGAGGCTGTGTTCTCTGAGGGAGTTCAGGGAAGATTGGAACAGCTCCAAGATCCTCTTGCAGGAGTGGTCTTCAAGTAGGTTCAGGAGTGAAGCTTGGCATACATTACTTCGGAAGTTGACAATCCTCTGCAGGGTTTCGTCTAGGTGGTGAGGATTGTGGATATGGTTGTTATGCAACCATGGGAGAAAGCCTTGAAATCTCTTCCCTATGATGGAGAGGAGGTTGCAGATTGTGTGGAAGACCCCCATCCTGATGATTATGTTCTTGAACTTTTCGTGTTTCCACACTATCTCCGCAGCCTTGGCATAGAGTGCTTGGTCGAACACACACACAATCTCATTCAGCTGCAGGACTTGCGTGATGTGAAGAGTTTGCTCCAGAACTTCATTCACAGTGGACATGTTTGTTGCAGGAGCATTGATGGTGGGCAGGTAGCTCACAGTATCTTGAGCAACAATGACATCATTGCGGGTCAGGATGTTGAATCTGGTCCAGCTGCTGACTGTCTGGCTCATGGGGTCTGCTATGCGAGTCAGGAGCCAAATGTGATTCTTCACCTGGGCGCCGCGGGCTTCTCTAGTGTTAACATCCAGAGTCTCAGTCTTTGGTGGACCTGCTCGCTTCCCAGAATTGTATGCCCTGTGGTACCCCAGCCACTTTGGCCTGGACAGCAATGCCCTTGGCCCTGTGTGAGGTACCTTCCCCGCTCAATGTTTCTTCCCAACGGTCGATGTTGTCCCAGTCTAAGGTGGTGAATAACCCAGGATGGACATCTTGTTGCATACTCCATTTCCTCATCACCTTGTGTCCTCTTCTTGTAGGGACCAGCAGAGGAATCCACCTTTGTGAACACTCTGTAGCAGGACCTGTGGTAATGCCCCTCTGCAGCAACAAGTTCTCTGCTCAACAAAGCAAGGATTCTGCCGTCGTCCTTATCTATTGCTGCTTTGCGAACGGTCTCATCTGCACGCATCTCAAGACATTGGAGAAGAGGTTCCCTTGTTTTTGCTCCTTTGAGATACTTGCTTGACTTCTGGCAGAAAATGCAGACCTTGTCATACACCCTAGAAGTACTTGGTGCCCCTCTGCTTGATTTTCTGGAAGTGCCCTCTGCTGATTCACCGCTGGAAGTGGCACCTTTGGAAAGG
Organism: Haliotis cracherodii; assembly: GCF_022045235.1. Taxonomy (NCBI): domain Eukaryota; kingdom Metazoa; phylum Mollusca; class Gastropoda; order Lepetellida; family Haliotidae; genus Haliotis; species Haliotis cracherodii. The sequence goes on from NW_027266275.1 coordinate 6,932,664, forward strand.
ATCGAGTCCAGAAGCTTCTTCATTGTAAAAATACTACGGCATTTCCGATTGTACTGTATCTGTGGCACTTCACCTTCATCAAGGTTGTTTGCCAAGTCGAGAACTGGGGCATGCTGTCTGATCTCAGCAGCCCTGAGCAAAGTCTTCCAAGAATCATGGTCTTTCAGTGTCACCAGGGAGTACGAGTCATCATCAGAACAATGGATGAGACAGTCTGAGTGTGCTCGCTTCTTTGGTTGTGTGGTATTTCCATCCTGTGTTGAATCCATCATGGTCTCATTCTAGTTCTGCCACCTGCACAAGCAGAAACTGCTATCTTCAAAGTGGCACAATATTCTATTTGCAAAAACAAAATTGACATCGGCGCAACTAAGCAATACATCTGCAATGGTAATAACTTAAATAACTTACATATTTCATGCATCTTCAATCTACCGGTCATTATGACCTGGCCAGCTGAAAAAGCTCTTACATCTACCTGTCATTATGACTTGGTCAGCTGCAAAAAACTCTTACATCTACCTGTCATTTATTGAAGGCGCACCTGAAGCTGAAAGGTATATCATACATTATTTCATGTTATTAAACATTAAATTCAACGAAATGAAGACGGACATAATGTATTTGCCATTTTTTATTCATTGCAAAATTCCTACAGCCTTTCTTACACTGATTTAGATCAATTCCAGCTGCTATCTGAAATAAAAGTAGTTTGTGTCTTATGTTTAAGAACTGACGCTATAGTGCAAAGTGTGAAATCCGAGGTATGTGGAAATGTAGTAATAAGCTACTTCTGCGGAAAGGTTATCATATCATTTTGCACTTGTATTGACCCTATATACACGTTAGTACCACTTAGGTTTTGCCACCCCAGGTGGTACCGATATGTGCTCTGGCCCATGGACTATGGCACAGGACCGTCAACTCCACAGCCACTACTTCGGCAAGTAGGATGAACCCTCACAAAGCTGAAGTGGATGACATTTTGTTGTAGTACAAAGTGTCTGGGTGTGAGCATGTAATTATACACTGCCGCTATTGCATGGCGAGGTCGCCTTTTCCCAAAGGGGGAGTGCATGTAGCCAGGTGGTGGTGCTAACTCAATCTAAGTTAGCCACATAAGAAGTGCCCTTCGTATCCCCTAGCGATTCATTATAAATATGGCAGTTGAATGTCAGCCAACTAGCATCAACCTGGATGCCCATTTACAGCCTCCTATATATTTTAGATATGTCCACCACTTCATATCACTGTGTAGCATATTGACTTCGTTTGACACCTGTCAGATGCTATCTTCCTTCTGTTTGGCCCTTGGTCCACTTCTTTAAACTTCCTTTCCCACCTGCCCTCATGCATTCTTATGACACCTGTCGGATGCTACCTTTCTTCTGATTGGCCCTTTAGTCCACTTCTTTAAACTTCCTTTCTCACCTGCCCTCCTCATGATTCTGCATGAACTCTCGTGGAGGGAGGTCTCTTATTTCAACCTTCCCTCCCATCATCTGATAAAAACAAAGAATAAACAAGTCACTTGTTAAGTAATAGTTGTACACCAATTTCTGTGATCCATGTGAATTTTTACATAATCTAAAGGATTCTTTTCATGAGAACGCAAATTCCACCTGAAGGTCTTCCAAAATTTGCTATCTTATTCCTTTCTTATAAAGTATCAAAATTTAGCTTCTGGGTTTCATGTTTCTCTCAAACAAATTATGTCAAATGAATTATAAAATGATAGACACTCACAATTAGAAAATTTTGAGATCAGTCCTGATGTATTTCAAAACACGAGTTTTACAGCATTAATGATGTGACTGTTAGATTCAGACGGCGCCCCCTGTATATCCGGACCCTTGCCACGCCCAAATCTCTTCTTTGTCGGTCTCCCACCTCTGCCTGCGTTACCTCTGTTGGCCCGACATGGGCTTGTTTCCGTCACGTGACATGGGTCGAGACACCTCTGTATTAACGCGTAAGGCGTGCGTATCACTTGCAGGAGCAGACGACAGTTTACCGCCTTTGTAGAAATAATGTTTACTTGTCTTTTTCTTTGCATTGCATTATTTCTGATCTCTGGTTCATCCTCAGATGATTCGCTATACCGTAGCCTCTGGAAGTAAAAGAACATGTAAAGTTCAGAGTGTTTATTTTATCGTCCCAATGAACCATTTTCGCAATAAGCCCCCCACCCCCCACCCACCCACCCACCCCCCCACTTCCCCACACCCTCGATATCCCTCAGTTTCAAAAGTTAATTGTCATCAGTTCTGGCAAAGTTCAACACTTCCAATGTTTTATTTTTGCAAACAGAATCAGCTTCGTTTGTAAACCTCAAAACCATTATAGATGTCATCAACGGTTTCATTAACAACATTTATATCTAAACTCATGATGTTATTTTCTTCTTTTTTCTCCTTGGGTTGTTTTTTTCAAGGTATGTGACGGTACTAAGTAACATCGGAATATTATACCTCTTTGAACTGATCTCGTTTGTTAGTTTAACTTCTGAATCTTATATTTGCTGAATGATTGCTTTTTCGTGTCTTTTGGATCTTTGTTTAATGGTCTGGGATTGAACTCCTGTCTCCTGGATGTCTCCTGAGAGATATATAAGAAACCTGCATATGGGTTGCACATACAACTGTCTCGAGAGCAGTCTCGTTTTTCGAATGTACACAAAGGATTGCGATTGTACCCAGATATATGAACGTTTATTCTGGTGTCAAACCTACTCAAGCAGTATCCATTGCGGTGTTGATCAATAAGGTTGAATTGTGTTCATCTGTTTGTGACCCCATGGCTGTTAGTAATACTAAACCAAGGTTATTTGACACGACCCCAATAGCAATACTTTTGACAAACTTGGAATCCATACTGGTATTATCTATCCCACAACTTATGAAACGTTGGCGTATATTCTGTACCTGGTTGGTGGTAATACCCAACAGCTTGAGGGGCGGTCGGGTAGCCAAGTGGTGAAAGCGTTCGCTCGTCACGCCAAAGACTTGGGCATGGGTGCAATGTGTGAAGCCCATTTCTGGCGTCCCCCGCCGTGATATTGCTGGAATATCGATAAAGGCGGTGTAAACCATACTCACTCACTCACCCAACAGCTTGCAGGCCAAGACGACCGTGTTAATGAAACCATGCCATCCGCGTTAGCGCTTTTAAGATTCGTTGGGGGTGTTACAAACATAGACGTTAAAATATCAACTTTTAATTAAACGAATTTTAAGAGCAAGTTTTCATTTTCACTCGTTTGTCTCGGTCTTCGTATTGTGCATTACACTTGCTACATCATGATGTAAGAAAAAGGAGTAAATATATGCTCTGAAGCGTTGTTCCTCATAATAAAGAACTTGCCAAACACTTCATACCTAATACTGTTAGTGTCCCTTTACTAAAATGTCATTTTTTTCATCATGGCCTTGAGTGCAGATTATGAATATGATAACTCGCTGGATCTTCAGTATTGCCAAATTGACATATGTTTTGAGAAAGAGTCTTTCTTCACAGAAATGTTCAAAAGTAGATAAGTATTAGCACATGAGGTTATGCTATGAGAGAAACTCATTCTGTTAATGTCACTATATTATGAAGTCATTGTTTTATTTTCATCCTCGCCTGGAGTGTAGATTGTAAATAATTATGATAACTAACTGGATCTGGAGTAGGTATTAGCAAGTTATGCCTAGCTTTAGGAGAGACTCATTCTCCATGAAAACGTTCAAAAGTAGATTTTCTTTTCTAGCGCCATTCTCTCCATGTCATCCACCAGTCCGGCAAACCTCTTCAAATCTAACTCTTTGCACTTGACAAACCAACTAACAAACTCCTCTCCCAATGCTTTCACCAGATCTGTATCAGCTTCGAGATCCTTTAAAGCCTCGTTGAGGGTATAGGGAAGAGCTTTGCCCTCTTTCAAACTCGCCGGAGGTGGGCATACCAGCTTGTTCTTGACCCCATCCAAGCCGGCAGCAATTGTGGCCGCCATGACAATGTAGGGGTTGCTTCTTCCGCTCGGCATCCTGTTCTCTAGGTAGGTTCCTGAAGGTCCGTGGTTCTTGACACGGAGAGAGGCCTCGCGGTCTTCAATGCCCCAGAAGATACTTCCTGGAGACCAAGGCTGGTGAAGTCTCCTGTAGCAGTTGATTGTGGGTGAAGTCAAAGCAGTCAGAGCCTTGCTGTGTTTCAGGATTCCTGCAATCCACTGTTTTGCAGTTGTTGATAACCCATCACTGGCCATTTGGTCATAGAAGGTATTTTCCCCTGTATCTTTGGAGAGCAATGAAAAGTTGTAATGGGCCCCACATCCAGTTTCCTCCAGATCCAGCTTGGACATAAAAGTGGCCATCAGGCCATTCAAATCAGCCATCTCCAGTAGGCCTTGTTTTAGCTTGACTGTTGAATCAGCTCCTTCTATGCCATATTGCGGTTTCATCACAGCTTCAAACATTCCTGACGCGTATTCAGAATGGATTTTATCCAAATCAACGCCTGCTTTGAACAAATCTCCGTCAAACTTGAACAGGAGTGGCCCATTTTTGTTTTGATTTCTGTGACACATGATGGCCTTTCCATTAAATATTGGTTTCATTGTATCAGCATGGAGCAGAAAATATTCTATTTCAAATCCAGAATATAAATCTAGGCCGAGTTCATCTAGACGTTTGATCTGTTGCCTCAGAACGTACCTAGGACAGGCTTCCTGGGGAGAGTTATCGGTCTTCCATTGGGATTCACACAAAATTTCAGCGACCTTGACCTTGCCATCTCCTCCCCACGGAATCGGTCTAAGTGTATCAAGGTCGGGCACAAGGGTCATGTTTCCATAGTGATAACCTTTCTCATGCGGTAAAGCAACCACTTCAGTTTCATGGCCGAGCATCAGCAAACCTGAAAGAAGATGTACTATGATTAACAGTTACCTTGACGGTTGACTTCACTGAACTAATGTTCTGCATTGGTTTAGCTCACTTAGCTAGTATTTACGCACTAAGATTAAGAAAACAAATACCTTCTGCTGTGGCACATTGAAACAGAAATGTTGAAGATTATAGCTCAGTTTGTTTCACAATTGTAATCACGTTCGTGGACGGTACAGTAGTTTATCTGGCCTTCAATGTTAAGTGAACCAGGGGTTATAGATTCTGCTTGCCTTATTTTGTTTCTAGTGAGACCTAAACACAGATATTTAGTTAAATACGCCACACGTCCTAAAAGTTTTATCATCAAATCTTTATGTTGTTCAAAGTAGGTAGGCATCTGTAAATACGAATACATAAACAGCTATAACAATACAACCAGATTGATAGAATCTGTATACTAATGGCATAAACCAGCTGTTGTAATGTAATGTGTAATGTGAGAATCCGTAAGGTCGTTAGCCCACATAATTCAATTGTCATAATTCAATTTATCATATAATGTTACCCTGTCTGGCGCTCGGCATTAAGGGGCTAAAACAAGGACTGGTCGGCTTGGAGTCAGTATACTGTGTCTGAGTAGGGTATCCCTGTTAAATGCGGCATGGTATCTCAGTGTGTTGGCACTATAAATCGGCATAAGGCTTGACAAGTACATGCTGCCACACTCACGTGCATGCACGTCGCTATATAAGTGCAATAATCTGGGACGCGACGTTAAACCCCACTTCACCTCACCTCACCTATCATATAATGGGTACGTTTCTCGGCAGGATAAAGCCAGCGGATAAAAACGATATCCGTTTGGGATAGAGAAACAAATAGCAAAGGTCATGTAGAGACCACGTTCAGTGTTTATAAGCAAATCATTCGGCGATCGAGGCAGAATTAACCATCGGGAATGACATTTATGACAAAGAGGTTATCACGTAGTTGTGTGTTTGGGGATATCTTTATTAGGAATAAACACTTCGTATTTAGCTCGCCAAATGCAATGTTTATTCCTTCGTATAATCGGGTGACGGTTGACCTGATCAGTATCTACAAATATTAACCTTTTATCCCTAAGTGTTGTCTTATGCAGTACACTTTAGTCCTTTGCCTCTGGCTTATTGTTTATAGCTTCGCTATAGATTACCGGTGTAACTTTTTATTTGGTAAAACACAGTTAAAAGCAGAGTCCACTGTACGATTCCGACTACATCATAAGCCTGTGTTTCTGAATCACTATCAAATAGTGATGATACCAGGTTTCGCGAAATGGTGAGCGTACCCTGCCTCACCGGGTCAAACACATGCAAAGGCAAGTCAATTGTTAACTCAAAACCACGGGAACACATAACCTAGTGCAATATCCCAGTATCCCAAGATACACTTTTATTAACTGCAGGGTTCGCTGATGCTTGGTTAAAACACATCTGTGACGTCATTCTATTGTTTGAACGCTCCATTATTTTTAAGGAATGGAGAGTTACTCGGACATTCCGCTCTACGTAATTCATCAATGGAAGGATTAGAATAGTAATAGGGCGGCAACAATATTTCTCTACTCGAATGAAAATAAGGACATTCCAAGAGAAAATGAAACTCATCGATAGAACGTGTAAACAGTGTGTACACAAAAACATTTGGGGATCATCATATGCTTTAACTGTGTATAATGCTCTTTCAACTTCCTAGATATGAATATGCATGTAGTCACCTTCAATTCACCTTAAATAATCGGAGTGATGAGCGAACGCTTTAATCACGAGGTTACCCGACCGCCCCTCTCAAACTTAAAACCGCATATACTTGCACTACATCAGGTTCAACTGAACTAGCTGTAATTGTACTTTATTCATAGCACGTGTAAGAGCGCCCTTGTGGTCAGGTGGATAGACAGTATAGTAAGTCAAAGTGGGGTAGTTTTGTTAAACCGCGGCATGGTATCTCTGTAGGCAAGTACTACAAAACTAGCATGAGTGCGGACTGTTACAAGCAGCCACACACACACTCACACGCGCATGCACACACACACACACACACACACGCGCGCATGCACACACACACACACACACACCTAAACACGCGCGCGCGCACACATACACAAGGACACCCATATGCATGCATGCAAGCACGTCGCAATGTAAGTGCTATAATGTTATATCACCAATACCTCTGTGAAAAGGTGAAACTCTCTTCCATGTATGGAAGGGTTTTCTCTGTCGAAGTTGCATTGACATCCGGCATGTATAGACAAGCATGCGAAAATGATTCCATAATTTACAGCTTACCCTCAAATGTGTCAAGCCCTCCTTCCAAATACTTAGCAGCGTTGCGGCTTGGTACTACATGGCCACGACTTGTTCCATTGATATCACAAATAGCAAACCTGATGTAGTCATAGTTCGCAATCCCCGAACGGACCCGTTCCAGCTTCGACATGATGATGTGGTGGCGATGTAGTCAGTCAATGAGTATGTCTGATGTGTTATGTTCGCAAATGTCACTATAAAACGTTTAACGAGAGAGTTACCACGTCACGAGCCCACAGGAAGTGGTAGTGATGAAATCTGTTTTAACGCCGGTATTCAATTTCTGCATTTGTGTCTATAAAGCAAGCTGTTACGTCTGTGCCGCAATAACCAGATGCAATGTTTTGATTGTCATATCACTACAGGCACTAACAGGCGAAATACCCCTGGATCTACGCCGAGAACATCTAACAATAAATTACTGGGCTTCAACCCAACAAAACCAACAAATCCTTAAAACCAACATAAACCCCAGACTCCAAGCTCTGGCTCGCAAAACCATCAATTAATACCAATCACTCAACGCATAATAAATTACCTAAATACACACAACCTAAATAATTTTATTAAACACAGCACCAAATAACACCTTCATACCTAAACTCCAAACCCCCCAAATCGACACATCTCTCTTCACCAGTCTAAATATAGAAACTGATCCAAATACTGCTAAATCCACCACACTAGCATACATTCACGAAAAATAGCCAAATTGGTGCCACATTTACATGATCCGGGCTCGAAGCGCACAGGATTCGGCATCCACATCAACAAACTCAAAAAAGAAACAAAATCCTATAGGCTCCCAAATAATCAATCAATTTCCACAGCCGAATTAATGGGGATAGTAACAGCTAAAAAAATAGGGGGTGTTCCCACTTTGCCGGCAGGTATTGTCTAGGGTAATTAACATAATCCACAAACAATCGAGTGATTAAACACAAATTAATTCAAGGTGAGGTAGCTCTTATTCCAACTGATTACCATATGAACCCATTTCTTTCACATAATTCTTCAAACACAATTCTTTCACATAATTCTTTACTTTCATATACAATTTTACATACATTTACATTTGCACATCATACATTATATCACAACAATAAAATATTACAATCCAACCAGATGAGAGACGGCATCTCCATATTGCATCATTGTCTTGCTATTATTCTGAAGACAGACTTTCAGGCGGTCTAGTTCATGCTCCAGTTGGCGATACTGTTTCTTCTTGTGGCGTCTCTTACCACCAGATTGGAGCTGACTGATGGTCACTTCTGTCATTGATTGTTCAGATTTTATAAGGGTGATGAACCTGAAGATGTTGGGATGGTAGGTGGTCATTTTGTTGATTCTTGCGTGCCACCCCTCAACATAAGGTGGTTCGTGGGCCTAGCATGTCAAAATGGTTCCACATATTTCTGTCTTCTCCCTCAACCCACTGCTCAGTTACGTAATCAGCAAACTTCGAAATTGAAGGGTCTTCCATGTTAGCAGCTTTAAGGGCATTGAACCAGAAATCGTAGATATCTTCAGGTCTCAGTAGAGGTAGGGCAGAAGCTCTCCTCACGAACAAGTTCACATCTGGGTTGTTTGCAAAGGCACTTTGCAGACCACACTTCTGGACATTGCGCCAAACTGCCTGTCGATAGTGAAAGATGGTTCTTGGTCTTAGGTGCAGGTTGCGGGTTTCAGCACTCTGTTGGAGGATGGTGAGGAAGCGCTGATATGTTGATTGCTTCTTGTTGGGCAGGAGGGCATACACTAAAGGAAACATTTTTCCTTCAACAAGGGCGTGAACAGTATAAAGCTGAACGTTCCATCACAGAACAAGACCTCAGCGACAGACACATGTGGCGCAAGTTTTGGGTTGTGGAGAAGATGAGCATATCGTCGTCTTGATGTAGCAGGAAGTTTTCGCCGTTGTTGGTTGTCTTATACATGTCAGGAAGGTTGATGTCAGATCGTCGAAGAGGAAGAGGAGGGAGTTTTTTGGCTCCAGTGCACCTTCTCTCCCCTCCTACTCTTTATGCTGAATTTATGACCCTGGTAGCAAAGGTTCTGACCACCACGACTATTTGGAATAAATCGCACATTCACTTGTACATTCGCCATGATGCAAGGAAGTAATGATGAAATACTTACTTACTTACTTTGGAGATTTAACGTGCGCTTTCCGACTGATGCGTATTTCGCACACGGGCCCGGCCAGGCCATTTAATGTGTTTCCGAAAGGGGCGAAAGTTGTGTGTGCAACCCAAGAGGGGGCTTTAGGGGCTGCTTATATAGAATTTTGAGATTTGGAATAGATGCCGATGGGGTTGGGGAGGAGAACTAAGGGAGCTGGGTATGGTGGATGTTTGTTTGTTTGTTTGTTTGTTTATGTAATTTTGATTTGGTAGATTATAGTGTTTTTAGATGCGTTTTATTAGTTCCGTTTTGATTAAGAATACGCCTAAGACCTTGAAGTTTTCTAGTTTATTTTGTGGGCTTAGTATTGCTTCTAGAGTGAGAGCCTTGTTTAGATTGAGGGTGGTTTGTAATGCGGTTCGATGTGTTAGGTAGTGTGTGCAGTGGATGAGTGCGTGTTCTGGGGTTTCTAGTTGTTTGCTGTGTGGGCAGTTACCTGTAGTGTGTTTTTTTTATTTTTTAGATGGTTATTTAGGTTGGTGTGTCCTGTTTGGAGTTTAGTGATTACTCTGTCGATTTTTTTTATGGATGGTGAATTTTTGGTTTGGTTAGTGGTTTGCTGAGTACATTTTTGATTTGGCTATTTGAGTTTAGATAAAGGTTATGCCATTTTTTGGTGATTTTTTGCTTGTTTCCGCTTTTAATTTCTGATTTTGAGATTGGAAAGTTTAAGCTTATTTCTGGGATTTTGAGGGATAGTTTAGCTGCTTTATCGTCGTTTTCATTACCGTATATTCCTACGTGGGCGGGTATCCACAAGAAGGTTATTTGTTTGCCTGCCTTAGTTAGGTCGTTGGAGCTTTTAAGTATTTGATTTATTAATTTAGGTCGGTTTTTGGTATTTTTGTTTTGGAGGGCTTGCAGTCCACTTAGGGAGTCGGTAAGTATTAGGATTTTTTTGTGGTTTTTGGATTCTTGATTATGGAGGGCTGAGGCCATGCCCATTAGTTCTGCCGTGAATATTGATTGGTTGTTTGGGAGTCGGAAGGATTGTGTGGTTTTAGTTGGTTGTGTGGTATGGACTCCGAAACCTGTGTGTTTGGAGGTCGGATCTGAAGATCCGTCCGTGTAAATGTGACACCAATTTGGCCAATTTTCGTGAATGTATGCTAGTGTGGTGGTTTTAGCTATGTTTGGGTCGGTTTGTTTATTTATTTGGCTAGCTAGTGTTGTGTCTATTTTGGGTATTTTAAGTTTAGGGGTGAAGAGATTTGATTGTTTGCAGTTTTGTTTAAGATTTTTAATTTGGTGTTCATTGAGGTAGTTTGTTATTCTTTGGGATATTGGGGTAAGGAAGGGGTGTTTACGAGCTAGAGCTTGGTTTTTGATGAAATACTTACTTACTTACTTACTTTGGAGATTTAACGTGCGCTTTCCGACTGATGCGTATTTCGCACACGGGCCCGGCCAGGCCATTTAATGTGTTTCCGAAAGGGGCGAGGGTGGTCTGTGCAACCCAAGAGGGGGCTTTAGGGGTTGCTTATATAGAATTTGGGAATTTTGAGATTTGGAATAGATGCTGATGGGGTTGGGGAGGAGAACTAAGGGAGCTGGGTATGGTGGATGATTGTTTGTTTATGTGATTTTGATTTGGTAGGTTATTATGGTTTTAGATGCGTTTTATTAGTTCCGTTTTTATTAAGAATACGCCTAAGGCCTTGAAGTTTTCTAGTTTATTTTGTGGGTTTAGTATTGCTTCTAGAGTGAGAGCCTTGTTTAGATTGAGGGTGGTTTGTAATGCGGTTCGATGTGTTAGGTAGTGTGTGCAGTGGATGAGTGCGTGTTCTGGGGTTTCTGGTTGTTTGCTGTGTGGGCAGTTACCTGTAGTGTGTTTTTTAAATTTTTTTAGGTGGTTATTTAGGTTGGTGTGTCCTGTTTGGAGTTTAGTGATTACTCTGTCGATTTTTTTTGATGGATGGAGAATTTTTGGTTTGGTTAGTGGTTTGCTCAGCACTCTTTTGATTTTGCTATTTGAGTTTAGATATAGGTTATGCCATTTTTTTGTGATTTTTTGTTTGTTTACACTTTTAATTTCTGATTTTGAGATGGGTAAGTTTAAGCTTATTTCTGGGATTTTAAGGGATAGTTTAGCTGCTTTATCGGCGTTTTCATTACCGTATATTCCTACGTGGGCGGGTATCCACAAGAAGGTTATTTGTTTGCCTGCTTTTGTTAGGTCGTTGGAGCTTTTAAGTATTTGATTTATTAATTTAGGTCGGTTTTTGGTATTTTTGTTTTGGAGGGCTTGTAGTCCACTTAGGGAGTCAGTAAGTATTAGGATTTTTTGGTTGTTTTTGGATTCTTGATTGTGGAGGGCTGAGGCCATGCCCATTAGTTCGGCCGTGAATATTGATTGGTTATTTGGGAGTCGGAAGGATTGTGTGGTTTTAGTTGGTTGTGTGGTATGGACTCCGAAACCCGTGTGTTTGGAGGTCGGATCTGAGGATCCGTCCGTGTAAATGTGACACCAATTTGGCCAATTTTTGTGTATGTATGCTAGTGTGGTAGTTTTAGCTATGTTTGGGTCGGTTTGTTTATTTATTTGGCTAGCTAGTGTTGTGTCTATTTTGGGTATTTTAAGTTTAGGGGTGAAGATATTTGATTGTTTGCAGTTTTGTTTAAGATTTTTAATTTGGTGTTCATTGAGGTAGTTTGTTATTCTTTGGGATATTGGGGTAAGTAAGGGGTGTTTACGAGCTAGAGCTTGGTTTTTAGGGCTGATGTTTTGGTTTATTAAGTTTTGGATGAGAGGGTTTGATTGGGACGCGGCCCAGAAATTTAAGCTTAGCTGTTCCCTGCGTAGACTTAGTGGCATTTCTCCTGTTAAGGCCTGAAGTGAGGTGTAGGAGGTGCCATGTTGGGTGCGTGTAATGAGTTTGAGAGCCTGATATTGTATTGAGTCAAGTTTTTTGGATAGAGAGTTGTTTAGGGTGTTGTATATGGCGCAGCCGTAGTCTAGTTTTGATCTAATTAGGGATATGTAGAGAGAGAGGAGAGTATCTTTGGAGGCTCCCCAGTTAGAGCCAGTTAGGCATCTTAGGGTGTTTAGGTCTTTACTGCATTTAGTTGTTAGGTTTTGGATGTGAGCATCCCAGGTGAGATGTTCATCGAAAATAAGTCCTAAGAATTTGGTTTGTTTTTGAAATTTGATTGTTTGGTTGTTTAGCTGGAGGATTGGGGAGGCGGGTTTCATGTTTTTATGTTTGAATACTATTCCTGTTGTTTTTTCTGAGTTAAGGGAGAAACCCCATTTGTCAGCCCATTGTTGTATTTTATTAAGAGATTTTTGGAGTAGATTTGTGGCCATTTTCATGCTTTTAGTGCGGATCCAGATGGCTCCATCATCCGCGAATTTTGATGTGTTTACTTTAGGGGATAGACCCTCGAATAGATCGTTTATCATTATATTGAAGAGGGTGGGGCTGAGGATACTGCCCTGTGGAGTGCCATTTTCTAGGGGACATTGGTCCGATAGAGTTTGGTCTATACACACGGTTATTTTACGATTGTTTAGGAAGTCCTGGATGTAGTTTATTATCTGACCTTTGAGTCCTATTTTTTTAAGTTTTTGTATTAGCCCATCGTGCCATACCTTGTCGAAAGCTTTAGAGAAGTCTAAGAAGATGCCTGTGGTATATTGTTTATTTAGTTGTCCTGTCTTAATATCTTGTTCTAGTCGGGCGAGGTTATCTAGGGTTGAGCGGCCAGGAGTGAAACCGCTTTGATCTGGGTTTATGGTGTTATTTTGGGTTAAGTAATGTTGTAATCTATTTTTAGCCATTGATTCCATTACTTTACATAAGTTTGAAGTTAGGGATATTGGTCTATATGAGTTAGCTTGATTAGCTGGTTTATTAGGTTTAGGGATTGGTATGACTAGGGCCTGTTTCCAGGGTGTAGGAACCTGTCCGTTTAGGTAGATGAGATTGTATAGTTTGAGTAGTGCCTGGAGCAGTTTTAGGGGGAGTTTTTTAATTATTTGGTAAGAGGTTAGGTCTAATCCTGGGGCTGTGCCCTTTTTCCTGTTTTGGATTACGTAGAGGAGCTCCTCCATTGTGTAGGGTTGATTTATTTCTAGATTGTTATTGTTTGGTTCTTTTGTGGGTTTGTTTTCTGTTTTAAGTTTATCTTGGAATTTTTGGCTGAAGTTGCTGTTACTGCTAACGGCCGAAAAGTGGTTGGCGAGATTATTTGCTTTTTGGGCGGGGTTGGTTGAGTTGTTAATGTTAGGGGTTTTTTTATGTCGTTTTAAGCCTCTAATGGCGTGGATTTTGCGCCAGACCGTTCTGGCATCTGTACGGTTATTTATACCTTCGCAGAATTTTTTCCAGTCTCTACTTTTGGCTATTTGGACTAGTTTTTGAACCTGGTGGTTTAGTTCGTGGGCTATGTTTAAATATTTGTAGTCGCGTTTTGCTTTATTGAAGGCTGATTTACGTTTTCGTCTAGTCTGTTCTATTTCCTCATTCCACCATGGTACCGTCGGTTTGCCTGTCTTAGATACTTTGAAGGGGATGGAGGTTTTGGCTGCGTTTATTATATAGTCTGTTAGGTTTTTACAATAGGTTTCTGGATCATTATTTTCTATTTCGTTTAAGTTAGCTTCGTTGCAGATATCTTGGAATTGGTCCCAGTTAGCTTTGTTGTAATGGAATTTTGGTTCTTGGTTTTCTGTTTGGATTGGTACGTTTGTATTTCCTATGGTTATGTTTATGGGGAAGTGGTCGCTACCTAGCGGGACGTCGTGCACTTCCCATTGAGTGCTTTGGGCTAGATCTGCGGTGCATATGGTTAGGTCGATAGCCGACATTTTTTGGTTTATCTTATCGTACCTCGTGGGTTGGTTGCTATTAAGGAGTACTAGGTCGTTTGTTTCTATCCATTCGGAGATTAATTTGCCATGAGTATCTATTTTATCATCTATGCTCCATGTAGGATGGTGAGCGTTAAAGTCTCCTAGGAATATAGTAGATTTATCACTTATTTTGAGTAGTTTGTTTAGATCCTCAGGTTGGACTTTTTGTTCCGCCCAGTGGTAAATATTTATGATGTTTATGTTTCGGTTATTTAATGTGATTTTAATGCCGTTGGCTTCTAGGTTTGGCGTGTCTATTTTTATTTCTTCGTAATTTATATCTTCCCTGATAAATATGATTAGTCCTCCTGCGGCTCTTCTTGTTTTCGGTTTAGCTCTGTCAGTTCTAACTGAGTTGTAGTTAGGTAGTGTGAATTTCGATTTTTGATGAAATAATATGTCCGTCGTTATATACATGCTTCACTAATAGTGTTCACTCACTTTATTCTAATCAATTTTGATTAAACACTATATATTAAACATTTTGACACGTGAACTCATATCACTAACATTCACCTCAAGTTACGTGAACATGATTCATATCAGCTAATTAGTAAACGCCTGTCTCTAGCAATGCGTGACTGCTTATCTGCCGTAATCCGAGTAATGCGGATATAATCTGCCGGCAAAGTGAGAACAAACAAAGAAAAGACACCAAAAAACCCTAATCCTTTCAGGCTCATTAGTTCTTCAATTCTATTTTAAGACATTTTCATGTGTTGTTTCAATGGTTGTTTTCATATATGTTGAATGTGTATTATGATTATTGTCTCAGATTGTTTCAATGGTTGTTTTCAAATATGTTGAATGTATTTCATGATTATTGTCTTAGATTTCAACTACACGCGTTGGTTCATTGTTAAGTTATTGTTTAATGTATTTTGAATCTTCTATAACGTTTTAGGAATGTTTTCAACACTAAGTAATGCGCACTATTCCACTGTAGGTATCACTTTTGTAGGTTGTAGTAATTTCGATCACCAAAATGTGAAATTAATTATTCCTGATCAACATCTTGGTAACCGTTTTATAAATAAGAAATCTAGTACAAGTATCAACAACATCGAAAAGTAAAATATGTCATGTCGTCAATATGTGTACATTCATTGATGGCAGTAATGCTGGACTCAGTTGATAGTCAGTCAGCTTTGTTCTTGGTAGGAAATGAAATACCTGTAACTTGATGTTTATAACTGTTGAAAGCACAATGACAGACAGACAGAAGTTTATTCAATATTTTAGGCCATATGACCCATAGTACAGAAGTGTTTTTTTTGTATCAACAATTAACAGTCACGTGTAGGTAATAATAAGTTTACATATAATATTAACGTCTCATTTCAAAAATCTTCTTCAGGAATATTGACAGAGATGATATTGTTTTAGCATTGCGGGAGTTCAACCCATTTTTCATCAGTTGTTCATCTTTGTACATAGTTGAAATCATAGGGAGGTATCTATTTCTAAGAAACTGATAATATTTACAAATGAGAAGTACATGAAACTCATCCTCAACATAGCCTTCATTACAATAACGGCATAAACTACTTTCTTTATCTTGTACATTTTTCTTTCTGAGATTATTAACATTATGTAATGATATACGTAATTTACACAAAGATCTTCTCAAAGTTCTATCCTGAAGTACAGATACATATATTTCAGGAACAAGTAATGATTTTCTATTCATATAATGGCATAAAAACCTTGAGGATGATAATTGACAGTGCCAATCTTGTGAAAATATATCAAGTAATCTTTCCTTAAGCATGAAGATAAATAATTTATCATTTCCAACATCTTGAGATATCCATGCAAGAGAAAAACCAGACATACAAAGAATATTGTCTGATATCAGACACCCATATACAATATTTACCCTTTTCATGGAAGGCTTTTAACATATTATAACAATGAAGAGGAAATCTATTTGAATTCATACGAAGTAGCTTTATCCAATATTTAACTGCCCGTAGCGTGGATGAAACAAAAAGACTGGTACGACCAGTTTATCCTAGAATGGCTTTGTTAGAGGCATATTTACCGACACGTAAAAAACGTTTAAAGTACATGGCATGAATTTTTTCTATGGAATCATTATAATGACATCCCCATATTTCTGAACCATACAGAAGAATTGGTGCTATTTTTCTGTAAAAAATGTCTGAAACAACTCGGAAAGATAAAAATTTGTTTTCTTTAAAAACTCTTTAGACAGGAATCAAGGCTTTAGATGCTTGCAGAGCCAACTGCTTACATGCTGTTGACCATGCTAATCGAGACGATACAGTCAATCCTAAATATTTATAACATGAAACAATATTGACTGTCTTATTACAATACGTCCTTTTTTAAAATTTATTTAAAATACCACCTTTTCTGAAAACAATAACATTTGTCTTTTTCAAATTTACTTCAAGGCCCGATTTCTCACAATGTAGCTGGAGAACATTTAACTGTTTCTGGAGGCCACTAACTGAAAATGATAATAAAGCAATATCATCAGCAAATAGTAACAGATTATATCTTGTGACACAAAGACTCCGTAATCACATTCATGATACATTTCAGTTACAAGTTCATTTATGAAAAATATAAAGAGGACAGGGCTGAGTACACAGCCATGTCTTACACCAGCTGAAGTTCTGAAACATTCAGTGATTCCCTTATCTGTCTTGATATATGCCTTAACTGATGAGTACATGCTCTGTAGAACGTTTGACAATTTGCCTGTTAATCCTTCAGTAATTAATAAAAACATCATTTTCTTTCTATCCACATAGTCAAAAGCCTTTTTGAAATCGATAAAGGCACAATAAAAACGGCCCTTGGGTTTAATAAGATATTTTGTACACAAAGATTGAAGAATAAATATATTGTCTGATGGAGAATAGTTGGGTCTAAATCCAGCTTGGGATTCTGATTACAGGTCATTCACATTTATGTTCTAATACGTTTTTAAATTACAACAGAAAACAATTTCCCAGTCACATTTAAGAGAGAAATACCTCGATAGTTGCTTGGATCAGATATGTTTCCAGATTTATGTACAGAAATAATCATTCCTATATTCCAGGAATCTGGAAAAAACACCTGTATCTAGAATTTTATTAAAAAGCTGCCTAAGATAAGGGGTTTATGAAATTTGTTATACTTTTCAGATATTCAGGGGGTATACCATCCTTTAACTCATTTAAAAGCTTGTTTAATTTCATTTTCAGTAATTTCACCTGATAAGAGCTGGTCAGTAAAAGGCATATAATTACAATGTCGACATGAATGGGAATCTAAAAATTCCTGAACTGATTTATCAAATTCATTAACATCTCTGTTAAAATCTGGATTTAAAAAAATTCTTAAAATATCTAGGGGTTATATCACCTTGTGCGTACTTCTCAAATAGTGCTTTATAGTATTCCAGAACCTTTACAATCACTCATATTTGCAGCCTCGGTTAATTTCTGAGTCATATGTATTTTATACTCTTTTTGTTTAGTTTTACACTTCTTTCTGAATTCAGTTTTTGCACATAAATAGTCTTTTAAGTTTGAGTCACTCTTGAATGATCTGAAACGATTTAGTACCATGTATTTCATAGATTTAAGTTAACAGCACTCTGCATCAAACCATAACGGTTGCTCTTCAAAGGTTTTATTTCTAGACCATCTACAGACTGCCCCCGCCTTTTCCCCACAGTAGATAAGTATATCAGCTAATTTCCTAACTGCAGCGTTTATGTCAGTTTGCAAAACAGAAATAAAAACGTCAAACATTCGGCTACTTTCTCTGCTAAAAACATATTCTTGATATGCTGGTATTCTGTCTATAGGAAGCCTATATCTAGGAAATGGAGTGAGGGTAAAACTAACAGTGTTCTCTGTAGCTTGCTTACTTTGTAACTGACGTGAAGACATGCTCCATACTACATAGAACCGGCAAGTGGTCAGATTCGGTTCTGTTAAGAACCACCAAATCAATAACCCTAGAGAAAACCTCAGATGATACAATAAAGTAGTCAACAGTACTACACCCAGTATGGGAAACAAAAGTAAAATCTCCATTTCTATCAGATGTAGATCTTCCATTTACAATATGGATACCTATTATTTTACATAGGTAAAAGCCATGGATGTTCCAGAAACAAATACCAGTGCTGCGGTTAGTATTCTCCAGGGTGACATTATCAGTAGCAGATGTGTTTGTCAGCTCATTTGATATACTGGGATCAGTTTTAGATATACTGTCACTGTTTGTTGTTGTGTCAGGCGGATATGTATTTACCACTGGTAATGAATCCGAGGATGTGTGGGAGGTAATATTGTGGCATCTCAGGTTGTCAATCACATTAAAGTCAGATTGAAAAGAGGAATTCCTGTAAGTACTGAAGTCATGGCCGGAATCCTATTGAGTCGAATCAGACGCCACATGAGACGATTCAGAAAGTCGGTGTATATCTCGGGAGACCCATCCACGTCCTTCACCTATTTGTTTAATATTATGATTTTCTTCATCATAGACAAAAACTTTCCCGTCAATTACAAGTTTGTCATAATTGAGGAAAGCGACCTTGCCTTCGTCTCGTACTGGCTTCATAAAATCAAACAACTGTGATCTCGTATCACGAACTCTCTGTGTAAAGTCCTCGGGCACTCTGAACTCTTTATTTCCTTTAAGGTATTTTTTGGCAGCATCAAAAACATCACATTTGTCTTTGAAAAAGGCAACCTTACAATGAGAGGCCTAGACTTTGATTTGGAATGTAACCTATGAGCATGCTCGATGTTCAGTGAAGAGGCATTATCCATATTGAGTGAAATTTCCATAAAAGCTCTAACACATTGCTCACTCTCCTGCCAAGTCTCTCCCCGTTTATCTGGTAACCCATGAAAAATAAGATTAGACCTTCGAGATTGTGCTTCTGTCCGATCAGTTTTTAATTCTAGTTCGGCAACTCTCTTTCTAAGAGAAACATTTTCCTCCTGTAGAGACACGAGACGCTGACTGCAGTCCTGAGCAAACCTATCAAGCTTGTCGCTCATGCTCATCATCTGTCCCTGTAGCGAGGTGAGCTGTATAGCAAGGTCATTCAGGGTGGTCTGCTGTTGTTCTCCAGATATTCAATGACCAAGAAACATTTTGGATTGATAGTCACGTTTGCATTCTATCAGGAACGGATTTGGGAGGCCCTGGGTTAGATTCGACATCCCCGGCGACGAGCAAGAGTGTCATTGTCAATAGCAAACATCTCAGCCCGAGACGTGTCCCCTTGGGTAGTGTTATCCCGGCGTGCATACCATGTGGACGAGTGTGCTGAGGATTGAAACATCCTATTTTAACCCTCCATGCAACAATATTGATACCCCCATATCCTCTGATACGTTAGAGTGTACAATAAACGGGTATATTCACCACAAAAACGTGTCCAAAACAGTCCCGAAGTCCGGTATCCAGAAAATCTTTCTCAGAGCAGATTTACAACAGCCGCCATACACGAGACCACGTGACCATCGTATGCCAGCTCTGCATAAAGTTACTAATAACACTTGTATATTAGAAGAACTACGGTAATGCGGGAAACTGCATTGCCGTAATACATCTACAATTGCGTCTCTTTAATGTTGCATTATTTCAAGCTAACATTGGCATTGTGAATCATATGTGTTGTCTTAGTTATTGTACCGTTATTTAAAGTTCCATTCTGATTGATTTGTGTATAATGTAATGTGTGATTATTTTATATTTTTATAAGATTGAAGCGAATTCTTTATTGATTTATATTCTGCTAATCATGAGTAGTTACATCATAAGAAATCACTGCATTATGACAATCATTTGTAACAATATAATTTATGATTACTAGATATGTATATATGATTAATTGAATTGAAATCATTATTAAACACACTGCACCTGAATCAATCTTGGAACGCTAGCAACTCTGATGTCATCATTTATTCTCAATTCTTCCTTTCTACTTTAAGGAAAAAATATCGTGAGACAGCACGTTCTCAGTTGTTTAACGCCGCACTCAGCACTATTCCAGCTGTATGATGGCGCTCTGTAAATACACGAGTCTTGACCAGACAATCCAGTGATTGACATCATGAGTATCGATCCACGCAATTGGGATACGATGACATGTATCAACCAATGCAAGTCAGCGAGCCTGACCACCCGATCCCGTTAGTTGCCTCTATCAACAAGCATAGTCGCCTTTCACGGCAAGCATGGGTTGCTGAAGACCTATTCTACCCCGGAACTTGACGGGTCACAGATGCAATGTCTCAGGTTCCCGATGGCACGGTTTACAGCGTCTCACGACCATAAGAACCAGGCCATGGGGCACAGTGTCTCTTCCTAGACACGCGGCCAAACTGAATGCATTATTTACATAACGGGGACTGTATGAAATAATGCAACAGTTAGTACTGTTATAAGGTATACGTCTAAAAAACATTAGAAAATGGTAACAAATAAAACCGTTTATAGCTGCAATGGTGAGTCGCATTAGGTATATAACGTTTGTGACAGAGAACTTTTAGACTGAAAGGAATGAATAGATAAAAGACATTTCACATTGATCACGAGAGTATTCTGGACATTTCATATTTATCATTGGATGGTTTCCATATTATCGTCCATTAGTTAATGAAACAAGCACAGAGGCAAGATATTTTTCATTTCTAGCATCCGGAGTGAGTAAAAAAATCAATAGAGATTATCAATCTGGCACGTAGGCTTCGGTATTTTTCCGATTACGACACACATGAGTTCATGGTCAGATCTAACTCTTAACGAATGAAAATGAGGTATTGTGACATGTGACAAAGACAGGCCAGGCCCGAACACTATAAAATGATACCTTTAACATCAGGAGAGGAGAGCGCGGTTTGCAATCGAATCGAATCCCGATCGATCTAAGTTCTCCCCATTTAGTGACGCGCCTGGTCGGTCTGATCCTGTCGTGTATTGATAGATGGGCTGAGAGTAAGTAAAACTATGTGAGTATATAGCTGGTGTTGCGTTTCTCTATTATGCGAGTATGAATGCTGTTGGAGACAACTTGGAGTAAGCGTCTTTAGACCAATCACTCCTTGACGGAGATGAACCGATGCTGACAATGCGAGTTGCAAAGTCATGGCGTAATTGACCATGATGACCAGGAACGGCAATACTTTCAGTAACTGTAGTAGTGTCGCACTTGACGCCCGAAAGCAGTTATTACAGTAAGTTATTTGAACATTTCACCTATAGCGGCACGGCCATAGTTATGTTTAGTCAATCTCACTGCACATTATAATTTTTGTTTCATGCTGACAAAAATAAAAAGCTTCGAAATAGCATAGCTTTGTTTATGAAAGAACATGAGGTACACGTATGGTACTGAGTATTTCAGTAACCTCACGTCACGAGGCAAATGGAGGATACCACATTGTGCCATGGTTCTGGCAGGAACCACAATCGAGGTCTGAGATTCGAACGTACAGACAGTGAATTCTGGCAACTAAGATTCATAACTTGCATAATGAATCCGGAAAATAGATGTTTATTCTTTGGAGGTTGCCTGACGGATATAGGTTAATTACCATTTGTCGAAGGGATAGTTTAAGTTACACATGGCAAAATCAGTACATTGTATGATTTTGTTCTGGACAACTAAGAGTTGGTATATGATCACTCGCCTTGGACATAAATGCTATGTCCATCATGCCACACTGGCCAGGCTGGTTCGTGCAGTTGCTTAAAGATCATCCGAGTGAAGTGATTGAAGCTGTACCTTATTGAACTGTCGTCCTGTAGGGGTACATTGTAAACAGGCTGTTTCATCTACGGTTTAATATCAAGGCTTCGGAATCCAAAGATTGGAGCAAAACAACCACTTGGAAACAGGTAGTCAGCTGAGACCTCGAACAACCAGGAAGACATCTCGGGAAGACATTGGTAGCCAAGACAGAACCAGTCGTGAGTGAAAGCCAGAGACGGGACCCGCAGCCACACTGGGCTGCATGTTGTAGACCTTCTCAACTCGGATTGGAAACGTGTTATGTTATAGGAAGCCGATAACTATTGATAGATTCAAACATGTAAACACAAGTCGGAAGGAGATAAAACCAAGAAAATGATCATGACTGAATTTTGAGACATGTTTCCAAATTAAAGCTTTAAGACATTCAATGTATATAAAAAAAATTCATTTGGAAACCTAAGGAGCACATAGACGGGCAAAAGCTTATTAACCTTCTTTGAGTTGCTAAAATCAAAGCATAGTTTCTAACTGCACCAAAGCGAGAATCCACCTACTGGCACAACATGTCTTTTTATAGTAGTTAATCAAACCTAATTTTTTTTTATTATCTGGTATCGTTACTTTTTGATAGTGATTCATAAACACATGCTTATGATATGGTCTGACTCGTACAATGGATTTCTATTGGATATGGGAAGGGTTTGGTCGCTTTATTTACTTAATACTTAGGTAATAATAACTACGACGTACGCTACATATGCTTGTACGTTTTCTGACTTATGCCGGTTTTATATCGCTAGTCCACGGGTATACATGCCACAGTTTAACACGGATACCCACTCCGACACAGTATAATGACTCCGACACAGTATAATGACTCCGAGTAGAACTGTCCATGTTTTATCCTCTTAAAGCCAAACGTCATGCAGGGTTACAACAAGTACATATTTAGCGTATTTTTGAGTGACGCGGTCGGGATTCGAACCACCGTCCTTCTGCTCTCTGTGCAGACGCTACATCCACTAGAACACGGAGGCGGTTCCAGATGGTAATAATGCCTTTGTTGTAGAATACATCGGTTTTCAGTTCTGAGCTCGTAAGATCAAGGACTGGACAGTTATTATAGGGAGAGGGGGGCGGGTGAGATTAAGGGGGTGGATGAAGAAGGGAGGGTCGAAAAGTTATTCTAGAGAAGGATGGGGCGGGCATAAAAAATGAATTCTATGTTTTTCAAATAAAAGTGATAAATTTGAACATCTAGGGACTATCCATTTATTGTTGGGAGGGGATCATGAAGAAATGTTGTCTTCGGTGAACCGAATATATAATAAATGGCCAGTCCCTCGGTATGATACACATGGACCGTGAGAATGCCATTCATCACTAACGCCATTACGAAGTTAGCCACGTTCCCATCTCCCCTGCTTCCTCTAACGAGACATCATAATTATTTCAGGGCTTGATAAAGGTTTTATAAAGGGCACGGGAATCTGATATCCGTCTGATATATGAGAGAGAGGCAGATACCTGCTATGTAGGACAGATAATTTAATCCGTCGCATACGTCACATGTGCAATGACTGATTTTCAGTGATTCAAGCATAGAGATTCTCACTGCTCTCGCTATGTTATGCTCTCGCTCTCCCAATGGAATGTGCGAATGGCCGATAATCGAGGTATTAACGTTAACATTAGCACGGTTACCTTGGGCACACGTGTTTTGGGGTCGAGAACAGCTAGAATGTTCAAAACAGAGCTGTCGCATCGGGCCATATTGTGTCGTTTCGGCCGTTCATGGCTTGTAGGCAAAATCATGAGATGTGTTATGCACAATATGCCCATTGTAAGCGTTTTGAGAAACATATTTTATACTTGTAGCAACAATAAACATCAGGCTCTCTACCCTTACCTGATATATTTAACGATACATTAAACTTATCCTGACGACATCAAACAATACCAATACGTGGAGAATGTAGCCGACACGAAACAAGTTGGACGAAGAGGCAAAGGAGAAGCTGACGAAAGACTTAGAGTGAGTGAGTATGGTTTCAGGCTGTTTTTAGCAATATTCCAGCAATATCACGGCGGGGGACACCTTAAACTGACTAAACACATTGTACCCATGTCGGGAACCGAATCCGGGCCTTCGGCGTGACGCGACACGCCTCGAGCCGCTGTTTAAGCCATCGTTTGGCGTTGTGTTTCGGATCATAACGCTTGACTCAATATCTTTTCAATGTACTATTTAAGAAGAAAACTCAGTTTAGGGGACATGAGTTCAGTTATTGTAAGTGTATTGAATGTGATCATACTGATGATGTAGGTAGTCTTATATAACATCCTCGTGTCATGTGGGAGATTCTACAATAACTGTTGCCAATGTTATTCTTTACCATCAATTTCGCCCAGACCCTTTCCAAATAGTTGTATCTGTCGTTCACTTTGCATAGTATGGTTACATTCTGACTTGGTTTACTTAATGGATTTGGCAACTATAGGTTTTATTCACGGTTTATTTAGTTGACGTTTGTGAAGGCCGGTGCAATCTCATAACCTTCATATACATACGTTTATATTTTTTTTAATTTACTGCAAGCATAGCACAGAGATATTGAAGCTGACCCTGTGTATGAAGAATCAAACTTAAAGCCGTCCACAAAATTTGATCGGGTTTCATAACATTATCATTTATATTGAACATTCATTTTGTATCATTATTCATCCATGTCTGCATTTAAAAGTATCATAATAAAAGTTGATATGTTGTATGTATGTGGTATGCCGTATTTTGTTTTGTGACCCTACTTTGACGCCCGATCTTCACGTATTCCCGTATTACTTCAATTTTACATCACCTCTCTAAAACCTCTTGGTTTGTGATGTCAGACGTGTGTGTATGGTCCCAGGGGGAAAAAATGTGCATTGAATTTCGCTGTTGATTTATACCTGGTGATTATCTTCGCAGATATATCCATGATGTATTTTGTTTTCATCACAAAGCAATCCCTGCATCTTGTCTTTTGAAATATAATAAATATTGCATCTTTACTTAGTTCTGTGTGTGTTTCATTTTCGCGTTTACATTTTCAATATGACCTTTATCATCTGATATATCAAAGATTCAAAAGAAATAAACTGAGCTACAGATCCTCGAATGTTTGGCCCTACATGTTAATGTATCATTATGAAATCGATTTACGGGAATTGTATGTGTGATAAGAGAATTGTGGTGTTACGTTTCTTGCTTTTTAAGAGCTCATTTCCAAATTGAGGAGCAGAGGAAACTATATCTCTCAGTGGATTTTATCATATGTTAGATTTTCAATTGAAAATGTCTCAAGTTAGCTCTATGTATATATCCAAAACATGAACTGT
Organism: Haliotis cracherodii; assembly: GCF_022045235.1. Taxonomy (NCBI): domain Eukaryota; kingdom Metazoa; phylum Mollusca; class Gastropoda; order Lepetellida; family Haliotidae; genus Haliotis; species Haliotis cracherodii. The sequence continues at coordinate 6,958,053 of NW_027266275.1, forward strand.
ACTGGTGCGTACCTCTACATTGTTATATTCTTTTAAATATGATTTGATTTAAAACTTTTAGAAATTAATATAAAAAAGAAGCTTAATATACAACTGCTGATGGGTATCTTAGATATGTTATCTTTAAAATTCAATATAGTTGCTTTCTTTGATAAAAAATTACAACATTTTTAACCTGGTAGAGGTCATGCCGTTGCAATTTAATTTCTTAACCAAGTCTTCACAAAATAAACCAGCCACAGATTATTTGTTATAAACTGTTGCAGGAAGGGGTGATGGTTGAACAGACATAATCCATTTAACAACTCTTTCAATTTTGAATTTCGAAAAACAGATTCCCTTCAGTTTGTATAGCATCATGTTTTGAGTGAATATAGCAGCGGAAATGTTTTGAATGTGATCCAAGCAATGGTCCCTGTACAGTTTTGCTCGCAGATTTACATTAATTTTATATTTTCTGAATTAGCCTAATTGAATCAAATCTTCCACCATCCCTCATTATAATATAGTTGTCTGAGATAAATGAGCATAGGCTACTCATTCTGTATTCAAACTATTGATTTGAAGCCCATTTCCGGTGTCCCCCGCCGTGATATTGCTGGACTATTGCTAGAAGCGGCGTAAAACCATACTCAATCAATGGCAGTATAAAATGTGAGAGCAGTAAACATGACCATGACAAGATAAGTTATTACCTGGTCACCACAGTGTTCAAGATTCCGAGATACACCTGGGCCGAACACCAGGGTGAAAAGTGATCTTCACACGAAAGCTGGTCTTAATGTTTTGTCAGGTAAAATGTCTGATGAAATGTGAAATGACAGGCACGTGCCCGCTCCACTTATGTCTATTGTCTAACCAGCCTCAAACACTTTCCATTCAGTGCTTGACCAGTCCAGTGTCACAAGAACATCACTGAATATTCCACATGTTTCTATAACGTTTAAAATCCATCCATGCTATTCCGGAAGTTTACAGATCACTCGAGCTTCTAAATATAATAAATTCCACTGCTTACATGAAATTATACGACATTCCTGAAAACTAATCATTGTCCAAATACAATGCAATGAAGTTCTACTGAATCTCAACAGAAACAATATAATACAGTTACAATCATTGTTTAACAATAATTTTCACTGCTATATAAAAATATTAATATTATTTTTCTTTATTTTTATATGTATATCTTCATCCACATGTTCATATACCTGTATCCCCTTGTCGAATTTTTGTCCATGTTACATAGAAATATAAAACGCCAGGGAATAACAGTTGTTGCAGAATCTCCCACATAACACGATATAATGTAAAACATATGAGATCACGCTTGTCACAAGCTAACCAGTCCCTACATGCAGCATATATATATATATATGTCAGTGTGTAAACTGGAACATTGCTGTATAGATTACAAACAACAACATATATGAACGAAATACAAGTGTTGCCAACGTCAGCGGAATATATGTTATATTGATGCTACCTTATTTAGGAAATACTACGGTACAACTCACGATAGGAGTCCTTTATGCAAGCCTTATATATATATAATTTTATACTCTCTGATTATTGATAAGGCTAAATAATATTGATGACGTTGAACAAGTATCAATACACATATTAAACATAAAATAAAACTAGAAATTCAAATGTTATTTCCGTGACAACACATGAAAATGGCTCACACGTGAGAGGTAGAAGTAAGGGTTATGTAGTTAGAGATGAGGTAGAGCAACTTGTGCGTTCCAAGGTTTATTACAGGTGCAGTCATTTGGATAGTTCTGTCTTGCTCTTATAATACCCAAACGTTTGATGAGGGTAGACGTCACAGTTTGCTCTGACTGGTCAACTGTAACTTTATTTTTTAATATGTATGGCCAACTTCGAATTGGCATATACTTTCTTTAAATGTGTTGTTCCTGGATCAAACAATGCTCACACAGTGAACCTAACAAATTTATATTGGCAGATTAAGGACCACTAGAGCAAATTGCGCACTATAACACATAAAACGTCAACGCCAGAAAATAATCCGCCGAAACATATTCTACTGAGGGAATAAGGCAACATAGCGAATGGATCACTGAAAATCAGTAATAACACCAGGTGTTCGCGAAAAGTGTAAGAATGTTCTGCCCTACTGGTATCACTCGCCACTCACACAATTTGCATGAAGGAGAGAGTTTAAATTTGTTGCCGACGTGGCAAAATTGTACTCCTGCCATGCGACGCCGGCCTGTAAACCATCGGGTCCCGAGCAGTGATCAAGCGATGGGCAAGACAATCAAGTGAGACAAAGTGAATTTATGTGGTTTTCATGACATTTGGAATAAATTTTTTTCTCTCTCTTTTTTTAAAATAGTTTTTTTATTCAATTCAGAATATGACATTACAGAGTTATACATGAAGTAGCACGTTGTAGCACATTTGGAATATATTGATTAGATAGATATACAAAAGGTATGGGCAAGCTAAAAGACTACCATCGGATTACAGACAATAGCAAGGGAGGTCAGAAACAAGAAGGTGCCAAATGTGGTCGTCGTGGCAGGAGCTTGTCCATTAGTCTCCTGGGTGCTGCACGTGCAATCAGAAGCAGATGCAGATCTGATGTACACAGTGACGAGGATGTCATCAGTTCTCGGAGGGGTTCCTTCATCTGAAGCTACCACTTGAAGCTAAAGAGACAACATATTCAGTTTCATGTGCAAATTGGATTGAAATCATAATAATTATTATTTATAATTACATGGATAAACACTCTTTTCAAACTTCGACGTATTAACAGCAGTCAGTCTATGATTCGCACTGTGTTAATACATTTAGCAAAACAGATGCGTGAAGATGAAGGTTAAGCCATGAAGACGAGTGACGTGTCGGTGCGTGTCGCCGCTGTGATGTTACAGCGTAATGCTAGATGAACCCAGGGTGACACAAGACGAAGCCAGTTACCACTTCGGCGAGATATCTGGTCTGGTGCTAACAAACAGAGGATTGTAATCAGCGTTGTCTGGGATTCAAACGCAGTGGATCTAGACAGCAAAAGGGTGCAGTTCAGCACATACGCGCATGCAGACTTTTCGTGTAGCTGTAATGTATGCCTTGTCGACCACGGGAGAAAAATATTATGATAACAAAAGACACCGTTGATGACCAGATAATACAGTACCAATGATGTAGCCATCGCTGTCTTTACTTACAGTGTAATTTGTTGACTGGGTGGCGTCCCCAAGAAGCATGGCGACGGTTACCTCTCCTGTAGTTTGGTTGACTTCAAACAAACCAGTTCCGTGGCTTGGAGTAACGCTAGCGATGTAGAACCTGACATTGCTGTTTGGAGTATTCTGGAAAATAACGCCAAGTGTATGTTTTATCGTTGATTGACAGTGAAATAGCCTAAATTATGCACCATACTTACTACATGCAATACGTGTGACGCTGACATACTAGTATTCAATACTATTTACTACCATTGACAATAACATACCAGTCTTCAATCATACTTACTACCATTGACACTGACGAACCAATACTCAATCATATTCATTACAATTGACGCTGACATACCAGTTTTCAATCGTATTTACTGCCATTGACGCTGACATACTGATATTCAATCATACTTACTTCAATTGACGCTGACATACTGGTATTCAATCATACCAACTTCAATTGACGCGCATATACTGGTATTCAGTCATACTAACTACAATTGACGCTGACATACTAGTATGCAATCATACTAACTACAATTGACGCTGACATACTAGTATTCAATCATACTAACTTCAATTGACGCTGATATACTGGTATTCAATCATACTAACTACAATTAACGCTGACATACTAGTATTCAATCATACTAACTACAATTGACGCTGACACACTAGTATTCAATCATACTAACTACAATTGACGCTGACATACTAGTATTCAATCATACTAACTACAATTGACGCTGACATATTAGTATTCTAGTATTCAATCATACTTACTTCAATTGACGCTGACATACTAGTATTCAATCATACTAACTACAATTGACGCTGACATCCTGGTATTCAATCATACTAACTACAGTTGACGCTGATATACTGGTATTCAATCATACTAACTTCAATTGACGCTGACATACTGGTATTCTAGTATTCAATCATACTAACTTCAATTGACGCTGACATACTAGTATTCTAGTATTCAATCATACTAACTTCAATTGACGCTGACATACTAGTATTCAATCATTCCTTTTGACACTAACCTTTACACACATTATAAGTTCTACTTACAGCGGGATCGCCGTCCACCGCATTGATGTCAAGGATGCGTGTTCCAACAGCAGCATCACCCATGACATAGACGTTGATAGGCCCGCCAGACACTGATATCACGGGGCTTTCGTCATTCACGTCCTTCGTAGAGAACATTCAATATCATCAGGAACTGTACATACGTGTGGTACAACGATATTTGAATTGCTGTTATAGCAAGCGTACATTACCAGGCTGTTTTAACAAATATAAATGCATTAAAACAATCTATTCAACTAAAACACTTTCTTGACTGAATGATAATTTCGTAATCATATTGTTATGAAGTAGTTTACTTATAAAAATGTATTTTCTTCCTACTACAGACTGTATATGTTAAGTTCTTATAATGAAATAACCATCATTTGTTGTTTCTATGTAGGGACGTGAATTCGTTGGTCAAAAGTATATTTCTTGTACACCTCAGACATGGGAACGATTATAAAACTATTTATCCTCATTACGAGACAAGAGAAGGAATTAGAACACATCATCAGCGGGTTCTGGCACTGCTAAGGGAGGCAACCCACGAGGGCATAGTTAATTACGACGTATATCAACAATATGTTGGATATTTGACAGTTTTATTCATGATGCTGTGCAATTAGGCCAGGCAGCTGGTACATTGAAATCATCATCAAACTGAGCATTGTGCATCCACCGTCTTCAGCAACCCATGCTTGTCGTAAGAGGCTACTAATGACACCGGATGGCCAGGCTCGCTGACTTGGTTGGTGCATGTCATCGTATCCCTATTGCATAGATCGATGCTCATGGTGTCAAACACTGGATTGTCTCGTCCAGCCTCGAATACTTACAGACTACCGTCACAAAGCTGGAATATTGCTGAGTGCGGCGTTAAACAACAATCAAACTATCATGTACCGTCTCCACAACGGCCTTACAAATACAGTTGTAACAAACAACAAGAAACATTTGCCGGTTTGTCAACCAGCTGATATTGTTGACGTATTTCCTAAATACAACTTCCAAATTCACATGTGAGGCGGTATGATAGCTTAGTGGTTAAAGTCGTGGCTCGTCACGCCAAAGACCAGGGTTCGATTCTCTCGGTGGTAATTATTGGCGACCACCTTCGTGATATGGCTAGAATATTGATAATAGTGATGTGAAACTACACGCCTGGCTAATGTGATCATGAAATATATATATAATATATTCTTTACTCACTGCGACCGCGACGCTGACTGTTGTTGTAGACGATGGTAAACTACTCAGTGTACCGTAATACGTGGACACCTCCAACACATATTCATGTCTGCTCTCATAGTCAAGTGGGACGGCTGTCCTAATCTCCCCCGTCTGTGGGTTGATGCTGAAGCTCTGGTAATCTCCAGCAGTGAACATGTAACTTGCTGATGCGGACTGGTCCCGATTATCAGCCTATGTTCAATAAACGAAAGTACATCTTAAAGACTTACACACATACTCGTGATATAGTCGGAATCGCACCATCGACTCTGTGCTTGGCAGAAATTGTTTATGAATATGGTTTTTTTTGTCGATTTTATTTAGATATTAGTGCATGTTTGCATTGTTGTTGTTTAACGCCGCACTCAGCAATATTCCAGCTATATGGCGGCGGTCTGTAAATAATCAAGTCTGGATCAGACAATTCATGAGCATCGATCCACGCAACTGGGACACAATGAGATGCATCAACCAAGTCAGCGAGCCTGACCACCCGATCCCGTTAGTCGCCTTTTACGACAAGCCTATTCTATCCCGGATCTTCAATGACCCGTATCTTTATATATGTTTACATATTATTTTGATAGTCGATGGAATGTGTAACTCGAATTCAGACGTCACTTGAATGTGATGGATGGAGGAATAGAGCAATTCGTAAATATCTGTGTTTTAAAGGAAACATTTCAGAATATTTTAAGTCCGCTTCATTGACTTCTCTCTGCTTGAATTCGTTAACGTAACACTAAAGGTAAGACGATGTGTTCAGTGACCCCAAGATAAATAATTTACACCTTTGTTATCCTCGGTGTATCGACCAACACGTTCAGTGAATTGTTTGATAGGCATTACTTAGAAGTTGACGGATGACAAGTAGACATAATTTATAGATAACAACTTCTTTAATACTGTAAAGGCAACAACCTCCATGACTTCACTAAAGAAAACTGACAGAAGCAGTCCACATATGCATTCGCCGCCACAAGCCATCAATCAACAGAGATCAAGGCCATTTCATTCCACCCGCCTACAATGAAGTAAGCAATAATCACCACACCAATTTAAACTTATCCTGTCTACACCTTGTTAACACATTCAGTTGTTTGACCAACTGGGCTAACACCTGGTGTTCCAACGGCGAAACTGCAGGTTTAATAACACTTCGGGGTCCCAAGACTAAACCGCTGATATAATAAGACATGGTGTTCTCTAGACGACAAATACAAGTGGCATACCTCGGAAGCTGATGTAATTACAATTGGAGTTCCCACGCCGGAACTTCTGGTTTATTAACATCTCGAAGATCTCACGACCAGACTGCTGGCGCAATAGGACTTCCGAGATCACACGAATTATTTGTTGGGATATTGATATGACTACTATATATACGTACTGTAACGGTCACAACAGGCGCATCCTGAGTGTTCTCTAGCACTACCACATATACGTACTGTAACGGTCACAACAGGTGCATCCTGAGTGTTCTCTAGCACTACTACATATACGTACTGTAACGGTCACAACAGGTGCATCCTGAGTGTTCTCTAGCACTACTACATATACGTACTGTAACGGTCACAACAGGCGCATCCTGAGTGTTCTCTAGCAGTACTACATATACGTACTGTAACGGTCACAACAGGCGCATCCTGAGTGTTCTCTAGCACTACTACATATACGTACTGTAACGGTCACAACAGGTGCATCCTGAGTGTTCTCTAGCACTACCACATATACGTACTGTAACGGTCAAAACAGGCGCATCCTGAGCGTTCTCTAGCACTACTACATATACGTACTGTAACGGTCACAACAAGCGCATCCTGAGTGTTCTCTAGCACTACTACATATACGTACTGTAACGGTCACAACAGGTGCATCCTGAGTGTTCTCTAGCACTACCACATATACGTACTGTAACGGTCACAATAGGCGCATCCTGAGTGTTCTCTAGCACTACTACATATACGTACTGTAACGGTCACAACAGGCGCATCCTGAGTGTTCTCTAGCACTACTACATATACGTACTGTAACGGTCACAACAGGCGCATCCTGAGTGTTCTCTAGCACTACTACATATACGTACTGTAACGGTCACAACAGGCGCATCCTGAGTGTGTTCCAGCACTACTACATATACGTACTGTAACGGTCACAACAGGCGCATCCTAAATGTTCTCTAGCACAACTACATATACGTACTGTAACGGTCACAATAAGCGCATCCTGAGTGTTCTCTAGCACTACTACATATACGTACTGTAACGGTCACAATAGGCGCATCCTGAGTGTGTTCCAGCACTACTACATATACGTACTGTAACGGTCACAACATGCGCATCCTGAGTGTTCTCTAGCACTACTACATATACGTACTGTAACGGTCACAACAGGCGCATCCTGAGTGTTCTCTAGCACTACTACATATACGTACTGTAACGGTCACAACAGGCGCATCCTGAGTGTGTTCCAGCACTACTACATATACGTACTGTAACGGTCACAACATGCGCATCCTGAGTGTTCTCTAGCACTACTACATATACGTACTGTAACGGTCACAACAGGCGTACCCTGAGTGTTCTCTAGCACTACTACATATACGTACTGTAACGGTCACAACAGGCGCATCCTGAGTGTGTTCCAGCACTACTACATATACGTACTGTAACGGTCACAACATGCGCATCCTAAGTGTTCTCTAGCACTACTACATATACGTACTGTAACGGTCACAACAGGCGCATCCTGAGTGTTCTCTAGCACTACCACATATACGTACTGTAACGGTCACAACAGGCGCATCCTGAGTGTGTTCCAGCACTACTACATATACGTACTGTAACGGTCACAACAGGCGCATCCTGAGTGTTCTCTAGCACTACTACATATACGTACTTTAACGGTCACAACATGCGCATCCTAAGTGTTCTCTAGCACTACTACATATACGTACTGTAACGGTCACAACAGGCGCATCCTGAGTGTTCTCTAGCACTACCACATATACGTACTGTAACGGTCAAAACAGGCGCATCCTGAGTGTGTTCCAGCACTACTTCATATACGTACTGTAACGGTCACAACAGGCGCATCCTGAATGTGTTCAAGCACTACTACATATACGTACTGTAACGGTCACAATAGGCGCATCCTGAGTGTTCTCTAGCACTACCACATATACGTACTGTAACGGTCACAACAGGCGCATCCTGAGTGTTCTCTAGCACTACTACATATACGTACTGTAACGGTCAAAACAGGCGCATCCTGAGTGTTCTCTAGCACTACCACATATACGTACTGTAACGGTCACAACAGGCGCATCCTGAGTGTTCTCTAGCACTACCACATATACGTACTGTAACGGTCACAACAGGCGCATCCTGAGTGTTCTCTAGCACAACCACATATACGTACTGTAACGGTCACAATAGGCGCATCCTGAGTGTTCTCTAGCACTACTACATATACGTACTGTAACGGTCACAACAGGCGTATCCTGAGTGTTCTCTAGCACTACTACATATACGTACTGTAACGGTCACAACAGGCGCAACCTGAGTGTGTTCCAGCACTACTACATATACGTACTGTAACGGTCACAACAGGCGCATCCTGAGTGTTCCAGCACTACTACATATACGTACTGTAACGGTCACAACAGGCGCATCCTGAGTGTTATCTAGCACTACTACATATACGTACTGTAACGGTCACAACAGGCGCATCCTGAGTGTTCTCTAGCACTACTACATATACGTACTGTAACGGTCACAACAGGCGCATCCTGAGTGTTCTCTAGCACTACTACATATACGTACTGTAACGGTCACAACAGGTGCATCCTGAGTGTGTTCCAGCACTACTACATATACGTACTGTAACGGTCACAACAGGCGCATCCTGAATGTGTTCCAGCACTACTACATATACGTACTGTAACGGTCACAATAGGCGCATCCTGAGTGTTCTCTAGCACTACCACATATACGTACTGTAACGGTCACAACAGGCGCATCCTGAGTGTTCTCTAGCACTACCACATATACGTACTGTAACGGTCAAAACAGGCGCATCCTGAGTGTTCTCTAGCACTACCACATATACGTACTGTAACGGTCACAACAGGCGCATCCTGAGTGTTCTCTAGCACTACCACATATACGTACTGTAACGGTCACAACAGGCGCATCCTGAGTGTTCTCTAGCACTACCACATATACGTACTGTAACGGTCACAATAGGCGCATCCTGAGTGTTCTCTAGCACTACTACATATACGTACTGTAACGGTCACAACAGGCGTATCCTGAGTGTTCTCTAGCAGTACTACATATACGTACTGTAACGGTCACAACAGGCGCATCCTGAGTGTGTTCCAGCACTACTACATATACGTACTGTAACGGTCACAACAGGCGCATCCTGAGTGTGTTCCAGCACTACTACATATACGTACTGTAACGGTCACAACAGGCGCATCCTGAGTGTTATCTAGCACTACTACATATACGTACTGTAACGGTCACAACAGGCGCATCCTGAGTGTTCTCTAGCACTACTACATATACGTACTGTAACGGTCACAACAGGTGCATCCTGAGTGTTCTCTAGCACTACTACATATACGTACTGTAACGGTCACAACAGGTGCATCCTGAGTGTGTTCCAGCACTACTACATATACGTACTGTAACGGTCACAACAGGCGCATCCTGAATGTGTTCCAGCACTACTACATATACGTACTGTAACGGTCACAATAAGCGCATCCTGAGTGTTCTCTAGCACTACTACATATACGTACTGTAACGGTCACAACAGGCGCATCCTGAGTGTTCTCTAGCACTACTACATATACGTACTGTAACGGTCACAACAGGTGCATCCTGAGTGTGTTCCAGCACTACTACATATACGTACTGTAACGGTCACAATAGGCGCATCCTGAATGTGTTCCAGCACTACTACATATACGTACTGTAACGGTCACAATAAGCGCATCCTGAGTGTTCTCTAGCACTACCACATATACGTACTGTAACGGTCAAAACAGGCGCATCCTGAGTGTTCTCTAGCACTACCACATATACGTACTGTAACGGTCAAAACAGGCGCATCCTGAGTGTTCTCTAGCACTACCACATATACGTACTGTAACGGTTACAACAGGCGCATCCTGAGTGTTCTCTAGCACTACCACATATACGTACTGTAACGGTCACAACAGGCGCATCCTGAGTGTTCTCTAGCACTACCACATATACGTACTGTAACGGTCACAATAGGCGCATCCTGAGTGTTCTCTAGCACTACTACATATACGTACTGTAACGGTCACAACAGGCGTATCCTGAGTGTTCTCTAGCACTACTACATATACGTACTGTAACGGTCACAACAGGCGCATCCTGAGTGTGTTCCAGCACTACTACATATACGTTCTGTAACGGTCACAACAGGCGCATCCTGAGTGTGTTCCAGCACTACTACATATACGTACTGTAACGGTCACAACAGGCGCATCCTGAGTGTTCTCTAGCACTACTACATATACGTACTGTAACGGTCACAACAGGTGCATCCTGAGTGTGTTCCAGTACTACTACATATACGTACTGTAACGGTCACAACATGCGCATCCTAAGTGTTCTCTAGCACTACTACATATACGTACTGTAACGGTCACAACAGGCGCATCCTGAGTGTTCTCTAGCACTACCACATATACGTACTGTAACGGTCAAAACAGGCGCATCCTGAGTGTTCTCTAGCACTACCACATATACGTACTGTAACGGTCACAACAGGCGCATCCTGAGTGTTCTCTAGCACTACTACATATACGTACTGTAACGGTCACAACAGGCGCATCCTGAGTGTTCTCTAGCACTACCACATATACGTACTGTAACGGTCACAACAGGCGCATTCTGAGTGTTCTCTAGCACTACTACATATACGTACGGTTACGTTGACAACTGGCACATCCTGAGCGTTCTCCAACACAACTACTTCATAGTTCTTGACGCCAAAAATGGGGACAGTGACATTGACCACAACCGTCACCGCTGACATCCTGGCATCACTGGCGCTGTCTGTGGCTATGACGGTCAGCTCGTGTATCGGCTGGTGGGCAGGGTCCGGAAACCCACATGATATCTGACCAGACTGGGCGTCGATCTCGAACCTGAGAGAGACCAAGCATTGAACCTGGAACATCCATTGTTGGTGTGTTTGTTTGTTTGTTGCTTAACGCCGCACCGCAATATTCCAGCTATTTGACGGCTGTCTGTAAATTATCTAGTCTGGATCAGACAATCCAGTGATTGGTATCATGAGCAGTAATCTTCACTACTGGGATCGATGACATACATCAACCAAGTCAGCGAGCCTCACTACCCGATCTCGTTAGTCGCCTCTTCCGACAAGCATAGTCGCCTCTTATGACACGCATGGGTTGCTGAACACCTTTTCTAACCGGATCGTAACGGGTCACATCTAATATCATACACATTAGAAGAATACATAGTTATTCATTTCGCAGTCTGTGACAAGTATGTCCGTCATTAATAACATATTTCAGACGTTTGAGATAGACATTTGCAGTAGCCATTAGTGGTCAATTGCAGTGACAAACAGTTGTTGTCCCGGCAATTTGCCCGCACTGGTACCTGCTGTGTACCAATGGTATTTACCACCTCTTTCTGGCTATGGTTTACTGAAGTTTACCTAAGTTACCTAAGAAAACCTCTGAAATGCTGGATTTCCTCATTGATGACATCTACGTAAAATTTGGGGAAAAGTCATTTCGGCAAGAAGTAGGCATCCCCATGGGCACCAATTGTGCTCCCCTTCTTGTGATATTTCTGCTCGGATTGGCGAGTTAAAACAAAGTAATTTGGCCAAGAACTTTAACTTAAGCTTCAGGTAAATCGAGGATCAATAACCATCAAATAGCCAATTCCCTGCTACTGATTTACCCATCTGAACAAGAAATAAGCAGACCAGTGATCCCTCCTCATATGTTTCCTGTTTAGATTTATGCATTAGGATTCAGAGTGACAAAACACTTTACACAAGACTGTATGACAAGAGAGATGACTTGAACTTTCCAATAGACATCTTTCCCTTCATGTCGAGCAATATTTCCTCAGCTCCATCCAAATTTTCAAGGTACAATGAAGCATGCTTTTTCTACCGAGATTTCAAAGAGCGTCAAACGACTCTTGCTCAGAATGAGTTTGATCAACCTCAGTAAAGCTTTCAAAACATTTAATAGTAGACTTGTGGAAGACATTTCCAAATTGGACGCATCATTGACAAGGATGATGTGAGATGCAATTCCCTTTTTTGACTTGTACCATATAATCTCATGTTGTTGTTTTTAGAGGAACAATTGACCTGCCTTTGCATGTGTTAATCACGGTTGCAAGATACACACACTTGGTGTCATCACTGTGTGATAGTTATTCCTTAACACAGGCTCATAATATAGACGGAATTGACAAACGACCCTGGTTTTGGTATTGATTTCTTATGAATATGGAAATTGATTTTGCTGCTTTTATTTTCACAACTCTATATATATTCTAATGGTTTTCATGTAGTGGTGTTTTGGTTGGTTGGTTTGTTGTTTAACGCCTCACTCAGCAATATTCAAGCTTTATGACGGCGGTCAGTAAATAATCGAGTCTGGACCAGACAATCCAGTGATTAATATCATGAGCAACGATCAACTCAATTGGGATCGATGACATGCATCAACCAAGTCAGCGAGCCTGACCACCGGATCCCGTTAGTCGCCTTTTAGGACAAGCATAGTCACCTTTTACGGCAAGTTTGGGTTGCTGAAGACCTATTCTACCCCGGAATCTTCACGGGTTTTTCATGTAGTGACTTAGCCAGCACACACCATCTGTACTCACATCGACGATGTCCCCATTAAACTGTAAACCACACGTGATCTGTCCGTGTTTGGTTCATCAACGTCAGTGGCCTAAATAAACAAATATGGATGCGTGATTATTGCAAATAAAATCATAATCGTGAAAAATGCGTGACAGTCTGTATTTTGCTTGCTTGTATGATAATGTGAAACTGTAAATCAAGAAGTGAAGACGTTATGGAGTGGATGTCATCTCATGTCAAAGCATTCGTCATATTTTTGATACATTATAAAAGTGTGATCACGATTCAATTTGTATTGGAATCGACTTTCAAAAAGAAGGCCTGTATTCATGAATGTATGCAAGGTTGACCCATGGCTAATAGAAGGTTTTAATAATAATAATAATAATCAGAGCACTGTTCGATTTGTACTTCACAAAGCATCAACATGGACAGAATGTTCTAAATGATTCTATAAAAGCACGTGTGGCATCCGTTGATATTTACTAGGTAAATAGACAGGTTGCCAAGATAAAATATACAGCTTACACGTAAATACAAGAAAACAACATCAAAGTGGTCTACTGCACAAGCTATATGTGTGTAAGGGGGTAAAATCGTTTTTCTTTGTTTGCGTGTATGTGCTTGTGTGCGTGCGTGCTTGCGTGTGTGTAAAATCGTTTGGCAACACATTTACCTAAGAGCTATTGCCATCAAATGCACTCACCATAACGTTTCCGATAACAGCTGCAGTTTTAAGCTCCCTGACGGTGAAGGTATATATTCCATCTGTAGTTCCATTGAATGCTGGGGAGTTGTCATTGACATCTGCCACCACTACTCGAACAGTCGTTGTAGCTGTCTGTGAAACACATAACCACCACAGCATTGTCTTAGTGACTGTGTCTTACGCTCTATTCTATAATAAGAACTCACCGAACAACAGGAAGGAAAGTCAAAACTTAACTCGTAAGTCGTTGTGACCATCAATTAGATATATATTCTATGGTCACAACGACTTTGAGTGTGAACCGCAGTTCTAGACGACGATAATTGCTACCGGGACCTTCGTCACAAATTATGTTCAATATGGTGTTCGTGGAAACGGGGTGTCAATATGTATACGTGTGCTTTAAAAGGTTGAGACTCCTATGTGGGAGTCTATCTAATAACTACTGCATATTATCATGAACTAGCGTCACGCTTCTTTTCTTTTTCTAGACGGCACCTCTGGTAAAATGGACTTCCATTTCATGCTTACTTTAATGAATTTGTGAACACTTTTTGTGAATAACTACATACATAGCTTTATACACTATAAAGACCGCATCCGTGGTCTGGTGGTGGAGCGTCCACGCAGACAGTCCGGGGTTAGAACCCCGGCCGCGTCATACCAAAAGATGTTAACATATGGTACGTTTGGTAACTCTGCCTGGCACTCGACACTAAGGGATTAAAACAGGGACTGGTCGGCTCGGAGTAAGTATAATGTGTCTGAGTGGGGTATTCATGATACACTGGGGCATGGTATATCAGTGGGCTAGTACAAGCAGCCACACACACACACGTGCATGCACGTGGCTATATAAGGGCAATAATCTTTCACGCGACGTCAAACCCCATTTCACCTCACCTCACCATATACACTTAATCATACATTGATATTACTCTTGTCAAATCAAAATATACTTTTTCCAAGACAAACGCATTCATGATTAAAGACCCGAATGTTAACAATGTTTATGCGGGTTTGTAGTTAACAATTCCATTCGGGGGCACGGGTGGCCCAGTCGTCTAAGGCGCCGCGATTCGCTGTGCAGAGTTGCGTCCCTTGGACACGCCAGAAACCTATGATTGTGGGTTCGAATCCCGGTTCGCCCCGATTATGTTTCTAGGTTTGTCAGCACCATACCCGTGCTCGTGGGTTTCACCGAAGTGGTAAACGTCTGAGACCTGCATCACTTCGGGCTTTCCTCCCACATTAAGCTGACACGCCGTGATATAACTGGAATACTGTTCAAAGCGGCGTTAAACCCAACTCACTCACTCACTAACAATTCCATTCAGACTTTGCATTATAAAAATTAAGTTTATCCTTTAAAAACAAAATTTAAATCCTGTATGTGAAGCAGTTTTTTTTTTAACATGTGACTCACCACAGAGGCAGCATCCGAGACTTCCACTAACAGACTATACACATTCACCATCTCAAAGTCAAGGGGGAGAAGATTAGTAATCGTACCATCTCTGGAAGAAAATACATCAATCACAGAAATAGTTATAATAAGTTAACTTCAATATGATAGGAACGTGGGTGATCCAGTAGTTGTCTTTGACGTTATTCCCTCTACAAGGTTTCGTCCCTTTACTATGTCATGATCCGCTGATCGTGAGTTCAAACATCAGATACGTGCAGAGTGTGCCGGTCAGCACCAGAACCCTGTTCACCGGTGTAACAATACGGCACACGCCCACATGCAGGACTTGCCACTCTGTAGCTTTTTCGTGAAGCTGACACGCCGTGATAGAACTTAACACTTTATAACGCGGCATCAGACTGAATTAACTTCCACAGCCATATGACAATGAAAAGCTTCGGGTAAGGAGTAATGTTGAACTGGTATGTCAGGTTAAATATTACTATAATCAAACATGTGGCATAAAAAAAATACATATTTGTCCATGCAATCTATGCAGCAATCAATAAGCTATAAAATGTAACTGAGTTTAGTGTATTTTGTACCCGTCAATTGAGAACGTGTTTCCGTTGTTTCCGCCGATGATAGCAAAGTTGAGGCGTCCGCCCTCGGGATCGGTGGCCTGTCATGAACAGGGAAGGAACAATGAATAATGTTCCAAAGTAAATATAATATTCTATCACACACAAAAATAAGTTGAGACTTATTTAATCATTATCTAAAATACAAATTGGCGGTGGCGGAGGGGTAGCCTAGTGGTTAAAGCGTTCGCTCGTCACGCCGAAGACCCGGGTTCGATTCCCGACATGGATACAATGTGTGAGGCCCATTTCTGGTGTCCCCCGTCGTGATATTGCTGAAATATTGCTAAAGGCTGCGTAAAACCACACTCACTCACTCACCCACAAAGTGGCGTGTTGGGCGCTGATGTCGGGGAAACGTATGGATCTTTTTGTTCTGTAATTCATACCTTTTGTTTCATTATTTGGATTCTTCACAATAATAATAAATAAAAGCGAGAAAACCATTTCCAGAGAACAAAGTTGGCATTACCAACATGACGTCCGTTGTTAATAGAAAATCGCTCAAGCTTATATACTTTTTCATTTCCTGAATAATGTAGTTAGTGACGCAGAAGGCGCAATGTTGGATTTAAATTACCCCATGAGTGATCTCCCCTGAATTGTTCTTAAAACTGTCACGCCTTCCCATTATAATTATGTTAACTATGTGACTCATGAACAATGTTCGACGTACCGGGACCGTGAAGATAGACCTGTTTATGCTGATGCATTCGCTGTAGGTTACCGTGAACAGCTCTGCTGGAATCCGTGGCCCTTTGTTGTCCGAGGAAGTGATCGTTATACGGACCACAGCCCTGGTTATGGAAATGTATCACCTCCTTGGTAAATTGCCACACGTTATAATTAACAGATACGTTTATTAGGTCAATAGCCAATCAAGAACTAACAGTCAGTGCACACACGAGTGTCACCATTATCATAATACAATTACAGGAAATGCATTGACATGATTTTTATAGGAACACAACAAAGTGATCAACCCCTTTCCGATTTTATAGGTACAATACAAAGCGATGAACCCCTTTCCGTCAGCATATTAAGAAACCCCCGCTAAAAGCAGAGTCCATTGTACAATTCCGACTATGTCATGGGGAGGTAGGGTAGGACGAGCTTATCCTTTCCGCGAACACCTGGTGTCATCACTGATTTTCAGTATCCATATTAACAACAGTTTCAAAACTTTTTGCCGATTGTGCCGAATTCAATGTGTTTCGATGGATAGTCGAGATTGGTTATTATTTGCCCTTGATGTTTTCTATCAATGAATTACTATCAAATAGTCGCTATTTGACTGAAATAATGCCCACTCATTCACTATCAAATAATGATACCAAGTAAACAAAAGATTTGTTTGCTTGTCAAACTTATACGTACTGTACAAAGTATACATTGACATGAATCAGGATAAGAAAATATGTAATTACGTGTCACGTCTAGGACCACTGTCACTGTCTGAGGCCCGGATATGTAAAATGTATTGGTCCCCTCCGCTGACCCTGGCCTGCAGATACAGTGTGCCATTGACAGCGTCGATAGACGCTTTGTTCGCTGCCCCCGTTGATGCGGTACTTATTGAATACCTCACGCTGCCAACTGTGTCCACGTCGGTTGCCGTTAACTGGGTAGTGAAAAGACCAAATACATGAACGGTTAACGCTCAGCTAAACGATCAGAAATAGCGATGAAAAATAAAACCGGACGTTGAGAAGTGCAACTTGGCGATGAGAAGTACATCTAAATCATGCCAAACACGACAAGGCGAGTAAAAATACAACCACACTATGATAAGTAGAACCGAATAATTCGATGCATTGTTAGGCGATGGGAAGTAAAACCAAATCATGCGAAGTACAACTCGGCGATGCGAAGTAGCAATGGGGCTGTATCTTTCTCACACTGGCATTGTATCTCCCTTGCTCTGGAAATGTATCTTTCTTGCACTGGAATCGTATCTTTTTTTGTACTGGGGTTGTATCTTTCTTGTACTGGGATTGTATCTTTCTTACACTTGGGTTGTATCTTTCTTACACTGGGATTGTATCTTTCTTACACTGGGATTGTATCTGTCTTGTACTGGGATTGTATCTTTCTTACACTGGGATTGTATCTTTCTTACACTGGGATTGTATCTTTCTTGTAGTGGGATTGTATCTTTCTCGCAAACGGATTGTATCTTTCTCGCACTGGGATTGTATCTTTCTTGAACTGGAAATGTATCTTTCTTACACTGGGATTGTATCTTTCTTACACTGGGATTGTATCTTTCTTACACTGGGATTGTATCTTTCTTACACTGGGATTGTATCTTTCTTACACTGGGATTGTATCTTTCTTGTAGTGGGATTGTATCTTTCTCGCAAACGGATTGTATCTTTCTCGCACTGGGATTGTATCTTTCTTGAACTGGAAATGTATCTTTCTTACACTGGGATTGTATCTTTCTTACACTGGGATTGTATCTTTCTTACACTGGGGTTGTATCTTTCTTACACTGGGATTGTATCTTTCTTACACTGGGATTGTATCTTTCTTACACTGGGGTTGTATCTTTCTTACACTGGGGTTGTATCTTTCTTACACTGGGATTGTATCTTTCTTACACTGGGATTGTATCTGTCTTGTACTGGGATTGTATCTTTCTTACACCGGGATTGTATCTTTCTTACACTGGGATTGTATCTTTCTTGTAGTGGGATTGTATCTTTCTCGCAAACGGATTGTATCTTTCTCGCACTGGGATTGTATCTTTCTTGAACTGGAATTGTATCTTTCTTACACTGGGATTGTATCTTTCTTACACTGGGATTGTATCTTTCTTACACTGGGGTTGTATCTTTCTTACACTGGGATTATATCTTTCTAACACTGAGATTGTATCTTTCTATTACTGGGGTTGTATCTTTCTTACACTGGGATTGTATCTTTCTTACACTGGGATTGTATCTGTCTTGTACTGGGATTGTATCTTTCTTACACTGGGATTGTATCTGTCTTGTACTGGGGTTGTATCTTTCTTACACTGGGATTGTATCTTTCTTGTACTGGGGTTGTATCTTTCTTACACTGGGGTTGTATCTTTCTTGTACTGGGGTTGTATCTTTCTTACACTGGGGTTGTATCTTTCTTGCACTGGGATTGTATCTTTCTTGTACTGGGATTGTATCTTTCTTACACTTGGATTGTATTTTTACCTGTATGAGAGCCACTCTTTGGTTACCGGAGTAATCACCCTCAATCTGTGAAACGTCATAAAATGTTGCAGAGAACTCTGGGGAATTGTCATTCACGTCCACCACGTTGACTGTAACATTAACATCGACAAAGTCTTGAGACGTCCCTGCTGGCCTTGCACGGATCTGAAAGTGAAAACATTTCCTTGTATACTATTACGCTGCGTGCATTGTATTTTGAAGATTGGGAATTTGGAACTAAATGCGCATCTTTAAGTTTCAAATGTTTAATTTAGCTTGCTAAATCTACCTGTAAACAAGATCTTAATTAAAAACACTGTAAGTTTATAACAATGACGCTTTATGTGATTGAGTAGTATGATGTCAATATGCTTTTTTATCGCATAGATGGCAAGCATCAAGAGTGTTGGGCAAAGCTACTTCGTAAGCCGACGTGAAGTATGGTCTCCTAAAGAGTCAGCAAACCTTTCATGTTTTAGTTCTATACCGCACGACATATTTATGACGTCACACCGCTGATTGTGACGCCAAAATATGGCCTTACAGTCGGCCTTAGAAAAGCGCCAAATTTCGAGCTAATTTTGATATTACCAAAACTTGACACACTCTCTAAGACAATTTGATCATGTTTTTAATTGTTTGATTGTACATGTAATTATTTCAAAAACATATCGACAATGACTGAGAAACAAGTACTTTTCTATTAATATTATTTTCCGCTGTGATGCAGTCGTCAAATCGGTTGTGATTTGATACCTCTGATTGACCAATCAGAATCGAGTAGTTCACAATTTCATGGAACAGTTGGGTCAAACGCCTCTTCTGGAAAGTATTTCAAATATATCACGGTGTGTCAGCTTCATGAAGAAAGAAAAAGCCCGAAGTGATGAAGGTCTTAGACGTAGGAAACTCACTAATACGGAAATGGTGCTGAAGAACTTAGAAACATGATCAGGGCCAATCTAGGCTTCGAACCCGTGTCCCTTGACACAGTAGGTACAAGCATTATGTCACACAGGCACTGCTTTAAAGGAGGGTTTTGAATCGGTGTAAAAAATCTATGTAAGTGTAAATGAAAAACTCTTTAACTTCGCCGACATTTAAAAGTATAATTGCCACATACAAATAAAGTCATTATGCTTGTATATACTGAACCGCAAAGAAACGTAACCCCAAGTAACATTTCATGAAAAGTTGTCATTTAAATATCTGGGTATTTTTTGTCAAAGTTTCTAAAATTTAACATTACCTTGTCCGGAAAAAATGAAATTTGATGATAAAAAAACAAAGCAGATGACAATAAAACCGATCGCCCAGACGCATCACGGCAACGGCCATGGTAACCCCATGCACGTGAGTTCTGTGCAAATTGAAATGCACATGCGTTCCCCCATTTCTTGCCCTAGAAAAATCCACCCAGATCGGATAACATTCATTCGTTATCGAATTGCTACCACATGCCAAGATTGACAAGAAATCAGCGACACCAAGCCCTTGGACGATTGCATGCTGGACAAACATGTAGCCAATGCATTTCAAGTCCACGTAACACTACAGATGACCGACCACATAGTGGAAGACCAAAGGTCACCACCCGACGTCAGGATCGTCAGATTGTGCGACAACATCTTCAAAATCGCCTTGTTACTGCA
This sequence comes from Haliotis cracherodii, assembly GCF_022045235.1. Lineage (NCBI taxonomy): Eukaryota > Metazoa > Mollusca > Gastropoda > Lepetellida > Haliotidae > Haliotis > Haliotis cracherodii. The sequence continues at coordinate 6,979,096 of NW_027266275.1, forward strand.
GTGGAAACTGATCGACAGACTATGGGGACACACCAGGGATACATTAGTGCGGACACCGTGCGTTGACGATTGACGAGCAGACACCTCCACTGTCACAGGCCACACCGAGGACTCATTCTGACACCAAGTCATCGCCGGGACATTCTTCAGTGGGAAACACAGCACCAGCATTGGCGCCACCAGCAGTGGGTAAGAGTCCTCTTCTCAGACGAGAGCCGTTACTGTATCTCAACAGCAGACGGCAGAGTGAGAATCTGACGTCGCCGTGTGGAACGTTATTCGGATGCTTGTGTTGTTGAGAGAGACTCGTGGGCTGGTCCAAGCATCATGGTGTGGGGAATTGGTCTTGCACAGAGGGTCGGCCCTGTGGTCTTCCAGAACACCGCTCCAGGGAGAGCAATGGTGTCACAGCAGCTCGGTACATTGATCAAGTCTTGAGACCACACGCTATACCTCATTTGGCACGTCGCCGCAACCACGAGTTTCAGCATGATAACGTCCGTGTCCACACTGCGAGAGCAACAAGAGACTTCCTCCAGCAGAATGGCATCAGAACCATACAGGGGCCTGCCCTCAGTCCCGATTTAAATCCCATTGAGCACCTGTGGGACGAGATTCAAAGACGGTTGAATGACGTCCGACCAAGACCGACAACTGCAGCTGAACTGCGTCAGGCGATCCTCAGAGTGTGGGCTCAAGTGCCTATGGCCTTCATCAACCGCCTCATCCATTCCATGTATCGACGTTGCACGGCAGTCTTCAATGCACATGGCGGACACTCGAGATTTGTGACTTGTGATGCCATTTTCTCAGAGACTAGTCTTGTGTTTCACTTTATGAACATTTGACACTTTAATTTCAACCTTGATGATCAGTTTTGTCAAGTTTCATCTTTTTAATATGTCTCGACGTATGTTTAGAGTTTTTGGACAAATAAGGTTTCTCGTATATCTATCCATGGTGACGTTTCTTTTGCGGTTCAGTATATTTATCATGCTTTTGAAAGAAAAAAGTATTTGTTGAACAAGGTTTAAATTATGTATATTGCCACTACCATACTTATAAACTGTATTTGTGTATGGACATATGGTCTTCAAACTGAATAAAGCATTGGATGAGTGACTGTCTCGGACCAATTGGCAATATTTAGCAAATATATTCATTTAAAATAACACTTCCCTCGTCTGCTTATCAAATGAGAATGACTGTCGGTCTTCCAGTAAATGATACCGAAATCACATAGACAATCACTCAGTTGATAGCTAGAGAGTGTTATACGGGCATTTGTGATTTTACGAAACGAGTTCTTGTATTTCCCGAGCGAGAGGGTGGGTAATACATGAATTTCTACAAGAGTTTTGTAAAATCAGTATGACTCACAAGAGAGTGTAATAACTTCTTTATTCCCCATTATTTATGTATCCTTTTTAGCTCCCCTTTACAAAAATGCACTCATCACGACCTCTGTCTAAGAAAAAAACACAACTGTCGATTTTTTAGCTATGGCGTCGTTTCTAGTGTCACGTCATTCCGAACTTTCGTCACAATACGATTGGAATGACGCCAACAACGCTGTCCGGATGACGTAAACAATAAACGGTGCGCGTGAAGTGATATTAGCGCTAGTGCACATTCGATTATTAGTAACTCGGTTGTTTGTATTCCTGTGAGTAATACATTTCGCTAATTTTCCTTGCTGTCAGAAGACACTAGCCAGCCATGAACCGTGACCAGGGAACCTATCTGCCTAGTGCTTGGGACTTATTGCTTTGACCTTTGTCGGTGCTATCACCTGGCTGGATTAAATTTGCCCTTTGGTATGTCTATTCTTTAACCTATCAGTGCTAATTACCCCCGGCCTCCCGTTTGCCCAGTGTCCATTGCCTATTACTTATCTATGATACTTAAGTACTGGCTTCCATACTATCAGCGCCAATTACAGTAAAATGTTGGTCTCCGTTGCCTATTTGAAATCACCTATCAGCGCCAATCATATGTTGCTTCCCATGTTTGTTTCTACCCTTTCTTATTTTCACCTTTTGTTATCATATTAATTTTGTTGTCCTTACATGTACATATATATGCTCTCTGCCTGATTTACCCGATGAAGGAGGAGGCTATACTCCGTAACGTGGTGTTCCTCATAATAAAGAAGTTGACATCCATATATTCTTCTCTTAAGAGTATCACTTCTAAATGCCATTCAAAGACCCTTGCTGTAGTCACACATTACGTGAAGATCCGGATTAGAATAGGTCTTCAGCAATCCATGCTTGCCGTAAAAGGCGACTATGCTTGTGAGAGGGGTGGACTTGGTTGATGCATGTCATCGTATCCCTATTGCGTGGATCGGTGCTCATGATGCCAATCACTGGATTGTCTGTTCCGGTCTCGATTATTTACAAAGCGCATCATATAGCTGGAACACTGCTGAGTGCGGCGTTAAACAACAAACAAACACATTACACTGTTGGGAAATATACTGAGTGGTGCAAGCAGTATAATGCACATTATGAAAGTACATTAAACATCAACAATAGCAGTCAATATATTGACTAAATGGGAGCCATTAATGAACCATTACTAAGTAGTGATGATGCCAGCTGTTCCCGAAAAGGTGAGCGTACCAGTGGTACACCAACACACGCAAAGGCAAGTCAAGAATTCACCTGAATTCACCACAGAAAACATATAGGCAAACAGAATGACATGTCCCAGTCTATATATCCCCGACAGAACTCACCGACAGTTTGTATTGTTTCACAGTTTCATAATCCAATACAGCCGTGTTTAGTCGTAAAATGTTGTTGCTGTCGACGCTGAAGCCGCTTGTATCAACCTCGAACGTATACTTTGGTGTACTATTTGTTGGTACCTGACAAATAAAAAAAAAAATGTCATGTTAAACCAGTATTATACAGTGAATAACCCAAGACCATGCAACTCTTCATTTCATACTAATGATATGTCTGTCACCATCTATTTGTGTAAACCAACGAATACACAATCTAACAAAGGTGTCTTACCATCCTGACACTGGAATAGTTTTGTTTGTTATTATCCATATGTATATTTTGCAACTTGTATGTATCTAAGATTGCATATGAATTATACAATGTAAACTTATTGTTTGTGTACACCCCAAAAAATGTTTAAAAATGAAATAAAGGAGACCAGTGAAAAACACAGAGAACCACAGGGCCTGATCATCCTGTACCCATTCAATTAAGACTCTTGAGACAAGAAAAAGGACCTGTCCGTAACCTCCACCTTTCTCGAACTGATGTGTCCAGCTGAGGCACATGTATATACTAAGTAAAGGGGTGGTGGGTTAGGCTGTTGGTTAAAGCGTTCGCTTGTCACGCCGAAGGTCCGGGTTCGCATTCCCACAAGGGTAAACGCGTGGTACCCGCTACCTAGCGGCGCCGTGATATCGGTGAAATATTGCTGAAAGTGGCGTTGAACCAAACTCACTCACTATATATATCAACACATTTATTGATACTACATTCGACGAACATAGATACACGTATATGTAATCAGCGATAAAATAAGCTACATTATAAATAGAACTGACGTTTTCTGAACAATAGCCAAGTAAACGAACATCAATAAACAAAATGTAACAGCACCATCATTTCGTGAAGATAGGCAATTAACAAGGCATTCACAATTCCAGTCCGCATTACACGTACATTGCTTCTGACAATAAGCTGGAACAGGTCCACCATGTTTTGGTCCATGACAACACCACCCTTGTAAGCATCCTCCCTGATGTAGCCAGTGAGTGATACAGTCGAGCTTGTGATCTCAAGGGGTGCGGAGGATGGTAACACTGTCACAAACACGGTGGCTCGGCTGTGATAGCGGTTACTAGACACCTCCTCTGCCTGTAACATACACACAACTCATCTGAACACAGTGCAAGCCAGTGAATATCTGTGTGGATTTGCAATAGTTTACTGAACTGTCGTCGAGCTATTCATCAAAACGTCATTGATTCTCAGTGCACGTTTACTGTATAATGCCACAAAATTAAACCATATTCCACGTAAGACTCATTCACTTTCAAAAGCCATAAAAAAAGAGAAAGCAACTTCAAATGTGTGACAGAATATTCTCTTTCTGTGTTGTTTGTTTAACTCCGCACTCAGCAATATTCCAGCTATATGACGGCGGTCTGTAAATAATCATGTCTGGACCAGACAATCCAGTGATTGATATCATGAGCGTCGGTCCACGCAATTAGGATACAATAATATGCATCAACCAAGTCAGCTAGCCTGACAACGCGATCTCGTTAGTCGCCTTTTACGACAAGTATGGTCGCCTTTTACGACAAGCATGGGTTGCTGAAGACCTATTCTATCCCGGATCTATGACGGCGGTCTGTAAATAAGTCTGGACAACGCAATCCAGTGACTGCCATAATGAACATCGATCAACAGGGGTGACATTCATCAACCACGTCAGCAAGCTTGACGTTAGTCGCCTCTTAGGACAAGCATGGGTTGCTGAAGACCAATTCTAACCCGGATGCACACGGGTCTAAGATGTTTGTGAGTAACATATATTTAGTCGTGTGCTCGTTTTCTTCCAATACGGCTGCTTTCGACATGAATGATATTTATGCATTCATTCAATTCGAATTCCATGTAGCGTATGTTGAACGTCAACCAACTTCTAAACGGAACTTAAAGATTAGTACCATGAATGAAGGGAGGTCTATCCTACTTACTCGAAGAATGACTGCGAGTGTCTTTGCACCCGATCTGTTGATTGGTTGAATTTGTTGCAACTGAGCCCGGAAACTGCTGGCGCCTGGAACTGGCACTGTACTTACTTGAAAGAAGTTCTCGTAACCGACCGGGTCAGCTGAGAGAAGATCGAAACATGGTAAACATCATCACATATTTGAAGGTACAGTTGCCATAGTAACGACGTCGGATAGGGCGAAATAATCACTTGGGGAGCAAGAGTGGCCAGTCGTCTTAGGCGACGAGATGCGATGTGCAGAGTTGCGCGCCAGAAGATTATTATCGTGGGTTCGAATCCCGGTTTGACCCGATTATGTTTCTATGTTTGTTAGCACAAAACTGGCAAGCTTCTTAAACCTTCACTCGTGGCTTTCCTTCCACATGAAGCTGACACGCCTTTTAATTATTGAAATACTGAACAACCAAACTCACTCGAACAATATATTCACCCAAGGGAGTTAAGCAGACTTCTTGTTCGTGTAACTATATTCTTCATTCGTATAAACCGAACCTATTTAAAAGTCCCTAGGGCCTCGTAACATCAGGAATTGACATGGTTTTACGCCGCAATTGGTTATACACATGTGTTGAATATATCAAAACATCAAGATATGGTGGTTAACCAAACGGACCTCTACTAAATTGTATAGAATCATTTCGGGCATTAGATATGTACATTTTACACTGACATTTTTAAAACCTACTCTGTTCAACCGTGAATGTAATGTTGAAATTGAGGCTGTCTTGGTCACGAGCTTGAATATTGACCGGAGTGGGTGGGTTGTTCAGGGGCCTTGGGTAGATGCTCAAGGCGCCAATCTGTAAATATGAGCAAGTTGATGTTAGTGGTTATAGGTATATGTTTTAACGTATTGAACTTACGGTTACTTTGAGGGCGGGTGTTTATATAGAGGCGTACGACACGCCACACGTACTTGTACAAAACCAAACTAAGTACAGTAAAGTACGTTTATAACGAACACGCATATAACGAACTGACCGATATAACGAACTTATTTTTCAGTCCCGACCATTTGTTGTATAAATGTCGTATATATGCTTATAACGAACTACGGTTATTACCAACTAAAGTTAGTGGTCCCTTCGAGTTCGTTATAATCGTAGTTTACTGTACACGGAAAAGAACACACTGGCGTTATAGTAGTGTAATGATACACACCTGTGTGGAGTATTCGTCCATAGAAGTGTCACATACAAGTTATGTAAGTTCAAAGTCATCTGTTCACAATACTGCACGTTACGCCATACATGTGACGCTGAGGTGTTTCTGAGACATGCGTTAATGATCAAAAGCTGGTACAGTGGATACTATATTATACTGACATGGGCAGTAACTTTTTGTAAAATGTTTGTGTGGCACTGACTACTCAAGACGAATCTCACCCGAGTGTCTTTTGATATCAAATATATCAACACGAGTTGAAAAAAAAAGTGGAAAAACGCCGAGGCTTGCCGAGGTGTTTTGCCACTTTTATCAACGAGTTTTGATATATTTGATATCAAAAGACATGAGGGTATTATTTTATTTATCATCCAACATCATTCTTCCAACTTTTTCAGTTTGTAGACAGTAATAAACACTGTCTTAAGTGTAAAAAGTACTGCTAACAGCTTCAGTAGCAGACCCCCATTAGTGATGTCATTTGCTTGTGAAGTCATGTAACCAAAGACGCCACAATGGTCTGCAAAGCAATGTGATGCAATTTCGTTGCAGCGATATCTATAATGTATCTCACCGACGCGATATCTCCTGTGGGGTCCAGTTTTGGATGATAAATGTAAATATCAAACAGAAAACAACATACCAGTTCAACAAGAATTGTTTAACCATTTATAACATGAAAACGATGATGTCACACTAAATAATCAAGACACTTTACAGGCAACATCGGGCAATATTTACACATTGATAATTGTTACAAGAGACTTTGTGCATATCGTTGGTATAGTCTCGATTGGTTCATGTACTCACACTGCCTGAAGTCAAGGCAACATCATAGGACGGGTTGAAACATTTTCCGTCTCCATCAGCAACACAGGTTGAGTACTCGAAGACTGGGGGCAGATCATCCGCGTCCGTGATGGTGATGTTCAGAATCGTGGTGCTGCTTCGGGTCGATTGTGGAGGTGTACTATAACCTGCACTATCCTACATCCAATGTTAGAAGTAATGTATACCGTGTTGCAAACTTTTTGAAGATGAAATTAAAATTAATTGTCATGACACGGATAGACTATGTTTGCTGAATTGTTTTTATAAGGGTTATTTGACACTGGTTTATAAGCACATGCTCATGATATAGTCGGAATCGTATATGGACGATTAACTGAGAATTATTTGATTATGGACAAAATTTGGTCGTTTGTATTTATTTATCAATGAATTCAAGAAAAGTGAAGAATATCTTGTGTGGTTAAACACACGGTGAACAAAATGATATGTAAGAATTTAGTTGATTGGTTTGTTGGTTTGTTGTTTAACGCCGCACTCGGCAATATTCCAGCTATATGGCGACTTTTTGTAAATAATCGAGTCTGGATCAGACAATCAAGTGATTGACATCATGAGCATCGATCCACACAATTGAGATCGACAACATGCATAAACCAAGTCAGCGAGCCAGACCATCCGATCCCGTGAGTCGCCTCTTACGACAAGCATAAGACTGAAGACGTATTTTACCCCAGATCTTCACGGGTCTGTGGGAATTTAGCTTGTTTGAGGTAGGCGTTGCTAATGTTGTTTTTTTCACTGTATCTACACAATCAATACCCACGAATTAGATTAATTTCCTAGCTGACAAAATATGAGGTATCATATTATAAATTCCAGAACAATTTTGAAAACAAAATATAACGGTAAAATACCCTCATATTTTCCTTAAATTCCAAAGACATAACATTGAAGTTTTACACATCTTCTAGGTTTGGATGTCAAAGTGAACAAAATACACTGATGTTTCATCTCATGTCAGTCATATATCAAGTACCTGCGCTATAAACAACAATCATACCATCCATATTAAACTTATTCGTGTGTTAGTAAGTGAATGTTGTTTAACGCACCTGTCAGCTCTATGCTAACTACATTTATGACACGTCGAGGCTGGCCAGACAGCCAGGTACAGAGATGATAGACGCGACCCGCCTTGTGCCAGGTGCAGAGATGATAGACGCGGTCCGTCTTGTGCCAGGTACAAGGCGCGGTCCGCCTTGTCGGGATCATTTGTCTCCCAATCAGAAAACACCTACATTGTCCGTTACGTCTGTTTGAATAGCAAGTATAGTCTGTATGGGACGTATTCCCGAGGGTGTTTTACGGCGAAGAGCCGACTTAACAGCAATAGTCATAAAAGGATAAATGATTTCAAATGTAGGTCATTCACGTCACAAAAGGACCTTGAAAGCAAGGATTATACATATGAGGTAAACACGTACAACTAGAAAAGACGCCATGGTGCATAGAAGTGATTTCGGAACAAAATTGACATAATCATAAGAAAGACATTATGTCCATTGTTCGAGTCCGACTATATCATGAGCATGCGTTTATAAATCATTATCAAGTAGTGATTATACCAGGGTTCCCAAATAGATGAGCCTATCATGCGCCACACTAGATCTTTATGTTTGTCAAAACAAGGTGCAGATTGCACAGATACGGGTTTTCATAGTGTGTTTATGGAAGCGTTAAAATGAGGTACATTAAAGACTCGCCTTGTGCCGGGAAAGGGTGACACATTTTTAAAATAGTTTTGAAAGAATGACGCTCTTCTTTATACCTTTCCCTGTATTGCACAATTCAAATCGAGCCCGGTCAGCTGTGACCCGGATGCATCGTTCCCTTGGCAACCCAGTCATCCCCTTGTGTTGAGTGAATATATTTGTAGCAGCTTTTAGCAATATTCAAGCCCACTGCATAACAATGGCTGACAACAAACATGGCCGTCATTCATTACCTCAGTGGGAAATCGAACCTAATTATTGGAGCACACATTTATCCACTTGTCAGTTGAAAATTGTGGAAATTGTTTTGAAAATCGAAATGGTCTCTTTACAATACTTTTTACACAAAATGTTTGTTCATGTAAACGTACTTACCCTTGCTCTTATCTGTAAGCTGTACTGTGTATTAGACTCAAAATCCAGGTTACTTTTCAAAGTGACATATCCGAGGGACGGAATGTCGATGGAGAATTTCGTTGAGTCATCAAACTAAACATAAAATAAAATGTCTTGTGAAGTGAATGAATGGTGTCATGCCCACCCTAGTCAACATCCACGTGTACATAACGTCTTTGTTGTTGCTTAACGCCGCACTCAACAATGTTGCAGCTATATCATGGAATCCAGTGATTGACATCATGAGCATCGATCCATGCAATAAGGATACGATGAGTCTGACGACCGCTTCGCTTCTTATATAGCATAGGTTGTTGGGGCCTATATTCTTTCCGGGAATCCCTACATAACACGTTACTGAATCTACATCAAATAAAACCCGTGAAGATCCGGAGTAGAATAGGTCTTCAGCAACCCATTCTTGCTGTAAAAGGCGACTAACTGGATCGGATGGTCAGGCTCGCTGACTTGGTTGATGCATGTCATCGTATCCCAATTGCTGTGGATCGATGCTCATGATCTCAATCACTGGATTGTGTGGTCCAGACGCGATTATTTACAGCCCGTCATATAGCTGGAATATTTCTGAGAGCGGCATTAAACAACAATCCAAACCCCCCAAAAACATCAAATAAACATGTTGAAGATAGGGTGGGAATCGATCCTTATTGGCGGAAAACAGTTGGTCTTCCCTTGTAATCACCCTTCAAAGTACTATCCCACCTCTGTAACAATTTTGACCCCTCGATTCCCGTTTTAATCAACAACAATTAGTTCATATGTTGGAGATAAACATACTGTTTTTTTCAGTTTGTAGATTTAACTGCGCTAAATGTTTTTGTTTAACTCATTCTACTTCACTCGCATATGCGAGTAACACTGACTCTCCAGAATGTTGGAACCCCGACAGAAAAGTAAGCAAGCCCTGCAATGTTTAGTTCCTCACTCCACACCACTGTTATGACGTCACAGCGCTTACTATGACGCAAAGTATATGTCGGGTATAGAAAAACGCCAAATCTCAAACTCCCTGCTGTTCCTAAAACTTGTAATACACTTAATAAGTCCATTATTAAAAGAATGTTGTCACAAATACTTTGAATAGTGTATTAACCAGCGCATCAGTGCATAATTACCGACAGTGACCACAGTGACTAAGAAGGAAATTGTTTTCCTCAAATATTAGCTTCCGCGATGATGCAGCCGTCAAATCGGCTGTTTCAATGTGAGGTACTATTTGATATTTGAATTGGTCAATCGTGATCGCATAAATTCAAAATTAATGGTAAGAAACAGAATACACTGTTTCGCGACTTTGATTCATGGCCTTGGGAAATCAAACGTTTGGGTAATTCGCACAGAAAATCTGTAACTTGCAGTTCTTCACATACATGTATAAATGATCCCAGGAAGTGACGACAACTCACCAAGCTTTGATCACTAGGCAGGATATCGAATACGATGTTTTTGTTGAAATCGAAGTCCAGATCTGTTGCGGAGATACCTCGGAACACGGTAGAACCCACAGGCATAATCTATATACAGAAGAACTAGAAGAAACATTTGTGGGGAAATGTAAATAGATGGGAACATATTTTGATGGTGAATGTAGACACACCTCATGAATAACAACTACTTTATAAAATTAATTTTGTCTGTTTGTTGTATGGCGCCGCACTCAGCAATATTCCAGCTATATGACGGCGGTCTGTAAATAATCGAGACTGGGCTAGACAGTCCAGTGATTGACATCATGAGCATCAATCCACGCAAAAGGGATCGATGACATGCATCAACCAAGTCACCGAGCCTGGCCATTCGATCCCGTAAGTCGCCTTTTACGGCAAGCATGGGTTGCTGAAGACCTTTTCTACCCCGGATCTTCACGGGCAAACTATTTTCATGTACTTTTATAGCGTCGTTTCAGTATAGATGGAGAATGGTTGTATATCGGTTAGTGCAAGTATTACTTTGTATGAAGCGAATGACGTGCATTAATATAAATAAGTATATATTTCTACCTCGGTCAAGGATATTTCATACGGCGCCGAGAAGAACTGTGGTGAATTGTCGTTGACATCCAAAATTTGAACTCTCAGTAAAATGAAAAACGTCTGAAATATAAGTTAAACTTTATTTGTATATTTCAAAAGCATAATACCCATCATATACATTGGCGGTTACCCTTCATGGCTTATAAACACTGATATATCAAGGGAATACACTGGGAACCAGACTGGTCTGACCACCCGATCCCGTTAGTCGCCTCTTACGACAAGCATAGTCGCCTTTTACAGCAAGCATGTGTTGCTGAAGACCTGTTCTACACCGGGTCTTCACGGGTCGTTTGTAATATTAAGTATGGCTTACCATGTTTATTGTAAGGTCAGTACACTTCATCGTGTATTCCATTACAGTAATGTCATCCAATGCATCTGGTCGGATTCCCTGAAACATATTGGATCTGTTTAAGAGAACAAGACAATTTCACACTGGCTTTAAAATTGTACATATGCAATCGTAAAGTCCCATGTCAGCTACTATTAAAATGATGCAAAATTTGGAATGGTTAAACACCCAGTGCAAGCCATTAATCTGTGAATGTCAACGGTGATAGAAATAAAAAGGTATTAAAATCTCAATGACAAAGATGTTATCAAGACAAACAAGAAATATGTTTGAAACCTCTAAATGTATACTTTTACAAATACGAAACATGTCCGTTTTTGATTTTGGCGAAGTTATTATCCTTACATCTCTGTTAATGGCCTTTATCAACTGAAGATACCACTCCTGACCACTGCTGCCGCTGCTGCTGTTGCCGCTGACGAGTTGGAAATATTCCAAAGGTGGAATGTTACTTCTATCATTGCTGTCAAATGATAGACCTATGCTGTCTGGGGTTGCATCCATTCCGAGGCTGCGTCTATACGTGCTCGGAGAACCTGATCAATGAAACACTTCAATTATCCCCATGCAGGTTACAGATTTCTAAACTCAAACATGTCTGACAAACTGGACAAGATTATCAGGTTAACATTTAGAGGTGTTTGTTATATTACTGTGTTGTTTGTTGTGGAATTGGGAACAGTGAAGACGAGTGTTCTACTTTCTTGATCCGTGTTATATCACACATCCCTTTCTTCTAGCGCAAGCGTCCGAATGGGTTCATTTTGGTGGTCAAGTAGTGACGAAAGACATGGCAACCAGCCTCTGTAGATGATTTCGCCTATTTAAAGTTTGACACGCTTAAATTCGGATAACATATTCTAGTGTTGAAGTAAGACGAGTTCTATGGATGAACAACTTCTTTATTACAATTAGTGCGACGTTTCGGTGTAGATCCTAACACCTTTATCAAGCAAGTGCTTGATAAAGGTGTTAGGATCTACACCAACTTCTAAATGCCACTCAAAGAAGTTATTCTAGTGTTGTGGTCTTGTAACAAATAATGTTTCTCATCAGAAGCTTTTTCTTATTATGTTTGTCTCAGTAGACAGGAGACTAAGGCAAACCATGACGGCAAAGTTTATACAAGGAAAATAACTCTTCTGATCTATCTCTTCATAATTGAACCTAATTTAAACCCCGATTTGTTTTCTGACCAAGCCAATAATAATTAATCAAAGTACTTTTAATGTTAATGTGAAGGTATCGTGAAAATAGTAATAGAATGGCCGCGAAAAAAAGTGTGAAACTGTAAACTTAACACCGTTGCGCTTAATTAAAAGTACGTATTTTGAGGTCTGTATTTGTAACAATCCGAACGAATCTTAGAAGCGTTGACGAGGTGGGGTGGCTTCATTAGCAACGGCACTAAATCCCCTAAATGACTTACAAACCTTTAAAGCACTAGGCATATATAGGACAAGCCCATTTCGACCAAACACCAAATGGCCTGGCGGGCCCGTGCGCGAAATACGCATATGTCGGAAAGTGCACGTTAAATTCCTTATTTAAGTAAGTAAGACCATGTATGTCAGTTGTGTCACAGGTCCCGTACTGAACATAGCCATTCATTCCATTCATTCGAAGGACAGTGTACAAATGATCATTGTTTAGTGTGGATATGTCTCAGGGTTAGAAAAGGTGAACAATAGATTGGCGTTGCCGATGACGTGTGCAGCCGACTATGACCGTGAAAAGCGGAGACGTGGTTGCTAGGCTGCGAACGGAGGGGCGCGTTTGTTGTACGATCAAGCGTGTAATTTTGGAGGAAATCACCTGCAACATGACCATATATGGAGCCTCTATATCCGCCACCGCTGTATTTTCATTTCAGTCTTTGAAATTGATAGACAGGACTAAAATGCAAATAAACCGCATTTCCATCGCCGCTTTGAATACGATATTTACATTAACGAGGTAACGATCTATACAATTCTGCAAAGTTGTATATACCCATGAAACTTGCACTTTAAGTTTGAATATACTGCATGATCAGAACCCTTCTTGCAAATCATTGTTCAGGAGCTGAAGGCACCTACCGTCAATAAGCAGCTGGCTATCTGCTTCCGGAACCGCAACTGATATAGTTCCAACAGTAGATGCGTCTTGACACGATGCTACGAGAAATTACAAGATAAATATTTACCATAGAAACTAGAACATTCTACTCACGTAAGATGCTTTAGCAATAGATCACGGTATAGCTTTTCCTGAATTCATTATTGTCATTAGAATGCACTGGATTACATGTGTAAGTCACTTAGATTCCCCTCCACTCATTTATCCATCTTAACTAGAAACAAAACAGACCATTGAAACCGCTGCATCTTTTTTTCATATTTAGATCTCAGCAGCCCAAGCCTTTGGCGTCAAGACTATTTAGGTACAATCGAGGCTGTTCCTTGTGCCACTGGCGTCATGCGACTCTTGCTCAAACGTTTTGATACGTGTTACATTATTCAAGTTCTTTGTAATGCTTCCAAACACTTTTATAGTTTTGCTTGTTTGTTTGTTGGTTAACGCCGCACTAGGCAAAATTCCTGTCCGCCTGGCTCCCTAGAAAAACGCTAGAACGGGTGGTTAATTTTTTTTCTTAGCATTTTCATGAACGCTCTTGCAGGGTATATGTCACGAGAATAACATCCATTGTTACTTTTAGTGAAGGAAAACATTATTTAAGCTGTTTCGAGACTCGAAAGTGGTCATCACATCGGTGAAATGTAAACAATGACACATGCCTCATTTTCAACAGTGATATGTGCGTTAATATTTCGTGTCAGCTCACTGTTGTCACGAAATCGTAGACCTAATACATGGAATTAAACGACCACGTTAATGAAATACCGTTAGCATTTTTATTTTAGCAAATTTGATGAAGCAAATGTCGCCGATTATGCCCCGTTTTCTTCCATTGTGAAATGGTGGTTTTGCCGAGTTATTGAAAGCCCAGTATAAAAAATAGAAAAAACAAACACTTTTGACCCGTAATACTTCTATTCAATGATAGGCTCAGTCATTGCTTCTGACATTTGGCCTCTGGATTTCATTCAAATGAAAAGCCATTTATTTGGCATTTGTTTTCTTATTACACAATAAAATTAATCATAAATAGATCTTATAATTTTGGAAAAAAATTATTGATTAATTCCAATCTATTTTTTTTTTAACTATGTGTGTGCTTGTGAAAATGTCGGGGTTGAATGGCATACTAATAAAGAATATTTTCATTATTTTGAATTAATTTGGTACTGTGGCATACACATCCATGTGTATTCTCTTTTTCACGGGATGAAACAAAAAAAATGAAACAGTAGTCATGGTGTGGCAATTAATTAACTGATGACATTTCAGCATGAGGTTGTAGAAAACGTTATGATAAATTTCACCATTGGCAGGTGATCTGGTTGATATGGAAAATCACTATGCCATGAAATTCTACTGGATACCATTGCCCGGGCGGTCGGGTAGCATAGTGGTTAAAGCATTTGCTCGTCACGCCGAAGACCCGGGTTCGATTCCCGACATGGGTACAATGTGTGAAGCCCATTTCTGGTGACCTCCGCCGTGATATTGCTGGAATATTGCTAAAAGCGGCGTAAAACCATACTCACTCACTCACTCACTGATACCATGGCCATGTTTGAGATCTAGGCACCCAAACAGTTTGTCCTGAAAGTGGCCACTGATTTAGATTGTTCAAGAAAACCAGAGGAATCTATGTGTGAAACACACACCTTCAATGGCTGTAGTTTATCAAGACATATTTGGTAAAAAAACAAAGCAGTTGTTAAAATTTTAAAATGTTCCCATCTGTCTGTTGCCATAAACTTGATATTTGGGTGGGGTTGACACCAAGTTATGATGATACATGTTATGTATTATCAAAATTCATGTAATGCATTCTAAGGAACACACATGCAAATAACATGTAACCATAACTTTCTAGCAAATTAAAAATGATTGTAATTGAACATGTATCTACTGATCAATCTACATTAACTCCAAAGGGTTTTCAATATTCAGACATCTGAGAAAATTCCATCTTGTTATTATATTACAATTTGATAACGGTATTTTACTAACGGTATTTCATTGATGTGGTCGTTTAATTCCATGTATACGATTTCGTGACAACAGTGAGCTGACACGAAATATTAACGCACATATCACTGTTGAAAAGTCTCGAAACAGCTGAATGCTTCCTTCACTAAAACTAACAATGGACGTTATTCTCGTGACCTATACATTGCAAGAGCGTTCATGAAAATGCTACGAAAAAAATTTAACCACCCGTTCTAGCGTTTTTCTATAGTAATTTTCATGTCGTGTCCGCCATGTTTATTCGTCTAGTGGAGGCGGCCATTGTGCATTCATTGCCTTGGTCAGTGTAGCGCCAGCGCAGCATACCCAGGGAACCAGGCTGGTCTGACCACTCGATCTCGTTAGTCGCCTTTAACGGCAAGCATGGTTTGCTGAAGACCTATCCTACCCCGGATCTTCACACAACAATACTCTCTACTTACTAAAAAACGTTACTTGAGCTGTAACAATCTCGGCACATGCGAGAAGAAACACGCTATAAACCCACAGGGATACCATTGTCTGAAACAAAATTCGTTAAGTATTCAATTTGACCTTAAAACATATCATAACGAAATT
This sequence comes from Haliotis cracherodii, assembly GCF_022045235.1. Lineage (NCBI taxonomy): Eukaryota > Metazoa > Mollusca > Gastropoda > Lepetellida > Haliotidae > Haliotis > Haliotis cracherodii. The sequence goes on from NW_027266275.1 coordinate 6,995,103, forward strand.
GTAACTCATAGTAAGTATCATATGCTAAAAAATATAAGCAGTGTCGACTGCAAACATCCTTTAGTCAATCCAAAATACCGGGTAAGTAACACGCTGCTTATGGCATATTACAAATAGGTACATTGAACATGCCATTACAGATATGTCTGTCCCCAAATTACAATGACAGAATCTCTACTTATGATATCGTTTCGTGCCTGAAAAATGATAATATTTTATGTTTTTTACCTACATCAGACGTGGTCCTTGTTGTACAACTCCCCTTGATGAAATACCTGTTAGGCAGCCGGCTTGCGTCTTTCTATATTTAAACAGAGGCGTCAGACTGCTATGCATCAATACCGATAATCTTACATAGTTTTCGGCCACGACTTACTCAGTTGCTTGTTGTCAAGATTCTGTTCAATAGAAGTGAGTCAACGTTTGACTGGATCGGAGTGACATGTAACAAAAACATTATTTGTGTAAGACATACTCCTATTGGCGTTCTCCGTCATGAACAGAGACCTATTCTGACCTGTGACTGCGAAAAACGCCTTCAGCGCATGAATGATAGGGGTTGGGTTTACCGACGCTTTGAAAGTATTTCAGTTATATCATGCGGTGTCAGGTCTTAGACTGTTACCACGTTGCTGAAACCAACGCTACAGGTGTTGTGCTGGCAAACAAGAATCATAATCAGTGCGAACTTGGGATTCGACTGTATGATCCTAACACGTCGATGGACGCAGTTCGGAACTGCAAATTGCGTTGCATTAAACTTCCCAACTAGGGCCCTCCGGTAGGATTGCTTGGATAAGTATTTGGTAGAACTAGAACTGTAGGTGCGGAGGTGAATAAAATTCAAGAGAAGAAGGGGTATAATGGCTTTGAAAATGATATGAATGGGTCACTGAAGCATGCCCTGATCTACCTGTAGCACTCGCCGTTCATACAAAAGAGTATTTATATAGTTACCCTGTTATGCGACGGAGGTCGGTGAACAAGCCAGACAAGGAAGTGACACGATAGTGCAATTGAAGAGCTTAGGGTCATAAGGGTCAATGTCATGTGGCGTCTGTTTTGAGAAAAGTGATGAAAACACATAATATTATACATGTTAATGAACTTATTTTTCACCGATAAATTCCTAGACATTAACGCATTCTGACAGCAGAGATATAAATGTTGTTATAAAAAAACATTCAAAAAAGGAAATAAATAAATTCCTAGACATTAACGCATTCTGACAGCAGAGATATAATTGTTGTTATAAAAAAACATTCAAAAAAGGAAATAAACCTATGTTTTTAATTTGTGTGAAGGTGGAAAGGGCCAGTGTCTGTGTTTTGGCCCTTTTTGACCCTCGGGCATTTGCATGAGATTTACCATGTGATATTGATAAACTACTACTAAAAGTACAAACACATACTATATATTGAAGTACTTTTAAATGATTCAAACTAATGCCAACTTTGTTGAAAGTTGAAACATGATAATAAGGTTCCAAACTTTCAAAATCTCTCTCAGACAACCAGTCTCAACCACACACGGAAATGACAGCTGAAAGGGCCAAAATCTAACAAAGTGTCGTTGGCCCTTTTGAAACTTGACTTTGGCCCTTTTATAAAATTTTAAGTCGCTATATTTAAAAAAAACGCATCACTGAAAACATACATTGTTTTCTAGTCTCCTTTGACCAATCGATAAAACAGGTAGGCAAGTTTAGTGGGGTGTTTTTTTTAAATTTAAGTTTCTTTCCTTACCTTTTTATGTTTTATGGTTTCTCAAAATCTTAGATTTTTTCCCCTATACGATAGTAAATCGGGGTTTAGTTTGGGACTGATCAGGAGCGGTCGCGTTTGCTCTGTGTCAGCGGCCACAACTGAGCTGGGTACGACATCGTTTTCATTGGTGCTAGATTTCTATCATTTCCGAAAAGAAGGCATCAAAGTAAATATCGCTCAATAAATCAATTTCGTTCACCTGAGTAATATTACAGAATTGACTTTCTTCACTTGCGTTATTAGTATTGAAAGATAGCCATTCCATATCCAAATCACCGCAAGGACAATCCATTTTGTTCAAAGTAGCAGCTGGACGACATCAATCACCAGAACCAAAGCATTTATTAATTTATAAGTCAGATGAAATGTTACAAGACCAGGCAAAAATACTAAATTAATTATATTGCTGATAAATGCCAGTATTATAAAGAAAATAGAAAAACGAGTTGATCGTAAACACCGATCGAGAATTCTGGGAAACCCCGAAAAGTAGTTCCGGCAAAAGTTCACACGATCAATTTCACCAAAAAAAATGTTCACATCGTGTGAACTTTTTTTGTCCGTTGACAGGTGTGTGAATGCCAAATATCAGATCATGTGACTACCACTTCAGCCAATCAGCATGAAAGAAACACTGTAAACTTTTAAAGTATGAAATTATTCAATATCAAAAGATAACATGGCTTCTCCTAAGCTATTACAACTGGGAGTCATCAATTTACAGTGAGTGAGGTCGGTTTAACGCTGCCTTTAATAGTATTCCAGCTTAATGTGTGAGGAAATCCCGAAGTGATGCAGGTCTCAGACGTTTACCACTTCGGTGAAACCACCGAGCACGGGTATGGTTCTGACAAACCTAGAAACGTTATTGGGGCGAACCGGGATTTGAATCCACAAAAATAAGATTCTGGCGAGCCCAAGGGACGCAAGTCTGCACAGCGAATCGTGGCGCCTCAGACGCCTGGGCCACCGGTGACCCCATGAACTCTTTTCATTCAAACATATGAAGATGTAAGGATGTAAAGGCTGTATCTTATATCCCCTTGGATATTTTCAAGGACCCGACTGATAAAAATGTGTTGTTAAATCGAAATTATGATTAGGGGTATGTTGCATGAAAATCTCACAAAATTCGATGCATTTCTGTATCGTGTGACCCCTGCGATAAATAAACAAATAAATAGTGATTATCCTAACATACGTTCAATCGTACTTAAAGAGTTAGGGGTTAGGGATTATTTAAATACTTCTTGTCATATGCATGTCAGATGTTTATCTTTTTTCCTGACCTGATACATGTTGACATATTAACTTGTAACTGCGCCACAACGTGATCATCAGGTCACTTAACAGGACTTGCCAAAAGCATATTTCAAAATTCTCTTAATGGATATGTCAACGCTAATGCGTGTGTCACGTGTATTAATGGCACAAATATATGTAGTAGACACCGAGGTGTGGTTACCTGAGTGGTTTGTCATTGGTCCCTCAGTGTGTGGGCAGTTATGCAAGGCGTTTAGCTAAGATACATGCGACGTAATGTGTAACGTTTACTAATGCACCAAGGGCATGGTGCTGATTGAACTGAACTAGGTTCTGAGATTCGAACCCACATCAAACGGTACTTGCTCAACAAATGCATCCTCTTTTTAATCTCTCAACATCAGACATAATTTCTGTCGCTCATACAACCAACATGGTTCATGTGAACGCGAGTTTTATATTCGGGGGGAGGGGGCGGGGACAAAACTGTCTCAGAAAATGCTTGGAAAATAATTATGACTTCAGACTGTTAAGACAAAAAGAAAATTGTCTGCTGCAATAAATACATTGTTGAAGGTTGTTCTTTAAATATTGTGACTGAAACAGACTTTATCTTGTTTAAAATATGTGGGTGTTTTATATAAAGTAAATATTTAGGCTTATAACTTGATCCTTGTTTAATAAATGTGGGTTTTATATTTTCTTTGATTGAGACAGAAAATCATTTCATTTATAGCTTCAAACAACATTAATAATGAACATAACAAGTATCTCTTTCTCAGCATTGTCGGATCCAACGCAAGAGCCCCAGAATATTATAGTATGATCAGCACCGCTGTACTCTATTTTTTCATATTTGTTTACAAACTACCGCTGAGCCTTGGGCACCTTATATCCTTCACATTTATTTTACATGTTGCAAGGTACTTGGACAATCATGTGATAATTCCATAGGTCTCTACAGTCGCTGTACGTCTAAATTCCAATTAGTTTATTTGAAAGGAGTTAAATTACTTTCCATACACTAATCTGAATGTACACATACTTCCTCTATACAAATCATCTAGGGCTAATTAGCATTTACGGAAGACAAACAACCGAGACCATTAGAACTCAATCTTCTCTTTCGCCGTTGGACTTCCATCATAATAACAGGTTCGATGAACCATTCCTGTATATCCTTTGATCTCTGAATAGTTCCACGGGAGTCGAAATTGTTCATTATAAATCAGAATTGAAGCAGATTAAAACCATTCTCTATTCTCTCAAAGGAGAAAACTACCAAAGGTTGTTCTCAAATATTTTCCGGTTTGATAATGATGTCCGATGTAAATCCCTGTTTTTACTTGTACCATATGTTCCCGTGTGTATTCACTAACATGCGTACCTTCAGTATACAACGTGAGGCTGATGCACATCAAACATTTTCATTTAGTACCAGCGCATTGTCATCAGATAGCAGCTGTCCCAATCACAGCCAACCATAGTAACTGACAGCACACTGGATGCCTTATTACCGCGGCAGCACGCGTGAGGCAGGTAACTATTTATTTCTCTGGTTGAGTAGAAACATTCTCAAAAGCTATGAACATGTTTCAAACCCTGCTTTCAGTTTGCTTCGGATTAGATTTTGGATTAAGACAGGATTATCTACCTAAAGGATAAACACGTGATGTTCAAATGTACAATTGTGTTCAGTGAGTATAACATGTTAAAATTGTACTGGTCTCTGGTATTTCATCGTTACAAGACACCAACATAGGAAGTAGCATAGTAAAGTCATTGTTATGTTCTATAAGTTCTACAGTTATGTCGTATTAAGAAATGATTTTAACATTATTTGAGCAATACATGTATAGTGTATAAAGATGTATTTATAATAGAAGTGCAGTCGGATGTAAATGGTGAAACATATTGGGCAGTTGAATGGGTGTGAACATTGGCTCGTTGATGTGTTCATCATCATAAACATGTATTATACTCAAATAGCTATAGTCACTAATCTATATCTGTGATCGAATTTAAGTTGTAGTGTCTTTGCAAATGCTAAATCGATCACAGGTTGATATGTTTGGTTGCAAAACGTTAAACGAGATTAAACCCAGACCGTAACGGCGCATGATAATAACAATTTCACGAGTTAATAATGCATTTCTCATGTGTGATGCATAATTTCACTTGATAGCATTAGAATGTAGCGTGAAACCTTCACTCGGAGGTTGGGTTGTCGTAAAAGAAGTTGAAGGCTTTCCTGTTTAATGACACCCCTGCCTTTGTGGCTCATTACCGTGTATGTACTCGCCGGCCATTGATACCGCCAATGTAGTTACCGAAACATGTTGTATTCGCATTATCAATGACCATTCACATGGTTGCATTAACATTTTGTTATTTGATAATTCTTCCCAGGGATAAACCTGGTTGAAATAACTTGTTCTCGTGTCAAACAAACAATATTACCTGAAAATATACAAATACATCGTGATAACCTCCAAATTCATTACTCATCAAAAGATCTACTTTTCGGGTTGGCCAAATAGCTTTTTTCTTTTGCTTGCTACAACTCGCCAATTTACAAATTGTTCATTTCAAAACTTCATTTCTTGAGCCATGAAACATTTGATATTTAACGTGGTGACAAGGATGTACTTTCATACCTATCTTTAGAGGTTCAGCACAATTTGTCAAAAAAGTTTACTGAGAAAAGACTATGTGAAATGCAGCTCTTCCTCAGTTATAACATCCATGTAAATATTTGGTGTAAACGATTTAGGCAAGACGTAGGCACCCCCATAAACACCAAATGTGCCCCCTTCTTGCTGATCTGTTTCTTTATGCATATGAATCGGAATTTCTCCTGGGATTGGCAAAGTCATAACAAGGTAATTTGGCCACGTAAAAGAAATTCATATACCTTACATTTATCCAACTGAATTATTTCACTTAATAGATAGCTCTAAATCTGTTCGATCAATTGTTGCAATTTTCAGTATCTGTGAACGAATGATGACGCCATTTGTCATTATCACGTGTCTCTGTGTCCTGCCCATGACTTTGACGACCAAGATGTCCAACCAAAATAATTCACGTAAGTACAGATAACCTATCTTATAAAACATTCAAAACAAATTTAGCATTTTCTTGAATCTTCTGCGTTTAATATAACGTTTCAGTTCAATAATATAAAAAAAATGTTCATCATTAATATCTTCAAATTGATTTAGTTACTGTATCATTATCAATAGAACTGCTTATGCAATGACATTTTTTATGACGGTTTGAAAACTTGGATCAAAGACATAAATATGGTTACACAGAAACTGCTAAGAAAAACGTTACGATGTTACATACCATTGAAAAATGTAACCATGCTTCCTATAAAGTTCGATAAGATGTATTTGTTCTGATATTAAATCATGCATCTTTCAATGCATATCTATGAAGACATTTCCTTAACTTATAGGTTGATGTTTGCGTGTTTGTTGGGAGCTTGATACACACACACGTGGTTTTTTTATGTGAACAACATATGATGATTGTTAAGTTATCAGGTGCTCATAAAAACCGTTAGTCTACCGCAAATAACGATTCCGCAATGCCATGACTAGCTCAAACTCAACGTCTATGCGTCATGGATAAGCATGGCATGGCGCAAAACCAAGTTACCAGACGTTACAATTTTCATCAAAACAAAATATCATCACTTTGGAGACGTTATCTACAGCAGGGCCGGTCGTCCACGTGTGACCACACGTCAACGAGACAACCATTTTAGGTTGATGCATCTACGGAATAGATACTGCCACATTAACAGTTCGGACAATTCCTGAGCAGAACCTACGCACCCGTTTGTGGGAGTACAACATCCGACCAAGACATCCTGCGATAAGCCGAATGTTGTTTACACGTCGCTGTCAGGCACGCCTAGATTGGTGTAGACAGAATCTGAAATTCGGAAGACAAGACTGGGACAGCAGAGTGTTCACAGATGAGTCCGGGTTTCATCTGGACAGCTCTGATGCTCGTGCAAGGATCGACATGAGTCCAATGTCGTGAGTGTCTGGATAAAAGTGTCATGGTATGAGTGGCAGCAAAAGACTTGGGAGAACACAACTTACCTTTGTCAATAGCTATTTGAATAGCGTAGACTATGTTCTGTCCTTTTGGCAAATGCACGGATGTAACGTCCCATCTTGACATTGTTAATTGATATGTTACAAAACTCTTCTCTGTCTCATGTTACCAGGTACGGGTTTCGCAAAGAATATGTTATGATAAAACATCAATCAGACGAATGACCAAACATCAATGTTATTTTCCTTACATAACATTTACATAAATATATAAAGCACAGTTACTTTTCAATATTAGTTTCGCACAGTATTTGATTTCAGTATTCACTTGATATGTTGTAGTATGCGAAGACAACTGGCGGTACTTTGAAGAAAGTTGCTATTGGATTGAGTTGGCAAAGGCAAATATGAAATGGTTGGAAGCAAGGCGAGAATGTCGTTTAAAGGGCAGTGTTTTGGTCAGTATTGGTTCAGAGGATGAGTACAACTATTTGATCAATGTCTCAAGCATTCTGATGAACAGGTCTCAAAATGAGGAGTTGGAATCTGTGTCTTTGGGAGATGATTATCTCCACATAGGTAGGTAGTTATTAAAGCGACTTGTGCGTGTAAATGCCAAACGTAAGAATATATAAATGTACAGGTTAGACAACGTTTGAAGAACAGGTTCACATATTTATGCCAGTTTATCAATAGAGTTTAGTTAGATTAGAGATTATTGTTCAGAGAAAGTATTTAAAGTAACATATTTTTAAACTAGTTAATTATTTATATACTGATCTGTATGCTACGCCTTAAATACTTCTCACAACAACAAAACAAACTTACATTATTTCAGGACAGCTGACTTTATTTGGGCGCTCGTCACCATTTCACCCTACTGAACATTTCTGACACTTTGGCGCATTGGATATATTTCAGTTTCTTGTTGCACGAGGGTTGTTTGGGAAGTTCTAAGCCTCACGTAGCAGGATTTGCTTAATAGTGAAATGTTTTGTTGTAGACATTACATGATGCCATAGATGTATATCCACAAAACACTTTGACCAAAGTATTTTTCTGTGGCAATAAGTAGGGGCCTGTGTTTTTTAGAAAAGGGACGAATTTAAGGAAAGTGCCGTGATCAGGGACATGCAGATTATTGTTTGGATTGAAGTGGTGGACCCAGATTTCATCCCTAGTCACAAATCGTTGCAAGAACAAACACTTATGCAGTCCCTTTGTAGTAGTCTAACTGCAAACAGTTTACCGATCTAAAATTTTGAAAAGTCATATTCATCCGGCCTCTAATGGTAATGTATGCTAATATTCATATTGATTTGGACAGCTGTTCACATTGGTTGTTCACGGTATACAGATGGTTACTCGTGGATGATGTGTTTCCAGGTCTCACGAAGACGTTCACTAGAAAACCTGGAATATTCAAAGATATGTTTATTTGGGAGGATGGAGCACCACTCACATTCAGGAAATGGTAGGCGGAAAACTGATGTCATGTTTGACTATCATAAACTGTATGCCATATGCATTATGTACATTCACATTCAGGAAGCGGTAGGCTGAAAACCAATGTCATATTTCTCTATGCCAAAGTGTCTGACCCATATATTGTCCTGACCAATCATTTGGGTTCAGGCACCTAAATTAACCATGTTAATTGTGATCATTATTTAAAGATAAAATTCAATGATACAAGCTGACACATCTGTAGTATATACAATTGATAATTATGGATTTAAGAGGTTTCTGATACTGACCCACATGGGTACAATGTGTGAAGCCCATTTCTTGTGTCCCCTGCCGTGATATTGCTGGAATATTGCTAAAAGCGGCGTAAAACGATACTCACTCACTCTGATACTGACTTCTATGAATGATGAGGTGCAACGGTGTGGGGCAGGTTATTGGATCACGACTGTGACCCTTGCTACCTTAAAGAAACAACATTCAAGCCCATGCACAAGAAAATGCCACATTATGTACCACCAGACTCCTGACTCCTTATTATTAACGACCCCTTATAAGCGTACCCTTTACCCTCATTCGTCTATTCCCCCATGGGGTTAGAAGTGGACCCCAGCAATGTAGGTCGCCAGCCGGTCGTAAGAGGCGACCACACGAGTCTGGTGGTAGAGCGCGGTGTCCTGTTCATAGCGTGTGCTCGTACCCCGACGGCGTTGTTCCCAAAACTCACTGGGTTGTCTTGTCCATACTCGAGTATTAACAGGTAGTCGTCATATAGCTGGAATATCGCTGAGTATGGCGTTAAACAACAACTAAATACTAAAAACTTACGCTTCTTTAAGCCTGACTTATCAACAGGTACAAAGACCACATGATGACTGAGCCTGGCGGCTCTCGTCTCGAGACATGTACAGCTATGTTAGGGAGGACCGGATGGCACGACATCGGGTGTGGGGATCCAATCGGCAGTGGCTTTATCTGTGAAAAGGAAGCTACAAATGTGACTCGATCTGTTGGTAAGAGTTTTGAGAATTTGAAAATAATAATAAATGTGTAGGTATAATAGTATTGAGATATTTCAATCGAGTTGTAAATCAACAATTCGACTAGTAAAAACACATATTCCGGTGGCGACTCACATTGCCATCAAACTGAATTACTGACACTATTTAAATAAAAGGGAACAGCTTGTTCCATTATTAACAGAAAACTCTGCTCGAGGATGCTTTTTCACATGGATCATTAATTAGCGTAGATTGGCAATGTATTCTGACAGAACTTGTGTTGTAGGCGTTCCAACCACATGTTAACATCCGTGTCACTATCTGTATGTGACGAACTGACAATAACCACTGCGTCCCCGCGGTGACAAATGGCCGCTAGCCCACTCTCGTGATCGACGTGAAAACGCGTTATTTGACCGATACATTACCTCCAACAACGATGTAGCTCTTCATTGACGATTGGTCGAGAAACAATTACAACCTTATCATCTTGTCAATGATTGTTTTGATAATCGAGACTGGTTATTCTCTGGCGTTGGCGTTTTACAATTATTTAACTTGAACTGGGTCGATTAATTTGCTGTTGGAATGAAGTCCCCGCGTCCCACATTTATCATTTTATTCATCTGGAAAGGAAATGACCCGACACATCGAAACTGTCCCACGCTGTTTTGTTTTCTTAAATGTTTTCTTTACTTATAAGCAACAGAATATGTGCACTTGAACACACTTGAACTTTAATTCAAAATATCGTTTCAACCAAATCAGTTCTTCAGCTATCGTGTCACTGGACTGTCTGGTCACTACCATGGAATCGTCTGATGAGGAGTTGATTGTTTACAGGCCGCCGTCGCATGGCAAGAGTATTGCTGTGCGGTGTCAGGCAACAAACACTTACTTTTTATTATGCAAATTGTGTAAGTGGCGGGTGCTGCCTGTAGGGCAGGATATGCTGACCCTTTTCGTGAACACCTTGTGATTTTCAGTAATCTACATGACTTTGTATTCATTACGGTGGCCAATAAGGGACATGGAGTCTGTTTTTCAATTCTTTGATATTTCACTTACTGTTATCGTAACCTTTTGCAAATTAACACGATTTGTCACAGAAATATGTAAAGTAAGTGAAATATCAAAATATTGAAAAACAGACTCCATGTCCCTTATGAGCCACCGTAATTCACACCATTTTCACCGCCATTTTGCCTTTTACACCCAATAGAATCCGTTCGGGCGGATAACCGAGACGGGCTATGCTTGGCGTTGAAGTTCTATATTCCAGGAATGTTGGTATTATGATAAAAGCAAGCTAAATGATTTAGTGTGCAGGAAGTTAGACAAACACAAATGACGCGTTAATGTTTTGATGCTGTTGTTATCACTACACTGGGATGTTCCGTTTAATGTAGCAGGATGGCACCATTAATTCATGGATAGTGTCAAACAGTTATTCTTTGCTACGTTTATGCTCCTGTATTCTCGAAATACTTGCGTTAAGAGGCAAAACCTTTGCTACTGTTTGATAGCCAGAAGCACTTATTATTGATCGAGATATTCACATAACTATTCACACGCAACTGAGCAGCCACTTGGGCGTCTTTGTTGTTTGCCGAACACATGATTCACAATTTATTTAAATGTTTGTTTTTAAACTGAAATGATGTTACACTATAGCTTTAAGAGCATTAGCCTATTCTCGTCCCTATCAAGGTGTGCCCGTCCTTCCGGTTCAACACAATGAGCTCCTACACTCTACATCAGTGTACATGACTTGTGACAATGGCGAGATTGTTTCCTCACTGCTGAGATGTGATGGGAGGAGAGACTGTTTGGATGGCACAGATGAGCAGGAATGTGGTGTGTACACAATATTTTCTTAAGATTCAATTTCAACACCATGCCGAGATGTTTACATGTACGTCACCGCAGAGTTTTGTGTTTCAGCAGCCAGGATCCGGATTTCAGTCCTAGATTACGATCCTTCGTTTTTTAGAACCACACACGTGTTCGTGGGTTTCGCCTAAATTGTACTCGTCTACCACTCTCGTCAGTTTAGCTTTCCCTGACGATAAACTTATATAACTGAAAAACTGTTGCGTAAATTGCAACTCACTCACTCACTCACTCACTACCTCCGTGGTCAAGCTGATGGAGATCTCTCGCCGCCTTTTTAAAAACGTTAAAATATGGTGCTTGTTACCCTGCCTGGCGCTCAGCGTTAAGGGCATAAAACAAGAACCGTAGTCAGTATGCTGTGCCTGAGTTGTGTGTCCTTGTTAAACTACGACATGATATCTCAGTGAGCTAGCAATATTAAAACCGACAATAGCTTGGGCTAGTACAAACAAACCACACACACACACACACGCACACGCACACACACACACACGCACGCACGCACGCACACACACACACACACATACACATATATATATAATTATATATATATACACGCGCACGCACGCATGCACGCACATATACACGCACGCACACACACGCACGCACACACACGCACGCACACACACACACATACACACACGCATACGCACACACATGTACGTCGCTATAATTATAAGTGCAATAATCGTGAACGCTACGTTAAACCCGATTTTCCCTCACTCCTACAAAGTAGACACACGTGTAGGGCTTCTGTCAAAGGCAGACAGAGTGCATTTGCGGGGGATAAAGTAATCATACATAAATCATATTATAAATGGCGTTTCATAAGACATCCACAGAACCTTGCATGTATGTCAACACATTCACTATTGCTGGCTGATACGACTGTTCAATACAGTTAATTACACTTGCAAGTATGTCTGGAAATGTGTCACTCGGACTTCTCCAGATAGTGAATGCAGTCGCGATCAGTACAAGTGTGACAACGGCAGATGCATCTCCATCAGCCTCTACTGTGACTACGTCAACGACTGTGGTGACTACTCTGACGAGGAGCAATGTGGTAAGTCACGTCGCTAAAACGCAAATCCTTGATTACCTTTTCTTCTCACAGAATCACAGACACCCGACAATTGGTCTGATGGAGATTCAGACGCTGTCATCGATTTGTGTCTTCATTTGTTTTTGTTTTGTTTATTAAAGATCTTTGAGAATTAAAAATGAAAATGTTCTTCGTTTAAGAATAGAAATATAACGAAAGTCCTAAAATACCCCTGATACTAATTATGACGATAAAACGACCATTCCCTTCGTTGTGTGTATCCTGTGCCACGTGGGTGAAACTGCATTATCAATCGACCTGATTGGGGAAAATGAGGTCACTCCAATTACAAACTGGAGATATCTCCGTCATTTTTCACAATTGGCATTTGTCATGATTAAGTTGCATGTTATGGGTGGTTATAATTATTCCCCTTCCAATCCCTAAGGTGAACAGTATTGTTTTATTAAAAAGTTTGAATATGTTATATTTGACAGCAACACCGGGACCCATATGTATAAATTACGAAATTTCAGTAGGTTCGCTAACCGATATCTCTTTTCAAACATTTCGGCGCACTTTATTGTCACATATAGTGATCGAAACAGCGGGGCCCATATTTGTAAATCTTTGGATGGATCAGTATGGATTTACAACTTCAGTGTTTCTGCGGTTGGAATGAAATCCTCAGTAGCATTTAGCAATTATGTTGTGTGAACTACATAAAATATGATTGGGTCGAGACATTTAACTGCCCCACCCACCTCCTACACCCACACACATGTCTTTCATAGTGTTTCTCTTAACTTGTAAGCAGCAACATCTCGATGTATTAATATATCGTTTTCAGTTTCAACAAAATCATTAAACGCCCTATCGTGTCACTGCATTGTCTGGTCACGATCGTTGGATTGTCTGGTCAGGACTCGATTGCTTGCAGCCTGCCGTCGTATGGCATGAGTACTTATTTAACGTACTATGTATTCTCTGTAAGTTCGTTTAGTTTCGAATGTGAGGCCCCTTTGAACTATCGTTGAGGCAATCAGAGTTTCGCCCCCACGTGTGACTGTGTCACTCTGCAGGTTATCACTATTTTAAATGTGCATCATGCATATGACTAGAAATAAAATACAATCAGTGAATTGATACAAGAACCAGCAAAACGTTTCCTTATTTGCACATGGAGTAAAGGCATCAACCTGTTAATCCTGTTCCAGTGCCTAACCCGTGCAGTGGCGGCTGGTCTTGCGAGAACGGACAATGTATATCGACTGGGGAGAGATGTGACATGTTTGAAAACTGTATGGATGGCACTGATGAACAGAACTGTGGTAGGCAATATCTTCATTCTGCAGGAACAGTAGTGAGTGAGTGAGTGAGTTTGGTTTAACGCCGCTTTAAACTGTATTACAGTTATATCACGGCGTGTCAGCCAAATGCGGGAGGAAAGTCCTAAGTGATGCAGGTCTCAGACGTTAACGACTTGAGAGAAACCCAAGAGTACGGGTAAGGTGTTGACAAACCTAGAAATATAAAGGGGGCAAGCGACCCAACTGTGCTCATCGAACTGCGACACCTTAAACGACCGGGCTACCCGTGTTCCCACTGGTAAGGCCCTCTTTATATCGGCGACTGAATGCATTTGAACAGTGTTTCAATTGAATCCCTCGGCGTGTCATCTTGATGTAGGTGAACCAGATAGACGATAGATGGTGACACCATCGAGCAAGGTAACATATAGATAACCAAGATTTGTATTAAGTGCGAGATCGAACCCACGACATGCGGAACTTCATGTGGGACCCTCACCTTTGACCACTGAAACATCTTGATTCAGTAAATATCATCAGTGATGACATGAATCAACCAAGTCAGCGAGCCTGACCAACCGATCCCGTTAGTCGCCTTTGACGACAAACATAGTAGCCTTTCACGAAAAGCATAGGTTGCTGAAGACCTATTCTACCCCGGATATTAACGGGACGTTTGTCATAAGAGTCGACTAAAATAAGAATTCCTTCGATAGAATGTTTGAACAGTCTGGTTTCGAGTCATCGTTGATCGACACCTATATCGGCCGTTCTTTATTTGGTCAAGACTCGCAATCAACGTAATGGATTTTCTTGTGATTGTGACCACCTGATTTCAAAGTAAGTCATGTCTGTGACTTTAATCATACTGAAACATGGTCTTGGTACTCTAAAGTATTTCTGGCCGCCTCCGTGGTAGAGCGTCCGCCTGGAGAGCGAAATGTCCGGGGTTCGATCCGCCGCATCATACCAAATATTGGTACTTGTTGTTTCCCTGCCTGGCGCTCGGCATTAAGGGGCTAAAACCAGAACTGGTCGGCTCGGTATCTCATTGGGCTACCACTATAAAATCGGTATCATTCCGGACTAGCATAAGCAACCCCCCCCCCCCCCCCCCCCCCCACACACACACACACACACACACACACACGTGCATGCATGTCACTATGTAAGCGCAATAATCTTGGACGCGACGCTAAACCCCATTCACCTCATCTCTCCTCTTAAGTATATCTAAATCATTTTTTTTTCGGCAGATACTTGTTATAGTTTTGAGTGCCATGATGGTCGTTGTATCCCTAATTTCTGGAAGAATGATGACATCGTCGACTGTGACGGTACGAAGCGGGAGGATGAAACCTGTCCACCTGAAGACAAGCCCTCTCTCAATCTCACGGAGCCCTCTAGTAAGTAGGTTCATAAGTGTAAGTAAAGTACTCTGCAGGCCGTATTTTCAGTTGTAGTATGGCACTAAGGCATATTTAAACATATGTGTAACATTTGGTAAATGTTCTACTGCTTCGCCTTTCTTACTTTGTAATAGAAGGCAATGCTTAATTTCTATTTCCATTTCTTGGAATAATATTTGCCATGGGAAGCGTATGAGGTGTTGGACGTCCACACTGTGGTTATTCTGAGTAACTGGATATAGAAACACCAAGTTTTACTTCAGACATCCTTGCCGTAAAAGACGACTATGCTTGTCGTAAGAGAGACTAACGGGATCGGGGGGTCAGGCTCCCTGACTTGGTTGATGCATGTCATCGTATCCCAAATGCTTGGATCGATGCTCATGATGTCAGTCACTGTCCAGACTTGCCGTCATACAGCTGGAATATTTCTAAGTGTGGCGTTTAAAAACAAACAAACAAATCGGAGAAGCTTCGTACAAGTAATATAATGTTATTTATGTCCACAGATCAGTATCCGCTGAAGATAAATGGAACGACAAACCTTTCTTGTCTGAGGGTGCCAGATATATTTGGAAAAGTTTCAGCGTCTTTTGATGGAAATAACATTGATAATTGTTGTAGGTTCATAATCTGTTTGGTCGTAGTTACTTAAAAATTGGCAATAGTTTTTTTTATTAATCGTTTGAAAATATAACTGCTAAACATTCAACAGAGTGCCGTCAACTGTCTCTGATTCAGATTATTTATGAATGACGGAATACATTTTACATGTCCATATACGTATAATGAGTAGTCAGCGTATTATTTTAGCATTTCAATTACCTTGCCCACTAAATGTTATCAATACTAAAACGGTTAAATGGTCAGCTGTGAATGATGAACCAATGAATCTGCATTTTCAAGCGTTAGCAGAGTGCCCTGCAGGATTCTACACGTGTCCGGGCACCTACTGCATCCCTGTCTATCTTGTGTGTAATGGCGTCACAGACTGTCCCAGAGGAGAGGATGAACACCAGTGCGGTAAGATGATGTTGTGTGTAATGGCGTCACAGACTGTCCCAGAGGAGAGGATGAACACCAGTGCGGTAAGATGATGTTGTGTGTAATGGCGTCACAGACTGTCCCAGAGGAGAGGATGAACACCAGTGCGGTAAGATGATGTTGTGTGTAATGGCGTCACAGACTGTCCCAGAGGAGAGGATGAACACCAGTGCGGTAAGATGATGTTGTGTGTAATGGCGTCACAGACTGTCCCAGAGGAGAGGATGAACACCAGTGCGGTAAGATGATGTTGTGTGTAATGGCGTCACAGACTGTCCCAGAGGAGAGGATGAACACCAGTGCGGTAAGATGAGTGTTGAAGGAATGTCTAGACTGAAATACTTGTCAGTGTCGCATAACTGGATTTGTTATATCTGTATAATACACAGGACAATACGTGTAGTGGTTCCTTGAGTTTGGAACACTTAAGTGATCAATGGTGATGAAAAGCAGTGACTATATCACAACCCTATGTAACAAAGGTCGATCTCTACCCTATGTAACAAAGGTCGATCTCTACCCTATGTAACAAACGTCTATCTCTACCCTATGTAACAAACGTCTATCTCTACCCTATGTAACAAAGGTCTATCTCTACCCTAAGTAACAAAGGTCTATCTCTACCCTATGTAACAAACGTCTATCTCTACCATATGTAACAAAGGTCGATCTCTACCCTATGTAACAAACGTCTATCTCTACCCTATGTAACAAACGTCTATCTCTACCCTATGTAACAAAGGTCTATCTCTACCCCAAGTAACAAAGGTCTATCTCTACCCTATGTAACAAAAGTCGATCTCTAACCTATGTAACAAAGGTCTATCTCTACCCTATGTAACAAAGGTCTATCTCTAACCTATGTAACAAAAGTCTATCTCTAACCTATGTAACAAAGGTCTATCTCTAACCTATGTAACAAAGGTCTATCTCTAACCTATGTAACAAAGGTCTATCTCTACCCTATGTAACAAAGGTCTATATCTAACCTATGTAACAAAGGTCGATCTCTACCCTATGTAACAAAGGTCTATCTCTACCCTATATAACAAAGGTCTATCTCTAACCTATGTAACAAAGGTCTATCTCTACCCTATGTAACAAACGTCTATCTCTACCCTATCTAACAAAGGTCGATCTCTAACCTATGTAACAAAGGTCGATCTCTACCCTATGTAACAAACGTCTATCTCTACCCTATGTAACAAACGTCTATCTCTACCCTATGTAACAAAGGTCTATCTCTAACCTATGTAACAAAGGTCTATCTCTAACCTATGTAACAAAGGTCTATCTCTACCCTATGTAACAAAGGTTTATCTCTACCCTATGTAACAAAGGTCTATCTCTACCCTATGTAACAAAGGTCGATCTCTTACATATGTAACAAACGTCTATCTCTACCCTATGTAATAAACGTCTATCTCTACCCTATGTAACAAACGTCTATCACTACCCTAAGTAAAAAACGTCTATCTCTACCATATGTAACAGACGTCTATCACTACCCTATATAAAAAAACGTCTATCGCTACCCTATGTAACAATGGTCTATTTCTAACATATATAACATAGGTCTATCACTACCCTATGAAACAAAGGTCGATCTCTACCCTATGGAACAAAGGTCGATCTCTACCATATGTAACAAACATCTATCTCTACCATATGTAAAAAAACCGTCTATCTCAACGCTATGTAACAAAGGTCAATCTCTAACATATGTAACAGACGTCTATCTCTACCATATGTAACAAAGGTCTATCTCTACCATATGTAACAACCGTCGATCTCAACCATATGTGACAAAGGTCGATCTCTACCATATGTAACAAAGATCCATCTCAACCATATGTAACAAGGTCCACATCTACCATATGTAACAAACGTCTATCTCTAACATATGTAACAAAAGTCGATCTCTACCATATGTGACAAAGGTCTCTCTACCATATGTAACAAAGGACAAAAGCGACTGAAAGTTGATGCTTCAAAGCAAATTATTGAATGGTTCTAAATGACCATATACATATTTATTGCTGTCCTCTATCAATTCGCCGTACAGAGTTGGCTCGAGTCATCGATTCCCACTGTTTATGAATGATTATTGGGACGTTGAAGTAAAATCACTCACGCACTCCCTTTCGATTACAAACCCGGACGGCAGATGTACATGAGTGAGTGAGTGAGTTTGATTTTACGCCGCTTTTACCAATATTCCAGCAATATCACGGCGGGGGACACCAGAAATGGGCTTCACACATTGTACCCATGTCGGGAATCGAACCCGGGTCTTCGGCGTGACGAGCGAACGCTTTAACCACTAGGCTACCCGACCGCCCCAGATGTACATGAAGAGGTATCACATTATTCATGATGAACTAAAACAAAACACATGTATTAACCTCATGCTAGATATGTCTCTTCACAACAGGTCTCTATAGATGTCCTGGTTACTACCGCTGCCAGAAGTCTGGATCATCCATCAACCATTGCATCCACGCTAACGAACTGTGTGACACAATTTACCATTGCCCAGAAGGGGATGACGAGAGGTTCTGCCAAAAAACATGTCCTGATGAATGCTCTTGTGTCGGATATTCCATCGTGTGTGAAATGAGAATGCCATTAATTTCAAACCTGCCAAAAGCTGCCAGAAGAATCGAACTCCAAAACATTGACATGTCAGAAATGATTCTAGGGTTTGATGGATTTTATTCATTGGAGAGTCTGAAGATTATTAACTGCAGTTTGAAACGCGTTCCTCAGATATTTCATTCTCTAAATTTACAGTCTTTGGACTTAAGGGAAAATCTAATAACTGAAATTCCGGAGGGAACCTTTTCAGTTCCTCGACTAAAACATCTCGAATTATCTTTGAACAAAAATCTTCATCGCATTATACCAGGCTCATTTAGTGGTTTGGGAGCTTTAGAAACGCTCGGTTTATCTGATACTGACATATCCTATTTACCAGTTGACGTTTTTCAAGGTATGCCAAATTTGAAAGAGATCTCAATGGCGGACACCGACGTTGCTATTATTGAAACTGGAGCATTCAACGGTCTCTCCCAGGTCAATTCATTGAACATTGACGATTGCGAGGTTGAAATCTTTTCTGAAAATATGTTCCAAGGCCTTGATCATTTGAAGATACTATATGTTGATACACCCGCGATGTGCTGTGATGGGGTCCGACCTAAAACTGTCCAGAAAGAGGAATGCTATTCTGAAAATGATAAGATATCAAGTTGTTCTGACTTGATAGGTAGTGACTTGCTCCGTATTTTCCTCTGGATTTTGGCAGTAATGGCAGTTATAGGAAACTTAGGTGCCCTCGGGTTTAGACTTATATATAACAGGTCTGTGCTCAGGAAAGGGTATGGGATTTTCATCACAAATCTCTGCGTTGCTGATCTGATTATGGGTTTATATCTTGTCATCATTGGAGCAGTAGGTTTGTTCTATAAAGGAACCTATATGTGGTATGCATATCATTGGAAACGCAGTTTCCTTTGTCAGTTTAGCGGAATTCTCTCAACCATTTCCTCAGAGGCTTCCTGTCTCTTCATTTTCTTTGTCACTTTGGACAGATTTTTTGCAACCAAATTCCCTTTTGGCGAAGTCAGATTCTCTAGGAGATGGGCGGTAGTTGTTTCAGTACTAACGTGGCTCACAGCCATAACATTTTCAGTGACCCCCCTCATGTTTCAAGACTGGAACTTCTACACAGACAACTCTGTGTGTCTGGCCCTACCATTCTCTGATGACATGACACCAGCGTGGTGTTATGCATTCGCTATCTTTGTATGCTTCAACTTCCTTGTGTTCCTTCTGATTGCTTTTGGTCAGCTATTCATCTACAGAGTGGTAACTTCACATGCTTTAGTGAAGGATGAGAAGCGGAATGCCCAGGAGTTGGCCATTGCAAAACGACTCTTCTTTGTGGCTTTCACAGACTTTTGTTGCTGGTTCCCAATTGGAGTAATGGGTAAATTGATATTTTCTTTTTGTTTCAAAACAAAAGCCATCTGTTTAGAATTAATGTGCTAGTTTCGAAGGTGTCATTGTCAAAAGAATTTCGCTTGGGTGAAGTCGGCTGGCCTGAAAATTGAAACAGAAGCCTTTATGTTTGCTGCTCAGGACCAGTCATTTCTCACTCGAAACCGACAATGAGTGTTTTTGCATCAAAATGTAAATATGAAATGTGGATCATATGCAACACATTGTCAGTGGATGCCTAGCTTTGGCACGACAATGTTTATGTGCAATGAAATAAATACTTCATAAAATACTTCATTTATCCGAAAATTCGGTTGTTCATTCGTTTATCAACCGTGCAAAATACACACTATTGTGTCCCATGGACCGTGACCACGCTTGTTGGCAATTCAAACTCGACAGCCAACATCAAAAGCGGCGGGTGTCATGTGATCACTGTGTTAATTAGTTACATTAAAAAAATAGTTAGTTTAGTTTAAACATATCATATTCACAAATGGAAAAGAATTAGGAACACGTTATCCAACTTAGAACACCCTCTCCTTGGTAATTACATACTGTATTTACAAATGTACGAAAGATGACGTATTATGACAAGTACAGTAAGGAATAATGAGAATAGAAAGAAAGTAATATAGAAGCAAAGAGAAAATTAGACAAAGCGTTTGGTCTAATTGAGGTAAGATTGCACTGACTTGTATATAATTATGACTTGTAATTATGACTTGTATATTTGTAATTATGACTTGTAATTATGACTTGTATATAATTATAATTTATTCAGTGACATTCGTGCATAATATAAGTCTAGAGCACAATTTTTCACACATGAATGAGTTCAGCCTTGGATTTTATCTCATTTGGGTAAACAGGGCTATTAAATGTTAATGTGTGGCAGGTTGCCCTAAACTCTCCGTCACAACTGTATACAAACAAGTGTATTACATAAACTAGGCTAAATATGCATTTCTTCAGCTGTTTCAACAATATAGGGCATTTTCACAGCATGCCCTGTCGGTCTATATAACGCAATATATACTTTCAAAAAAAGAAACTTGACACTGACTTTCAAAATGTAATATAATGCGATTGTTTCAAAATAGGACACAGAAACCATAATTGAATCACTGTTTGAAGATCAATGTACACAATGTTCAAAACATTAATCGTGTCACCTAGACAGACACACGTACACGATACAGTTAATGTCACAGGGGTACAGAAAATGTCAGTATCGGTTGTGCCCACCACGTGCATTAATCACCGCTTGACACCGACGACCAATAGATGCAATCAGGTTGTCAATAACACGCTGATGGATGTGATGCCATCCATGCTGAAGTGCATCAAGAAGCGCGGGAAGTGTTTGGGGCGGTGGATTCCTTCTGCGATCGCGTCGATCCAACTCGTCCCACAGATGCACAATCGGGGACAAATCTGATGACCGGGCTGGCCAAGGTAATGTCTGGAAGTTGTTGTGCTGTAAGAAGTTCTGACAAACACCGGTAATATGCGGTCGAGCGTTGTCCTGCTGGAACTGTCCGCCATGAACGTTGACGTGAGGAAGGACGTAAGGCTGTAGGATCAAGTCTCTGTAACGCACACCTGTCAATGCACCTGCCACATGCACGAGAGGCGTCCTACCACCGTGATGAATTCCGGCCCATACCATGACACTCCCGCCGCCAAATGGGACAAACCGCTGCAGACAGTTGGGGGCGTAACGTTCACCCCGACGTCTGTAGACACGTGCGCGCCCTACAGACAGAGTAGGAAACGGGACTCGTCAGTAAACAGTACATTTCTCCACCTTGCACGTGCCCATCTAACCCTCTGTTGGCACCAAAGCAGACGGTCCGCCAGATGACGTGGGGTCAATACATGACGTCGAACAGGTCTTCGTGCAAAAAATCCAGCCTCCCTCAGTCTGTTGCGTACCGTTTGATCTGATATTCTGCGTACCCCAGGGGTCTGTGTGGTTGTAGACGTGGCTGTGGTAGTGCGGTCTCGGAAGTGTCGAAGCCGGATGTATCGATCTTGTGCTTGGGTTGTCATCCTTGGTCTTCCTGACCTTGGTCTGTCGTCAACTCTGTTGGTGTTGTTGCATCGGGTCCACAGTGCGGAGATTGTCTGTCTGGATACGCCAAAGTGCCTGGCCACTTCTTGCTGAGTTGATCCAGCTTGTAATCTCCCAATGGCGTTGTTCCGTTGAGCTGCATTCAGTCTTGGCATTCTGTCACCGCCTCTTCTGCCGTTATAAGGACTGTATGAACAGCCGTTCATGTGGATTTTTATACCCATTGAGCAGGGGGGCCTGCATGCCTAAATGCAGGATCCTGTGCTGCACGTTTTTTTATAGGCGGTTGCGTTTGGATGAAGCTGTACAATTGATCCCCAAACGCTACGTTCATGTGATTTTCATGTGTTTTCGCGAATTATAGACACCTCAGCTTTCTATTTGACTTATTTGGTTCTCATTTAATGTAATTATTTTAGATATTTGGCAAAAAGTGGTTTTACATCTGTCAAGTTTCTTTTTTTGAAGAGTATATTTTATTCATAAATCGGTCGATCCTTCATAAATCATACTTTTGACATTCATGTCACATATGCCTCGGTGGATTTTGAGTAGGGAATTTTGGTCAGTTAACAAGGGATCGTTATACCCGGACACTCGTTTATCCGGACCAGATTTGAGAAAACGCAAGTGTCCGGATAAGTGAGGTTCGACTGTATTGGACATTATGGGTCGAATCCACCCAGTGTTGTTTGTTCACAGCGCTACAAGAAAGAGATAGCCATTGGGAGCCGATGCCACAGTACAGGTGCTGCATGTGGAAAAGGATTTGAGGTTCATTTTCTGGACCGTTAGCACCGTTGTTTATTTCTGATCTCAGGCTTCTTGCAGGCTGTAGCCACAATTAGATATTACTATTAGATACTACTGAAAACTTCTTCATCTTGTGAAGAGGGGACTCGTCTTACATTTCCGCTATCTGCCCTACACCATAGGGATTATAACTATACTCTTACGCTTTTAACTTACAACAGGTTCTCTCAAAGTGCACCTCTGATCACTTTTTCTTCGAGGTAAAGCGAGTGCACACAAACTACACATAACATCATCGAACACTCTATCTATATTCAGGATTGCTAGCAGCATTTGGTACCGAGATTCCTGATGTTGCCTTCGCTTGGACCTTGGTGTTCATCCTACCTGTTAACTCTGCCCTCAACCCTCTGGTGTACACACTTCCACTTATAACACAAATGAAGGTAAGCGACAACCTTTCTTTTATCCAGACTCTAGTAAAGATTGTCTTCTTAAACTTTCACCTCATAATACCTTTGCACTATATCGTAAGGTTTATCAGTGAAGTTTAACTATAGCAAATGAAGTAATATATGAAGCGATCAAAGCTAAAACTTGAAAGGCTTAAACTTGCATTTATTGAAAAGTGTCTGAAGGATGTGTTATCGTCCGGTTATATGTATATACACTCGTATGTTTTCAACTATAATATATGTGATGTAGGTTGCTGGATTCCTGATGTACAATATATGTGTCAAATATGGTGAAGAACATTAAAACAAGTGGGAGGTATCGATATGGGTACTTAGTGTGCCCTCTCCTAGCTGATGATCCTGACACGGATTGTCAGTGCATTGTCCGGTCAAGACTCGAAAGTTCCACCTCAATTTTGCCCACTGGAATGTTGTCACCACTAGTTTGCACTTCATGCCCAATGAAATCTGTTTCGGCAGAAGCTCGAGACTGATGTTTTACATTATCATACAACAAACATAACAGTTAGGCCCTTGCCATCCAAGACCGCTGGTATCCCGTTACATCTGTGTGTCACCATTCACATGATGCACAGTTTATGACTGTATCATGTTAAACGATTTAGAACGATCTTTTAAACGCAAACAAGCACTGTTATCTACAGATATACCTATTTATATACTAGTACTCATAATACAACGATGTTTACATGTATTTAGTTCTTCAAGAAATCCAGGCAAAAGACACATCGGACCACAGATTCCAACAAAAAGAGTTCCTCGGCTTCGAATCTTGATGTCTCCACTTTATCTAATGACAAACGTGACGATTTGAATGATATGAAACAGGATGGAAATGTTCTAGTTAACAAACGTAAGTACTAGATGAATTCCATTGTTTTCAGAACACTACAAATATCCTAATTATCTTTACAGTATTACCATCTTAGTATCGTGATTCCCAAAGTTAATATGTCGCCTAGATTTCTGAATAATTAAAAGTGACAAAACCCTTTTCTTAAAGGATTTCTGAAATCTGAACCCGGAATTCTGAACACTATCCATAATATAGTGAACAGATACTACTTTTCCTCTTCAGGTCAACGACATTTGACACATGTGTATGCTGGAGTTCCTACTGATGGCATGGAAAGACTCGCGGACGTTGTCCAGTCAGGAAAAGTAACGGCCCTTGACCTTCATCAAACGATTCGCAAAATTCTTGATCTTCTTCATGACTCAAGTTTGAAAGATCAGATTTCTCCACTCAATGATGATAACGTTTACGTCATGGTAGACAAGCAGGTACGTCACGTAACTATTCACTTGCAATTATGAAACTCGGTCCCGTTCATTGCACATAGATCACAAATCAGGCAAAGTTTACCAACGCTGACGACGGAGTGAAGTGGATGACAGTTCATAGGGCGTCTTTCCTGCCTCACACAGAAACACATGTTACATGTGCTGCCTCCTTGGGCATGTGACTTTGTTACAAATTGTCTGTGGTGGAAATTGCCCCTCTGTTCAACCAGCAGCGAATTGGTACTAGTTTGGTATGTGAGGATCATGTGCGTGTAGACCTAGTGAATTACAGGCAGCTCAAGCTGTATAGGCCCAAAGGCACTGTGAATGCATTGGAATGCACACTGATGGTTAACTTCGAATCATCATCAGCTCAGGGCCCTTGTCCCCTCTACAAGCAGCCCAGACAGCGAATGGGACTTCTATCAGGAAGCGCTGCCTAGTCAAACCCACCCAGAACTTTTCGGAGTTCTACATTACCCAGATTGTCAGAGGGGCTATATTCCTAGTAGCAAACCGGATACCCTCCGCCAGTCAACAGATTGGTAGGTACCAAAGCTAAGGCACCGAGAACAATGGGGTGTCGGACAACTGGGTACTTGGGATGTAAGCGAAAGAGAGGTCCGCATATTTGCCATGTTTTTCCTCAATCCTGTCGATCACATTAGTTTCGAAAGGGACAGAATATTCAATGATATAAATGATTTCATTGGATTTAAAAAAAAGGACAAGCTCAGGTTTGTTGGCCTGGATAGGTCTGCGGCTGTATACGGGCCTATTCCAAAGAATTTTGTATTTATCGTTTTCCATGACGCCCTCTACATATTCCGGGTCGTACCATGGATGGACCTCTGTGTCAAAACAACAAGCATTGCGAAGATGTCGCTTAAGATATTGTGTTTGTACCAAAGCTGGACATCCACTGACAATGTGTTGGACACTCTCATTAAATTCATTGCATATTCTACATTTAATATTCACATTTTGATGCAACATTGACGATTCCGAGTGGAAAGTGTCTGGTCCTCGAGCAGCCAACAGAAAGCCTTCTGTTTCACTTTTCTTCCGTCTTCATTCAAGCGAAGAACTCTGCAGGGCTGCTGATCTTCTCAACACACTGTACATAAATTCGATGAAGTGGTCGTTCAGATAGCCTCTCTTTGAAAATCTGTGTCTGGGCCGATGTGATAGGACACTTCGCTTGGTTCACACTCATTTCTGTACCGTTCAGCAGCTCACAACCATCAACAAAATCAACATTTTTCAATATTATTTATTCTAAGTCTTCCTTTTGATATAATACAGCATAGTGTTTACCGCCATCCTAGTTCTATGATAGTAATCATATATTTTGAGAGCGTTTGATTTTCAATCCTGAATGACGTTACTGTAAAAACAAAACAAAAAGTTGTTCACGAATACAGGTCATTTATCATGTTTCAGAACATTACGCAGGCATGCCTTTGCTACATGGACAGTAGCAAATCAACTGAACAGCGCCCCAATTCGGCTGATTTTAAGTTCCTGCTGTCACTGATGATGTACATCCTGACCTCATCCTAACATTGGGGACTTGAACTGTGTTGATCTCTCACTGACGAATGCTACGTCCAATCGACATTTCTGCATATTTCATAACATACATAGTTGCTTTTGGTCAGTGGGGCTATTCAGGTGATGAATTGAATAGACACGTCACGGTGTTTTAGCACTTAAACCAAATACGAAATATTGTTATTGCAATAAATATTGAAATATTTGTGTAATCGTGGTTGGTATTTGTTGGTTGTTGCAAACGTTATTATGAAACACTTGAGGAATTGCAAAGCAATGATAGTCACGGAATCAGTCGTGCCCAATCCAACATAAATCATATATCATGATAATCTGGCAACTGAGTATCTTTGTGTCCATACCTTCATTGTGACACACTTC
The DNA here is from genome assembly GCF_022045235.1 of Haliotis cracherodii. Lineage (NCBI taxonomy): Eukaryota > Metazoa > Mollusca > Gastropoda > Lepetellida > Haliotidae > Haliotis > Haliotis cracherodii. The sequence continues at coordinate 7,021,904 of NW_027266275.1, forward strand.
AGTTCCTTAAATTCTTTCAGTTCCATTCCATGGAGCAGGGTACGTGCATTACTAGCACGAACTGAAGGAAATAAACGTGCACATGTGGCATTTAAAGCCACGTGATAAAAACTCAATGATGATGTTTATCGCTAGCAAAATTCATACGACTTGAAAATCGCACGTTACTCTGAGTAGTATATCTTATCGCCGGAATGACTTGTATTTCAAAACTGTATTATAAAACATGTCAAGCAATAATTACTATATTTTGTGCTTCTATTTCAAGTGGCAAGGATTCTGGACTCGTCATTTAGCCAGACTGATTTTATATGTGATTGATTAGACCAATACATTTTATGATTTATATACATTATTATATACAAAAATATACTGATTCACATGTTCAGGAGGTCAAACCTACACGTTAGGCCGTATTCTTATCGTGAGAAGAACAAAACCAGAGACTATCAATATTATTCTTATCACTCTCACCCGACACAGCGGCAACACCTTGATTGAGCTACAGAAATATTCCACGGCTTTGTGTCAGAAAGAAAGTCAGGGACAAATGTTGGGTCTTTGGTTTCTTGTTCTAGCGTGTCTAACTTCAGGTAAGACATACCAACGGATAGAAAAGTCTTATGTTGTCTCCAACACATTTATGATTGATCTTTTTTATAAGTGGTTTTGAAGGCAAAGTAAATACAATACCCAGATTGTAAAAAATACATTCATATAACTGAAGTTAGGGATGTATGGAACACAGTGGTGTCTATTACTCTTGATGTAATTCTTATAAGTCTGTTACTTATGATGTTACACTACTTTTCGATGTTCAAATATAGCCTGCATTGTGCATTGCACGATTGGTTCAGTCTGTCGACCTGTAATTGCAGTCAGTCTGTGTTATTGCAGGTGTCTTGGGCGATATAGATTCTCCAGGATGTGGGATCAATGATGTCGGTTTTGATTACACCACTCTCCCAAAGGCAGTCAGGAAACGCATTGTTGGTGGACAAATCGCAACACCACATTCGTTTCCATGGATGGTAAATAACAACAAAATGTTTTTACGAACATCTGACGAAAATTAAATCCCAGTGACTAATCAGTTGGTCAGTGCAAAGGTCACCTAACTAATCATTCAATCAACTGATGAATCATCAGCCAGTGTGTCTCAAGTTTCATTATACTGGCAAAAGTACAGTTACTCTATTTGTTCAGAAATGTCAAGATCAATGTAATTAAATAAAATATTAATATTTTATTCTTTACGTATCTAATTCCACTAAAAGCGTTTAATACATTATATATATCATTCTGTATAAATATGTAGAAGTGTGAGCATAATATATTTGTAGGCGATACAGGTAACAAGCACCTTTAATAGGTGAAACTGTAAGAAAATACTTGGTGAGTTCATATCATGTCATGGCTAAACAGTTAAATCAGGTGCATGTCTCTCAATAGTGATAAGGAGAACAACATGAGGCATACATTTTGTAATCTTGCTCAATGTGTCCGTGTTCTCATTTTTTAACAAAGGTCGCGCTTGAATATCGGGGGGTCTTTGCCTGTGCTGGATCCCTTTTGAAGGGTTCATCAAAAAGATGGTTTATCCTCACCGCAGCCCACTGCCTTCAGTAAGTTATCCAGTATATGTATGGGTAAATATATCCCCGCAAAGTACCGACTTAACAATAAAAACTGTCCATGTAAAAGTCAAATAGCTTAATGGATTTGTGGTTGCCCAGTGGATTTAAACTCCAAGCGTTGTTTTGCAGAGATTTGCCCTAGTTTTGAGGATCTGTATGGTGTTATGATATTTGGTTTGTTAGAAACAAAACTTTGTGAATCCTATGGAATAATTGTACAACATGCGTCTATTTGTGTTTTTGAGACTGTTTATTTCCTACACTATTTTAAAAAACTATGACCAAGATAATGTGGACGTTTTACATGTATCCTATCATTATGTAATGTCATACCTGCCTCTTGAAAAAAACATCAAAACTTTTTACAATGTTGTCTCCTGCCAGTGGAACAGTCGTCACAGATTGGAAGATTCGTCTTGGGGCACACGATCTGTCGACAAGTGAACAATCCACTGAGTTAATTGACGTCAAGGCCATGATGAGCCATCCTTTATTCAAGCCTACAACACTAGAGCATGACAGTGGTTTGATGGAACTGGTTAGAGCACCAAGGATAGGCAGGTCGGAAATCAACTTTGGTTGCGTTTCTGGCAATGAAACTGTTGCAGGAGAAATTTGTTATGTTATCGGATGGGGTACAACATCAGAAGGTATGTTTAAATATATGATACAGATACACAAATGTTAACATTCGTTCTATTTCATAACCAATAACATGACGAATGTAACGCTCTTTAAAATATTATTTTACTATGATATGCTTGATTCTGGTTGGTCAAAATAACATTAAAAAGGGTATCTACTTCCATTCGATACCTTGCGATTAACATGACTTTAAAAACACCTTGCGAATGAAAACATTGACCTATCGATGACCTATGCATTCATAAATATAACAGTGGGTGTTCATAAACCATTAAAATTGCATACGTTTGATCATAACGGTTTTTCAAACATAATGAAATCTGTTGCAAAGCACACATAACCAAGTAAGACACACACTTACGACTGTGTCAGTACTACACAATCATCGGTCACAGATATTCTCGTATCGTACAAAGCTGACTCGCCTGCAGCTAAAAACGGCGTTATTCAAACTTAACTTGAGGATTAACTTAACAATGATGTTGTGGAAGTTGACATATTCCACAAGTAAATCACTACAATAAAGGTGAACATAATAACATATCATGGCTGCCCTTGGGGTTCTTGAAATCTGTAAATCACACTGTCAACGTGAACAGCCATGAACAGTGAAGAGTAATGGAATTTAGTAAAGTTCAGCCATGGCAAAGTTGGGGGTGGAGAGATAATCAGTCTGGATTACTGAAGAATTCTGTTACAGCGGTGTTATATCAAACTATATGGTATATAAGTCCAACTTGAACTAACTTAGATACTAGTATTTATACATAATATAAAATATTTCAGCGTTTTTTTCACGATTTCTATAACTTATGAACCGTACAGTAGAAGATGTCCAACTGTAGTACTAGATTAATAGTCCTTCGGGCAATTATATGTGATTTGCACGATTTTGAAAATACAGAGAAATACCATTACCACCCGAAGTGAAATTATCCAGATTAATACATTATCAGCAAAAACGAATTATTGCTGTAATTATGGTCGCTTTACGATATATAGACGTACAATGCAAATGTGTTTTTAACCTGTCCACAGAAAGCGCTCCGTCAGATATGCTGCAGGTTGTTGAGAAGCCCGTTATGTCCAAGGCCGCTTGTAGAAATATATATGGTTCTAACGACTTCCACGAATCTTCCATGATCTGTGCAGGCTTCCCCGAAGGAGGGAAAGACCCGTGTAAAGTATGTTACACACACACATTCCTTAATTCACGCACCTGACCTTAGACAATCTTCAAATATTATCATCTACGATACAAAGACTTTTCTAAGATACTGTGTCCTTGACGTGAACATTGATTCGAAGCAGCTCAAAGACCACTTCCTCTACCCCTTATTTCAATTTCTTCATCTGTTGGATGTTTTTGTAGAATGACAGCGGTGGGCCTTTGATGTGTTATCGCAATGGCCGTATGGAAATAATTGGTACGTATGGCAAAAACACGTAGACATTGGGTTATATAATGACCTAATGAGAGTGTCATTAGTTTAGCAAGAATGAATTATATGTAATAAAAAAGAAAACTGAGATAATCAAAGCAGTCCTTTCTGAAAAGGGTTGATTCTTTGAATGCCTATATTATATACACTAAATGTTAATTTGTAATGAGCCCTAACCAGGAGCTTGGTTGTTTTGGAAACAGATAATTTCATGGATATTGGTATGGCGTCAGCGTATCCCAAAGATAATGAATTTGCGTTGGTTTGTAACAACAGCCACCGTTCATAATGAACCGTCAAAGTATGCCATAAATATGAGTGTTCATCGTTGCAAAATTCTATGTCGTCAATATATTATCAAGTAAGTGTCTAGATATGGACATTTTATTTCTTCATGACATAGTGAGTTAAATAGATAAAGTGAGTAAGGGCTATAATGAATAGAGAAAAAATGATAAGATTTTAACCTAATTCATATTTGTCCTAGGAGATACATTATCATGTAGCCGACCTTAACCAGGTTACATATTTCAGGAACCGTCAGCTGGGGCTTTGGCTGTGGTCAGCCGAACTCTCCAGCTGTATATGCAAGTGCAACGAGCGCCAGACAATGGATTGTAGCTACGATTAATGCTTAAAAGGCCTAGTTGAGACCAATACATGTGCAACTTCAATACAGACTTTCAAAAGATTCGTCACAGTTTGCTTTCACCATGTGTGTAGAAGAACAATAAAATCGACAAAACCTTTGCCAGCAGAGTCGATTGTACGATTCAGACTATATCAGGGACACGTGTTTATGAATCACTAGCAAATAGTGATGAATCCAGGTGTTCGTGAAAAGCATGGCGAACAATGCAATTTTACAATTCTTGGACGAAGTGTAGTCAACCCCAAATAAGGATAGACGATTTGCCTCGTAATACCGCCACAGCATGTAATGAAACGTTCTCATTGCCAGTCATGCCGTGATAGTACGAGTGATATGGTGTACCACGTCTTAGGTAGTGGGATTATATACATGTACGGTAATATGTAATGTAACCCGGGTGTTGTCTATAGTGCCATCACTCACCTTTGACATTGTTGTGTGAGACACACACTTAAACCACGACACAACTGAGAGGTATTTCTTCCAGATCGTTAATTCCAGTAAAACTCATACGACGCAATACCCAATGTCCATTGTTAATGGTTCCCACAACACCTATGTGAGGCCGTACTGCCCAAGGGCTGCATATTATTGCTGAATGTAAATTAGCCACGAGTCTAATGACACCTTGTGTTACTTATTTTCATTAACTAAATATAACTGGGTGGTAAATAAATGTCACCGTATCTTTCATATAGAAGATGTCCATAAAAGTTCATACATTTTGTCCAAAATCTGTGAAACTCTTGTGTTCATGTGACACTTTTTTTTAAATGTTTGTACAAGCATGTACGCTGCACTTACTGCATGGTTCTGAAAGTGCCCCGCCTCCCTTTCAAGCTATGGCAGAGTTTCGTACATGAAGTTACCTGAAATATATATCTCAAACTTCTCCGTACGTTTGCACACTAAGATATTCTACCCAACGAAATGGATTATAATACACGGAGTCATTACTGGTAGTTATTTTGATTAGCTACAGCATTATGTTAGCTACAGTAATAATATAGCATGTTTCAAGTTACCTGCTGAGATATCTCTGTAGAGTATGCCCTGTGGCCTGAACAGTCAAATCGGTGACAGCTATCATAAAACACCAACGCCTGCTTATCTCATCTGAAAACCCTGTCCTACAATGTTTTGAATGATATGGTGTCCCTAAGAAGAATATGCCAGCACTTCTGTGTTTCTGTGTTTTAGGGAATCTTGCATCAGGTAAGAAAACAATTATGCGGTGATACTGCGACAGTAACAGATCAAGTATTCGTCCGAACCATCGCTCCCTTCCTTTAAATGACAGTATTCAATTCTTTCCTCTTTGTTGTGTGAAAACGCGTAAATATGCCCAATTCAACGCAAATTGTACATGTACGTCCTGTATTTTCATTATGTCGAACAAATGAAAGGGAAGGTAATATGAGAATACAAATACCTTACACGTTTATTGTGGCTGAATCAAAATTATACTTGTGTTTAACTATTTTGTATCCTGAATATCAGTGTTAATTCACAGCTAACAGGTCGCATGAGACGACATGCAAGTTGCTTCAAAATTAGCTATCTATACGTAATACTTGTATAAAGAACTGATACAAATACCTTAGTTCGTTTGATATTAAATTTATCAGTAACGAGGGACTTGTGAATTGACCTATAAGTTAGAGTGACACTGCTCCACTGTCTGGCACACATTTTCAATGAAGGTCAAGACATTATGTTCATTACCATGTCTGTGTCTCTATTGTACGGGGGCGGTCGGGTAGCCTAGTGGTTAAAGCGTTCGCTCGTCACGCCGAAGACCCGGGTTCGATTCCCGACATGGGTGCAATATTAATGTGTGAAGCCCATTTTTAGTGTCCCCCGACGTGATATTGCTGTCTCTGCTGTACGGCAATCATGCATCTGAACGTAACATCTAATCCAGTGACATTTCACATCATGCGTGAACAGCTTGTAGTGTAGGGAAACTCACAATCACTAATGCAATTGAGCTAAGCACTCGCTTAAAATGCCTTCGAGAAAGTATCTCAGTGAAAAGACAAATGGCAAGGTGTCCTGTTAAGTTTACCATAGGCGGCAAAGAATTGGGGTTGGCTGGCAGCACCAGGGACGGGCTGTGCACCAGTGATGTTACACCATGTCTGCAGACGAATAAAGGTTTTGCGTCAGATTTACAGAGGACAGAAAACGTTGTTGGTGACGTGTGCTAGAATTATCGCAAACATTTTGAACTGCAAGATGGCAATGTCAGTCGACCACATCGTGCCCAGGTCTTCGCCGATTATCTCCGTAGAGAGGGCATATGGACATTAGACCATCTAAGTCCCCTGACATGTCCCCAATACAGCATCTGTGGGATGTTCTCGAGTGGAGAGTGTACGCCTCACCTCACCTCACCTCACCTCACCTCACCTCACCTCACCTCACCTCACCTCACCTCACCTTCACTTTCTTCCGCCGACAGCACTTGACATTTTACTGACACTTCAGTTCATGTATGACTCATGTATTTCATTTTCTGCCGCCAATAATATTAGAGACAAATAACAAACAAAAGTGCACATGTGATCAACTTTTTGAAAATACGTTCTTTGAACACGTGTTGCTGATATGGGTTAATTTGAATTTGACGTAGACGTTGGAGGTTGGAACAAGCACACATTTTACCCAATATGTACAATACTTTACTCAGATTGAACATCTGAAGTCTTCACTTTAATATTTAATTATACTCATTACATAATACATCAATGTGTTCGTGATTGAATTGGCAGGTGTATTGAGTGATATAGAACCTCCTGGATGTGGGATCAATGATGTGGGCTTTGATTACACCACCCTACCAAAGACAGCCAGGAAACGCATTGTTGGTGGACAACTCGCCACACCACATTCCTTCCCATGGATGGTAAATAAAGTGTATACCGAGAAGGATCTCACAAACATATTCATATCAACTCATTGTTGAAATATCAAATTTCATGAACAAGCAATAGGTAAATTAACCACATGTATTCACGAATGGCTGACAATACCAAAGTTAAAAATGGATATTTTGTTCTTTGAACTGTTGTTATATATACATATTTGACGTTATACATGATTGTATTAACATTGTTGTTTTTTATGATTTTAGCTCTGTGAAAGATTCGGTCATGATATGGACAAAGGGATCAGTGAGGGATATTATGATAAGGCGCACGACATTAAACATACATGGATAAAAGAAATTAATAATCCAGCTCCAGGACAATGATGATGTTTTAATAGTCCAGTCATTACGTGGTGACTTGTAACACAATCGAGTCTGGGCCCATCTTCCCGAGGTAAGGGCGTTAACTGATTGTAAAAGTCAGAACTTGTCGAACTAGGCTGGAATTCGTAGTTACATTTTGGCTGAATTAACGATTCTAGTCCAATCAAAATCGCGTAACGAACTAGACTTCCGGTTCGTAAACATCATGGATTTCAACGTGCAGATTCCTGTTGACTGCAGGATTTGCAAAGCATGTGTACCGTCAACTGGGCGTCGAAAGAATTTTCAAAATCGTTTCATGTTTGTCTATAAGGTGCTCAAGTAATTTGATGCATTGATGTAATACACGTTTTGTTATAAAGTATATCTTGGGTATTGATTAGATCGTCTTGACTGAGCGCCTCCATGTTGTTTAAAGAAATTGACAGAGGTGTGGGAGACTGAATCTGATTGGTCACTAAGAGGGACAAAGAAGGGATATAACTCGTAATAGCCCCTGGTGGCGAGACGATGAAGCCTGGAAATTCCAAACTAGTTTGACAAGGGTGGAAAGTGGACTTTCATAGCCAGTTAACGCCCTTGCCTCGGGAAGATGGTCTGGACCAGGTCAGACAAGTGAATGAGAGTATAAGCAACAACGCACACCATCAGGGTACAATGACACACTATTCACCACGTTACAGAGTCTGACCAACCGAGCCTCATTTTAACACTCGGTTCATATGACAAGCAAAAGGCACACAGAATCGCCATAGGATTCAAATGTCAATTTACCATACAGAGACCATGTCATACCAAGAAACACTTTGGTGAAATAGAATATCTTTATCACCACAAAACAGAATAAAATCAACTCTGTATTAATCAATCGTTCAGTCGAACGTCTTCTGATAGGTATAAAGGAATACTAGTGTATTTAACCTTACACAACTACACAACAAGATAATTTAAAACAAAATAGAGCATCACGATATAGACTAACTAGATATAGCTGCATGTTCTCTGTCCATGTGTGTGGACTGCCAGTGACTTACAACGAGAAAGAATGCACAGTTATGAAATTGATACTATAAGAGATAACATAATATGTATTGAGGTAATTCAACACGTGGGCATTCATCTCCATGTTTCACATGTTAGCTCTGTTAAAAGATTACTAGTGCCTACATATCGTTGTCCATGTGAAGGGCATAAAGGTCCATGGCATGTGTATATATTAGTTTTCAGTAGTAATTGTTTGGTCTAATACATCCACTGATGACCCAGAAGCAGTTGATGTCCAAGCACATAATGATTATCGTAACAACTGATGAAGGTGAGGATGATTAGGCCGTGACAATTGCAATGTGTGACCTGGTTGAATTTGTGTCCTTGTACCCTTACAGCCCCTGATGCTATGAACCACTGCTTTGCCTGGCCGTGGAATTGTAGACCGTTGCTGACTAAGACGTATGATAACATTCACTCACTGCCTGTACCGATGTCTCTAGGCTGCTCTTGGACATCGTGCTGTTATGCACTGTGCTGGATCACTTCTGAAAGGAAGTTCTGACAGGTGGTAAATCCTAACTTCTGCCCACTGTTTGCAGTAAGATGTCGACACCTAAACATACTTTAATTTAGAAGTGTTACAGTAGAACTGCACTTCTTATGAGGTGAAGTGTGAAATTTGGTTCAAGGTCGCCTCCAACATTATTGCCCTTATATAGCGGCTTGCATGCGCGCGTGTGTGTGTGTGAGTGTGTGTGTGAGTGTGTGTGTGAGAGTGTGAGTGAGAGTGTGAGTGTGCGTGTGTGCGTGTGTGTGTGTGTGTGTGTGTGTGTGTGTGTGTGTGTGTGTGTGTGTGTGTGTGTGTGTGTGTGTGTGTGTGTGTGTGTGTGTGTGTGACACGGTATGCAGACTCAGTCACATCACAGCATTTCGGATTGATATAAAGGGAGAACCCAGGGTCACATCACATCATGTCAGATTGATATAACGGGATAACCCAGGGTCACATCACTGTATGTCAGATTGATATAACGGGATAACCAAGGGTCATATCACAGCATGTCAGATTGATATAACGGGGGAACCCAGGGTCACATCACAGCATGTCAGATTGATATAACAGGATAACCCAGGGTCACATCAATGCATGTCAGATTGATATAACGGGATAACCCAGGGTCATGAAGGTCGTAGATGTGTTTCATGTTTATCTTACAATGAACACATGAGCTTGGGAAATCACTCGTTTCCAAAATGTATTTTTTCTAAAAGAGTATGAACACATATTACAAAATGTAAAATGCCATAATGAATGCTGCTAGGTTATGAAATAGTTCAAATATATTGTTCAATGGAGCATATATCTTCTGTATCAGCTTAATGTCATCATAATGTAATTTTTTTTTATTTGTACCTGACATGTCAGTGGAACAATGGCGTCCGACTGGAAGATTCGCCTTGGCGCTCATGATCTCTCCCAAAACGAAAAATCCTCTGAGTTCCATGACGCAAAGACTGCGATGACCCAACCTCTGTTCAACCCAACAACATATGAGTCTGACATTGGGCTTATTGAGCTAAGTAGCGCCCCACTGGTATCTAAGCCTGAAATCAACTTTGGGTGTGTTTCCGGCAATGTCAGTAGAGCAGGAGAAGTATGCTATGTCGCCGGATGGGGAACTACCTCTTTCGGTATGTTTATAGGTTCATTATACTAACCGAAGAGTGTATAGATGATTGACTGTATGTGCACAGGTATTGTTTACAAATAAGAACAATATTTTGAAAGCAGTCTTGTTATGTTAAATTGGGTTCTCAAAGTACGTAGTAAGAATAGTTTATCACATTGAGGATAAATGGCTCTTCTTGACAATGGTTCTGTCAACTGGACAAGTGGGCAGTCTTGATGTCCCTGTCCAACATTTCATTTTGTCAGTAAGTCATATGTATGCTACTGTGGTCTAGGATGAAAACTGTGTTGTTTTTATATTATATTAACTCCATTTAATTTCATTATTGCAAAGACAAATATTAACCTATTACCATACGTATAAACTGTGACTGTACCAAATAATAGGAGATTCGCTGATGATAAATTGTACTTATACGGGGCGCTGTATCAGATGAGCTACGGGTTGTCGAAAAGCCCGTCCTGTCACGCACCGAATGTAGGAACATATACGGCTCTAACCAGTACCATGATGCCTCAATGATTTGTGCAGGCCATCCGGATGGTGGAAAAGGTTCTTGCACTGTAAGTACCATGGTTTATTAATCGTTCAAAAAAGGTCAAATAGACAGTTCCCTTCCAGAGCTAGATATAAAAGAAGCCAGTGAAACCACCACATCTGCTTTATATGTCATCATAAAGCATACTCAAAACGCTACTTTAATACCTAGTCAGTGGATATGTGTGCAATCGATTTCCATGAACAGCTCCCTTCGGAGTATACAACCTAAGCTGCCTGGGAAGCACCATGAGGTAACAGTCACTGTATGGTGAGGATATATAGAATCTTTGGAACTAAATTCAGAAGGTTTTATGGGAATTTTACTACTCCTTACATGTTTCAAGCTATTCTATACAATCTGAAAACGCATGGTTTCCCATGTCGTAGACGCTGAGATATTGTGTTAGTGTTTGTGTTTTGGTATTTACGCAATTTATAAGACGTAGTTTTGTTACATAACGATAGCCTTCATATCACTATTAAGTAAGGGCGGTCGGGTAGCTTTAGTGGTTAAAGCGTTCGCTCGTCACGCCGGAGACCCGGGTTCGATTCCCGTTATGGGTACGATGTGTGAAGCCAATTTCCGGTGTAAAAGCCAAAAATCGGCGTAAAACGATACTCAGTCACTCACTACTATAAAATATCACGTGACCAGAACCAACAAAACCCGCAGGTATTTGTGACAGAAATATGTCTCACGATCCAAACTGTTCATAGAAAAGCAAATAAGTATCAAAACAAGACGAATTCTTTAACACCAATTTCATTTTGCACTGCTTTTATCTAGTGAATAAGTAAAGAAATGAATTCACTTTCAGATTTGTATCAAGCTTAGACTAGTGGTAGAATCTATCACTTGTATAGTCTGTAGCTCATTTGATGAAAAGAGAACATGTATTTACAGAGAGACAGCGGAGGACCTTTGATGTGCTTCCAAAACGATCACATGGAGATAATTGGTAAGATGTCAGTTCAGGAGAATCAACACATACGAAATGCTCGTGGTGATGGCATCAAGGTTTCAACCAGATTAGTATTCCAGCGTAAGGCCCATCTATTGTTGTCCTAGTCCCTTTGAGTAACAACGATCTGTAATTATGTTTTGAAGGCTTCATCTTGTCGTGTCCATTACATTTGCAATATCGCAACATGTTAAATCATACGAAGGGAGGCAACTCTGCTTACGTTGCAAAAACAAGACCCAACTCAGAAAAGCTGTCAGTCAAATTTAGCTACTAGCAAATGTCCACATGGTGATAAGGTCATATGCTATATGTAAATTTTAACATTATGGACGGCTAAACGTTTCACTTTCCAGCCAAACCCGAAATATATCATGGCATGTGGAATTTTCAAAAATAACAATTTTCAGTAACAGAGGAGAAATTCTGACACCACTTTAGGAAAAGGTCCTGAATATCTTGAATCTATTATTGACCGCGTTTGTCCAGTGAGGATTGTTCAAGTGTAAGTTTCTCTACTCTGGTGTTTCGTAATCATATTGAATTGTAGACTCATATTAAGACATATAAATATCATTTCTCGAAGACATCACCTTATCCTTGTTTGCAGGAATTGTGAGCTGGGGCCCTGGTTGCGCTCAGCCCAACTTTCCAGCCGTCTATGCTAGTTGATCAGGAGGAAGGCAGTGGATTGAAGCTACCATAAATGAATAGACGGTTAGTGAAATAAAACGAATGAGTTGCACTCGCATATTCCGTTTTCCCAGGTTACATTATTTGTAAGGATGTTTCTTAAAGACCTTGAAATAAGAACATTACATAATGATTGTTCTCGTAAGTGAAAACAGGAGCCTAACTTAACCAGTCTCGATTATCCGGTGAAATAATTTCTATTGGGCGTAAAAGAAAATGGGTGAAAATGAAAGGAATAGATCACTGAAAATCAGCAATGACATCAGGTGTTCGCGAAAAATGTAAGCATGTCATGTTCTACCGGTTGTACCCCCCACTAACACAATGTGCATGAAAATGTATGACATTGTATTTGTTGCCAGAAATGACACATTACATCATGTCAGCATTCGATTGTCATTGACAGCATCCTCAGTGAAGGTTATAGTGTGTTTCAACCGCTGGTGTAACGTTGACTAAATATGACACTATTGGAAAGAATGTAAGTGTGTCGATACACGGAACTTGCTGAAATGAAACGCCGTATAATAACATACGTAGAGTAAAAAGTAACAAAACCGTTTCCGTGATCATACGAAATCTCTGAAAAAAGCGTCCAATGTACCATTCCGGCTGTATCATAAGCATGTGTAATGTGTACCTAATACTATCACTATTTGACAGTGATTCATATGAACTCTTATGTCTTATGATCATTGATATGTTTTTTTGTTGCTTATATTTTATAATCACTGTTGGATAGTGATTGCGAAATGTTGAACGTATCCTGTCCCAACGGTGACACTCATCACAAACACATGCAAAGGCCAGTTGATAGTTCACATGAAAAAACACGGGAGCAAATGGTGTGTTTTTTTTATTTTAGTTATATTGTTTGTTTTTAATTGCTTCTTATGTTGGGCGTATGATGTGTATGGTTAGATATGAATCTCCAGTAAAAAGGATGTCTTTGTCATTTATATTGCCATTAACAACCAAATTGTTAAGAATTCATAATATTAAGCACTACGTTTTAAGAACCTTTTCGGGAACACCTGATGTCATCACTGATTTTCTTTGATCAATTCATATATTTGATCTGCTATTTTGCCTCACGCCAAATGGATATCCTCTGGCGTTGAAGTTATATATTTACCATGAAACATTTTGAAAGCCTTTCTATGGTCTTGAAAGTTGAAACCCTGATCAAAGACCTTTTCAGCAAGAGTCGTACGAAATCTTTGTAGATAGATGCTTGATTCTACCTGAAAAGTAACCATAAAGATTCAGACAGTGATGGACAACAAACACAATTAAAGACAATTAATTGGCCCACCAAAGAAACTGACAAATCGCATGTCGACGAAGCGTCTAGACCTGAAACTGAATCAAAGATTATGGCAAACTTATTTGCATCTTTCTTCATCACTGAATCGGACGACGATTTCACGGAATGTGATGTTCCATTTTCTGGAGAACCTATACTATACCAAGCTTCTAGTTCCAAGGAGGTGAAGTCAATAGTCGATGCTGCGTCCAGCAAATTGTGTTGTCTGTACCCTATGCCAACTAGGATTCTGAAAGGTTGCCTGGAAACTTGTAGTCGTGCAATCTCATCCTTGTTGAATTACCTCACCAGCACATGGATCAGTCCCGACGACATTCAAGCAAACCACCATAAATCCACTACTCCACTACTAGTAAGAAAGTATCATTAGCCACATGTGTGCTCAAGAACTATCGTACAGCTTTATGGATAACAACTTCCGGTTTATTATATATAGCGACGTTTCGATGCAGATTCTTACACCGTTATCAAGCTTGAGTCAATACATCTAGCCATATTGCAAAAAGCAAGGTGTTGTCCATAAAGTTGTATGTTATCTTACTTACTCATCCCAGTCAAACAGTTAACTATCCACCTGTCATTTGTGTCCAAAGAACTTAAACAGTTAGTTCCAGCGAGGCTTAACCAACATCTGTTTATTCATAATTTGAGTGATGTATTTCAATCAGCGTGCAGGCCTCAACGCAGTACCGAAACTGCACTGGTCAAAGTACACAACGATATTCTGAGATCCAAGATGTTTTCCTTGTATTGCGTGACCTTTCAGCACTATTCGATAAGGCTGACCATAACTTCCATTTGATTCGCTTAGAACACTGACTGAGAATCAAGGATACGTCATTATCCTGGTTAAGATCTTTCTTATCAGGAAAACTTTTGCAAGTTCAGGTATATGGTATAAAGTCAGTTAACGTGATTAACACAGTTTGACATGTGGAGTGCCATAGGGCTAAGATGTTGGACCGATATTGTTTTCTTTGTACATTCTGCCCCACGGCAATGTCATACGAAACATGGACTAAAGGTTTATGCGTATGCTGATGATAATCAGTTATATCTTGGTATCAAACCCGTCAATGTGAATACATGTAAAACAAACGTTTTGAAGATGAACGACGATAAGACAGAGTTCATTATTCTACTTCTGAAAGTTCCCTATTATAACTTGAGGTTGCTGAATCCAATTTTCATCCTTCTGATCAAGTTAGCAATCTGGCAGCCATCTTTGTGAAGACAATGTTGTCAGAGGAACAAACTCTCACTGTCGCCAGATCAACTTCTATTCACACGAGGAACCATGGAAACATCCGTCTATGTCTTGGTGCTGGAACCACAAAGATACTTGTCCACAACAATGATCTGTGGAGGCAATACCATTACCCACTGTAATTACCCACTAGCAGGTATGCAGAACACAGCTGCCCGTATCATTACCAGAACTAAATCCACCAAGCACATCACACCCGTACTGCAGAGTTATTCACTGGTTGACAGTTAAACAACGGATAAAAGTTCAAGCTGCCTAACATTACCTACAGCGCTATTCATGATCCACAGTATGCACAGTATTTTCAAACTCGAATTTCAATTCACAAGCTTAGTGGAACTCTCTACCTCTCTTCATCAGGTGTACCACTAACTCTGACATCTTCCTTTCTTCTTTAAAGACATACCTCTTCAGAGAGGATGTTTGCAATAGACACCTCACAGCGCCACCGAGCAGCTTTTCCAGATGGAAGTCAGGCGCTATATAAATTAATTGTTATTATTGTATAGATATCAATATCGTCTGTGTGTTGGCTGTTATGTCGCTTCGAGAAGTATTCGAGTTATTTACATTTCAACCTTATGTCAGCTTCAAGCCAAACTTGATGCAGATCGTAGACGTTTAATATGATGAAACCCACCAGACATTTAGTTCACAAACCAAGAATCGTAGAGGATCGAGGCATTATCCACGTGCATCAGTAACAAAGAAGCTAAGTTTGGCAAATGTTTGTGTGAGAAGGTTGTCTTTTTTTATAAATCCAATCCAATCATTTATATTATTGAAGTTGTCCCATTTGACACTAATGTCATGGACACGATTCAGGAAAAACATGGCAAACATGCGGACCTCGCTTTCGAAATGTCACGTCTGCATCCCAAGTTGTCCGACTCCCCATTGTTCTCTGTGCCTTAGGTTTGGTACCTCCAAATCTGTTGACTGACATTGGTAGAGTACCGGGGTTTGCTACCAGGAATACAGCCCTTCTGACAATCTGTGTAAAGCAGAAGGCTGCAGTATTGGGGAGTCTTCACATTCTCCGAAAAGTTCTCGGTTCGAGTAGGCAGCGCTTTCAGGGAGAAGTCCCATTCGCTGCCTGGGCTGCGTGTAGAGGGGACAAGGGCCCTGAGCTGATGATGAACCTAACCAGCCTGACTGTGCCAGGATCACCCAAACCCTCTTTGCTGCATTTCTTATTTTAATCTGAAAATATTTGTACAAGCATGTACGCTGCACTTTCTAAAGAGTACCGATAGTGTCCCGCCTCCCTCTCAAACTATGACAGAATTTCGTACATGTGGTAATACATACCTCAAGCTTCTTATCATTTTCAATGACTGCTGCACGCCAAATGTAGATTCGTGCGTTTCACACTAAGTTATTACACCCAAAGAAATAAATTATGATACCAATGTAGTAATTATTTTTATATTACGTTTGTGTTGAATTGACACATAACATGGTCTCAGCGAGTCATTACTGGTATGTCAGAATGTTGCTCATTATTGAGTGACAGCAATTATATAACACCTACGCTCACTGCTTATCTAATCTGAAAACAACCTTGTTCTATAGTGGTGTTGGTGTCAACACGAAGAATATGCCAGCACTTGTGTGTTTCGTGTTTGTGTATCTTGCTTCAGGTAGGATTTAACTACGCAATTATACTGCGACAGTAACTCCATCGCTTCCTTTCTTCCAAAGATAATATAGATTTCGTTCTTCTTTGTTGTGTGAAGTTATTTCACTTGAATATGCATAATTCTACACAAATTGTAAGTCCTGCTTTTTTCCTGTATCTCGAACAAACGAAAGGAGTATAACATTAGAATACGAATACCATACATACGTTCATTATGACGGAATTAGAATGATACTTATTAGGCTTAATACACACAAAACAGGTCAGATAAGACGATATACAATTTGCTTAAAAAATGGCAGTTAAAATGTATTACTTGTTCCAAACATGTATACAATTGCCTGTGGTTGTGTGATATTGCAGTTATCATTGATTAGTGATATATGATTTGACCTATAAGATGCTCATGATGTCGATCACTGGATTGTCTGGTCCAGACTCGATTATTTACAGACTGACGTCATATAGCTGGAATATTGCTGAGTGCGACGTTAAACAACAAACAAACAAACAACCTATAAGTTGCTGCTCCACTGACTGGCGCACATTTGCAGTGGAGTTCCAGACATTATGTTCATAACCATGTTACAAACAGGAACAGTGTCTCAGCTTTACGTTGAGATTCATACACATCATAATACATGTGCGTTTTGAATTACTTGAATTTAGCTTGTTGGGACTGCCAATTTACCACAGCCTATATCATCGACAGAAAACAAGGAACTAATAATTTGTATGTAGATTACAAAACCGTGACATGGATCTGAACACACTCGCTTTGAAACGCCTCCGAGATAGTAACTCAATGGACAGTCAAAATGGCGTATTGTGGATACTATAGAGGTAGAGGGGACGTCAAAATCCCAAGTTGTCCTATTGTTTGGCAAATCAAAAAGTGTAATTTCTCGACTGTGGAACGAGTGCCGTCAAACGGGTGAGGTTGCAATGAGACCTGGGAGTGGCACACCTAAACAAAAGACACCAATACAACGACATTTCAATACATATATTGCACTATGCAATAGATTCAAATCTGCTTCTGTTATCAATAGAGAATTTAGTACAGTAACGGGAAGGTGAATTTCAACACTACCGTTACAAACTGTCTCTCTGCTTCTCTCCTGAAAGCAAGGCTTCCTGTGAAGGGTGTTCCCAACAGCTTCTCATGGGCGGCAACGATTGGGGTGAGCTAGGCAACACCCGTTTTTGTCCTTAGAGGCAGGATACGCTCACGTGTTCGCGAACACCTGGACTCATAACTATTTGATAGTGATTCATAAACACATGCTCATGATATAGTCGGAATCGCTAAATCGACTCAGCTTTATGGAGAGATTTCTATGATATATGGAAAGGCTTTTGTTGCTTTAGTTTTATTGCTACATCCAGACCTCTAGAGGTTGTCCCGAAACTCTTGAATTGTGAAGCCTGCCATGTTCATGTACAAAATCATGATAACTCCACTCTCTTTCGAAAACAGCACACGACATTTTACTGACCCTTCAATCATTCGCTGCCAATGATAAATACAAATATATTTCATTTTCAACATCCACTAATAATACTGACATTAACTAATCAAAAGTGCACATGTAATTAACCTTTAGGAAATATTGAAATTTTGAACACGTATTGAAAATATCAGTGGAATTTGAATTTTATGTAGACGTTGTTGTTTTAAGCACAACTTGTACCTAATATGTGCAATACTTTACTCAGATTGAACGTTAAGTAAGTCTTCACTTTTTATATAATTATGTTCATTACATAATACATCAATGTGTTCCTGATTGTTATGACAGGAGTCTTGAGTAATATAGACCCTCCAGGATGTGGGATCAATGATGTGGGCTTTGATTACACCACCCTCCCAAAGGCAGCCAGCAATCGCATTGTTGGTGGACAAATCGCCACACCATATGCCTTCCCATGGATGGTAAATAAAGTGTATAACGAAAGGGATCTCACAGTGTAAAACTGTTAATCAGATTAACTCATTGCTGAAGTAGAAAGTTTCATGAAGCAGAGATAGGTGAATTAACCGCATGTATTCCGGAACGGCTGACAACACCAAAGTTAAAAATGAATAATTTGTTCTTTGAACTGCCGTTGTGTATACACATGCAACGTTATACATGTTTATATTGTTCATCGATGAACACCGTAACAACCGATGAATGTGAAGATGACTCGGCCTTTACAATGTGTGAACAGGTTGAATTTGTGTCCTTGCACCCTAACAGCCAGAATCGTCTCTGATGCTATGAGCTTCCGATTTGCCTGGCCGTGTAATTGTTGACTATTGTTGACAAAGACGTAATACAATGTTCACTCACTGACTGTATCGATGTTTCTAGGCTGCTCTTGAAAAGCGTGGTGTTCTTAATTGTGGTGGGTCACTCCTGAAAGGCAGTTCTGACAGGTGGTACATCCTAACTGCTGCCCACTGTTTGGAGTAAGTTGTTGACACGTAAACCTACTTGAGTTGATATAAAGACATGTTACTATAGAATAAGACTGAGTGAGTGAGTGAATTAGAATCGCCTCTGTGAACTGTATTTGAGTCATGGCACAGCATGTCAGATTGATTTGAGGGGATCACCCAGGGTCACATCACAGCATGTCAGATTGATGTGTGGGGATCACCCAGGGTCACATCACAGCATGTCAGATTGATGTGAGGGGATCACCCAGGGTCACATCACAGCATGTCAGATTGATGTGAGGGGATCACCCAGGGTCATGGATGTCATACACGTGTATCACGTTTATCACGTCTCATTATGAACACATGAACTTGAGAAATCACACCAACGTTTCAATGTAAGTATTCTCAGCAGTATGTACAAATCAATTTTCGCTAGTCGCTGTTTGAAACATATTTGAAATTATGAATGTTGCTAGATTATAAAATGTTTGAAATATATTATACGATGGAACAACATCTATCTTTGGTATCAGAAAAAAGAAGCGTTTGTTACAAATCATTATTTCTGTTTGTCAGTGGAACTATTGTGTCAGACTTAACGATTCGCCTTGGCGCTCATGATGTCTCCAAAAATGAACCTTCCTCCGAGTCCTATAACGCAAAGACTGTGATGTCACACCCTCTGTACAACCCAACTACAGTAGAGTATGACATTGCGCTGATTGAGCTAAGTGGCGCCCCACTGGTATCTAAGCCCGAAATCAACTTTGGGTGTGTTTCGGGCAATGTCAGTAGAGCAGGAGAAGTATGCTATGTCATCGGATGGGGACTTACCTCGAACGGTATGTCTACAGGTTCACTGTTCTACACGGACAGTGTATAAATGATTGAATGTAAATGCATAGGTATTTTTTCTATTAAGAACGGGTTCTCAAAGTTCTCGAAAATCAATGATGTTGTAAAAAGAAATAGTTTATCATTTAGAGGATAAATAACTCTTCTTGTCAATGTATTTGACAACTGGACAAGTGGGCAGTCTTAATGTCTGTATCAAACATTCCATTTTGTCAATATATTTTAAGTATGTCACTGTGGTCTAGGACACAAAACACAATTGCAAATGCAACACAAATATTAACTTATTACCATATAAACTGTGACTGTACCAAATAATATGAGACTCCCTGATGATAAATTGTAGGAGGCGATGCATCAGATGAGCTCCTGATTGTTGAAAAGCCCGTCCTGTCACAAACCCAATGTAGGGACATATACGGCTCTAACCAGTTCCATGAAGCCTCAATGATTTGTGCAGGCCACTCAGAAGGAGGAAAAGATTCTTGCACCGTAAGTACGACTTAGTAATCGTTCAATGAAAGTGGAATAGACACTCCCTTTCCACAAATCTAAACACGGTACTGGAGCCAGAAATAAAGAAACCAGAGAAACCGCCCCATCTGTTTCATATGTATGTCAGTTAAATTATAATGTGCACATGTGCCAAGCATTCTCAAAACGATACATTATTACCCCAGCCAATGGATTTATGTGCACTCGATTTATATAAGTTCACGTCTTTCCATGTCGTAGACACTGAGATATTGAGCATACATATTAAGTGTTTAATGGCTACTGTTCTCGAAGCCAAACTGTGTTTGGTATTTACGCAATTGATAAGAAGCAGTTTTGTTATTAACGATAGCCTACATGTTACTATTAAGCATCGCGTGACCAGAACCAACAATACCCGCAGGTATTTGTGACAGAAATATGTCTCACGATCCCACCTGTCCGAAAGAAAAGCAAACAAGTATCAAGAAGAGAATATTTCTTTACACCAAGTTCATTTTGCACGGCCTTTACATTGTGAATTAGTAATGAAAAAAGTTTACTTTCCTATTTGTATCACTATTAGACTTGTGGTAGAATCTGTCACTGTTTCTCTGTAGCTCATTTGATAAAAAATTAACATATATTACAGTTGGACAGCGGGGGACCATTGATGTGCTTCCAAAATGATCGTATGGAGATAATTGGTAAGCTGTCATTTTCAAGACTTTTCTCACAAGTGATACATACAAAATGCTCATGTGAATGGCATAACATTTTCCAGTAAATCAGTATTCCAACTTTAGGCCACCTACTGCTTTCAGCTGTGGAAGTCCATCTGATTACGATCTGTAATTGTAATCATGTTTTGAAGTCTCCAATGTCATGTCAATTACTTAAAAACATATGTGCAATATCAAAAAAATGTCCAATCATATGACGGGAGGTAACCCTACCAACGCCTCAAAAACAAGACGCAAATATGAAAAGCTGTGAGTTAACATTGGCTGGCAAACGTCATATGTAATATGATAATATCAACATTATTAACTGCATTGTTCATGCTGTGTGGAATTTCCAACAACTGTCAACAGCAGCGGACAAATTCATTTTGACACTACTATACGAAGTGGTCCTGAATAAATACCTTGAATCCTTTAGACCGTGTTTCGTTTCTGTTGGGTTTTTCAAGAGTACTTATCCAGTAATGCTTGTTGGAGTGTACGTTTCTCTTCCGTGATGTTTTGTAATCATATTCAATTGTAGCCTTTACAATGAGTACACAATGTTACAATAAAACGTATCAGAACTTCTCGCAAAGTCATCAGTTGTACATGAGACATTATCCTCTTCGTGTTTGCAGGAATTGTGAGCTGGGGCTATGGTTGCGGTGAGCCCAACTTTCCCGGCGTCTATGCTAGTGCAACGGGAGGAAGGCAGTGGATTGAAGCTACTATAAATGCATAGACGATCACTAAAATAAAACGAATGAAACGCACACCATATTCTGTTTACCCTGGTTTCATTATTTGTGAAACATATCGGATGTTTCCTAAATGGCCCTAGGAGAAGAACATTTATAACATAATGATTGTTCTTGTTAATGAAAACAGAAGGATAACCTTAATAATATGAATATTAGACAACGACAAATAATAACAGCCTCGGATATCCGTCGAGATTCTATTTGGCGTAAAAGGTAAAAAAGCAGTGAGAAATTATGTGAATGGATCACTGAAAATGAGCGATGACACATGAGCAGTGATGATGCCATGCGTTAATCGTATCCTGCCCAACCGGTGCCAGATTTCACATCACATGCAAAGGCCAGTTCACCTGTACAAACGCGGAAGCACAATATGGTGTTTTAGTTTTATTTCAGGCATACATGTTACATCTTGAAAGTGGTATATGTTTTATTGATTCTTATACTGGGTGTATGATGTGTATACTTAGATACGAATCTACAGTAAACATAGTTAGTCTTTGCCATTTGTATTGCCATAAACAACCAAATTATTAAAAATTCATTTTGTCAAGCACTGTGTTTTAAGAATACGGAATATATGGTCACTGAGGCGTCGAATTTGGAAATGTCTTCCACAAGTTTGATCACCTGGTATTAGCACTGATTTTCGTTAATAATTCATATAATTTATTTTCTATTTTGCCTTACGTTGGCAGAATCTACCAAGTCGCCATGCCATACCACCCGATCCAGTCATTCACTTCTTACGACAAGCATAGGTTGCTGGAGACACTTTCTTCCCCGTAATCCACACGGGGTGCTCAAGTTTTATGCTCTCGTACCATAGCATAGGGTTCTAAGACAACAAAATGTAAACAATATCAAATGAGTAAGCTCTTGTATCTTTTACTAAATACCTATATTTTATATGAAATATGATAATTGATGGCAAGCGAATACATATAACTTGTACTTGTACACACTTCTGGTTAATTGAAAACATCAACGCCAGAGAATAATCAGTATCGATTTCGAGCGGAAACAGATTCCTTTGGGACTTCAAAGATAAAATAGTGATGAAAATTATATCAATTGATCATTAAATATTGGTGATAATACCAGGTGTTTGCGAAAAGAGTAAGCATGTCCTCCCACTCAAACAATTTTCATTAAAATAGTAAGTGTTTGTTTGTTATCTGATGTCACACCCAGCAATACCCCTTCAAAAGACAATGCAGCGCTCATTTTCATGAGCAATAATCCACGTCATGGTACATGCTGTAACCCTGTCAGTAATTAGTATCACCCGCTCCATTGAAATAAGTGCCAGTTGGTAAAGAGTGAGTGAGTATGGTTTTACGTCGCTTTTAGCAATATTCCAGCAATATCACGGCGCGGGACACAGTAGGTAAAGGAGTATGTATGGCTCCAGCTGTCAGTTGGTGGGCCTTTGTTGAGTTATCGCGATGGCCGTATTGGTACGTATGGCAAAATAGACGTAGATATTGGGTTATATAATAACGCAATGAGAGTGTCACCAATGTAGCAAGAATGAATTATGTGTAATAAAATAGTTCTGAGATTACCATTGCAGTCCTGTCTGAAAAATGACGTGGGCGTATCTCAAAGGATATCAATAACTTTGTGTTGCTGTCGAAACATAGTCACCGTTCATAATGGACCGTCAAAGTATGCAATAACTATTTGTACTTGTTGTACATTGTTGCAATTGTAATATTCCAGCTCGTGAAAACAGTTTCAAGTAAGCATCTTGATACGGAGCGATTCCGAGTGTACCATAAGCATGTGTTAATGAAAATAGTGATGATACACGGTGAGTGATCCTGCCCCTCAGGTGGCACCGTCACAAACACATGCAAAGGCAAGTCAATTTTTCACCTGAAAAAAAACACAGGAAAACATGGTACAAGTCAAATTAGGGAATTGCATCAGACACCATGTAATAAGCCACGACACAAATTAGAGGTATTTCTTTGAGATCGTCAGATCGAGTAGAACCTGTACGACGCAGCACCCAGTGATCTTTGTAAACAGTTCCAAAAACAAATATGTGAGACTGTATATTTTTGTACAAACATATCCGCTGCATTTACTGAATGTTACTGAAAGTTCCCCGAATCCCTCTCAAACTGTGACAGAATTTCGTATATGTACATGTAGTTACCTGAAACATATATCTCAAGCTTCTTGTCAATGACACAGGCATGAAAAACATAGATTCGTACTTTTTCACAACGAAATAGATTATTATATATGGATGACGTAATGTAGTAAATATTATCATATTACATTTGCATTTCAATAATATACCGTGTTGCGGATTGCGGATCTAAGTACAGTATGCCCTGTGGTTTTAACAGTAAACTCGGTGACGGCTGTTATGAAAAACACCTACACTCACTGCTAATCTAATCTAATAACCTAGTAACCACCTTGTCCTACAGTGGTTTGGTGGCTTTGGTGTCCACACGAAAAATATGCCAGCACATCTGTGTTTCGTTTTAGCTTGTCTTGCATCAGGTAAGCTATTGTAACTGATCAAGGATTCGTCCGAACCATCGCTTCCATTCTTTAAAAGACAGTATGACTTCTTTCTTCTTTGCAGTGTGAATCTATTTCACAAAAATACATTATTCAACACAAACTATACGTCCTGTGCCTTTGGTATCTCAATTCAAATTAAAAGGAAGGTAATATTTAAATACCATACATATTAAATATATTATATAATGAATTATATCATATGTATATTATGATATAATTTAACTTGTGTTTTGTGTCTTATCTTAAATATATCGGCCCATTACATGTTGCAACGATGCTACCGACAATTTTTAACATTTCTTTTCTCAAATTATTAGCATAAAAAATAAACATTCCCATATTTTGTAAGGTATTCGAATTGTTTTCAGACATTAACATGTTAAATTTGTGTAAACTTGGAAATATATAATACTTTTTGGGGAAATTATAATTAATGCCTTAAAGAGGTACCTGCACATGCTCCGTTCTTGAATCCGTAATAGTCTTAGTACCTGGCAGGAATTCAGTGTTTGTTTCCGATAAATATCCAATCCGCACTTCGCAAGTAAAATAAGACACACATCTGGTAGAAAAAGGCCTCGCATCGTCCTCTTGTCGCTCTTATATAGGTACAATCAGGCTTCTAGAAACTGGCCCAACTCGAAACCCCTCGAATGATGAACCCTGCCTTGTTTATAAAGACAATGGCAATAACTCTAAATTCAATTCCCATCCGCCGACAGCACTCGACATTTTACTGATAATTACCCCCTAATATATTTACTTTTCTACAGTCCCTGATATTACCGACAAATAATAAGCCAAACGTGCACATGGGATCAACGTTTTGACAATAATTTTTTGTTGCTGATATTGGTGGAATTTGAATTTGGTGTAGGCGTTGTTTGAATAATTACAACTTAATATGTACAATACCTTACTCAGATTGAACTTCACGTGAAATCTTCACTTTTATATTTAGTATTGTTAACTACATTATACATCATTGTGTTCCTGATTGTATTGACAGGAGTCTTGAGTTATATAGATCCTCCTGGATGTGGAATCAATGATGTGGGCTTTGATTACACCACCCTCCCAAAGACAGCCAGGAATCGCATTGTTGGTGGACAAATCGCAACACCACATTCCTTTCCATGGATGGTAAATAAAGTGTATACCGAAAAGGATCTCACAAACTACACAGTGTAAACATGTCATTCATATGTATGAAGATATGTCTTCAGCAACCCTTCAGCTTGCCGTAAAAGGCGACTATGCTTGTCGTAAGAGGCGACTAACGGGATTGGGTGACCAGGCTCGCTGACTTGATTGATGCATGTCATCGTATCCCAATCGCGTGGATCGATGTTCAGGATGTCAATCCCTGGATTGTCTGGTTTAGACTCGATTATTTACAGACGGCCGTCATATAGCTGGAATATTGCTGAGTGCGGCGTTAAACAACAAACAAACACATCATATTAGCTTATTGCTGAAGTATTAAGTTTCAGAGACAGGTTCATGAACCACATGTATTCCAGAATAGCTGACAATACCAAAGTTGAACTGCTGAACTGCTGTATACTGTCGTATTTACTGACGTTTTACATGTATGGACTGACATTTTGTGTTTTATGAGTTTATCACCATGAAATATTCGGTCATGATATGGAACAATGGTTTAATGGGATGAGTGATGATAAAGCACACTGCATAAAACATACAATTTAAATACAATTTAATAATGTCGCTCTATTTCATGAATAATGCGGGAATATGCCAGTCTTATCGTGGTGGATTGTAACACAATTGAGTCTGGACAAGGCAAACAAGTGATTGAAAGCATGAACAACAACACAAACCATCAGGGAACAAAGGCACACTATTCACCACGTCACAGTCTGACCAACCGATTCTCATTTTACCATTCGGTTCTTATGACAAGCATGAGGCACTGAAAACCTTTTTACTGACATAGAAAATCGTCATACAATTAGCATGTGGAGGTACAATGACCATGTCATTCTAAGAAACTATTTGGTGAAATAGAAAATATTTACGAGTACAAATTGGATTTAAATCAATTCTTTATAAATCAACTTACGAACATCTTCTGATAGCTTTAATGGAATAATGGTGCAGTTGACCTTTCACACAAAAATCTACGAAACACGATAATTGGAAACAAAATAGAGCATCAACATATAGACAAACCAGATACAAGTAAATGTATTCTGTACATGTGTGTGGACTACCAGTGACCTACCACGGAGAAAGATGAGAAACAATGCACCCTTATGCACTTTAGAGTATACATAATATGTAATGTGTATTGGGGTAATTCAACACGCGGACATCAATCGCTATGTTTCATATGTTAATCTTTATTGAAAGATATACACGTGCCCTACATATCGTTGACCATGTGAAGGGCATACATGGGTCTGACATGTGTTTTCAGTAGTAATTGTTGTTATTATATATCCATTGATGACCCAGAAGCAGTTGATGTCCCAAGCACCTGATACTTATCGTAACAACTTATAAATGCCGTTACAATGTGTGACCTGGTTGAATTTGTGTCCTTGTACCCTAACAGCCTGATGCTCTGATGCTATGAGCTTCTGATTTGCCTGGCCGTGTAATTGTTGACTATTGTTGACTAAGACGTAATACAATGTTCACTCACTGACTGTATCGATGTTTCTAGGCTGCTCTCGAAAGGCGTGGTGTTCTTAATTGTGGTGGGTCACTTCTGAAAGGCAGTTCTGATAGGTGGTACATCCTAACTGCTGCCCACTGTTTGTAGTAAGTTGTATACACGTAAACCTACTACATAGTAGAGTTGATATAAAGACATGTTACAATATTCATGTACTTTTTATAAGTAAGGAAATGTCAAATATTATCATTCACGTAAGTGAGCGCGTGAATGAGTGAGTTTCTTTGGTTGCTCCAGTCATGTTATGGCATGTCAGAATGATGTCAGGGGATACACCAGGCTCATGAAGGTTGTAGACATGTATTATATTTATCCCGTCTCACTATGACTACATTTCCATGAGCTTGAGAAATCACACGTTTACAAAATGTAAGTATTCTGAAACAATATGTACAAATGAATATTCGCTAGTCGGTTTTAAAAATGATTGCCATCATGAATGTTGCTAGATTATGAAATGTTTGAAATATATTGTAAAATAGAGCGTTTATCTTTGGCACCAGTTCAGTGTGAATCATTAATATTTATAAGAGAAATATTTGTTTTGACATTATTTCTGTTTGTCAGTGAAACTACTGTGGCAGACTTAAAGATTCGCCTTGGCGCTCATGACCTCTCCAAAAACGAACCTTCCTCCGAGTCCTATGACGTAAAGACTTTGATGTCACACCCTCTGTACAATCCAATTACAATTGAGTATGACATTGCCCTGATTGAGCTTAGTAGCGCCCCACAAGTATCTAAGCCCGAAATCAACTTTGGGTGTGTTTCCGGCAATGTCAGTAGAGCAGGAGAAGTATGCTATGTCGCCGGATGGGGACATACCTCGTACGGTATGTCTTAAGTTTCATTATACTGACCGAAGATTGTATAAATACCTGAATGTGAATGCATAGCTACTTTTTCAAATTTTGAAAGTATTTTAAAAGCATAACAATGCTTAGCAAGCACAATCCTGAGACGTTAAACGGCGTTCTCAAAGTTCACGAAAATCAATGATGTAGGAAGAAATAGTTTATCATATAGAGGATAAATTACTCTTCTTGTTAATGTGTTTGGCAACTGGACAAAGGGGCAGTCTTGATGTCCGTATCCAACATTCAATTTTGTCAGTAAATTAAAAGGATGTCACTGTGGTCTAGGATGAAGGAATATGCTGTTTTCAAAATAATTGTTAAACAATTTCATCACTGCAACACAAATATTAACTTATTTCCATACGCATAAACTGTGACTGTATCAAATAACAGGAAACTCCTTCATGTTAAATTGTACTTATAGGAGGCTCTACATCAGATGAGCTCCAGGTTGTTGAAAAGCCTGTCCTGTCACAAACCCAATGTAGGAACATAGTCGGCTCTAATCCGTTCCATGAAGCCTCAATGATTTGTGCAGGCCACTCAGAAGGAGGAAAAGATTCGTGCTCCGTAAGTACCATGACTTATTATCAATCGTTCAATAAAGGTGAAATAGCCAATTCCCTTCCACTGAGATAGAAAAAAACCACTGAAACCGCCTCATCTGTTTCATATTTATGTCTATTAAATCACAATGTGTACATGTGCCAAATCCACACTTTAAAGCTTACTCAAAACGATGCATTATGACCCCAGCCAATGGAATTATGTGCACTCGATTTCATGCTCAGCTCTCTGGGGAGTATAAAAGACAACATGCCTTTGAAGCGCTCGAAGGTTTACAGTCACTGCTGGGTGAACAGATACATGTATATAGTGAGTGAGTGAGTGAGTATGGTTTGACGCCGCTTTTAGCAATATCTCAGCAATATCACGGCGGGGGACACCAGAAATGGGCTTCACACAATGTACCCATGTCGGGAATCGAACCCGGGTCTTCGGCGTGACGAGCGAACGCTTTAACCACTAGGCTACCCGACCGCCCCGAACAGATATATAGAATTAGTGGAACTAAAATTCAAAAGGTTCATGGGAATTAATTAGCTACTCCTTAAAAGTTTAAAGCTGTTCTATACAATCTGTAAACGCCATTTTATGGTTCCCCATGTCGAAGAGATTGAGATTTTCTGTTAGTGTTAGCATACATATTTATTATTTAATGTCTACAGTATCAAGTGACCAGTCACAATAATACCCGCAAGTATTTGTGACAGAAATATATCTCACGATCCCACTTTCCATAGAACAGCAAATAAGTATCAAAAGAAAACTATTTCTTTAACACCATGTTCATTTTGCACTGTCTTACATTTGTGAATTAGAAATTAACTGAATTCACTTTCCCATTTGTAACAAAGCTTTTAAGGTTGTGGAATCGGTCAGTTGTACTTCGAAGCTGATTTCATAAAAAAATGAACATATGTTACAGTTGGACAGCGGAGGACCTTTGATGTGCTTCCAAAACAATCGTATGGAGATAATTGGTAAGGTGTCATTTTCAAGACATTTCTCAGAAGTGATGGCAATGACATCACACTTTCCAGTAGATCAGTATTCCAGCGTTGGGTCACCGTATGCTTTCAGTTGTGCAAGTCCCTCTGAGTAACTGTAATTGTAATCATGTTTTGAAGTCTTCATCCTGTAATATCCATTTTTAATGAAAACATATTTGCAAAAACGTGTCCAATCGTATGAAGGAAAGTAACTCTTCGTACGGTCCAAAAACAAGAACTAGATAAGAAAAGCTTTGAGTTATCTTTGGCAGGCAAATCTCCACATGACATATGTCAATCCAAATATAAACTGCTATATGTGTTCACATCACAGCCAAACACAAAATATATCAGGCCATGTGGAATAGTCAACAACAACTTTCAAGAACAGGGGGGATTTCATTTTGACACCGAAATGGACCTTGAATCCTTCATTGACCGTGTTTCGTTTCTGTTGTGTTTTTCAAGAGTACTTATTCATGATCGCTCGTTTCCCTACTGTGGTGTTTTGTAATCATATTCAATTGCCTTTACAATGAATACTCAATGTTACATTAAAAGGTGTCAGAATTTCTCGCAGGAAATCAGTTGTACATGAGATATTATTCTTTTCATGTTTGCAGGAATTGTGAGCTGGGGCAATGGTTGCGGTCAACCCAACTCACCCGGCGTCTATGCTAGTGCATCAGGAGGAAGGCAGTGGATTGAATCTACCATATACGCATAGATGGTCACTAAAATAAAACGACTGAAATACACTCGCATATTCTGTTTACCCTGGGGTGTGTTTTTTGTGAAACATATCGGATGTTTCCCAAGTGGTCTTGGGATAAGTACATTACATAATGATTGTTCTCCTTAGTGAAAATAGGAGCCTGCATTAATAATATAAATATATAATGTCAACGACGGATAACAACGAGTTGCTATTGGGTTTAAAGATTCATAAACATTGTAAACGTATGTCCTTTGATTGTGGAAATGGCTTTTCGTTTGTTGCTTATGTTATATGAATCACTTTTGGTGTGTTCGCGAAAAGTTGAGCGTATCCTGACCCACCGGTTGCACCTTTCACAAACACAGGCAAATGCAAGTCAATTGTTCACCTGAACAAACACGGAAGCAAAATTAATGGTCTTTCAGTTTTTTTGTAGGGATATATGATACATCTTGAATGTGGTTTGCTTTGTATTGTTTCTCATATTGGGTGTATGATGTGTATGCTGAGATACGAATCTACAGTAAAAAGGATCAGTAAACATAACCCAACTATTGAAATTTCATTTTTACTAAGCACTAAGTTTGAAGAACAAGGAAACAATGGTCAAAATACTGAATGGCATCAGACATTATTTTGGTCACTGATGCGTCTTCCACATGTCTACCCTTTTCGGGAACACCTTGTGTCTTCACTGATTTTCATCGTTCAATTCATATAATTTATCTGCTCTTTTGCGCAGTATTGCATTTAATTACGGCATGTCAACCTTATGTCAGCACTTGAAGCCAAACGTGATGCAGATCGTAGTCGTTTACTGATATGATTAATCCCACCAGACATAAGTATCGAGGCAACAGTATTAACTGACTTCTCAATCTCAGTCAAGGTAAATCTTTATCCGCGTGTATTAGTAACAGAGAAGCTGATAAAGCTGGGCGAGCGCGGGTGTGTGGACGTTATTTTATTATTTTGAACTGATGGAGTCAGCAGGGAATGTTCTGCTTAATTTGGATGCTTCACCACCTGACATAACACTTCAACGGACATGTAAAGAGAAGTATGAATATCGTAGGGGCGAACAAAAGAAATGGTTGCATGTTATTTAAATAATAATATAATCTAAATTGAAATAACAGGTGAATAGATTGTAGAATCAGGAATGTTGTGTGAGCTCGAAGCAAATATGAAAGCGTGTTATTAATATAACTTAGTGTACAGTTGAAATTGCTTTCACATTATTGAGTATTACCAATTAATTACACAGTAACAAGACACTTAAAGAACGTATTACGTACGTATTAAAACAAGGTACGCTTCTTAGGTGTTGCAGATTGTGGTATTGCCGCAAATGTACTGTTGGTATTGAATTTTGAAATTGAACACACCAGTATTATATTTGTCACACAACACGTTCAATATATTATGATCTGCATGTACATGCAATACCTGATTAATAATGAGCACTGATAATGTCCAACATGATATTCATGCCGAGGTATATGTCACACCAGTAACTTGGCATTAATATTTGAATGACAATTTTCATGCAATCGATAGCAAATCCTGCTCGCTCGTTTTGATGTTGTCGATGTTAATTAAACTACATACATGCACATGTGCGTTGTAAACATGCATCTGCTCTGCATCCCATTTGCAACATCAAAAGCATACAGATCTATTGAAACATTCAATTTGATTTTCTGATATAAATTTACGATAAAATGCATTGATGCAGATATAATTAGAAAATTCATGTGCAATTGTGCTTGACGAGATTCAAGTATCACGTTTATTTTGCGGTCGAGTTTTCAAGTAATAGCATTAAAAAGAACAATAGATAATGTCACATGTGTTTGCCACGACTTGGCCCGGGCTGTCAAAGTCAACTTAAACCTCACTTATGAATCATCAAATTGATTCAAATCTATAGACATGTCGCCATCATGTCAAATATCCGTCATTATTATAAGGACGGCACCGAAACACATGAGGACGGCACCGACATCATACAAGCTTTATCATCAGCCAGCCAGCAGTAAAATCGAGCAGTATCTGATCAATGGGAGCAAACCTATCCTCTGCAAATACACAACTAAACATGCTGTGTTTGTTTGATCAAAAATGTAATGACGTACGTAGATACTGTATTGTATGTGCGATTGAGATCCCTGCATACCATTCTTTGCTCTCTTCATAAATCATTGTGTATATTTTTAGCATCCCCTTTATCTAACCTGTACCTCAAACAATGAAAGGCATTAAAACTGTGTGGACACTTTAACCGCAACGCTGTGTCATGACCCTTTTTTATATAACACTGTGATAACTATGAAAACGTCAATGCGAGAGAATACTACTCTTTGAGGCGTAAGTGGCACAACTGTCGTGACATTTTATGCATAGATCCCTGAAAATCACTGATGACACCAGGTTTTCGCGAATCTTAACATTCTGCCTGTACAATCTTGATTTTTTTGTCTTCTACAGCTCATGTTACAATCAGTGAGCACCAACTGAGCTACCAAACCGCAAGAAATGCTGCTACTAGGAACGATTGTGGCAAGTCTCTGGAATAGAATTGTCCTTTAAACAGGATCACTCCCTGTACCTTTTTGTGTTTACTTGCCTCCACCAAATCGCCCTGAAGAACTTTGTTCTTTTATGTGGATAATCTAGAAGACATTTGTGTTGTATATTCCTTGAAATGCAGAGTAATAGTGATGGGAGATTTTAACGCCACTGCCTGTGGTCCTAGGTACAATCCTGCTCTGAGCAGTCGTGATTGAATTCTGTCAAAATTTCTGACCAGTTCAAATCTGTCTCCCGTAAACATGCAATCTAATTGTGTTGTTCCAGTATTTACCTTTCAAGCTTATAATGGAGGTCCAGTCTCTGCTGTTGATTGTATAATGATCTCAGAATATCTCAAAGGACTAGTAGCTACTGCTTGTGTAAGATATGATAAACCATTCAACGTCTCTGATCACCGTCCGGTTCACAATTTCATATAAATAGACTCCGACAGATTACGACCAAGGAACTGTCTACACAAAATATTCATTGGATAAAGCACCAGAAGCTGCATCTATCCAGGACAATACATGTGCAGTTTCACATCTGGCCTATTCCTTGCCCAAAGGTTGGATGTGCACATGATGATATAGACACCTATTATGATCAGATAGTTCAGAGTCTAATAGAAGCAAGTGTTTACGCTATACTTGAAAGGTAAATTAATGACTTTCATAAGTTCATGAGGAACTGTAGAACCGAATGGATCAATGCTGACCACCCAGATGAATGGACCACACTTCTTTCATATACCATAAGGAAGCAAAAGATACATTTAGATATGCTTTATTGGAGGGGGCAGCGCAGTATGAAAACTAGTACTTTAAAAAGATAAATGACTGGTGACCTAGATCAGAAGATGTTTTGGACTCTAATGCGAGGTGGGAACAGAAACCACATGTTGCATGCCTTGAAGCAGAAGGTGCTGAATCTGTGTCACAGTGGCAAACCATATGAAGAAGTTATCAAGCGACCAAGTTGAGCTTCACTTTCATCAAGAGTTTAGGAAGCACATTGAGGCACAAATGAAAAGGATACGTATGGACGCAATCAATGTAGCCTTCCTAGACAGTTCAAAAGCGTTTGACACAGTATAGCACCAAGGACTTTTATATAAGCTGTATCATCTTGGAATCCCAAATGCACAGCTACAAGTACATCGAGAGCGGCGTCCTTGTTAATAACACGAGATCATACTGGTTTCAATTATCAAGAGGTGTCCGTCAAAAGGTGTCGGCAAAACTCTACCTGTTATACATAGATGAACTGTTACAGAAACTGTCCAGCAAACTGCAGTGCAGTGATCATGGATATCAAAGTAATGGCACTCACTCAAGCGGACGATATAGCAATTTTTAGTCCAGTATCAGCAAACATGCAGAAGATATTGACTATCTGTGAAAGATATAGTTCAGACTGGCGGTTCACTTTCTCTCTTTCCAAGAGCCAGATTGTTAGATTTAGTGACAGAAAAGCAGATGTTTATAGCGTTGTACTCTATGCACGTTGGTAGTATATTGAACTCTGGAGAGCTGCTCGAATATGAAAGCATCAGCCATGGCACTCGTTGAATCGTGACTGCATGAACGTGCTCTAAACCCCATGACAAGCTCAATACTTATTCAGGAAATTTGTATCCCAAAGGCTATGTTTGGGTGTGAATTCTGGTCGATGATCTCCAAGGCAGAAATTCTGGCTTTAGAAAGAGCACAGAGGTCCATCCTCCAAATGGCATTGTGACTTCCTAGTCATACTAGGTCTGACATAACTAATGCTCTTCTAGGATGGCTCCCCATAGAATCATTCATCAACATCAGGAAACTATATTTTCTTGGCCACCTCTCAAATTGTTCAAATCATCTCCTTTCTAAGAAGGTTTTCATGACTCGGCTCTTTCTGTATATACATAAGTGTTCATCCACAAGTATGAGCTTTGTCTCAGACATCTATCGCATCCTCCACAAATATTCATTGTACTTTCACCCGGTTGCATTTCTTAGTTCCGGTACATTCCTGGAACGGAAGATATGGAAAAGAAAAGTAGAAGAAGCCGTGAAAAATTTTGAAATATGAGCATGGCGGGAAAGACTTTCATCAGACCCTGATACTGTGCACTTTGAGAGTATTCATCCAGATGTGACTCCATACGTTGTGTGGAGGATAACTAGAGAGTGTCCTGAGCTAAAGACAGCTGCCTGCTTTGTTGTCCACATTGTTCCACTGTGTGAGTACGGGAACAATAAGAGAGAACTTATGGTGTGACATTGTGTGAATAGGTCCTGTTGACATCAGCGTCATCAACTTCACAGCAAATCAGACTATGATCTTGTAGCTTGTTTGTTGTCCGTCACCGCTTTCAATAGATTGGCGGAATGTAATCAGAAAATGCGTTACCACAATGATGTACGGTGGTATTCTCTGACAATGTAATTGTTATCATGTAATTATTCCTAATGCTATACCTTGTAACTCTCCTATGGAGGAATAAAAGTATATATATATATATATGTGTGTGTGTGTGTGTGTGTGTGTGTGTGTGTGTGTGTGTGTGTGTGTGTGTGTGTGTGTGTGTGTGTGTGTGTGTGTGTGTTCAGGTCAAATCTAAAGATCCCTTGTCTGGTATCCTGAAACCGCTCATGCTGTACTTTTGTTTGTTTCGTATTTAGTACCATTGTCAGCAGTACTCTAGATATATGTCGACGGTCTGTAAATACTAGCGTCTGAGCAACAGACACCAGTGGTAGAAATTATTAACAACGTCCCATGCCGTCGGAGTTCGTTGACACACAATCAACCAAGTCGCCAAACACAACCATCAGTCATTCGCTTCTTACGACAAACATAGGTTGCTGGAGACACATTCCATCCCGGAATCCACACGGGGTGTTCTTGCTTTAAGCTTATGTACCATAGCATAGGGTTCAAATCACAATAACCCCCTCTGATTGAAACAGCCGATTTTGACGGCCGTGTCACCGCGGAAGCTGATATTCATATAATAGTACTTTTTCAGTCACTGTCGGTAGGCATATTTAAATAACTCTATCTACAATGTAGGTTACAAAATGCAAAGGTGCGGTTACTACAATATCCAGAGGATGTGTGGCAATACATTTCGTGCAGAAAACACGATAGAAATCTATAATGATAATGTATTTGAGGACAACAGAGAGCTTGGAAAAAGGCGCATTTCTACATACGACAGTTACGTCATATCTTTTGCGTCATAGTGAGCGATATGACGTAATGATGAAGACGAGGTGTCGAACGAAAGATTTGCAGGACTTCCTTAGTTTTTTTAGGAGTGCCCACCTCACGTTAGCTTACAAAGTTGCCGTGCTTATATGCTTTCAGTACCTGTCATATGTTCGAGTGAAAATATTACGGTGTAAACAAACAGCGTGGGCATATGGAGCGCCATATTTTGTTTACAGGCTGTTGTCGTTGATTCCGTAATTCATATCAACAACCAACTCAAAACACTGGGCTCAACCTATGCCACTTCACTCAATATACTTCCTAGAGCCTTTCATTTAGTCATATATGGTAGAATGGAGATAAACAAACTGTGTTTTCAGTGCAGAGCTAGGTTACCTGTAGAATTAACCGCTCTGAATTGGATGTTTAATTAATCCAATTTAGCGCGGTTAAATCTACAGATAACCTAGCTGTACATTGAAAACAAAGAAAGGTTTATCACCTAAATGAGTTAGCTCTTTTTTCCTTTACTATATGTTTATAACCATATCATAAATAAAATAGTAATAAATGATGGCGAGCAAATACACAGAACTAATACTTGTACATGTCATCTGTATAATCAGTATCGATTATCTCCTGAAACAAATTCCATTGGGCTTAAAAGATAAAATAGTAATGAAAATAGTGTCAATTGATCATTGAAAAGCAGTGATGACACCAGTTGTTCGAGAAAAAGGAAAGCATGTACTGCTCTACCGGTAGCACCCGTCACTTACACAATCTTCATTAAAAAAGTGTTTGTTTGTTTCCTGACGTCATTGTCAGCAATGCCCAGCCGTCTGACAGCGGTCTGTGAACTATCGAGTCTGGACCAGACAATCCAACCGTCAGTTTCATGAGCAATGACCCAGGTCGCTGTTAACTATGTCAGTAAGCATGAGAGTCCGGTCCATTAAAGCAGGTGCCAGTGAGTAAGGATGTGTCGAAACTCCCTGTGTTTGTTGTTGTTGTTGTTTAACGCCGCACTCAGCAATATTCAAGCTATATGGTGGCGGTCTGTACATATGTAAATAATCGAGTCTGGACCAGACAATCCAGTGACTGACATCATTAGCATCGATTCACGCAATTGGGATACGATGCATCAACCAAGTCAGCGAGCCTGACCACTCGATCCCGTTAGTCGTCTCTTACCACAAGCATAGTCACCTTTCACGGCAAGCATGGGATGCTGAATACCTATTCTACCCCGGATCTTCACACATATGAATGACATGTTTACATTGTGTAGTTTGTCAGATCCTTTTCGTTATTCACTTTATTTACCATCCACGGAAAGGAATGTGGTGTGGCGATTTGTCCACCAACAATGCGATTCCTGACTGTCTTTGGGAGGGTGGTGTAATCAAAGCCCACATCATTGATTCCACATCCTGGAGGATCTATATAACTCAAGACTCCTGTCAATGCAATCAGGAACACAATGATGTATAATGTAGTTAACAATACTAAATATAAAAGTGAAGATTTTACTTGAAGTTCAATCTGAGTAAAGTATTGTAAATATTAATTTGTGCTTATTCCAACAACGTCTACATCAATTTCTAATTTCACCAATATCAGCTACACGTAATTATTTTCAAAACGTTGATCCCTGTGCACGTTTGGCACATGTACATTTGCATACTACAGTTGGAGAATAATACAGATATACTGACATGAACTGTGTGACATCTGGAGTTAATAGCGGATATCATCTTTTCATTTTCAACAAAAGGATAAAATCACGTTAAATTATGCAAGGTAATGTATTACGCATTGCTGAGCACAGCAAGCACACGATACAGCATACCATATCACATGTCTTTTTCATTTGTGTGAAGTTAATAAGTTATTCTCCAAAAAACATAGCATGTAATATATACCTGTAATAAATAACGTTTATATTTGAAGTGAAACGATTCATTGTTAATTGTTAGGGCCGTGAACTGATCAACATGTATGGATGATATGAGACTAGAGCTGAGTTTGAGTTTGAACATACATGTAGTATCTGAACATGTGTGAATGTGCACGTGCACATGTGTAAGTATATTTGATGTTTGCGCTGCGATGAGCATTGATTAAAAATGTATCAACATGAGAAAAGGCAATGCAAAAACGAATATTTCATATGGTGGAAACATAAAAAATCCTATATAAAATACATAATGTTCTTTTATTACCAGTAATATGAGCATATAAAAACTGTTTAAATATTTATATACTTGATATCCGAAAGTATTTTTTATGCATGTAAACAGTTGAAACTTTACAAGTTTACAAGGATATGCTCTTATTTCAAACCCTTGTAAGAAAGTTTAGACACAAGGAAAATCAAGAGAGATGTGCATTTGAAACAGGCTTTGTTCTAGAATTTACTGTGGGATCAACTTCGGAATTTATGCTTTGAGACACTTTTGCATTCATGACAATGGTACTTGTGTATATGGCAATAAACGAGGAAGATCTTGGCCAAACTAGGAGCGCAATTGCAACCTTCTCCCTGAATAGACCCTTTTTATCATCCTGTGTTGTGTAGCGAACCATTTATACAAGTTAAAAGTGTTATACGAGACACATGTATCGTAACCTCTCTAATTATTGTAACGCCGTAATATTGGTGGCATTTGGCACGTATTGCTTTTGCTGTTGATATATTTGATATCAAAAGACACGAGGGTGAGATTTTATTCATCATCCAACATCATTCTTTCATCAGTGTAAAAAGTACTGGAAACAGCTTCAGTAGCAGAGCCGTTAGTGATGTCATTTGATTGTGACGTCATGGCACCCAGTGACGTCACAATGGTCTGCAAAGCATTGTGATGTATTTCATTGCAGCGATATCTACAGTGTAGATATCGCTTGATCTCATCCAAGCGATATCTCCCGTAAGAGCCAGTTTTGGATGATATAATATATTTTTTCACGATAAAACTGTCGGCCCGTTATAATGTACTTTTAATAACTTGGTTGTTTGTGACAATATACATTAATATATATTCGTACCTAATTAAGCTCACATCACACACTCAAGAAATACAAAACTGCAGTCAAAATGTAACGTTTGTCCTTAATATACAAGGGACACACTGAATAAAATCCACGTTCCAGAAAAGGAAATAATAATGATCCAATAAATAAGAATATGATCCATCGATCTTATCCCAATCCATAATTAAGTTCAGATGGAAACTTACGCCAGTGAGAGTCAACTAATAGTTCAAGTAATAGGAAATAAAGGCTAGCTGAGTCCCCATGCCGACCATGAAGGCAAACTTATTTGGCTATTATATTGGGTATTCTACAAGATGTGCTAAAGCAAAATATATGTACTCAACAGTATACAGCTGTTACAGTGTATGTATTAAGGTTTTAAAAAAGAAAGGGTACATATCAAACCAAACTGACTAAACCTGTTACAGAGAAAGTAGCTATTTAATCAGATGACTCACCAGAGTGCACATGTCTAAATTTTTAAATTTATATTTTCAAAATGAGACAAATCTGAGTATGAACTGAGCACTTCCAAAGAAGACCATATCATTTGATCCCAGAGCATACCATGCCAGAAGTATCGTCAATGTCCGTGTTCAGGGTACATACAAACCATTCAATAAATTCTTTTCCCAAACTGTGGACCATATCCGTATCCACCTTAAGATGATTTATAGCCTCCGAAAGGGTGTAAGGAAGAGCTTTAGAAGAAGAGAACTGATCCACAGGCGGACATTCCAGCTTCTTCTCAATCCCATCAAGACCAGCAGCTATGGTTGCCGCCAGAGTGATGTAGGGGTTGCTCATCCCACTTGGAATGCGATTTTCCAGATAAGTGCCAGCTTCTTAAGACTTGACTTTCACACACGCAGAACGTTTATTCGTGCTCCAGTAGATCAGTCCAGGAAGATTGGGTTTGTGCAAGCGATTGTAACAGTTGATGGTCGGGCAGAAAAATGCACTCAGAGCCTTCGCATGTTTCATGAGACCAGCCAGCCAGTGTCTTCCCAAAGTGCTGAGACCATGGTCACTGTTAGGATCGTAGAAAACATTGACGCCACTTGATGAAGACCATAGAGAATGGTTAAAATGCATTCCTACTCCGCCACATTCTTGCA
Source organism: Haliotis cracherodii (assembly GCF_022045235.1). NCBI lineage: Eukaryota > Metazoa > Mollusca > Gastropoda > Lepetellida > Haliotidae > Haliotis > Haliotis cracherodii. Next base: position 7,062,202 of record NW_027266275.1, read on the forward strand.
TGGGGTTGAAACTAACTGAATAATCTTTCTTATCCCCTATTTCTAGAATTCCGTTCTTTAAGGTAATACATGAATCAGCACTTTTGATGCCATAGGATGGTTGGAGTACCATCTCAAACAACCCTGCATTCCCCTCAGAATGGAAAGAGCCTATGTCGACACCTGCTTGGTGCATGTGCTTTTCAAGGTAAAATAGAAAACCGTCATGTTTGCTGACTAATCTGTGACGCATGTAATCTGGTTCAAGAAGATACGGTCTGCCAGCTTGTGTCAGTGTAAATTCAACTTCGTATCCAGAAAATAGGCTCAATCCATGATTGGTCAATTTCTCCAATTGTTGTCGAGCAACATATCGAGGACATGCAAGCTGTGCCGATCCATCCTTTAGCCAGTAGCCTTCGCAGATAATTTCGGCCACCAAGATGTCATCCTGCCCCGACCAAGACACATTATACAATGTATCGATATCAGGGCGTAGGTAGGCCTTGGGTGCTCTAAAATCTGCCATGTCCTCTGATGGGCAGGTACCTTCTTTGTGGAGGCCAAATGATAGAAAACCTGAAATACATATTTTAAGAAGAACGATCATTTACACAACATATTTATAAGATAAGCATCATGTGTTTCCTCATTTGCTGGTTTTCACATCGTTTGATGCCCGGACATCTTATTTTGGATCAAGAAAAGTATTCGCACGCAGCATAAAAGTCAGAAAATATTTCCAGGAGCCAATCACATTTAACAACGTTTTTCAACCAATCAGATTGCAGCACAGACTCGCATTCATTTCACAACAATATTTGAAATATAATCTCCAAACATAGTAGGGGATACACGGAAATAACATAAAATTTCCAAAATTGTAAGAGATATTAGTTTCTACTATTAGTTTAGGATAACATTGAACAAATTAGAAACACGATTACAACCGATAATGAAGTCAGACAGGTGTTATGACCGCCAGGACGATAGGGATAAGATGGAAAAGTTCTAAGTTGAAATGAGTAATACCGCCGAGATTTGTCAAACATCAATTCACTCGACGAGGCATACTGCGTATGAGTCTCCCAATGGCGTTCACCTGGGACGCACTGAACGGGGTCGACCGTCAACATTTTAGGTTTGTTGTACCTGTTCCACTGTCCGCTAATCACACTGTAACACACTGAACATTTTGACCACTGCACGTTGACTGCATGCTCAACAAGTATAAACTTAACAAACTCTTAAACTCAAGTTCGCTTCGTATATACATTAGCATTATTCTGATGTAAACAGCGCCAGCTTCGCCGACCCCTATCTATTTGTATTTTTTCTATTGAAAGCCTGAGGGGACATGGGGGTGATGGGTAATTGTATACCCGTGACGATCCGGGTTAGAATAGGTCTTCAGCAACCAATGCTTGCCGTAAAAGGCGACTATGCTTGTCGTAAGAGGCGACTAAGGGGATCGGGTGGTCAAACTCGCTGATTGGTTGATGCATGTGATCATATTTCAATTACGTGGGTCGATGCTTATGATATCACTCACTGGATTGTCTGGTCATATAGCTGGAATATTGTTGTTTGTTTATTGTCGAACGCCGCACTCAGTAATATTCCAGCTATATGACGACGGTCTGTGTAAATAATCGAATCTGGACCACACAATCCAGTGGTTTTACAGCAAGCATGGGTTGCTGAATACCTATTCTACCCCGGATCTTCACGGGTTGAAATATTGTTGAGTGCGGCGTTAAACAACAAACAAACAACAATATTCCAGCTATATGACCAGACAATCCATCCTTTCTAATTTCGATGCATTTCTAACAGTTATTGTTCATTTTGGTAATTGTGTTTAACACTATTCCGTCATGTGTTCAGTAAAGTAAGGATAAGATATATGGATGAACATCTTCTATTTTACAATTAGGTGCAGCATTTCGGTGTAGGTTCTAACGTTATCGAACAAGTGATGTGCAGAGTATGGTTGACAAGCATATATACAGGTATGACGCAGTGTTTATACAGTTTCCCATACTTGCCGTAAAAGGTGACTATGCTTGTCGTAAAAGGCGACTAACGGGATCGGGTGGTCAGGCTCGCTGACTTTGTTGATGTATGTCATCGATCCCAATCGCGTGGATCGATGTTCAGGATGTCAATCACTGGATTGTCTGGTCCAGACTCGATAATTACAGACCGCCGTCATATAGCTGGAATAATTGCTGAGTGCGGCGTTAAACAACAAACCAACCAGTTATACAGTTGCGTAGATTGGGATGTACATGTAGATACACTTGAGTCTACCCTACTGTATAAACATTGCCTCCTACGTGTATATATACTTGCTTACTGCACTCTGTAAATCACTTGCTTGATAACGGTGTTAGAACCTACACCGAAACGTCGCTATTAATTGTAATCAAGAAGTTGTTCATCCATAAATTCTTATCCTTACTTGAGTGTAGAAGCCGGTTATGTCCACACAATGGGTGAGATAAGGTAAATATCTTAAAAGGCGAAGCCAGTAGTATAAACAAGAGACTTGTGACTGATTAGGGTATTGATGACTTGACGGTACGCAGGGAGGATGTAACATCCTTGATCACGGTTGATTGATGGTTGGAGTCTTTTTTTATGTTGATGAGGTCTTGGACTTTTCTGATTTTGAAGTTTTTGAGGCTGGTTGTGAGGGCTTTGATTTTGTCCCACTGAATGCTGTTGTTGGGGTTGTTATAGATTTGGTCTGATGGAGCTGACTCGAAGTCAGCTCTGTCTACTGAGCTTTGATTTTCTTTAATTCGGGTTTTGAGGGGCCCAGTGTCGGCGAGGGAGGTAATGGCATGGTAGTTAAAAACAACTACAAATTGTTTTAAACGCTGATGAACTATTTTAGGGAAGTTATTTTATGGTAAATATAATTTGACAAACAAAGAGTTTGCGGCAGTGTTGATGCATCGCATCAAAGTTTTCCTGTATAAAGGTTTTGTATAAACGACCAAATTAATAATATTAACACATGTGATTTGACTTTTACAAAGGACCCGTGAAGATCCGGGATAGAATCGGTCTTCATGATTGTCGTAAAAGGCGACTACGCTTGTCGTAAAAGGCGACTAACGGTGGTCAGGCTAGGTGACTTGGTCGATACATGTCATCGTATCCGAATTGCGTAGATCAGTGCTCATGCTATCAATCCCTGGATTGTCTTGTCCAGACTAGATTATTACAGACCGCCGTCATATGGCTGGAATATTACTGAGTGCGGCGTTAAACAACAAACAAACAAACTTTATCAAAGTGTTCTTCGTACAAGTTGTAAATTTACCTGCAAAGAGGTTGCAGCCGATGCCGGTCTCCAAGGTTTTTTTTACATGTCTTGCGGGAACAATTCTTCCTCTTGATCTTCCGTGTATATCAGCAACAGAGAAGCGGACATAGTCGTACTTGTTGATGTGAGACATCTTTTAGTTCTGGACGTTCCTGTTATATTCCCCAGTCGCCGGCACTGATATACATAGGTGTTCAAGAGCTCGCCCTGTAAATTTGAAATGATGTTGTAAATAAAAGCGACAAGACACTTTACATAAACTCAAGACATCGCTGCTGAAAGCTAAGTACAATTCTGACTGTATCATTAGCGTATGTTGTAGAACCACTATCACATAGTGACGATACCGGGTCTAATCCAAAGACGACAATGTTCACAAAGATTGGACCCCTGGAGTTCCCGGGTTAGAATTGGTCTCAAGTGCTTGTGGGAGAGTCGACTAAATGAATCGGGTGGTCCGCGATCTTATTGATTGCATTTCAATTTCAGTAGTGAAGGACGTTGCACATAATATCAATCAATTGTTTGTCTTTCCCAAACTCGAATGTTTCGAAGCCGCCGTCACGATTATAGCTGAGTGAGACGTTAATCAATAAACGAAAAATCCATAAAGGCAGGACAAAAAAACATACATACATCTGGGTTTTTCGCGTAATGTCTGATAAGTAACAATTAACACAACTGATAACAAACGCAATCGCTCTTCTCCGCCCAGAGATCAGTATACGTGTCTTTTTCTTCTTAGTTTTTGTTTAGCGGCATCCTATGTGCTGTTTCAAACTCTCGATGATATTAAGCATGCACTGGTAACATATATCCCGTCTACACACGAGATGGTTGAGTAATGTGTTTAGCAAAATGACCTCTAACAATACATAACTGCAGGAGAAAATCCTGAGCGTTTCACAGACACCTGTAAGGCAAGTAGATAAGCCACGAAAGCATTTATAATGAGCCAATACTTACTCAAGTGAACAATTTTCCAACCAATGGGATCTTGTGAGCGTTATTGTTACCGTAGAGCGGCATGGAAACGGTGTGAGAAATGTTATATGACAGGACTTATTGAGTCAGGCATCAAACACTTGTTTATGCAAACCGTTTGAGTGGCTGTCCTACTGAGAGGGAAGGACGTGCTTACCCTTACACCTTGTGACCCATTCATGTAACTTCCCCCGCAGTGTTGCCTCTATGAACAATGGAAACTGTTCTGTGGATACCCGAGTGGTTATTCTCATATATAGTTAGCTTGTAGTGAGTGAGTGAGAGTATGGTTTTACGCCGCTTTTAGCAATAATCAAGCAATACCACGGTGGGGAGACGCCACAAATGGGCTTCACACATTGTACCCATGTGGGAATCGAACCCGGGTTTTCGGCATGAGCGAAGGCTTTAACCACTAGACTTCCCCACCGCACATGTAGCTTGTAATGTTTGGTTGTAGGTCTTTTATGGAACTTAATACATAGCTGAGAGGGGTGAGTGAAAAATGTACTTGCGACTGTGAAAGAAACAGTTACGGAGACAATATGTTAATTGAATGTGTACCAGAGCGTTGAGTCATCAATGATTACTTCTTAATTATAAGAAAAAACATGATGATTAATATTGCACTGGCTACACACAATGAACAGATGGTTAAACTAAATAGAAAAATGAAAACTTCCCAGACATATATTAATCAACATTAATGTTACTAATTTATTTGGTTCAACTTTAATGGCCATCTGCATTGCACAACTTGTTATATGTTACTGGATGTGTATAAGTATAATATAATGAGAAGGTTTGTCTGCAGGATAAAGCGAACGGATATAAACGGTATACGCTTCGGTATATACGGGTAGAAAATGCAAATTTGAGAGGTCAGGTCGGTACTGCTTTCAGTCTTAAGAACAATCATGGTGTCGCCCTTGTCAATCCGCGATCGAGAAACTATTGTTATAATTGTTAACACTATCAAAATTATATTTAGAAAATCTAAAATACTGAAAATCAGTGTCTAACTTGGACGTAGCTGAGACATTTTACAAGTTTAGGCAGCTTTGGACATATAAATTGTGAAACAATTAAGCGAGGACACCAGCCTTGTGGGATCAGTTTCCATATCTGTGCTTGTAGACCTCAGAAATATGTCCGGACTGTCACCATGTTTAACCTCGTGGCTGTGTGTACATCTGACTCTACACTTACTACAACGTTACGGCCAACTGATGACAGGCCACGCAGACTCACGCAAACTTGACGCAAACATGACGTCGCATGGACTAGTGTTTGAGCTGATTCCCTACGATATAGGGCAGTTACTCTCGAGGGCGGACCGATGCATTGCCGCGAAAAGCAAATGGAAACAGAATGAGTAGGGAAACCATGCATCAGTACGATCTACTTTTGACTTGACTCTAAAACCTGGAGACATGTCCATTCCTCCTTTGTATTGGATTCCAAAGCTCCATAAAAATCCATCCCGCAAATGTACATCCAAACCACTCTCTCTAAGATTAACCATAATCCTTAATTCAATCAAGGAAGGACTTTCTTCATTGAAAGTATTTGAGACAAGTGGAATTAATACCATGAGGATTCTCAAAACTCAAAGGATTTGATTGGAACATATTTTATTGCGGAAAATCAAATGGATTAGGCACAAGTGACACACTTACGAGGGCTTCTAAAATAGATGAGCAAGAACTGAAAGGATTTGATTGACGTTTTACAATCTCAGAAAAAAGTAATTGAGTGATAGCATGGGTAAATCTTCTATTTAACATCATGCATGTTGATTAGCATAAATAAAAGCGATAAAAACCCTTCCATAACCTATTCCGTCTATATTATTGGTATGTGTTAATTAATCACTAACAAATAGTGGTGACACGAGGTACCCTGCCCCGAACTGTCTGGTGGATATTGGATGTTTTTGATCAATCTTAACCTTTATGTATAGATGTTAATATGAAGCAGATGAGGCGATTTCACTGGTCCCTTATATTTCTGTCAAGTGGGTAAATCAGTGGAAGGGAATTGCTATTTGATGGTTTTTGAACGCTATCAAAGCATCGATCCACCTGAAACTTCAGTTAAACTTCTTGATCAAATTCCCTTGTTTCGACTTTGCCAATCCGAGCAGAAACGCATCATAAAGACGAGCTCGAGGAGTACAGTGATGCTCATATTCTGCCTAAATGTGATATATCAAAATTACACATAGATGTTGTGTATGATGAACATCTTGACATCTTGTTTTCTGAGCATTCTTCAGATTACATTTGCATTGATTATTGACAAAGTGCCCCGAACCTTTGACCATAGAGACGTACATGTAGGTATCTTCACCACGTTTAGTTTGGTGATAAATGCTCCACGATTCAAGAATGAAGTTTTGCCGTAAATTTTCTCTTTCCACTTTGTACACAATGTCTCCACACAATGGTAAGTCTCGGTCAAGGGTATTTGAAAAGTTCAATACGCTGTTACTATCGGGGCATACCAAGAAACAATTAGGATTATTTATAAATTCTAACATTTTAAACCGACCTATGAAGATCCGGGGTAGAATAGGTCTTCAGCAATATAAGACATAATATGGTAATGTTAATAAAACTCATAATTAGTTGAGTTATTGTGTTCGAAAATGCATGCTCGATTGTACCTAGGAGTTGAGAAATGTAGACACCCTCTTGTCACACAGTGTTGTGGAGAGGTTCTTGTCACTCATAATACATAAATCTAAGTACGAAACAGATGAGACAGTTACACTAGTGTCTTACATTTCTAGACAGACCAACAGAATTGTCTATTAAATTCTCACTCTTGAATATAACATACAATACATATAGAGAATTTCACCCGAGTGTCTTTTGATATCAAATATATCAACACGAGTTGCTAAAAGTGGAAAAAATCCGAGCATCATAGTACGTCTTGTACCTTCTTCTCCTAATTGTTATAACGAAGTGTTCCCTCAGCAGCAAGTCACATATGCCTTCATATGTTTTAACGGTACCACTCAATTCAACCCACCTACTCAAGTAGTTCCGTAACCTGGTAACGTACTCTAAACATGATTCATCAACTTCAATCTTTGTATTTCTAAACTTAAAACCTTAAAAACCTTCATCATTAAGAAGAATTTTTTTCAAAAGTGCCTGCTTCAAAGCCTGATAATCATTTGCTGCCTCAAAGCCCAATCTAGAATGAATCCATTTTGTCCCTTTTTTCATCAAATGGGGGTAGTTTTGGTTTCGACATGTTTTGACTGTGTAAGGAATCGTGATTATGTCTGTCCTGTTTAGTCCCTAACTCTTTCATTTCTCCCATGAGCTCTACACTCAGCTCTCTCCTATCTTTCCAAATTATCTCTTTCAAGCAGCAATTTCTCTTTTTCTAATGAAATAATATGGCTGTAATTCCTTCTTTATCAAAATGTTTTGAATTCTTATGATCCCGGACAAGACCCCAAATTCACCTCAAAAGCAGAACTAAGGTCAGATTTGTGTGAGGTAGGAAAATACATTTTAACAAGGAACCGTACAAGGTATTGAGCCAAAATGTGGAGAGATTGTGATTGTATTCATCTCAGTTATCGGTGCACAGGAAAAGTCCAAGGTGGAGGTCAGCTACCATCAAAAACGCGTATGTCCCCCGTTGGAATCGATAGCGGCCTGTCATCATTCCTGCCGATGGAAGAGACGAGTATGCGAATCACATCCTTGGGATGGTATCCCACTCGGCCTGCAACGCAAAAGCCAACTGCTGTAATGTCTTGAGTTGTGGTTCACGTCGGCGTAGCCGTCTATCCAATTCATCCCACAGGTGCACTATCGGGTTCAAATCCGGGGATCTGGAGGGCCAGAGGAGAAATCAACATTGTTTTGTGTAGACAGGCTCTTGTGACCCTTGTTGTATGCGGTCGAGCGTTGTCCTGCTGGAATACACTGTTGCCGTTGGCTGCAATTGGGAAGACGAGTGGTAGGAGAATTTCGTCGATGTATCGTTGAGCTATAAGATTGCCCTGGATATGGACCAAACCTGTCCTGTCATGATGAGAGATAGACCGCCCACATCCGAACGCTACCCCCACCAAACCTGTCCACTGTATGCAGTTTCCGGCGTAACATTCTCCCCGACATCTGTAGACCCATGCTTTTCCATCCCCTCGCTAGAGGAAAAATCTTGATTCATCGCTGAAACAGACATCTCTCCATCGCAGATGATGCCATACCCTGTGTTGACGACACCAATGCAGCCGTTGTTGATGATGTTGTCGACTCAATATGACGTGTCGAACAGGACGCCTTGCTCGTAGACCTGTTGCTCTTAAATGGTTTCGAATGGTCTGGGCAGAGATTCTGTGCCGTCAGAGTATTTGGGATGCGGATGTAGTCGGATGTAGCGATCTCGGGCGGGGGTGGTTACTCTTGGTCATCCCGACCACGGACGATCACATGATGACCCATGCTGTTGAAACCGATCCAAAAGCCTTGTGATGGTGTTGGGCGCTACATCAAAAACCCTGGCTACTTTCTGATCAGGATTCCCCTGCGCCCTTTTGTTAATGCACTGGGTGTGTTTTTCCGAATCGTACGTGTTTCCCGACTAATGGTTTGCATGTCCTTGTCGTTATCATTTTGATCCGGGAAATATGTCACTGACACTATAACACATTAAACCTCTTCATTTTGCATCTCTTGGTCCGCTATCATTGCTTTTATGGCCAAAAATAGCCATTTTGCGTTTCTTTTTGTTAAGAGTATATGCTCAGAGATGTCCCATTTAAGGTCCGTGATGAATGTCCGAGTTAAGTATCACAAGTAGAAGCAATCACACTTAGGCCTGAAATCATGAAAATGACTAACTACTTGGTGACAACAATCATGTATTACAATACAAGAAGTCAAGACCATAGAAAATCATATATATAACAGGCTACATTTCCATGATGGACAATCTTTTCAGGAAAGCAAACCTTATTTACAATTCGATCGCCTTTTTCGACCAGCAATGGGGTGCTGAGAAAACCTTTCTACCCCGGGTACCTACGGGAGCTTCGAATAGAAATGTGGCATATCATATTTGTCTACGTCACCTGCTTCCGGTCATAAAGCAAACATTTGGACATCTGAAGCATTCATCCGAAGATGAAATTAAATCTTTTATCAATGGGCATGTTTGTAAAGCAGGGTATGTTTTTAAAGCAGTGTATGAAAAAAATAAAGTGAAAATTTGATTCTTGCTTCCTGAACAGAAATGACAACGAAATGAGAACTTTATAAAGGAAGAGCGAATGTAGTTTATTTGAGTTTATCCTTCTAAAATGTGTGAGCAAATTCGTGTTAGGAGAACAAAATGACATGAATTGCATGCACTGTAAACACAAATAAATATATTATCTCAAAATTTGTTTTCCGTATGTTCTTTTCTAGGTAATTGAATATTTGTAGCGACAGCATTATTTTGAAAACACAAACAACACATCTTGCGGCACTTGAGCAGGTCCGATCCTATGGAAATTTCCGAGCCTCTCACTCCCTCCTTTGTATATTTCCCCCAGTAAGCGGCCTCGTTAAGGTGGGTCGTCAACTCCATCCATCCCAACAGATACATTATCATAACTATTTTTCCCTGTTGTCAGTTCAACTGTTGTCTCATGCGTATACAATACTATAAGGGACATTCTCGCGATCTCAACTTTTGGAAACGAGCTAAATATGCCTAAAACACGAGAATGCGAGATCGCGAGAACACGAGATTTGACTACAATCTCGCGATCTCGCATTCTCATGCTTCCACTGTTTTGATTATTGCTTTGTCTCACGTGTCATTCATATTGATAGATCGTTGTAAGAAGCTTTCTTGGTCAGCTTCGAACAGAGTTTGATTATCGGGAGACGTGCCTACTAGTAAAATAACGCTGTTATTCGCCGATCATTGCTGGTGTTGCCTATGTCACACACCTCTTTACGGTGATATAGGAAGGCGTATCGTTACCTAGTGTTGTACTCATATCTTCCTTGATGGTTGTGGTGTTAAGCTCATGTTTTCATCAAGTACTTGATAACTGCATGTTCCTAGAGTTTGCGTATATTTCAAGGGTAACAGACACGTGCTGAATTTACTGACTTGCCACAGTGAAACAACTGACTAAAGGTTTTGTGAATGTACCTCCAGAATATTTCACGATTACGCAATTCCTTCTATGTCAGGTTCAGAAATCATAATTCAACCGTTGTATCAATTATTGAACACTTTCAAGGAGAATTCAATTTGGATTCGTTAATTACCTTTTGACATTCCCTACCAATTTAAGAATGTTATTCACATGATTTAGACACCCGTGAAGATCCAGAATAGAATAGTTCTTCAGCAACCCATGCTTGTCGTAAGAGGCGACTAACGGGAAATTGACTTGCATGTGTTGTCTTTTGTTTTAAAATGTGTAAGCGTCCGTGAACTTCCTTCCATCATGAAAATCATTTTACAAACAGCTGTATCTGATAAATGCTCCTTGCAGAGTTGCGTCCCTTAATCGTGACTGAATCCTGTGATAAATCTTGCTTATATGCATTTTAGGTTCCCCAGCATTTGGTGTCCACAACGTACTCGTTTTAATAATTACAGGGCCCGTGAAGATCTGGGGTAGAATAGGTCTTCAGCAACCCATATTTGCCGTAAAAGGCATGACATCGGATCCCAATTGCGTGGTTCGATGCTCATGATGTCAATCACTGGATGGTCTGGTCCATACTCGATAAGTTACAGACCGCCGTCGTATTGCTGGAATATTGCTGAGTGCGGCGTTAGACAAACAAACAAAACCCTTGAGTTCGTCAATAGGGCGGTCGGGTAGCCTAGTGGTAAAAGCGTTCGCTCGTCACGCCGAATCACCGGGTTCGATTCCCCTCATGGGTACAATGTTTGAAGCCCATTTCGGTGTCCCCCGCCGTGATATTGCTGGGATATTGCTGAAAGCAGCGTTATACCATACTCACGCACTCATAGAGCACTTATTCAGAAACAGGTAAGATAAATGTTATAGAGGATGGTGCATACGGTGCAGACAGTGAGCAATGTATAGATTTGCAGTTGAGCAAACGTAACAGCGCTTATCCAATTATAAGGTAAAGGCGCTAACTATCTTTATGTTTACGTCATGTGCTAACTGTCAAGTCAAAGATATTAATGGCATGTAAGACCTTCGGAGTTACAAATAAGTAGTTTTACATATTTGGATATATACACATAACAATTTGTTTCTGAGGGAAATTGCATTTTTAACATATATAGCCAGTTTTAATATGACATCACCATCTCTTGCAGAAAGGGGAGAAATAAAAGGAGGTACAGGATAATTTGACAGACAGCGTTCTGGTATAAACTTTCTTCTTAGATCACAATAATAAGGACATACAAAAGTCAAATGAATTTCATTTTCTATAGCTTAATGACATAATGGGCACAGCCTCTTCGACTTTTCAGTGGACATTTTTCTTCCCTCATTTATCATGAGATCTAAATATCCAAGCCTAAATTGAATAAATGGACATCGAAAGGTTCTTGATGTTAATGTAGATAAGTATTTTTTCTGGTTGAATAAGACCCTTAAAGGTTCTGTACAAGTCATACCTTGAACTGTTTTCTAGAGTAGAATGCCATTCCTGATAAAACATATTTAAGATTGTTCACGAAATTGTTTCAAAAAGTGTTTAACCATACAAAACCGTAGAACAAAAGATTTCTAATAGGTGATGCCCGTTTTACTTTGCCCATGTCGTCTAAGTATTATAAGCAAGTTTGGGGATTCGGCGTTCATGCATTCCAAGACTATTAAACCAGTATTTCAAGCATCTAATTTGGGAGTTGATGTAACATTCTAAACTGTTAAGTTGTTTTTGTAGTCAAACAACAGAAGCCGATACTAAAATGACATCATCGGCAAAAAGAAGCATCAAAATTTCTATTACATTTGGGAACATTTGAATACCATGTTTACCCTTAGCCATAATTTCATAGAATATTTCAAGATGTCCGAATCGCTGGCGATACAGTTGAATGCATTTAGATAAACGGGCCTCAGGTCGCCAGGCCTCAGTTGTATATGGGGTGATGTACCCTGTCTGGGAATCGACCGGCTCGGGTTACAGATCTAGAGGTCGCACCATCGCCTACAGCACACCATGTACCCACCGAGAACTAGTTGTATGTCAGGTCAACAACCTTATTTTCAACATGCGCATTTACTATGCCAGCTGGAGGGTAATAATTACATTCTTCAGGGTGAAGTTTTAATCATTTTGTGCGGGGGTTTTCAAACAAAATAATATGGTTCAACAACGTTTTATGAGTTATGAATAAAGGTATTTGATCATGTTGAAAGATTCCAATAGAAACTAGAGAACTGAATATGAAATTATCAGGTCCAATGAATGATAATGACCAACATGTTTGACGTCTTTGTTGAGCTGAAAGTGGAAGACGCTACACTTAACTGAATATTTTGGCGCTTGGTTTGAGTATTGTAGAAATTGTATTATGGAAAGAAACGCTTTTTACGCTTTCATAAACAGGAAGGTCCCTTTCATTATCAATATGTCAGGTGTTGTAGAAACTGTATATAGTCGTCTGTATGGTTTTGATATGATATGGGTTTGAAATTTTCTGTACATATTCGCAAAGATCTTCATAAATGTTTCCACATAGCTAGAGCAGTTCTATTTTTGTAATGTGGCGCATGCATCTCACACCGGGTCACTTACTGAAACATGTTAGTTAGATGCGAATATCATTTATTTACACTGGCAACAAGTCAGTTGTCTGGTTCATTATTTACAGACCGTCGTAATATAGCTGGACTATTTACCGTGTGCAGCGTTCAACAACAAAGAAGTAATGATTTTTTATTGTTAATCAGCAATATGCTTCCTGTATTCTAATTTAGTAATCCCTTGATTGCAAGAAAGGCACTTATGGTACCTAATCAGGTTCTAATGATCATTTTTGATATTTTGAGCATATTAGAAGAATGATGAAGCAGTTTTAAAACGCCACTATGAACAGTATTTAAGTAACAGACAAAAATCAGATGAAATCTGGAATTCAGCACACAGTTAGAGGATTCAGTCACGATTAAGGGATGCAACTCTGCAAGGAGCACTCTCCGTCTTCATGGTGCATACAAACCAATGAATGAAGTCTTCTCCCAAACTGTGGATCATATCCGTGTCTGCTTGAAGTTCACTTAAAGCCTCTGAAAGTGTGCGAGGAAGAGCATTGAGTGGGACACTTTCATCCGGAGGAGGGCATTCCAACTTCTTCACAATCCCATCAAGACCTGCAGCTATTGTGGCCGCCAGAGTGATGTAAGGGTTGCTCATCCCACTGGGAATGCGATTTTCAATATAGGTCCCAGCATCCATAGACTTGACTTTAACGCAAGCAGAACGTTTATCAGTACTCCAGTAGATCAGTCCAGGAAGATTGGGCTTATGCAAACGATCGTAACAGTTGCTGGTCGGGCAGAAGAAAGCACTCAGAGCCTTCGCATGTTTCATGAGCCCAGCCAGCCAGTATCTTCCTAAAGTGCTGAGACCATGGTCACTGTCAGGATCGTGGAACACATTGACGCCCCCGGACAAGGACCAAAGAGAATGGTTAAAATGCATTCCTACTCCGCCACATTCTTGCATGGAGTTGAAACTAACTGAATACTGTTTCTTATCCCCTATTTCCATAATTCCGTTCTTAAAGGTAATGCACGAATCAGCACTTTTGATGCCACACGATGGTTGGAGTACCACTTCAAACATCCCTGCATCCCACTCAGAATGGAAAGAGCCTATATCGACACCTGCTTGGTGCATGTGTTTTTCTAGGTAAAATAGAAAACTGTCATGTTTGCTGACTAATCTTTGCCGCATGTAATCTGGTTCAAGAGGATACGGTATGCCAGCTTGTGCCAGTGTAAATTCAACCTCGTATCCAGAAAATAGGCTAAATCCATGATTGGTCAATTTTTCTAATTGTTGTCGTGCAACATATCGAGGACATGCAAGTTGCACCGATCTGCTCTTTAACCAGTAGCTCTCACAGATAACCTCAGCCACCTTGATGTCGTCATTACCACACCAAGAGACATTATACAAGGTACTGAGGTCAGGTAGTGCATAAGCTTTAGGCATCCTGTCATCTTTGAACTTCTCTGATGGACCGATCACTTCACCGTGGAGTCCAAACGACAATGAACCTGCAACATGCAATGAATTAGTTGAAACCAGAATTTAGTCAATACTGATTTTCTGACTCCTATGTCTGTAATTATGTTAACGATAAACATTTCTGAACATCCTGAAAACTAAGTGAAATTACTCTGTGCCATTACACGATTCTGAAGTGGTAAGATATTATATTCTACATACATGTATAATATATTCTACGTATCGCTAAGTTGTACATTTTAATGCTACTGTTTTTAATAAATGTACATGAACCAAGCTGTTATGTTCCTGTCTCATAAACAAACTATAATGTCTGCTTAATTTAGATTTGTGATTCAGCTACCAATAAGTGTCTTAAGATCCGACAGGAACTGAAAATGGCTTTCTTTGAACCTTTCGCCAGTTTGCGTCAGTGACGTTTGTGAGTATGGTGTTGCTTGGAAATATTGCTGTCGAGTCTTTCAGTGAATTTTGACTCTCCGGCTCCATTAATTGGGATTTGATTTATCAGATCGAACATGTCAGAAAACAATTTTGTGTTACCTGCAAACATCGTGACACCGGTCGTCATGTACCTCTCGGCATGTCGTGCAGGCACAACTCTTCCCCTGGATCTTCCGTGTAAGTCAGCCACAGCGAAACGGACGTAGTCGTACTTGTTTATAATATCAGACATATTTGGATGAAATTGATATTACCAGTAACGTGAAAGTCTCTTACCCGAGTCAACCCTCCACTTGTATGTGAATCCCGTGTATGTGGGCGGCACCACAACACTACATGTACTTCAACACGCCTGTAACAGGCACACATCACTGCCCATGCAGTAAACCGTAAACTTTGACGCTTCGTATTACGAGTGTTGTGTGGCTGAGGCAAAATACGTTGAGTTAGGAACAGTGTAAAGGGGCTTCCTACATCGTTTACATGATGGAATAAATCTATCACTAGATCTGAGTTAACCACGCATCCACACGGCAACAGTTTTTCTTATCTATTATTCGACAGCTTATCCCACAAACGTCCCTTAAGAATGCTAATTTTTTGTAAAATCGACAGATTATAACAACGTTCCCAGGTTCCCGGGTTCCCAGGTTCCCGGGTTCCCAGGTTCCCGGACTCCGAACCACAAAGCCTGCCTACGACTAACACGTTTTTCAGGGAAGCGCGTAATCATTGGGGACACCTGGAGGTAAAAGAACCTCGTTTATCATCAAAAACTGGCTCCCACGTGAGATATCGCTTGGATGAGATCAAGCGATATCTACACTGTAGATATCGCAGCAATGAAATTACATCAAAATGTTTTGCAGACCCTTGGGAAGTCACTGGTTACCACGACGTCACAATCAAATGACATAACTAATGGCTCTGCTACTTAAGCAGTACTTTTTACACTGAAGTCACTGCAAATAGCTGTCTACAAATTGAAAAAGTTGGAAGAATGATGTTGGATGATAAATAAAAGCTCACCCTCGTGTCTTTTGATATGAAAGACACGGGAGGGAGATTCTCTATGTATCACAAAACACACAATTTAAATGCCTTAAAATACTTCATCATAACTGGGCCGGTGTTCCGGTATAAACTCTCCCCCGTACAAATTCTCCCCCCGGAGATTTTATACCGGTACAGATTCTCCCCCGGAGAATCTGTTCTGAAATAAAATCTCCCCCGGGCGGATATATTTCGCGCCCCCCTCAGTATAAAGTCTCCCCCCTGATTATTCGGTTTGTTGCAATGTCTTTAAGTACTATATTCTTTAAAAAGATATCTTTAATTTAAGGAGGTTACTTTAAAAAATAGATTATGAAATATGGTCATAATGAATTGATATTTCAGCATATTGTATTTGGTAACTGTACCTTCCATCCTAAAATAATTATAAGACATATATCACACCAAACAAATTTGAATGAAATGACTTAATGTAACAAATACATGTACGGTTACTGTTGTAACTGAATTCAGAAATCTTATTAATCCTCGCAAACATTCGGTTTTGACACTAACTACGTAAAAACTGTCAACATATCCACGCGCGCCTCCCGCTCAGGCTGTCCGTTATACTCTGATTTAAGATCTAAAATATATTCCTTAATACAGGCTACGATTTGAAAATGGTATCAGTGTATTATCAGTGGCTAGAATATCATGGTGCAACCAGGTTTCTGTTAAACACCCCCACACATACACGTAACTAAATGAGATTTTATTTCGTAGGGTGGGGGAGAGTTTATTTCGAGAGGGGCGGAACTGTACCGGTATAAATTCGCCGGGGGGGTGGGGGGGTGGGATTTTATTCTGGGGGCGAATATATTTCGTGACACTGGCACTGATTTCATTCATAAATCGTCAATTCGGTCTACCTGTAGGTTCAGGGAAGCAGCTTGATAATATTTAACGAGAACTCCCCCAACTGCTTCAGCTCATAGGCTAAAAATCAATCTAACTGAAATGGAAATCTCTGCTCTCAATCAAGCAAGTACATCTACCTGGGATGCAGTTGATGATCCCTGGGAAAGGGACCACTTTCCTATATTAACCAAAATACGATCTGGCCTTAACTCACTTCCTGGAAAAAAAACCGACAAAAATCATTTCAAGAAAGCTGAATGAGATAAACAAATAATATTAATCGATAAAACTCACCCCACCCTCATTATAGACAATGATTCGGAATTCTCAAAAATGTGACGATCAAATTCTTAAAATAACTGTCAAATCTATACCTAAACAAACCCAACCCTTAACCGCAATACACTTCCCTAAAAACACCATCACTAACTCCAATACGAAAAACAGCTCAGAAGCAACACCACAACATGTTTATAAAAAAAACCTACTATAATAAAAAAAAGTGGTAAGCTCCATGATACCAACTTTGGTTCTTTCATTAGAAGGTAGGATTGTATGAAACATGGACACCTGAGACTGATTTCTCAATATAAAAAGTCATTTTCAACCATATAAAACGTTTTGTTTTCCTGCAAACAAGATAAAGGAGTTTGGTCGTTATTCTGTTATTTTGGTTCTAGTTAAATTTTCATTGCTAAAATATATAACTGATGTTTGGTTTGGTAAAAATGTCATTTTTGTGTTGTTTGACAAGGAAATGTTCGGTTATGATAGACACATAGTATGTTTATTTAGCTATGTTCAACCGGAGGGCTCGTCAAGGTACAACAAAAATGATAGTTCTTGGGATGTTGATCTACCACTGTACTTCCTCCTCTGTGTGTTGGATAAACACTCTGATGCCTCTGATGTGTTCGGCAATCTGAATAGTAGAACGGGTAGCTATCGAGATTACGTCACAGGCGACATTATCTGTTACATTGAAGGAGATGAGCATTTGAGCGATATTTTATAGAAATTTGATGACCCAAGACTATCCTGTGACTTAACGTTAACTCTTTCGGAGAATCACTCTTACATATGGATAAATGGCAGAGAGTCTGGTGGTTTCACGTTTATTGGCACTATGGGATGTAGTGTTATTGACTTAGCTTTAGCATCTTCAAACATATTCCATAATTTACTATACTCTCCCGCACCGACTGCAATCATCTACCAATACAATTGTGTTTAAACCATGAAATATCTGTTAACAATGGCTCTGAGTATAGATAGATAGATAGATCATCTTTATTTCCTGCAATTGATGAAGATACATTGATATGAGATATTACGGTGTTCTACAAATGTATATATATATATATATATATATATATATATATATATATATATATAACACCTGATATATCATATGTACAGGCAGTTTCACATCGTTATCAAATAATGTTTCTTAGTAGGTTTTTCCACATTTTAACAGTTTTACATACACGGAGCATTATATTTGTCCATAGATTGTATTCAATTGCCATAGTACTTTCTGTTGGCAAACTGTCAAGTAAAAAGGACAGAAAGGTATCGTCATCATCGTTCCAGATACTAGAAAACGTTGTCACGTCTAGTTATTCAATAATAAACTCAACAAAAATATTTCTTTGTTGTTGAGTCTTTTTACAATACATAAGCACATGTTTGATAATATCAAAAGCAAATGTGCAGCATAAACATTCATCAGATTGTATACTGTAGGTGCTAAGACATAATAAATATGCTAAATCATAGAAGTGTTCCGGCCTTTCAATTGTTAGTAACCAAAGTCTGTGTACCTTAGGTGATCGTAAGAGAGTATCGTTTTAGGTTTTCTCTTGAATGAATATCTGCATGAATTACGTTATGGTCACAAACGCTTATTTGTTCTTCAACTCGACTCGCCCATGCATGTTTTGGGGAGAAATGAGAATAGGTGGTATAGGCGTTTATATCATACTTGAGTTCATACTTGTTTACAAGTGAGAGCATGTGGTATAAGGGTGACATTTTACATTTATCACCTTTATCTTTAATTGTATCGAGTTCATACTGATCAGCTCTGTAATGCAATAGTCTTTTAAATGCACAATTAATGTCACTATTACATAATCTTCCAAGGAATAAGAGACCTCGTTGATCAATGTACGCCTGGAGAGAAATTAAACCCAGACGATCTCTGGTGACGACGGAATGAGTGCGTCCAGACAGTCCTTGAATCTTTTTACAAAAATAACTTTGAATAATTTCAAACATTTCGTATTTCTATTGTGACAGTTAACCCCATACACTACAAGCAAATAATCCACATGGTAAAATTACCCTTTCCCACATACGAACAGCTGGGACAGTATTTAAACCACCAAAGTATAGCCCATGATTATAATTTATATTGACTAACATTCTGAGTTTTTCACATATTAGATGGGTACGTTCTAAGGTTTTCTTTGATGTACTTAAAAAGCAATCCAGCATAAGTTACATTTTCCTTTTTAGGAAGTACTTGTGAACCAATGTAGACACATTGACAGATAGATTTGCGAATATTCCCAAACAGTAGAAATGCACTTTTATTGGCAATATATTACGATGGCAATGAACACACCGAAGACGAACAACGCATCTCACATGACATTCTTTATAATCCCATAACAAGACATTAAATATTGGAGAGGTTTAGCTCTCTGAAAGACAATAAATATGCTGGCATAGATAATATTTTAAGTGAGTTAAAGCACTTGTCAAACATTATTGTTCCATATTTCGAGATAGTGTTTAATTGCATGTATGGTAGCGGCCTTTTTCTTGATAAATGGTCATTTGGCATCATTATAACTCTGCACAAAAAGGAGATAACCATTCTTGGCAACTGTAGGGCAATTTGTCTTTTGAGTATTATTAGCAAAGTATTTACCCCAATTTTGGGGAAGAGGTTGGTGTTTTGGACGGATAGCCTATCCAAAATATCTGAGTGTCAATTTGGATACAGGAAGCTACCGCAGATAATTGCTTTGTTCTAAATGCTACTGTCCAGCGTTTTCTCTCACGTAAGGGTGGCCAGTTTTATGTGGCCTTCATATGTTTCACAAAGGACTTCGACCCCGTACAACGCCATCTTCTGTGGAATTTATTTTATAAACATGGTTTGAGCACAAAAATGGGTAAAATGAATCAATTATAGGGATGTTTAATCATGTGTTCAGTTACATAATCTCATGTCTCATTAGCTTTATTAGCCCTACTGGTGTTAAACAAGGCTGTGTTCTTAGTCCCATTCTATTTCTGTTATTATTAAATTTGTTAGTTATTCAGATGGATGATGAATGTCTAGATGGTGTAAGTTATATCTCCTATGTTATTCATGTTCTGTTACTCTTATTTGCTGATGAATTGATGCTTTTGGGGGATAGTATTTATAATCTTCAAATAATTTCAAAGTTACATGTACTAGACAAATTTGGTTACACGTGGAGAATGTCAATTAATATGTCTAAACCAAAGGTTGTTGTGTGCAAAATTAGGGGTGGACTTTCACGTTTCGAAAAGTTGTTCATTAAAGATGATAGTGTTGAAACTGTTTCTGGATATATCTATCTGGGATTGTGCTTTAACAATCGGCTCAACTGGTTTACAGGCTAAACCGGTTTGGACAGCCCTTTTGAGAAATGTAAATTCCCCACGTCCTTTAATATGATTTCTATTTAAAAATATTCGATTGGTTAGATATTTTCACAATGTCTGAATGTCGCATAGCAAGAGAATGCTATAATATGATGTGTATCTATGATGAACAGGGTAAGATAAATTGGGTAACAAAGCTAGTGTAAACTAGGATTTGGCAATTTGTGTTTTTTCCACACGCATGGAAACTAAAAAATATGTTTAAAAATGTTTCAACAACTTTTGAGAGACAACTTTCAGTAATCATGGCATAGTGAACTACTTTCCCCCTACAAAATGCATTATTATGCACAATTCAAAACGTTTTGTTATAAATTGTGAAACCTATCTGAAACTCATGCCGTCAGACTAAATTCTGTTCTTTCCAGATTTCGATTATGCTGTCATGATCTAGAAATCGAACGTGCGCGGCATGCAAATATTCCACGAAATCTACGTAAATGTAAGTTATTCAGCTTAAACTGTGTTGAAACAAATACCACTTTATATATTTATCTGCCCCGTGTTTGATAGTTTAAGACAAACGTATATTAAAACCAAGTTCTGTCTCCATTTAAACTATCACAAATTCAAACCAACACTGCAGTTAATTAGCTAAATGCATTCAGTATGTTCATATTGAAAGAAAGGTATTATCCAATGTTTAACAGCCTGTCTGTATTATTATATTCTGTACACAAAGTCCTGTGACCTATACGTATTGACCTTAATAATGACCTTAATGGTTACGAGTTTGATCGCTTTATTCATGATGCTCATATTGTGGATATAATTATTAAGGCAGTCTTCACGCACTTCTTCTGTGTCCTAATTATACGTATTTAAGATCAAATAGGTACTTTTACACTGAAAGGTTTGATTAGAATACTCTCCTGAGTGGCAATCCTAATCTGTGAATAGATATTAATTTGAAAATAATAATATAATCTGTCCATGAATTCTTTCGATTGATCATGAATAAACCATTTCATTAATTATGATCATGTATAGCATGTTAAGTAGTATGTACTATTATTATATACATATTTGTATATCGTGTTGACATCAAATATTTATTATTTATTAAGTGTGTTTAAATGTATGTACATATTTATGAATAATCAACTGCTGTACCAGCAAATAATGTTGTACTTGAGAGGTCTTAAATAAATTGACATGACATGAGATGACAGTTCACCACCTACGTGACATGACTTTCTCCCACAATGCCTACAATGCAACGCACGAACTTATTCACGCACGACATTAAATACACCTTTCGTATTCGTAAACAAATCACATCGCCTGGCTTAACGGGGCGACCGCCTGAACAGTGAGGTTAACCAGTAAAACATTACTTCTCACATTACTAAATCAAACATGTGTTAACGGACATATACCAACACACAGGAACTAGAACTAGTCATCCCAGACAAACCCCCACAACAACCCAGAATCATACAATCTCTGTCACATCCAACATATGCAATATCTTATTCACCATAATCCAAAATAGACTACAACTTCATAGAGATGGTAATAATTCCATAGAGATAGTAATAACCCCATGGAGATAGTAATAACTCCATAGAGAAAGTAATAACCCCGTGGAGATAGTAATAACTCCATAGAGAAAGTAATAACCCCGTGGAGATAGTAATAACTCCATAGAGCTAGTAAAAACTCAATAGAGATAGAAATGACCCCATGGAGATGGTAATAACCCCGTTGAGATAGTAATAACTCCACAGAGATAGTAATAAAGCCGTGGAGATGGTAATAATTCCATAGAGATAGTAATAACCCCATGGAGATAGTAATAACTCCATAGAGATAGTAATAAAGCCGTGGAGATAGTAATAACTCCATAGAGATAGTAATAACCCCGTGGGAGATAGTAATAACTCCATAGAGATAGCAATCACTCCATAGAGATAGTAGTAACCTATTATATCCAGACCAGAGTGTATTCACGCTTAAAAGAACAGCTTCAGACCACAACATCCGAATTGAACACGACATCAGAATAGCTAAGGCTAAAAAACACTACCTGACAGCCGTCTTCATGTACCTTTTTAAAGCATTTGACATGATTTAGTACAACGGCCTAATCGCAGAAGTTATAAATATAAACATATATCCTATGCTAATAAGTTACTCTATATTTAACACATTTAATAGGGGAACACGCTGTGCGTTGCATGTCTGAGTTTCATTTACGCAACTGCGAAAACACACATACGTTACATGATCCATTTAATACATTTCATCTTACATACACTGCATCGTACATTCCTTGATCACAAAATACTTGGTAAACAACTCCCTCAGATAAAATACACTGGAACCCTGTATCTCAACTACTGCAAACAGCATCTTACGGGAGGGTTTGCAGTATACATGTGATCTATTAAATATAAACACGAACACTTGAACCTGATAAACATGCTCATGATGTCAATCACTGGATTGTCTGGTCCAGACTCGATTGGCAACTGACCGCTGTCATATAGCTGAACTATTGCTGCCTGCGTTGTTAAACAACAATGAAGAAAGAAAGATGGTCTACTGATTTTATTATGCATCCCTCCTAGTCACGTTTGTCATACTGAGATATCGTGTCGGTGAATGTACGGATATTCTCAAGACTGTACTATTCGTATGTGATTTTATTTATTGTTATGTATCCGGATCTATGACAATGTGATCTAATATTTGTATATATTAGTAGAGGTATTAAACATTGTTTCAACATCAATACAGCAGTCTTTTTTCGTAACGTGACGTATGCATCTCAAAACGGTGCAGTCATTTGTATATGTATAACATATGAGGTACCAGAATCATATATTTACAATAAATCACTTTCTGGTCTAAACTTGAATGTTTACAGATCGCGATCATATAGCTGGAATGTCGCTAAGTGTAGTACTACACAGCAAACAACTCATCATTATGTATTTCGTTCAACTGTCAATCAGAAACAGACATCCTGTATTCAAATTTAATAATACTAATTACGTTATCAGTTTCTGATTGGCATTATTGGTAATGAAGACATATAAGAATAAACATAACGTAATTTTTCAAACGCCGCTTTGAACAGTAATTCAGTTAAAAAAAAGCCAAGGATCATAATCCGATGGAATCTGGAATTCAGGACCTGATTACAGGATTCAGTCACGATTAAGGGACGCAACTCTGCAAGAAGCCTCACTGTCCGTCTTCATGGTGCATACAAACCAATGGATGAAGTCTTCTCCCAAACTGTGTATCATATCCGTGTCTGCTTGAAGTTCACTTAAAGCCTCTAAAAGAGTATGAGGAAGAGCATTGGTCAGGACACTTTTATCCGGAGCAGGGCACTCCAACTTCTTCACAATCCCATCTAACCCTGCAGCTATTGTGGCCGCCAGAGTGATGTAAGGGTTGCTCATCCCACTGGGAATGCGATTTTCAATATAGGTCCCAGCATCCACAGACTTGACTTTAACGCAAGCAGAGCGTTTATCAGTACTCCAGTAGATCAGTCCAGGAAGATTGGGCTTATGCAAACGATCGTAACAGTTGCTGGTCGGGCAGAAGAAAGCACACAGAGCCTTTGCATGCTTCATGAGCCCAGCCAGCCAGTATCTTCCGAAAGTGCTGAGACCATGGTCACTGTCAGGATCGTGGAACACATTGACGCCCCCGCATAAGGACCAAAGAGAATGGTTAAAATGCATTCCTACTCCGCCACATTCTTGCATGGAGTTGAAACTAACCAAATAATCTTTCTTATCCCCTATTTCTAGAATTCCGTTCTTAAAGGTAATGCACGAATCAGCACTTTTGATGCCACACGATGGTTGGAGTACCATCTCAAACAATCCTGCATCCCCCTCAGAATGGAAAGAGCCTATGTCGACACCTGCTTGGTGCATGTGTTTTTCCAGGTAAAATAGAAAACTGTCATGTTTGCTGACTAATCTGTGACGCATGTAATCTGGTTCAAGAGGATACGGTATGCCAGCTTGTGTCAGTGTAAATTCAACCTCGTATCCAGAAAAGAGGCTAAATCCATGATTGGTCAATCTTTCTAATTGTTGTCGTGCAACATATCGAGGACATGCAAGTTGTGCCGATCCATCCTTTAACCAGTAGCTCTCACAGATAACCTCAGCCACCTTGATGTCGTCATTACCACACCAAGATACATTATACAAGGTACTGAAATCAGGTAGTGCATACGCTTTGGGCATTCTGTCATCTTTCAACTTCTCTGAAGGACCGACCTTTTCACCGTGGAGTCCAATCGACAATGAACCTGAAACATATGCAATGAAATAAGTTGAAACCACAATTTAGTCAAAACTGATTTCTATCTACTCTGTCTGTAATTATGATTGGTTGGTTGCTTGGTTTGTTGTTTTACGCCGCGCTCAGCATTATTCCAGGTATATGACGGCGGTCTGTAAATAATCGAGTCTGGACCAGAAAATCCAGTGATTGCTATCATGAGCATCGATCCACGCAATTGGGACCGATGACATGCCTTTTACGGGAAACATGGGTTGCTGGATCTACCCCAGATCTTCACGGGCCCTGTAATTATTAAAACGAGTACGTTGTGGAAACCGAATGCTGGGGAACCTAAAATGCATATAACCAAGATTTATCATAGGATTCAGTCACGATTAAGGGACGCAACTCTGCAAGGAGCATTTATCAGATACAGCTGTTTGTAAAATGATATTCATGATGGAAGGAAGTTCACAGACGCTTACACATTTTAAAACAAAAGACAACACATGCAAGCCAATTTCTGTGGTCAAAGAATGTTTTGGCGGCTGTGAGAAGAACATATTACAGAAATACTTAGATCAGCGGCCTTTAACTAAACTCGTCTGAACGATCATGTCCTGATATATATGTTTCATGATCCTGCGTTTCACGAGGAGTGTTGATGACTGCTTCATGTTGTATATCACAACTGGAAGTGGAAATATGATGGTCTCACAGTGAGTTATAACTTCAAGTCACATAAGCAATGTCTCAGCCATATCAGAACTAGAACAAGTTATATGTTGATAATAACTATATAGACTATAAACACCTGAGTATCACAGATTTGTACTTAAAACTTGGTCTCACAGTAAGCATGTTGTTGTTGTTTGATGTTTAACGCATCACTGAGCAATATTCCTGCCATATCCCGGTTGTCTGAAAAGTAATCGAGTATGGACCAGACAATCCAATGATTTACATCATGTACATGTACATGTGCATCAACCAAGTCAGGGAGCCTGACCACCCGTTCGCCTCTTATGACAAGCATAGTCGCCTGTTACAGCAAGCATGGGTTGCTGAAGACCTATTCCAACCCGGATCTTCAGGGGTATAAAGCATGTACAAGGAGTGAGTTAGTTGACATAATACATCACATCGGCAACATTGCAGCCATATCGAGATCAGAACACGTTAGTTATTATTAAATGCCTTCATAGCGCAGTAGTCAGCGGTCTGTATACAATCGAATCTGAACCAGGAAAACCAGTGCACCAGTAAACGATCCTGAATGTAAGCCTCACCAAACCGCGATGAAATATATCTTCGCTTATGACAAGCATTGCTTTGCGGTGGACCCATGTTTATAACGACAATACCCATGAGGTTTTGATCATGTTCAGACGATAACAATAACACCACAATTTCAATTTCGCTAGACCTGGGCCCTTTTTGTTTCCATCAATCTTCTGCTTGTCGATTGATGGAGTGATTGACCTTTGAAATTTTTGTATGTCTTCGGGCAACTAGGTTCATTTACACCTTGCCCATAATAAACCTTTACTGAATTCCAAGAAATGTTATAAAGTGGAGAAACTGCCACACGATTTAATATAAGCAAGAATTACATTCTGAGCTTCATGGCGAACGAGAGTTCTAGAACATAATATTCCAGCCAATGAGAGGTTAATATTGAGAATTGTTTACCTTACGTTGATTTACATAATAAATAATCATCCACATTGTCAAGATGATTATAAACTGTACAATTTGCAGAAATGTCTTTATTAAGAATGTTGAGATATGAACCAAGACCACAATGCCCGAGTCGAAGTCTGGTTAAGAGAACCCCTTCTCTCTGATTATTTTTTAGATATTTGTAATTTTATCAATAACAGGCTTGATGACATGGAGACGGCGTCCTTTTCAGGTTGATTTTATTTTGGAATGGATATTACTAACAGAGCCTGATGCTGCAGGAGAAGTTAATATTATGTCTTCCTTCTCTGACTCATCAAAGTCTAATGCATCTTACAGCAATTTATCAGCCTTCTTTTTTCCATGCAGTCCAACATGACAGGCCGTCCATGGAAATTCAACGTGGAAATTGTGATTAAGTCCTGCCTCGGTGAGGTAGAATCTGACTGAAAAGTTTGTAAAGCACAGACAGAATCACAAAAAAATTACCTCTGACACAGGCCTAAAAAATGAATCCAACGCAATGCTTCAATGATTGCTTCATGCTCAGCAGAAAATACTGACAAGTGATCAGCTAAACGTACAGAACTTTCTCGTGTTTCATTACACAATGAAGACACCAGCACCAACACGACCAGCCCCTGCGAACTTAGATCCATCAGGGCGGTCGGGTAGCGTAGTGGTAAAAGCATTCGCTTGTCACGCCGAAGACCCGGGTTCGATTCCCGACATGGGTACAATGTGTGAAGCCCATTTCTGGTGTCGCCCGCCGTGATATTGCTGGAATATTGCTAAAAGCGGCGTAAAACCATATTCACTCACTCACTCACTAGATCCATCAGTGTAAATCTGCATGGCATTTATTCACTGTAAATTTGATATGTTTCTCGGCTATGGCTTTAACAGAGGTGCTGGCTCACATTTATTAACTGATCCAGTCGATCAGGCTGAATCGTGCTAACATCCATGTCAATGTCAAGTACATTATGATGCAAAGCATTTCTCTGGCTTCGTTACATGTTGACTGCGCTTTTCTTCATGATGTTTCAATGTTAATATCACATTGCTCCATGACACATCTGTATAAAACAATGTATTTGATCATACCAATCTTATCTTTTTCATATCATTTGGCATTAGTATTGTTGTACACGTTACAGTCCAAAATATCTATTAATATGAAAATACAAAAAGACAAATATACATGATATACTTGTTCATTTTACCTTTTCAGTCAGTTGACAAATAAATCAATAATGTCTTAATGTGTACTTAGATTTGTGATTCCTGAGGTTATACATGTAAGTGTCGTAAAGATCCGACTGAAATTGGGGTCGGCTTTCTTTATACATTTTGCCAGTTTGCTTCCTTGTGTTTGTGATATGTTTTTTCTTAGAAAATACTGCAGTCAAGTATTTTATTAGTTCTGCTATACTATCTTCATTGGTTTGTGGCAGATGGGGCGTATCCTTATATTGACCAGATTGTTATTCATCCTTTGGACCGACACTGTTTATAGTTCTTTACGGTATTGTCACAAACGTTCACCCTGCGCACCTAAAATACATCACTTATCCGGTGGTAGATAGGCAGATGATGGAAACACGAGTACGTTAATAAACATGAAACACAAAGTGTCAAAACGTGTGGTGTCACCCTTGGTGAGTGACAGTTCAAACGTGCCAATGTTCACCTAGCAGGGAGTGGATATTCGATATGTGAGATGGATGTATAAGGATCTACTGGTCGGAAATAGGGGATATATAAATGTATAATATAAATATTATCATTATCGGATGGAACATGTCAGAAAACAATTTTGTGTGACCTGCTAACATCACCGGTCTTCATGTATCTCTCGGTATGTCTTGCAGGCACAACTCTTCCCCTAGATCTTCCGTGTAAGTCAGCCACAGTGAAACGGATGAAGTCGTACTTGTTGATATTATCAGACATATTTGATTAAATTGATATTACTAGTAACGTGAGAGTCTCTTACCCTTGTCACCTCTTTACTTGTAAGTGAATCATATGTGTGCGGACGATATATATAGATATGTGGTATATATGTAGATATATGACGTATGCCTCACTGCCCTAGCAACAAAGAGCTGCTTGTTGGTAAAACCGGAGCTTCTTTCACGAGAGTCATATGTCCGAGATATGGATCATCCTCCTTTGAATGGAGGACAGCGGAAAGGGTCTTCGTGCTTTGTACAATTGTGGGAACCTATCGCCAGATCTTAATTAACCCCGAATACTTACTTTATAACTATTAAATAATACAGCCTAAACCTATGGCCTTACCACTCCCACTGTAATATTTACTTTCAGTGAACTAACTTGTGAAATAAAAGTATTTTCGGAGCCATGGACCTAAACGTCAACAAAACTAAACTAGCCACATTAAGAAACTGTGCACGGAGAAAATATAGATGTAAGGGCACACCGTCCATATATGAAATATAGGTTTGAACACAGCAATGATTGGAGACATTCAAACGCTCATGCACGTGCCATGCGATATGACGTCATTGATGGGGGCCTATGGACGTGCAATGTGTTACTGCACGTGCAACCTGTGCAGCTGTACACAGCATGTGAAACTTAAAATTCGCTGTCACTTTGGAAAGCATGATCTGTGGTCATTCAAAAATTCAAAACTTCTCAGGCGCAGACACAAACATATCACAAGCAAATCATGCCAAGATTGACAGCTGCACAGCGTCATGAAGCCATTGGAATGATCCGAGCGGGAATGAGGTAACAACAGGTGGCAACACATTTCCAATGCCATCGTAACACGATATCGGCATTGGTGAGGCGTTATCAGAACACAAATGACGTTGCCGACCACCCACGTTCAGGACGTCCCCGAGTAACGACGCCAAGACAGGACAGATGACGTCCCAGATTCCGTCATCATGTTTTGCTTTCGAATATGTTTTCAGGATGGATATAAAAAGGTCATATGATACAGATCTTCGCTATTGTTTAGATTACAATATGCACATACATATCCTTCAGATTTTTTAATTTTGTGGTGTCTCCCGGTATCAATATTGAGCCTTGTAACATACAACTCGAGCACGGGCAAAACCGGTATCAAATGTACACAAAGTCGATTCCGTTAAATATGTCTCTGCTTCTATACTTATCTTAACAAGTGTATAATATTTATATCTGGTACTGATCATAATATATTAGTCCATTCTTGGTTGTACATATCTTTCAATCCGGTTTGAAAAAGGTCAAGAAAAATAACTATACATCTTGGTAAGCCCAAGCATAGCCAAGACCTGAACTAAACAGAATAAGTCTAACATTACTTGCCCAGTTCTGTCTACCTGAATCAAGATTAAATCACATTTCGTATGCATTAGTCTATTAAATGGCATATGAAGTAGTTTTAGCCTGTACTCAATGCATTTTACCACATTCCCCAAAAGCCATTACATTGGGAGTATTAATTCGTGTACCAAGAATATACTTACATGCTAGATATTGGACTCGTTCTACTATATTTAATCTTTGATGTCCCCATATTTCTCAACCAAAAAGAAGAATGGGTTTCATTTTGATTAGAATATTTTGAAATATGTTCTGAGTGAGCTTTTTCCATATGTCCAAACAAGTTTTAAAACATTTATTAGTAACCTTTTGCCATTGAACGCCAAATGTGACATTGTCCTTGTTAAAGATGGAGTCATCATTGGTCCAAGACACTTATTAACTGATAAAACTTCAACAATTTCATTATGATGATCCCGTTTCCCACATTGTTAAAGACATCCGCCTTTACGAAAAACAATTACATAGCTTTCGACAGGTTAACATTTAACTCCAAGTTGGACAATAATCATCCAGAATATTCAGCTCCTCTTGTGGCCCACGTTTTGTTTGTTTGTTTGTTTGTTGTTTAACGCCGCACTCAGCAGTATTCCAGCTATATGACGGCGGTCCGTAAATGATCGAGTCTGGACAATCCAGTGATCGACATCATGAGCATCGATCCATGCAATTGGGATACGATGACATCAACCAAGTCAGCGAGCCTGACCACCCGATCCCGTTAGTCGCCTTTTACGAAAGCATAGTCGCCTTTAAAGGCAAGAATGGGTCGCTGAAGACTTATTCTACCCCGGATCTTCACGGTTCATTTCCATTGAGGGAAAGTAATGATTTTCGATTTTTCCCGAAACACCGTTTCTCTCCTTCAACAGCCAGTCACGACTTCGCTTACTAAACATATTTAACAACAGCCTGCTACTTCTAAAGATTCAATATGCATGTGCATATTAAACACTCATTTAAGCGTGTATGTGAAAGCAATTGTACTCATCCATATGCATATCGAACAGACCTGGGCGTTTTATAGCTTGAATATTGCCGAGTATGGCGTTAGCCATCTATGCAAACATCTCTGGTCTAGATTTACATGGATAGCTGTCTGTGTTATGACAACGCTTTCCGGTACATCATGTCTCGCCCGAATCTTAAGGAAAGATGCAATTGTTCGACTCTTTCCGGTGGACTGTGACTACAAAAATGAGAGTAAAGCTCATATTTCTCGTGATATTGCCCCTACCCATGGGCTTAATTCATGTGCCTACTTCAATCCACTAAAACCTACTGCACCTATCAATCTTCACAAATTACATTGTTTATTATGGTATATATGAATTACCTTTAGTTAAAACTTAATTGGTTGAATAAGTTTGGTTTTATGATGCTATTACTTTTTACAAACTGTGATGTTACACAGAGTTTACCATGCCTATATAACACAAACATCAACGCAAATGATCAAGACAGGCAAACCGACGGTACCATGGTGGAATGAGGAAATAGAACAGACTAGACGAAAACGTAAATCAGCCTTCAATAAAGCAAAACGCGACTACAAATATTTAAACATAGCCCACGAACTAAACCACCAGGTTCAAAAACTAGTCCAAATAGCCAAAAGTAGAGACTGGAAAAAATTCTGCGAAGGTATAAATAACCGTAGAGATGCCAGAACGGTCTGGCGCAAAATCCACGCCATTAGAGGCTTAAAACGACATAAAAAAACCCTAACATTAACAACTCAACCAACCCTGCCCAAAAAGCAAATAATCTCGCCAACCACTTTTCGGCCGTTAGCAGTAACAGCAACTTCAGCCAAAAATTCCAAGATAAACTTAAAACAGAAAACAAACCCACAAAAGAACCAAACAATAACAATCTAGAAATAAATCAACCCTACACAATGGAAGAGCTCCTCTACGTAATCCAAAACAGGAAAAAGGGCACAGCCCCAGGATTAGACCTAACCTCTAACCAAATAATTAAAAAACTCCCCCTAAAACTACTCCAGGCACTACTCAAACTATACAATCTCATCTACCTAAACGGACAGGTTCCTACTCCCTGGAAACAGGCCCTAATCATACCAATCTCTAAACCTAATAAACCAGCTAATCAAGCTAACTCATATAGACCAATATCCCTAACTTCAAACTTATGTAAAGTAATGGAATCAATGGCTAAAAATAGATTACAACATTACTTAACCCAAAATAACATTAGAAACCCAGATCAAAGCGGTTTCACTCCTGGCCGCTCAACCCTAGATAACCTCGCCCGACTAGAACAAGATATTAAGACAGGACAACTAAATAAACAATATACCACAGGCATCTTCTTAGACTTCTCTAAAGCTTTCGACATGGTATGGCACGATGGGCTAATACAAAAACTTTAAAAAATAGGACTCAAAGGTCAGATAATAAACTACATCCAGGACTTCCTAAACAATCGTAAAATAACCGTGGGTATAGACCAAACTCTATCGGACCAATGTCCCCTAGAAAATGGCACTCCACGGGGCAGTATCCTCAGCCCAACCCTCTTCAATATAATGATAAACGATCTATTCGAGGGTCTATCCCCTAAAGTAAACACATCAAAATTCGCGGATGATGGAGCCATCTGGATCCGCACTAAATGCATGAAAATGGCCAAAAATCTACTCCAAAAATCTCTTAATAAAATACAACAATGGGCTGACAAATGGGGCTTCTCCCTTAACTCAGAAAAAACAACAGGAATAGTATTCAAACATAAAAACATGAAACCCGCCTCCCCAATCCTCCAGCTAAACAATCAAACAATCAAATTTCAAAAACAAACCAAATTCTTAGGACTTATTTTCGATGAACATCTCACCTTGGATGCTCACATCCAAAACCTAACAACTAAATGCAGTAAAGACCTAAACACCCTAAGATGCCTAACTGGCTCTAACTGGGGAGCCTCCAAAGATACTCTCCTCTCTCTCTACATATCCCTAATTAGATCAAAACTAGACTACGGCTGCGCCATATACAACACCCTAAACAACTCTCTATCTAAAAAACTTGACTCAATACAATATCAGGCTCTCAAACTCATTACACGCACCCAACATGGCACCTCCTACACCTCACTTCAGGCCTTAACAGGAGAAATGCCACTAAGTCTACGCAGGGAACAGCTAAGCTTAAATTTCTGGGCCGCGTCCCAATCAAACCCTCTCATCCAAAACTTAATAAACCAAAACATCAGCCCTAAAAACCAAGCTCTAGCTCGTAAACACCCCTTACTTACCCCAATATCCCAAAGAATAACAAACTACCTAAATGAACACCAAATTAAAAATCTTAAACAAAACTGCAAACAATCAAATATCTTCACCCCTAAACTTAAAATACCCAAAATAGACACAACACTAGCTAGCCAAATAAATAAACAAACCGACCCAAACATAGCTAAAACTACCACACTAGCATACATACCCAAAAATTGCCAAATTGGTGTCACATTTACACGGACGGATCCTCAGATCCGACCTCCAAACACACGGGTTTCGGAGTCCATACCACACAACCAACTAAAACCACACAATCCTTCCGACTCCCAAATAACCAATCAATATTCACGGCAGAACTAATGGGCATGGACTCAGCCCTCCACAATCAAGAATCCAAAAAACACCAAAAAATCCTAATACTTACTGACTCCCTAAGTGGACTACAAGCCCTCCAAAACAAAAATACCAAAAACCGACCTAAATTAATAAATCAAATACTTAAAAGCTCCAACGACCTAACTAAGGCAGGCAAACAAATAACGTTCTTGTGGATACCCGCCCACGTAGGAATATACGGTAATGAAAACGCCGATAAAGCAGCTAAACTATCCCTCAAAATCCCAGAAATAAGCTTAAACTTACCCATCTCAAAATCAGAAATTATAAGTGTAAACAAACAAAAAATCACAAAAAAATGGCATAACCTATATCTAAACTCAAATAGCCAAATCAAAAGAGTGCTCAGCAAACCACTAACCAAACCAAAAATTCTCCATTCATCAAAAAAAATCGACAGAGTAATCACTAAACTCGAAACAGGACACACCAACCTAAATAACCACCTAAAAAAAAATAAAAAACACACTACAGGTAACTGCCCACACTGCAAACAACCAGAAACCCCAGAACACGCACTCATCCACTGCACACACTACCTAACACATCGAACCGCATTACAAACCACCCTCAATCTAAACAAGGCTCTCACTCTAGAAGCAATACTAAACCCACAAAATAAACTAGAAAACTTCAAGGCCTTAGGCGTATTCTTAATCAAAACGGAACTAATAAAACGCATCTAAAACTATAATAACCTACCAAATCAAAATCACATAAACAAACAATCATCCACCATACCCAGCTCCCTTAGTTCTGCTCCCCAACCCCATCGGCATCTATTCCAAATCTCAAAATTCCCAAATTCTATATAAGCAACCCCTAAAGCCCCCTCTTGGGTTGCACAGACCACCCTCGCCCCTTTCGGAAACACATTAAATGGCCTGGCCGGGCCCGTGTGCGAAATACGCATCAGTCGGAAAGCGCACGTTAAATCTCCAAAGTAAGTAAGTAAGTAAGTCAAATGATCAAATGTAGAGCATCAAATATGTGTATTTCCAAGGATTCTTGTGTTACCTGCATAAAGTGTGACACCTGTTTCTAAGCAACTCTTCACGTGACGTGCGGGCACAACTCTTCCTCTTGATCGTCCATGTATGTCAGCAACAGAGAAGCGGACATAGTCGTACTTGTTGATGTGATCAGACATCGTGGTGTACTGATCGCAGACGGTGAGCTCACATTCACATCACGTATCATTTATGTATTAGACATCATGGATGACTGATTCTTGTCAGGTATTTCAAACTTCCGTGACGTGTCATTTATATATGTGCATTTATACGTCGAGCGCAGGACGAATCACGACTGATCACCGCTCTATGCTTTCACGCGTCGATTTCCAAATTGAAACAATATGTAAATCCCGAGAAATATATAATACGTAAATGAATTTAGTGTGAAACCAACAAACAACCAATAAGTGGTTTACAATCAACAAATGTATTACAAAATTCACTAGGTTTACAAATCAATACAACTTACTGCACAGCCATTACATTGGCAGCATACAATAGTGTAATGTAAGGCACCAATCTTCGAACTCAATCTAGACAAGTTCCTCTCAAAAAGCATGCAAACTTATATCCATCATTTGTAACTTCAGTAGTATCTGAGAAAACCCCATTTCATGCAGTATGCACTTAGTTGAAAAGCACAGAGGAAGAGCCCCTACTCTGTAAAAAATGAATTTAAGACAATTTTCACAAATTTCATTTCAGATCCTGACCAGTAACAGTGTGTAAAATTTCATTTTTTCTATCTTAAATTTATAGTTTTTGAGAAGATATGTCTCATTGAGAATCGGACGGACAAATATATATCACCAGCCCCACTTCATGCCGGGGGATAATAATTCGTGTCAGCATACAATGTTACTTGATATCGTTGAATTACATAATAACCTTGCTACTGGCCAATACAGCATCGTCTTTTGTTTGTTAACGAGCCATGTTGGAATCGTTGGCAACACGAGGGCTGATGCTGCAGAAAAAGCAGCACTCATGAATCTGTGACACCACTTCCGATACCATACAGTGATAATAAACCTGCGATTAAATGTTACATTACAGATCTAATCTTAAACAAGAGGGACACCCAAGTAGGTATAAATAAATAATATGGCATTAAACCAATTGCCGGTTACTCCTACTTGGGTTGTCATGCGAAAATCTCAGTTAAGCGTGCGACTGTATTGATCTTTCCACCACAGGGGTTAAATATTTGAAGCTTTTATCATTAAAGCAGAGGTAGTTCGTGTTGATTTATTTGTATCTTTTACAAGAAATAGAATTAATTAATGGATGTACAAAGTATGTTATTTATAAATTGGTAGTAGATGATGATAAACTGAGATTGTTAGTGGTTGTGGGGATTGAAATAGTGTAGGCAGCAAATGTCCCATGATCCTTAGCATTGTGGCCTCACTTTGTTTTTTTTTTGTAATTGTGAACTATAGGTCATTTTTGTATTGTAATATTATGTTATAGTTAAATTTGTAAATGTTCTAAACGTAGTTTAAAAGTAAAAACTGTTATATACTGTCCTTCGATGACATTGTTAATACCATAGATGCATAACTTGTTCAAGTCACGATATAGCTGAAACACTGTCGATGTGACTCACTCACAAACAATGGAACCATGATCAATTTAAGATCTGATCAGAGAGCTGTATAAGTGCTTGAGTGTTGCCTGATCCTCTGAGAAGACATTCAACAAGGCAGAGTTGTCATTTAGTCTTATACCCGAGAAGATCCGGGGTAGAATAGGTCTTCAGCAACCCGTGCCTGACGTAAAAGGCGACTATGCTTGTCGTAAGAGGCGATTAACAGGATCGGGTGGTCAGACTCACTGACTTGGTTGATGCATGTCATCGTATCCCAATTGTCTGGTCCAGACTCGATTAATTACAGACCGCCGTCATATAGCGCGCATATTGCTGAGTGTGGCGTTAGACAACAAACCAACCAACCAATCTTATACACTTACAATGGGGCGAATACGTAAAATAACGGTGGAAAATAAATCCCAAGAATTTTTACAGATGCAGTTTTTCTTTTGCTATATATCTTTGACAGAAAATTCATACAATTTGGGCTTTTGAAAACGTAAAGCCATTCTCGAGTGACCATTTCCGATTGTTATTAAGACGCAGCTGTAATTGTCTTTCGACAGTCTCAAGCATATTGTTGCCACGACATATATTACAATCCTCCACGAATAGGGACCCATTGAGTCATCTGATACTTTTGACACCACTGTTGATTTTTATTTTGAACATGGATTGATTGATTAAATGAATAGCATGGTAACATCATTGCCAACACATCATCTTTGATTGATTCTGTTTATAAAAAAGTAAGTGAGTATGGTTTTACGTCGCTTTTAGCAATATTTCAGCAATATCACGATGGGGGACACCAGAAATGGGCTTCACACATTGTACTCAATTCGGGTAATGAAATCGTGTCTTCGGCGTGACGACCGAACGCTTTAACCTCTAGGCTACCCGACCGCCCCATTCAACAATGAAAAATACAGTGTTGCAGGATAATGTTATAAATAAATATTTAGGCTCAATGTCTTAATAAAAATAATAGTAGACATTCCCCAAACCCACCCCAGAATACCTTACCCTTAACGCTCATTATCCTTGTATAAGGGATGACCTGTGGCCTGTGATATCCATGAGTGTAGTTATCCACCCGTTACGCTTGACAACACGGATCTGATACAATGATATTCTAAATATATGTCGGCAGTCCCCTTCTTTCTATTCGTACACTGAAACTTGTTACACGAGCTTTATGACGTGTATCTTTCATATGGGGAATGTGTGAGTGAGTTGAGTTTAATGCCGATTAGAACAGTATTCAAGTATTCAGCTTCTGGGGGACAGCCAGAATTGATGCAGGTCTTAGACGCTTACCACTTTGGTGAAACCCACGAACACGGGTACCGTGCTGAAAAATCTAGAAACATTATCAGTGCAAAC
Source organism: Haliotis cracherodii (assembly GCF_022045235.1). Taxonomy (NCBI): domain Eukaryota; kingdom Metazoa; phylum Mollusca; class Gastropoda; order Lepetellida; family Haliotidae; genus Haliotis; species Haliotis cracherodii. The sequence goes on from NW_027266275.1 coordinate 7,099,742, forward strand.
CGGATTCGAACTCATGGTCATAGGTTGCTGGTGTGCCCAAGGGACGCAACTCTGCAAGGTGAATTGCGTCGACTTAGACCACTGGGCAACCCGTGCACCTTTCATATGGGGTAGTTTGAGATATCATTGCATATCTTATCAACATCCATATCCATCTTCGCAGTGCTTACAAACCATTCAATAAATTCCTCCCCCAAACTGTGGATCATATCTGTATCTACCCTAAGTTCCTCAATAGCCTCTGACAGAGCGTGGGGAAGATAACATTGTGTTGAGAATTCGTCTACAGCAGGACATTCCAGCTTATTCACAATACCATCAAGACCTGCAGCTATTGTGGCTGCCAGAGTGATGTAGGGGTTGCTCATCCCACTGGGAATGCGATTTTCAATATAGGTCCCAGCATCCATAGACTTGACTTTAACGCAGGCAGAGCGTTTATCAGTACTCCAGTAGACCAGTCCAGGAAGATTGGGCTTGTGCAAACGATCGTAACAGGTTCTGGTCGGGCAAAAAAAGGCAGTCAGAGCCTTCGCATGTTTCATGAGCCCAGCCAGCCAGTGTCTTCCTAAAGTGCTGAGACCATGGTCACTGTTAGGATCGTGGAACACATTGACGCCACCAGATAAGGACCATAGAGAATGGTTAAAATGCATTCCTACTCCGCCACATTCTTGCATGGAGTTGAAACTAACCGAATAATCTTTCTTATCCCCTATTTCTAGAATTCCGTTCTTTAAGGTAATGCACGCATCAGCACTTTTGATGCCATACGACGGTTGGAGTACCAGCTCAAACAATCCTTTTTGCCACTCAGAATGGAAAGAGCCTATGTCGACACCTGCTTGGTGCATGTGTTTTTCCAGGTAAAACAGAAAATCCCCATGTTTGCTTATTAATCTTTGCCGCATGTAATCTGGTTCAAGGGGATACCGTCCGCCAGCCCGTTTCAGTGTAAATTCAACTTCATATCCAGAAAAGAGGCTAAATCCATAATTGGCCAATATTTCTAATTGTCGTCTTGCAACATATCGAGGACACGCAAGTTGTGCCGATCCATCCTTTAACCAGTAGCTCTAACAGATAACCTCAGCCACCTTGATGTCGTCATTGCCACACCAAGATACATTATACAAGGTACTGAGATCAGGTAGTGTATAGGCCTTAGGCATTCTGCCATCACTGGACTTGTCTGATGGAAGGGTGAAGTCATTATGGAGTCCAAATGACAAGAAACCTGAAAAATATGCAAAGGAATCAGTAAGAACCGGACAATCAATGCTGATTTTTTTCTCTCCCATTTATGTGATTTAAAAACGGTAAGATTTTTTAAAATATCATCTTCCTTATCAAGCAGTCACCCTCTTGCAATCGAAACGGATAAACTGTGCCATGAAACTGTGTGACATTGGACACCGCACGCACTTTTTATTAAGCCGAAGTAGCCAATGTGGAAGAAGGGAGTAACATAAGTTATTATAGCTGGAAATTCTGGAATACTGCTTTGAAGGCCAAACTGTCGGTCACCACGTGAAAACATGAAAATAGCCGTTGCTGGTGTGGTTCCGATACACTGTTTCAAGTGACAGCAACAATTCCCGGAAAAAGAGCTGACTAACGAGGATTAGGTGGCCACAATGTGAACTTGGCTGATTGTGGATCTTGCTCATGCTGTCAGCCACTGGCCTGCCTTGCCCAGACTTGATTATTCACAGCAAACTCATTTGTCTATTTACATGGTCTCTTGGTGACACCTCGTTAACACCATCAATTTGTCTATTCCTGTCTTGTTGGCAATAATTTATTATCAATTTGTTGGAAAAGTAATGATTTTCTAAATTCTCTGAATCACAACTATGCCCATTCTCTACGCCTTACTAAACAACTGTAGGTACAACCTGTTACAACTAAAGATTCAATATACATGTACATATTAACCACATATCTGAACGTACATTCAGAAGCAAAAATATTACTCATCCATAAGCATATTCTCAGCGGTTATGAGGCTTGAATATAGGCGACAGCGGCATTAATGTGCAGAAGAAAGGCATATGTTCAGGACTGACATAGTCAGCCGAAATGCTGTTGACAGAAAGGCATGCGAAGCTTGTCCTTGTTACGACTGTGCGTCACGATGCATCTTATCTGATCCAAAGGAACCACTTTGTAGGTGAATTTAAGCAATATGTATTCTGACTTCACAATCCAGTTCATTCTTCTCGTGATATAAATTCGCGACTCTATCATTGGTCTTCAGTCAGTGCCTACATCGACCCTCTAAAACCTTTAATCAATCTTAGTAAATAATATCCTATGCAAACCGGGTTCAAACTTAACTTCCGACCATAATACATTGGGGCCTGGTTTGAGACATATAGAAAACCCTTGAAAATGTGCACTCGATCACTAAAACAAATCCGTACCGTCAATCTAATGACTTTATAGCCATTTTTTTATAGTACATTTGATCTGGGAGGAAAATATTCCCAAACCCCAATCACGTTTTTGAGAGCCTTTTGGTATTACCGCTGTGATTGCATACCCGAAACTAGTGTCTTGACTTTTTTCAAGGAATTCATCTGAGTATTTCCGATACGACCACAATATTTGGGCAAACCCCTACTGTCCTCAGGATATGAACTCGAAAAAATGTTTTTTGCTTTATCAGCAAAGTGTGAAGGAATTGGATTTTATTGCGTGAATATTTTCTTACTGTATATACAATGCACATACATACAAATATGAATTCACACGATTAAATAGTCTTGAATAAGTTTGTGTTACCTGCATAAAGTGTGACACCTGTCTCCAAGCAACTCTTCACGTGTCGTGCGGGCACAACTCTTCCTCTTGATCGACCATGTATGTCAGCAACAGAGAAGCGGACATAGTCGTACTTGTTGATGTGATCAGTCATCGTGGTGTACTAATCACAGACGGTGATGTCACATTCACATTACGCATTAGCTTATATATGTCGGATATATGCATTCCATGATGTAAGTTTGAAATAAATTTCCCTTTTGAATTATTTATGGGATATGACAAGATATGCTGATTCTTTGTCGAAACAGCTGCCATAACTGTAGGTCAACAGCACTGTTGAGTAATTGTGAAGGCGTCAAAAATTGCACCATATGGAAAGTTTCGAATTCGTACTTTGGACAGTCCAGTCGTTTCATGATAGATGTATTGTCAGCTGTGCAATTTATGATAAATGTATGAAACTTGGCATGATGATAGATATTGTTGTCATGATAGGATTTTACTTTGATCTTTTGATACTGATGTCATTGTTTTGGCCATTGCATTGTTCGACAGAATATATACTACCTGTGGATAGCTTTAAGAACTGGTAAATTATTCAGATATTTGGCTGTTCGTGACAATGTTAGACTCCTTGGCCCTTTCACTCCAGCTTTTCATGCAATTACTGGCTGTGACCAGACATTTTTCTTTGCTGGAAAAGGCGAAAACCAGCATGAGAAACATGGCACGTGTATTGATGAAGCAACATAGGCTTTCAATCGCAATGGTGATATACCAACCAAACAACATGTGAAGAACATGATGCCCGTCACTGGGCGTTTGGTCGTCTTAATGTATGCACAACCACAAGCGTCTAAGTCATGCAGGAGCTTCTGGGATGTAGTTGTAAGTCTGTAAGTCTGCAGAATAAGGTCATGTGTTGTGGCACAGTTCATTTTCATCACCTGACAAGTCATACATCATTAATATACATATCATAAACTGAATAAATATAAATGTGACATAACTAGATTTATTGTATGTGTATTTGTTCCATATATTTATTCACAGAAGTACATCTTTACACACAACTTGAATATATCCACACAGATGCACACGAGATCTGATGAAGCACGCTAGCATTCTTCGGAGCATATAGTTGACCAACACGTTGTTTTCAAACTGTAAAGTTGGTACATGAAGTAGATGAGTATACGCTGACAGATCGGAGGGGAGAAGATAGTCCATCCTGCGACCTACAGATGTTTCAGAATGTATGGCCTTGTTAAATTCAACCCCATGCAGTCGTTTCACATCTGCTAGATAACAGACAGGGTCTCCTTAACGCTAATGAGGATCTTATCGTTATAGGATGAATATCGGCGAATATCCCCGTGACAAGTCGTGAATGTCGGCCGTGTTTTGCGACTTCATCCCTCACCTGTGACGGTTTTCACATCCTACTTTCTCGCGATGTTGAGATTAACCCTAGCCTGAGCCTATTAGTATGAAAGATTTCAACAATGTAAAGACAGATTAAATCAGATATCCCCGTAGAACTGCGGGATTTCCGACAGTCCCGGTTCACCGAGTGTAATAAAATTACAACTAACCGATCTAAACACTTAAAAACGTTATTTCAGAAGTAGAGATGGTTGGAGTCTATCAAATAGACACAGATGCACTCTATCAGAAAGTTATTCTGTTTCTGTATGTATATGAATCAGAATTTCTACTTGGGGAGGCAAAGCCCAAACAAGTAATTTGGCAACGAAGTTTAACTCATAGTTCAGGTATATCGATGATCTGATATCGTTCAAAAAACATCAAATAGCCAATTCCTTTCCATTGATTTACCCACCTGAACTAGAAATAAAGGAGACCAGTCAGACTGCATCATATGTTTCATATTTAGATCTATGGATAAAGATTCAGAGTGGCAAAAACATTCTCCACAAGACTGTGTGACAAAAGGGATGACTCCAACTTTCCAAAAGTCAACTTTACCTTCATGTCGAGCAATATTCCAACAGCTACAGCCTTTGGTGTTTACATTTCATAACTTCTGAGACACAACCAAGCACGCTCTTTCTACCAAGATTTTAAAGAGCGACATACGACTCTTGCTCATAAGTTGTTTGATCAAGGTTACAACATTCAAAGCCTCAGTAAAGCTTTCAAAAAGTGTGGAGGACATTTCCGATGCAATTCATCATTTTCACTTGCACCATATGTGTTTTTTCAGGTGAACAATTGACTTGCCTTTGCATGCGTTTGTGACTGGTGTCAACGGGCGATTCACAAACACATGTTCATACTGTCGACTCTGCTTTATGCAGAGATTTCTATTGTATATGGAAAGGCTTTTGTCGCTTTATATATTATTATTATTAATAATAATATTATTATTATGTACAGATTAAAACTATACAAATGCAGCAGAGAGGGTTTGAGTGTAAGCACTTGCTTTTTGTGCAACGTAGTAACTACGCCACTACACAGTGAATCGTCCAAGATCGGGAAGTCCTCATATCATCAGAGCAGCCAAGGATTGCTACATGTGGGTCCTTCACCGTCTGAGCTGGACACGCACTGCAACATAAATTACTGATTTACTGATTTAAATCCGCTTTGACTTTTCGATACTGTTTACGAGTTGCTGAAATCAGATTATAACTCCCTGCCTTGGCGTTGTTTTACTTTAACATAGTCGACTTCAGCAGTTGCCGTAGTCTTTGATAGGCATTCAGAAGTTGAGAGAACATGGACACTTGACACTTTTTTATGGATAGCAACTTCTTTTTCTTTATACGACGTTTCAGAGCTACTTCTTGATCCTTCATTAAGTGAATGCTTATTAAGTGTGTGTGTGTATATATGCACATAATATATATATATATTACATCGTCTGTAACTTCCCCATCGTTTCTAAACAAAGAAATGGACTGCTCCGTGTGTATTGGCGATGTAATGATCATTATTCCATTTGCTGCATACTATATGTCGACACATCCAGTGGAGGGAGTATCATGATGTTGGGCGCCATCTCTTTGGGCGAAGATCACAACTTTTTCATACTATCGAAACAAAGTGTATTGTTACAGTCCTAGTCCTCCCAGATTCCCCTCAAAAGTAAACATGTGTAACACCGATCTCAGTATGAACATTACAACAGAACTTAATGAAAGATATGCATCCCATGTTTTATATATTTATTTGATTCTCGGACTGATGAGCACGTAAAATCCCTTAAATGGTGCCAAATGACTTGCCCAGTGCGATTACAAAGACCATGTGTAGTAAAAGTAAGTGAGTGAGTCCAGGTTGGTTGGTTGGTTTGTGGTTTAACACCGCGCTCAGCAATATTCCAGCTATATGACGGCGGTCTGTTAATAATCGAGTCTGGACCAGACAATCCAGTGATTAATATCATGAGCATCGATCCACGCGATTGAGATCGATGACATGCACCAACCAAGTCAGCGAGCCTGACCACCCGATCCCGTTAGGCGCCTTTTACGAAAGCATAGTCGCCTTTTACGGCAAGAATGGGTCGCTGAAGACTTATTCTACCCCGGACCTTCACGGTTCATTTCCATTGAGGGAAAGTAATGATGGCCTTTTACGGCAAGCATGAGAGAGAGAGAGAGAGAGAGAGAGAGAGAGAGAGAGAGAGAGAGAGAGAGAGAGAGAGAGAGAGAGAGAGAGAGAGAGAGAGAGAGAGAGAGAGAGAGAGAGAGAGAGAGAGAGAGAGAATATGGACGTCAACTTCTTTATCATGAAGACACGACGTCATTTCGGAGTATATGCTTACGCCTCTTCAGTGAGTGAGTTGGTTTTAAAGCCACTTAGAACAGTTCAAGTCATGTCACAGCGGTTGAGCTTGATGTAGGAGGAAGGTCCGAAGTGTTGCAAGTCTCAGACGTTTATCCCTTAGGTGAAACCAATCAACACGGCATGGTGCTGACAAACCTAGAAACAATTTGGGCTAATCGGAATCGAAATTCGACTGTACTATGTAAGACAGAGCTGAAAACCGGAGCAGTTTCGAGCGACATTGTGGATATTTACCGATAATGTTCGGCAGCTCGTCCTCTTCTTTATCATTTGAAAGGTCATCGTAATATTTGTATTGCCTATGTGAATGAGATTGTTGTCAGCTAAATAATCTTGGCCAGCCAAATCAGTGGATGATATTATGTCCAACGTCCAACACCGTCGTAGTACGATGACAGAAAGCCCAACCCCACGATCCAATTTAGTCTCATTCAATAAGTAATAAGAGTACGGGGGAAGTATTCTAAACCGGGCAAGGTATTTTGAAAATAAATAAGTTAAGTAATGAACATGTTAGTTCAATAATACTTAACACCATTGTGTATATACATGTATATATATCATATCTTCTTCATATCTTATTAAATTTCATAGGATGGCGATCCGAACTACACCGGTATATTTTGGGATTAAAATTATTTATATATAACATTGTTATTATGTATATGACATAAAATGCTGAATCAGCGCAATGCGTGGCCCTTTTAATCTGTCTCGTGTTTATCTGTCCTCAAACTGAAGCCTAATCCAAGCCTCAAGAGTTCACGATCCACAGGTTCTCGGTTCTCAGGCTGTCCATAGAGAAGTTATGGCACTAATACTCTGTTTCATATTGGGGTCGATGTTTACAGGTGAGCAAATACAAACTATTGCTTAATTTAGAGCTTAGTTATTGACATTTGTTGGGTTTTTTAAAACAGGGTTGAATGAGAAAACAATTCATGATTTGATCCACCGTCAATAAAATATTCACACAACTAATTCGCAAAGATATTATGTTGTCAATTAATAACCAAACATGTAAAATGTTCGCCTACGGATAACCTTCGATATAATGTATGAGCAGGTGTATGTATCTATCTGTATTTGATGAATTGTTAGGGGCCGACCATTTGAGGGGATGGGAGTGGGGTTTAGGATTGGTAGTTCTCGATACAGCTGAATAAAAATGTGTCATCTTAACCTGGACAAGCTGGATGTTGTGGGCCATATCATATGGATCATAATGCTCATTACATCGCCAATACGAGGGCCATTCAATATATAACCAACCTAACCTATTTGCTACTGCTCCTCACTTCTTCTTTTTCCACATAACAACCATTGAGGTCTATGAACTTTGTCCAGCGATGTGTGAGAGCTAAAAGCCCGTTGTGATAGAAACCATGGGGTTGTTCGTGTAACCACCCCTCCACTGCTGTCGTAAGTTCATCATCGGACCGGAAATGACGTCCACGTAGTTCTTTCTTCAAGTTTGGGAAGAGAAAGTAGTCGCTTGGTGCCAGGTCTGGTGAGTAAAGTGGATGAGGCAATACTTTGAACCCGTTCCGCTTCACTGCGGCAACCGCAAGTCGACAGATGTGCACTCTGGCATTATCATGTTGGAGCAGCACACCTTTTGTGATCTTTCCACGACGTTTGGCAAGAATAGCAGTCCGCAAACGGTCCAGGAGATCGGAGTAGTACTCTCCAGTAATAGTCTGGCCACGTGGCAAGTAGTCAATGAGCAAGACCCCTTTGGTATCCCAAACGATGGTTGCCATGACTTTGCCAGCCGATGGTTGAGTCTTAAACTTTTTGGGACGGGGTGAAGCAAAGCCAGTCCACTGCTTACTCTCTTCTTTGGTTTCTGAGTCATAGTGGTGTACCCGGGTTTCATCACCAGTAACAATTCTCTCCATAAAGTCGTCTGCATCCCCACTGCATTGCGTCAAAAGTGCCTGACACATTGACGCACGTACAGCCTTCTGATCATCACTCAGACATTTCGGGACCCATCGGGCAGACAGCTTCCTCATACCCACACGATCATGCAAAATGGTATGGACACTTCCCTCTGAAATGTCCAAGGCCTTGGCCATTTCTGACACCTTCATTCGCCTGTCTTTGACAACCAGTTGTCTCACAGCTTCACTGGTTTCGTCATTGGTCACCTCTACAGGCCTGCCAGGGCGTGGCTCATCTTCCAGGTTCACCCAACCCCTCTTAAATTCTGCAACCCAGAATTTGACCTGTGCATACGAAGGTGCACTGTCACCATAAACATCTGACAATTCATCATGTATCTCCTTTCCCGGTTTCCCTTTTAAGTAGAGGTATCTAACAACAGCCCTGTATTCAACCTTTGACGAACATTTGGCAGAATCTACCCTTGCCATCTTTATAGATCACGTGTGTGACTTCAAATACAATTTCCTCAGTGAAACTTTGTCTATGCACGTGACATACATTGGTGCACAGCACGTGACAAACATGCAACCGTTAAGATCTGATAAATAGCTTAGGCTGGTTATATATTGAATGGCCCTCGTACACACGGGTGGTCAGTCCATTTCTTTTTTTAGAAACGATAGGGAAGGAAACAGTGCTTTGTATATGTTTGGGGAAACCTCGTGGTAGTAGAGATGGTTGACATCATCTTGCCATATTTCCAACCGCGTAATAATGTTCAAATATTCGACAAGCTTATTGAAACTATTTCACCGAAAATTGGTGTGGATGCGCCATCTTGCTTTTAAAGTTATGAAAATACATGTTACCAAGGGTACGTTAGATCATGGGGTAGGTAACATGACGTCAGTCCATTATGACGTAACTCAAACAGTGTAGTTTATCGCAGGATAAAGTACAGCTGGAGCCTTTGATCTTTAAGCAAAGTATTTTAGAATGGTTGTTATTGTTTGCACTGCTTGTTATCATGTAAGCTTTGACATGTGTCTGGTGTCCGGTTTGAGATATGTACTTTGCTAAAAGTTGTGCTGTAAAAAGGCATTGGGTAGGATTTAAAACAAACTTTCCGTTTAACTACTGAATCATTGCCTGAATGACAGAGACAACATTCTGTATTAGCGGTTTGACCCAGACGTCAAATACAAGGACAAGAAGACCAAGTAAATAAGCATTCCTCTCAAAATTCTCATATTGCAAAGGCCCTTTGGCCTATTCCACAAAAGCAATATCAGCTCTATTGCTATCGTAAGTCTATGTCAACGTTCGGGGGATAAGACAGTCGTTTTTCTAAGATCACTTTGTGGAACGGATCTCTGAAGGCCCAGAGACTCATACACATTTGCAGTTCGTTAGTTTGCATAGACAGGTTATCCTCAAACTACAATGTCCGTATGCATATCCACACCTGCGACAGTCTAGGCTCTGGTAGATGCAACCATTGTGCTTAGACGTATGTGATAATGATCGGTAAACTTACTTGCTCGATTGCCAAGGCAACATGATGCGTACGTATTATGTGCCTTTACAACTTCAATTACAGGGATATCCAGTGATGTGGATTCTCCAGGGTGTGGTACAAATAGTGTCGGTTTTGATTATTCAACCCTTCCTAAAGGAAACAACAAACGAATTGTTGGAGGGCAAATAGCCACACCTCATTCCTTTCCATGGATGGTAAGTACAAACAACAACTCATTCTGATCTCTTATATGAAGTACTAAACCTATCTAAAAGAAAGGAAAGGATCATATACTGCCCCACCAGTTACACGCTGGAAACGACACTGCATTAAAGCACACTGGAAACAACCGATTTCATCAAAACACACTGGAAACGACACTGCATTAAAGCACACTGGAAATGACACTGCTTTAAAACACGCTTGAAACAACCGATTACATTAAAACACGCTAGAAACAACCGATTGCAGTAAAACACGCTGGAAACAACCGATTACAGAAAAACACGCTCGAAACGACACTGAATTAAAACACGCTGGAAACGACACTGCATTAAAACACGCTTGAAACAACCGATTACAGTAAAACACGCTGGAAACAACCGATTACAGAAAAACACGCTGGAAACGACACTGAATTAAAACACGCTGGAAACGACGCTGCATTAAAACACGTTTGAATCAACCGATTACAGTAAAACACGCTGGAAACGACACTGCATTAAAACACGCTGGAAATAACACTGCTTTAAAACAACGGTGGGAGAGATATCGCATTAATAACCCCGAACGAAACATGACATAAAAACATGCTGTACTTCCTGCCTTATTTTGTCTTGGAATTTAGAAACCGTCAATAACGAATAATATTAAACAATATAAGTCTTTACCTTTTTTTTTATTAAAATGGAACTTGTTTTGTCTGTATCATTTTTGCACAGAGGTCATGTACGATAACTGAAACCATTAGACTTCCAAGTTTGCCAGAATGCCAGACCATCATTATATAATAATGCGAAACTCTCGTTTGTGTCAAGAAAAGAAACTGTTCAACGACCAATTATCCGTTTGTTAATGGTAATCTGCATTGAAAGGGTTCATGGCTACAGGACCATGGCATAGGTGTTTTCTAATACATACACTAATTTCATAATGTTTTCTAACACGTTTCTTACACCAAAGGTTGCTTTGAAGTATCGAGGTGTGTTCGTGTGTGGAGGATCTCTGCTAAAAGGTTCCTCAAACAAGTGGTATATCCTTACAGGGGCTCACTGTCTCCAGTAAGTAAAGTAACCTCTAGCAAGTGGTACATTGTATACACTCACGGGGGATCACTGTCTCCAGTAAGTAAAGTAACCTCTAGCAAGTTGTACGTTGTATACACTCACGGGGGCTCACTGTCTCCAGTAAGTAAATTAACCTCTAGCAAGTGGTACATTGTATACACTCGCGGTGGCTCGCTGTCTGCAGTAAGTAAAGTAACCTCTAGCAAGTGGTACATTGTATACACTCACGGGGGATCACTGTCTCCAGTAAGTATAATAACCTCTAGCAAGTGGTACATTGTATACACTCACGGTGGCTCACTGTCTGCAGTAAGTAAAGTAACCTCTAGCAAGTGGTACATTGTATACACTCACGGGGGATCACTGTCTGCAGTAAGTAAAATAACCTCTAGCAAGTGGTACATTGTATACACTCACGGGGGATCACTGTCTGCAGTAAGTAAATTAACCTCTAGCAAGTGGTACATTGTATACACTCACAGGGGATGACTGTCTGCAGTAAGTAAAGTAACCTCTAGCAAGTGGTACATTGTATACACTCACGGGGGATCACTGTCTGCAGTAAGTAAAGTAACCTCTAGCAAAAGGTACATTGTATACACTCACGGGGGCTCACTGTCTCCAGTAAGTAAATTAACCTCTAGCAAGTGGTACATTGTATACACTCGCGGTGGCTCGCTGTCTGCAGTAAGTAAAGTAACCTCTAGCAAGTGGTACATTGTATACACTCACGGTGGCTCACTGTCTGCAGTAAGTAAAGTAACCTCTAGCAAGTGGTACACTGTATACACTCACGGTGGCTCACTGTCTGCAGTAAGTATAGTAACCTCTAGCAAGTGGTACATTGTATACACTCACGGGGGATCACTGTCTGCAGTAAGTAAAGTAACCTCTAGCAAGTGGTACACTGTATACACTCACGGGGGATCACTGTCTGCAGTAAGTAAATTAACCTCTAGCAAGTGGTACATTGTATATACTTACAGGGGCTCACTGTCTGCAGTAAGTAAATAACCTCTAGCAAGTGGTACCCTGTATACACTCACGGTGGCTCACTGTCTCCAGGAAGTAAAGTAACCTCTAGCAAGTGGTACATTGTATACACTCACGGGGGATCACTGTCTCCAGTAAGTAAATTAACCTCTAGCAAGTGGTACATTGTATACACTCACGGGGGATCACTGTCTGCAGTAAGTAAATTAACCTCTAGCAAGTGGTACATTGTATACACTCACGGGGGATCACTGTCTTCAGTAAGTAAAGTAACCTCTAGCTAGTGGTACCCTGTATACACTCACGGGGGATCACTGTCTGCAGTAAGTACAATAACCTCTAGCAAGTTGTACATTGTATATACTTACAGGGGCTCACTGTCTCCAGTAAGTAAAGTAACCTCTAGCAAGTTGTACATTGTATATAATCACGGGGGATCACTGTCTTCAGTAAGAAAAGTAACCTCTAGCAAGTTGTACATTGAATATACTTACAGGGGCTCACTGTCTGCAGTACGTAAAGTGACTTCTAGCAAGTGGTACATTGAATATACTCACGGGGGCTCACTGTCTGCAGTAATTAACGTTACATCTAGCCTATGGTACATTGAATATTCCCACGAGGGCTCCCTGTCTTCAGTAAGTATGGTATAGCAAGTGGTACACTGTATATACCAACAGGGGCTCACTGTCTCCAGTAAGTAAAGTAACCTCTAGCAAGTTGTACATTGTATATAATCACGGGGGATCACTGTCTACAGTAAGTAAAGTAACCTCTAGCAAGTGGTACATTGTATACACTCACGGGGGATCACTGTCTACAGTAAGAAAAGTAACCACTAGCAAGTGGTACACTGTATACACTCACGAGGGATCACTGTCTGCAGTAAGTAAGGTAACCTCTAGCAAGTGGTACACTGCATATACTCACCGGGGATCACTGTCTGTTGTAAGTATGGTCACCTCTAGCAAGTGGTACATTGAATATACTCACAGAGGCTCACTGTCTACAGTACTTAACGTTACATCTAGCCTGTGGTACATTGAATATTTCCACGGGGGATCACTGTCTGCAGAAAGTATGGTGTAGCAAGTGGTACACTGTATATACTCACAGGGGCTAACTGTCTGCAGTAAGTATGGTAACCTCTAGCAAGTGGTACATTGTATATACTCACGGAGGATCACTGTGTTCCGTAAACAATGATACTTCTAACAAGTGGTAAATTGTATAAATTGTATGTATCCCCAAGGACTGGAATAAGGAACGAAACGTTTAACAAATATGCAGGGAGGTTTGAGGATAGAATTTGTTTTCTCTACGGCACAACAGGGACATGCCCAACTTCTGTATTATATCATTATGCCTCAAAGTCAGATTGACCAATCCGAGATCAGAACTACGAACCCCATATGAGCTTGTGTACTGTCAGTAAAAATCCAAGATGGTTGTGCCTGACTTAATATGAGGCCGAATACCGTCAGTTACAGCCATTTTTGATTATCCAACACCAACCTCACATATTACACATGAAGATTCACTCACGGGGGATGACTGTCTACAGTAAGTAAAGTAACCTCTAGCAAGTGGTATATTGTATACACTCACGGGGGATCACTGTCTGCAGTAAGTAAAGTAACCTCTAGCAAAAGGTACATTGTATACACTCACGGGGGCTCACTGTCTACAGTAAGTAAATTAACCTCTAGCAAGTGGTACATTGTATACGCTCACGGTGGCTCACTGTCTGCAGTAAGTAAAGTAACCTCTAGCAAGTGGTACATTGTATACACTCACGGGGGATCACTGTCTTCAGTAAGAAAAGTAACCTCTAGCAAGTTGTACATTGAATATACTCACAGAGGCTCACTGTCTACAGTACTTAACGTTACATCTAGCCTGTGGTACATTGAATATTTCCACGGGGGCTCACTGTCTGCAGTAATTAACGTTACATCTAGGCTATGGTACATTGAATATTCCCACTGGGGCTCACTGTCTGCAGTAAGTATGGTGTAGCAAGTGGTACACTGTATATACTCACAGGGGCTAACTGTCTGCAGTAAGTATGGTAACCTCTAGCAAGTGGTACATTGTATATACTCACGGGGCTCACTGTGTTCCGTAAACAATGATACTTCTAACAAGTGGTAAATTGTATAAACTGTATATATCCCCAAGGGCTGGAATAAATAACGAAACGTTTAACAAATGTGCATTGGGGGTACAGGGAGGTTTGATGATAGTATTTGTTTTCTCTGAGAACTGTTACCCCAAAATATGCTCTATGTTCCAGTGGATTAGTATCATCCGATTTGGAAGTCGTCCTTGGTGCTCATGACATGTCAAAAAATGAACCTTCATCCGAGACAATCGCCATTAAGCAAACAATGAACCATCCCTCATTCAACCCCATCACGTTAGAATACGACACAGGTTTGATGGAACTGGCATATCCTCCTCAAATACAGCGACCAGAAATCAACTTTGGCTGTGTTGCTGCAAGCAAGCCCGTGTCTGGTGCCACATGCTATGTAATTGGATGGGGTACAACATCCGTAGGTACGGTTACTAGCAGGTAAAGGAAACAAAACAACGATTCATGATAAGATAAGGTGCTTACATTGCTGACTAAATGGTGTGTGACATAATTCTCAGAACTGCTTTTCAGTTCGTAAGTTAATTCTGTTTTAGCACCTTTGCAGTAATGTTCCGGTTTGAACATTCAAAAGAAGACTCTACGGCACAATAGGGACATGCTCCACTTCTGTATTATATCATTATGCTTGAGATTGACCAAGAACTACGAACCCAATATGAGCTTGTGTACTGTCAGTAAAAATCCAAGATGGTTGTGACTGACCTAATATGTGACCGTATACCGTCAGTTACAGCCATTTTTGATTTTCCAACACCAACCTAACTTATTACACATGAAGATTCTGGTACACTGTTTTGTTTCGATGATATCATCAATCGCCATGGGCATTAATTTTTAAAGAAACCACGTTCGTGACTTTATTTAATAAAAATTATACAGAAGAAAGGCTCACGGCGGAGGTCACTGATTTACAAATAGCAACGTGATTTGTACATAAAATAGTTTTCGGCATAATAACTTCGTTATGGTGTCTGTTGTTGCCGTGTACGGAATATAGAAAGGGTTTTTGTCGCTTGTATCTTGTGCATATTACAATAGTTAATCTATCATGGCATGACCCTAGTGATATGAAAGCATCTTAACTTGCTTTATGTTCTTTAACTTCACTTGAGTAGAATAACAATCGCAGAATATCATAGTGCTATAATTAATACAGTAACTTAACTATTTATTGTAAAAGTTTTGACATTTTGAAAATTGGTCGTTGTTGTGTTTGCAGAAAGTGCCCCATCAGATATGCTACAAGTAGTGGAGAAGCCAGTCATGTCTCAGCAAACATGTGAAAGTATCTACGGTACTGACTATCACAACTCGTCCATGCTGTGTGCAGGCTACCCACAAGGAGGGAAGGATTCTTGCAGAGTTTGTGACATAGCACCACATTACAATATGCTAAGGTCTCATGTGGCTTCAATCATGATTCGTGTCAACTCTGCAAAAACAGAGTACCATTTGGCCTCATAAAAAATATTTATCAACAATATAAATGATTATATTTAAATTTAGGTTTCCAAAAATTATAAAATCTAATTTCACAATTTAGATCAGATAAAGACAAGAAACACGAACATGTTGCTGGTCATCAGGATGGGTTACATTTAACTGCAATTTATTAATTCACATATTCACAATATATTATAGAGACGTTTTTCTTTAACAAGATGTAGAAAAATTCAAGAAGGTATAGCCTATTTTGGGTTTTATTACATTTCATTACATTGACACCTACTTCAATGTCCCACCTCTTTTGCATTAGACCGCGTATGTATATTTTGACATACGGATAGGCTATCCAGAAGGGTATCTATCCAGTAAAGGATACACTGATGGATTTTCGTCGTGTATCCGCAAAGAATCGGGTGGATTGAAACTTCTCTTTCGTTCCTGTGAGATTATTATCCTGACCAGCTTATTCTTGGACGTGTTCCTCGGAACTTACCGTTCCTTTTCATGGCTGTCCATTTCCATTCAATGTGCAGTTTGTTTAAATGTCTGTTTACAGTTAGATAGCGGAGGGCCGTTAATGTGCTACCAGAACAGCCGTATGGAAATTATCGGTATGTTTCTTGACATTCAATCCCATGGTCACATATTTAAATGCTTTCCAAAACTGCATCCAGTGTCATCATCTGTGTTCATCTTACAGCGAGTCCTAAAGTACTGTATGTCCTCGCGAAGACAGAAGGAAAGTGTTAACCATACCTTACATCCTTGAACAAGCTGCTACCATAACTGTTAACGACGGACGGACGAAGGATAACGAACCACGACATATGCTTTCAGTCTGTCAGATAATTATAACTCCTCTCTGCTAAAACTCAAACGCTGGGGGTTCGGGCCATCCGAAATATATTAACTGGCTCTAATTCAAGGATGTAATTTATATTTGAACCGTGTTTCAAACATGAGTAGAATGTGAAATCCCAACGTTAATGTCGATTACTGTGACTACAATGCTACAACGCAAGCTGTATTCATTGTTGAACATGTCTATGTTTGTACATAAATTTTATAAATTTCAAAAGTAAAAGTACATGTAACTAATTTTCATCCCGGCAGGTACCGTCAGCTGGGGCTTTGGCTGCGCAGAACCAAACTCACCAGCTGTTTACGCCAGTACCTTGAGTACCAGGCAGTGGGTTGAGAAGACAATAAATGCATAAAGACAAACTGGTATTTGAGCTGTAATAAATTATCAGAAACTGGCCAGTGGTTAGATTTGTTATTTTGCAAAATCAAGTAAGATACTGGTTAGATGAACTAAAAGAGAGAGTATTTGCATATATGACATAAACCATGCCCAAGGATTTGTGCTCATGAGAAGTGAGGTTTATTGACATTGCAGCTGCTGACAGCTTGAGCTCAAATAAAACATTGTTATGTTAATTCTCATAGGGGAATTCAATGGAATACATAAATTTAAATATATGTAACAAAACAGTCAATCTATTTTCGGATCGCGGCAATCATGAACATCTGCCATTCTATCCTATCCAAGGGGTCGATCTATTCATTCGAAACCATACCACTCATTATCTGTTTCTATGGCTGGAATATTGCCGAGTGTGGCGTTAAACAACAAACATAACACCTTTTATTTTCTATTTCACCATCCCAGGCATCCCGCTGAGTTAACATTCTTACCATTAAAATGGTGATTACTGTACCTTCTTCAGAAGTTGCTAAACAAAATTATGATAAATCGTTAAAAGTACAACCACTTATGTTAAAATAATATACCTTCTTATCACAATTATTCTTAATAGGCAACCCCCTAAGTATGCACTGTTACCTTTAGATGTATTATTAGATATGTATTTAATTCATATATTTCCATAGTTTGTGGGATGAAATGATTGGATGCACACACACAGAAGACATATTGTTATGTGTAAGTCATTTTAGTGGCAATAGAAACTGTCGTAAATAGTTGTAGAAATTGTCAGTGGCAGCAATATGATTGAATTACTGGTAAAGTGCTGTCGTGGCCAGATTTGAACCGTAGTCAATAGCAATGAATTGAGATTCCCAGAATGGTTTGTGCGTCACGTTTCTTGTTTGTGACGTCATCCTATATTATGTTCAATGACGTTGTTATTTGTAAATCAGAGACCTCCGCTGTGAGTCTTTTTTGTATATTTTTTATAAATAAAGTCACGAACGTGGTTTCTTTAAAAATTAATGCTCATGACGATTGATGATATTATAAAAACAAAACAGTGTACCAGAATCTTCATGTGTAATATGTGAGGTTGGTGTTGGATAATCAAAAATGGCTGTAACTGACGGTATTCGGCCTCATATTAAGTCAGGCACAACCATCTTGGATTTTTATTGACAGTACACAAGCTCATATGGGGTTCGTAGTTCTGATCTCGGATTGGTCAATCTGACTTTGAGGCATAATGATATAATACAGAAGTTGGGCATGTCCCTGTTGTGCCGTAGAGTCTTCTTTTGAATGTTCCAGCCGGAACATTACTGCAAAGGTGATAAAACAGAATTAACTTTCAAACTGAAAAGCAGTTTTGAGAATTATGTCACACACCATTTAGTCAGCAATGTAAGCACCTTATCTTATCATGAATCGTTGTTTTGTTTCCTTTACACGCTAGTAACCGTACCTACGGATGTTTTCCCCATCCAATTACATAGCATATGGCACCAGACACGGGCTTGCTTGCAGCAACACAGCCAAAGTTGATTTCTGGTCGCTGTATTTGAGAAGGATATGCCAGTTCCATCAAACCTGTGTCGTATTCCAACGTGATGGGGTTGAATGAGGGATGGTTCATTGTTTGTTTAATGGCGATTGTCTCGGATGAAGGTTCATTTTTGGACATGTCATGAGCACCATGGACGACTTCCAAATCGGATGATACTAATCCACTGGAACATAGAGCATATTTTGGGGCAACCGTTCTCGGAGAAAACAAATTCTATCCTCAAACCTCCCTGCATATTTGTTAAACGTTTCGTTCCTTATTCCAGTCCTTGGGGATACATACAATTTATACAATTTACCACTTGTTAGAAGTATCATTGTTTACGGAACACAGTGATCCTCCGTGAGTATATACAATGTACCACTTGCTAGAGGTTACCATACTTACTGCAGACAGTTAGCCCCTGTGAGTATATACAGTGTACCACTTGCTACACCATACTTTCTGCAGACAGTGATCCCCCGTGGAAATATTCAATGTACCACAGGCTAGATGTAACGTTAAGTACTGTAGACAGTGAGCCTCTGTGAGTATATTCAATGTACCACTTGCTAGAGGTGACCATACTTACAACAGACAGTGATCCCCGGTGAGTATATGCAGTGTACCACTTGCTAGAGGTTACCTTACTTACTGCAGACAGTGATCCCTCGTGAGTGTATACAGTGTACCACTTGCTAGTGGTTACTTTTCTTACTGTAGACAGTGATCCCCCGTGAGTGTATACAATGTACCACTTGCTAGAGGTTACTTTACTTACTGTAGACAGTGATCCCCCGTGAGTGTATACAGTGTACCACTTGCTAGTGGTTACTTTACTTACTGTAGACAGTGATCCCTCGTGAGTGTATACAGTGTACCACTTGCTAGTGTTTACTTTACTTACTGCAGACAGTGATCCCCCGTGAGTGTATACAATGTACTACTTGCTAGAGGTTACTTTACTTACAACAGACAATAATCCCTCGTGAGTATATACAGTGTACCACTTGCTTGACCATACTTACTGCAGACAGTTAGCCTCTATGAGTATATACAATGTACCACTTGCTGGACCATACTTACTGCAGACAGTGAGCCCCGTGGCCTATTCAATTACAACAGGTATAAATGTAACGTTAATTACTTCAGACAGGGAGTCCCCATGTGTATATTCAATGTACCACTTGAGCCCCTGTAAGTATATACTATGGAATACTGTAAGGGACATTCTCGCGATCTCGCATTCTCGCGATCTCGACCTTTGGAAACGAGGTAAATATGCCAAAAACACGAGAATGCGAGATCGCGAGAACGCGAGATTTGGCCAAAATCTCGCGTTCTCGCGATCTCGCATTCTCGTGTTTTTGGTACATAGCCATTTTTGTCAAAAGTCGACAACGCGAGAATGCGACATTTGAACATAATGCAAAATCTCGCAATCTCGCAATCTCGACTTGTCAAATTAGGCCACAAAAACACGAAATCGCGAGAACGCGAGAATGCGACATTTCATTTTCTCGCGATCTCGCGTTCTCGTGTTCTCGCGTTTTAGACGCTGTCCGTGCGCATGCGTAATATCATAAGGTCAAGGCCCATGCGCACGTTAGTAATCCTTTGGTCATGCTTCTTTCATGCTCTTCATTCTCCAAGTAGCATTTCGCAAACTTATGACTTGAGCTTGGAAATGCTATGTAATTTACATACACAAAGTCTGAGTCATCTCCCGTTGTTACAGTTTCCTATGTACTTTATAATAAAACCCTCAACATGCTCAATATATTTTACAAAAGAAATTGTGTGCATGAATGTCAAATGATGGTGAAAACATTAACTATCACCGTCAGTGAGTGAGTGAGTACTATTGCTTAAAGCCGCATCAGCAGTATTGCAGCTATTCGCGGCTACACTGTGAGTTACAGAAATAATCACAAGCCAGTGAGTTTCTCAATGAGGCAATTTTATACACGGCTAGAATATTCATTAAAAGAAAATTCTCACAGACCAAATTGTAGCATTCGGATAAAATGATATTGTCCGATGGTTTTTTTGTTTTCTTTTTATACGATACTATATTCGTTACTTTAATAAATTGATGTTCATCCGCGCCCGCCTGACAACAAAACATCCTGCCTTACATTATTTTAATGCCCTCAAATTCCTAGAAATAGAAGTATCGTTAATATGAGTGTTTCTACTTTCTTTACCTGATAAAATACTCCGCAACACGTAGCCCTACTGAACACACATGATGCATGTGAATCGCATCCGTCGACAGCAATTGTACACATATGCCTAAAGTAGGTCGATAAGAACAAAATAAAACGTTAAATTTAAATGTCTCCTGTCTCCCATGTTTTTAAAAAATCAATCAAACTGTAACTATTAATGTATTGCGGCCATAACATCCAAATGACAGGCATGCTTATACTGGAAAAGTACCCCCAATATCAAGCCTGGGGGACCGGCATGGCTCTGAATAAGTGAGTGAGTTTGGCTTAACACTGCTTTGAACAGTATTTATATTTCAGTTATATCCCGGCTTGTAGGTTTAAAGGGGCACTAATCTTCTTCTCGGCTGTCTAACACTGCCAGCTGGGGTTCACTATCTGCCGATTAGCTCGCTGACGCAACTGAGCGTGACAAGAGACTGGACTACCGTGTTCAAGAACACTGATTGGTTACCTGTAATCTCTGAATTTCAGACACAGGGCGCATGTTAATTAATTTCGTCAGCCTAAACAAACGGACAAAAACAACGATGGAAGCTCATCGGATGTCGTTATTTGGAAATACCCCAGATGGTTATTTCACGAATACAGCCTTCATGTTCTCTGTCGTTCTTTACACGTGCTTTACGGATTTTGGGAAATATTGGTGTTTTTCAGCATTTTTATAAAACATTCTTTCCCAAATTATCGTGCAATCCCGGGTATAAATTACGCACGGATCTGTTCCCTATCAATGGTTTTGATGATTAACACCAACGAACATGCCAAGACTGACCGCTGTCCAGAGTGAGTGAGTGAGTGTGTTTGGTTTTACGCCGCTTTTTCCAATATTCCAGCAATATCACGGCGGGGGACACCAGAAATGGGCTTCACACATTGTACCCATGTCGGGAATCGAACCCGGGTCTTCGGCGTGACGAGCGAACGCTTCAACCACTAGGCTACCCGACCGCCCCACCGCTGTCCAGGGGGAGAGAGCCATATGTATGCTGCAGCGACACAGAGAGCGGTTGCCATTAACATGAACTGCTCCAGACTGGTCGCACGTCTCCGACAGACTGGCAGAACCGCAGACAGACCACTGAGTGGCAGACCAAAGGTCACGACCCCGCAGGATGACCGCTTTTTACGGGTACTTCATCCGAGGAACAGATTTCTTACTGTGACGTCATCAGCTGCCAACAACTTAGGACATCCGGTCAGCAGACAAACAGTGACCAGACGACTACGACATTTTGGTCTCCGGGCTTATCGCCCTTTCAAGGGCATGACCTTGACCCGTCAACATCGACGTGCCAGATTGACGTGGTGCAGGCAAACTCAGCGATGGCAACAAAGTGATTGGCGGCGAGTGCTGTTAAGTGACGAGAGCAGGTTTCAACTCTTCAAACATGATGGGCGGACGCGAGTTTATCGACGACGTGGTGAACGTACGGCTCCTTGTTGTGTCCAGGAGGTTGAACCTTACGGGGGCGGAAGTGTGATGGTCTGGGGCGGCGTTTGCGGGGACGAGAAGACGGAACTTCTCATCATCGAAGGCAATCTGACAGCACAACGCTACATTGACAATATCGTACGGCCAGTGGGTCTTCCTGTCATCCAGCGTCAACAACGGACGGCGTTCCAACAAGTTAACGCCACACCCCATAAAGCCCGTATTACTAGAGACTTCCTCAACGCCAACAGCGTGACTGTCCTGCCGTGGCCAGCTCGATCACCAGATCTGTCACCCACAGAACATCTCGGACCAGCTGGGGCGTCGTCTTCGGAAACGTCAACATCCTCCCTTCACGAAACAAGCGTTGATCGTTGCCCTCCGTGAGGAATGGAATCGGATACCTGCGGTCGATGTGAGGACGCTTGTGTACTCAGTTCGACGCCGCATTCGAAGATGCATTGCCGCTCATGGAGGTCATATCCCGTTTTGAACGGTCTGGGCCGTCGTCACCTTAAAGTAACCAATGTTGTTGATCGAATACTGGACGAATGACCCCCTGTTAAGAAATGTCCCTGTTGGAGGTCAAGGACTTTGTTGTTGAATTAGCAATTTTACGGTTCTGAATGATGAATTTCTACAATACAATAATTGGCCCATGGGCGAGATGGTGTAAATATTGAGTTTTTGAACTCTTTTTTTTTTCATTTTTTCTTCCTTAGTATATTCCCATGAAAACAGCATGCTTATTTTTGTAAATACCTTTGACCGACACTGGGAAAAGACCGTAGAGTTTCTGGCCTTTAGGGTTTCCAGAATTAAGATGGGACGTGTTAATTGTTATTGCTGCTTCAATTTGTGTTTGTCATATTTTATCATAGAAATATCGTTGGTAACGTTTCTTTTGGCCGTCAGTTTATTTTTATAGTTTAAAAAATGGTATCCCAGCAGTGAAAGCATTTTCGGATTTTGGATTGCGCGGATAATACGATTGCTATCTCTTGTTGTTATCCACGTTTTCTGGCATAACCCTAAACCTGTGTCTTTGCTCAGTTACTGAACCTTTTACAGGTATGGTTAGTGGTAGCACTACTCAGATTACCTGACAACGGTTCCCATTTGGCTGTTGTGTCTTGTGTCTGGGGTAATTATTTCATCTGAATCCAGGTTTGAAGTGAGGTGAAATGTATGTTATGTAATATTCACGTCGCAGCCCAGCAAGAGGAGTGATCAGTTCATTTACTTTTTTGTAAACGGATCATTCCTCGCCATCAAAAGTTCCACAGAAAATACGTTCATTGATTAATCACTGTTATCTTGCACAGTGGGTTTGTAAGTGTTTACATGTGTAGGTTTACTAAAGCAGACGGAATACACTGCGTGAAGTGTCGATGTAACAACAACCTACTTGGTTCAAAGGATTAGCCGATAATACGTTTATTGATTGTTCATTGCTTTCTAACTCCATGGATATTTATAAAGCACCATGGACATCATGAACATAATTGTCACACGTGCTATCTCAGCTGACCGATGAGACTAGACACCTTTGTGAAACATCTGAAACAAACTTAGTGATCAGTTGAGAAACGAACACGAGTTATAATATCCAGAAACGCTATATGTATATATTTTAAAACATTTGAATGTAACAGAGCCATGTGAAGTCGAATAAATTTATTTGCACAGCTGCAGACGTAAGGGATATTGTTCCTATATGTGAATGTTCACGGATACATTCCTCGAACAAGGAAGCTGCCCAAATGTATACATAAAACTTCGGTGGGTCGTAATTATGATATTTGCATTTTGTTTTCATTCATTTGCTGTTGCATTGGACAAAATCATTTTTGTTCCTCTTGTACCTGTAGGTGTGTATACATGTATGTTACACTCCATGTGTAACATGTGATTCACTCAGGCAATTTATAAAATGTCTAAATATATCAGTAATATAGAAATTGACTGAATCCAAGTCCAGATTGACTAACAACTTTTAAGAGGTTCAAAGGGCTTAAAAATAGACTATTTATCCTAGTATTAGAGTGAGTGAGTGTGTTTGATTTTACCCCGCTTTTAGCACTATTTCAGCAATAACCACTAGGCTACCCGACCGCCCCGCTAGTATTAGAAGCCAAAACTATAGAAACATACTTTGAATTTCGTTTTCTTTAATTTAATCCTATCATTTTCAGTCACTGGGTGATGAAATTAAAACATAAAAATGTTTGGAATTCGTAATAACAATAACATAAATTGACCGATTTTCAGTCAATTTGTAAAATAACTGAATATTTATGCGTTGCAAAAATTGCCTTCGTGAAACTTTATACATTTTGTCTAAACAATATACCCACAATGAAATACTATTAATAAAAGCGATACATGCGCTTACGAATGGCGCAGCACAGGTCGCGAACTAGTCTTGACATCTGCTATATCATCCGGATACTCACGGGGGAAAACAATAACAAAGACAACAACCAGTCTCGGGGCATTGCTGTAGATCAGTGCCCCTTTTAAATGGGAGGAAACCTACCATTGGGATTGCCTAAATGTCGGGCCAAGAAAAGTCGGGGCGGGCCGGGCCAGCGGGTAATACTAAAAATGGATTGCAGAATAATAAAACGAAACGTGCATATCTAGGCAGATCTCAAATGTCCAGAAACGTATAGTTTTGCTCATAAATTGAGTTTGTATCAAAATGCATCTTCAGCAATGTAATAAAATGATAATTATAGCAACATACCGAGAGTCCATACCGAAAAGTCAGTGTCTTGACTGTGTCTTTACTTTGATGAGAAGGTTTCTCACCGACCTTAGCGTGCAGGGGTGTGATGTCCTGGGCAGGAATTCGAAATGACAGTGTTTTGACTACTCTTCTTTCATTAATTAACGTGTTTGGCACTAATTCGTGTTAAACCAACACAGGATGTTTTCTGCAAGTGGATATTCGCGAATGTCCTAGGACTGACACGACACGTGTTAATAACTGTCAAAGCGCTTCTAAAGTTACAACACATACTTAACATCTATAGACTAATATTATATCTACCTATATTACACTTTAGTGTCTCATATTGCACTAGCAAACAAGGTGCTCAAAAGTGAAGCCCTTTTCCCTCTACATTATCTCTATCAGAAGTGTTTGGCTTGTGTTGGATCAGACTTGGCCCGGGCGGACAAAATCAACTTTAAACACACAGATGTATCTTCAAGTGTGTTTACATCTATAGATTAGTGTTATATCTACCTACATACCACTTTATAACGTCACAGTTTTTCGCATTTAAAGATCTTCTCAAGAAAATCTGTCACATGTCCTTGTCCCGACTTCGCCCGGGCTGTCAAATTCATCTTAAACCTCACAGATGTATCGCCAAATGTGTTGGAGTGAAGTATACTCGTTAAAGTGAAGCCCTTTTTTCATGGTTTGTGTCTGGTCGGAAAATCCCTTGCTTTTACCTATTCCGTCGTGTTTTTTTCAAGAATCATACTTACAGGGTAACGCTTGGAGAAGGTAAAGTGAGACACTTTGGATTTCAGGATAAACCTCTCCCTCAACCCTGCTTAATGCTTCTATTATCCGGGCCATGTCGGACCCAACACAAGCAAAACACTTCTGATAGAGACTATGTTGAGAATGTAGAGGGAAAAGGGCTTCACTTAGATATAACACTAGTCTATAGATGTAAACACATTTGAAGATACATCTGTGAGGTTTAAGTTGATTTTGACAGCCCGGGCCAAGTCGGACCGAACACTTGTGTGACTGTTGAGAGTATAGGGAGAAGAGGTCTACTTTAACCAACGTGTCTGCTTTAAATACGACGATCAGTGACATCATAAAGTGGTATTTACTTATATATAGTACGTTCCTATAAATATAAACGCTATGCTCACAGATGGAAATTTGTATCACGATAGCTAGAAGTATTTGATACGTTTCAAATCTTATTTCGTTTAACGATTGCTCTTTTACATGTTACCAAGATCAGCGACGCTTACACACAGCTCCACTTTCTGGTTTTCAAGTGATTAACTCCGAATTACTTATTTATGGTGCACTTTTTTGTTTGGTGATTGTTCATTAATGTCATGTCTGTATGTTGCATCAATTATATGTATGTATGATCGCCGATAATGAAGTAATTAGCCAGTAACACTTTGGCCCGCCTTGGCCCGGCCCGGCCAGACTTTTAGGCAATGCCCCTACCATTGTAGGTTTCTGGCACATCCAAGGGACGCAACTCTACACAACGAATTGCGACAACTCAGACGACTGAGCCACAAGATGACTGTACAGGCAAACAGTAACAAAAACACGAGAACGCGAGATTGCGACATTGGTCAAGTGTCGCGATCTCGCGTTCTCGCGTTCTCGTGTTTTTGAAAAGCGTTACATATAACTGTATAGGCATTTAGCACAAAAACACGAGAACGCGAGAACGCGAGATTGCGACATTGGTCAAGTGTCGCGATCTCGCGTTCTCGCGTTCTCGTGTTTTTGAAAATAGTTACATATAACTGTATAGGCAATTAGCACAAAAACACAAGATCGCGAGAACGCGAGATTGCGACATTGGTCAAGTGTCGCGATCTCGCGTTCTCGCGTTCTCGTGTTTTTGAAAATAGTTACATATAACTGTATAGGCATTTAGCACAAAAACACGAGAACGCGAGAACGCGAGATTGCGACATTGGTCAAGTGTCGCGATCTCGCGTTCTCGCGTTGTCGTGTTTTTGAAAATAGTTACATATAACTGTATACTAGGCAATTAGCACAAAAACACGAGATCGCGAGAACGCGAGATTGCGACATTGGTCAAGTGTCGCGATCTCGCGTTCTCGCGTTCTCGTGTTTTTGAAAATAGTTACATATAACTGTATAGGCATTTAGCACAAAAACACGAGATCGCGAGAACGCGAGATTGCGACATTGGTCAAGTGTCGCGATCTCGCGTTCTCGCGTTCTCGTGTTTTTGAAAATAGTTACATATAACTGTATAGGCAATTAGCACAAAAACACGAGAACGCGAGAACGCGAGATTGCGACATTGGTCAAGTGTCGCGATCTCGCGTTCTCGCGTTCTCGTGTTTTTGAAAATAGTTACATATAACTGTATAGGCAATTAGCACAAAAACACAAGATCGCGAGAACGCGAGATTGCGACATTGGTCAAGTGTCGCGATCTCGCGTTCTCGCGTTCTCGTGTTTTTGAAAATAGTTACATATAACTGTATAGGCATTTAGCACAAAAACACGAGAACGCGAGAACGCGAGATTGCGACATTGGTCAAGTGTCGCGATCTCGCGTTCTCGTGTTTTTGAAAATAGTTACATATAACTGTATACTAGGCAATTAGCACAAAAACACGAGATCGCGAGAACGCGAGATTGCGACATTGGTCAAGTGTCGCGATCTCGCGTTCTCGCGTTCTTGTGTTTTTGAAAAGAGTTACATATAACTGTATACTAGGCAATTAGCACAAAAACACGAGATCGCGAGAACGCGAGATTGCGACATTGGTCAAGTGTCGCGATCTCGCGTTCTCGCGTTCTCGTGTTTTTGAAAATAGTTACATATAACTGTATAGGCAATTAGCACAAAAACACGAGAACGCGAGAACGCGAGATTGCGACATTGGTCAAGTGTCGCGATCTCGCGTTCTCGCGTTCTCGTGTTTTTGAAAATAGTTACATATAACTGTATACTAGGCAATTAGCACAAAAACACGAGATCGCGAGAACGCGAGATTGCGACATTGGTCAAGTGTCGCGATCTCGCGTTCTCGCGTTCTCGTGTTTTTGAAAATAGTTACATATAACTGTATAGGCAATTAGCACAAAAACACAAGATCGCGAGAACGCGAGATTGCGACATTGGTCAAGTGTC
This sequence comes from Haliotis cracherodii, assembly GCF_022045235.1. Taxonomy (NCBI): domain Eukaryota; kingdom Metazoa; phylum Mollusca; class Gastropoda; order Lepetellida; family Haliotidae; genus Haliotis; species Haliotis cracherodii. The sequence continues at coordinate 7,127,947 of NW_027266275.1, forward strand.
GCGATCTCGCGTTCTCGCGTTCTCGTGTTTTTGAAAATAGTTACATATAACTGTATACTAGGCAATTAGCACAAAAACACGAGAACGCGAGAACGCGAGATTGCGACATTGGTCAAGTGTCGCGATCTCGCGTTCTCGCGTTCTCGTGTTTTTGAAAATAGTTACATATAACTGTATACTAGGCAATTAGCACAAAAACACGAGATCGCGAGAACGCGAGATTGCGACATTGGTCAAGTGTCGCGATCTCGCGTTCTCGCGTTCTCGTGTTTTTGAAAATAGTTACATATAACTGTATAGGCAATTAGCACAAAAACACGAGATCGCGAGAACGCGAGATTGCGACATTGGTCAAGTGTCGCGATCTCGCGTTCTCGCGTTCTCGTGTTTTTGAAAATAGTTACATATAACTGTATAGGCATTTAGCACAAAAACACGAGAACGCGAGAACGCGAGATTGCGACATTGGTCAAGTGTCGCGATCTCGCGTTCTCGCGTTGTCGTGTTTTTGAAAATAGTTACATATAACTGTATAGGCAATTAGCACAAAAACACGAGATCGCGAGAACGCGAGATTGCGACATTGGTCAAGTGTCGCGATCTCGCGTTCTCGCGTTCTCGTGTTTTTGAAAAGAGTTACATATAACTGTATACTAGGCAATTAGCACAAAAACACGAGAACGCGAGATTGCGACATTGGTCAAGTGTCGCGATCTCGCGTTCTCGCGTTCTCGTGTTTTTGAAAATAGTTACATATAACTGTATAGGCAATTAGCACAAAAACACGAGAACGCGAGAACGCGAGATTGCGACATTGGTCAAGTGTCGCAATCTCGCGTTCTCGTGTTTTTGTGCTTATTGTCTATACAGTTAAATGTAACTATTTTGTAAGGTAATTCGTCACGGTAAACTCGGGGCGGTGGGGTAGCCTAGTGTTAAAGCATTCGCACGTCACGCCGAAGACCCGGTTTCGATTCCCGACATGGGTACAATGTTTGAAGACCATTTATAGTGTCCTCCGCCGTGATATTGGTGGAATATTGCTAAAAGCGGCGTAAAACCAAACTCACTCACTCACGGTAAACTCGCGTGCAGCGGAGTGAACTGAGGTGCGCACGAACCATTGTATCCAAAATCTTATTACTGTCTGCAAACTGAAAACGTTGGAAGAATGATGTTGGATGATGAATAAAATCTCACGCTCGTGTCTTTTAACATCAAAACGACGGGATGAACCACAACGTTCATAGAAATTTGTGCTTTGCAAATTAATGAAGTTTATTTCAAAATGGCTGCTCAAAATCACGTGACTTTTGACAATGTCAGAATGCAAATGTTCCAAGTCTTTTGATTATACAGAAATTTTATGTAGACTGGTAACATAATAAAGTCAAGAACACTCTCCGTTTCTTGCCTGTGAACTGACTGAATTTGACAAATATTGTCTAACAACTAACAGTCAAATAACCAGCATGGATGCCTAAAGGTATTTTTCAGAAAGATTTTGTTTGTTTGTTTGTTGTTAACGCCGCACTCAGCAATATTCCAGCTATATGACGGCGGTCTGACATCAAATATATCAACACTCGTTAGGGTGGCCCAGTCGTCTGAGGCGCCGCGATTCTCTGTGCAGAGTTGCGTCAGTTGGGCACGCCCGGAACCTATGATTGTGGGTTCGAATCCCGGTTCGCCGTTCTCGTGGGCTTCATCGAAGATGTAAACGTCTGAGACCTGCATCACTTCGGGCTTTCCTCTCATATTAAGCTGACACGTTGTGATGTAACTGGAATACTGTTTAAAGCGGTGTTAAACCCAACTCTCTCACTTACTCTATAGATGACCACACGTTTAATCGCTAAAATCATTGAAGAACGAAGCGGGGTGTGTTATACGATTAATCATGACCTCATTTCTGATGATTTGATTGTGATCATGTAATTTAATATCGCAGAGAGTTTGATGACGTTAATTGTGAGATGGAAGAGACCGTCAGCTTGCTCTATATAGACACTCATTTTCGATGTAAAGGCGGTTGCATGAAGACGATAAACATCCCAGTGTCACCCACTGGATATGGGTAATTTACATGTTTGTCGTGTCTCGAAATATGAATTGTAAATAGTGTATCGTGCCAAATATATGTGAGTTACTGAATAAATACAGCAGTTTCAAGAAAATGGTAATTGTATTTATAATGTTAAGTGTGTTTTACAACATGGACCAGGTTTATATTGTATCTTATGAGTGATGTCGGGATCGAGTTATCGCCCTTGATGAATTGTTTGTTCATTATAGGGTTAATATAATGATTTTGTATATCATTGATTAGTAAGTTCATGTTTATGTACAGAATATAGACGTATGTTTATATGTAACGAATGAATGAAACCTATGCAGTATTGTCTTTATAATGTTATTGTTTTGTACATTAAAGGATGTCATTATCTACTCTGGCAATAAACACTCACACCCGAAGTCTATGTTTGAAATTGTATTTTCCATCACAATCCCCGGTTACAATATGAAAATATGAAAGTTAATTTTGTATTACAAATTGGTCTATGAGAATTTTGCCTTTCATGAATATGCTAGCCGTGTATAAAATTGCCTCATGGAGAAACTCACTGGGTTGTGATTATTTCTGTAACTGTAGTACTGCTGATGCGACTTTAAGCAATATTACTCACTCACTGACGGTAATAGTTTTGTTTCCAGCTTTCAGACACATTAATATTTTCACTATCATTGGACATTCATGCACACAATTTCTTTTGTAAAATATATTGAGTATGTTGAGGGTTTTATTATAAAGTACATAGGAAACTGTAACCACGGGAGATGACTCAGACTTTGTGTATGTAAATTACATAGCATTTCCAAGCTCAAGTCATAAGTTTGCGAAATGCTACTTGGAGAATGAAGAGCATGAAAGAAGCATGACCATAGGACTACTAACGTGCGCATGCGCTTGACCTTATGATATTACACATGCGCACGGACAGCGTCTAAAACGCGAGAACACGAGAACGCGAGATCGCGAGAAAATGAAATGTCGCATTCTCGCGTTCTCGCGATTTCGTGTTTTTGTGGCCTAATTTGACAAGTCGAGATTGCGAGATTGCGAGATTTTGCATTATGTTCAAATGTCGCATTCTCGCGTTGTCGACTTTTGACAAAAATGGCTATGTACCAAAAACACGAGAATGCGAGATCGCGAGAACGCGAGATTTTGGCCAAATCTCGCGTTCTCGCGATCTCGCATTCTCGTGTTTTTGGCATATTTACCTCGTTTCCAAAGGTCGAGATCGCGAGAATGCGAGATCGCGAGAATGTCCCTTACAGTATTCCATAATATACCACTTGTTTGAGGAACCTTGCAGCAGAGATCCTCCACACACGAACACACCTCGATACTTCAAAGCAACCTTTGGTGTAAGAAACGTGTTAGAAAACATGATGAAATTATTGTATGTATTAGAAAACACCTATGCCATAGTCCTGTATCCGTGAACCCTTAAAACGCAGATTACCATCAACAAACGGATAATTGGTCGTTGAACAGTTTCTTTTCTTGACACAAAATAGATTTTCGCATTATTATATAATAATAGTCTGGCATTCTGGCAAACTTGCAAGTCTAATGGTTTCATTTATCGTACATGACCTCTGTGCAAAAATGATACAGGCAAAACAAGTTCCATTTTTAATATAAAATGATTAAGACTTATAATGTTTAATGTTATTCGTCTTTGACGGTTTCTAAAGTCCAAGACAAAATAAGGCAGGAAGCACATCGAATCTATTGATTACATTTTTACATCCAGCATGTTTTTATGTCATGTTTCGTTCAGGGTTTTTAATGCGATATCTCTTCCACCGTTGTTTTAAAGCAGTGTCGTTTCCAGCGTGTTTTAATGCAGTGTCGTTTCCAGCGTGTTTTAATGCAGAGTCGTTTCCAGCGTGTTTTACTGTAATCGGTTGTTTCCAGCGTGTTTTACTGTAATCAGTTGTTTCCAGCGTGTTTTACTGTAATCGCTTGTTTCCAGCGTGTTTTACTGTAATCAGTTGTTTCCAGCGTGTTTTACTGTAATCGCTTGTTTCCAGGGTGTTTTACTGTAATCAGTTGTTTCCAGCGTGTTTTACTGTAATCCCTTGCTTCCAGCGTGTTTTACTGTAATCGGTTTATTCCAGCGTGTTTTACTGTAATCGCTTGTTTCCAGGGTGTTTTACTGCAATCGGTTGTGTCCAGTGTGTTTTACTGTAATCGGTTGTCTCAAGTGTGTTTTAATGCAATCGTTTGTTTAAATCAAGAGTTCTCCTCTGTACAGGTATGTACATGTTTAAATTACCGGCCCCTTTTCACCCATGAAGATCCGGGTTAGAATTTGTTTTCAGCAACCCATGCTTGCTGTAAAAGGCGACCAACGAGATCGGGTTGTCAGGCTCGCCGACTTGGTTGATGCATGTCATGCTCAATCACTGTTATAAAATCAATCTTTGCTGGAAATGTAGTTTTTTTCAAGGCCGGACCACACCGAAGAGGCACTGCTCAGGACGTCGTCATAAAACATATGTCGTCACTGTTTTTAGCAACCGAGTCTGACGCAGCCCGTGGACATTCGAGTTTGGCGATCAATTTAAAAGTGATTTTGTGCTACGGGCGAAAAACACGACGTGGATAATATCACGGATTCAGGATCTAACATTTCTATTTGTGTTCTTCAATGGAGATGTCATCCTTTATAGGTTTTACGACCACCTCTGAACTGTTCATTTTCGTGGTCTGAGTGTTTTCTGTTAAGTTAAAATTTCAAAATTTTGTTTATTACAAATATAAAAAGAGAAATTTTCATCTAATAACAAAACATTTTGAAGAGAATAACAAGCGTCAAGAAGCGATATTACCCCATAAATGACCATCTGTCGTAATTTTGCGGAACTAATGTGAAAAGGCAATCCTCAGTTTATGTGAGGGATAGACACTGAAGTGTGTAATACACTTGATAATGGAGGGTGTATTAATACTGATAATGTAATCTATTCAATACCAGGTATGATGTTGAGATTGTTTTACAAGTTATGAGACATGACCAGTAACACCTGGTACCGTCATTATTGTGTGCTTACCTCGTGAGTAGTATTAAGTTTCGCCTACGTTTTCAATTTCTGGTATGTCTTGGTATGCGTGGTTCTTAATAAGCATCGTGGTCGTTGAACCAAATCAGTGTGCAAGGGAGATTCCGTCAGGGACAGCAACTAAAATGGGGGCTGCAATCCGTACATTATATCAGATTGGTAAAACTGTATGTTCACCTGTAATGGTTTATAATAAGCCAACAAAGTACGATATCAGCGGGAAACAGAAAATCTGACTTTCCAGTCAGCACCCGTGGTTAACGTCTAGGATATGCATAGCTTTGGGCTTTCATCTCACTAAGTAACTCGCTGTTACTTAGCTTTGCTGTTATCTTGTTCAAGACATTGTACATTGTTCCAAGTAAAGAATCCAAAATAAAACATCAACACCAGAGAATATGAATACACAATGCCATCTAGAAAGTGGTCAAATGTAACAAATGTTATATTTGGGATATCATTTGGGACGGGACTCAACCCCCCAAAAGTACAAAATCTGTACTTTACTAAGAAAGTGTTATCCCAAATATAACATTTGTTACCAGAGAATAGCCAGTTTAAATAAAACAACGTCGAAACAAGATTCTAATAAGATTTGAAGACAGCCGAAACGTGTAATAAGGGTAAAAAAATTATACATTCGACATGTCAGACATGCACGCCGAAAAGATTTACCACACAAATGCCACGACTGACATCCGAAAATGCGAATGGGCCCTTGGTATGATACAGATGGGAGTTACCAATGCCATGCCCACAATGCTAGAACATTTTGTTGTTTCTGCTGTAACTAAACTGATGCAACGTTAAAGACAGACAGGGCAGACGTGTTTACCGCTGCCGAAGGGGAGAGCAAACGGCGGCATGTTGCGTTCAGGAGGTCGTGCCGTATGGTGGATGGGGTGTAATGGTGTGGGGAGGAATTTGTGGGCAGGAGGTGACACCACTGGTCATCATTAACGGAAATTTGACAGCCCAGCGTTACATGGATGACAATCTTCGTACGATTGTCCAACCTTTTCTATAATAGCTGCCACGTGACAAGCATTGACAAACATGACAACACCTGACTCCATACAGCCCGATCGTACAGAACGTCCTTACATCCAACAACGTCAACGTGTTGCCGTGGCCTGCAGCTCCCCAGACATGTCCCCCATAGAACACCCATTGCATGTCATGAATTGTTGTTTCCGACATCAACCACATCCTCCAGTTATTTAGCCAACCGACGCATCTCACGTCAAGTCATCAGACGACTGACATTTTCTGTGCGCCGGAGAGTTTTGGCGTGTCTTGTAGCAGGGAGTGGCTATTAATTACATGAGGGCCAATGCAATAACGAATCTACCCTGGCCAGGAATGAGCCCAGATTTGAACCCCCTTGAACATATTTGGGATATTCTGGGGCGGTGCATACAGGCACGAGATCCTCCTGTACACGATTTACGTCAATTGGAAGCAGCATTGCATCAGGAGTGGTTGTTGTTGACCCATCAACACATCCAACGTCTGACTGGAGGCATGAGACGTAGGTTGTAATGTGTCATCTGGGCACGTGGTAGTTATAACCGCCATTGATCTATTTCACCTGTCCTGTCATGTAGAGACTTTAAGGAACATTTTCACATGAAACATCAAACGTAGCTCGTTTACTTAATCTTGCAGCTCCATACATTTTTTAGGTATTGTCTAAGGTCAAAAACAGTACCTGTGTTACCATGATGTTTTTGTTTGTAAATTTCAATCACAACTCACCAATATCTTCTTTATTTGTTGTCAAATGTTTGTTCTATCCGATGACATTGGTATCGCCCAGCTCCTGTGGTGAGTCATCCCGTGCCATGATTCTTTGCCATTTGTCATGGTTTAGAAATAGGGGTGTGCTTAACTTTTTTCTTCGTGTATATTTTGATACGAGATGCATAATCAGAAAGGAATGGAAGGGGGTTTATTGCCTTCAAAATCAGTATTAATTTCAATAAAATGAATATTTGTGCATTCGCTTATGGGTTAACGGGGCTTTACGCTGATATTAGCAAAGTCAATAACAGTCCAGCTGTGTTACAATGGCATTCATTTACTCGTATATATATGACACATAATAAAAATTTTGCCCAGATGTAAATGACAAGTGATGGGGCCACGTGATAGCAATGAGATTCTTCAACAATCATCATTGAGTCAGAATGTCTGATCACATCAACAAGTACGACTATGTCCGCTTCTCTGTTGCTGATATGCACGGAAGATCAAGAGGAAGAGTTGTACCCGCAAGACACGTGAAGCGATATTTGAAGATGGGGGTCACACTTTTCGCAGGTAAAACCACTAATTATTACAGCAGTAAATGGAAGTATATATATCAAAATATTTACAAAATGCTAGTATTATGATCGATAATCAGATCAAATAACGTATTATCGAGAAGTAAGGAATTGCAAGATCTACCGCCACATATTATTGCCCGCCACAAAGGTTTCGGTTCTGTCCGTTTTGCTTCAACCACTTGTACATGGATGACATTTCGCATTAATCATAGAGGGATGAATGTGCAATCTCATTAAAATTAGATCTTTACTCTCATCTCACAGAGTGGAGATCTGATGATACCTCCATAGAAGATCGTGTCAGATGAACCCTGAGCGAACTTTGATTTCTAAACGAAGGATGCGGTTCTTTAGCTAATCAGATTTCAGATTTTCAAAAACATCCGACTTTATTTCTTTACCACCTCCATTCGATATTTTTTTATTTAACAAGGAAGCCAGCAGAGAGGACACGTATATCTTGGAGGGTGCTCCCTTCTGGGTTTAGATGTCATGGCGTTCAGAAGCGACAGGCTGTATTAAATGTCCACAACAATATAGTGGCATCTAAATACATGTAGTCCTTTCAGTTCATTTACGTTTTTCCGGTCGTTTGCCGCCACGCCACCCACATTTAAAAGTCTGCTAATGTCCATTACTCATTCGTTCTTGTTCAAAATGCCATCACATTTGGCATGTGTAGTGAGTAGTGGGGCTAAATATATACGTTCTCTTTTGACCTTGTTTTGACCATGCTCCAGACGTGTTTTTATCGCAAGCTACTTCTTTCAGTTGCCTTATCCTTCGACCTCAACAATGAAGATACAATCATTCCATCACCTTTGCTAAAGGATGGCAGGCAGCCGAAGGTCTATGCACGCCCTGACCTCAACACATTGTATTATGTGTCCTGGTCTGGAATAGATAATGTCTTGGTAGCCGAGGTTATCTGCGAGAGCTATTGGTTAAAGGACGGGTCGGCACATCAAGCATGTCCTCGATACGTTGCTAGACAGCAACTAGAAAGGTTGACCAATAGTGGATATAGTTTTTTTTCTGGATTCGAACTTGAGTTTACACTGACAAAAGTTGATAATACATTATCTCTGCAAAAAGGCTACGGGAGTCAAAGGTTCGTCAGCAAGCACAGCGACTTCCTCTTTTACTTTGATAAGCATATGTCCCAAGCAGGGGTTGATATAGATTCTTTTCATTCTGAATATGCGGGAAGTTCTATAGAAATGGTAATAAGGCCGTATGATGATATCAAAAGTGCTGATTCTTGTGTTGTCCTAAAGAATGGAATTCTAGAAATGGGGGATAAGAAAAGTTATAGAATCAGTTTCGACGCCAAGCAAGAAAGCGGAACAGTTGGTATGCACTTCAACCATTCTCTATGGTCTCTTTCCAAGGGCATCAATATCTTCCACAATCCCGATGGACTACATGGTCTTAGCACTTTGGGGAAACACTGGTTGGGGGGACTGATGAAACATGCCAAAGCTCTGACTGCCCTCTGGTGCCCAACTGCCAACTGTTACGATCGCTTGCACGAACCGGATCGTCCTGGGCTTATCTTCTGGAGCAATGATATAGGCGCTGCTTGCTTCAAAGTCAAGTCTTTGGAAACTGGAACATATCTGGAAAATCGCATTCCTAGTGGAATGAGCAACCCCTACATCACTCTGGCGGCAACCATAGCTGCAGGTCTTGATGGGATTGTAAAGAAGCTGGAATGTCCGCCTGTAGATCAATCATCTTCTTGTGCCCTTCCATGTACTCTGTCAGAGGCTATTAAGGAGCTTCAGGGAGATACGGATATGGTAAATAGCCTCGGAAAAGAATTTATTGAATGGTTTGTGTGTACCATTAAGACAGACATTGAATCTAATGTTGTTTAGCATAGGAGCATCACCGTCTACAACATGAGGAAGCTCGTTTTCGTCCCCAAGTGTGTCTACATGTCAAATACGAGTATATATTCAAACAAATGTGTATCAAATGATCGACGACTGTGGTGACAAAAGGAATATTATAATTGTAATCAAACCACAAATGTATACGAAATCATTGCTGAGTGGTTTTGTGTCATTTGTCAAAAAGAGGGTATCATTATTCTTAGATTTATTGACAGAGCTACATGTAGTATCTGAAATATTGACTGGAATAGCTATATATGTCAGCAAGATAACAGGACATTTTAAAGGTATTGGAGATATTCTAATAGAACTTAGCATGACGTCAAAAACTTTGAAAAGTTGACTTTTAGAAGAATAAAATAAGATCACTTACAATTTTTAAAGATTTTAGAACTACATGTTTACTGGATTTATGACCAAAGGGCCGCTTGCACATTATTGTACGTCAATAGCAGGATAATATCTCATCCTGGGGGTCTATGTCGCTGGTACCGCCTCCATGGTTTAGTGGATAAAACGTCTGCCAGGAGAGTGGAAGGTCGTGGGTTCGAACCCCGGCCTCGTCATACCAAAAGACGTTAAAATGGTAATTGCTGTTACCCAGCCTGGCGCACGGCATTAAGGGACAATGTGTGAGCCACACACATACGTACATGCACATCACTATATTAGTGCAACAATCTTGAACGCGACGTTAAAGCCCAAACCACGTCACCTCACCATAGAGCTGCTGAGTGAGCTCACATATGTAAACTATATCTGACGACCAAAACATACTTTACCATAGCTTTAAATTACTCCAGATTAAAAAAATAAAAGATAGAAGAATGACTGTTGTCCAAATTGAGATGGGATAGCACAAACAAGTTTTCAACGTAATGGACAAAGGGCATACACACCCAAAAATCGCCCAAGTTTAATGACACGTCGCATTAATAGCGTGTATGACCACTCCCTGCTACAAGACACGTCAAAACTCTGCGGCGCACAGATAAAGTCAGTCGTCTGATGACTTGACGTGGGATACGTTAGTTGGCTAAATAACTGGAGGATGTGGAAACAACGATTCATGACATGCCAGGCTTGTTCTATGGGGGACATGTCTGGGGAGCTGCAGGCCATGGCAACACGTTGACGTTGTTGGATGTAAGGACGTTCTGTACGATCGGGCTGTATTGAGTCAGGTGTTGTCATGTTTGTCAATGCTTGTCACGTGGCAGCTATTGTAGAAATGGTAGGGCATTCGTACGAAGATTGTCATCCATGTAACGCTGAGCTGTCAAATTTCCGTTAATGATGCCCACAAATTCCTCCCCACACCATTACACCCCATCCACCATACGGCACGACCTCCTGAACGCAACATGCCGCCGTTTGCTCTCCCCTTCGGCGGCGGTAAACACATCTGCCCTGTCTGTCTTTAACGTTGCATCAGTTTAGTTACAGCAGAAACAACAAAATGTTCTAGAATTGTGGGCATGACATGGGTAGGTCCCATCTGTATCATACCCAGGGCCCGTTTGCGTTGTTCGGGTGTCAGTCGTGGCATTTGCGTGGTTGTTCTTTCCAGCGTGAGTGTCTGACATGTCGAATGTATTATTTATTTACCCTTATTGCACGTTTCGGCTGTCTTCAAATCTTGTTGGAATCTTGTTTCGACGTTGTTTTATTAAAACTGGCTATTCTCTAGTGTTGATGTTTTATTTTGGATTCTGTAGTTGGAACAATGCACAATGTCTTGAACAAGATAACAGCAAATCTAAGTAACAGCAAGTTACTTAGTGAGATGAAAGCCCAAAGCTATGCATATCCTAGACGTTAACCACGGGTGCTGACTGGAAAGTCAGATTTTCTGTTTCCCGCTGATATCGTACTTTGTTGGCTTATAATAAACCATTACAGGTAAACATAGTTTACCAGTCTGATATAATGTACGGATTGCAGCCCCTATTTTAGTTGTTGTCCCTGACGGAATCTCCTTTGCTCACTGATTTGGTTCAACGACCACGATGCTTATTAAGAACCACGCGAAAATATCTCCTTTCACCCTTCATTCGATGAGAGAAACATGATATTTCACTCGACACATGCTATGACCCATTCGGCCCCATACCTTCATTTAGACTCAAGATTGACTGACATGACGCTAAAATAGTCTGCACAATCAAATTAAACTGAAAGTGCTCTTTCATGAGCCGCGATATCATCAGTACTCCAGCAACCTTGTTGCAGGACGCGTCTAAGACAACTGGGAACACCTTCACAGGAACCCACCCACAGGAACGGAATGGCGAATGAATTCCATGCTCTCTCACATTGTACCCATTCCAATTACTACAGGAAAGTGTACCTATCACGCCTGTATCGAAACTAACATTCATTATTTTAATCATCTGTTTTAAGAACACTTTGTGTTTTATTTTAACTGTACACAAAACACAACGTTTTCTTAAAACGCTGGTTTTTGAAATTTAACTAAACAGAAAACATTCAGACCACGAAAATGAACAGTTCAGAGGTGGCCGTAAAACCTATAAAGGATGACATCTCAGTTGGAGAACACAAATAGAAATGGTAGATCCTGAATCCGTGATATTATCCCCGTCGTGAAAGTACAGCCAGTAGCACAAAATCCCTTTTTAATTGATCGCCAAACTCGAATGTCCACGGCATTACACAATAGTGGCAGAACAATATTTAATGCCAGTGCTACTACAATGACAGTATAAAATGTTATAGCAGTGATAATGGCTCTGATGTTAGTGATAATAATTTTCACATATCAGCAGATTTTGTCAAACTTCCGAAATAGCCGTAGGCTGGATTTCTAGAGTGAAAACAATGATCGTCACACATCCGCTGGTCTTGATGTAATGTGAGATAAGGGAGGCATGCCGCTGCCCCCTTTATAGTCTAAATACTTTGTATAAGGTTCTATACAGTGCTGGATTAGTCTAGCTGTTAAAGAACGTACCAGATTACACTTGACTCCAATAGAACTGCTTACATTAGATAGCAGTTCATTCCTGGCAACTAACAATTGTCAAAACAATGCTACGAACTTCTACTGAAACTAAACAGAAACAATGTAGGACAATGTAAACGTTGTTTAAACATAAATTACACTGCCATATAACAATATATTACGTTCAAACGTCTTTCAGATTAGTAACATAAGTAGTCAGATTTGTTAAATAGATTATAATTGGAAAAGGTCACTGAAGCTGACGTAAAATTTCATTTAGATATGTTCTGGCAAATCACTTGCAAGGAAAAATGGCTCCCTCTAATTATTGTCGTGAAATTAGATGAAAATGTAGGCATTCAAGGCTACTTAACAATGTAATTGTTATATTTCATAAAAAGACTCCGTGTATACAAGCGGAATCGTCTACTAGGTCGTAATTTACAATTTGCACGTGCACATAGATATGCTACAAACAGGAATGGTGCAAAACCAAGTTGCCAGACATTTTAATTTTCATCGAAACAGAATATCACCTCTTTGGAGACGTTATCTACAACAGGGAAACACTCATGACTTGCCGCGGTCCGGTCGTCCACATGTGGCGTCACCTCAAGATAATTATATTGTACAATAAATGTACTTTTCTAACGCGTCAATTCAATGCACTGGTACATGCTCACAGAGCTGAAAAAACGAAGAACAGAAACTTTAACTCAGGAATAGTAGGTAGCGAAAATATGTGTTTTAAATTTCGAACAACAAGTGACAAAGCTGATTTGATGTGTGTTGCTGTATTTAGGAATTTGTTTTTAATTTTGAGAGATATTTCTTACTAATACCAGATGGAATGTCACAGGAATCAAGTAGAGAAATCACTAGTGACTGGTCAAGGGCACGTGCTGCAGCTGTCGTGTTCAGCTTCCTGATGCCGCCAGTGGCACGAAAATGTTAGTACTACTACCTACTAAAGTACCTACTAAGTAACCGAGGTACCTTCTAAGTTACTATGGTACCTTTTAAGTTACTAAGGTACCTACTAAGTTACTAAGGTACCTACTACGTTACTAAGGTACCTACTAAGTTACTAAGGTACCTTCTAAGTTACTGAGGTACATGTACCTACTAAGTTACTAAGGTACATACTAAATTCTTAAGGTACCTACTAAATTCATAAGGTACCTACTAAGTTACTAAGGTACCTTCAAGTTACTGAGGTACCTACTAAGTTACTAAGGTGCCTACTAAGTTACTAAGGTACCTACTAAGTTACTAAGGTACCTACTAAGTAACTAAGGTACCTTCTACGTTCCTAAGGTACCTACTAAGTTACTAAGGTATATACTAAGTTATTAAGGTAACTACTAAGTTACTAAGGTACCTACTAAGTTACTAAGGTACCTACTAAGTTACTAAGGTAACTACTAAGTTACTTAGGTACCCACTAAGTTGCCTGACTTGTTGTTCCATGGTAAGCTTAGAATCAATATGGACTCCTAGGTCTTCAACGTGAGCTTACATTTTAATCTGTGCATCCTCAACAGTGAAAGTCTTGTAATCAAATTGACTGAGATGGTGTTCTCTGCCAACTACCATGATTTCAGTTTTCTCAGCATTGAGCTGCAGCATAATGCTTGACATCACATTCTTGATGCATTTTGTACAGTCTGTGGTACGTTGGAATGACCCCAGATGATTGCCTTTGTCAAAGGTGTCGTTAGCTGAGTGTCATTGGCAAATGAATGCTGAGTGGTGTCATACTTGACAATGATGTCTGCCACACTTGTGGTATAAACGATGAACAGCACTGGTCCCAAGATTGATCCTTGAGGGACACCATAGTGTAGGATGGGGCTGCAGGGATCGCGTGTCTTAGATCATGACTGACATGACTTCTTCCCCGCAAGGAGGACTGGAACAACATGTGCAATCTGTCAAGCAAAATATCGCGAACAATTGTATCTAGTGTAGAGGAGAATTTAAGTATAACCAGAGACGCCATCTTGCATTCATCTGCTGCACATCTGACATTGTTGATCACCTTCAGATCTGTTTCAATACTGTGATTTGACCTAAAAGAAGACTGGAATTTATCCAGAATTGAGTTCCTCGAGAGGTGGTCCCTGAGTCATTTACACCCACCTCTAGGGTTTGATACAGGCCGGCAATGTCGCAGCACATGGATCAAGGTTGCCCTTCTTGAGTAGAGTCATGTTTGATAGAATCCGGGAAAGTGCAACTTTTTAAACTTGTGTTAAATATATTGGTGATCACAGATAGGAGTTCAAGTATTTAAGTAATAAACCTGTCGGGATTGGATCAGCGACAAACGTTGTCGGTTAAAATTCATGAATGATATCCAGAATTTCTTTTTCACCGAAAGGGCTTAACTCTGACAACACATCTCCAAGGAAAGATTGTGTATGGCCAACACCATCCCTCTGATCAGGGTCAGATCTCAAACCAGATCGAATCCCCTCAATCTTAGAAAGAAAGAAGGTGTTAAAGGATTCGGCGAGTTCCTTATGATCATCCGCTGATGACATTTTAGCGTCTGGTTTCTTGCCTAGCAGCTTGTTGATAAACCTTTGCATTTTACGTGGGTTATATTTACTTCCCGCAATTCTGGATTTGCAGTGAACCTTCTTTGCCTGACAGATGACCTTAAGCCTGTTGTTTCTTGTTTCTTGCAGTAAATGTACCTATGAACTTCAAGACGTGTCACGTGCCATTTTCATTATGCTTAGCGCTTTTGCACAATATGCTGTTTACACAATGGAGAACAACACATTTAAACATGCCATTTCTGAAAGTCTAAAAGAGTTTTGTGAGATAGCTCGACAAGAGGATGGACGTGCCGAGGGGAGGTCACTGGTGTATGCTCAGAGATTTGTATGTCTGTACATCCATGATTATACATCACGTCGACATGTGGAAATTTTATGTGCATACCCATCAATAATATGAATATACCATACACTGGAGTTTAATTCTTGGAAATCCTCTTGGAAACGTTTGGAATACAAAAATACTGATCTTGTTCGTAAGCGTTCGTGATCGCTTCTAGAAAATCTACACTAATTTCAACATACCATGAAATATGTTTGTAAAATCCTTGTAAGCTATTTTAAAAATTTAACTGTCATGACCCGCAGAGAAACGATATCTCTCTTATCGACATTATGTCTTACATTTTCTTGTGTGAAGAGACAACTGCCTCGAGCTTTGGACATTATGCAGGGCAAAAGAACGTATACGCCCATGTTTCATGGCGGCTATAATGAAACAAACAAGAAAAGGTTACAAAGTATAGACAATCTATGGATAACAACTTATTTATTTACTGTCAAGGCTTTACACTAAATAATGAAGTTGTTATCCATAAATTGTCTCCACTTTGTCATCCGTCAAAACAATGCCTATCAAACAATTCAAGAAAAGGTTATTCGATGAGGATGGATTTGAAACGGGTATCACAGTTGTGTTTTGGACCTTAAGTTTGCAATGTTCCGCTGACTGATTTCAGCCAAGTAACGTTTTGGCCTATCCAATTTTCAAGTGTATACTTTCTTTTCCCAGCAATTTTTTTACATTTTTGGGAGAAGATGCTGCAAAAGGAACATCCTCGATTATACAGCGCATTATATTTCTATTCCAAAATGTTAAATATTTATCATCGGACAGGGGATATAATAAATAGATGAAATAATAAAAACATCTACCCCTTCCCCTTTCAAAATTCTCATTTGTGCCGCCGTTTTGGGACAGACGCCAAATAAAATTTATTTTCGGCAGATGATAGGGATCATTCGGCGTTGTTGTTTTACATTTCCCTACCTGTTGCACAATGTGAAGATCAAGGTCATTGTGCAGCTGGTTCAGAACGCAAACCAGATATTAAGCAATGTTAAGATGACGTAGGCATTTTCCAATTTTGCAAGTCATAAGCTTCATTCAAGGGTTGTATCAGCAGAAGGCCTGAAATGGCGTAGGTTTTAGTAGATACCAATGGCATGAGCAGATGAAGAGATGATGTTCGCTGCGCATGCTTAACTCATGTAGGTAACCCTATATGTTTGTTTGTTTTTTATATGTCTCAGTATACAATATTTAAGCTGGTTCACGATGGCCTGTAAAACACTGAGACTTGACGAGGCAAACCAGTGTTTAATATTATATAAGATCTAAAATTACGCTTGAGACGAATTATCCAACCAAACAGATTCCATTTAGCGTAAAAGGCAAAATAGCCGTAAACTTATGTAAATGGATCACTGAAAATTATGGATGAAACGCGCTGTTCTCGTAGCACCCCCCAATCACACAATTTATATAACCTGTAAAGATCCGAGTAGAACATAGGTCCCCAGCAACCCATGCTTGCCAAAAGAGGCGTCTGTGCTTGTCGTAAGAGGCGAATAACGGGATCGGGTGGTCAGGCTCGCTGACTTTGTTGATGCATGTCATCGTATCCCAATTACGTGGATCGATGCTCATGATGTTAATCACTGGATTGTCTGGTCCAGACTCGATTATTAAAGACCACCGGGACCGCCTCCGTGATCTAGAGGTAGAGCGTCCGCCCGGAGAGCGGAAGGCCCGGGGTTCGATCCCCGGCCGCGTCATACCAAAAGAAGTTAAAGATGGTACTTGTTGTTACCCTGGCTGGCGCTCGGCATTAAGGGGCCAAAACAAGGACTGGTCGGCTCGGAGTCAGTATACTGTGTCTGAGTGGGGTTATTCATGTTAAACTGCGGTATGGTATCATGTGCTAGCACTATAAATCGGCATCAGTCGGGACTAGTACAAGCAGCCACACACACACGTGCATGTAAGTGCCATAATCTTGGACGCGACGTTAAACCCAATTTCACCTCACCTCACCTAAAGGCCGTCGGCAGTCATAATGCTGGAATATTACCGAGTACTGAGTTACAAAACAAACAAATAAACACAATTTATATGACAAACTAAATTTTGTATTTTTCTTTCCTATCGCCGCACAGCAATACTCCTGTCTTGTAACGCCGCTCCCAAAACTTTCGCCGAGAGATACCAGAAGACTAATGTCCATACAACTAGAACACATGTCTGTTGGCATGACGATCTCACGTCTTTGTCACCAAATAACAACAGTGTCTACAGGGATTGGTTGGATGGGTGACAAACAGTTGGTGCCATGTATTTTTGTACAAGAGGTCATCTCGGGATTATCACAGATAACGCAGCCTGGTGCCTTCATTGCTAAAGGTGGATATATTATATCAACATCAACCAGAACGTAATCTGAAAGCAAGACGGGTGTGAATAAAGTTTATCTGCCGCAACCCGTATTATTGTTGACTACATATTGATACTTCTGATTTACACTGGGTGCGATATCTATGGAAGTATACATGTCAACGTCATGAAGGACATATCTGAATCCATATTTTACAGTAAACTTCGTTTATGACAAACACGCTTATAACGAACTGACTGATATAACGAACTGTATTTTGGTCCCGTCAATTTTCTGTATATATGCTTATAACGAACTACGGTTACAACGAACTAAAAGTAGTGATCCCTTTGAGTTCGATATAACCGTAGTTAACTGTATATCAATTTAAGTAGTTGGTTATAACTGAAGGATGAGTGCACTTTAAAATAACTTTAGTAGAATACCTTAACCGTTAAGAGTGAGTTAGTGTGTATTTACGTCGATTTTAACATTCCAGCTAAAATATCTCGGCTGGGACACCAGAAATGAGCTTCACACATTGTACCAATTATGGGAATCGAACCCAGGTCTTCTGCGTGACGAACGAACGTTTTACCCATTAGGCTACCCCACTGCCATCTTAACCGTAAAGAAAGAAAGAACGAAACAGTATGTGTTATCTGTAAGTCCATGCCTTCATTGCGTGGGTATGTCATGGGCATCTATCAAATTAGGTTACACAGCAGGTCAGGGGTTGTGGTATATATATGCACCTCATCAATTTGTCACGTAAT
The DNA here is from genome assembly GCF_022045235.1 of Haliotis cracherodii. Lineage (NCBI taxonomy): Eukaryota > Metazoa > Mollusca > Gastropoda > Lepetellida > Haliotidae > Haliotis > Haliotis cracherodii. The sequence goes on from NW_027266275.1 coordinate 7,146,273, forward strand.
ACGCGAGACAAATACTAAAATGAGGTTTCAAATCAAAATAACCATCTCTGATTAAAACAGCATATTTGACGGCCTAATCACCGCGGAACCCAATATATATATATATATATAAGTGTGGCGTTTGTTTGCTGGTTTGTTTGTTGTTTAACGCCGCACTCAGCAATAGTCCAGCTACATGCTTATGACGGCAGTCTGTAAATAATCGAGTCTGGACCAGACAATCCAGTGATTGATATCATGAACATCGACCCACGCAATTGGAATTGATGACATGCATCAAACCAAGTTACCGAGCCGTTAGTCGCCTCTTAGGACAAGCATAGGTTGCTGAGGACCTCTCCTAACCCGTATCTTCACGGGTATGGGGCGCTAGTAGCTCTGAGTAATGACATCGATAGCTCATGGTTGCGGCGCTGGTTCCTCGGAGTTGTGACACATTAATTTTGTGATGTTCCTTCACCATGCGCGGACATACAACCCACATTAACAAATCTCAACCCACATTGACAAATCTCATAACATGACATGACAGTATGACAGTGGGGCACATGTAACACTTGGCACGGGGATGGGGGGGGGGGGGGGGGGGGGTGGGGGGGGAAGAGGGTGATGTAACTAAATTTATATGATTTGTTTTTATTGTGACAGTAACTGTAGCAATTCCACAGAACGCTCTCTGTTTACGGCATGTATGTGATTCAGTTCAGATGAAGACAGAGTTGACTTGGGGAAATCTTTTATCAAAACAAGTGCTTGCTTGCACATGTAAGGTGAAGGTCAAGCAAATCTTGTACCAAATTCAAAAGTGTTCTCATAAAATACGTTTCAATCAAGTGGTGACCATGGGATCATTCAAGAGGCATACAGTTTAAGCCCAGACCCTGAAGATGTGTACCATGTGTCATTGACTTTCTGTGATTGCTGCTCTAATTATCAGGTAAACAAACCTTGAAACTCTTTACATGTACCGCAAGTGACTACTGTGTGGACAATTTATATTATTTAAATGGAAATATCATTGATAAAATCATGTCGATTAATAAATAGTATGGTACATTAATTGTCCAAATAATTCCAAGTTACAAAAACGAAAACCGGCGGTGACGTTCAAATTGCAACAAAACATTCCGTCTTCCGAAGGATTTGTTTATGCTGTGTGACGTCAGGCAATTCAACAAACAAACAAGCCATTATTCTTGTCGTAAGAGGCGACTAACGGGATCGGGTGGTCTAGCATAGTCGCCTTTTACGACAAGCATGGGTTGCTGAAGACCTATTCTACCCCGGATCTTCACGGGCCACAACAGTCAAGGCTTCTGTAAAGCTATTGTAGACATATATGGTTTTGATTTAACAGACGTGAAATTGTTTTTGTGAAATGTCATATTTAGCTCCCGTTGAGTTCGGATTTTGCAAAGAGTTGGGAAAATAACCCTATGCCTTGTCATCTTTCCTAAACTATAAATGTATTTCAGTTTTAAAATTATGACACCTCCCCACTACAACCACCTAATCCCAACAACCACCACCCCACCCTCCAAACCTCCAAAGGATACATTTTATTAATCAAAGTTTACTTAACCTTTATATTCGACCACAAACTCAACGATTTATCTAAAAACTTGGTAACCCAATAAATGTAAAAATGGGCCTTTGTTCTCGTCACTGACCCAGTGGTCACAATGTAAGAGTTGACACACCTGTCTGTAATCTGTCTCAGGTTTAATGTGCCCAAAAGCCGACCTCATTCGCGCCGCGTTTGCGTGGTGATACTCCTACTTTGACCTAGAGTGCATGAAGTTCGGGATTACAAAACAGCATGAATTCTATTATCTCTCAACGTTATATCAGGGGAATCAGGGTGTCCATTTGGTCATGACTGAGCTACTCGCTGTACAGAGTTGCGTCCCCCTACACTTCCAATATTCGCCCCGATTATACTCGTTGGTTTGCCATCACTAGTACTATAACCATGTTAATTGGGTGTTTAATTCTCAACAACCTGTGGCACGTAGAGTCTCTATTTGTTGGATCTGTAGAATGCAATTCTTATTAAGAGGAGGAAAACACGCATATGTTAAAATATAATACCATACATATTGTAGAATATAAATATTTAAGGCCAAAACAAAATATAATTGTTGTTTATAAACTGATCAGCAAACGGAATTATACCTCTCAGTTGATGTTATATTTTCAACTAAACTGTACTGTACTGGCGCTGTCAGCACTCAAATAATACTTCTACATGGTTTTATTATTATAAAATACAATTTGATTTAAAACTTTTTAATATTAAAAAAAATTCTCACAATTCCCAACTGGTGATAGGTATGTTAGATAACGTGCCTTTGAAAATCATTTTAACGTTGTTGATCTCGGAGCTGTCAGCACTCAAATAATACTTCTACATGGTTTTATTATTATAAAATACAATTTGATTTAAAAAAATTAAATATTAAAAAAAAATTCTCACAATTCCCAACTGGTGATAGGTATGTTAGATAACGTGCCTTTGAAAATCATTTTAACGTTGTTGATCTCGGCAAACATTTAAAACAATTGTAGCGTTTTAAGGCTAGGTGCTACTTTAGGTCTTAAATATTATCTCAATAAGTATATTCCCCTTATAGGCAATGTTTTACAGGAATTGTGAAAATCAGTCATAATCGATCTACCATAGATATTAAAAATTTCCCTGACATTTTTGCAGACATTATATATCCATGAGAACTGGGCAGATGGGTGTAGATATCAGATAAGCCAAACAATACCTTCTGATCAGAATCGATACTACAAAAGCCGCGGACAATCTACAGCTGGGTTCCGTGAACCAGGACAAATTAATTGTCAATCAGAACTTTCACCTTACATAAATTACCTTTTTTTATTTTCAATAACTTTATAACCTTATCGTATTCCTCGCCAGTGAGGAGTCACTTGTACCGACTCTGTTAACTTATTGTGGTAAACATAAAGATTTTAAGCATCAGAGGGACCAACCTTTGACTTGTTATGGACAAAAACACGTTACCTTTTCTTGAAATAAAATCACCGACATTACGTTACCGAGATAACTTAAGAATTCTATTTGACAAGAACAAAATGTTTTGATTCGACAGGTTTTGGAAAATCCATAAAACAAGCTGTAAAGTAAAAGTCTAACACTTATGCTAACACACAGTGAGTGATTCAGACATGAGAGTGTATATCTAAATATGATCTTTATAAGAGGATAGAATGCTGATAACGATTTAATTTTCTTGGTATTTTGCCCTTCAGGCAAGATAGAATCTGTTTCGGTGGATATTCTAGACTGGCTGTTCTTGCATTTTATATTTACGATATGACCGACTCAAATGATAAGACACCAGCATGGATGGTGCGTCACATTTGGTGTAAATGTTTTCCGGCTATATTCTTTACCATTCCTGTCTGTTCGGTCTTGAGGACTGATGGAATGATCTTGTTTGTTTTCAAAGTACGAGGTCTTTCCTTTGGGTACAACAAATCCACCACTACATTAATGCCATAGGCAATTGAAATTATTCGCGATTTCGCCATTCCGGTTTTTTTAAGCAGGAGACTTATTGGTTTGGGTTTTTTTGTGGGTTGTTTTGTTGATTTTTTCTTAAAATCTTTGGTTTCATTTGTATTTATTTTCCTCTATGTAATTCACATTAAAATAACCACGGTTGCGAAAAGATAGTTCCATTACGATGTTAACTACCAACCTTTCAAAATATTTCAAACATCATTTCCTTACTATATAGGTCCCCCACAACGTTCGCGATGAAATATATTGCCATTATAATGTAAAATGCATGAAATCACTTTATTATATACTAGCCACATAAAGATACTGTGCACGGAGAAAATATAGATATAAGGGCACACCGTCCATATATGAAATATAGGTTTGAACACAGAAATTATTGGAGACATTCAAACGCTCATGCACGTGCTATGCGATATGACGTCATTGATGGGGGCCTATGGACGTGCAATGTGTTACTGCACGTGCATCCTGTGCAGTTGTACACAGCATGTGCAACTCAAAATTCGCTGTCACTTTGGAAAGCATGATCTGTGGTCATTCAAAAATTCAAAACTTCTCAGGCACAGACACAAGCATATCACAAGCAAATCATGCCAAGATTGACAGCTGCACAGCGCCATGAAGCCATTGGAATGGTCCGAGCGGGAATGAGGCAACAACAGGTTGCAACACATTTCCAATGCCATCGTAACACGATATCGGCATTGGTGTTATCAGAACACAAATGACGTTGCCGACCACCCACGTTCAGGACGTCCCCGAGTAACGACGCCAAGACAGGACAGATGGATTCGAGTTACACATCTCCGACAATTCCTGGACTGCGCCGTATCCATCCCAACACTGTCAGGAATCGTTTACTTCAGTACGGGATTCGACCACGACGCCCTGCCATTCGTCCCACCCTGACACACAGTCATCGAGTCAACCGTCTAAGATGGTGTCGAAATCATGTTTGCCAACCTCGAATATGGTGGAGAAATGTTGTCTTTACAGATGAATCGAGGTTCAACATTTCCGACAGTGACGGGCGCCAACGTGTCTACCGGCGTTTGGGAGAACTTTATGCACGCAACTGTATTGTGGAGAGGAATCGTTTTGGAGGTGGCTCTGTGATGATTTGGGGTGGGATAACAGCACGGCACCGAAACCCTTTGGTGGTTGTTCAGGGCAATCTCACCGGTGTTGGCTACAGAGATCAGATTCTGAGGCCTGTGGTCATTCCTTTCCTGCAACGTCATGGCCCGGGATTGACATTTCAACAGGACAACGCTCGTCCTCACACGGCTAGGGTCGCAATGGATTTCCTTCACCACAACAATGTCATGTTACTGCCAAGGCCTGCAATTTCTCCAGATCTCTCCCCAATAGAGCATGTGTGGGATGAAATGGAGCGCCGTCTGCGTCGTCTTCCACATCCTCCAGATAACGTCCGTGACTTGGCACAAGATTTGAGGAGGATATGGCAGGCCATTCCCCAGGCCTTCCATGCCCATTTGGTGGACTCCATGCGTCGCCGATGCACTGCTGTGATTCACGCACAGGGTGGTCATACCCGTTATTGACTTTGTCGTTTGACCCCCTACTCCATTTTGATCTTCTGACGTCATCGTAACAGATGTTGTTCAGGTCCCGTTGACTTTTTCTTATGGTCCGATCATTCAGCTGCTACAGCGTCTGCATCATTTTGTTCTTGCTGTGTTGTATATCAATCCAGAATATATTTTCTCCGTGCACAGTTTCTTTATGTGGCTAGTATATGTGCAAGTTTTGTTTGATTTCCTTCTTATATTTTTATTTAAAAATCGTAAATATGATGCATGAATAAAATGAATATCAACTTGCACGGAATCATCTACAAATGCACCAAAGTGAATACATGCCCAAAATACATGATCAACTTCGGGAGAAAGTCAGTTGTAGGTTTTCTCGAATGCAGCTGAACTGCTCGTGGTACGATGGCAATGCATGGAAGTCAAATCTAGATATCAACAGTAGACATCGACACCACTCAATGTTAGCGATATGTTCAATCAAGTAAAATCAAAAACTTTATAAAATTTTATTCGGAACTAGTCAAAAGTGGCACTAGCAATCCATTTGACCTCGATAATGTTAGGGCATGCCATTTGTCGAAAACTGCCAGAAATCAACATTGTGGTACTCATCCTGCTAGAGCAATATTGTTACAGTACTGTTACAACCATATCTATTGTACAGCGATGGTGTTTTAACGATTTCAAATTCAATATTAGTGCAGTAGTTCAAATGTCAATTCAAGATATATTGAAGTATTTGCCGTTGAAGGGGGGAATTCATAACATGAGGATATTGTAGGTGAAATTGTCCTCTTACATAATCAAGCTGAATGAGTACTTATAAGGGAAGTAGAAAGAGATATAACAGTCAGTGCTGACTACAGTTGTAGAGAAGTATGGTTGTGTATTCTTGTTGCAAGGTAAGGAAATCAACTGTAAGGTGATGCAGGTGTAGATTGAGGAATATTGTGGTGTACTTGGGACAACAGAGATGAATGATGGTATGAGGGGATATAAATAAAGCGACAAAACTCTTTTCATATCCAATAGAAATCTCTGCATAAAGCGATTCCGACTATGCCATGAGCATGTGTTTAGGAATTACTATCAAAAAGTGATATTACTAGGTGTTCGCGAACAGGTGAGCGTATCGTGCCTGTTGGCACCCACCATAAACACATGCAAAGGCAAGTCAACTGTTCACCTGGAAAAACACATGTCTACAATAAAACTTTTTGAAAGCTTGGACCCTCATGGACCCTTCTCAAGGTTTTTCTAATCATGGACCCTTCTCAAGTTACTTCTAATAATGGGTCTCACTGAAGTCACCTCTAATCATGGATCATACTCAAGTTACTTCCAATCATGGATCATACTCAAGTTACTTCTTATCATGGACCTCACTCAAGTTACTTCTAATAGTGGATCTTACTGAAGTTACATCTAATCATGGATCATACTCTAGTCACTTCTAATCATGGGGCAGACTCAAGTGACGTCTAATCAATGATCCAACTGATAAACATGTCACAGCGGGAAACACCTGAAATGGGCTTATCTCCATGTGGAGAATCAAATACACGGTTATCTCGCTCGGGTTACTATCTCTCCAGTTAGGGTTAGTTAAATGTGTATAGTTTTCAATATTTCACAGTCCTCACTGCGCTACTCAAGTGTCAGAACCTGACATAATTTGATATTACGGCCTGTCCACAAGCAACGGACTTCACACATTGGACCCGTGTTAGGAATCAAACCCGGGCCTTCAGCATGACGAGCGAACGCTCCAACCACTAGGCTACCCCGCCGCCCCAATATAATCTTGGGTTGGAAGTCTTGAAAATGATCTTGGCTGACGCGACAGACATGACCAACGAATTTGCCATCGTTGGCTATCAAACGCGATGTCATAAACCGTTTATTTATAAAAGTAAGTGATTCAGACATGAGAGTGTATTTCTAAATAAGATCCTTAGAAGAGGATAGATCGCTGATAAGGATATAATTTTACAGCTATTTTGCTTCATGTGAATTCCTGCTGAAGATCCGTAGATAGATTAAATTTAAAACGTCTCAATTATCCTGCAAAACAGATAACGTTGGGCCCAAAAGGCGAAATAGCGGTGAATATTATTTGAAGGTCTTCAGCGTGACGAGAGGACGCTTTAACCACTTAGCTATCCCACCGCCCAAATATATTCTAGGGTCGATAGTCTTGAAATTACCCGAGCTGACACGAGGGACATACATGGCCAACGAAATTGTGATCATTTTCTACCAAACTTAATTTCATAAACCGTTTGCTCATAAAAGTAACTTTCACGGGAATGTAAAAGGTCTATCATACAAGATACAGTTATCCTCCAGCGGTGGGATTGGTTTATGCGTCATGTGTATTTCTGCTGTAGACATCAAGGCGGAAGAATAACCAGTCTCGATTATCCAACAAAACCGATTCCATTGGGCGTAAAAGGCGAAATAGAGGTAGGCATCGCATGACACCCGTGATGACACCTTCAAATACCTTGTCCTCGGGTTTACCCAAGAAAATAACTTATTCATTACACGTTAGGTGTTCTCAAAGTAAAAGTGTGTTGTGGCATCCGTAATGACAACTTCAAGAAAATAACTCGTTCATTACACATGCTGGATGTTCTAAAAGTAAAAGTTTCCTAACCTCAGACTTTCTAACCCGTGTCACTTCGATCTTTTATATTCGCGTGTAATTATGCAGGGTAGAATTCAGATATCCACGTGGTGTGTACCATGTAAATATTAGCGACAAAACCCTTTCCATTTTTATCAGAAAGCTCTACCAAAAGCATAGTCGATTGTATGATTCCGACCGTATATACCATGAGCATATGTTTTTGAATCCATATCAATAGTGCTGAAACCGTTTGGGCGTATCATAGTTTTATAGGTCTGTTTGTATCTACCTGAGAAAACGTCAGACGGGGCGGTGGCTGCAATGGACCAATGAACAACGTGGAAAAAACATTACGGCTATAAATACGATACTCAATACCATTCCGTGTGTTTCAGGAATAAGGATTAACCTGTAGACATGACCACGTACTGTCTAATCGCATTCCTTGTTGCGGCAGGTGAGTTGGGACAGTGGGGAGATAGGCCATTGACAAAGACAGTGTCAGATTTCAGTTTTGAGAAGAATGTTTACTTTCAGTGAGGGCATTTTTTGTTTGACAAATTTTGAAAAGATTGAAAAGGTTCATGAGTCATATTTCTTGCAATTGGAAAATTTGCTTCGAATAATGGCAAACATATATCTGATGTCAGAACATTTTCCTTTGATTTTTCCTGTTAAATTACCCAAGAACTAGAATTAGTTATCATTTGATTCTAACTTTAAACAAAGACTCATTGATATTTCTGTTCAAGGTTTTTCAGAAAGTATTCGATCTCGGTTTCTTTCAAACTATGCTTCCATAAATTCTGTGTTTGAATCTGATTACAAAGAAAAAAATGTTTGCAAAATACTTAAGTCAATCACCAAGTGATGTACATTTTACTTAACTCAAAGTATGTAAATACCTTTAAGTTGGTAGCTATCTTATCAAACACATGTTCTATAAGATTTCTAAGCGTTGTTAGTTCAGTAAATGCCCCGTCAGTTAGGTGACTACAACTATTTTTTTGTTTATTCAATCGTAATCAGGGCCACATGCCCGAAATAGTGAATAAACACGTCTGTTTGTCTGTTTGGCATGAAAACGTGTCTCAGATAACAGCTGAGTTTGAAAATCTGTTTGAAAATTCAGCTGTCAATGTATTAATAAGAGCTAATTATTGAAGGGTGATAAATATTTCTGTTACTTCATCATGATGTTGTCTCACAGTTTGTTATTTCTGGCAACTATTTGACCTACACAGCCAACTCTGCCTTCCGATAATATACTGTTCCTATAAATATAAAACGACAACACCAGAGAATACCCAGTCTCGATTATCTGCCGAATTAGGTTCCATTGGGCGTAAAGACAAAATTGTGGTGAACATTATATGAATGGATCACTTAAATTAGTGATGTCAGAAGGATATTAAAATCATTTTGTTATATACACCGTGTCATCCCACACCAACATAACCACTACACGTACGCTGAACCCTATTCTTTGGGCTAAATATGTTTAAATGTCGTTAATATATATCCAAGATATATTTTTACTCTAGCGGAGTTGCCTCTCATAGCCCTACCATGATCTGTTGGTCATGCGTTCGAATCTAATATTCTCAGCAACACACTCGCTGAACAAAGATGGTACCACCAACAGCCTTGGTCGAGTTGGTCTTTAATTCCACAGAAAGTCTTACCTCGTCACATATTGTTACCTGAACAGTGGTTTGATGCTCACACTATCAACCACTGGGTTGTCTGTAATATTTAAGAATTACCTAATTTACCTGCACATGATTACTTATTGAAGGTGATAGTAATTTTATTTTGTTTAAATCTATCCCCACATAGAGTAAGTGTTTGATTTGTGTAAGAGGTTATTCTGCTTGAAGATATCTTGTTCTTATCTTCTAAGCGTTGCTGAGACCCATGTTTCAATGTCGTTGTTGTTGTGTAACCGCGTCAGATATATGGCGCTGTCAAGGACTACTTGGAGCGCTGGTATGAGCTGGTGTTGCAATACCTGAAACCATCAATGTGTGATTTTGCATTAACATATACATATGAAATGTAGATTATGCAATATATTTAATGGGATTGTCCAACACATTGTCAGTTGATGCCCAGCTTTGGCACAAACACAGCCTCAGACCTATCCAGACCAAGAAACCTGATCTTGTCCTTTTCCATAAATCCAATGAAGTCATTTACATCATTGTGTTTTCTGTCTCTTTTGACACTAATGTGATTGACAAGATTCAGGAAAATCATGGCAAATATGCGGACCTCGCTTTCGAAATGTCAAGCTTGCATCCCAAGTACCAAGTTGTCCGACTCCCCTTTGTTCTTGGTACCTCCTAGTCTGTTGACTGGCATCGGGGGAGTACCCGGGTTGCTACCAGGAATACAGCCCTTCTGACAATCTGATTTATGCAGAAGGCTGCAGTGTTGGGGAGTCTTCACATTCTCCGAAAAGGTATCGGTGGATTTGACTAGGCAGCGCTTCCTGGGAGAAGTCCCATTCGCTGTCTGTGCTGCATGAAGAGAGGGCAAGGGTCCTGAGCTGATAATGAGCCTAACCAGCCTGACTGTAAGGATCACCAAATCCCTCTTTGCTGCATTTTTTATATTTATATGTAAATAATAATAATAATAATAATCAGTGGTATATGATGTAAATACTTTCCATTGAAAATGTGTTTCAGTCAGCACAAAACACACGATTGTCTGGTCAAGACTTGGTTAATACAGACGGTCGTCATATAAAAGAAAGCACACTTTGGATTTGACCAAAAATTTACAAACATTATTTGACCGAAAACACTGCAAACTTTATGTCTATAAAACACAACTATAATACCCGTATCAACTACATCACCAGCAAATGACAACGTCTTGTTTGTTTCATTTTGAGCCACCATTAAACATAGCTGTATACTTTCTTTTCTCCGGCAGTTTAGGTGGAAAATGTTTGAGTACAGCGTTAAAAAACAAACAACGAAAAAACAGATCAAAACATTTTATATGGGACTAACACCACATTATTTGTCAGCACATCCAGCTTGAGAAAATGAGAACAAATAATATTATACAGAATTTTTGGGAACAGATTATTGTTAATCCCAGTCCCCAAGCCCCTTACTCAAACATATAACAGTCGTTAACATGTCACAAGACAGCCTTGCGACAGTCTTGACCCAAAAGTAAATGTTCAAAGTGTCCAAAGAAATTGTATATCTTATTTCGTTTTCAGTAAGCAGTTTCCCAAATTGACCGTTATGTTCTGTGTAGTTATGTGAAGACGGTCGAGGTTTTCATCAATTCGTTGAGTAACACTTCTCCACTGCTGCATTTTGTAAAGGATACGTCCGGGTAAACTGTAGTTGTAAATATAAGCGACAATACCGTAACCACAAGTAATCTCTGCTAAAAGCAGAGTGGATTGTACATGTCCGACTGTGTCATGACCATGTGTTTTTGAATCACTATCAAATAGTGTCGATACCAGGTGTTGGCGAGAAGGTGAGCATATCTTGGTATATAGGCCGAGGCATTGCTGAAACTATAGCATCAGTTTGAAGATAATTTCGAAGGTACATGCATCTCCTTCGTTGAACATGTGCTTAAGTAGACGAAGCGTTAGGGTGCTTCTTTGAAGCAAAAGTAAATGAAGCGTTTCAACGTAACGGATCAGATTCCAAAAACATCATTTCTTTCCATCGGCAGCCCTCGTCTGTCTACATTTAGGTGTAAGTTTTCAAACCTAAGTGAGATGCATTAAAATACATGTGAAAATTTGAACCCGGTATCGACGTGTAAAATTGACACTTCAACTACAAAGTAACCGCTTATCTAGTTATAGTTATACATGTATGATGTGACATAAATAAGTGCAAAACACTAAACAATAACCAATGTGGTGTGTTATTTACAATTTGTAATAAAGATATAGTGTCCAGGAGGTCACTTGAATTATTTTTAGGGCCTCGGTTCTGCATCCACTGAAACTCATTTTATTACATCTGTGGCGTCTTCTGTTCGGCAAACAGAATGAGATGAGACTGTGATTACAGAGTCTTCGAGTCCCTGATAGTCACTTTGTGTTCACTTCATGGAGTTGAGAAGTACAGTAAGATGGGGACTGATCCGCTGACCTATGAGCATAAAACATAAACGCAGCCATTTGGAAAATTCTCTTCCAATTTATGAAAAATTTATATATGCTGTGAAAACAGATATAGGGTTGCTTATTAATTTTTAATTTCTCTTTTCATATCTGAATTTTAATATTTTCACATCTTGCTTCTCTACACAATATGTGTCTGATGTTACTCGATTAAATCTACTTTTACCATTATAGACAATGCTTGGAGTTACTTTTATTTGGCTTGCAGAAAGATTTGTTGGGTTTAACTTTTTAACCTTAGAATACATGACCCCGAAGTAATGAAACTCATCATTAACTTGCCCGGAAACAGCCACAAAAGCACCAACGTGGAACACAAGCCTAAAATTCATGAAACGATCAACTTATATGGCTACATCAGGGTTAGAAAACACTGTACTGATAACACTATGTTATTTTCACAGTGTCAGCCGCGCCCTCAACGTGGGACATTAACGCTTCTGGTTGCGGCAGTAACCTCGTCAGCTATAAGTACCCCGACCACTACATTGTAGGTGGGCAAGAGGCTGCCAAACACGCTTACCCATGGATGGTGAGTGTTAGAATTGTCAAACATTTAGCTAGAAGTTGGTCACTACAGCTCAGTGCTTCCTTTGAATGTGCCACAAAACAGACTGAGTGAATGTTCAAACAGTTATAAACAGCTTGGTTATGGAAGTAATGTTGTCTGTCATGTTTGTCACGGGTTTGCTGCTGCAAAAACAAGAAACGAGGGTGAATCTGGCATTGGAACTCATGATATCTTATCTGAATTATATCTTCCCCCAAACAACAATGTTAAAAAACAAATTATACAAAGCGAAATGCGGCTTGTGGTACCAACCTATATGTACGTATGTCTCAGAGTGTTAACAAAATGGATTTAATAAGGAAGATCAATACTGGACAGCTGGTTGCAGCGCATTAGACCACTGCAAATGAATCAAGTGAGTAAGTTAGCTTTAACGCTTTGGACAGTATTCCAGTTATATCATGGCGTGTCAGCGGAATGTGGAAAGCCCAAAGTGATGCAAGAGTGAAATCTGCGAGGACAGGTTATGGTGCTGCCAAACCTAGAAATATAATCGTGGTGAACAGCGATTCGAACCCACAATCAAAAGTTTCTGGCATGCCAAAAGGATGTAACTCAAATAGCGGTACCGTGCCCCGAAAATGGACCAAGAGGAAGTTTGGTAATCAGCGCTGTGTTTCCCTCCTAGGTCGCCATGTACTACCGTGGATCCTTCAGATGTGGAGGTAGTCTGATCAAGGGAAGTAGCAGCAGAAGCTACGTCCTCACAGCAGCCCATTGCACAGTGTAAGGAGATGTGACAAGTTTAGGACGGATATTGAAATGTATATAAAAGAAATCCGTGCCTGTGTAAATGGACATTGCAGAGGTGGAGGTTGTAGGGTTGTAGGGGCTGGTCTGGTAAGTCCTGAACTGATTGTGAGTGAAATTAGAGTATTATGGGTGCGCGTTTAGTGAAGCGGGTGTCGGGGTGTATTACATGTATGTAGGGGTGATTGCAGGTGAGATTGGGGCGGAAGATGTTACAGATCGAGGGGAATGTTACAGGTGGGAGAGGGGTGTTCACATGTGTGAAGGGGTACATGTGCATCTGCATCTCTGAAGTGAGCATGAGGGCCAGTGTGATGCTGATATCAAATACATTGTTAATTGGGGATTAAGTAACAAATATAGCAGTTTCAGTATTGTTGCCGTGGAAACCAACAGGAACTTTTACTGAAGTGGTGAAAGACTTTCGTGACATTCTCCATGCAAAGTTTCAGCTTCAGTGCTCATGTGGTTTCGAAAAGGCAGGACCAGATGAGCTCAACCTGACCCAGAAAACACCTTCTTCTGAATATGCTTGCAGGAACACCAACGCCAACCAATGGGAAATGCGTCTTGGGCGCCATGACCTTTCTGCCACTGAGAGCAGCACAAGGCAGCACATCGGTGTAGATCAGGTCATCAACAACCCTTCCTACAGCTCCAGCACGTATAACTGGGACATTGCCCTGCTGCGGTTGGCCTCCAACCCGACTGTGAACGACTACGTGAGGCCTGGATGTTTCCCGATTGGTGACATAAGTCCTGGGGAAAATTCCTTCGTCAGCGGCTGGGGCGCCCTTACAGAGGGTATGTTATTCATTCCACATTTCTGACAAACTAATGTCATGGATGAAGGTGCACCATCTCATCATGTTTGCAGGTGCAGATATTATTTGTAATGTACAGGCGGTTCACTAACCCATTGTCTACGTTATGTACAGGCGGTTCACTAACCCAATGTCTACGTTATGTACAGGCGGTTCACTAACCCATTGTCTACGTTATATATAGGCGGTTCACTAACCCAATGTCTACGTTATGTACAGGCGGTTCACTTACCCATTGTCTACGTTATGTACAGGCGGTTCACTAACCCATTGTCTACGTTATATACAGGCGGTTCACTAACCCATTGTCTACGTTATATATAGGCGGTTCGCTGACCCATTGTCTACGTCATGTACAGGCGGTTCACTAACCCATTGTGTACGTCATATATAGGCGGTTCATGAACCCATTGTCTACGTTATATATAGGCGTTTCACTAACCCATTGTCTACGTTATATATAGGCGGTTCACTAACCCATTGTCTACGTTATGTACAGGCGGTTCACTAACCCATTGTCTACGTTATGTACAGGCGGTTTACTGATCCATTGTCTACGTTATATATAGGCGGTTCATCACCAGACAAGCTTCAGGTTGTGAATAAGCCTATTCTCACCCACCAGACCTGCAGAGACCAACTGGGTTCCAACAGCTACTACGACAGCAACATGCTTTGTGCCGGTTTTGATGCAGGCGGTGCTGATGCCTGCCAGGTAACATCTGGAATCCGCACACGATCTTCATGTCCTCTCATGAGCCTAGATGCGTGTGAGACGTGGAATAATGTCACCAGTGACATACTGTAACAATCTGTGTAGACTGCTCATTTTTCTTTCTTAGGCCTCAAAGTGAGATCGATCATTCTGCTAACCTAATATGACATCGTATAACAACAGCATAGTGGCTTTTTAACACATAATATAATGTTTTAAACAGTTCTTGAACAATGGCAGTGTAAGTGTATACCAGTTCTCAAAAAATAATAATTTGGATGTTTAACAGTTCCTAAACAAAAGCGATGTAGATGGTTAACAGTTACTGGATAATAACAGTGTATCTGTGTGTGTCTGAATCGTGTGTGTGTGTGTGTGTGTGTGTGTGTGTGTGTGTGTGTGTGTGTGTGTGTGTGTGTGTGTGTGTGTGTGTGTGTGTGTGTGTGTGTGTGTGTGCGTGTGTGTGTGTCACCAGTTCTTGAATAATAGTATTGTATGTGTATAACAGTTCCCTCAAAAATGGCACTGTCAGTTAGTATATACCAATTCTCGGACATCAACAGTGTCAGCGTATGCCAGTTGTTGAACAATAGCAGTGTATGTGTATTGAAGCTCACGAACGATAGCAATGTGGGTGTTCGTGAACAGTCCGTGAACAATTACATTAACATTAACAGTGAAGATGTTCACCTGGGTCCATTTCCAGAAAGCAACCTTAGCGCTTCGACTGTCGTAAGTCTATGTAAGTGGGTTAGGATAGTCTAAGTGCTAAGGTCGCTTTATGGAACGGAGCACAGTCATTTAACATGGTAAGAGTTAGAAACAAATGAAAGTCTCTGGTATGTCCAACGTAAATAAACGTATGTCTCTGTAATGTACTTATTCTGGCGAGTTCTCGGAAATGATAAGCTACCAGCAAGGCTTAAATCTTTGGCGATACATGAACGCGCAATTACGTTGGAAATCTTTTTTGTTTATATATTCCCAAAACACAAGACGGTACATATACATTGTCTGCTTTTATTCGACAGGGAGACAGTGGTGGACCTCTGATGGCAGTCCGTGGTGGAAGAGTTGAGATTGTCGGTGAGTGAGCCATGCATCGATACGTAACTTGACGCTATATGAAATTATGAAATTTCTTGAGCACTAATCCAAGCACTGCCGCTGAAGAATAGAGTGACGCTTATTCGAAAGGGTAATTTTAAAGCAGAATAAAAGGGAAACCTTGAACGTTCTGAGGGACCATTCGATATTCGAGGTTGAGAGTGTGTGTGTGTGTGTGTGTGTGTGTGTGTGTGTGGAGGGGGGTAGGTGTTAGGGTGAGGGGGGATGTTTCCGATTTTGTATGGAGTCTAGATGTTTTTAAGCTACAGCTTCAACCAGAATATCAAACGGTCGGACCCTAAACAGGGGAAAAGATGCATACCTTAACCAAATGGCATTATGGGGATAAACATACTGTGAGGTTTCAAATGTTAAATTTAGCGCGGTTAAATCTACAGGTAACCTAGCTCTACATTGAAAACACAGTTTGTTTATCTCCATTCTACCATGACTAAATATAACCCGAACTCTTTGGTGTTAGCAAACATACTGAGTGAAGCGGCATGGGTTGAGTCCAATGTTTTGAGTGGGTTATCGAACTGAATTACGGAATCACCGAACAAAATATGTCGCTGTATATACTCCATTATGTCGTCATATCGCTCATTGTGACGCAAAAGATATGACGTCAAAGTCGTATATAGAAAAACGCCAAATTCCAAACTCTCTGTTGTCTCCAAAACGTAAATACATGCCCTTTGTAGATTTCTGTCGTGTTTTATGCACAAAATGTATTGCCACACATCCTTTGAATATTGTAGTAAGTGCATCCGTGCATTTTGTAACCTGTAATTGTAGATATAATTATTTGAATATGCCTACCGACAATGACTGAAAATAGTACTAATCTATGAATATTAGCTTCCGCAGTGATACGGCCGTAAAACCAGCTGTTTCAATCAGAGGGGGTTTATTGTGATTTAATAGCCTCTGAATGACCAATCAGAATCGAGTAAATTCCAATTCCATGGTAGAATGTTTCTTAACTCTCATATTTGTTGGATTTGTTTGAAACTACTGACCGTATCCATCAATACCACGTACGTGTGCATGCAATCTGGTCGTGATGAACCTGAACAGTTCCCTTATGATTTTTCCAGGTGTCGTAAGCTGGGGATACGGATGCGCCAGACCCGAGCGTCCAGGTGTCTATAGCAACTCGGTCAAGTCCAAGAACTGGGTTAGCAGCTACATCAACGGCAACTAGAGCAACGTTATCACAGATGATAAATTATTCACCTCATAATAGTTAGTTTTAATTCTTGTATGACCTCTGGTGTTACAAATGTACAATACTTATGCAGTGTATAAGTCATCGTATGTGCTGACTGGATATTGAATAGTGGAAGTGAATATGGTTTACACCGTGATCAACAATATTGCAGTTGTATGATAAATAAAAGTAAGGATGAGATATATGGATGAACAACTTCATTTTACAATCAGGAGCGACGTTTCGTTGTAGGTTCTAACACCATTATCAAGCAAGTTATGTACAGAGTATGGTTGACATATATATAAACAGGATAGGAGGTATGGTTAAACCGTTGATTAGGTTTAATTGTAATAAACAAGTTGTTCATCCATATATCCTATCTTTATTTTGTACTAGAACTTCTAAATGCCTCTCATTGAAGATAAATACAAGTGAAAAAATAATGTCCATAGCCAAAAGATATCACTGCTAAAAGCAGAGACGAGTGTACGATTCCGACTATATCTTGGGCATATACTCATAAATCACTTCCAAATAGTGATTATACCAGGTTTTCGCGAAAATGTTAGCGCATCCTGCCAAACCAGTGGCACCCGTCACAAACACATGTAAAGGCAAGTCAACATATGGTACAAGTCAATAGTAGTTTTCTCATGTCGGGCGATTAGTACAAGAAGGATTTTTTCCAATGGCATAATGAATGTGCGCATATACATGTATTGTATTCTGTAAGGTTTAAAAAGACATACGGTTATTTAAACAATATATATTTCCAAAAGGAATGGGATTGGTAGACAGGAAAAGCGTATTTAAACATCTCCCTACAAGGCCGTTTAACAATTAATAAAAGTAAACTTTTCATGAATAATCAATTTAGATTAACTGTACCTACTGTTACGAATATCAGGATCCAATACACACACGCATATACCGGCACACAACCAAACCGGTACATCCATGCGCATAAACATATACACATGTGGCTCCTTATACAAACAACTATTAGATTGATGTAATTGTGAAAAAGCACATATCTCTATTATAAATCTTTTACATGTTACAATAATCAAGCCAACAGATTGTATAATAACAAGATTATAAACAGTAGATAATTTAGCATTTCCATATAATACTGAATAAAGTTATTATTTTTTTATGTAGAGGTACATTTTATTACGAAGATTACAATAATTACAAATGAGTTAGTGAGTTGGGATTAACGCCGCCCTTATTAGTATTCCAGTTATATCGCGGCGTGTCAGCTTAATGTGGGAGGACGTTTACCACATCGGTGAAACCCGCGAGCACGGGTATGGTGCTGACAAACCTCAAAACATAATCGGGGCGAACCGGTATTCGAACCTATAATCATAGGTTTCTGGCGTGCCCAAGGGACGCAACTCTGCACAGCGAATCACGGCCCCATAGACGACTGGGGCACCCGTGCCCCTCAATTACAAATGAAAAAAAGTAAGATCGTCATAATGGTATCCCCAAGAGCAGGTAGTAGAATCATGAACATGTATGTAAGATTTGTGTACATTTAAATCACTGCACCCTTATTTGGGGCGGGAGAGGAAACGGGTACCACAGTCAAATTTAAACCCAAATATTCTGATGGAAACGATTTGGAGAACAATGGAAAGTATTGAGAAATTAGCTTCACTGTCAGTAGATATGAAAATACCCCGCTTACAAGTTCAACTCGTCAGAACCAAATGTTGTGATTTGTTTGTGTGGATTGTTTTCAACATGTATTTGGTAGACAAGGTTGGGAACACATAACAGCATATCAGTTTACTGTGTCTAAAACTAAGCGTTCTCCCATTCATGTCCATCAGTATATTTTTAGATTTTCAGATGGGGTGATAATTCTGGTGAAACCATATACAATATCTTTTTTAATTTTGTTTCACCTTCAACAAGAGGGCGGTCGGGTAGCCTAGTTGTTAAAGCGTTCGCTCGTCACGCCGAAGACCCGGGTTCGATTCCCGACATGGGTACAATGTGTGAAGCCCATTTCTGGTGTCCCCCGCAGTGATATTGCTGGAATATTGCTAAAAGCGGCGTAAAACCATACTCACTCACTCACTTCAACAAATACATGAAATGCAGAACCCATCGGACCTTTATCCAACTAATGTCAATTGAAATTAAGGTGGGGTGAGGTGAAATGGTGTTTAACGTCGCGTCCAAGATTATTGCACTTATATAGCGACGTGTGAAATTAAGAGAAAGCTCACTGATATGATGACTGTATATACAATACAAATACAAATACATGAAATGCAGAATCCATAGCTCCTTTATCCAACTGATGTCAATTGAAATTAAGAGAAAGCTCACTGATATGATGACAGATGTAAGATATAATGTAACGCTTTGCGTATTGGCCGAGGGACACAAATAAATAGGATATGACGTCTTTTAGAAGTACAATACAAAACAGAAGAAGCAGTCACAACCTGGGACATCAACGCTGACAACTGCGGCGACAAGGGGCACATAGCCCTGTTCACTTCATTGTTAAAGGTGCAGAGTCCACATCACATTCCTATCCACCGGCCGCCTCCGTGGTCTGGTGGATAGAACGTCTGACCGTAGAGAGGAAGGTCGGTGGTTCGATCCCCGGCCGCGTCGTACCAAAAGACACCTGGCGTTCGGCATTAAGGGTATAAAACAAGGACTAGTCTTGTCGGAGTCGGTCTTTAGTGTCTGAGTGGAATATCTATGTTAAACTGCGGCATGGTATCTCAGTGGGCTAGCACTATATAACCGGCATTAGCCCGGACTCGTACAAGCAGCCACACACACACGAGCATGCACGTCGCTGCATAATAGTAATAATCTTGAAGGCGACGTTTTCTCCTTACCACCTTTCCACGGATCCAATGCCATTTTACCGTTAGATTTCAATTGTTACTGTTATGTAGTTTTGTTTATCATTTCATAGTTTCAAAATACGTTAGCAGTAGCTGTAAAGCGAGAGGGCCAAAGAACGAATACATCCGGTCTGTTTCTGGCGGGTAGCCTAATGGATGCACATAAACATGGCTTCATGGTTACTTCGAGCTTTGTGTGAAGCTAAAGGGTAAAGCGTGGCTCGAGTGTTGTATGATAGGTATTGTAAAACCCAAGAGAAAAGAAGCGAGTGAAAGCTATATATGACGATTTGTGTACGTATGTGTGCGTATGCGTGTCTGTATGTGGCTCTGTGTGTGTGTGCGTGTTCGTGTATGTGTGTTAAAATGTAAATACTTTTATTTTTTGTGCTTAGATCCAAATACGAAACAGATATATATGTATTGCTAATTCAGGTGGATAAATCAGTGACAGGGGAAACGAATAAGATTATTTAACAAAAACAATCCCAACGTTATCAAAGTGTTACTCGGCAAACACAACTATGATACCCGGACCAAATCAATGATCATCGAAGTCACCAATAACCATTTATTGTTTGTATCATATTTTGCCACCATCGAATATCTTTTGTATATTTCTCTTGCCTGACAATTTTAGCACAATTGTATACGTGACTCTCAATATTACTCATGAATATTCATGACGAGATTCAAAACGAGGTGGAGTGTGCAAAATATATCGGAAGTGATTGAGTTGAAATGGCGCGCTCTTCGAAAGAAACACCCACCGATCTTCGATGTGTTCCACAGCTTACATTTGCTCTATGTCGAGAAGTATGTAAAGAATAATTGCAGAAGTTAGGGGGAAAAGAACCTAGACAAAGGATTTATGTACTATAGCGAAGGATAAATACGTAGCATACGCAGTAAGTAAATGTCATCATGCTGCCTAGTCACTTCTGATATTCACGCGGGTACGGGTTCCAAATCTCCCAACACGCACCCTGTTTGGTTGTGTTTTACGGCGGTTAGGTAACGACGAGGTGCAGACAGTTCGCTAAAACAACGTTTCAAATCAATGTCATAGAATGCATGAAATAATCCATTATTAATTAATATTTAACTTTGCAATGACAAGACAAACATTCTTAAATTAAATAACATTTTAACATATTTAAAAAGAAAATTGCTCTTAATTTTCTGATAATGGTGAAAAGGTAATCTGAGTAATCTATGACAGTGAACAGAATTATTTTTATTCATAGTTTTTCAATAATTAACTTGACAGATAAAGATGCATTTGCTAAACAACTAATGACTTCAAGAGGAGGCATCAACCTGAGATTTGGAGTGGATAATGAACCTGTTGCACATCTTGCATACTGTGAGGTAGCAGCAATGTCAAACTATAACCATATTTAGTGTCATTCATTTCAACTGGTTAAGAAGATTTTTCCAAATACATATCAACATATCCAACAATCTCATTAAAATCAGATCTTAGTTCTCGCGATCGCTAAACAAAGATCTGAGGACATCCCATTACGGGTCACGTCAGAACAACCTTTCACCCAACCAATCGTAGCGTCGCTTACCAGATCATGAAAGTGGCCGACGGGATGTGTTTTCTAATCATGCAACCTCGAAACATATAACAGAGAACATTCCAAAGTCATTTCATTGGTCGGTCAAAGTTCGCGAAAGTTTAGCGGTAGCGAAACCTAAGATCTGATTTTAATGAGATTGCAATGTCAACAATCATCAAATATATCCAATTTATGAGTTGTCTCCCTTGCACAGTGAATATGTGTATTTTTCCTATGATGCACTCCATTTCTAATTGCAGTAATGAGGATGTGTATCTGAATACAACGGGTTTTTTTCTACGTTCCTGTAAATACATTTATTTTTTAACAAGGAGGTCAACATCTACCTATGTGGCATTGTGATTCGACCCAAGGGCTATTGGCTTGCTGCATGTCCTGATCGGAAAATATATCACCCTTTCTCTGACCCCCCTTTTGGTCTCTTGTAGATAAGTGTTGTTGCTCCTAACTTGGACAATGTAGCATATTTGGACAGGAAGATGTCTTTAAAACAAAACCACAATCATTATTTCCAGGATCACACCGAGCTGGCTGGTACAGGACTAAAGTGGTGTGATTTGTTTGGTCCCGATAGGACATTCGTCTGGAAAGAATAGCATTTAATTCTGATTGGCGGTGCAGCACTCAAGCAAACCTTGATGCATTTTGCCTTGAGTGTCATTTGAGCAAGACTTTTGTATACTAAGAATGTTAAATTCGGACCAAATAACCAGTGCTTTTTATTTGTTCAACTAGTAATTAACCATTCACTGTCAAGTCTTCAGGCATCCCATTTATCCTGAATACAGTATAGCTTCAATACTATATTAGAGTATTACTAGAGAGAGACAGACAGACAGAGAGAGACAGACAGACAGACAGACAGACAGACAGAGAGACAGACAGACAGACAGAGAGAGAGAGAGAGACATACTTCATTTGAGGATATTCCTACATTTTTATCAGATGCCAATTTTATCTCACCATGTGAAAAAATACAAGTTTTTGCCGCAGTGGCAAAAACGCTTTTCTTCACTCCATAACATAAATGTGATACCAGTATATGGCGGGATGTTTTGGTGCAGTTATTCCACTGATTCTACATATTTTGTTAGGGATTTGATATTCCTGTCCTCGGGTACCGGCATCTATGGTTTGCCGACATCATTGTAGTTTGAAACAAGGTTATTGTTTCTACTGTGGCGATAGCTGATGTCACGTTGTCGCCATTTAACAGATAATGATTGTTACATTCACTGATAATTTAGGCTATTGCACCACCAAGTATATGATAAAATAAACACTTATGTATTTCTTTCAACAACAACCTATTCACTCTAGGTGACCACCAGCGGTGATACATGAGAAATACTGCTCATTAAAATCGTATGTATAACATGACACGACAAGTTGACAAGTACGTTAATTCTTTTTGGATAAAATGTAACGATCTGGAGAATATTTTTCGTAAAAACATTGAACTCTACAGATGATACAAATAGTCTTACATTGCTTCAGAAAATATGTTATGCAATAACAGTATGGAATATATTGTAGCATGATTTCACATTTTTTGAAAATTAATAAGAACCAGTGTATTATCAAGGGACAATCAACACAATGGATCTATTGTCCACTAAAATGAATATTCAGGAATACAACGAACTTCGATAATTTCTTGATAACAGATATGCGTTTGGTGGTCATTAGATTACCAAGCTTTAAAAGATGATCAATTATCAAATATACTTTTGATATGATTAAGCCATAGAAAGGCTTTATTTTATTGTGATTTATCATAAACTTTAACATAAAAGAAGCGATGTTATTTTTATGCTGTGAAGGCTGACTCAGCTTGCACCAATAATTTGCCATTCTTTATCAGTTTCTTTTGTTTAGTCCCGTGATATACATTATATATATGACAGAGAATATATGTTTCAGCAATAATGCTAATGAACAGATAACAGCAGAGTTGCTGGATTTGATAAGACTGATCATTAATATCTTGTTTTTATGCCTTTTGTTAAATATCGGAATATGTTTTTCTCTAAGATGTTTAAACTTATCACATACTAATAAAACATGAAATTAACCCTCAATCTCACCTAATTGGCAGTTTTTACAGATACCCATTACAACTTCCCTTTTTCACATCTACGTCTAAAATGTACATTGAAATTGTGTGATGACACTCTGAATATACATCATGCCCTAACCAGCGATTTATCATTTGACATACTTATATACTTCTCTGGTTCTATATTTCTATATTTCAGAACCATAGAGTAAGATAGGAACAACAATTGTAACAAACGTTTCGATAAGGCAATCTATTGGTAAATTGATTTTCTGGCACCTTTAAATAGGCTCATTGTAGATCTCATGCCAATTTTAGCAACATATTTAACAGATGTATTCATTTTTCTCTATATCAGTGTAAAAGGATACCTAAATAATAATAGCTGTCAATTACGTCTATCGGATACTGACCTGAATTAAATTTGTCTTTGCACCTGTGAGCAGGACCTGGACCAAGGATGACTTTCCGGGTTTTGTCTTTGTCAACATCTAGTTAGTACATAGTACTTAGCAAATTATTGAGTGTGTTCTGTAGCGGTTGTCTGCTTTGTCCAAACAGCACTGTATCATCAGCCTATAGAAGAAAAAGGACATAAAGAAAATAACCCTTCATTCCCGTTACTGTATTCTAAATGAATTCTTTCACAATTATTATCAATAAGATATTGTTTAAATCATTTAGGTATACAGCAAATGAGAGTGGTGACAGGTTTTCTCCTTGTCTAACACAAGTTAAGCAAGTGAAGAAGTCCGACATATTTCCATTCATCGTCACATATGATTTAATGTTACTGTACATATTTCTTACACCGTGTCAACTGTAACATCTACTTGTGAACAGACACATGGAAAAACCAAAACCAAAATGAACATAACAAATCATTAAAGTGTGTGTCATTTAATGTGTGTGGCCCTAGAAATAAACAGGAGTTTCCAGATTTTCATGGCTTGATTGACAAATATGATCTTATAGGTCTGCAAGAAACAAAGACATAATTCAGATGCAGTATTATTAGATGATTATATTCTTTTCCTAAAAAGTAGATTTTAATCTCCTGGAGGAATAGAAATAGCAGTTACAATGACCATGCAGATCACATGACTGTGATTGACGGTGAAGTAGAGTGTGTTTTGTGGGTAAATATCTCAGCATCTCTGTTTGACTTGCCTCATGCTCTCTACGTAGGAGTTGTGTATGTGCCCCCTGAGCCATCCAAGTATTCATATGAAGATATATTTCAGGACAATGAAAACAGTGTTGTGCACATGATTTGTGAAAGTGACTTGGTTATGCTGATTCGTGACTTTAATGCAGGAACAAGACTTCTTAAAGATTACTGTACATTTAAACAAACTCGGAAAAGGTTAATCAAGGCAAAAATGATTTACATAAAGAATAAAATTTATTACAACAGAAGCATGTATCTTAAAACAAGTAAAAAGTATAAAAGATGTATAAATAAATCAATTCGTAAACATAGATTCAAAATTTAAAACAAACTCAGAGAAGCTTGAAAAGATCCCCCAAAGAATACCGGAGATTACTAAATAACAAAGAATGTGATGAACAAAATAGGAAGGCCCATTTAAGCTCATTCTACGAATATTTAAGATTAAGAGAAAATAGTGAGGAAATGGACGGACTCTTGTTCCCCGATGAAGAAGACGTCCCAGATTTTAAAGATGAGCTTTTGAATAATGGCATTACAAGGACAAAATACTGAAAGACATAAAGGGATTACAAACGAGAAAGTCTTCTGTATTAGATCGTATTACAAATGAATATCTAATTCTTAAGCTTCAACATCATTACCATTTTATTCTGAATATTTTAACTTTATTTTTACCACTGGCATATTACCTGATATTTGGCTAACTAGAATAATTAGGCCAATTTATAAAAGAAGGGGCGCCTGCACTGTGTCTAGCTCAGACAGGCCGATTTAAATTCTTGGTTGCCTATGGGAATATGTTACAAGTATAATAAACAATTAACCTTATTCCAATTACAAAAGTCAAAGAAACTGTATTCTGTGTCTTTTGATTTCTCCAAGGCGTTCGACAAAATATGGAGAGTGGGGCTTTGGACTAAAATGCTTGGACACGGTGTTAAAGGCAAAACATATTATCTGATCAAAAATATGTACAGTAACATTAGGTGAGGTGAAATTGTTTTAACGTCGCGTCCAAGATTATTGCACTTATATCGCGACGTGCATGTACGTGTGTGTGTTTGTGTGGCTGCTTGTACTAGTCCGGACTGATGATTATTTATAGTGCTAGCCCACTGAGATACCATGCCGCAGTTTAACATGAATACCCCACTCAGACACAGTATACTGACTCCGAGCCGACCAGTACTTGTTTCAGCATCTTAATCCGAGCGCAGGGTAACAGGGTAACAACAAGTACCATCTTTTAACGTCTTTTGGTATGACGCGGCCGGGGATCGAACCCCGGACCTTCCGCTCTACGGTCGGGCGCTCTAGCTCTAGTACAGTAACATTAAATCATATGTGACGATAAATGGAAATATGTCGGACTTCTTCACTTGCTTAACTGGTGTTAGGCAAGGAGAAAACCTGTCACCAGTCTCATTCACTGTATACCTAAATGATTTAAACAATATCTTATTGATAATAATTGTGAAAGAATTCATTTAGAATACAGTAACGGGAATGAATCGTTATTTTTTTATCAAACTCCGTTTACTTCTATAGGCTGATGATACAATGCCGTTTGGAGAAAGCAGACAACAGCTACAGAAAACACTCAATAATTTAATAAGTACTGTAACGACTGGAAACTAGATAAATAACAATAAAATAAAGCCTTTTTGTGACTTGAGTTTATTTGATAATTGATTAACTTTTTAAGTTTGCTAGACTAATGACCGCCTAACGCATATCTGTTGTCAAGAAATTATCGATGTTCGTCGGATTCCCGAATATTCATTTTAGTGGACGATAGATCCAATGTGTTGCTTGTACCTTAGTAACTGACAGATTATAGTTGCTCGCAAAAATAAATAATACACTAGTCCTTATTAATTTTCAAAAAATGGGAAAATATGACCTACAAGGTCACTTACTGTTATTGCATAACATATTTTCTGAAACAATGTAGCATTATTTGCATTATGTTTAGAGTTCTATGTTTGTCCGAAGTTACATCAAATAATGGCTTATACTCAAATTACTTCTTAACATGGATCCTACTCAAGCTACGCCTAATCATGGGTCCTACTCAAATTACCTCTAATCATGTGACATATTCAAGTTACTCCTAATAATGGGACACACTCAAGTGATGTCTAATCATGGGACATACTGATGCGTATGTCATGGAAAGCAACTTCTTTTATTCTTTGTCAGGATGTTTCAGAGCTACTTCATGCTCCTTAAGATGGGCACGGGTGGCCCTGTCGCCTAAGACGCCGCGATTCTCTATGCAGACACCTATGGTTGTTGGTTCGAATCCCGGTCCGCCCCGATTATGTTTCTAGGTTTGTCAGCACCATACCCATACTCGTGGATTTCGCCGAAGTGGTGCACGTCTGAGACCTGCACCACTTCGGGCTTTCCTCCCACATTGAGCTGACACGCTGCGATATAACTGGAATATTGTTAAAAGCGGCGTTAAACCAAACTCACTCACTCTTCCTCCTTTATCGGGTGAATGCTGATGGAATACTCAAGTTACTTCAAATAATGGGTCATTCTCAAGTTATGTCCAGTCATAGCACATACTGATGAGCGGGAAACAGATGAAATGGGCTAGACCCCATGTGGAGAACCAACCACAAGTTTATCCAACTGTCTCGAATCGGTCATTGGCGTACTGTGTGTACCGAGTAAAATGCAGTGAAAAGTCACACAGAATGAAATGCTCGATAGTTGTCTGTGAAAGTAAACATATTACAGTTTGTGAGTTGGATTTTAAGCCACTTGTATCAGTATTCACAGTGGGCAACGCCGGCAATGGGTTTGTTTCATCCAGTTCAATAGATGATGTAACATACTTTCACATAAGTAACATGACATGTAACATCATACTTATATTCTGATAATTCCTCTCCAATGCTAGTGGGATCAATTTTGTGTCTTCTCTAAAATGTCTCCAATACATCTTTACAGCAAGGGTTAGGTAAGTGTGTATAGTTTTCAATATTTATTCCCAATATTTCAAAGTCCCGGCTGTGCCACTCAAGTGTCAGATCCTGACATAATTTGATGTTACTTCCTGTCCACCAGCAATGGACTTCACACATTGTGCGCATCAAACCCGGCCTTCAGCGTGACGAGAGAACGCTTTAACCACTAGGCTACCCCACCGCCCAAATTCATTCTAGGGTCGTTAGTCTTGAAAATACCCTTGCTGACACGACAGATATACATGGCCAACGAATTTATCATCATTTTCTACCAAACTTAATTTCATAAACCGTTTGCTCATAAAAGTAACTTTCACGGGAATATAAAAGGTCCATCATACAAGATACAGTTATCCTCCAGCGGTGGGACTGGTTCATGCTTCATGTGTATTTCTGCTGTAGACATCAAGGCGGAAGAATAACCAGTCTCGATTATCCAACAAAAAAGATTCCATTGGGCGTAAAAGGCGAAATAGAGGTAGGCATCGCATGACATCCGTGATGACACCTTCAAATAACTTGTCCTCGGGTTTACCCAAGAAAATAACTTGTTCATTACACGTGTTAGGTGTAAAAAGTGTGTTGTGGCAAAAGAAATGGTTTCAATCCTCTTTCGATGTATGTTGTTTAACCTCAGCCTTTTAACCCTTGTCACTTCACTCTTTTATCTTCTTTCAGTTATGCAGGGTAAACTTGTGATAAACACGTGGTGCATTCCGCGTCAATTAAAGCTACAAAACCCTTTCCATTTACATCAGAAAGCTCTACCAAAAGCAGAATCGATTGTTCGATTCCGACTACATGTATATCATGAGCACGTGTTTTTGATTCACGATGAAATAGTGCTGATAACGGATGTTCGTGAAAAGGTGAGCGTATCTTGCCCTTTGCCCCACCGTCGGCACACATAGGAGAGGTTTTGGTTTCGTTTGGTTTGTTGTTTAACGCCGCACTCAGCAATATTCCAGCTATATGACGGCGGTCTGTAAAAAATCGAGTCTGGACCAGACCAATCCAGTGATTGACAACATGAGCATCGATCCACGCAATTGGGACCGATGACAGGCAACAACAACAAGTCACCAAACCTGACCACAACCCCCCCCCCCCCCCCCCCCCCCCGTGCCTGACCACCCGATTCCGTTAGTTGGTTCCTACGACAAGCATAGTCGCCTTTTACGGCAAGCATGGGTTGCTGAAGACCTACTCTACCCCGAATCTTCACGGGCCTATAGTAAAGGTCAAAATAGGGACTTGCATCGGACATCATTTTGGTCACTGATGCAAATGCACGTCAAATGTTCACCTGCCAAATGTATATTTGTTGTTTAACGCAGCACTCAGCAATAGTCCAGTTATATGACGACGGTCTGTAAATAGTCGAATCTGGACCAGACAATCCAGTGATTGACATCATGTGCAGCAATCCAAGCCATTGGGATACGACGGCATGCAAGATCAAACCAAATCAGCGAGCCTGACCACCCGATTCCGTTAGTTGCTTCCTACGACAAGTATAGTCGCCTCTTACGGTAAGCATGGGTTGCTGAAGACCTATTCTCTACCTGTATCTTTTCGGGTCGAGTTCGAAATGCCAATAGTGGGAATGGTTAAGTTAACCATTGTGCGATGCTATTTTTAGTTTAAATGATTTAGATAAGATTGCATAACGTTGTAAAGTAACTATGTTTTACATAATCTGTTTGTATCTACCTGAGAAATCGTCAGACGGAGCCGTGGCTGCAATGGACCAATGAACAATTTGGAAAAACAATCAGGGCTATAAATACGACACTCAATACCATTTCGTGTGTTTCGGGAATAAGGATTAACCTGTAGTCATGACCACGTACTGTCTCATCGCATTCCTTGTTGCGGCAGGTGAGTTGGGACAGTGGGGAGATAAGCCATTGACAAAGACAGTGTCATACTTCAGTTTTGAGAAGAATGTTCACTTTCAGTGAGGTCATCTTTTGTTTGACAAATTTTGAAAATATTGAAAAGGTTCATGAGTCATATTTCTTGCTATTGGGAAATTTGCTTCGAATAATGGCAAACATACATGGGCATCGGATGTCAGAGCATTATTATTTTATTTTGTTTTTTTTCCTGTTTAAATTGTCCAAGCTGTTGGGGATAACTCATTGGTTCTACCTTTAAACAAAGACTCGTTGATATTATCGTTCAAGGTTGTTCGGAAAATATTAGATCTAAATTTCTTTCACATTTTGCCTCCATTACATCTGTGTCTAAACCTGGGTAGTATTTAATATTAAATAACAAATTCCTTCTGCGGGCGAGTTGTAAATTTAGAATCTCTGTCCATTGTTTAAAAATAAAAGATATTAGGAAAAACAAAGACTATTCCAAGTTTATTTGTACATGTTGTTAATATGGGTGTATTGAAGACGGGTTTCAAGCCTTGTTAATCTGCCATGCCCTTGCTTCCCAAAGAAAGAAATGTTTTTCACGTTTAGAAAATACTTACGTAAATCACCAAGTGATGTACAATTTATTTAACTTAAAATATATAAATACTATTAAGTCGTTTATCAAACACATTTTCAATAATATTTCTAAGCGTTGTTCACTTAGCAAATGCCCTGTGAGTTACGTGACTGCAACTTTATTGTGTTTATTCACTAGTACTCAGGACCACAAGCCTGAAATACTGAATAAACACGTCTGTTTGTCTGTTTAGCACGAAAACGCGTCTCAAAAGAAAACAGCTGAGTTTGAAAATTCGTATCGCACTCAGTCACGTAATGTCGCCAACAATATATAAGAAAAAGAAGAAGAATCATGTCAGACAATAGATCCCACCACCCTCACTCTTCCCACAATCGCTTATATTTACCAATCATAATGGGATCACGTGGTTTGATTAACGTGGAGGCTCTTCATGACAGAATTGTATTGTGCACTTTGGCACACATTTATTTGTCTGATGATCCTCTTGTGAAGCATGTGAAGACTCATAATGAAAACAAGGCATTCCACAGTTTTCTTAACGAGCCAGGTACGCGGGACATAATCTCAATGTCAGTATTGATTTTGTTGATGGTTCTGTACTGCTGGACGGTACAGAAATGAGTGTCAACCAAGCGAAGTGTCATATCAAATCGGCCCAGACTATCTGAACGACTACTGCATCGAGTTTATGTGCAGTGAGTTGAGAAGATCAGCAACCCAGCAGTGTCCTTCTCTTGGATGAAGTCGGCTAGCCTGAAAAGTGAAACAGAAGGCTTTCTGTTTGGTGCTCAGGACCAGTCACCGCCCCTTCGAAACCGCCAATGTGTGATTTCGTTTCCAAATGTAAATGTAGATTATGCAATGAATGTAATGAGACACAACACATTGTCAGGTCATGCACACAAACACAGTATCTTAATCGACAAGATGGAAAGGCTCGATCATTTTTTACCGTCTTCGCCATGTTTGTGGTTTAGTCACAGAGGTCCATCTATGGTACGGCCCGGAATATGTAGAGGGCATCATGGATAATAATAAATACAAAATTCTTTGGAATAGGCCCGTTTACAGCCTCATACCTATCCAGGCTAACAAACCCGATCTTGTCGTTTCTGATTCATCCAAAAAAATCATTTATAGCATTGAATTTCGGTCCCTCTCGGCACTAATGTGTCAAGATTCAGGAAAAACATGGCAAATATGGGGACCTCGTTGTCACGCTTACATCCCAAGTACCAAGTTGTCCGACTCCCCATTGTTCTCGGTGCCTTAGGTTTGGTACCTCCCAATCTGTTGACTGACATTTGGAAAGAAAAGGCGATTGTAAATTTCCGACTGTATCATGATCATGTGTTTATGAATGACTATCAAATAGTGATGTTACCAGGTGTTTGCGAAAAGGTGAGCATATCATGGTATATAGGCGTAGGCATTGCTGAAACTATAGCATCAGTTTGAAGATAATTTCGCAGGTACATGCAGTTCCTTTGTTGAACATGTGCTTAAGTAGACGAAGCGTCGGGGTGGTTCTTTGAAGCAAAAATAAATGAAGGGTTTCAACGTAGCGGATCAGATTAAAAGAAATCATTTCTTTCCATCGGCAGCCCGCGTCTGTCTACATTTAGGTGTTAGTTTTCAAACCTTAGTGAGATGCATTAAAATACATGGGAAAATTTGAACCCGGTATCTGCGTGTAAAATTGACACTTCAACTACAAAGTAACCGCTTATCTAGTTATAGTTATACATGTATGATGTGACATAAATAAGTGCAAAACACTAAACAATAACCAATGTGGTGTGTTATTTACAATTTGTAATAAAGATATAGTGTCCAGGAGGTCACTTGAATTATTTTTAGGGCCTCGGTTCTGCATCCACTGAAACTCATTTTATTACATCTGTGGCGTCTTCTGTTCGGCAAACAGAATAAGATGAGACTGTGATTACAGAGTCTTCCAGTCCCTGATAGTCACGTTGTGTTCACTTCATGGAGTTGAGAAGTACAGTAAGATGTGGACTGATCCGCTGACCTATGTAATAACTGTTAGCGCTATTAGCATAAAACATGAACGCAGAAATTTGGAAATTCTCTTCCTGTTTATGGCGGTTCTACAAGAATTTTCATATATACTTTGAAAACAGAAATAGGGTTGCTCTTCTTAGTTAGTTTTTTTTAATTTCAAATCTGGATCTTACTATTTTCACATCTTGCTTCTCAACTCAAAGTGTCTGGTGTTACTCGATGAAATATACTGTCAACATTATAAACAATGCTTGGAATCACTTTTATTTTGTTTGGGTTTAACTTTTTCATAATATAAAAACCTTTTATAGAATACTTGAAACTTTAACTTGCACGGAAACATCCATTAAATGCTCCAAAGTGGTATACAAGCCTGAAATGCATGATACGATCAACTGATGTGGCTTCATCAGGGTAAGAAAATACTCAACTGATGACACTATGTTATTTTCAGTGTCAGCCGCGCCCTCAACGTGGGACATTAACGCTGCTGGTTGCGGCAGTAACTACGTCGGCTACAAGTACCCAGAACGCTACATTGTAGGTGGGCAAGAGGCTGCTAGACACGCTTACCCATGGATGGTGAGTGTTTGAATTGTCAAACATTTAGCTAGAAGTTGGTCTCTTCCGCTCAATGGTTTTCCTTTCACTGTGCCACAAAGAAGAATAAAGAAACAAACTGCGAAATGTGGCTTATTGATGACCTACCAAATATGTACGTATGTCTCGGAGTGTTAACAAAATGGCTCTAATATGATAGGCCCAATGCTAACAGATCCAGGCGCCGATAAGAGGCATAATCCTGGACAGCTAGTTGCAGCGCCTTAGACCACTGCAAATGAATCAAGTAAATGAGTGAGTTGGGTTTAACGCTGCAGTATTCCAGTTATACCGGCGTGTCATCGGAAATCCCAAATCGATGCAAGGGTTAAACCTGCGAGCACGATAATGGTGCTGACAAACCGAGAAACGCAATCGTGGTGAACAGGGATTCGAACCCACCATCAAAGATTTCTGGCGTGCCCAGAGGATGTAACTCTGCACTTCGAGTGGCGGTGTCGTTGACGACTGGGCCACCCGTCACCCGCAAAAGGATCAAGAAGACGTTTTGGTAATCAGCGCTGTGTTTCCTTTCTAGGTCGCCATGTACTACCGTGGATCCTTCAGATGTGGAGGTAGTCTGATCCAGGGAAGTAGCAGCAGAAGCTACGTCCTCACAGCAGCCCATTGCACAGTGTAAGGAGATGTGACAAGTTTAGGACGGATATTGAAATGTATATAAAAGAAATCCGTGCATGTGTAAATGGACATTGCAAAGTTGGGGGTGTAAGGGTTAGTTGGGCTGGGCTGGTATGTCCTGAGCTGATTGTGTGTTTATTCAGGGTATTATAGGTGCACGTTTAGCGTAGTGGGTGTCGGGGTGTCTTACATGTATGTAGGGGTGTCTAACGGGTGTACATGGAATGTTACAGGTGAGATGGGAGTGAGTTACATATCAAAAGGAATGTTACAAGTGGGAGAGGGCCGGTTAAATGTGTATAGGGGTACATGTACATCTGAATGTGACTGGAAAATGTATCTCTGAAGTATGCATGGGATGCAAGAGGGCCATTGTGATGCTGATATCAAATACATTGTTAATTGGGGATTAAGCTGTTTCAGTATTGTTGCCGTGGAAACCAACAGGGACTTTTACTGAAATGGTGAAAGACTTTCGTGACATTCTCCATGCAAAGTTTCAGCTTCAGTGCTCATGTGGTTTCGAAAAGGCAGGACCAGATGAGCTCAACCTGACCCAGAAAAACCCTCTGAATATGCTTGCAGGAACACCAACGCCAACCAATGGGAAATGCGTCTTGGGCGCCATGACCTTTCTGCCACTGAGAGCAGCACAAGGCAGCACATCGGTGTAGATCAGGTCATCAACAACCCGTCCTACAGCTCCAGCACGTTAAACTGGGACATTGCCCTGCTGCGGTTGGCCTCCAACCCCACAGTGAACAACTACGTGAGGCCTGGATGTTTCCCGATTGGTGACATAAGTCCTGGGGAAAATTCCTTCGTCAGCGGCTGGGGCGCCCTCACTGAGGGTATGTTATTCATTCAACATTTCTGACAAACTAATGTTATGGATGAAGGTGCACCATCTGATCATGTTTGCAGGTGCAGATATTATTTGTAATGTACAGGCGGTTCACTAACCCAATGTTTACGTTATGTACAGGCGGTTCACTAACCCATTGTCTACGTTATGTACAGGCGGTTCATTAACCCATTGTCTACGTTATGTACAGGCGGTTCACTAACCCATTGTCTACGTTATGTACAGGCGGTTCATTCACCCATTGTCTACGTTATGTACAGGCGGTTCACTAACCCATTGTCTACGTTATGTACAGGCGGTTCATTAACTCATTGTCTACGTTATGTACAGGCGGTTCACTTACACATCGTCTACGTTATGTATAGGCGGTTCACTAACCCATTGTCTACGTTATGTACAGGCGGTTCACTAACCATTGTCTACGTTATGTACAGGCGGTTCATTAACTCATTGTCTACGTTATGTACAGGCGGTTCACTAACCCATTGTCTACGTTATGTACAGGCGGTTCACTAACCATTGTCTACGTTATGTACAGGCGGTTCACTAACCATTGTCTACGTTATGTACAGGCGGTTCACTAACCCATTGTCTACGTTATGTACAGGCGGTTCACTAACTCATTGTCTACGTTATGTACAGGCGGTTCACTAACCCATTGTCTACGTTATGTACAGGCGGTTCATTAACCCATTGTCTACGTTATGTACAGGCGGTTCACTAACCCATTGTCTACGTTATGTACAGGCGGTTCACTAACCCATTGTCTACGTTGTGTACAGGTGGTTCATCCCCAGACACGCTTCAGGTTGTGAATAAGCCTATTCTCACCCACCAGACCTGCAGAGACCAACTGGGTTCTAACAACTACTTCGACAGCAACATGCTTTGTGCCGGTTTTGATGCAGGCGGTGCTGATGCCTGCCAGGTAACATCTGGAATCCGCACCCGAAGGACATGTCTTCTCATGAGCCTAGATGCGTGTGAGACGTGGAATAATGTCACCAGTGACATACTGTAACGATCTGTGTAGACTGCTCATTATTCTTTAGTAGGCCTCAAAGTGAGATCGACCATTCTGCTAACCTAATATGACTTCGTAACCGGTGACAAAAGACACCATAACTAATAGTATGACCATGTTGATCAGTTCTTGAACAACAGCATAGTGGATATTTAACATCAATGTTGATATTATATCGAATAATAACAATGTGAGTGTTAAACAGTTCTTGAACAATGGTAGTATAAGTGTAAATTAGCAGGGTGTGTCAGGGTGTGTGTGTGTGTCAGGGTGTATATGTGTGTTTTAGCAGTTCTTGAACAATAGTAATGTATTCGATAACAGTTCTCTCAACAAAGGCACTGTTATAACAATGTGGGTTTTTAACTGTTCGTGAACAATAGTAATGGGGGTGTTTGACAGTATCCCCATCAATAGCAGAGGTGTATTCAAAGTTCTCGAACAATAGCAGTGTTCTTGGACAATAACAGTGAAGATGTTCACCTGGGTCCATTTCCAGAAAGCAACCTTGGCGATAAAGCTATCATAAGTATATTTAAAGGGGCTAGAATCGTCTTCGCGCTTAGGTCGCTTTATGGAACGGAGCCCAGTCATTTAACATGGATCAAATGAAAGTCTCTGGTATGTCCAACGTAAATAAACGTATGTCTCTGTACTTTACTTATTCTGGCGAGTTCTCTGACATGATAAGCTACCAGCTAGACAATAATCTTTGGCGATATTTGAAATCGCAATTACGTTTGAAACCTATTTTGTACATATATTCCCAAAACAAGACGGTACATATACACTGCCTGCTTTTTTTCGACAGGGAGACAGTGGTGGACCTCTGATGGCAGTCCGTGGCGGAAGAGTTGAGATTGTCGGTGAGTGAGCCATGCATCGATACGTATCTTTACGCTATATGAAATTATGAAATTTCTTGAGCACTAATCCAAGCACTGCCGCTGAAGAATAGAGTGACGCTTATTCGAAAGGGTAATTTTAAAGCAGAATAAAAGGGAAACCTTAAACGTTCTGAGGGACCATTCGATATTCGGGGTTGAGGGTATGTGTGTAGGGGGGTAGAGTGAGGGGGAATGTTAGGGATTTTGTATGGAGACAAGATATGTTGTAAGCTGCAGCTCCAAATGCAATTACATATCCTGTATCCTGAATATCGCATGGCTGGGCCCTAAACAGGAAAAGGTGCATGCCTTAACCAAATGTCATTGTTTCTTAACTCTCATGTTTGTTGGATTTGTTTTACATGCAACTACTGACCGTTTCAATCAATACCACGTACGTGTGCATGCAATCTGGTCGTGATGAACCTGAACAATTCCCTTATAATTTCCAGGAATCGTAAGCTGGGGATTCGGATGCGCCAGACCCGAGCGTCCAGGTGTCTATAGCAACTCGGTCAGGTCCAAGAGCTGGGTTAGCAGCTACATCAACGGCAACTAGAGCAACACTGTTATCACAGATGATAAAATGTTCACCTCATAATAGTTAGTTTTTATTCTTGTACACGCTCAGGTGTTACACATGTTCACCACTCAGTGTATAAGTCATCGTATGTGCTATTTGGATATTGAATATGTGAATTTGATTTACTCCATGATCAGCAACATTGCAGCGCTATGATGATAAGTAAAAGTGACAACATCATTTCCACAGCAACTAGCTATCACTGCTGAAAGCAGAGTTGAGTGTACGATTCCGACAATGTCGTGTCATATGTTCATGAATCACTATCAAATAGTGATGATACCAGGTGTTCGCGAAAATGTGGTTTTACTCAAATGTGGATGTAATGAAAATTACTCAAACGGTATGGAACAAGAGTCATATGACGTTCCTTGAAATCTTCGTATAAAGAACATGTTCGATTGTACCTCACAAGTTGTGAAATGTAGACACCAGGTGATGACGCTACGACAGGAAACGCTCGGATCTGGGTTCACCGCGAAAGTTGAGAACCCAACCCTGGTTTGGGACATTATCAGCGAACCAAACTTGCCCACCTTTAACATAATTATGTTTTATTTGGGATTACATTTCATTCAATGTTATTTAGTTATCGAACAAATTCTAGAACTTTTTTAGGTTGAGTCCCGTCCCCATCTTTGCAAACTAATGTAGTGTAAAGTAACTTTTGTAGAAGTGTTCTTCTATGACGCAGATTTGGTTTCTCAAGACGGGCGGATACTAAAAGAAGGAATTTTTCCAAATAGCATAAGGGTGGTTTGCCTAGTTGTAAAAGCGTTCGCTGGTCACGCCGACGACCTAGGTGCGATTCCCGACATGGGTACAAAGTGTGAAGCCCATTTCTGGTGTCCCCCGCGGTGAAATTGCTGGAATATTGCTAAAAGCGGCGTAAAACCATACTCGCTCACTCAGTCAGTTACATAAGGTGATTTAAACAATATGTATTGGCAAAAAAGGAATGGGATTGGTGGACAGGGAAAGCCTATTTGAACACCTCTCCCTACAAGGCCATTTAACAATTAATAAAATTTAACAATACATGAATTTAGACCCAATTTAATTTTTAGACCAAAAAACGAATTGGGGAACAATGGAAAATATTGAGAAATTAGCTTTACTGTTAGTACATTTGAAAATAATTTTTTAATTTGAAGTTAACACGATATACGGCTTTTCCATTGGACGAGAGGTCGGTCACATGACCGCGAAATTGACGTTCATAAGTGTATGAACGACACAATTTGACGTTCATACGTTTTTCACGAGATCGTGTCCTTGAAATGACGTCAACACTGACGGACTACTTCCATATTCCTGGGGAAACCCCTGGGGATTCACAAGCTCCGACGTTCATACAGTTTGGCCCTCACTCTATGAAGGTTTATACTCCAATGAACCCAATTGCACGCATACAAATTCAACGCGTCAGAATAAAATGTTGAGATTTGTTTGTGTGCATTGTTTTCAACATGGAAACCCACGATAGCATATCGTTTTACTGTGTCTAAAACTAAGTGTTCGCTTATTCATTTCCATCAGTATATTTTCAGATGGGGTGATACTATTAGCGAAACCATATACAATACATTTTTATACCTACAATGGGACACAAGGTCGCAGTATATACAATACAAATACAAATACATGAAATGCAGAATCCATAGCTCCTTTATCCAACTGATGTCTTATATCAATTGAAATTAAGAAAAAGCTCAATGATATGATGACAGATGTAAGATATGATGTAACGCTTTGTGTATTGGCCGAGGGACTCAAATAAATAGAGTATGACTTCTTTTAGAAGTACAATACAAAACAGAAGAAGCAGTCACAACCTGGAGCATCAACGCTGACAACTGCGGCGACTGGGGGCACATAGCCCTGTTCACTTCATTGTTAAAGGTGCAGAGTCCACATCACATTCCTATCCACCGGCCGCCTCCGTGGTCTGGTGGATAGAACGTCTGACCGTAGAGAGGAAGGTCGGTGGTTCGATCCCCGGCTGCGTCATACCAAAATACGTTAACAGGTGGTACCTGTTGTTACCCTGGCTAGCGATCGGCATTAAGGGGATAAAACATGGAATGGTCGTGTCAGAGTCAGTATTTGGTGCCGGGTACCCATGTTAAACTGCGGTATGGTATCCCTTAGGACTATATAACTTGCATTAGCCAGGATTCGTTCAAGACCGCCTCCGTGGTCTAGTGGTAGAGCGTCCGCCCAGAGAGCGGAAGGTCCGGGGTTCGATCCCCGGCCGCGTCATACCAAAAGACGTTAAAAGATGGTACTTGTTGTTACCCTGTCTGGCGCTCGGCAATAAGGGGCTAAAACAAGGACTGGTCGGCTCGGAGTCAGTATACTGTGTCTGAGTGGGGTATTCATGTTAAACTGCGGCATGGTATCTCAGTGGGCTAGCACTATAAATCGGCATCAGCCCGGACTAGTACAAGCAGCCACACAAACACACACGTACATTCACGTCGCTATATAAGTGCAATAATCTTGGACGCGACGTTAAACCCAATTTCACCTCACCTCACCGTTCAAGCAGCCACACACACACAAGCATGCATGTCGGTACATAAGAGTAATAATCTTGAACACGACGTTCTCTCCTTAGCACCTGTCCACGGATCCAATGCCATTTTACTGTTAGGTTTCAATTGTTACTGTTTAGTTTTGTTTATCATTTCCATAGTTTCAAAATATGTTAGCAGTAGCTGTAGAGCGGGAGGGCCAAAGAAAAGACCCGGTCTGTTTCTGGCGGATGGCCTTATGATGAACATAAACATGGCTTCACGTTTGGGTGTGTCGTGATCAGATACACGTTAGTGACCCGTGAAGATCCGGGATAGAATAGGTCTTCAGCGACCCATGGTGACTATGCTTGTAAGAGGCGACTAACGGGATTGGGAGGGTCGTGTTCGCTGACTTGGTTGATGGATATCATTGTATCCCAATTGCGTAGAATGATGCTCATGATGTCAATCACTGGATTGTCTGGTCAAGACTCGATTACTTACAGACCGCCGCCATATAGCGAGTATGGCGTTAAACAACAAACAAACAAACATACTCCACTATATGTCCTCTGCAAATTCTAAAAGTTTCGTACAACATATATTTTATTAAAAAGTATGAACTTTACAAAATATTATGGCTATTAAAAAACTCTCATGATGTACATATATTCTGGTTTATTAAACCGTAAAGAGACTAGTATGTTACTCCCACACAATTTAATCAGTTAAATACCAAATATACCAAGTTATTTATGCAAAATCCAGCACATATTTTGATCTCAGCTGCATGTCTTTGATAAGACTGTAATTCCTCCTTTTTTTCTTAATACCTAAAACTTGAACCAGCTTTGAATATTAAAGCCTGTTTCCTGTTTAATGGTTAACATCGCAGTAAGCAATATTCCACCTATATTCTTTATCTAATTGTAATATCTTACTTAAAACTAAATAATTTGCAAATAAAAGAAAATGTTAGCATCAGAGATGTTCAATACTATTGCAACATGAATAAGCGAGCACTGCTGTAATGCCTACAGTAATTTTACTTTTAGCCGCGGGTAGAATAGGAGTTCGAGAATAGGAGCGCCAATATGGAAACCTTCGAGAGGGACACGAGTCTACATTCGGCTTGTCCCAGAATGGGACGATTTGGTCAAGAAAGTGTCGAAACAAATTTTCGATTTACTCATGTGGTCCATTGTGTAAAGCCCATTCTAAGTATATCCTGTCGAAATACGATTTCGATTTACCAACACAGTTACAATGTGTAAAGTCCATTCTTAGTATCACCTTCCGAAACAAGTTTTCGATTTACCCACGTGGTACGATGTGTAAAGCCCATTCTAAGTATCCCCCGTCGAAACAAGTTTTCGATTTACCAACAATCTGGGGTGCATTGCAAAGCGCCAACCGCTTGCAAGCGATGTACAGTAATTCGCCTAACAACGGGGCGCTAACTTTCAGCCCCTCCAGCGTACTAATCGCTGACTGAGGTCGCTTCCTTCTCAAACCAAAATGACGGTCATAAATTTCATGAGTTCGTCATCGAGCCTCTTCTATTACGTTCTTCATTA
Source organism: Haliotis cracherodii (assembly GCF_022045235.1). Lineage (NCBI taxonomy): Eukaryota > Metazoa > Mollusca > Gastropoda > Lepetellida > Haliotidae > Haliotis > Haliotis cracherodii. The sequence goes on from NW_027266275.1 coordinate 7,187,253, forward strand.
AGGCAAGGCAACAAAGCGGTAGTTGCGCTGCCATTATGGAAGAGTGCGCAAGCGCTTCGAGCTGTTGCAGACCCCGGGATGAGCGATTAGGTTGCTTACTCTAAGCGATTCGTGGCTTGCAACGCGTTCCCTACTGAGACGGGGTACGCCTGTGTTGTATACCATTGCTAATACACCAGGTGATATGGAATCGAACCCTGGTCTATTCAGTAAGGGGCGGACTATTTGATATTTAAGGGGGGCTGTTTTTGTTTTTTTTGTAGAATCCTGTTGCATTTTTCTTCATTTTGAGGGGATGAGATTTTTTTTTTTATTCTGAAAAGAGAGCTGAGATTGTTTTAGAGCACACTTCAAATTCAACCTGAGGAAAGAATGTTACAATTTTCTCAGTGCTCACGAAAATATAATAACTATACAGATGTGAGTTATTTTCAAACAGAACAATGGTAATAGCAGTATAATAAAGCATTTTTATACAATAAAAAACATACGTAAGATCCAGCGACGTAAGAAGGACATTATAGATAGCACTGGGGATTATGGGTCCTGTCCGGAGACGTAGATTATAGACGCCTCAATGCAGTTACCAAGCCAATACTTTCCCCTCTATCACGTTATGATCTTTATGCAAATGCCACTCCATCCAGATACAAAACACAAGTCATTACACCTGATGATGTTTTTGAATGGAGTCGGCTCCCTTTCGGCCTAAAAAGGCTCCTATGGCATTTCAGCAAACCATTTCTGGCACTAAAAGAAATGAATTAGCGTTACATATTAATATATGAAAATGACATCATTATAGTTTCTAAAACGTTTTCAGAATATTTGAATAACCTCAAGGCAATTTTCAAAACGATAAAACGCAGGACTCAGTCTAAAACCAGGCAAATGTAAATTCGCGACAAAACAAGTCACCTACTTAGGGCATATCTTCAGCAAAGATGGCATCGATGTCGATCATTCTAAAATGGATTCAGTCACACAGATCCCATCCCCTAAAAATGTCCATGACATGTCAGAGGTCTGGGTTCATAATGAATACAAAGCTATTGAACTGGTCAGTCTGTATGCTTGTATACGATATCTGGGCGTAAATAACTGTACATCGAGTGCTGTGGTATATGGTGAAAGTGGAAGTGTGTTAGAATTCTTAAATATTGGTACAAGATTCTTAAAATGCCTATTGATAGATTACCCAGAAACTGATGTCATATGATGTTATTGAATGAATAACGTGGAATTCGGAATTGGGTATATGATGTTTGTTTGTTTGTTTGCTGTTTAACGCCGCACTCAGCAATATGACGGCGGTCTGTTAATAATCGAGTCTGGACCAGACAATCCAGTGATTGATATCATGAGCATCGATCCACGCAATTGGGACACGATGACATGCATCAACCAAATCAGCGAGCCTGACCTACCGATCCCGTTAGTCGCCTCTTATGACAATCATAGTCGCCTTTTACAGCAAGCATGGGTAGCTGAAGATCTATTTTACCCCGGATCTTCGTACAAGCTATGTACATAAGAGTTCTTAATTGGATGCCAAGACAAATTAAGTGGTATGCCGGAGACCTAGAGAGGGGAGTTGCACTTTCATATATTTGTAGTCCAATGTATTCATCTCATACCAGATATTGGAAATATGCTCAGAATGTGTCAGGTACACATTCTTTGAATATATAAAACTATTTTCTCATTTAGTATTTCTAAATAATGCCATACGAATGTACATACCAGTTACTTCGATATCTACAAGGACATATATATATAATTACACGTTATTGCATCAGCACACTGGTGAGACGATCATTCAACGTCTTGTCGGAATGTTTTTATCAAAGTTAACTGCAATATAACGCCTATCGGAGAGTAAAGCTTTTAATCAACGTCAAGATAACATCACACGATAGACTCGGCTGGTGTAATTCCCCTTGAACCGTCTGTTCAAAGTGTCCCTACTGTTTATTAATGTTCAGTGAAGAACGTAATAACACACGCTATCACTGATACGGGGATTAATGAGCATCAATGTCGCCTGACACACGTTCGGGGTGTTATCGGACATGTATAAAAGTACAACCACTTCTCCCGAGGAACAGAATTCGAAAGAAAATCACTCCTAATTTTTCAATATACGGTTGAAGCGCTAACGCCAAGCAGTTATCGCGTAATCCAGATTATTGAGGGCCAAAGTTATCATAAAAGACTCTTGGCATCGTTGGGTTCATTTCCCACCATCCAGCATGCAGACTGTTACTCTGGTCCTGTTATGCGCTCTATGTTACGTCAGTGCAGGTACGTGTTCATACAACTTCATTTTTAATTGTGTGAAGTTAAACATAGGAGTGGCTCTAGAACTATTCTTTTCACATTCGCAATTACTGGTTCTATGAAGGCACATACAGTATATAATGTAAATACCTAACCAGCAAGTCGTTTCTTCACCACTAGCTTGTGAACAAAGTTCATTGAAGAAATATTCAATATTTTGACCAGGGAACAAACTCTTCAACAACGAGGGGTAAAGAGACAGCCTTGTGCTTCTCCTCTTTCCAAGAACCTCGTCTCAATTACCAATTCCGAGATATTTCAGCAAGATGTATTACTCGTGGGGTGGCATAAACTCTTTCTCATCCACCTACTCTGAATGATTGGACTTTTCATGGGTAGCTTCTTACAAATGTTGGGTTTTTTTTGTTTATTTGTTTGTTTGTTGTCTGTTGTTTAACGCCACACTCGACGGTCTGTAAATAATTAAGTATGTACCAGATTATCCAGTGACTGACATCACGAGCATTGATCTACGCAATTAGGGCACGATGACATGCATCAACCAAGTCAGCGAGCCTGACCACCCGGCCCCGTTAGTCGCCTCTTACGTGAAGCAGAGCGGTGGGGAAGACCACGGGTATAAAGATTCATTCGTCAAGCCATGGATTCGATTTCCGATGTTGGCACATTGTAATAAACCACGTTATATAGTCCTTCGCCAAGATGTAGGTTGATCATTATTAAAGGCGGCATCAAACCGTACTCACTACCCGACTCTTTTAAACGATTCCTGTAGTGTACGAAAGGACCTGAAACTGTTTGTCTGTCTGTCAATCTCCATTGATTTCTTTCGGTTAGCAAGACACACGTTACCTTTTCCACCGGGCTTGTTTCGCCGCCTACATTCGATTGAGGACTACCCCCGTGTGGCAGAGTATCCCCCAGTTCGGAGGAGGTTTGCGGCCTGGCTGGAGCAGTGGCGTTCAAGAAATGAAGAGTGCGGCCGCCAGGCTATTAAACCCTACATGCCTCTCTTCAGGGTCGTCGGTGGCCTTGACGCCAGGCCAGGCAGTTGGCCGTGGATGGTACGTAGCACCGGAGTGAGTGCAGACGTGAATGGAATTTCAACATTTGCCCCGACTTATGCCCCAGGAATCGCATACGCCATCACACGTTTTTTCATATAATAGATCTTGGTGTCGATTCGATAAATATGCAAATGAGTCGCACTAGCAGGAACTACTTTTTATAAGGCCCATGCGTCGATGCAATGTCTATGTGCTCAATAATCTGTTGCCTAACGCCCCGATACGTTGGGGTCTCGTATCTCGATGTGTGGATCTTACTGTACATAAGCATGACTTCAAATCATCTGGCACTATATGATAAATGGGGCGGTTCACTCTGGCATTGTATCCATACGCGAATGTTAAAATTACATCCTGAGTGAAATGACGTCTTAAACAGCGATTATTTTAAGAATGACATCATATGATAAAGATATTATTACCCTCGTGCTTCAGGGCCGTATATATCATATAGCAGGAAAAGCAAATATGCATTATGCTCGCCAAAGACAGGGTCCCATGATCGTGGGTTCAAATCCAACATTATGATCGTTAATGTGTCAATACCTTACCCATGGGCGTGGGGTTCATCAAAGCGGTAAAAATGTTTGACCAGCATCACTTTGAAATTTCATCACACATGCCGTGATCAAACTGAAGTACTGTTCACTCACTCACTCACTATTACAGATATCCCTTAGGCAAGACACGATTGGCCAGACCTGGTGTGGCGCCACCCTGATTGACAGGCAGTGGGTGGTCACAGCTGCACACTGTTTTAAAGGGTAAGTGCACTATTCCTTGTGTATGATGAGTCTACATTTATACGTGACCCATGAACATCCGGGTTAGAATAGGTCTTGAACAATCTATGGTTGTCGTGAGAGGCGACTAACGGGAACGGGTGGTCAGGCTTGCTGACTTGATGGATGCATGTCAGTGTATCCCAATTGCGTGGATTCGATGCGCATAATATTAATCACTCGATTGCCTGTTCTAGACTCGATTATTTAGAGATGCGGTCATATTACTGAAATATTGCTGTGCGGCGTTAAACAACAAGAAATCAAACAAATACATTCATACGTAAACGAAAAGAGCGTAATGCTATTTGTGTAAACTGCCTTCGATGGCTAAAAATGAAACGAACACGAAATGGTTATTCGATGGTGATTTATTTGATACGGGTACAATGCTTGTTGTAAGAGGCGACTAACGGGATCTGGTGGCCAGGCTCGCTGACTTGGTTGATGTACGTCATCATATCCCAATTGAGTGGATTGATGCTCATGATGTCAATCACTGGATTTTCTGGTCCAGACTTCACTATTTACAGACCGCCGTTATACAGCTGGAATATTTGCTGAGTGCGGCGTTAAATACAAACAAAACATTACTGATCTTTGGTGATCCACCTGTGATTCCTTTGAATTATTTCAAGTGAGGCTGCCATGATAACCATGTTGAAAGTGCAATTTTGTCCGTCTATTCGGGGATTAGTGTATTATCAATTGGCAGTTTAGCATGCGGTGATTATACCTGTTGTGTAATATGTTCTGTATATTTTGATGTGGTGCCCTTATGAAGTGTTTTCATCTTAATATTTTAAATTATTAAGGGGGCACGGGTGGCCCAGTCGTCTAAGCCGCCGCGAGTTGCGTCCCTTGGGCACGCCAGCAACCTATGATTTTGGGTTCGAATCCCTACTTGCTCGTGGTGTTCACAAAAGTGGTTAAAACTCTCCTATTTAGCTGGCAAGCTGTGATATACGAGGGGCTTTCAATAAGTTTTGCAACTTCAATATAAGACCAAGTCGCAGAATTTTTTTTGCATTTTTCAATATAATCTCCATTCACGTCAATACACTTATTCCATTTGTCCTTCTAGCTTTTAATACCACTTTTATAGAAATCCGCAGATTGGCCCTCTAACCACGCCTCTGTGGCAGCCTTTATGTCCTCGTTATCCTAGAAGCGTCTTCCACGTAGGGCAGATTTCATTTGCCGGAACAGGAAATAGTCACTGGGGGCTAAGTCTGGGCTGTAGGGTGGGTGAATTATCTGTTCGAATCCACATTGACATATGGCGGCCTGTGCAATTCTCGACTTGTGAACCGGAGCATGTAAGGAACTTTATTACAGCGCGTTGTTCATGTTTGAGAGAATCCATGATTATGACCACCCTCAGGTGAATGAAGCCATCACATCTAACTTACTGCTGTGTCTGGAATTTGTTATGACACGTGTCAACCTGGTGTTATGACTGGTGTCACACCTGACACAAGTTGACATTGTTTGTGTAAAGATTAATGCCCAAGTTGCAAAACTTATTGAACGCAACTCACTCACTCACTCACTCACTCACTCACTCACTCAGCGTGTTTACGGACACACACATTTTCATGACATCGGAACCAGCTTTCATGGGAGGATTGCTCATCATCCCTGTTACCCTCTATCTATCTCGGAAGCTTGACCACACTCGCCGCTGGGGGAATGTAGTCACTGACATTGGCTATCACCACTATATTTTTGTATTTGATACTGACACTGTCATCATATCATTATACTGTAATTGAACATTGTACTATCACTCTATGTACTGCCATTGTAATTGCTGTGCTGTAACTTGTGTTGATTTGTAAACCTACTTGATTTTGTTATACAAGTGTTAATTGGATGCCATCTGTTGGTTGGTTGATGGTTTCACACAAGATTCCTTTTCGATTTCTGGGTTAACATATTGTTTCACTTTCGGAATCGACACGTAAAAATAATATACATAAATGCATGTGTACAGGCCGTTCTACGACCCCGAGTTGTGGACCGTGCAGCTAGGGCGGTACAACACTACCCCAGGGATTGAGGAGAGTACGGGACAAGAGAGACGGATCGCGAGACTTTACAAGCATCCAGGATTCGACGAAGGGTTCGACTTCAACAACGACATTGCCCTTATTAAACTGGATGAACCTGTGGACCTTACTGAGGTCATTTCTCCCCTTTGTCTGCCAGATGCCACCGTGGAGGTCGAGACTGGAAAGGAGTGTCTTGTTGCAGGATGGGGACTCACGGGCAAAGCAGGTAGTTCTACACGAAGCGGTGATGTTATGGTAGTGCCAGTTGTTGTGGTAGAATTAGTAAATGTGATAGTAATACTGATTGTAATGATAGTAGTAGATGTGACTAGGGTAGTTGTTATGGTGGTAGTAGGTGTGGTGAGGGTAGTTGTTATGGTAGTAGTAGTTGTGACGAGGGTAGTTCTTATGGTAGTAGTTTTGACAAGGGTAGTTGTTATGGTAGTAGTAGTTGTGGCGAGGGTAGTTGTAATGGTAGTAGTAGTTGTGGTGAGGGTAGTTGTAATGGTAGTAGTAGTTTTGACGAGGGTAGTTGTTATAGTAGTAGCAGTTGATACGAGGGTAGTTGTTATAGTAGTGGTATTTGTGACGAGGGTAGTTCTAATGGTAGTAGTAGTTGTGACGAGGGTAGTTGTAATGGTAGCAGTAGTTGTGAGGATCGTTGTTAAGAAGGTGGTAGTTGTGACGAGGGTAGTTGTTGTAATGGTGGGGGCACGGGTGGCCCAGTCGTCTAAGGCGCCGCGATTCGCTGTGCAGAGTTGCGTCCCTTGGGCACGCCAGAAACCTATGATTGTGGGTTCGAATCCCGGTTCGCCCCGATTATGTTTCTATGTTTGTCAGCACCATACCCGTGCTCGTGGGTTTCACCGAAGTGGTAAACGTCTAAGACCTGCATCACTTCGGGCTTTCCTCCCACATTAAGCTGACACGCCGCGATATAACTGGAATATTGTTAAAAGCGGCGTTAAACCCAACTCACTCACTCACTCACTGTTGTAATGGTAGTAGTAGTTGTTGTGATAATAGTTGTTGTAACGTTGGTAGTAGTTGTTCTGATGATAGTAGTCGTTTGTTTAATGGTAGTAGTAGTAGTGGTAGTAGTAGTAGTAGTGGTAGTAATAGTAGTAGTAGAAGTAGTAGTTCTGATTATAGTCGTTTGTTTAATGGTTGTAGTAGTAATAGTCGTCGTCGTCGTCGTAGTAGTAGTTGTTGTTGTTGTTGTTGTTGTGAGGGTAGTTGTATTTGGGATCGTGACGGTATTTGTAATAGTAGTAGTTGTTGTAATTATGGTAGTAGTTGCAATAGCCGTTGTCACGGTAGCAATCGTTTCTAGGGCGGCAGAAGGAGTTTAGATGGCAGTGGGGCGTTCAGTTGTTGTAGTTGTTTAAACAGAAGCAGCTGTTGCAATGGTAGTAGTTTGGGGAATAATTTGATCCGTGGCATTGATTTAAGTGTATTTCAATCCAAACCTTGTAAACACATTAGTCAGATACCAACCAAATAAATATATGAAAGGTCGACAATTGTGTTTTTGTTTGTAGGTGGCATTTCCACATTGACGCATCAGTGACAGATATGATGTTCAATGCAATTCCATATTTTGACTTGTACCATAGGTTCCCGTGATTTTGTTCAAGTGAACAATTGCCTTGCCTTTGCATGTGTTTGTGACGGGTGCTCACCTTTTCGCGAACACCTGGTATCATCACTACTTGATAGTGATTCTAAACAGGTGCTCATGAAATAGTCGTAATCGTTCTCTGGACTCTGCTTTTTTGGATATGGAAAGGGTTTTGTCCCTTATGTATTTGTCATGATGTTTGTTTGTTTGTTTTGTCGCTTTATGTATTTGTGTGTCTCTGTCTAGGTCCCCCCGGTAGCAACGTACCGTACGTCCTGCGACAAGGTATGGTGCCACTCATCTCCGCACCGGACTGCCGGACGTTTCCTGGATTCGGCGCCATCACTCCTAATATGATGTGCGCAGGCTACACTGAAGGAGGTGTTGACACATGCTTTGTGAGTCTATTTCTTATACACAATAAAGAGAGGTTATCCCCAAACACACAAGCGTCATATGCTCTTTATCATATAACGTCATTCTTCATTTCTGTGCTCGACAATTTCTTACAAGCATTACCTAAATATTTCAAGGTTTACTGGAATGTGCGCATTAATATATATTACGTCAGAAGGTTAGTGATGGGTCAGTCGGACAGTGACAGTAGCCAATATAGTTCCAACTGAAACCTGTTTCTTATACAGTGGCGTAACTACATATATGCAAAACAACAATAATTGCCTGCACAAATTGTTTCTCCTTGGCTTTCGCGGCAATCCATCTGTCTGTCTGACAGAATAACTGCCCTTTGTCAAAGGGAAGCTACTCTAACACTAGTCTACGAGACGTAACGGCCACAGTCAGACGTTGTTGACAGTCGGCCTGTCCTGTCATAACGTTACGAATTGCAGTCAGATGTACACATGGTGACAACAAAACAAGGTGACACTTCGGGCATATTTCGGCAAAATCTTCAAGCACAGATATGGCAACTGATCCCGTTTGGCTTGTGTCCTTGCGAAAATGTTTCGCAATTTACATCTCCAAAGTTGCCCAAACTTGTCAAATGCCTTAGCGACGTCACCGTCAGGCGCTGATTTTCGGTTTATTAGACTTTTCTCTTGATAATGATAGCAATTATCCGAGATTCCCGATAGTTAATTCTTACTCGACCAGGTCGACGCCATGTTTGTTCATAAGCACTGAAAGTAGTCCCATCATTATATCATTTTCATCCGTTGGCTTTATCCTGCCGAGAAACCTAACCATAAAATGATAAAACATTTTACTGTATTCATATTTTATATGCGACTCAACCTTTATGGATATTCCTTAACTGACCAGGAAATACCAAATGATTAGATGCTTATATGCAGATACATGACTCGTAGGAAAAAAGCCAATCTCGATTATCCGCCGAAACATAGTAGTATTTTTGTAATATCAAGAAGGCGTGTGAGTGTAAGAATGTGTAAATGTAGGAGGGAGTGAGTAGTGTATTACGCCGCTTTTAGCAATACCCCGGCAATATCACGGCAGGGGACACCAGTAATGGGCTTCACACACTGTACCCATGTCGGGAATCGAACCCGGGTCTTCGGCGTGACGAGTGAACGCTTTAACCACTAGGCTACCCAACTGGCCCCGAATGTAGGAGGAAAGTTTGTAATTGAATCACGAAATATCGCGCTGATTAGTTAACGAAGATGGCTGCATCTGTGCTACTAAAGTGAAAACAAGCCATTCCAGCGACAAGGAACATTACTCACAGTAATGACAATACTCGTGAAGGTCCGGGTTCGAATAGGTCTTCAGCAACCCATGCTTCCCGTAAAAGGCATTTATGTTTGTCGTAAGAGGCGACTTACGGAATCGTGTGGTCAGGCTAGCTGACTTGGTTAATGCATGTCATCGTATACCAACTGCTTGGATCGATGCTCATGATGTCAATCACTGGTTGTCTGGTCCAGAATCGATTATTTACAGATCGCCGTCATACAACAAACAAACAAATACAAAGTAATGACAATTTGGCAAAGCGCGCTTTTCAATAAATATCCACGGAAACTAACAAAGCGCCGGTTGCTATGGTAACGAAATCGTAATCGTAATCGTAATCGGGTGGTAGCACCGTTAAGTCTGAATAGTTTCATCTTCCCTAGGTAAGGGGATTAACTGACCATAGAAGTCCAGTTTTCACCCTTGCCGAACTGGGCTGTAATTTCTTGGCTCGGTCGTAGCTCCACCGGGGTCGTTTACTAGTGATGTCCCTGCGATGTCCATTCTATTAACCTATCAGATTCCACCTTTCACATCACTTGTATTTGCTTCAAACACAATGGCGGCGCCCTGTTAAGACGATCTGATCGATAATCAAAATGTTTATTGTAATATGATGTGTCTTACTTCACGAAGTACATCAAATGTCTTGAGGACGTACGACACTGTCTGCCGTAACGAGGTAATGCTGCACTTTTCTCATGCTTGTGGTTGCAGGGAGACAGCGGCGGCCCGCTTCAGTGCCAGGTGGGGCATAACTGGTACCTGGCAGGTAAACAGTGGAGACGTGATGAGAAATATTATTTTTTGTAAACACAAGATAACCAAGCGTTAAATAGCAAAGAACAATGAAGAACGAAGCGTGGTTTATTTCACGATAAAACATTGTTCTATCATGACGTCATTTCTGGAGATTCGAACATGCGATCGCAACTTGATGACGTCTTAATTTGGACAAGGTTATTTTTGAGAGGGAAGTGTCCGGTGAGTAGTTCCTCATAGAAGTAGCTGGGCTTAGCAGACATACGCTGTGGTCGAACGATCGCATCCAAAAGTGGGCGAGATACGACAATCGGTATTTGGAGAAAAGGTGCAGATAATCGACGTGAAAATTGTGAGAACAAAAAACTTAACCTCCCTGTACATAAAATGGACCTTTCCGACATTGCCGAGGTCGTATTGTATTCAGAGAGTTATCATTATTTACATACATGTAAGTGTTTTTAAAGCTTGTACATTTTATTGACATCCTTGAGAAATGCAAATCCTGTACAAAATATTGAAATCTCATCTAAGAAATAAACGACTCGTGGTCGTTGTTTATCGTATAATGAGGGGCGGTCGGGTAGCCTAGTGGTTAAAGCGTTCGCTCGCCACGCCCGGGTTCGATTCCCGACATGGTGTCCCCCGTCGTGATATTGCTGGAATATTGCTAAAAGCGGCGTAAAACCATACTCACTCACTCATTCGTATAATGAAGCACAGCAGTGTTTTATTGCACGATAAACAACGACCACGAGTCGTTTATTTCTTAAATCTACATTAGAACAATAATGATGGCTGACCAGGTAAGCAAGAAGCACACATCACACATCGAACCTGGGACATCAGTGTGGATTGTGGTGATGAGGTGAAGTGGGGTGTAGCGCCTTGTTTAAGACGGTTGCACTTAGAAATCGATGTGTGTTTGTAGCTGCTGAACTAGCCCGGTCTTATTGTGTTAGCCCACTGAGGTATCATGCAGCAGTTTAACATGAATACCTCACTCAGACACAATATACTGACCCCGACCCGACCAGTCCTTGTTTTAGCCCCTTAATTCCGAGCGCCAGGCATGGGAACAACAAGTACAATCTTTTAACGTCTTTTGGTATGACGCGACCGCGAATAGTACCCCGGACCTAACGCTATCCGGGCGGACGCTCTACCAACAGATCATGTGGATAGTGAACGAGTAGGGTTTCAAGCCTCAGTTTGTAATATTCCATCAAGATGATGATGATGATGCAGACTCCACGAAATGGCGTCACACATTCCCTCAATGTGAACATCAATTCCGAGGCTTCATATTAAGGAGCGAATTTTAACCACGGTGTCAGTCCGCCCCTTACGAAGTTACACTATTTCATTACATTCATATAACATCCTGCTCCGCACGAGGTAATAGCTTCTCTCACCATACATTCATCTCTCTCCGTCCACAGGTGTGACTAGTCATGGTTTTAATGGTACCTGTGCTGAGCCAGAGAAGCCCGGTATCTACACAAACCTCCTGAGATACACAGACTGGATATACTGGCACATGTACCTGGATCCCTACTTCTAGCCGACACCGAGAGCCGTCCTCTAGCCGACACCACAGCCACTACTTCTAGCCGACACCACAGCCACTACTTCTAACTGACACCACAGCCACTACTTCTAGCTGACACCCAGAACCCTACTTCTTGACGACACCTGGAGCCCTACTTCTAGCCGACACATGGAGCCCTACTTCTTGACGACACCTGGAGCCCTACTTCTAGCCGACACCTGGAGCCCTACTTCTTGATGACACATGGACCCCTTCTTCTAGCCGACACCTGGAGCCCTACTTCTAGCCGACACCTGGAGCCCTACTTCTAGCCGACACCACAGCCCCTACATCCAGCCGACACCTGGACCCCTACTTCTAGCCGACACCCGGAGCCCTACTTCTTGACGACACCCGGAGCCCTACTTCTTGACGACACCTGGACCCCTACTTCTAGCCGACACCTGGAGCCCTACTTCTTGACGACACCTGGACCCTTTCTTCTAGCCGACACCTGGAGCCCTACTTCTTGACGACACCTGGACCCTTTCTTCTAGCCGACACCTGGAGCCCTACTTCTTGACGACACCTGGAGCCCTACTTCTAGCCGACACCTGGAGCCCTACTTATTGACGACACCTGGACCCTTTCTTCTAGCCGACACCTGGAGCCCTACTTCTAGCCGACACCTGGAGCCCTACTTCTAGCCGACACCTGGAGCCCTACTTCTAGCCGACACCACAGCCCCTACATCTAGCCGACACCTGGACCCCTACTTCTAGCCGACACCCGGAGCCCTACTTCTTGACGACACCCGGAGCCCTACTTCTTGACGACACCTGGACCCCTACTTCTAGCCGACACCTGGAGCCCTACTTCTTGACGACACCTGGACCCTTTCTTCTAGCCGACACCTGGAGCCCTTCTTCTAGCCGACACCTGGACCCTTTCTTCTAGCCGACACCTGGAGCCCTACTTCTTGACGACACCTGGACCCTTTCTTCTAGCCGACACCTGGAGCCCTTCTTCTAGCCGACACCTGGACCCTTTCTTCTAGCCGACACCTGGAGCCCTTCTTCTAGCCGACACCTGGACCCTTTCTTCTTGCCGACACCTGGAGCCCTACTTCTTGACGACACCTGGACCCCTTCTTCTAGCCGACACATGGAGCCCTACTTCTAGTCGACACCTGAACCACTTCTTCTATCCGACAGATGGAGCCCTACTTCTAGCCGACACCTGGAGCCCTTCTTCTAGCCGACACCTGGAGCCCTACTTCTAGCCGACACCTGGAGCCCTACCTCTAGCCGACACCTGGAGCCCTACTTCTAGCCGACACCTGGACCCCTTCTTCTAGCCGACACCTGGAGCCCTACTTCTAGCTGACAACATTGCAGACAAATGTATATACTAACAAATATATAACTATATCAACATTTTATCAGAGTTTACACCAGAACAAGGATAGCTACACAGCGTATCAGTCTCAAAACATCAAAACGGTGGTTATTATTGCAACTGAATACTCGATGGTTCAAAATACTAAGTTTACTATGATTTAACAAATAGTCTCATAGCCCCCTGTTTCAATAAACAACAGTATGTTAATACCTCTGTTCACTTTCTCTCTGCAAGGATCTACCTTATGGCATAATGTTTTATTGATAATATCTGTATACTCTACTTCAAAGACTCCACCCGTGAAGATCCGAGTTAGAATAGGTCTTCAGCAACCCATGCTTGCCGTAATAGACGACTATGCTTGTCGTAAGAGGCGACTGACAGGATCGTGTGGTCAGGCTTGCAATTGCTGACTTGGTTGATGCATGTCATCGATCCCAATTGCGTGGATCGATGCTCATGATATCAATCACTGGATTGTCTGGTCCAGACTTGATTATTTACAGACTGCCGTCATATAGCTGGAATATTGCTGAGTGCGGCGTTAGACAACAAACAAACAAACCTTCGTTTCTATATCGCCCTCCGTCATGTTCTTACAAACACTTCACCTCACGAACTTTGTAATCAGCATGAAACCATCTAACGTCTCGGTACGAGCGATCGAAAAATTCGAGGCAGCATATCTGGCTCTGTATCTACAAAAACGAATGTAAATGAACCTTTTCAAATGGGAAATAATAAGGGTGTGGATGTTTCACACCTAGTCGTTTCAGTCGCATCTTTCAAATCCAATGCGCTTCACAAAGCCGCCAGAGTTTCATAAAGCTAAAGAGAGGCAGTCTTGTATTTGTTTGGCGGGCAAAGATCACCTGACATGTCATCCTATGGAGGTTTCTCTTTATAGAATAACACAAAACGTTTGGAAACACACACACACACCCTACACACAAACACACTCCGCACGCACACACACATATATACACATACACTCCCCCACACACTCCCCATAAACACACGTATACATACACTCCACACACACACACACACTCTCTCTCTCTCTCTCACTCTCTCTCCACATACACATACACACACACATACACACACACTCCACACACACAGTCACTCTCTCTCCACACACACATACACACACACTCCACACACACAGTCACTCTCTCTCCACACACACATACACACACACTCCACACACACATACACACACACTCCACACACACAGTCACTCTCTCTCCACACGACTTTGATATTCCAATCCCTGATAAACACGTTCGTGTGGTCTAAGCAAAGTTAGCACAATTAAAAAAACAGATCACAACGGTCGACATATTTATAAATAGGTTGATAAGAATATGAGTAAACATCACTCCTTGCTTTATGTCACGTGACTAATCACGTATAGGTAGCTATGCAACCTACATTAGCGACATGATAGGAAATTATCTGCCATACATACAGTGCCTGACCACCCCGTGAAGGACAAATACAGGAAAACAAACAGTTTACAGAATGGCCTCCTCTGAGGTGTACACAATAAACATCCATCCAATTACATTTGTTTGCACATCTATACGCCTACATTTGTCATGAAGAGGTAGTTGCACATATTTGCTAAAACAGGAAGCACTAGCTCTCACTACTGTAACTACGGTCTTTTAAACTGTAATCGTTCACCAGACCGTCATGAAAGTTGAGTAATTGCTTGCACACAGTATAACATTGACTGTAATCGTTCACCATACCGTCATGGAAGTTGAGTAATAGCTTGCACACAGTATAACATTGACTGTAATCGTTCACCATACCGTCATGGAAGTTGAGTCATTGCTTGCACACAGTATAACATTGACTGTAATCGTTCACCATGCCGTCATGGAAGTTGAGTAATTGCTTGCACACAGTATAACATTGACTGTAATCGTTCACCACACAGTCATGGAAGTTGAGTAATTGCTTGCACACAGTATAGCATTGACTGTAATCGTTCACCATACCGTCATGGAAGTTGAGTCATTGCTTGCACACAGTATAACATTGACTGTAATCGTTCACCATATAGTCATGGAAGTTGAGTAATTGCTTGCACACAGTATAACATTGACTGTAATCGTTCACCATACAGTCATGGAAGTTGAGTCATTGCTTGCACACAGCATAACATTGACTGTAATCGTTCACCACACAGTCATGGAAGTTGAGTCATTGCTTGCACACAGTATAACATTGACTGTAATCGTTCGACAGACCGTCATGGAAGTTGAGTCATTGCTTGCACACAGTATAACATTGACTGTAATCGTTCACCACACAGTCATGGAAGTTGAGTCATTGCTTGCTTGCACACAGTATAGCATTGACTGTAATCGTTCACCATACCGTCATGGAAGTTGAGTCATTGCTTGCACACAGTATAACATTGACTGTAATCGTTCACCATTTAGTCATGGAAGTTGAGTCATTGCTTGCACACAGTATAACATTGACTGTAATCGTTCACCACACAGTCATGGAAGTTGAGTTATTGCTTGCACACAGTATAACATTGACTGTAATCGTTCACCACACAGTCATGGAAGTTGAGTAATTGCTTGCACACAGTATAACATTGACTGTAATCGTTCACCATACAGTCGTGGAAGTTGAGTAATTGCTTGCACACAGTATAACATTGACTGTAATCGTTCACCATATAGTCATGGAAGTTGAGTCATTGCTTGCACACAGTATAACATTGACTGTAATCGTTCACCACACAGTCATGGAAGTTGAGTCATTGCTTGCACACAGTATAACATTGACTGTAATCGTTCCCCATACCGTCATGGAAGTTGAGTAATTGCTTGCACACAGTATAACATTGACTGTAATCGTTCACCATATAGTCATGGAAGTTGAGTCATTGCTTGCACACAGTATAACATTGACTGTAATCGTTCACCATGCCGTCATGGAAGTTGAGTAATTGCTTGCACACAGTATAATATTGACTGTAATCGTTCACCGGACCACCCGATCCAGTTATCGTACAAGCATAGGATGCTAAAGAGCAATTATTCTAACCCGGATCTTCACGGGTATCAACACTAAATCTTGAATTATAGCAAAAGAGAAATCAGTGACACTTATGAATCTTGAAATGCGTATCCGATTTCACCGAAGATGTTTTGGTTTGTTTTTTCTATTTCACAAGAATTTTGTTATTATACAAAGATTGGGTGTTACGGATTGGGTGCCATTTGTAAGAAAGTTTAACACAATAATATAAGGGAAACAGTGTCTTTAGTTTGAGGAACAAACAGTTTGCAAGCGCAAAGTTGTCTTCTTGTTGTTGTTATTTTTTAGCGTAAACAGCTTGTACCTGTTTACCATGCGTGCATAGTAACGAGATTATTACACGTGTGTACCTTACACGTAACACTATTCATGTATTCCCTATCTTGGTAAATAGAAAAAGTCGTTTCGTACACAAGTTGAACCCTGTGGAATCCTTGACCTCCCATGCTAAATGAAGGATGCAGTGGGTTCTAGAGCCAATGAGATGTCAGCTCTCCAAATCAAGACGGCTTCATTCAAGTTTTTTAATATCTGGTGTCGTCACTAATTTTCAGGGATCCATACATAAAGTGTTCACCACTATTTTTCCTTTTACATCCCAATGGAATCTGTCTCGGGGGATAATCGAGACTGGTTATTCTCTGGTGTTGACGTTTCATATTGACCGTCCCATCACAGAATACAAATATACCCTCGTTTGGATGTAAATATCGTGGAACAAGTTATCCACAACAATAAAAGAGCACGCTCTGTTTTGGGGGTATTTTTTTCGAAAATCCCCTATTCGCATCATGGAGATACATAAAACAGAATGTCGTACACTCGTACCGAAAAGCCTGGGCTCGTTGAGCTGATTGGAAAGTTTATCTGAACACCTAAGAAGACGTCCTCAGATCTTTACACAAGGAGGTATCGTATTGAAAGAAAAGATATGATAAAATCATTTTAATTAGATGAAGACTATGAATCTATGAAGGTAACGTATTGGAAGAGTGAGTGACTGAGTATGGTTTTAAGCCGCATTTAGCAATATTCCAGCAATATCACCGCGTTAGACACCAGAAATGGGCTTCACGCA
The DNA here is from genome assembly GCF_022045235.1 of Haliotis cracherodii. Lineage (NCBI taxonomy): Eukaryota > Metazoa > Mollusca > Gastropoda > Lepetellida > Haliotidae > Haliotis > Haliotis cracherodii. The sequence goes on from NW_027266275.1 coordinate 7,204,638, forward strand.
TTGTACCCATGTCGGGAATCGAAACCGGGTCTTCGGCGTGCCGAGCGAACGCTTTAACCACAGGCTATCCCACCGCAACTCGTATTGGAAGAAAAGATCTGATTTTAATTAGATCAAGACTTTGAATGTGTGAAGACGTCCAAAGATCTGGACACAAAGAGGTATCGGAAGAAAAGATATGATTTTAATTAGATTGCGGTTGGACACCACATCAATAAGTGCAACCAGAGAGAAACAAAGCTACTTCATTGTGTTTCTGCCCTAGTTGCAAAATGCGCCGTCTTCATCTCGTCAGCATGACGTACCCATATGACGAAAACAAAGCAGGGAAACTGGATTTGGTTCCCATGTATAACACATAGTGGTCATACTTAATTTGTTGAATGTTCATGAATGGAACTTGAGTTGTCTAGTCTATGATGTTATAAGTGGAGCTATTTATATGTCCTGCTTAAATCAAACGTAAATACTGAGGAATCATTTAGTTAATGTGTATATAGTGTACATTGACAAAACATATTAGGTGATTAAAAATCTAGAATGACAGCCAAATTTGCAGATGGCTACCACTTGTAGCAATAAGTATCTATTAAGAATTGAGTGAGTGTGTTTTAACGCTGCTATTACCATCGTTCCGTGATCAGTTTCAGCTTAATGTGGGAGGAATCCCGAAGTGATGCATGTTATTAGACGTTTATCACGCTTGTGAAACTCTTGAGCACGGTTATGCGGCTGACAACATTATAATAATAATAATAATTTATGCATTTGTATAGCGCAGCGAAATCTGGTATCCGAACCCACGACTGTGAGTTCCTGGTACGCCCAAGGGACGCAACTCTTCCTAAGGGACGCAACTTGGCCATTCGTGGCCCGACCTAAAATGACAGAAACCCTGTTTTTGTTCAAACAAAATAATCTTGAATAGAAGCCTATTATCTGACACAATGTTCCGTATACTTCGAATTCAGAGTTAAATGTATCTTAGTTAGACATATATTGAATGAGCACACCTCTTATAAATTACATTCGTGTTACAAATGACACCGATCGGATAAAAACCATGTTGGCAAGACTTGTTTCAAGTAGAAAGCTCTCAGTAGATACAACCTATCCCCGCGCATCCACCATAGTGATTGACACCGAATACCACCCTAACCCTGCAATAACCACGCTCATCTATCACCAAGCTATCTCTATCATACACACACCGTTTATTATGGGAGTGGCCCGTCATTAAATCAAGATAAAGGTGAAACTAAACTATAACATTTTGAAACAATTGCCACGATTTCATGGTCCCACCCACACTGATAAACAACAGTCGCCAAGAGCCTAGTTACTGACGTACACCATGCTTCTCACGTTGTCTGGAGCGACCTGACCAAGTTTTAATATCCTTGACATAAAAAAATCTGAAGAACATACAAGCACGATGCTGTGTCGTCACAACTAAAAGAAAACATTATTAATCTCCATATTGCTATGAAAGGAAGTGACAATAATCACTAAGTCTTGCTTGATAAAATGTAAACGTTGGACGTAGATGCGTGGTGTTTTACACATTCAGGAACAATGTGGACCTCCCCTTTGCTCGTTACGTTGGTAACTCTAGGTAGGTGCTTTTAGTATCAGACACCGTGTCTGCATTCATATATACCAAGGGGTATTTAATGATGAATTTGTTGTTTGCAACTGTGATATGTGTTTAGTACTCTTCTGGCCTAAACTTACACTTATCTCTGATCTGTAATCAGACGAAACATTTCCAGGACGGGTCAAATCAAATGACATACTGATTCTTACTGCCGGAGATTTTCTATTGTCAGCTTATAGATTATGTTTCTAGGTTTGTCAGCGCCTCACCCACGTGGGCATTCCCGCTTAGAAGTAGTCCCAGGCAACCTATTCTGGTTGTAAGAGGTGGTGACTTGGCTGAATGTGCATCATCGTATCCTGGTGGCATGCATCATTGCTCATAATATCAATCACTGGATTATCTGGTCCAGATTTGATCACTTACAGGCCGGCGTTACCTAACTAGAATGTGGCCGAGTGCAACAGGCTACAAATGAATGTGAATATTTCCAGAGGCTAAGACAAGTTGACTTGTTTTGAAAAAAGTATTGAACATCATAAAAACTGAATTATTATTACAATAGACACCAGAGATGTGCCATGTCACAGTATCAGTTGTAACTATTTTACAGGCAGAATTTACTAATGGATGTCAACTCCTTTATTCTTACAATGTTCCTTTATCAAACAAATTCAAAACGTCAACACTAGAGAATAAAGCGGTGTTGCAATTACGAATAAGCGATAAGTTCTTCGAAAGGAATCAAGGTTTTCAAATTTGCCATTTCTTAAATTATGGGAACGGTGTGGGAACGGTTTCGGTGTTAATCCGTTCGCTCATCCCACCAAAGACCTGACACGTTCAACTTTATGCAGATTGGGAGTGGCGTGTGCTACGGGTAATGCAGGACATGCTTACCCTTTTCGCGAACACCTGGTGTCATCACTGATTTTCAGTCATCAATTCATATAGTTTTCACTCTCTTCCTATTTTGCCTTTTCGCCCAATATAGTCTGTTGCGTGGGAAGATCCAGACTGGTTATTGTCTGGCATTAACGTTACATATTTCAATATATGTCTTTCTTTCCCTCTTGTTTAACGCCGCACTCAGCAATATTCCAGCTATATGAAGGCGGTCTGTAAATAATCGAGTCTCGACCAGACAATCCAGTGATTGACATCATGAGCATCGATCTACGAAATTGGGATACGATGACATGCATCAAACAAGTGAGCGAGCCTGACCACCCGATGTCATTAGTCGCCTCTTACGACAAGGATAGTCGCCCCAGGGCTCAGTCACACATTCAAGAATTTTACTGCCGTCCTTGATAGGACCATTGGAATTTGGCAAAAGTTTGATCAAGATCCTGTGACTCGTGGCGGGAAATTCACAAATTTGTAAAAACATTTATTCAATCACGACAGCAATCAGCTATTGTTTTAGGAAGCGTCCCGATTCGGTAGTTTCCAGCCAAATTCGGCCCGATTATCAATCCGAATCTGATCCGATTTGTATCTTCCGAATGCGATCCGACAGAGATCAGACAGTGACCGGACAGTGAACCGACAAAGACGGTTCGCATTCCGCAAGATCTGGACGCAATCTGGACTCAGTCGACTAGAAAGGGCAATGAACAATTTCCCAAAAACATGCCCGTTGATCATGACAGCGTCCCGATCCACAGGACACCGTCCAGACAACACAGGCCATTGTTACGATTTTGATCCGATACAGCAGAATCCTTCACGACATAGTCACGATTGTAATCCGACTTGACAAAATCGGAGTTTTCTGAATGCTACGGGACGCACCATTCTGTCGGGAGTGCTTGGCCGACCTCTCTGGACCTTTTCCGATCCGTAGGGCTCTGTTACGAACGTATACGACTGCGTTCAGACAATGATAGGACATTCAAGATCATTGAGGATAGCAATCCGACTTTAATGTCGTAGCGCCGTCTGATCTCAAACGGGAGCCATAATCGGCACTGTGTCAGCGCAGCCTTACTCGGCATCACGGGGTAATGCTGGAATTGTGCAAAACAAACTGGTTCAACCATATTTACTCCTGCATTCTTCCGTTATTTTAAACATTGGTAAAAGTAAAAATGCTCCACTTCCAGCTTATCATGTGAATTTATTTGTATTAAATCGAAAGACTTCATTATCATTTGTTTCCACAGCGACAACATCAGCGGACTCCAGCGTCAAGTGCGGTGTCCCGAAGGTGATTCCTGCCACGTCACGTGTCGTCAACGGACAGGAAGTCAGGCGTGGGGCGTGGCCATGGATGGTATGGATACTGATTTTCTGCCTTTCTTCACTATTTGATACCTTCACATTTTAATTACCGCATGTCAAATAGTTAGAGGGCGTTTATTCGTTCTAAACAGCTTTAACACAATGTATAATGACCACGTCCTATTATAATTCTAAAAACTCATAATACCAGAAACTTGACGTTCTGTAGCTGGTATTGGTCAAAGGTATTTACATAATTCAACATTTCTGTTTCCATGGGTAAATACAAAGGACAGGAAAATGAACATAATAATTTTTAAACCCAAGTTTTAAACTATGTGGTCCGTGTGCCAGCATTTCTTCTCAAAATGCATTATCATGTCACATAATTCAACTAACTCTTAGCCTAAAACAATTGGCCCATTATTCTGACGTTTGTCGAATTCATGACGATGGCATTGCCTAAACCGTTATGCAACTGCCTGACACAGAAAGGTCACAGGTTACCTTATAATTTTCGAAACATTCGCAAGGTAACGTCCTAAGGTGTCTCCTATTTGGGTTAGATTTTCTTAACTGTTTCCATCTCAGTGGACGGTCGGGTAGCCTAGTGGTTAGAGCGTTCGCTCGTCACGCCGAAAACCCTGATTCGATTGGCCACATTGGTACAATGTGTGCAGCCCATATCTGGTGTCCCCCACCGTGATATTTGCTGGAACAAATGCTTAAAGAGGCGTAAAATAATACTCACTCGAACTAATGTTCCAATGGTCACTGTTCCATACCCGCAAAATGGCAATATATAAATAAACTGTATACAGTGACACCCGATTACTCCGGACGGTAACATTTCAGGATGGGTGCGGTGTAAAACACTAAACGTCCAGATTGGGGGAGGGGGTGGGGCTCCAGACTCACGAGGTTTAACTCCATCTGTACCATAGGAGGATGGTTGCTTGCGGCACTTTTCTATCAGACAGGGTAACAACAAGTACCAACTTTTAACGTCGGTATGACGCGGTCGGGGATCGAACCCCGGACCTTCCCCTCCCCGGGCGGACGCTCTACCACTAGACCACGGAGGCGTCTATCATAATTTATCAAAGACTACATGTGAATTTAGTATAGCATATGTTAAAATAGGATTTATGCAAAGTTTGTAATTGGTCTAAGAGTGAGTATGGTTTTACGCCGCTTTTAGCAATATTCCAGCAATATCACGGCGGGGGACACCAGAAAATGGGCTTCACACATTGTACCCATGTCGGGAATCGAACCCGGGTCTTCGGCGTGACGAGCGAACGCTTTAACCACTAGGCTACCCGACCGCCCTAATTGGTCTAAGAACAGTTGCACAAAGTTTATTAATGACAATTGTATGTAATTTATTTTAAGACAGATTGTATGACCTATTGAATACAGAGGAGTCTCACTTTTCACGTTACCCATATTCTTGGTTTCAAGGTCCTCCTCCAGGAAATGACCATCTCTGTATGTGGGGGCGCCATTTTGAACAAACATCTCATCCTGACAGCAGCACACTGCTTTGACGAGTAAGCTTCAGCTTATACACTATACAAGTTATTTAGGATTGAACGATGGGTTCATTGAAGTGTAAACGATTTCAAAGCGCTGGTTAATCTGTGTGAACCTCCGAGCTTGGTACGACATTGTTTTCATTGGTGCTAGATTCCTGTCATTTCCGAAAACGAGGCATCAAAGTCAATATCGCTCAATAAATCAACTTCGTTCACCTCAGTAATTTTACAGAATTAATTTTCTTCACTTGCGTTATTAGTATTGAAAGATAGCCATTCCATATCTAAATCACCGCAAGGAGAATCCATTTTGTTTCATGAAGCAGCTAGACGACATCAATCACTAGTACCAAAGCATTTATTTATTTATAAGTCAGATGAAATATTACAAGACAAGGCAAAATACTAAATTAATTATGTTGCTGATAAATGCAGGTATTAAAAAGAAAATAGAAAAACGAGTTGATCGTAAACACCGATCGAGAATTCGGGGAAACCCCGGAAAGTAGTTCCGGCAAAAGTTCACACGATCAATTTCACAAAACATTGTTCACATCGTGTGAACTTTTTTGGTCCGTTCATGGGTGTGTGAACTCCAAATATCAGATCACGTGACTACCCATTCAGCCAATCAGCATGAAAGAAACAGTGTAAACTTCAAAGTATGAAATTATTATTTAATGACGACCTATTTGGAAAATGTTAACACGAGTAGATTACATAATATCAAAAGAATTTTTGACGAACTTGGACTTAGCTAAATTTTGAAAATCCTACTTATATATAACTTTTAGTCCTTGAAAAATGAAACATTCATCTTGAGTGTTGGCGTTCTTCAAAAGGCACAATGTATAGTATCATGACTGTCTAAATGTTGAATATTACTTAAACATTCTGCAGGAAAACGTTTGGCGAGTCTTACTTAAGTTTTAAAATTGTAACCATTATCTACCTGTTGGAACTCGGAGATGGAGAAAAATAGCTTTAACGGAAAGAAAATGTACGCTTTGTAATCTATCTGGCATAAGTGATGCATTCCATTATTTGTTTATTTGTCCATCCTTAGAAAACCAAAGAAGACAATTTTACACAGATTCTACTTCATTGAATCCAATATGTATAAAATGATTTTCAATAATCCACTGCTAGAAACATTGAGAAAATTGTCCAAAGTCTGTAAAGTCATCATGTCATTGTTTAAACCTATCCAGTAACTCTCCCCCTTATTAAATTGCACATATATTGCTGCCCTAGTGAATCTGTATAAATATGCATGCATGCACGGCAAAGATGTTTTTGTATCTATTCTATATTTATATGTATATGTATTATGTTGTGGAATAATTTTGTTGAGTTCAGGCAAGGCCAACTTGCACAACGGATTTCAACGATAATGCTGTTTTATAGCGTTAGCCCACTGAGACAACTAAGCCTGAGTTTAACATGGATATCCCACTCAAACGTCTTTTGGTGTGACGCGACCGGGGATCGAACCACCGTGTATGACAATGTGATGGAGCTGTGGCAATCGTAGCGCTAAGATCGCTTGCGCAAGTGCTGTTCAGCTTAGGTTTCGGTTACCTTGACCTTCCTGGTTGTAATGGGAAGCCCAGTCGTCTCAGGCGCCGTGATTCGCTGTGCAGAGTTGCGTCCCTTGGGCACGCCAGAAACCTGTGATTGGTTCGAATCCCGGTTAGCCCCCATTATGTTTCTAGGTTTGTCTGCACCATACCCTTGCTCGTGGGTTTCACCGAAGTGGTAAACGTCTGAGACCTGCATCACTTCGGGCTTTCCTCCCACATTAAGCTGACACGCTGCAATATAACTGGAATACTGTTAAAAGCGGCGTTAAACCCAACTCACTCACTCTGATACGACCTTTGACAGTCAACACCTTATCGCTCCTCGTGGTGTTAAACGCCTATGGCTGTTCCAAGAGGCTGCCAACCCTCTTCTGGTTCGTGGGATACGGGTCTGTTTAGATGGTATTCGGGACTCAATCGTACTTGGTACGCAGATTCAACATTTAAAAAATAATAAAGGTGTACGTCTAGTTAATATAATTTATTTGTTCAGTAATTGAACTTAAGCTCGCATCCATCATTACCTTGACGTGTTATATAGGTAGGATTCGGGGTTCAGAGGTGAACAAAAGAGATTCAGGTTACAATATTAGAGGGCAGATGGTAACGGAGATTCTGGAGGGGAGGTGGGCGCTTGGTCTCATCGTTGAAAGACCTCGAGCACTGGCATGAGAAAACCGTGAATAATAATGAAGTTCTGCTCGCAAAATAACTAATTCTGTTTTCCTTAGAGTTTTTCAAAACATTCCACAAATCTTGAAACTATTATAACTGTTGAAACTGCTTTTTTTCCAGCATGGTTAGCAGAAGCGTTGCGCGGTGGCGGGCAATAGGCGGCAAGCACCATACTGATCGGTACGACATCACGCAACGAACGTACCACGTGAAGAAGCTCGTGATGCACGAACATTACGATAGCCACAGCATCCTTAATGACATAGCCCTACTCGTGCTGCATGAGACGATCGACTACACCGACTACATCCGGCCAGTGTGTGTGCCATCTTCCTCGGAGGCTCTCTACGTGGGCCAGCACTGCTACCTGGCGGGGTGGGGAGACACGCTGGGTAGGTGATCGGGAGTGAGTGAGTGAGTGAATCAACATTAGTGTAGTCATATCACGGCATGCAAGCTTTGTGTGGAATGCCCGTGAAGATATGAGTTAGAATTGGTCTTCAGCAACCCATGCTTGTTTAAGAGGCGGCTTACAGGATAGGGTGGTCTAGCTACGGTAACCGTACCTGCAGGGCCCACTTGCACAAAACAACTTTTGTCGCTAAGACTATCTTAAGCCTATGTTAATGTATAGGAGTTCAGATGATCTAAGCGATAAGGTCGTTTTGTGCAAGTGGGCCCTGTTCTGCTTCCTATAAACGATTTTCATATTGAATTGTCCCGACACAGAGCTATGTGTTGTCTCGTTGTGCTTTCCTAACAGATCCCCGATGAAATCTGCATCGCACTTTATATGCTTCAGCCATGTGCATGCGTTGTGATCTGTAGACAAATGCAACATGATTCACTTCCAGTGACACAAAGTCCGTGTTAACACCATGCAGGCACTCTGGGATCGGTACCAATTTGGCAACACCAGGCACCGACCTCGTTCTGGATGTCCAGGCGTCACCTCGGCAAGATAATCATATCCGTCTTGTTCACCTGCGAAATCGCTTTCAGACTGCAGCTTTGACAACCCGCCGCATCCCTCGCATTCTTAAAAGACTGATAAATCGATTACGAGAGTATAACATCCGACGCTGTACGTTCAATGTCACAGCCACGTCGTCGAACTGCACACATGACACCGTCAATGTTCAGGGCCCACAAGCACAAAGCGATCTTAGCGTTAAGATGATCGTAACTCCCATACTTTAACATAGGCTTACGATAGTCTTAGAGCTAAGATCGCTTTGTGCAAGTGGACCCAGGTGTGTGTTACAGGGCTGGAGGTCAGTCCTCTTCACAGATGAGTCCAGGCTTCATCTTGACAGCAGTGATAGCCGTTGGCGTGTTTATGGACGTCGGATGGAACGTTACGCTAACGCGTATGCTGTTCAACGTTCTACATTCGGTGGTGGGAGCGTAATCGTGTGGGTTGGCATCACTGCTTATAACCCTAAATGGTCATCGATTGCAACAGACAGGGGTAAGGTACCGTGACGACGATATCCGTCCTCGTGTCCTCCCGTTTCAGCAGACCCATTGACGTCACATTCCTTTACAGAAGGACAACGCATGCCCTCACGTCGCACTGTGGTCACAGACTTCATTAGACAACAGAACATCCCCACACTCTCTTGGCCTGCTGTTTTGTAAGATCTGTCGCCCATTGAACATGGAGGGGATGAAAAGTTTTCCAAACAAACCGACTTGTTTTGTTTTGTTTGTTGTTTAACGCCGCACTCAGCAATATTCCAACTATGTGACGGCGGTCTGTAAATAATCGAGTCTGGACCAGACAATCCAGTGATTAACCTCATGAGCACCGATCTACGTAATGGGGATACGATGACATGCATCAACCAAGGCAGCGAGCCTGACCACCCAATCACGTTAGTCGTGGGTTGCTGAAGACCAATTTCAGCCCGGAATCTTCACGGGACGCCCGACTTGTGAACTGACAATTGACCCCCACGTCACTTTCAGCCTGATATGACGTTTACATGTGTAGACACTGTCATGATGAATTGATGTTTCATGGACATCGATATATTGTCCTGTTGCAAAATCGTTCTTTGTTTGCGTTTTTCCCATTGTAGTCAGTGATGCACGTAAACTTTTTTTTCCGCTAGTATATGTAAAAAAACGAGTAGTACTTTACTTTGTTCCAGATGTATTGGTATAGTTTTTCTGCACTGAAATCAAATAAACAATGATTCGTTTACCTGGGGAAATGTGTACCACATGAATGAGAGAGTGAGTATGGTTTTACATCGCTTTTAGCAATATTCAAGCAATATCACGGCGGGGGACACAAGAAATGCGCTTCACACATTGTACCCTGGTCTGACGAGCGAACGCTTTAACCACTCGACTACCCGACCACCACATGAATGACAATTTAAAATGTATGGTTATCATCTATACATACACGACACAATAAGTCTGGTTTGCATGACCTGTAACGTGATCTGCCCTAGGGACCGGCAACGGCAACGTCCTAAACCAGGCTGTTCTCCCTGTAATCAGCGACAACACGTGTAGCAGGCCTGACTGGTACGGTGCGGAGTTCACACCCAGTACCATGCTGTGTGCTGGCTACGCGGCGGGCAGGAAGGATGCGTGTAGTGTAAGTTCTTCATTCTTAACCTACAAAGTGGCTCAGTAGCAATCTCATAAAACTAAGATCTTAGTACTTGCTACCGCTAAACAAAGATCTTAGGACATCCCATTAGGGGTCCGTCAGAACGACCTTTCATTCGACCAATCAGAGCGTCGCGTACAAGATCACGAAAGTGACAGTCGGAATGTAATTTCTAATCATGCAACCTCGAACACTTTAACACGAGGTATTCCGAACGATAGTTACGGGCTCAATGACTGAACCCATACAATCTAGACCATCTATTAGCCATTTCAGAATGTTCTTTTGTTCAGGTTTCAAATTTTTAATAGAGAATTTATCAAAATATGTTTCGAAGCGTAGTCGCCAATTTGATGTTAGTGCCGTAAAGCACGAGAAAGCTGGCTTTTGATTGGCTAATGTCGACTTCTTGTCAGTCATTCCATTGGTCGGGCAAAGTCTGTCTGACGTGACCCGTAATGGGGTGTTCTCAGATTCTTGTTTAAGTGGTAGCTAATGAGATTGGGTCAGTAGTGTTGTACTCGCTCTGAGCAATTTTCAAAACGGTGTTTGGGACCAGTTGTAACCCTGAATTTAAACACCTGATTCGATATCGATGCAATAACAAACTCGAATAATCAGTTACAGTGGATAAAATATCTTTACAAAGATCTTGGTGAAACAACCAGATGACGTCATAAAAGATTTCAGACAACGGTTACTGTCGATTATGCCACGGTCAAGGACATGCGTGATATACATGGCTACACCATGTCACTAGTTCCTGTTACATACAAATCTGACTCGGGGTAGAATAGGTCTTCAGCAACCCATGCTTGTCCTAAGAGGCGACTAACGGGATTGGGTGCTCAGGCTCGCTGACTTGGTTGATGCATGTTATTGTATCCCAATTGCTTGGAACGATGCACATGATGTCAATCACTGGATTGTCTGGCCCAGATTCGATTATTTACAGACCTCCGTCATATAGTTGGAATAGTGCGGCGTTAAACAACAAACAAACAAAAACATATGAATTTAGAACAAATCGGAAACTATATGTTCTTCTCTTCTGTGATCCGAATGTATATATAACCAATGGAAACTTCTGGTGCAGTGTTTCAAATGTTTTAGGTTGATTTGTTTGAGACACAATGTAAACACAATACATGGGGACTGCTCCATTCTACTGTTGACTCTCAACAACATTCCTTCTCACGCAGGGAGACAGTGGCTCGCCCCTGGTCTGCAAGCACGGGGATTCATGGTACGCCCAGGGTAAGACGTTGCTATTATTTCCCGTCCAGGTTTTGACCAGTCAAGCGATTGAAGTACTTTTCGATCCTAAGAACAACAGTCCACACTCATGGGCAAAATAATCATAATAACCATTGATTAAAGTGTGGAAGGAGGCGTTAACGCCACAGACAGCAATAAATCAAGCGGCCTGTAAACAATCAGACAAAGCAGCGATGAGCCTCCAACCTTGCGGGGTAAAAGCAGCCGCAAAAACCTGTGACTGTCCAGAAATACGGTTCCCGGAAGTATTACCCCTGTATAGTGTTGCTCTCACTGTCCAGTATAACAGTTCCCAGAAGTATCACCCCTGTATAGTGTTGCTCTCACTGTCCAGTATAACAGTTCCCGGAAGTATCACCCCTGTATATTGTTGCCCTCACTGCCCAGTATAACAGTTCCCGGAAGTAATACCCCTGTATAGTGTTGCTCTCACTGTCCATTATAACAGTTCCCGGAAGTATCACCCCTGTATATTGTTGCTCTCACTGTCCAGTATAACAGTTCCCGGAAGTATTACCCCGGTATAGTGTTGCTCTCACTGTGCAGTATAACAGTTCCCGGAAGTATCACCCCTGTATAGTGTTGCTCTCACTGCCCAGTATAACAGTTACCGGAAGTATCACCCCTGTATAGTGTTGCTCTCACTGTCCAGTGTTACAGTACCCGGAAGTATCACCCCTGTATAGCGTTGCTCTCACTGCCCAGTATAACAGTTCCCGGAAGTATCACCCCTGTATAGTGTTGCTCTCACTGTCCATTATAACAGTTCCCGGAAGTATCACCCCTGTATAGTGTAGCTCTCACTGCCCAGTATAACAGTTCCCGGAAGTATCACCCCGGTATAGTGTTGCTCTCACTGTGCAGTATAACAGTTCCCGGAAGTATCACCCCTGTATAGTGTAGCTCTCACTGCCCAGTATAACAGTTCCCGGAAGTATCACCCCTGTATAGTGTTGCTCCCACTGCCCAGTATAACAGTTCCCGGAAGTATCACCCCTGTATAGTGTTGCTCTCACTGTCCAGTGTTACAGTTCCCGAAAGTATCACCCCTGTATAGCGTTGCTCTCACTGCCCAGTATAACAGTTCCCGGAAGTATCACCCCTGTATAGCGTTGCTCTCACTGTCCATTATAACAGTTCCCGGAAGTATCACCCCTGTATAGTGTAGCTCTCACTGCCCAGTATAACAGTTCCCGGAAGTATCACCCCTGTATAGTGTTGCTCTCACTGTCCAGTATAACAGTTCCCGGAAGTATCACCCCTGTATAGCGTTGCTCTCACTGCCCAGTATAACAGTTCCCGGAAGTATCACCCCTGTATAGTGTTGCTCCCACTGCCCAGTATAACAGTTCCCGGAAGTATCACCCCTGTATAGTGTTGCTCTCACTGTCCAGTGTTACAGTTCCCGGAAGTATTACCCCGGTATAGTGTTGCTCTCACTGTGCAGTATAACAGTTCCCGGAAGTATCACCCCTGTATAGTGTTGCTCCCACTGTCCAGTATAACAGTTCCCGGAAGTATCACCCCTGTATAGTGTTGCTCCCACTGCCCAGTATAACAGTTACCGGAAGTATCACCCCTGTATAGTGTTGCTCTCACTGTCCAGTGTTACAGTTCCCGGAAGTATCACCCCTGTATAGTGTTGCTCTCACTGCCCAGTATAACAGTTCCCGGAAGTATCACCCCTGTATAGTGTTGCTCTCACTGTCCATTATAACAGTTCCCGGAAGTATCACCCCTGTATAGTGTAGCTCTCACTGCCCAGTATAACAGTTCCCGGAAGTATCACCCCTGTATAGTGTTGCTCTCACTGTCCAGTATAACAGTTCCCGGAAGTATCACCCCTGTATAGCGTTGCTCTCACTGCCCAGTATAACAGTTCCCGGAAGTATCACCCCTGTATAGTGTTGCTCTCACTGTCCAGTATAACAGTTCCCGGAAGTATCACTCTGTGTCTGCTGTTGCAGGTATAGCAAGCTGGGGTTACGGCTGCGCGGAACCCAAGTGGCCTGGGCTCTACACGGAGGTGTCCAAGTATGTAGACTGGATTCAAGCCAAGGCCACAGAGTTGGGCTACCCAATAAACTAAATCCAAAATCATCTTTCGTTCACTGTATAATGAAGCAAACTTGACATTAGAAAAAACCAATGCAATACTTACTTATTGGCTTCACAAATCATTGATTTCACATCCTACACGTACACTTCTACACTTATACACGATGTAGCGTGGAATTCCTCTCATGTATCCATTGTTAATCCACTCTGAACCATACGTTGTTGATCATTTGTCTTCAGTTAAAGCTGTTTGTAGCCGTTTCCATTTTTTTCATTTTATTAAGGAGAGGTTGGATATTGGGGGGTTTCTACATAAAATAATGTTTACATTCACGTAACATTATGCGACATATAAGGTCATGTTCGACACTACAATTACGTTTGTGAGTGAGAGAATATAGTTATAAGCCCTTTTCGACAATATTCCAGTCCTATCAAGGGACCACCTCCCTTCATAATTATTATAACTACAATGTTTTGGTCAATAAACTATTAGAAATGTCAACTGTTTATAGATCAACAAATATCAAGTGTGTGTCACAGAGCTCCAGATAAGCTTTTGGTGTTGTGGGTATTTTACCCATGCATTTTAAAATCATTGGGTATCAGTAATTCTAGCTGCGTATTCAAATTTCTGTTACCCACTAGTTTTTACACATGTGGGTATTTAAGTTAAATATTTAAAAACACTATTCATCTAGTCCCTACAAACTGGTGTCGTGTGGGTTCGAGAGCTTTATAGGACTCAAAAATACCTCGATACTTCCACAAGAAAGTGTGATGGCCAATGATCATGATGTAACTGTCATCGTGGAGTTTGGCAAGGTTGACGGAATGCCCGATGCTGATTTGCTAATCGAATACGCAGGGTTACTTCACAATATTTTGATGATACGCACAAGTTTTATTTTTGTAGCGTATCTGTAATGTTCGTTGCGTATTTGATACGCTTTGATTATATTTTACTGTGTATTTCTCCATTTCTGATGCGTATTTCACGCAGATACGCAGCTTATCTGGAGCTCTGCAGTGTCAGAATATTCCGTTAATCTCTCCAGTTGCAAGGCGTTCTTGAGCAGTTAAAAAGAGTTCGCATTCGATTTCCAAAGTTTGTATCAGCCGTGAAGTTAAATTTACGCGTCCCCAGCAGTCAGGTGACTTGTAAATTGCTAAAGGCGGCTCTAAACCCTACTCACTCACGCTCTCATACACGATGTGTATCACGCTGCGGACAGAATGGAAACTAGAGTGACTCTCATTATATAAAGTGTGTGGTTCTGGAGTGACTCTGATTATATAAAGAGTATGAAATAGTGTGAAGAGATTAAAAGGAGTCTTGAGAAACCATTGCTCCAGCAGTAAGACGCTTCTCCTTCAATAAGGGGCAGTGGGGTGGCCTAGTGGCCTAAGTGGCGTAAACCCATACTCATTCACTCACTCCTTCAATGACAAAATGCAAGTGTATCTCAGGTGTGTAAGGTGATTGTGTAAGATTTGATCGGTAGGAGTGTTTTCTTAACAATACAGTTCATAATTTTGTGTAATAAAAGCTCAGCCTTCATTTCCTTGAAACAATTCATTCTTAGTCTCACTAAAAATATCTTGAACTCAATATGGCCAGGGCGGTCGGGTAGCCTATTGGTTAAGGCCGAAGACCCGGGTTTGATTCCCCACATGGGTAATATGTGTGAAGCCCATTTCTGGTGTCCCCTGCCGTGATATTGCTGGAGTATTGCTAAAAGTGAGCAAAGCCAGAAACGCTGAGTTCAGTACGACTCTAAAGGAGACACTTCCCTGGCTACATGAGTGACGTCATCATGCTGCTGATCAGGTGTGTTTGACTCTCCTATATAAAGAAGTGACATCCTATTATTTCTTCATCATCACCACCATCATCATGTTTTTCACCCTGCCTACATGGTGGCTACTTACATGGAAAAATGAAAGTGCTCCTGTGACGGCCGCCTATAAAACACAGGGCTGTGCAATGCAAGGCATTCAGTTGCAGCTTTATCATGGACTTGAGCACATCGTTGAATACTCCTCTCTATCTTGGTGAGGTGAGGTGGAATTGGGTTTAACGTTGCTTCCAAGATTATTGCACTTATATAGCGACGTGCATGCACGTGTTTGTGTGTACGTGTGCGTGCGTGCGTGCGTGCGTGCGTGCGTGCGTGCGTGTGTGTGTGTGTGTGTGTGCCACAGTTCAACATGAATACCCCACTCAGAAACAGTATACGGACTCCAAGACGACCAGTCCTTGTTTTAGCCCTTTAATGCCGAGCGCCAGACAGGGTAACAACAAGTACCATCTTTAAACGTTCTTTGGTATGACGCGGCCGGGGATCGAACCCCTGGAACCTTCCGCTCCCCGGGCAGCCGCTCAATGAGATACAAGACCAACTACATGGATCTCCAAAAGCGCATTCAAGTGGTGGCACAAAAGTTGCCATGGATCATCTGTAAGTTGACAGGTATTTGCCCCAAAAGAGAGACTCTACACCCCGATTGGTTGCCTCTGCAAGTTGACTGAGGTTGGCTATTGTTGGATGGCTTTATCATCAAGAACACTAACAACTGCTCTCTGGCGCCACCTCCAACAAACCCTTGTTAGTACGAAGCGTGAATGACCTACACTGGTGTCTTCTACGCCCTCAGCCACGACAGCATTGCCTTCTTCCACATCCCCTACCTCCTCTGTGTCCAGTCTGGTCCCTCAAGGGTATATATCCACGGGATGTCTTTGATGAATACGTTGTTTTCCAAACGGGGCTTTATGTGACCTTGCCCAGTGATGCTTCCATGGATGATCCCCCTAACAACACTGCAAATCATTATGTGGTCAAACTCCCCTTTCCCATCCAATTTAATCATCAGCAGTGGGAAGTGGGCGTGAGTGAACTTCATTTTCCAATGACATGGCACAATGTGTCTTACCCCTTCAACTGGTTTGCCCTTAAAGTGAACTTGGGAGAAATGACCAGGATCTATAGCTCAGCTGCCCCTGATGATACAGTGACATAAGAGAACCCAAGCATCTCCAGAGTGACCACTGAAAAGATCATTGTTCCAGAAGGCATTTATTCCAATCCAGAACTGATCCAGACACTGAACAAATTGCTTCAACAAACTTGCAGAAGTATACAGCTTATGTTTACCAAGCAGATGGTTGAGCGCATTACACAATCACCAAAGAACAACGTATGTGAACTTTCATGCTCAAACCCCGAAAGACATGTGTAGGAGTTTCACTGGTGCCCCCTGCAGAACAGGCAACCTACCTGGTCATGATGCAATAAAGGCAGCATACACCACCCAACTGGTGTTGCCAGCTCCCTTGGTACGCATGTCGATGAAGAACAGGAAGTGAGCTTTGTCTCTGATGTGCCTATTCAGTTGGGTGTTTTTGACTGTCCCCTCATCATTGGTGAGCAGGAAGCAGACCATCTAGCTGGTTTTGATACTGTCCACATCTACTTGGATGTGGTGCAGGATCAAATCGTAGGGGACGCCATGGCTCATTTGCTACTGTATGTTCCTGTGTCCAATCAGATGATGGAAGACAGTGTCGTGATCAAACACCTCAACATCTACGCTACATGGGAGTGCATCATGGAACCACGGATGCCATCAAAATCTATTTTATGGATTACGTAGGACGTCCCATGCCATTCCAGAGTGGGAAGACCATCGTGACACTTCACTTCCGTCCACGTCATCTGGGTACCTTCTGATGTTCAACATGGTGGGACACCAGATCATCCCACACCACCATGCCATCAGATTGGGTGGACAACAGCAAACCAATCCCAATCTATGCAGAGTACTGTACAAATGCTCCAAAACTGGTATGAATCTGATGAGATGTTTAGCTACGGGTTAGAAATTTTCGTAAAATATGAATGTCTAATGTGTACGCATGGTCTTGTAGTATCCTCAAATTCAATGGTTTACAAGAAATAGAAATGCATGTACTTTCTATTCAGTTACCCATAAGGCCATAGACTAAAAATATATTTAGAATGATATATCAACACAGACAAATTTAGAAGAGAATGACACTCGTTCAATTGCATTATTCATTCACTAGTTCCACAATGAATTCACACAACCACACAACTGTAATGTCAGTGCGTCTTTTTATTTGCAGTCTCCACTTCACTTCCCTTACTTGTCCTATTTATAGTAACATTAGAAGCACTATGTACCATTACACAAAGGGTTTTGATCTGAAAACAGCATTGTATGGTAACAGGATTTAACAAGAGATGTCAACCACAACTTACTTTTATGTCTGTCCATGAGTTTAAAGAAAATAGTGATAGGTTTTGACATGAGTTTACATATATGTTTAGCTTATATGCATGACTTCAGTGATGGTAACCTGACTATATAAATTGTATTGTTTCTTGACCTTAAAGTTTTGATGTCTACACCAATGTAATTGTAACAGGGAGCAGTATTAACACAAGTATTTGTCACAGAGTGACGAAATATCCCCCGCCTGTACACCATAGTACCAAATATGAAGACAATCCAGCGATTAGTTCTTGAGATATTGTGGCAACACCGTTTTCCAACTCCAAAAACAGATTTGCCTGCTGTGACCTTGAAAATGGGGTCAAGGTCACCAAATCTGACAGGTGTATGCGGTGTCTGTATATACACTATAGTTCCAAATATGAAGACAATCCAGCGATTAGTTCTTGAGATATCGCGGCAACACTGTTTTCTAACTCCAAAAGCAGATTTGCCTGCTGTGACCTTGAAAATGGGATCAAGGTCACCAAAACCGACTGGTGTCTGCGGAGTCTGTATATACACCATAGTTCCAAATATGAAGACAATCCAGAGATTAGTTCTTGAGATATTGCGGCAACACCTTTTTCCAACTCCAAAAGCAGATATGCCTGCTGTGACCTTGAAAATGGGGTCAAGGTCACCAAAACCGACTGGTGTCTGCGGAGTCTGTATATACACCATAGTTCCAAATATGAAGACATTCCAGAGATTAGTTCTTGAGATATTGCGGCAACACCGTTTTCCAACTCCAAAAGCAGATATGCCTGCTGTGACCTTGAAAATGGGGTCAAGGTCACCAAAACCGACTGGTGTCTGCGGAGTCTGTATATACACCATAGTTCCAAATATGAAGACAATCCAGTGTTTAGTTCTTGAGATATCGCGGCAACAAACAGGTGGGACGTACGGACGGACGTACGGACGGTCGTGAATACTATATCCCCCGCTTCGCGCTTTCGCGCGGCGGGGGATAATAAGCCAGTTAGGCCTGTTTACCAATCCCTTTCAAGTTAAGTTGAACAAAATATATTTAACAAACTGTAATGTGTAAAACACATATACCAAAAATGAATTGTCACAGACAATTGTAGACAAAATTAGAAATGCCTGATTTTTCTATACAATTACCCATAAACCCCCATGTCCTTACAAACTCTTAACAGAACTATTACAAATAGACAACAGCCGCATGGCCTATGTGAAATGACATCGATCTACAGCTATCTGCTATGAAGATCTGGGGAAGAATTGGTCATCTGCAGCATACTCATCTGTACTCATACATTGTATGAGAGAATTGAACCCAGGACTTCGGAGAGACAATCAAGCACTTTAACAAAAAGGCTACCCCACTGCTCCAGAAATGAGAACAATTCATTATGGCCTTTGAATCAAAACTTAAAGAAAAATAAACAAACAATTTTGAGAAATCTATGTTTATTCCTGTTACCTGTGACACAAATCACACATGCACGTTAGCTTGCATGCTCCATGACAAGTACAAGAAAACCTCCTTGTGTTGATGCCCTGTGAACCACCAGCATATATCCAGCGTTCCTGGACGAGCGACCATGACCATGGTGTCATCAGTCTGGACATTTACATGGTAAACTTATCAGCAAAAGGTAGTGAGAATTGTAAGGTATTACTGCCTTCATATTTCCTGATCATGTCCATCGTTGCATCCTTCTAATAGTAACCACGGCAACTCTACAATGTTTCTAAATCTGCTCCAGGTTTACATTGATGTAAGTTAACATAATGAAGTACAAACTGGAAACTTCCATTTCAAACTTAATCCTCAAATAAATATAATTATCATACCTCCATGTCAGAATGATGAGATCTGATTGGTCCATGTGATCTTGATAAAATACTGTTTAACACACTTTGGAGGGGAATAAATTTGTCATACAGGCTCACATGGATTTATGAGAGACAGAATAAATCCCTAATACCCCGCCTTAAAGCAAAAAGCTGCACACTCCGAGTCCATGGAAGGCACATGACATAGCACAAGTTTACCTCAGCTCAATCGAACAGCTGTTCTCCATCAATTTTGAATTTGTGTTATATCTTTTACAATTTCACATTAAAACATGTCGGTAAGATATATTCGTTGAAGCAGGATCACTCAGGGTACATGGGGTTTTACCTATACATAACCTAACACAGGACGCATAAAACCCCATGTTCCCCTCGTGATCCTGCTACAACTTATTATAGTCTCCTTACATTATCCTTTTCAGTTTTCATTCACATATGACCTTGCTCCAGTCAGTGTCATGCTGAGGTTCACTTCCTAGTGAGGGCCCACTCTACAATCTAGCATTTAATGCTGTGGGAAAACATAGGCAGTACAACAGTCAGTAGATGCCTAGTGGAATGGTGCCCTGGTTTGTACAGTGTTGAACATTTGTGGCAGAATCATGTCCCATCACTTTTTACTTTGAAGAATGATCCGGTTGTGGAGAAATACTTCTGGTTGGCCTCCTGGACCTTCTTCTCTGCTGCTTGTGGGTTAACGATCTCCAAGCCCTGCAGACAAACAATACATTCAATCATTTGGGGTGAGGTGGGTGGGGTAATGAACGATCTCCAAGCCCTGCAGACAAACAATACTTATAAACCTATCATGTGTATTTTCTCTCAGACGCTTTGATCGAATTCCTTTATACCAAGACAAACTGTATTGTTTCAATATAAGGTATGTCTATGTTTTCTTATTTTGCTGGTATTTCTTGTATTTGGGCGGTACATAAGATGGATAAAACATGCCTCCAAGGTTTGGGTTAAAAATGTAAAACCACAAGCGAGGGGAAAGCCAGAGGGCCGTACTGTTTTATCCTATACACTAATACAGTCATCATACACAACCCCCACACTCACCTGTAGCAGTGTAACCCCTGCCCCACACAATGCCCATACTCACCTGTAGCGGTGTGAATCCCTGCCCCACACAATGCCCACACTCACCTGTAGCGGTGTGAATCCCTGCCCCACACAATACCCACACTCACCTGTAGCGGTGTGAATCCCTGCCCCACACAATCCCCAAACTCACCTGTAGCGGTGTGAATCCCTGCCCCACACAGTCCCCAAACTCACCTGTAGCGGTGTAACCCCTGCCCCACACAGTCCACACACTCACCTGTAGCGGTGTGAATCCCTGCCCCACACAGTCCACACACTCACCTGTAGCGGTGTAACCCCTGCCCCACACAGTCCCCACACTCACCTGTAGCGGTGTGAACCCCTCCCCCTCCCTCTCACCTGTAGCAGTGTGAACCCCTGCCCCCCACACTCACCTGCGGTGTGAACCCCTGCCCCACACAATGCCCACACTCACCTGTAGCGGTGTGAATCCCTGCCCCACACAATCCCCACACTCACCTGTAGCGGTGTGAATCCCTGCCCCACACAATCCCCACACTCACCTGTAACGGTGTGAAGGCCACACTGGAGGCTGTCCCTGCCACCTGCTTCTTCACGGTCGTGCTTCCTCCCCACACAGTGTTGGACTGCTTGCTCAACTTTTGCTGAAAACACAATACCTCATATAAACATAAACTCAACTGACGCTTCTCCTGTTTGAATACTTTCAATATCTTTTGACATGATAATAGACACTTGCATGACAGTAAAGTAGATGATGTTTTGTACCTAAGTCAGAAATATATATAATCACTGCGGCTTGACACTGCCACACTAGGCTACCAGTTGCTGAGAGCAGGGACTAAGTAAGCTTAGCATGTCTTCAGGGCATGATTAATTATAATACAAAATATATACTAGGTCTCATATTATATCCATCCAATCCTTCGTTTACTTGTCTACATGCATGGGACACATTGTAACCTGAAGCCCATTTCTGGTGTCCCCAGCAATGATATTACTGGAATATTGCTGAAAGCGGAGTAAAACCAAACTCACTCATTCACTACCCTGGAACTGCCTCCTTACACACTGCATTGTTCGCATACGAAACACCTGCCCAGCATTCACGCATTACACGAACAGTAGACAGATCACTACTAATGGCACTGTTCCTGGTAAATCATCACAAACAGCGTACATCTGCTTTCCTGAAGGTTCCTCCCCAGGGTATACGGTATGCATGGGCCTCCTCCATCATGTCCATGTCAGCCCCAACTATCTGCCAGTTCATTTGATTTAAACTTTGGTCCATTACTGTTTTCTCCTTTGTAAGAGATTTATTTAGTAAGACACAACCCTTCTGAGCATGATTAATACCTATGAGGTGGTGAGGGGTTTAATGTTGTGTTCAAGGTTATATCACTGACATAGCGACCTGCATGTACACGTGAGTATGGCTCTAGTACTTGTTCAGATTTAGGATGGTTTTATGGTGCTGGTCCACTGAGGTATCTTGCCAAAGTTTGACATGAATATCCCTCTCAGACACAGTACACTGACTCCGAGCCAACAAGTCCTTGTTTTAAACCCTAATGCTGAGCACCAGGCAAGTACCATCTTTTAGAATGACACCACCAGGGGATTACTAACTACAAAATACATTACTCACTTATCTTCACAAAGATAAGGTGAATTAGCAACATGACTTTGCATTTCCCATTTTTGTGTCATAAAAAATATGTTACCTCTTTTTCAGCATTTGAACTTTGCATATGTTTGAAAATGTATATGTGATGAGTGAGTGAGTTATTGTTGTTTCAAGATACAGACAAAAATAGTCCTTCTTTATCAAAGCAGCCTCATGATAATAAGCCTTGGCCAGGGAACCCAGTGGTTGATAGAATGAGCATGTCCCATGACATTTGGCATGATGACACACAAGCAGCCGCGGCACACGCTGTGACCATCAGACTTTCTGTCTGCCCTTCAACAAACAGAGGGACGTTCAGTCACAACCGACGGGGCAGTGTCAGATATGTACCAACCTGCAGTGTCTTGGATATCCTGGCTTTAGTCTTGGCATCAACCGGTGGACCTCGGATCTTCCCAGATGCTGATTTGCCCAGGGATCCAAGTGAGAAACCCAGGTCGTCTTGGTATGCATCTTCTTCAATCTGACAACAAGTTGGTGCATTGATCAATACAAAAACAATTACACCATGACACTCAAACCAGCTCACTATGCATGTATGGAAGCGAAATAAAAAAGGGTATTCGAATATTTCACTTTGAAAAATACAATCACTAACAATACTGCTTTAAGGAAGCATTGTGGGAGTATGACATTATAGTTAGGTATAGTGATACGATAAATACAAATTACAATATGATAACTAAACACTAGGTGCCTGTATTTGATGGGAAGAGATACTCAAACATTCTACCATGACATTATACTTCACAATTTATTTTCATACCATCTTAATGTTCTCATTATATATACTAGTGTGATAACTGTGGTAGAAGCATAGAATCGATGAATCAATGACCACTATGATATGGTGCCTGTCCTCTACCGATTGTGTGGTCCAGCTGACTTTCTACTCACCTCCCCGAAGTTCATTCGGTTGGTCTGTTTCCTCATCTCAGTCAGCCCCAGCCTCTCCTTCATCTTCCGTGCTCTGCAACACAACGTGGAAACATAAGGTACAGTGTTGAAACATAAGGTACAGTGTTGAAACATAAGGTACAGTGTTGAAACATAAGGTACAGTGTTGAAACATAAGGTACAGTGTGGAAACATAAGGTACAGTGTTGAAACATAAGGTACAGTATTGAAACATAAGGTACAGTGTGGAAACATCAGGTACAGTGTTGAAACATAAGGTACAGTGTTGAAACATAAGGTACAGTGTTGAAACATAAGGTACAGTGTGGAAACATAAGGTACAGTGTTGAAACATAAGGTACAGTATTGAAACATAAGGTACAGTGTGGAAACATCAGGTACAGTGTTGAAACATAAGGTACAGTATTGAAACATCAGGTACAGTGTTGAAACATAAGGTACAGTGTTGAAACATAAGGTACAGTATTGAAACATAAGGTACAGTGTGGAAACATCAGGTACAGTGTTGAAACATAAGGTACAGTATTGAAACATAAGGTACAGTATTGAAACATCAGGTACAGTGTGGAAACATAAGGTACAGTGTGGAAACATAAGGTACAGTGTAGAAACATAAGGTACAGTGTTGAAACATAAGGTACAGTGTTGAAACATAAGGTACAGTATTGAAACATCAGGTACAGTTTTGAAACATAAGGTACAGTGTTGAAACATAAGGTACAGTATTGAAACATCAGGTACAGTGTGGAAACATAAGGTACAGTGTTGAAATATAAGGTACAGTGTGGAAACATCAGGTACAGTGTTGAAACACAACCCAGCAACCCATTCTTGCTGTATAAGGCGACTATGCTTGTCGTAAGGGACGACTAACAGGATCAGGTGGTCAGACTTGCTGACTTGGTCGATGCATGTCATTGTATCCCAATTGCGTAGATCGAAGCTCATGATGTCAATCACTGGATTGTCTGGTCAAGACTCGATTATTTACAGATCGCCGTCTTATAGCTGGAATATTGCTGAGTGCAGCGTTAAACAACAAACAAAGTGCAGCCATAAGGTACATTGTTATCAGCAGGTGCGGTGTGTTACCATCAGATACAGTGTGTAACCATCAGGTACAGTGTGTAACCATCAGGTACAGTGTGTAACCATCAGGTACAGTGTGTTACCATCAGATACAGTGTGTTACCATCAGGTACAGTGTGTTACCATCAGGTACAGTGTGTTACCATCAGGTACAGTGTGTTACCATCAGGTACAGTGTGTAACCATCAGATACAGTGTGTTACCATCAGGTACAGTGTGTTACCATCAGGTACAGTGTCTTACCATCAGGTACAGTGTCTTACCATCAGGTACAGTGTCTTACCATCAGGTACAGTGTCTTACCATCAGGTACAGTGTGTTACCAACAGGTACAGTGTGTTACCATCAGGTAGTGTCTTACAATCAGGTACATGAGTTAAGGCTAAGATCATTTTGTGGGTTAAGGCCTACATACGGGATAAGACGAGTTTCGACAAGTTAGACTGTCTGAATGGTCCCATTGAGAAACTATAACCCACTGCTCATATACCTAGCTACTCGACAAAACACCACCACCCACCTCCTGCCTCCTCTCTTCTTGCGCCCGGGATCAATAGGAGCTGGGAGTGGCTTCACAAACTTGACCGGGGGAGGCTCAGTCATCTTGTCCAGCTTCTGCTCAATCTCAGCCAGCAGAGTGTCCCCCACATTGCCATCCAGACTCTCATGGAAGCTGTCAACTCGTGCTGCCAGAGTACACTTGGAGGACACCAGTCTCGCGGCCTTCCTGCGCAGATCCTGACAAGCAGACAGGACATAGGAAATCAGGGCTCCAGATAACTCTTCATGCACTGTGTATTTACTCACATGTATAATTCAGATTGTTTGTTTCTTTGTTGTTTAACGCAGCACTCAGCAATATTCCAGCTATATGATGGCGGTCTGTAAATAATCGAGTCCGGACCAGACAATCCAGTGACTGACATCATGAGCATTGATCCACGCAATTGGGATACAATGACATTTGTCAACCAAGTCAGCGAGCCTGACCACCCTATCCCGTTAGTCGCCTCTTACAACAAGCATAGTTTGCTGAAGACCTATTCTACCCCAGATCTTCATGGATCTAATTCAGATTGGATAGTGATAGTTTTCTTTGGGTATTCAATATATTTCAATACATCTCTTTTTTTCAATAATTCTGCTTTGAAATGCTGTTTCAGATGACTTCTAATTTGTATCTGTTCGTGTGATGCCCCAATAGTCTGTCTTCCAGACCCTGATACAAGTATATATCAAATACAGCCCATGCAAGTCTATAATGTTTGGCAAGTCTAGATCACTGCAGTATCAGGAATCTGAAAATGAAAAGAGTCACTGGGCTCCTTTTTATTATATTTTTATGAAGATAATTGAACAACTGTTTTTATGTACGATATGTTCATTTCAGAGACTAGATTTTAGTCTACTGCCCCAAGTAACACGTCACATGAGTTCATAACAAAGATATACATGTCTCATCAACAAGCAGGCCATAGACCCTTTCAAGGCACTATTCACTACAGTAGAGTTCATGTGTATGTGATGCCGTGACTGGACCAGTAACTAAAGATCTGTACAGAAATACAGGTACGCAAGTTGAAATGGCTACACTGGGTAATAACTCACAGTGATGTTATACATACTGTTGGGCTTCCTCAGTTCTTCAGGCGTACTTGTACACAAGCAACTCAAATTGAATCAGGTAATGATGATTTATTTTGCATATTTAATGCACATACACAGTTTATCTGGATCTCTGGACTATCCTACACAGACTGCTCTGTATTCAATGATCAAGCTACAGTTTGGAACAGGTCTCCCTACTCATTAAATTGAAGGCCTTGAACATGTTGAAATAGTTCGGACCAGTGACAGAGAGCATGAGCAAGGGGCCACACCATCACTGCAAGATGACACACTATAAACCCTGACTATCTGATTCTTTTTTATCAGCTCAACAAACATTGGATCCTTGCGACCTGGTACTCATATAGGAACAAAGTCCATCGTAATGCATACAAAATATATCTATACTACTCAAAATAATTCAAAGGAAAACAACATTTTTTTCATGTGACTGACTAGACTTTCAGTCGTATGTATAATGCAAAATTGGAAGTGTGAACCTAGAAAAACAATATGCATCGTCAATATTTCACATTCTGTATCAATATAGTTATATTACCGGAGGTGTTTTCTGTACAATCTCGCTGTAGTAGATAAAGCCTGTGTGGGGCAGGATGGCCGTGGTGGAGAAGCCAGACAGAGTCTTCTTCTGGGATCCGAGCACCAGGATGTTACAAGACGGCATCTTGGACAGGTTGGTAAGACCACCGGCCACACCTGATCATCAACAACATGACAGATATATAGAAATATCACTACTGAGAGTTACAGATATCTAGGACAGTGTGTTGCCATCAGGTACAGTGTGAATAAACAGGCTTTCACTGTATAAAAAGCATGCACCTGTATATATGTACTATAATATATGGGGAAATATATTAGTTCTAGTTTTAACATAAACAAATCACATAAAGTTTCAGTTACCATCACTCAGCACCCAGAGTGAGAGCCAATGTCATCAAACAACACTGGCAGAAATATTCCAGCTGTGTCCAACCGCCCTCAAATAATCAAGTCTTGGCTGGCAAATCAGTGACTAAAATCACAAGCAACAATCTCTGCCATCTGCATGTGAAGACACACAATCAGCCCAATGACAGTGCCCTTGCCTCAATCAAAGTCAAACTACTCAGAGTGATTCAGTCCGCTCAAGACAGTCAAGCTGATATTCCTTGTTAAGTTAATCTGTGAGACTCACCCATGAGTTTGGCTGCTACCGAGGCCCCGACAATGATGGACAGATTCGGGGAGATGAAGGACATCCTGGACTCCACGTACTCAAAGATGTTGACCTTGCACTTATGAAGATCAATAGCCTGGAGACATAGGTATGTGGGAGTAAATAACCAGTGATTGTCTGTGCAAGTCACAGCACATTGCTCATATTTAGTGGGCAGAAAACCTAAATGTTCAGGCAAATTTCTTTAAAAAATGGCTTGATATGGCTTGTACATGGAGGTTATCACATAAGTGTGTTCTGGGATATTAGATATCCTGCATTAGGAACAAACATTACAGCTATCCATCCTTCCACCCACTTCAATCAATAATGGCCCATTGTCAAAGGAAAACTGCTCTAGTTTGAGACATCACTTAGTCCGTAGTGTTTGAAGTCCGCCTGTCATAACTTCACGATATGCAGTCTCATGTCCCATACAGCAACAAAATGAAACAGGGTAAAATATTTTGGCCAAATCCAACAGACACCAATTCTGTAAAAGGCCCAAAGCCACAGATGTCTACAAGCACCGATATAGAAACTGGCCACAGATCCCACTAGCTTCACAATTTACATTTCTTAAGTTGCCTACAGATGTAAAAGGCCTCATCTTCACCCTTGTTAGACACTGATTTTTGCTATCTTAGACTCAATTTTTGATAATGATAAAAATTATCCCTGTTATTTGTTTAGACCCCTGATAGTCAAAAGAGTCTTGATTTACGATAGACAAGGACAATGCGATTGACGATAGACAAGAACAATGCCATGTGTTTTTCGTAAACACTGATGTACACTGATGTAGTACCTTCATATGATATATATATATATATATATATATATATATATATATATATATATATATATCATATGAAGGTACTACATCAGTGTTTACGAAAAACATGACCTTTCATATTTGCATATTTATCCATAAATGACCCCAATGGATACCACTTTATCCTTTGGCTCTTTTCTGCCATTATGTTTATTTTTCCGTTAAAAAGTATAAAATAAATGTTGTCGTGCATTACTGACTAAGAGATGCCAGATACCAATACTCCCTCCAAACAGATCCCAGTGTACTCCATGATTTAGTCAGTATCAGTTTTATAAACATACAGCTACAATATACTTCTACCGCTGAATAATCCCCGTATCTTACCATGTCACAAGCCTCCATCACAGTGGCAAACTCTTCAGTGGAGAGAACAGACCTGGAACAATGACAGGTCAACAAACATGAGTATCAGAACTCACCTGGAAATTACAACTTTACTTTGGGGCAGCAACTGCAAACAAATACTCTCAAATGGTTCCCTTCTCAAAGCTTGACTACTCCCAAAGACTAAGTTAATATAACAGATAAAAGGAAAACATGTAATATATGCAACTGCGTACTCATTAATTATTATTTCTCTATTTATGGCAAATATCCAGTGATGATGATGATGACGATAACGATGACAATGATGATGATGATTATGATGATGATTATGATTATGATGATAGGCCAAAACATAGGCACACTTCTGTTTCAAACAGTCTGAATTCATGTTTGTTAACACGTATGAATTGGGCCTCTTTGAGGTAAGCTGATTATTGCTGACTGCGCAAAACACTCAATCACTCATGGTATATCTGTGGGTAGTAAGGTCAAAGTTTAATTCCTTAAAAAGATAGTTTTGACATGTTTTCTAGTCAATAATTACAGATGTGATAAATTGTTGAGTTTTATCATTGAGTGCGTTCTAGTTACCCTTGTGTGGTGGAGGCTGTGACACTGACCACCATGATGGTGGCAGACGTGAGAATCTCCTGCAAGACTTCATTGTTCTTCGACATCTCCAGAATATTGTTGCCGAGTTCCTGAATGTTATCAAACAAATGTAAGATCATCACATAATAAATAGTGACATTAATGAACATAAAACAACATGTGACAAATGTATTTGGGATAACACTTTTTCAGTAAAGTACAGATTTTCATATTTTGGGGGGTTGAGTCCCATACAGGATTTATGGATAGGGTCCTCAGTCTGGGAACCCACCTCATAAAATTCAATGAACACAGGAGCTAAAGTTCCAGGATAAGTTCTATTTTCACAATACGTAGTATCAGCAGGTACACTCATCAACTGTCTGCTCTGGTGTGCAGTAGACAGCTAAGATGCCAGGACCATGGGCTCGAACTGGTGAAGACTCTGGATGACTGTAACGGATGTCATGAGTGAGTGAGTGAGTTGGGTTTAACGTCGCTTTTAACAGTATTCCAGTTAGCATAATGTGGGAGGAAAGCCCGAAGTGATGCAGGTCTCAGATGTTTACAACTTCGGTGAAACCCATGAGCAAAGGCATGGTGCTGACAAACCTAGAAACATAATCGGGGCGAACCGGGATTCGAACCCACAATCATAGGTTTCTGGCGTGCCCAAGGGACGCAACTCTGCACAGCGAATTGCGGCGCCTTAGGCGACTGGGCCACCTGTGCCCCTCAACGGATGTCATGGAGATAGTGGGAAGTGAAGACAGCATCTGACTTCCACAAGCACCCTTCCATAATGCATCTTTGCAAGGCAAGGAAGTTAACTGACAGTTTAAGTCCAGTCTCCACCCTTGCCAAACTAGACTGAAATTTCTGGGCTCAATAGTTGTGCCAACAGTGTCTATTATGAGTTATGTCCCTTCTATGCCCCACTATTGACCAACCAGATTCCACCTCTCATATCACTTGCATTTGCTTCAAACAAAATGGTGGCAGCCAGTCAAGATGATCAGAAAGAAAATCAAGATCTATATTGTAATAAAACAGGTTATACCTCGCTAAGTGCATCAAATCATGTGAGCACCTTCATTAAAAATATGAAATGATCTGGAAAATATCTGTCGATGCCCAGTTGATGGTACATATCATTTGCAAATCCTACAGTTGACCGAAATCTGCACGTTGAAATCCATGTTGTTTACAAACCAGATGTCGATTTCGTTGCACAATTTTGATTGGACTATTCTTAGTCCAGTCAAAATTTAACTCCATAATTACAGCCTAGTTCGGCAAGCGTGGAAACTGGGCTTTTACAGTGAGTTAACTCCCTTGCCTTGGGAAAATGTAGAGGCAACGGATCGGGTCTCGTGAGGATAGGACGTGACAGGAGGCAGCAATCCAGTAAAAGTGTAGGCCCTTACAATGGTGGAGCAAAGCAAAAATGAGATCATAGTCGAAAAACTTCAGTAGTAGACGCCGTAGAAAGTTGGATGAAGAGTCTCTTCTGTGAGCGCGAAAGTGGTCTTGCAGCCTCAAAGTAGATTCAGAGTGCTTGAACCGGACACATATAGGTATCCATAAGTCAACATGGCCCAGGATGGACATCTGCGACGGCATGGTAAACAAGCTATCTGTTTGTCTCAGAAGCTGATTTTACACCAAAAAAATCCTTGCGAATTCCCAGAAAAAACTTCCCATTCTCTAGCCTCTCAAACTAGACCCAGAGCATGGATTTTGGTAAGTCATGCAGGAGCAGCAAGGACCAGGAGGTAAATGGTCTTGAAGGTGATCAACTTAAAATCCTTGTCAGCGAGTAGTTCATACTCTGCTGAAGTCAAATCAGGGAGGATGATGATGAGATCTCAAGGAGGCAGCCAGAAATGAGATGACTGGTCTTCCAACTTATAGGACCAACTGCAGATATTTTCACTGATCAGTTAGCCAGGTCTCGATGGTCCCATGAAGTAGGTAATGGCTGTGTGGAAGCAGGGATCAGCACAGACGAGGTAGGAGGAACCTGAACCAGAAGCGGAGATAATGATCTAGAGAGGCTCGGAGAACAAGGATCCACACAAGCGACCAATGGAGACGAACATCTACGCGGCAGCGGAAGTCAGGATTGGACGAAGAGTAAGGATAACCGCACCAGGGAGGATACAATTCCAAAAAGAGCCCAAGGAATCACTTGCTTGCCTCTTAATACAGACAACTCTACACACAGCCCACGGAGATACCATGCAGTCTTAACATGGATATACACAGTACACTGGACCCGTGAAGATCCGGGGTAGAATAGGTCTTCAGCAACCCATGCTTGCTATAAGAGGCGACTATGCTTATCGTAAGAGGCGATTAATGGGATCGGGTGGTCAGGCTCGCTGACTTGGTTGATGCATGTTATCGTATCCCAATTGAGTTCATCGATGCTCATGATGTCAATCACTGGATTGTCTGGTCCAGACTCGATTATTTACAGACCGCTGATAAAGCTGGACTATTGCTGAGTGCAGTGTTAAACAACAACAAAAAACAAAAAAACACTATACTGACTCCAAGCTGACCAGTCCTTGTTTTATCCAGGCCAGGTAACAAGTACCATCATTTAACATCTATTGGTATGATGTGGTTGGGGATCTAACCACCGACCTTCCACTCTCCGTACAGACACTCTATCCACAAAAGCACAGAGGCGGTCAGGAATTTAGATTCGCAAAGACAGAATCATGACAATGAATGTTTGCAATGAATCTCTTCATTGTCAACCCAGATAAGTGAAAACCTTACCTTGACAGTGGAGATATACTCCATGGGGGTCTGGACGAGGGATTCTAATTCAGGAAATCGTTTGGAGTAGAGATCTCGCACAAACTTGTGAATAACATCTGAAAGATAAATAAGTCATGATCCACTTGTCAGAGAATAGTACTCAGGAACCAGAAACTCTTGATTGCTGTGCAATTGCTCAAGTGTTGAAGCTACCTTTACTGCAGCAGCTCTTCAGAAAAGAAATCTATTTCTGTCACAACTCCATCACTGTTATTTCATAATTATCATTAGAAACCACCCTCATAGCATTTAACATGTTTAAGCAAATGTCATATAGTGGCCTTGACCTCTTTAATACTGACTGATTTCTCTGGGTATCAAACTTGTTGTGCAATTAGATTGAATCAATAGTGATATTTGATCCAGCTACCCCCAAGAAACCAAAAATGTTAATGAGATAAGGGATAAAAAACATTTTCAGAGCGCTACTGGAATGACAAGTTAATTATGATTACTTACTTATTTCATTGTCGATTTCCACTGTCATGTTATTTGCGTCGACAATCAGTCGGTACTCAGGGTTTGCTTCAACAGGGCCAGCTACAGAAACAATCAACATGTACCATAGTACTGTCACATCATGTACCATAGTATGTCACAACATGTACCATACTGCCGTCTCTACATGTACCATAGTATGTCACAACATGTACCATCACAACATGTACCATACTGCCGTCTCAACATGTACCATAGTACCATCACAACATGTACCATAGTACCGTCACAACATATACCATAGTACCATCACAACATGTACCATAGTACCGTCACAACATGTACCATAGTACCGTCACAACATGTACCATAGTATGTCACAACATATACCATACTACCGTCTCAACATGTACCATACTACCGTCTCAACATGTACCATAGTACCATCACAACATGTACCATAGTACCGTCACAACATATACCATAGTACCATCACAACATGTACCATAGTACCGTCACAACATGTACCATAGTACCATCACAACATGTACCATAGTATGTCACAACATATACCATACTACCGTCTCAACATGTACCATAGTACCGTCACATGGCTTTGGTCAGCAGTCTTAGAGCAAAGGAGGCTACTAGTAAACCAATCTGCTCTGTCAACACCTAAGACTTTAATGTTGCTTTTTATCGCTGAGGAGTACATCATAATACATAGAAGTCTTTGATAAGCATTTACAAGTTGGGAGAAATGAATAAATGACACTTTTTATGGACAGCAACCGCATTTATTCTTTGTCACAATGTTTCAGACCTACTTCTTGCTCCTTCATCAGGTGAAGAACCAAGGAGTAGGTCTGAAACATCGTGACAAAGAATAAAAGAAGTTGCTATCCATTAAAAGTGTCATTTATTCATGAATACATAGAAGTTCACCACTGCCCAAGTAACAGAAATGTGAGTATTAGGGCTTGGACAATACACCAACTGTTCGATCCGATACGCATCACGATGCTTGCATGTTTTCTTACCTGTGGTGCGTAACCCATCTTTTTCATAGACAGGATGGCCATATACCTAACACACTAATGATTTACAGATGGCAGTGTCAAGTACAGCGCAATGGATGAAAATATTTACATTTTCACTTATCTTTTTCACTAGTAATTAATAGTGCTTGGTGTAACATTTATTAAAAAATACATTTAAGGTAAGAATCGATACTTTTTACTTTATGTGCGATTGTGATCAATAGTCAGTAGGTGTTTCGATACATCAACGCATCGGTGTATCATCCCACTTTTAGTGAGTATACAGTTGTTAGTTTCAGCATATTCAGTGCACGTGATCTTATCAAATTTAGACACCTTACTTTGCCTTCTCACATTGTTAACATGTCACCATACAAGAAATAATACTAATAATGAATTGGATTTATTTTTTTAAAACAAAGATTATCAGATCATTCTTAAAGTTTAGTTCCTCAAAGCAACCATGTCAAAGTTTAGTTTAAGTACATCACAAGTAGATACAGCTGCAATCATTACCATATTCATACAAAATTATGTTTGGGTGATTTTTCTCAAACAGAAAAATTATAATATCTCACCACTGTCCATCCTCGACTGTGAGGAATATTTCTTGATATTGTTCATTATTTCAGCCAGTTCTTGACTGTCACGTAGCTTTGCCACGCTTGTGACACGTGTTGCCTGGATCTCAGGTTCCATGACAACATCCTCAACATCTGCCACTTCAGCAACATTCTCGCCATCATCCTGCCCCACATCCTCTGTGCCCTCCTCCAAGTCCGCCAGCAGCTCGTCAGCAAGAGACATAGTTGCTAACTTTTACTCAATTCTAAGCTCAGATGTTTCAAATTCTGGAATAGGAAAATATGAGTTATTCAATTAGTAGGTGTCAGTGTTCACGTTCAGCGTGACAGGACGTGTCCGTGTCACACGCATGCATGTACAGTGTGCACCTGATCACACTTTACACAAGCCACCAACATAATTATCACAACACCAAACATGTCACAATTATCATTTTGTTTATTGACAAAAGAGATGAAAAGGTGAGATGTATCATTTTTTTCAATTGTAGGAAATACCAACAGCACAACCAACATGCACTATCATGAAATATTTCAAATTATCTCAGGCCTTTCCAACATTTATAATTTCTAATCTAAGTTTATTATGCAGGTATCTCACACGCAAGCAATCAAGTATCTTCTGGAATTTATCAGATGTTTAGTTGTTTTTTACAGCTTTGTCTTAGTTGTCACTCAGTAGTTCATGTCTAGGGTATGTTGAATACAAGCCTAGTACTAGTCACTAAAGATCTACTTTCTAGGTGTTGCCTATTACAAACTCACTACTTTCTAGGTGTTGCCTAATACAAACTCACTTATCTGAATGATGCGAACATTGTTGATTGAAAGAATATGTTACAAGTCAATTATAACTGTTCGAAATACTACCTTTCTGGGACTAAACACTGTGCAGAATCAACGTTTTACAACACATGTGGACGACAGAGAAACGTAAACAGGTAAACTTCCGGTGTACGTTCTTCATTTAGAGTTACTTCCCTTCAAGCAAGCTCCTTCCCAGCGCGTGACACATTCGTTACACTCGCGGTAACATCGCTGCCACCACTGCGGCTCATCCTCCTTTAAAAAAACAAACAGAAGAGATGTTTGTCTTGAAGAACTAAGAAAACGATATCAATATTCAGCCCCAAATGTTAAAAAAGAAAAGAATGTAAACTTCGGAAAACAATTGTTTGCGGTTTTTTGGCTGAAGAGTAGAACTTTATTGAATTGATAGGTTTATTGAAAACATGTCCAATCAACGCGATTAGTATATTTGATATTAAGGGGCGTTTTTACTCTTTTTGCATTTATCTTAAACATAAAACCCTGTACGCGAATTTACGCAACATAAACACAGTGAGTGTGGTTGTGAGAGTGAGTGTGTGAGTTGATATGAGATAAGGAAGAGAAAAAATGGATGTCAACTTCTTTATTATTAGGAACACAACGTTTCGGAGTAGACTCTATATGCTTACTCCTTCATCAGGTAATAATATGAGATGTCCCTGCTACAACAATCTCATTAAAATCAGATCTTAGTGCTCGCTACAGTTACTCATGTGGAGGTATAGCGAGCACTAAGATCTGGTTTTAATAAGATTGTTTGCTACAAGTGTATGCCACGTGGTACTTGTGTATTACTAGGCACTGGCTCTAAATGAAGATTTTAAGGACTTGCACAACATGTTAAACACGAATCAAGGGTTAACAAAAACTGAAAGAAACAAACAACATTCTTACAGAACGTGAATGGTGGGTATTACCCAGTAGTCTTGTATCAGAAGTGATACAACGTATTCATTTTGCTTAGCTATGATGCATTTTCGTACTGGAAAGAGGTAGTGAAGTTGTTGCTCCCCTTTTGTGTGTATTAATTGCAAAAATACCTTAAAAGAATGAATAAGAATACATTATTCGCCGAATTCAAATAATAACATAAAGCCGGGTGAGTGAGTTGGGTTTAACGCCGCTTTTAACAACATAAAGCTGAAAGTCATAAGAACTGTCACACGTATGTATGTGTTGCAAAAACACATAAGTTTATGTAATAAGGATGAAAGAACGTTTCGTTTATTGTGCACAGAAAAGGTCTCCAAACCCAGGAAATTGAATAACTCATCCAAGCCTAACCTTCAAGTATCTAATACTAGTATTTTGCAAAACTGATAAAGAGGGGTTCGCGTAGACCAAAGTACCTGATGTTAACCTCTTGGTTATTCAGTCAGAAAATAAAACCTCTCTTACTTTTGTCTAACAAGCCGTGCATGCCAATCGATAGGAAAGGCGAAAATAACCAACGGGTCCCTGACCTACTGACTTTTGTTTTCGAGGAGGTCTTAAAATATAACAAGAAAAATCATACGACGTATGTGAACGGCATCCTCATGACACATAGCGCAGCGTTCTAAGACCGCCTCATAATGCATCCACCAAACACAGAGGAAGAAGAGGAGGAGGGAGATTACTTTCGTCTCGTGTCACACGATGTACATCCAAATATAATTACACATCACATCTATTAACGTATTATGTCCGGCCAACATGGCCTATGATGCACTAAAATACAAATATGGCCATTATACACGTAAGTGATGTTAAAAAGTAGACACTAAAACTAAACTAATACTAATGCCAAAACATTGTATAGCAAGGGGGAAATACGTATGTGAACGATATCTCCACGTGTCGCACAGAGCAGCACTCTAAACACACCCCACAATGCATCCATCATATATATACACATCAAACACATGAACATCAAACGTATCCGGCTTTTCACACCCATAACCTATGCCCGAGCCCCTTATACACACCGATCTACTAAATGATCTTCAAACTGATCTGAAACCAGCCGACGCATGACCGCATTATTAAGTATTACAAAGCCATGCGCCGTAGAGCGATCTTCGTTCTGAAGCATTTTTTTTTATATAGAAAAGGATGCAATTATTGTTTTGGAATATCGTGTTACACAGATGAAAACTCAGCACGAGCCGGACGCATTGGTGCATGAGTCGTGTTGACTTTATAGACACCATGGCGGGCTTGTAATATATATAATGTCTGCGAACAGATACGCCGATGCATGAACTTCTGTGTGAGACTCAAAAACGAAATGTTTCTTGGGAAAAGCGCATCAGTTTAAATCATTCGTTCGTCAGATATATTGCCAAAATATAAATAGTTTCAAATATCCCGCGTTATAAGAAATAGATTATATTATATATTAAAATGACCACACACGACAATGAAATCAAAACTGTTCCTTCCTTCCAATTCATATTTTCAATTTATAAAATTACTTTTTAAGTCCTATCTCCTTCCTCACTTTTGAGTCAAAGGTACCCGAGAAACATGTGTATTCAAGTTTAGAGACTAACGTATCGTCGACATTATTGAGACGCACTGATTTTTGAGACAGTGCGTTGGGAGGGTAGGGGGGTTGGGTGAGGGTTACTCCTAGGGAACAAGAAAAATCATTCTTTGACGAATTACACAAGCTCCACAAGAACACGAAAAAATCTGGAAATATAAATTGCTGTCTTTTAAAAAATGCACCACACCTGATGTGATAGTGTGGATCATTGTTCAAGTTCGCTGTGATATAGTTGAATGCAGCACAAAATAAACATTCAATCACTCACCCATAAGTATCCAGTATGTTCAGTAAATCGCCGTTATATAGAGAGCGAATGATTTACCAACTTACCAAGGACTGAATGTTGTTAAAAGCCGAGTTTGTGATATTCCATCTTTCACACGGCGGACCCTAAAGTGGTCGACTCTTGACTGTAGGCAAACCAGTGGATGAAAGCATGAGTACGGTCGACGCCATCTTGGCACGATGCCATACAACCCATTTACACAATCGATCTCCAGATTCCCATGTTATATGAGTGTTGTTTAGCGCCGCACTCTGCAATATCCCAGCTATATGACGGCGGTCTGTAAATAATCTAGTCTGGAACAGACAATCCAGTGATCGACATCATGAACGATCTACGCATTTGGGATACGATAATATGCATCAACCAAGTCAGCGAGCCTGAAAACCACTCGCCTCTAACGGCAAGCATGGGTTTCTGAAAACCAATGCTAACCCGAATCTTCACCGGGTGATTCCCTTTCAACTTACACAAGTCTGAGGTTATACTCGAAACTCATTCTGACCCGGAATCCCCGAGGGATAGAATATCACAGTCGTATAGTTGCAAGTTAAGTGTTCCATATTTATTTTTCTTACTGACTTTGTCTTATGAATACCGTACCAGGTGATGGTGTTGGACCACAGTCGAGCCGTATGGTTATGAATGATCTCAAAATGTGACATATCCTCCTTTGTTGAGCGTACAGGACATATGGCTTCTACCAATAAAGAACACATAGATGGATACAGATAGTGGTTGCGATGGATGGACTGAAAGGGTCACTGAGCACTAAGAAAGACATTAGAAGGACATTAAAACCTAACACCAGATAATGTTTCCTAACGGGGCTAACAGGGTCAGCACAAAGGGTTTTTCGCTGTATTTGAGTCATATCAATACTTGATACAAGTTGTTGTTTGTTTCAGGTTTTTTTAAATATTAGTTTAACGTATTGTCAGAAGATAAATGGATCGGGCACAAGAAGCGAAACGTACATGGTTACTCAAAACAATAATGTTTATTTGTTGTTAAACGCCGCACTCCGCAATATTCCAGCTATATGCCGACGGTCTGTAAATAATCGGGTCTGCACAAGACAATCCAGTGATTGACATGAGGATCTATTTACGCAATTGACATACGATGACATCCATCAACCAAGTCAGCGAGCCTGGCCACCTGATCCCGTTAGTCGCCTCTTACGACCAGCATGGGTTGCTTAAGATCAATTCTAACCCGGATCTTCAGGGGTGCCAAACAAGTAGCTACAACTGGACACTGATAACCGATTTTATCATATAATGGGTAGGTTTCTCGGCAGGATAAAGCCAACGGATAAAAACGATATCTGTTGGGGTCATATGCGGATAGAGATGCAAATATCAAAGGTCAAGTAGGGACTATTTTTAGTGTTCAGGGCGTCGCACTTGTCATTCGGCGATCGAGTCTGAATTAACTATCGTGAATCTGGATAAACTACAGGGATAATAGCTACAATTATCAAAAGAAAAGTCTAATATACTGAAAATCAGTGTCGAACTGCTACGTAACTAAGGCATTTTATAAGTTTTGGCAACAACGTCATTCGTGACCAACTCGTGTTATTCCGGGACAAGCCGAATAGCGACTCGTGCCCCTCTCATGGCCATTTTTGCGACCGGGTTCCGTCTTAGCGAAAACGGGCATACCTAAATATATATTATATTTCAGATGCAATTTAAAGCACATCGGGACATGCGGAATTATACAGTATGGGTGAACACATGTAACTGTGTCTTGGGTATATTTTTAGATGTAAGACATGTAAAATCAAAACTGATTTCTGATGGATTCTTTGACGAAGAACATGAAATCATGCCCGCATTCTGATTGGTTTGTCGTATTTTCGCACATAACATTCATCGATAAGGGGGCGAGTCTTTTGCAGGTTATGGAAAGGGACGAGTGGTGACAAATTGGAGACGGGGCCCAGCTTACCGCTTGGTGTAGCTGCACTTCCGCTTTCCAATCAAAGTTCCAGTCTGTCGCAGGAACGAACGGGAACCAGTCTAACAACCTCTGAACGTGGCTAGGGTTAGAGTAGTTTCCCTTTGACAAAGACCAGTTACTCTCGCGGACAGACCGATGGATTGCCGCGAAAGGCAAGTTAAAACAATTGTTGTTTTGCGTATATGTTGCTTCGCCACTGTAAGAAACAGATTTCAGTTGGAACAATATTGGCTACTGTCACTGTCCGACTTACACATCATTTACCCTCTGACGTAATAAATATTAATGCGCGCATTCAAGGAAAACTCGCAATGTTTAGGTAATGTTTGTGAGTGAGGGGAAGCGATTTTCAAGCACAGCTAAATTGAAAAAAGACATTGATAAAGAGGTTATAACGCTTGTGTGTTTGGGGATGGTAAATATCCTGTATTAGGAATAAACACTATGTATTCCTAATGCAGGATATTTACCATCCCCAAACACACTCGCGTGATAACCTCTATCTACTGTAACTAATGAAAGCAATAGACCTGGGACAACTGATACGATGATCCAATTTTTTGTTCAACAGCTGGCTGAATGCTCCATGGTTCGTGACAGCCACATGACAGACCGTCTTTTCCACATGGGTATCTGATTACAGCACTGAACAAATAATGTCTAAACAATTGCCAATAACGCCAGCTCTTCTCTCCACCCACGTGGTGGTGATTGACAGGTAACAACCGTAGACGTTGTCCTTGCCTTCCTTTGATGCTGCAGGGGTCAGTTTGGGGGTACAGATCAAGCACAGGGGGTCTAAGTAGGGTGAGGTGGGTGACTTGTTACCCTCATGACTGAAGGACCGATCATTTGATATTATTGGGGGCTTGGGATTTCCTGTCTAAAATAATTTTGTTCCAGAAAATATTGCTGCAGGCTTTACAAACAATACATTGGTCACCAGACATGTTGAATCTCCTGAGTAAACGTGTTTTCAAAGAGAAAAGTTAAAATAATGTTCAGTCTCTCTCAAAACTCCCAAATCGCTGCACGTAGTTTATACTTCTTACTTTTTAAGGAAACGAACGTGGGTGTTTCAACAAAATGCGTCAGTGACACGATCCCCAGATTAAAACTACATTTGTTTGCATGCTTGCTTTAGACAATAACGGGAATATAGGATCATCTCTCCGTCGCCATCACATCAGTCGAGTGTTGCGATGCCGTAACATGGCATATGCGTTTGAAAAAGCTCAAGGTCGGTTATTGAGAGAAAATAGTGTTGTGTTTTTCATTATACAGTATCAGAAAAAAAGAGTAGCGAGCCCGATCGGGAATATTTATCAAATAGTGTGAGGTGCCGTATTAATGTGTGTTCGTTATTTAACTGTATAAAATATTAATAAATAATGCCATGTTACGGCTATAAAATATTAATAAATATGAAATATTTATTATCACGAATTAGAGTTTATAATCATTAAGTATGTATTGATATATAAAAACCGATTTTGTGATATCCCTGTATGAATTACTAATATAATTAAACTGGGAATAAATAGCAACACCAAACACGGAGCCTCCTATATATACGCGTTGTCATATATTGAGTGCTGAGCACACAGCGTATTGTACGAAGAATGGCGTACTTTATTTAAACGGTCGACTGTCTTTGTGATGCAGATGATCCACCTGACTGAAACTCATGTCAAGATCAAAATATTGTGACTTTGAAATACTGAATTCTAAAGGTAGACCCACATTTAAAATATGCTTGGGGTAGCCTAGTGGTTAAAGCATTCACTCGTCATGACGAAGTCCCGGGTTCGATTCCCCACATAACTACTATGTGTGAAGCTCATTTCTGGAATGGACCCGTGATAAACTGTGCCAGAATTGGTCTTCATCAACCCATACTTGTCGTAAGAGGCGACTAAAGGGATCGGGTGGTCAGGCTCGGTGAATTGGTTGGTGCATGTCATCGTATCAGCATTATGTAATTCAGTGCTCGTGATGTCACTGACTGGATTGTCTGGTCCTGTCTCGATTATTTACAGACCGTCGTCATATAGCTGGAATATTGTTGAGTGCGGCGTTAAACTACAAACAAAGAAACAAATACATTTCTGGAATGTTGCTAAGCGGAGAAAAACGCACCTCACTCACTCATTAAGCTTTGGCAGTTATTTTGCTTTCAGTGACGTCCGCGCCATCACGCCGTAACAGTTATCACCTATCAACATGCTCACCTAAAGGAATGCTCTTTTATTTTAACTCATTAAAACCACAACGCGTAGTTCGAAATCGGCGCGTTGTACTTCTAGTTAATGGTGCCCTTTAAAACCAGCCGTTGACTGGTTTATCGGTAACTAGATTTGTTACCTCCCTTTTGTAATAGGCGACCAGGGGGCGTTGTAAATTGTGTCACAGGTAACTTTGACAGGCCAGTCAGGTGTATATGTCACTCCGCTGTAAATACATGGTCTGTCACGGACTGTTAACTGTGTCAAAGTGCGTACATCTTTCAAACACTTTGCCAACCGGGCTTGTTATATGATATATGTTAGTGGGCAAGTCGTGCAACGTTGAACATTCTGGCACACCTGAGGAGGGTGTTACCTGTGAAACGGAAAAACTGCCTTTCCAGCGTCTGTGGATGTTTACATTACATGTGAAGTCGTAGCGGCCGAACTTACCCCGTCGATAATTGCAGCTTTCTCCTGGTCTCGCGCAGTCGTTCTTATCTTTACCACACATCTCTAGTGATCGGATATTAGGTGCTTATCTGGGATGGAAACCTGTTGACCAGGTCTGAACGGGACACCTTCACATTGCAGTATTTCTGCACAGGTAAGGTCTAACAGATCTCATTACCTGACTGTCCATGGCTTGCTGGCACTCGTGTTTACAGAGTTTACAACTTTTTTAACATATGCTCCATTCACATTATTTACTTTTTTCTTGTTATTAAGTTTTGATTGTTGTTTTTAATTAATGTGATTTGAGTACACGTGAAATTCTGTATTAGGTATACTTAGTTTTACTACTTTGAGTGAAAATATTAGCATGAAAACACAATCGTGCAGATGTCATGAAATCTCAGTAATAAAATTGTAATTATGTTATGACTTGATGTAAGGTCTGTTGAGCAGGGTTGGTGGCAAAGACGAAGACATGAGCTTCTTTGGTAAATTAAGTCCACTAACACTCCAATATAAGATTAAAAATAACAACTTTATTATCATCAGAATATTTTTTATGCACACTAATGAACACTTTTGTGAACAGTGGACAAATGATATATTTTCAACATCTTTTATATATTCTGTTGATAGGTTTTAAAGATGTTGTATCTGTGTATATTAGGTCTTTGAAAGGCATTTAAAAGTGATACACATAAGGAAGAGAATATATGGATGTCAACTTCTTTATTATGAGGAACACAACCTTTCGGAGTATATATGCTTACTCCAAAGCATATACTCCGAAACGTTGTGTTCCTCATAATAAAGAAGTTTACATGCATATATTATCTTCCTTATATTTGTATATTGGTAAATTTCAACACATTTGATTAAAATTTAAGATATTCAAGAGTTTCACCATTCTTACATAATCATTAATATTTTCTTATATTGGTCAAATGCCATTCTTTGTATATTTATAAATGATCATCATTGAAAAAATGAAAATAAGCAGGACGAAAAGATAAACTGAAGAATAAAGTCTGAAAAACATGACAATTGAGGAATTTAATCAGCAGTCGTCATGGTCTTGAACTTCTCATAGTCAGAATGATGAATGCTTTTGATACTGTTAATTTTTCAAGAACGTATAGACATGATGAAGTTAGCCTAGAGGGACTTAATTGTGTTTAACATGGGAAGGACTGCTGTCACAGCAATAATCAGGTTCACATTTCCATATACCATATGGATGATATTGGACGTTATCATATATCATAACATATGTTATTACCTGAAGTACAACAAATGCAAACATGACATGTTTAGTTAAAATCTGACATAGTGCCTATAGCCTTTATATGTAGATACAGCTCTTGAAATAAAGATTACTTGGTTCAACGACCTAAAAGAAGTCCAGAATAAGTATATTTTCAATCAAACACAACACTTTTTTAATAAATTTACTCCTTGTACTTTAAACATGTTTAGGTCAGGTTCATCGAATTTAAAAACTGGTCTCTCTGAATCCAAAATAAACATAACACAGGGAACTGGAAATCCGTACCCAGGATATCCATACTTTGTATATTTTTACGGACTCATACACAAATGTTTGATAGCCAATACCTGCCCATACCTGATCAGGTGGATGACTTGTAAAAAAACCTGTATTTGTAAGCAATGAAAATTGATATGATTTTAAACAATTTTTGCTTCTGTTATCTGAAGCAAAGACCCGGAAATGATATTTGACACTATAGATGCTGTGGTGACTGTGATGTTATTATGATATAATAATTTATATTCCCGAAACAATCTTTTTAGTACAGTAAACTACGATCTTGAAGAGACCACTAATTTTGGGTCGTTATAACCGTAGTTCGTTACGAGCATATATGCAGCATATATACAGGAAATGGACGGGACCAAAAAACAGTTTGTTATAGCCGTCAGTTCCTTATACATGTTATAAATGTGTTTGTTATAAAAGTAGTTTACTGAACTTCCAATCGCTTCTGAAAAGTATCAGCTCTACCACAAAAAATTGATGAAACATGTTTTCTAGTAAGACTTCTTTCATTGTGTGTTGCATATAACAACACATGAGTAGTCCAATCCCTGAGTGTGTCAACTTCTTGTTACACTGGCGGACTTCCATGGACTCAGTAGTTTAATACTAAAACTACACGGACATGGCCATTTGTGTAGGACACTG
Organism: Haliotis cracherodii; assembly: GCF_022045235.1. Taxonomy (NCBI): domain Eukaryota; kingdom Metazoa; phylum Mollusca; class Gastropoda; order Lepetellida; family Haliotidae; genus Haliotis; species Haliotis cracherodii. The sequence goes on from NW_027266275.1 coordinate 7,249,101, forward strand.
AATATTCTAATTGGTTCTCAGTGTCAGGGATAGTCCCCAATTATCCCAATCAACATAGTGAGTGAATTGAATGTTTGAAATATATAATGAATGATTGTATGGGGTGTATTGAAGTAAGAGTACTCAAAGTGTTTGAATGTGTGAAAATATTGCTATTAATCAGTTGGTAACAATTGCTATGAAAGTGTATTTAATTAATAGTGCCCACAATGTAAGTGAGAATATGTGAACCTAGTGTGAATAAGCTTACAAATATTTATTTTTTTGGTCTTTAAGGTCTATACTGCATGGTTAACGCAATCCGGTTTTGAAATCTTGTTTTAATACTGACTTGTTAAAAGTGCAACAAATGTGAAAATATATAGGTGTGGGTCCTCCAAATTTGTGTACGAACCATCTAGGTTTGTGTATGGGTCATCCAAATTTTGACTCATTCAAATAAAGTATGAATGCTCCTAATCGGGTATGTATCAATTTTAGGTATGGTTTTGCCATTTTCAGTGGGTAAGGATTGTCTAGTATCCTAAATATATTTCATACGAGATGTTTGAATATTCTGCATCTGAACTGTGTTTTCAATAGTGTCTTCCAAGTATGTTAACAATGGTCAAGGAGTATGTGCAGAGCTGATGTATAAAGCTGGGTCTTCAATGCCCACACTGTGTCCCATGTCGGTTTGTGATCTCCCAATTAGTCTGAAAACAGTTCAGACAATGTACCGAGCTGAACCCATGCGATTGTCACCAAGTGCAGATACAGCTTCCTGGTAAAGGAGGGGTGTATTTAGCGATGTCACAATTCATGCATATGAAAATTTATCACCAAAATAGTGTTGTTATACGTTTATCTTATGTCTACCCAACCACTTATTGAATTTCTGATTATATAAATGTAACAGGAGGATATTTAGTTCTGCTCAGAGGCAGATATTCTTCCCCAAGTCTGGAGCAAATGGCAGTAAAAATTCCCAAGTTCGAATTACAAATTTCTCAGTCCATATTAAGATAGTTATAGCTAATATTATGGCAGTATAGTAGGGTTGGGATGGGTAACTCAGGTACCCAGGTCGGGTGGGTACTGAGCAGGACCCGGGTACCCACAGGACTACCCGGACCCGTGGTTAGTCACGTGATTATATTGTTTAATGGCAAGAATTATCTAGAACTCTATGGTTACACTATAAGTGATAAATGTTCTCATTTCTTTCTGACTTTGCACACATTCCTTCTGACTTTATATGTTTGCATTATGATAAAACATCAGTCAACATCAGTGTATGCATGACCAGATCGGATTATACGTGTATCTAAATTCATTTTGCCAGGGCTATGGTCAATCTATTCCCAATCAAACATGTTTTACCCATCTCTTGAGACCTACAGCGGGTACCCGGGTAGGGTCAGGTAACAGGGGGATGGGTACCCGGGTAGGGGTGGGTAACAGGGGGGTGGGTACCTGGGTAGTAAAGTTGGACTCGTCCCAGCCCTACTGTGTAGAGGTAACTGTCTATCACTGACAACAGGACCATGAAGAGGGAGAGGCTTCACTGCTTGTTTTCACATTATTGCAATGTTAAAATACACTTGTACCTCAGATTTGTAAGAATTTTAAGAGCTTGTATAAAATCCGGTTTTGAACAGAATAATGATACTTTCCCCCAATTTGCCTGCCAACATGGCCAAGGGTAGTTAGTTTAGAATTCTAGTTAAGTCCCTGGTTAACTGTGCCTCTGGATTCAAGTATGGTCAGCCAACATTGAAAATATACAACCTGGTACTCAAAGGAAGTTAAAGAACACTCAATTCTTTCATATTATCATTGGGCATGGAAAATGCACTATAGTAATATGAAAGTATCCGATGTTCTTTTACTTCTTTTGCGTTGTATATTAGCACCTGGTTATGGTTTGATGGAACATAATTATTATTCAGCCAGTGCTGAACACACTAAGGGAACAAGATGTCTTCCAGCAACAATCTAACATGTCCACAGCAACATGTGCAGAGGTCCACACATTATTACACAGGTCACAGTTATATTTCTGTGCAGCCAAAAAATATTTTATTTTGAATCAATTCATCAAAATAAAATAATTTTAGAATGCACATGTTCAGTATGATGTTTCAATTGTATTACCTTTCATCCAAATATTTAAGACATGGAGGAGAGGATTTAAAAATTAAATATTAACAAACATTGAGGTCGTCTGAGTACAGCATATGCTGACTGGTGTGATTTGCACCATGCATGAATGCTATTAGGGCTGTGTTTATCTTTTTATTGCATTTATCAAGTATTTCATCAAGTAAAGAACACGAAGAAGGTAGGGAACAAACATTTTGTTTGCCTGTAGGTACTTTGGGACAGTCAAGTGATGGCAGAGTGTTTGGTAGTGAGATGGACAGGTATGAAAATGTAAGAATTAATTTCCTTTGACCCAACATGTTTACTACATAGTGATTAGTTATATTAGTGATGCTAAAACCGTGTTACTACTTTCTCTTTGAATATTTGAGTTACTATTATTTCCCCCACTTGCACTGACAAGATGTTGCAGGGTGATGGCGAGTTCGTGCACAGCAGGCCATGGTTTCTGAGTGCATGCTGTAGGAATCATGTTATATTTAGACATGTTTGCTGTGTCAACGAACCAGTGGTGCACAGATGTGCCTGCTTGTGAAGGAGAGTTGGTTGGTCTACGATGTACCATATCATGCCATAAACAACACACATGAGCATGGGATAGTCTTGAGGAGTGACAGGGATATTCTTGTATTCTTGGGCATGTGGGGGACAGGGGTATTCTTGGGCATGTGGGAGGCAGGGATATTCTTGGGTATATGGGATGGGGAGCAGGGATGTGGAGTGTCAGGGATGTTCTGGGCATGTGGAGTGACAGGGATGTTCTTGGGCATGTGGAGTGACAGGGATGTTCTTGGGCATGTGGGGGACAGGGATGTTCTTGGGCATGTGGGAGGCAGGGATATTCTTGGGCATGTGGGGAACAGGGATGTTCTTGGGCATGTGGAGTGTCAGGGATGTTCTTGGGCATGTGGAGTGACAGGGATATTCTTGGGCATGTGGAGTGACAGGGATGTTCCTTGGCATGTGGAGTGACAGGGATATTCTTGGGCATGTGGAGTGACAGGGATATTCTTGGGCATGTGGAGTGACAGGGATGTTCTTGGGCATGTGGAGTGACAGGGATGTTCTTGGGCATGTGGAGTGTCAGGGATGTTCTTGGGTATGTGGGGTGTCAGGGATGTTCTTGGGTATGTGGAGTGACAGGGATGTTCTTGGGCATGTGGAGTGTCAGGGATGTTCTTGGGCATGTGGAGTGACAGGGATGTTCCTTGGCATGTGGAGTGACAGGGATATTCTTGGGCATGTGGAGTGACAGGGATGTTCTTGGGCATGTGGAGTGACAGGGATGTTCTTGGGCATGTGGAGTGACAGGGATGTTCTTGGGCATGTGGAGTGTCAGGGATGTTCTTGGGTATGTGGGGTGTCAGGGATGTTCTTGGGTATGTGGAGTGACAGGGATGTTCTTGGGCATGTGGAGTGACAGGGATGTTCTTGGGCATGTGGAGTGTCAGGGATGTTCTTGGGTATGTGGGGTGTCAGGGATGTTCTTGGGTATGTGGAGTGACAGGGATGTTCTTGGGCATGAGGAGTGACAGGGATTGAAAGAAATAATTTGTTCTAGAAATTATTTGAAAAAATATGTTTGCCTTAGATTTAGCACACACAAAGTAGCTTTTTTAAAGAGTGTCCTGAAAATAATGAGTGGTGACTTTCCCTCTCTTTCCCCTCCAGTTGTCCGTAGCCTCTCCTTACAGAAAATAATATAGCGTTGGATTTTATGTTTTTGGACATCATACAGTTTCAGTTGTCTGTGTTTATCACAGTTACTCGCGAAATAGCAAAGGGTGTGGTGTCACCTAGACATGGTAAATACACGGATGATAGCTTATTTTTAAGATAAAGTTGCCTTTTATAAGTGTGGGAGATGTTTTACAGTTGTTCGTGTGATTAGCGAGAAAACTATGTATGTTTCTGAAGTGTCAGAAAACCCATAACATAGGGATATGTGTCTTGGTGATGGAGCAACGGCACAAAAATATTCTGTCTGCTGCAAAATTTACCGTCACCATGGTCTCCAGAATCTTTATTATATAATTATATAGGAATGGGTGCCGTTCGTCCGTCTTTCCATCTTTTTATCCTTCCATCCATCCGTCCGTCACATTTCGTTTTCAGAGCAGAACAGAAAAAACATGAGAGATATCTTAACCAAACGACTTTTACTTACCGGTAGACGGAAAATGGCAGTAGTCCTCATTTCCGGAGCAGATCTTGAACAACGTACAATATTTCTTCACCAAACTTGGCACATAGATAGGTCTAGTGGTGAACGGGTGCCTTTTGTTGATAGTTTGGTATTTTAACATTTTTTTAAAAATTGACTTTCCCTGGCAACGACTTTTACTTAGACGGAAAATGGCAGTAGTTCTCGTTTCCGGAGCAGATCTTGAAAACCGTACAATATTTCTTCCAAACTTGGCATATAAATAGGCCTAGTGCTAAACTGGTGCCTTTTGATAGTTTGGGAGTTTTTACGAATGTTTCCTTAGCAGGAGCATAACTCGGAAACCGTTTACTTATTCTACAAAAACATCTACGTAGGGTTGTCTGAGAACCGTTACCATAATTACCTAATTGAGATGTATACTTCATCACAGTGCATGGTGGTAACATGAACAGTGGCACCCGAACCAGCCTACCTCCTCGCAGTGTAAGTTTGTTGGTGTGCTTGATGTTTTGTGTTTCACAAAAACCCACATCAATGATCAAGTCTATCCAGGAGACACTACACATGGTATTGCTGTGTATGTTTCAACAAGTTTCAAGAACAGTGTCCAGCTATGTGATGTAATGTCAACTCGCAGTCTTGAATACATTTCCTTTCTTGTTGGCAAGTTCTGCATTGCTTGAGTGTATGTTCCTCCAAAAGGTTCATGACACGGTTGTCACAATCACTTACTCATTTCATGCAGAAACTTCAGGACCTCTCCAAGCAGCTAAATGTGAACATGTCCCAGTTACTCGGGATTTCAACGTGGATCTAAGTGAAAAACTGAAACTTGGAGACTTCTTTAATGTGTGGAAAATTACTCAACTCATTCACTTTCCAACTCACTGTCTTGGAGCTACACTGGACTTGTTGTTTACTGATCATGCCAGTGCTGTAGCATTCCAGACTCCAGTCTACTACTCAGATCATGAGATGATTGGTGCTGTACTTCTCAGTACACCTCATGGTGACCCCTGCTCTTAATGATCTCTTAAGTAAAGTAAGAACTCCCTTACTTCTCTGATTATTGTTTAAGTAATTACACAACTCATTACAAATACATACGTATTATATTATAAACTGCATATGGCAAAACAACACCAGTAATAACCTTTTTAGTGCTGCAGTTACGCCATTTACAACGTAGGAGCTAATGCATTGCACACAACCAGACATGTTATATTGGCGGGGGTTATGAGTATTTAATGCTTGTTCCCTTTACAACACTGTTTGTGACTCTGCAGTAAAAGTATTGATGTGAATTATAATATGAAAGTTAGATGATAAGTCTTCCTGGAAACTTTTGCCTCTAGCATGTCTAGAAATTGTGTATGAAATATTTTAACGCTAATCCATATCTCAATAGTTGTGATATGTGATACATGTTGCTTTGCTATGTATTGCCTTATAATGTTTTTCAATTATTCCCACAAGAATTCTCTTTAAAATGTACACAATATAATGAACTGAACACCTAAAGGTACAGCTGTAGAACAATGTGTTACCTTGGTTACCATGGTAACAGTTCTGATTGCAATGTGCTTGTATTGCAAAATTAGTTCTGTTGGTAAAGACATATTTCTGCACAAAATGTCCTTTAAAAAATCAAACAAACAGAATTTCAGCCTTATTGTCTTGTATTTAATATGTGAGTGAGTGAATGCTGTGTGATTCTCTCCTGGATGCGGCCATTTGTAAATTCTGGTCACCTCGACTTCAGTCACCACAAATTCCAGTTTCAAGCACAAAAACTAAACGTGGTTGACCTTGTTTGATTACACACCCACCTGTACTGTTTGTTTAAAGAAGACCAGCTTGAGTTAATGGAACGTTCCTGATCACAAAAAGCTACATCAAAGTGTTGAGATAAATCACCAGGAAATCTGACCACAAGACTAGGAATAAACACACACAAAGTCTAATGCTAACATTATTGCATGTAATGATTTAAATGTTAAATGCCTCTGCAGTCTGGGAAATATCTTTTTAAGTCCACCTGCAAAATCATATAAGGGCTTGTGTAAATGGAAAGTGCTCGAAAACAAACACTGCTTCGGCACTTGATGTTATGTGTAAAGTGTGAAGTAGGAACATGGGGCTTAGTTTAATATTTTTGAGCAACCTGTCCTGTGTCCTACAATACTGCCATGTTTTGTGACATTTATCAAGTAGACATTTAGCAAGAAACAATCCACAGTTGTATTGTTCGGCCTTGTTTGAGAAACATTTTTACGTATCTTCAATTGCCATCTTGAAGAAATCTGTGTCTCTTTGGCATACTCCATGATTTGTACAAAGCAACATTACTGCGGCTTAATATGTGCTTAATCAAGGATTATTAATTAAAGTGATAATTACACTTCCCAAGGGGAAAATTATGAGAGAATTCTTGTTGAATAGACAAAACTAAGTAATTTTCTTCTTCTAGTTTTACAGATAATATACCCACCTGCCTTTTACAAAATAGCAAGTATAAAAAGAAAAAAAATTATAATGATCTTTTTGTAATTTAGTGAAAATATTCTTTATATGGAACAATTTATTTTGAAACTCATAAGGCAATATATTGGTCAAGCATTTTTAGCAAATTGCAATAGACAATTGCTGGTTATGTTATGATTTTGCATAGTGTGAGTTTTGGATGAACAGCTGTGTTTAATTGGAAAAAATATCAGGTCCTTGTTTCAAGTGTGATATAAGACCCTACAAGAATGTAACAAGGCAACAGCTTGCATGCCATACAGGTACCCATCAGGGCTGTTACGATTCACTTGTGTATTCGGTGAATCGAATTGTATCCCTTCATGAATTGAATTCATTATTCGTGGACACAAGAATCCAATATTTAAAAAAAATTAAATGAGTTTTTTAACTAGCAATATCCGCAAGAATTAATTAGATTAAGTAGATTTCTTCAAAGACAACACTGTTATATATTTAATTTGACAATAATGTGGTCGCTAGTCATTGTCGCATTTTAGAAGATACTAAGTACCTGGATAAGTGCAGTATATAAATGTATAATATAATAATAATCATTAACACTGTCAACATGGTCAAAACATTTATTTTGTTATTGTTTCACTGAATATAATAAATAATACATCAACTGTATTCGTGAATAAATATTCATTTTCTTTACCGTATATTTGTGATACATATCGTATTCGCCTTGTAGCGTATTCGTTGCAGCCCTAGTACCCATGTGGGGAATCAAACCTTGGTGTTGACATATGGTCAATCTTATAGGCAAACACTTGAACCACTAGGCTACCCCACCGCCTGTAATGAACACATTGAAACTAACGTAATTATCAGACGTGTGTTTAATAATTGTCACACATTGCAGTAACATTGCAGATGTGATAAACAAATTATGAAATATATTCATGTGATTACACATGATTTAAATATATAAATCTTGTTATTTTTAGTGGATTGTTTGTTAACATGGTTAGGGAAACAAATATTTCTACCATTCTTATCTTTGGCATCTACCTGTCAGTGATTGAGTGAGCTAGGTTTTAAGCCGCTTTTAGCAATATTCAAGCAACACCAGAAAATGGGCTTCACACATTGTACCCAGGTGGGGAATTGAACCCGGGTCTTCGGTGCGACGAATGAACGCTTTAACTACTAGGCTACCCCACCGTCCCTCTACTTGTCTGTAAAGGTCAATATTGTTCTACAGACTGTAAATCGTGGAATTAATGCATCACCACACAAATTCAAGTGCCAACCCCAAAGCTAAAATGGGTCAAGAAGCTGTATAACAACTGTATAAGCTTTGAAATTGTGTACTGCTATCTCATAAACATCATGAAAGTAGTCTTTGCATATCATACTGTTGTAGGGAATTTCACTTCTCACTCTTGAGGATGTTGATCTTCCTGAAAGTTTTCTGAAATGAATGTCAAATAAGGAATACCCACAAGCAGTAGGTCTGCTCAACTTGTGCAGATCACCGACTTTCCAAATGTTACATGAGGTAGCATGAACACAAAGATTCAGATAAGCAATGTTACGTATACATTAAGCATCAACCTCTGTTGTTACGATGGTTGCTGGACCAGACATCTTCACAACATGGATGAGCAGTGTTTTGCCTTTGGTAAAAAGATTATTGGACGGGGTTGCCCAGAACGAAGATGCTCTCATACACAGATGGACTGTCATAACTACTTGATCAATTCGTTCAAACAAACCACATCAACCATGATGGGTTACCCATGTGGAAACAGTAAGTCTATTGCTGTGTTACCATGGTTACATGATCTATTGAGAGCTTCAAATGTGATATGTGTCATTGTTTATGACATGTGCAGTGAGACTGACAGACAAAGTCGGATATGCTCAGCTATAATTTTATGAATGCAAGATGCTTATGATTATGAGGATATAGACATGATAAGGCCAGAACATTGGTTTACAGACTTTTGGCCTCAAAAGCCAAGTCAGTAAATTTTTAAAATTTGTGTAACATTCAATTTCAATTATTATTTATATTTCCTTTTTCACAATTTGTCATCATTTGTTGTGTTTTGAAGTTTTTAAGATAAATTATAATAAATAACAGGTATTAATCATCACGATAAAAGCATTTTAAATAATTTATTTACATTGATAGCTACAGAAAATGAGTTGTTGTTTTTTAACATTTTACTTATTTCTGGTCAGCGGAATTAAAAAACTACTGCTTTTCATTTATTTATTTTTTCACATTTCTTATTTTGGGAGCCAGCAGATTTGTAAATAAAGTTTTAAAAAAGTCTGGTTTAAATTATAATGTTGCTCTCTTTTGGATCGCATGGATATTTGTGATGAATGTTCTTATCATGTTTCTGGGCTATGACTCAGGCATAGATACCTGACATATTTGATTTGTTTGATGTTAAAAAGTAGTTCTATTGTAAACTTTCAGGGATTATATGCCAAATGTTACATGCAATATGATTGATGGAAATAGGCAGTGACTGGCAATTTTTAATGTTTTAATAACACATTTCTTATTTTTAAAAAATAAATGACAAGTGTGAGTTGTTTATAATACAATAAATCACTGTAGGGAGTTTTTCGAGATATCAACATTTTGTACAGCCAGTTAACGGAGTTAATAAAATGTATAAGCTTGAAAAATATTTACTTCTATTTAAATAATGATGACTTGGTGGATAAGTCCATTCCATGGACAGGGGGGTTACGTTTGGTATTTCCCGGATATTCTCACAATTATCACGTCCATTCTGTGAACCTTTTCTTCCAAAACAGATTATCATATCTCTCCCACATTTGAATGTGATCATTCAGCCATTGCATCATCCTTGGTGCCCTGCTACATCTATGGCGAACATCTCAGTAGACATATCCCGCTAGAAAATAACATCTTCCAATTTAAAACATCATCAATTTGCAAGCGCATCCATAAATCCTTATCCTTATTTTGCAAGCGCATGTTCAAATATCCAGAAATGATCTCATGATAGAACAATGTTTTATCGTGAAATAAACCACACTTTGTTCTTCATTGTTCTTTGCGCATTATGGCGTAGCTATCTTAGATATGTACATAAACATCAGATACAGCTATAACAAAGCAATTCTGGTTTTGTGTAGGATATTAAAAATCAGTGAGTTGTTACAAGTCAGACCGGAGACCTGGGTTTGATTCCCCACATGTATAAAATGTGTGAAGCCAGTTTCTGGTGTCCCCCGCCATGACATTGCAGGGATATTGCTATATACTCGGTTTGAATTAAACTCGCAACGTTTTAGGTTGTTTTCTCAACCTTGTCTTTTGTTTGTTTAAGCTGTCTGCAAACTGGGGTGTCTGCGAAATTTGGAATCACCATTCAGAGTAAGGGTGAAACAATATATCGATATTCCAATGCATCGCGATATTTGACCCACGATACGATACACAATCAATGTTGGCCTATTTGTCGATACGCCACAATACAGAACCCAAATCTTAAGTACAGTATTCCCGCTCTTTTGTGCCTTTCTATATACATGATATAGAGCAAACTCGGATATATCGCGTGGTAATGCATGGCTCCCAAAACTTACTTACTTACTCGCAGTGATCAGCTGATAATGTTTTTTTAAGATGGGGAAAAACATCGTGTCAGTGTAAAACTTGAGCTTATTAAAAATGTAATGTAAAATGTAAAATCATGAAAAGTCCAATCTTGACATGCTTGAAGTCTTGAAACTTGATAAAAGCTGGAGTACTAGAGTACTGTTATTATTATATCATTGCATATCGAGATACATATCGGTTCTGGATCAGAATTTTGAGGTATATAGCGTATCGTAACCTTGTTCAAAGCAGCGTTAAACCAAACTCACTCACTCACTGTTGAATCTAGCTACTGATTTGGGTCATTATTGATTCAAGGCAGGAAGGGAAACCTGATGCTTACATCAAATTGAGTATTGCATAATAGCAGGAGTATCCCAGGTGTACATATTGACCAGCAAGATATACCTGTATAATCTGACGTGGTCTCTAAACTAGCAAGTAGCAGCAGAGACCATATAATAATAATCTATTATATGTTCTCTGGTAGCAGGTTTCGGTTGGATATACATGCATCAATAACAGAATGTACACAATTATATTTTGTTAAGGGTTTCACATAATGAAGCCATATTTGATTATAAGACCTGTACATCTATGTAGATTTAGTTAATAGAATATAGGATATGAACTTATATCGTGAGTGGCATTTAGATAGTGACCCAAAATTGGTATATTGCAGAAATCATCCAATCACAGCATGCTAGAAGAAAAGCTTGGGCTTTGAGCAGGGTATGACAAATGTTGGTTAGGATAATGAATAATGGGGGCGGGATAGCCTAGTGGGTAAATCGCTGGCTCATCATGCCAAAGATCTGGATACAATGTGTGAAGCCCATTTTCCGGTGTCCCCAGCCGTGATATTGCTGGAATATTGCTAAAGCAGCATAAAGCCATACTGACACACATTGTGTATATTGCAATGCAAGACTGTTGAATTCCTGTATGGAGAGCATTGTCTGGACTGGCAACTTTTTAACCAGATGGGCAATTCATTCGACTTTCCAGTCTGGCTGGAATTTACCTGAATGTGGTGACAGGTAGATCTTGTGCCCATCGGCAGATGCTGAGGATGGTGACTAAAGGTCACAGTCACTTGTGATGTGGCAAGTGATGAAGTACATGCCAGCCATCTGACTTATGTGTGGCTTTCTGCAAGATGGAAACTGGCCGATCAGATTCCAGAACAAACACTAATATTAATAAACAGGTAATTTCCTAAATTATCTCAATGTGTCTCTTACACTTTTTATGTACTGGTAATATTTTCTTTAAAAGTTCTGGCCCGACAAAACCACAAAACTTATATACATAAGGGCAGTGGTTGAAAGTTTAGGGGGTATCTCAATCCTAGTATTGTAGAAGAGCTTGATGACCCCTAGATTCCCTACTCTCTAACACTTTGAGCAATATGATCTTGAAGCACCTCCCCTGACTATTCGGAGAATGTGTAGATGATAATCTTTATGGATGGTGGTACTTATGTCAGGGTAATTGATGAGGATGTTAGTCACTGTGGCCGAGTGTCACAACAAAGAAGATGATGACAGGGAATGATGTCCCCGGGCTGGCTTCTGCTTGGCCACAGTTGGCTACTATTTACCCACAACTTCCCTCTTCAATATGTTCAAGTTGACAAAATGGTAATGATGAACAATCATAAATATTTATGCTTCAAGAACATTTTGTAAAATAAAAGTGTTTTTTAAATATTTTTATTCTTCTTGCAAATTGGATGTAAGGACCTTTCTGTGTATGGTAATCGAAATACAACTTAATCATTGTTTACAGTCAGATGTCCTAAATGTTGCCATGTCATGTCAGCTGAATAGATTTTGTCTGCAGAGTGTTGGGGAACCTAGGTCAAACTTTAGTGTTCACTGATCACAGTGAAGTCCTTGGTTGGATTCAACTAACAGTTATGACGTGCAAAATCCACGTGTCTTTGTGTCCACCAGGGTTGTCTTTCTGGAATAGTGGCTTCAATACTGACTCATTCAATCATGAGAGTTATATGTGCTTGTGACCCATGAAGATCCGGGGTAGAATAGGTCTTCTGTTGAGTTCGGCTTTAAACAACAAATAAAAACAAAATAGATGCCTTTGGACTGTTTCTAAAATTTATGAAATAAGATCGGTGGAATTAGCATTCTTATGTTTACCAGTACAACATTTGTTTCTGGAACTTCGGGTTTGTTCATACTACCCTTAGCCATGTTGGCAGACATCATGCTTACGAGTCAGTAATACCAACAGAAAACAGATTTTAATCTCCACCTTGTAATCAATCAGGGTTGCCTCTTGCCTATGCGGCAATTCAATTCCCATAACTCTGTGTAGAAATTCAATTTCGGCCTGTTTTTGCATTTGTCACCCTTTTTGATATAAACAAGTATTAACTGGCATGGTAATACACCATGACATTAGGTAAAGAATTGCGTGCGCATCTACCTGTTGTAGCTTTGTCTAGATGTATGTCACCCTGACTTTAGATCGTGATTGGCAGCCTAACTACCATGACTGTGTAGACCTTTCAATGAAGGTGTGAGAATGATGAATGGTTAACTACAGGATTCTTGCTTGTCAACTACCGTATATGAAGTAATTAAAGTTCTTAAGGAGTAAACATAGGTAATCAGAATATAAATGCAAATTTTGTTGCACTTAAAAACATGAAATGAGTGAGGCATGGTAACAAGTGCCATCTGTTGGTAATCTTTTGGTATGACGTGGCCAGGGACCAAACCACCGACCTTGACCTCTCTATCCACTAGACAGAGGTGTGACACCGATCAAGACGGGTAGGGTATTTGCAGTATGACCGTCTCTTTCATGTCTTCCAACACCTGATGTATTGAGGACAGTATCTGTGGCCTTTACTGCTTCAGTTATGGATCACAGTCCCTGCCATTTAAATACAGATAGCCAAAGGGGGTATTTATGAACTGTTATGAATGATATACTTTGTAGATCTGCATTCCTCTATTTGAAATCTCTGTATACCTTCAACAAAACTTGAACCAGAAGAATCACCAATGCAATGTGACAGATATCGAGCATGTTGTATATAGGCAAAACTCTATATACTAATGTCAACATCAACACTGAACATGCTGAAGAAATTTTGACATGTTACATTGATTTGGTAAACCTATTTGGTTGCCCAGTTGATAAATACCAAATTTTGGTCTCTAAAGACTCTAAAGACAATGATGACCCTTTTCCATGTTTAATGTCAAAAGGGTAAAGGTCACATTCTTGGCAAAATCTTGAAATATCCTTCTCTCGTGGAGTCTATTTTGACTTAACATGAAAACATGTCACTTCTGAATATTTGATAGCTTTATCAATAATTATCAGTAAGTAAGTTTTCCTCTGACTATCATACCCTGACGTGTAAAATCTTTGCTCATAATCTTAATCACTGGATTGCCTGGCCCAGACTTGATTGTTTACTGGCTGCAGACATATAGCTGGAATATTACTGAATGTGGCGTTAAATAAAAACTAACACACTGACTTTTTCAATACTAATTACCAGTAGGTCTTTCTGTGACTTACCTTAAAGTAATTGCCAGTAAACTTTTCTCTGACTTTACCAGTAATAATTACCAGTATGTCTTTCTCTGACTTGGACAGTAATAATTACCATTACGTTTTTCTAAATGGTATGAAAGGGTCAGCATCTTCCCAAGGCAATGGAGTCCAGCTTCTACTCTTGCCAAACAAGTCTGGAATTATAGAGATATATTTTGGCTTGACCCAACTTTATTGCACAATGTTGGACAGTAATGCTTGAACAAAACCCCATCATGACCACCCACCACCCCATCATGAACACCCACCACACCATCATGAACACCCACCACACCATCATGACCACCCATCGCCCCATCATGACCACCCACCACACAAACATGACCACCCGCCACCCCATCATGAACACCCACCACACCATCATGACCCCATCATCACCCCATCATGACCACCCACCACCCAAACATGAACACCCACCACCCCATCATGACCACCCACCACCCCATCATGAACACCCACCACCCCATCATGATCCCATCATCACCCCATCATGACCACCCACCACCCCATCATGACCACCCACCACCCCATCATGACCACCCACCACCCCATCATGACCACCACACCTCAATCTAAAATGATATGTTGTTTTAAACATGTTGAAATGATATGTTGTTTCAAACATGTTGAAATGATATGTTGTTTCAAACATGTTGAAATGATATATTGTCTTAAACATGTTGAAATGATATGTTGTCTCAAACATGTTGAAATGATATGTTGTCTCAAACATGTTGAAATGATATGTTGTCTCAAACATGTTGAAATGATGTGTTGTTTTAAACATGTTAAATGATATATTGTCTTAAATATTTTGAATGATATATAGTCTCAAACATGTTGAATGATGTCTTCAATATGTGAAGTGCTATGTTGATTTAACTGAGTACATAAAGATTTACTTTATTTAGTTTGGTGAAGAACATGGGAAAAACGTCTCTAGATGTATCTTCATAGTTAATCTGTTTCAGAAACCAAATGCACCTTAAGAATGCACATCTATATATGAAATCCAAACTTACACAATGACGTAAACAATTTGTTTACCTGCGTTCATTATTTATCATGTGAAAGTCCTTGACTTTTGTCATGATCAAACATCTCTGTGAATGTTGACGTGGTTATTTATGTTGCTGCCATGTGAGACTGACGTCCTGTATTTGCACTGTGCACACACAGTCATACAAAGGCTGCTGACGTCTCACTCCAGGTGAAACTTGATGTAATTACCACACAATCTAGATATGCTGCCTCACTTTGGGAGGGGGCAGTAAAACTTTGTGTATGCAACACAATCTCTCCTGCATAAACATGTTATGGAACTAATGACTTTTCACACAATATTATCACCAGACACATGTTGAAAGGGCTTTTAAATTTATTCCAGTATTTCATTTTTATGACAGACGTGTCTCATTGTGCAAACTTTGATATACTGACAATGTTTAACAGGATGTAACTGAAGATCACAGAAAACTGGAAATGATATAAATATGATCAAAAGAAATATACTTCCTCAGTGACATTTATGTGAGAAAAGAGTTTTATGCATGCCTATTATTATGCTATGAATAAACATGAGTTTAAATGAAAGATCCCTGCAATATTGATATAATATGTCAAGCAGATCAAAGAGACCCAGTCTGTTCAACAGCTAAGCCTCTCAAGTATGATTTGTGTGAACTATCCATCTGTTTTACATCCTTGTGATGCTCACTATACTCAAGTGGCAGTATAGACCCTCACTATGCTCAAGGGGCAGTATAGACCCTCACCATGCTCAAGGGGCAGTATAGACCCTCACTATGCTCAAGGGGCAGTATAGACCCTCACCATGCTCAAGGGACAGTATAGACCCTCGCCATGCTCAAAGGGGCAGTATAGACCCTCACCATGCTCAAAGGGGCAGTATAGACCCACACCATGCTCAAAGGGGCAGTATAGACCCTCACCATGCTCAAGGGGCAGTATAGACCCTCACCATGCTTAAGGGGGCAGTATAGACCCACACCATGCTCAAGGGGCAGTATAGACCCGTACCATGCTCAAGGGGCAGTACAGACCCTCGCCATGCTCAAGGGGCAGTATAGACCCTCGCCATGCTCAAAGGGGCAGTATAGACCCTCACCATGCTCAAGGGGCAGTATAGACCCACACCATGCTCAAGGAGCAGGATAGACCCTCGCCATGCTCAAGTGGCAGTATATACCCTCACCATGCTCAAGGGGCAGTATAGACTCTACATGGACTGTACATGCCATGATATGATCGTAATACTGTTCAAAGCAATGGTAAAACCAATGTCTGTTGATGACATTTCACACTTCAATGAACCCTCGCAAAGAGAAAGTCCTTTCTTGTGATTTTGTTATATTGCAGTGAGGTCTCACAGAATTTACAGCACACTGTGAAGCTCTGACATCAAGTGGGGGGCACGGGTGGCCCAGTCGTCTAAGGCGCCGCGATTCGCTGTGCAGAGTTGCGTCCCTTAGGCACGCCAGAAACCTATGATTGTGGGTTCGAATCCCGGTTCGCCCCGATTATGTTTCTAGGTTTGTCAGCACCATACCCGTCTCGTGGGTTTCACCGGTGTGGTAAACGTCTGAGACTTGCATCACTTCGAGCTTTCCTCCCACATTAAGCTGACACGCCGTGATATAACTGGAATACTGTTAAAAGCGGCGTTAAATTCAACTCACTCACTCACTCTGACATCAGGTACACAATCAACGTTGAAGGGAAATCATCTCTGAATGTCGTCACTGACACTGAGCATGCTGAGCAGTGTGTCCATTATCTATTAAATCATGATTGCTGAAATTGAGTGATCATTTAAAGGTGAACGTATTATCAAATATGTGTTGCAGTTGATTCATAAGTGTTGCAGAACGCTGTTGACTGTCAGCAGGGTCAGACTAGGCTCTGAGTCAGTCATTTTGGTGTGCATTCCTTCTGTTGGTTCACAAGGATTGCTCGTTCAAGTGAAAGATATTCTGTTTTGTTTGTTTGTTGTTTCACGCTGCGCTCGGCAATATTCCAGCTATATCGCGGTGGTCTATAAATAATCGAGTCTGGACCAGACAATCCAGTGATTGACTATATTTACATGAGCTTTGATATACACAATTAGGATAAGATGACATGCAGCTAACCTGACCACCTGATCCTGTTAGTTGGCTATTTTTAACAAGCATCAGATCAGATTTCCACGAGTTAGATATACTGTCATGGACTTTTCAAATACATTTGTTTCAAGATTATATCTATTATCATGATTATATCTAACATGGCTAAAAAGTAATTATCAACTTTGGTTTAATATGTACATTTGAACACAAGCATGACTAGAGGGTTCCCAAAATTGTCGATATGTATAAAATGTTCACATTATTTCTGAAATACATTCATGTGCTAAATGTACATGAAACTGTGTCTTTAACACACTTATAAATGTCAGTTCACAGTCATGTGACCCAATTTTCATCAAATGCCAACTCGGAATATTATTTGAACTCCACATTGAAGTGTTGTCAAGTGATGAGTGAATACTTGTTGATTGGTCAAATGCTCTCGGAATACGATTGATGTGTGTTCTGGTACATGTTAAAGGCGCTCCTAGGTCACATCATTGATATGGTGAGGATGATAAGGTCTTGTTTGTATCCTGTAAGTAGAAGCCAACATGTGTAGGAAGTGGAAGACCAATGGGGAGATAAACATACTGTGTTTTCAATTTAGAGCTCTGTTACTGTTGATTTGACCAAGGTAAACTGAATTGATACTGTATACCTGTCTTGTAAAGAATATGAAGAGACCTTCAACAAGAGACCACAAAAGTGTCAACCTGATACATATATAACATCCATGGGTGGATACAGAGAAGGGGTGCCCCCCCCCCCCCCCCCCCCTCTTTTTATTTCGAAAAAAATCTTTATTTATGTCTAAATTACCACCAAAGACAATAAATAGATCTTAATTGTGCACACACCCCTTTTCAAAAAAGCTGTATCTGCCCATTACATGTATAACAGGACCCATGAAGATCCGGGGAAGAATGGGTCTTCAGCGACCTATGCTTGCTGTAAAAGGCGACTATGCTTGTCGTAAGAGTTGATTAATGGGATCAGGTGGTCAGGCTCACTGACAAACAAACAAACAAAAAGAATTGAAACTCAATACACAGAAAATGTGACCTCACAGTCGGCTTTCAAAAAACAACAAATTTCAAGCTCTCTGTTGCCCCCAAAACTTGAAATGCACACTCAATCTATTGTTATTCTATGCTGTTTTCTGCAGAAAATATATTCACTTTGAATATTGTAGTTACCACAAATCTGCATTTTATGTAAACCTGTAATTGTTCATATTATTTAATAATACCTATCGACAATGACTGAGAATGAAGTACTTTTCTATTAATATCATTTTCCAAGTTTCTATCAGAGGTGGTTATTGTGATTTGATACCTCTAAGTATCAAGTATTTCCATGATTCCTGGTAGTATTATTTATATGAAGGTTTTCTCCACTGAGGAACACAAGTAGTGCATGACGAGAGGACACCTACTTACTTAAACTTACTTCAGTACATCATGTACATAGTATGGTGAGTCTATTTTTAGGCTTATTCTTAAGCGGCTCTTGTATACTTTCAATATGAATGTAAATCTGCAGGTCATGTTCCTTGCTAGGTCAAGGGTATTTGGGGTACTGGCTGATGTTAACTTATACAAGAGACCATACAACTATATGGACAACAACTTCTGTTTTTTTGCATTTAGCAACGTTTTGTATAAATTCTTACACCGTTATCAATATGGAGTGACTACAACCAAGTGATGAGCGATATATAACCTGACATGTTGTGGTAGGCAGCAGATTAACCACAACAGTTAATGAATAACAAGTAGCATGCAGGAGAATACTAAATATGTCTGCCTATGTAGAAGAAATGTCATCTTTGTAGTAAGTGTACAACTAAATTCTTTGTCACTGAAACCATTTTCTTAAGTCTTGGAATTAATAATAGCTGCTCAACAAGTCTTTGCCACAACACCCAAACTATCTGTGAGCAAGTTGTGAATCTCAGCATGACTAATCTGACCATGTTGACAGTTAACAAGACTTGTTTTATAAGGCAGCACGTGGACACAGGAACATTCTGATATCCCATGCATATTTGTCCACACAACTGGTGATATTTATTCTTGATATTGTGAAGGCAAGGGTTGCATTCTTGAGCCTTTTTTATGTTTTTTTAAACCTCAGTTCTTAGTTTTTATTTTATAGTACTTTTACACAAATGTAATTGTTTGATTTTAACAATTGTTTCATTGAACTAAATGATAAGAGCTGTGCATGTATTTCTGAATATAAGACTTGTATGTATTTGTTGTATATTTTGAGCCATTAGGATCAATGTCTAACGATGAAAAGTTGCCATTGAGTCTACTGTGTGAGCATGATGAGTAGTATTATGTGCATGAAAAACATGATTAAACACGTGGCATTGACATGAGGAAATAAAAAGGGCAGTAAATTAGACACATTGTAGACAAAGTGTATACATTGTGGACCTATTGTAGGCAGTAAACACATTCTAGACAGTGAAGACAAATGTAAACATTGTGGACACATTCTAGACAGTGTAGACAAAGGTAACAATTGTAGACAATGTACACATTCTAGACAGTGTAGACAGAGGTAAACAGTGTTGACACATTGTAGACAATATACAAACTGTAGACAATGTAGACAGAGCATTGAACATGTTCACTATATCATGTTTATGTTGTATATTGACCATGTTCACTATATCATGTTTATGTTGTATGTTGAACATGTTTACTATATCATGTTTATGCTGTACATTGAACATGTTCACTATATATTGTTTATGTTGTATATTGAACATGTTCACCATTTCATGTTTATGTTGTATATTGAACATGTTCACTATATATTGTTTATGTTGTATATTGAACATGTTCACCATTTCATGTTTATGTTATATATTGAACATGTTCACTATATATTGTTTTATGTTGTATATTGAACATGTTCATTATATATTGTTTATGTTGTATATTGAACATCTTTACTATTTCATGTTTATGTTGTATATTGAACATGTTTACTATATCATGTTTATGTTGTATATTGAACATGTTCACCATTTCATGTTTATTTTGTATATTAAACATGTTCACTATATATTGTTTATGTTGTATATTGAACATGTTCACCATTTCATGTTTATGTTGTATATTGAACATGTTCACTATATATTGTTTTATGTTGTATATTGAACATGTTCACTATATATTGTTTATGTTGTATATTGAACATCTTTACTATTTCATGTTTATGTTGTATATTGAACATGTTCACTATATCATGTTTATGTTGTATATTGAACATGTTCACCATTTCATGTTTATGTTTTATATTGAACATGTTTACTATTTCATGTTTATGTTGTATATTGAACATGTTTACTATATCATGTTTATGTTGTAAATTGAACATGTTCACTATATATTGTTTATGTTGTATGTTGAACATGTTCACCATTTCATGTTTATGTTGTATACTGAACATGTTTACTATTTCATGTTTATGTTGTATATTGAACATGTTTACTCTATCATGTTTATGTTGTATATTGAACATGTTTACTATATCATGTTTATGTTGTATATTGAACATGTTCACTATATATTGTTTATGTTGTATATTGAACATGTTCACCATTTCATGTTTATGTTGTATATTGAACACGTTCACTATATCATGTTTATTTTGTATATTGAACATGTTCACTATTTCATGTTTATGTTGTATATTGAACATGTTTACTATATCATGTTTATGTTGTATATTGAACATGTTCACTATATCATGTTTATTTTGTATATTGAACATGTTCACTATATCATGTTTATTTTGTATATTGAACATGTTCACTATTTCATATTTATGTTGTATATTGAACATGTTTACTATATCATGTTTATGTTGTACATCAAACATCTTTATGCTGTCATGTTTATATTGTTGTTACGTTTGTTTCAGGATGATGATAAGTGCGACCCTCAGGATGGTTGAAATTCCTTTATTGACGTGCATTATTGCAGCTGTTCTTACCTCAGGTAAGTTTTAGTGAGAGTATACAGCTACATTCCACAAGCCAATTACTGTCATGCACACATAGAATTCCTTTCTGTCTGAACATGTACAGTAGGTCTTGTCAGGTGATTGTACGACCCATATAAATCACTCAACAAGACACTGCTATGGCTGGACTGTTGTTACCAGTATGCCTGCATACAGGGGTCAATAGGAACACATTTGGGTCATTTTGCTGTGACACAATCAATATCCTTGGTGGACACTAGGCCAAAACATTACATGCCTTTGTTTCAGGCAGTACTCCTCAACCTGGCAAAAAGTTGGGGTTTGACAGCTGTAATTTCTTTCCTTCATATACATGTATGTATGCCCTGCATATACTGGAGGGGGATCAAAAGGTGGGGGTCCAGGGGTTCTTTCCCCCCCCCACCACCACCACCACTTACACACCCTTTTGAAAACCAAATGTAGTATGGTGTAGGCAGTAAAATTGACTGAGAGAGGATTTTGATATTTTGGACCCCTTCTTTAAAAAATGCTGCATCCGCCCATGAGACTAGCTACCTAAAACGCACCAACCCACCCACCCATTCATCTGCATGTCTGTGTGCACCTTCTTCTCAGATACTATAGGGCTAAAAAAGCTATTTTTGTGGGATATTCCAGTATGTACAATTGTATTCCGATTTAATCTTGTCATTTACCATGGATACATGATTTAGATTAAAACTTCATCATATTTTGTTAATTATAGTAAAAAAAGAGAACATTTCTAAAAATACGGTTGGACTTTGCGATAATATTAATAATAAGAAGTTTCTATTATCATGATTTACATATTGTATAAACTACAGTGATCCCTCGATATACTGCTGTCATCGTGGTCCAAGAAACTGACCCCATGGTGTAGGAAAGAGCGGTGTACAGATATTCCTTGCTGAGGTTCACATTACGTAATGATGGTAGTGAATGGAACAGTGGCGCAATTATTTCACAGTGGTATGGGACATGTAGATCTATGTAACACTGATCGTGGACGATGATTCAAACTGCATGCGTAAAAAAATTAAAATATTTTGTGTAAATTAATCAAAGTAGTCTGTATCATTTTACGACTGGATGTTATACATGTAGAATCTAAATAAATGTTGTTAAATTTTAAGTTTTTCGGGAGAAAATTGGTCCGATCGCCGACCTACTCACATTATCGATCGATGACAGTACATTACAAAGCCAAACCAGCCTTGTAACGAAACTAATGTGCAACCAAGGCTGTGATTGGTTAATAAATAATGACGTGTCAAAGTTATGAAAAACCCGGACACGGCCGGCTCTCTGTGGAAATATCATGATAACTACCTGTACGGAATGTTTCAGTATGATAGAATCTTAGCATAACTAACTCCCGGTACAGGTTGCATGACCCGGAGTTGACCCCGAATGTCGTGTGTATGGTGACGCTCTGCCATGACTCGTGTGTCTGGGATGGTCTTAGAATGATAAATGATGGGACATCTGAGGCGGATCTTCTCAGCGTAATGTTTGTTGTTCAGGAAACATAAAGCTGCCATCATTGTTTATAGCTTCTGTTGTTTTCTACAAATGGCAGTTGTAGATCAGATGGTTGAGGTGGTTTATGAGGTTAGCTTACAAGGACCAAGCTAGCCCATGTGTGGTTTGGTCATGACCTGGTTATCCATCTTCTGTCATTACTATCATCGATGATCAGCATTTATATCATCGATGATCAGCATAGTTGTCAGTAATTATCTGAAGCCAGTGGAGCTGAAAGTTGAAATTCTTGTTCCCACCTACTGTGAGACCTCAGTTCATTTCAATATGACTGCCACTGGAGACAGTCTTTACAATATCTACCTGTGACCATGGTCTTCATTTAAAAAATAAAATAAACTTGTTTGAATGGCTGTTGTGGAGTTATGTTTTTGCCAAGTTTTGATTATTGACTTTGATTTCTCCATGTTGACCATGGCCTCAAGAGTTTGAAAATTTTCTTCTTCTGACGTTAAAGAGAATACCCTCTCACAGCTTCTTCTTATGTTAAAGAGAATACCCTCTCACAGCTTCTTCTGACGTTAAAGAGAATACCCTCTCACAGCTTCTTCTGCAGGGCATAGGGAACACTTTAAACTCCTCGCGGGGAGCAAATACGAAGGTCATGCATAGGTAGAACATATTTAATGGCTTGTGGTTAGACTTTCTGTCAATATTTTCATCACCAACCTTTGTGTGACAGCTCTAGCTTCCGGTCAAGGTCGCTGCTCTGAAATGGTTATCATGGTTATAGCATTATGATCATTCAGGGCTCCAGATTATATTTTTGAGCCATTGTGTACTTAAATGTCACTATTTACGTAGGGGATTGATTGTTTTCTTTGGTGTTTGAGATATCATTGGTGTCTTGGGTCTACATGGTCTAGTCTAGTGGGGTTTTGTAAGACTCAGTCACGGGTTGCACATCAATGCATTATTCACTGCATAGGGTTCATGTACATAGGTTACGTCTGCATTCAGTCAGTGAGAAAACATCTGTTGTGCATGCAGGCTGAACAAGCTACATTGGGTATTTGTGTACAGTTTTGTTACACTATTAAGTTATCAAGTTTCTTTATGCTTATTTGTACACAAGCAACCAGCATTCATTCAGTTATGGTGATTTAGTTTGTAAATTTTATATGGAGCTCTGATCATTGTATCTCAGCCGTGAGTGAGTCAGTTTGGTTTTTTTCCGCTTTTAGCAGTACTGAATATCAAGGCGGGGGACACCAGAAATGTACTACTCCACACGAAGTTAAAGAACGCCTGATGCCATGACAGATTAACTATAGTAACATGAAATAACTGAGTGTTCTTTTATGTCTTTTGAGTAGTATACATCAAATGTCAGTGCCATGTCTTGTCAAAGGTCAAAAGTGTTTGTATCATTGATTGAAAATTATCAGTGCACTTTCATAATCCTGATAATCCTGAGACGGTATATAAAGATATATCCTAATAACACCGGGGCGGTCGGGTAGCCTCGTAGTTAAAGCAATTGCTTGTGACATGCCGAAGCCCGGGGTTCGAATCCCGACATTGGTACAATGTGTTAAACCCATTTCTGCTGTCCCTCGCCGTGATATTGCTGGAATATTGCTAAAAGCAGCGTAAAAACCTCACTCACTCACTCACTCACTCACTCACTCACTCACAATAACACCAGTACATCTGTATTATTATGTAAGCAAGAGACACAGGAAGTTCTTGTTGAAATAGTTGAATGTCTACTGCAGAATGCGTCCGTTTTCCAATACAGAAATGGGACCAAAATAAGTGGCTGTATGCCAACTCTTTTCAAGTCATTTTTTCTTCTGTGCTTGGCACTGTGTGACTTCCAAGGTTGAATTAGGATATTGCTTCGCTGTGATATTAAAAAAAACCACTCATTTTTACCACGTTGGCCCTTGTGCATGTTGTTTGTCACAGCAACTGCTTGTTACAGATCACGGATAAGCCAAGCCATGTTCTGTTCAGTTATTGTGATACCTAACAAAGCATTCAAGGTTAGGTCATGAATATCATAAGATCATAAGATCTCATGTTCTGACAACTCCTTAGTTAGGATTCTGAGAAATACAACACCCTTGAGTTCTTACATTGACTTTACCACGATAGGTTAGATGAAATGAGTTCAACATCGCTTATATACTCCACTTAGATGCAGTGTACTGACTCCGAGCCTACATGTCCTTGTTTTATATCTCTAATGCCGAGCACCATCTTTCACCATCCTTTTGGGGATCGAGCCACTGACCTTCTGCTCTTCAGGCAGACACTATTCACTAGACCACTGACCGTCTGCTCTCCAGGCAGACACTATTCACTAGACCACTGACCATCTGCTCTCCAGGCAGACACTATTCACTAGACCACTGACCGTCTGCTCTCCAGGCAGACACTATTCACTAGACCACTGACCTGCTGCTCTCCAGGCAGACACTATTCACTAGACCACTGACAATCTGCTCTCCAGGCAGACACTATTCACTAGACCACTGACCTTCTGCTCTCCAGGCAGACACTATTCACTAGACCACTGACCTTCTGCTCTCCAGGCAGACACTATTCACTAGACCACTGACAATCTGCTCTCCAGGCAGACACTATTCACTAGACCACTGACCTTCTGCTCTCAAGGCAGCCACTATTCACTAGATCACTGACCTTCTGTTCTCCAGGCAGACACTATTCACAAGATCACTGACCTTCTGTTCTCCAGGCAGACACTATTCACTAGACCACTGACCGTCTGCTCTCCAGGCAGACACTATTCACTAGACCACTGACCATCTGCTCTCAAGGCAGACACTATTCACTAGACCACTGACCTTCTGCTCTCCAGGCAGACACTATTCACTAGACCACTGACCATCTGCTCTCTAGGCAGACACTATTCACTAGATCACTGACCTTCTGCTCTCCAGGCAGACACTATTCACTAGACCACTGACCATCTGCTCTCCAGGCAGACACTATTCACTAGACCACTGACCATCTGTTCTCCAGGCAGACACTATTCACTACACCACTGACCGTCTGCTCTCCAGGCAGACACTATTCACTAGACCACTGACCTTCTGCTCTCCAGGCAGACACTATTCACTAGACCACTGACCATCTGCTCTCTAGGCAGACACTATTCACAAGACCACAGATGCAGTCACAGAATATTAAGAGACCTTCAACTTAACCCCAAAAGTGTCAACCTGATACACATGTAACAATACCCGTGAAGATCCAGGGTAGAATAGGTCTTTGGCAAACCATGCTTGCCATAAAAGGCGACTATGTTTGTCGTAAGAGGTGACTCTCGGGATCAGGTGGTCAGGCTCGCTGACTTGGTTGATGCATGTCATCGTATCCCAATTGCTTGGATTGATGCTCATGATGTCAATCACTGGATTGTCTGGTGCAGACTCGATAATTTACAGACCTCCGTCATATAGCTGTAATATTGCTGAGTGCGGCATTAAACAATAAAAAAAACAAAACACATATAACAGACTGATATTGTCACAACCCTTCTTGCAGTTAATACCATAAAGTATATTTGTATTTTGATAATGTTCCACATCTATGTAGCTGACAGGATATTTCATCTTATGGAAATAGCACCGATGACATGTAGCGCTGTTGTCAGGGTTATTGTTTACCTCAGTCATCATGTGTCCCCGTATTGAGCCCCTTGCTCCAATAACCACTACCTGACCAACTCCTGCACCAATCTGTTGTCCTTCCAAGTGACCCATACTTAGGCAGAAAAGGACAGGACAGATGCAGTTTCTTGCATATGTTACAGAAAATGGGGCTTAGAGTGAGTGAATGAGTGAGTGAGTGAGTGTGTGTGGCTTTACACCTTATTTATCAATGTTCCATATCACGACAGGGCACACTAGAAATAAACCTCACACATTGTACATATGTGGGGAATTGAACACAGGGCTTGACATGATAAGCAAACACTTTAACCACAAGGCTACCCCCACATCCCCCAACACTGTAGATAAATGCCTAGTGATTATTACAGTAAAAGATTTAGTTTCATTGATGTTTCTTCACTTCCGCTTGATCTCTGAGATCTATTCAACTTGTGTATTGTTTTAGTACAGCTCCTCCTTGTCAATATTGTAAGCACTCAGATGCCTTATCATGGCAGGAGCGGTGGGGTAGCACACTGAAGATCCAGGTTCGATTCCCCACATGTGTACAATGTGTGAAGCAGTTTTCTGGTGTCCCCTGCTGCAATATTGCTGGAAAATTGCTGAAAGCGGAGTAAAACCTCACTCACTCACTCACTCACTCACCTTATCATGGTAATTATGGTAACAGAAAATGTCACATAACACAAAAAGCTTTAGTAGATTGCAAGTTGGGGTTCTTTTCACCGCGACATACGATAACATTCACTCTGTTCAATGATATGAAATGTTTTATCTACATGAATTATGACAAAGTCTGCGTATTGATTGGTGAAATGTAGAAAGCAGTCTGAGAAGGGAAATGATGTTTTGATGTGATACCATCTGTTCCCAGTATCCGGGGTTCCAACCATGCTGACTCCACCAGGGACCGTGACCGGAACTGTCGGAGGGACTGCCATTCTGAAGTGTCAAGTCCAAGACTTGGGAGAAGCCACGGTATGTACTTTATTAAGAGTACCGTATTTGACATAATAAGCGCCCACGGCGTCATTTGCTAATATATTGGCTAGTGAACAATCCCAATTAGCACCCCTTCCGATTGATCAATGTACACAAGACTTATTTAATCGCGTATAATACGCACTCGTGTGTTATATGCACCCTTAATTATGGGCAATTAAATTCTGGAAAAATATATCTGTCGTACATAAACACTTCAGGCTGTCAGCATAAACCACAAAATTTATCTTTCAACTCTGTTTTTTTTCATCAAAATAATATTCTAATAAGAGTCCCCTATTTCTAATTTTGAGAGCACCCTGGGCGCTTATTACGTCGAATACGGTATATATAGTTACATTAGTTGGGCCTCCTCAGTGAAACGAGCTGCCAGCTGTAACCATGCTTATTGTGTATGATTTGTTGGCTTAGAGCGACTTCTTAGCTCCTCCAAGTCTTTCTCTCTGGTGTCCTAGTCCTCAAACTGTGATTCAATCAATTCAAGCTGTCTAGCCATTTGTTTTGCATCTTCAAGTGTTAGTTTAGGTTTCAGCTGAATTTTCTCTGACACTTCCTTATTCTGTCTCTGACTGCCTCCTCTTTGTTGTCTCTGAAATCACTGTTCAGCTGATTCCTAAAATACTCCGCAGATTCTCCCTGTTTCTGCATTGATAGAATTTGGCACGTTCGTGAATGAAATTGCATCAAACTCTTAAGACAAATATCGTAATTCTTGTCCTCATCATCTCACCATGTAAAAGAGGTCAGAATTGTGTCTGGTTCCTCACCCATGGCATACACAAATTACAAGGTTTGGACATCCTCAGACTCCTTGTTCAGTTTCGTGGCGATACGAAATCGAGAAAACCACTGTCGCCAGCGAGGCCATTCTGCCAGGCTTCGTGTAATTAAAGTTGTGGGAGAAAAGTTTGCCATACTTATCGTTGACAGTCCGCTTCTGACATCATGCCATATAAACAAGGCTGTTGTCTCCATTCAGTAAACTGTATTCTTCAAAGAACTACACAGTGGTTCATGCGTTTTGCGGTCGTGCACATGTGCTCGACCCTCACATCCCATAATTCTCCGCAGGCGGCATAACTCCTGAATGAACATCCGCCAAATAAAAATGGAGTGATGGAGTAAAGACAAATTTCTTATCAAAACAGAAATATCCAATAAATAAAACAGACAATCATGTTTCAATTTAACTCGTTTCAATCTTTCTAATATCCTTACTCTTTTGCCTCCAAGTGCGCTTGCAGTGCATATTATAGCCTATTATGTTTTGCATTCCATTCTTAAAATTTTATGAGTATAGGACCAGTGTTCGAAATACCTGCCTGCCCGACCGCCGAGACGGGTTGATTTCAACTCGGGCTGCCAGATTTTCAAATCCCCCTGCCCGACGGTCGGGTTATATTTCATATGTGATAATATTCTAAATATTTCCTGATGATAAGCATTAACTCACATGTAAAGATGAATGATTAAAGGTAACCAAAAAGAAACCCCGTTAGCTTTTAGACAACCTACGTGTAATTTAGCGATGCGGTTATGCTACAACGGACCGTCTATATACACGATATCGTGCAAATAGTGGACCAATGCCATGCAATATACACGACTGGAAAACTCCCTTCTCCGCCGTGAGATGCGAACGCTGATTGGTCTATTAATTTCCTACACAACAAACCTGGTTCCCGGTCTCAGTTGTGCTATGCTGCATTGTATATTGCTCCCCAAAATGTTAACTCTACACCATAGTGCGGGTATCGTTTCTAAAAAGATATATTAAATATCGATTTCAATTCGATTTAAAGTTTTAATTAAATTATCCTGAGAAACATAAGATTATAGTGGGCAGGCAGGTTTTGGTCAGGGCTGGCAAGTATTTCAGCTAGCCAGTCCTGTGGCCTGGCTGAAATTTTTGGGAGTTTCATACCCTGATAGGACACGGTAAAAACCATTGCGTATCCTATTGAAATGGTCGCTGGTTGTCCTGGTAGCTAGGACACCAGGCTGCCAAGGTGTAACTGTACTATTACTGATGGTGTTATTCACTCAGTAACTGTACTAGCACCACTGAGGCTGCTACTGTGGACTGTCTGGGTATCATTACTATGTATGTTCATTTTGTTACAGGTTCACCCCAATTATGTTTCTAGGTTTGTCAGCTCCATACCTGTGCTTGTGGGTTTCACCAAATTGGTAAATGTTAGGGACTTGCATCACTTCGGGCATTCCTCCCACTTTTAGCTGACACGCCGTGATATAACTGGAATACTGTTAAAAGCGGCGTTAAACCCAACTCACGCACTCACTCACTCACTCATTTTGTTACAAGACATTTTGTTACATGACATCTTGCAATATTTCATTTCAGATTAACTGGTTATTTGTGGAACACAATACTCAAATATCTCAAGGAAGAACTGTCCTGGTGACAATGCAAGGGAAATACGGGTTTTTATCTCCTATCGGTAAGATGAGCACAGATTCTGAGAACCTTTGTTGGAAATAATGAACCTAAGAATAAGATTGTGTAGAGTAGTAAGTCTTGTTTAGCACATGACAATGCATTATGGTAGACATGTGTAGGACCTTTCACATTTGAGGCGTCAGTGACCGAAAGAACTCGTACCATAAGGTTCTGTGTTTGTTTAGGTGGACAATTGGCTTGCCTTTGTATGTGTTTGTGATGGGTGCCGCCAGTAGGACAGGATACACTCACCTTTCACAAACCCCTGGTATCATCACTGTTTGATAGTGATCTGTGATATACCTTCAACTACAACTACACTACACGATAGATAATGAAACATATTCATTGTAATAAAATAAGAAAAAGAAAATATCTATATTGTTATGTATTGTTACCTGAATATGTTATCTAATCACACAGCCTCTTAAACTTAACACAGCATATTCCGAACTAATGTTATGGGCTGTATGACTGGTCAAAACACTTTTGAAAGAGTAGTGTGGAATGAAAGTAACCAGTTTGAAACTAGTGCCGCAAAGCTCAAGAAAGGTGCTTTCTTAGTGGCTGATGTTGACTTCCTTCTAGTCATTTCATTGGTCAGTCAAAGTTCACAAAATGTCGATCTGATGTGACCTGAAATGGGATGTTTTCAGTAGTTAAGCGAAAACTTATATTTTATTTTAATGAGATTGAGGTAATCTAGGCATGTGATTAATCCTGTTTTGTGTATTTAAAGCATCAATTCATTGTAAAGCGAGTTTATTTCTGCAGCTGTTGTAGTATGCAGCTACTAGCCGACTCGTCTGGCATCAAAACACAGTTCTGTGTACTCACATGCAGTTGACCATGGAGTACGCTGATCTCTGTGTCGGATTAACAAGACTAATTCATTGCAAATTACGTTTGTCGGAGTCCGAGTGCAAGACCATCGGATTAATGGGTCGACATAGCACTGATTTTTTTGGTTCCCATCATTAGTGTCTATTGTTGGAATAATGAGACTTGACTGTAGTCAGATTCATAAAAAGGACTCTGCTTTTATCAAAGATTTCTCATGATTATTGAAAGGGTTTAGTTGCGTATATTTCTCTAACTGTACCAGTGTTCGTATATTTGAATTAGAGCTTCATCCAGTTTTCTTTTTCAATGAGAGACACAAAGCCTCTGAATGGTGTAAGTACAAAACAGAAACTGAGTGTTAATATTTACAGACAATTCAGCAACTCGGCAGCTGAATCTCCAGATAACAGATTTGAAGATAACAGACGCCGGCCAATATCGGTGTTACGTGAGTGGTACAACCAGTAAGGTGGCAGTGATTCAGACACTTCGAGTGCAAGGTAAGGTTGCATCCCAGGAGCTGTACTATCCATTATCTTATCCACCTGCATGCCGTTGTACAAGGCCATCTTAGCGCTAAGGATATCGTTCCTCTGATACTTTAACATAGCCTTACAACAGCTGTAGCGCTAGGGTTGTTTTGTACAACGACTCCCAGAACAATTTCAGTTACTATTTTCTTTTATCAAATTTATGTCACTCTCATGCTATTTTTCCTTCAGGCAATTAGGCACAGTAGTTTCTTGTAAAGTGTTATCCGTTAGATGTGTGATTATTGGTGCTCTGTCAGGGTTTTACAAGGAATATATATTTTTCAAGTTTCAAAGTTTTGTTTCACTGGATATATTAGTGTGGAAATGAGACCGATCAGGGTGTTTCTCAAAGTGAAATTAGACTTGAGTTATTTGTACACATTTATTGCTAACCATGGTGCAAGTAAAGTATATCCTTATTGTTCAGGTCAACAGTATGTTGTGGTTATATCAATCATTTGTGTGCCTCATTTACAGGTGCACCTTACCTGCCAAAAATCACTCCAAAGCCAGCAAACTTCACAGGTAACAAAAGGAAATTTCTAAAGTGTGTGCTTTCTGTACACGTTGAGTGGTGGGTATGTTTTTTGGGGCCACTTTTAGCTATATACCAACAATATCACGGCGGGGGGACACCAGAATTGGGCTTCACACATTGTTCCCATGTAGGGAATCGAACCCGGGTCTTCGGCGTGACGAGGGAATGCTTTGACCACTAGGCTACCCCACCGCCCCCTGTACAAGTTGAACAAAGTGGATAATTTAGGATTATGAAGAAAAAACATGGTTTCCACACATTATG
This sequence comes from Haliotis cracherodii, assembly GCF_022045235.1. Lineage (NCBI taxonomy): Eukaryota > Metazoa > Mollusca > Gastropoda > Lepetellida > Haliotidae > Haliotis > Haliotis cracherodii. The sequence continues at coordinate 7,281,118 of NW_027266275.1, forward strand.
AATAAACAGGCCGTGGTGTTATCGAAACGTGTTCACTTACATTCACATGATCTGGATGTTGGAGTATGTTGCAATGCTCCACATCTTATGCACTTTGTGCATCACCTTTGCATCTGCTTGGCGGTGAAGTCGCTTTTAACCAACAAATCAAACCAAGGTCTGGCTCCATTGTCCAATGTCGTCTAAGGTGCCACAATTAGCTTTGAAGAGTTGCCTCACTCACTCACTCACTCACTCACTCACTCACTCGCTCACTCAGTATGGTTTTAAGCCGCATTTAGCAATATTCCAGCAATATCACGGCTGGGCACACCAGAAATAGGCTTCACACATTGTACCCGTGTGGGGAATCAAACCCAGGTCTTGGCGTGACAAGCGAACGCTTTAACCACTAGGCTATCCCACCGCCCCCACGCACTCAGACGTTGACTTCTTGGATGCACCCCACATGTGAGACATGATGATGAGGTTAGGAATGAGGATCATGATAATGGAGTCGTGTGTTTTGTCTGTTACAGATTGTTGTGTCCAACAGAACGTGTCCGCGTCCTGCCTGCCCGCCTGCACACCTGGCATTGTCAGTCAGGCCTCGTTGAACCCACTCCAGGCGTGTCCCCTTGACCTAAACAAGCTGCTACACTGCTTCTCCGGTAAGATGCTGTATTTGCTGATCTAATGTACTTCATTGAGCTTTGAAAAGTGATAGACTTGTCACAGAAGTCCGGAATTGTTTAAAACTTAATTCTATACTACTCAAAAGAAGTTGAAGGACACCTGATTCTTTCATGTTACTGTTGTTAATCTGTCATGTCTTGATAGACTTCAGTAATATGAAATAATCTGGTAAATGTGCATTGAGTAGTATATATTTAATCAAGGTAAATTCACCAAGAGGTGTATTCATTTGACTAAGGAGGGGGTTTCCCAGGACCAATGTGTATTGGTGGTTTATAAAGAAGGTCCCTGTGTTGGTCCACAACAACCTATGCTGGCTATATGAGGTGACTGATTGGATCGGGAGGTCAGACACACAACAGACCCATGCTTGATGTAAAAGGTGACTATGATTGTCATAAGAGGCGACTAACAGGATCGGGTGTCAGGTTCGCTGACTTGGTTAGTGAATGTCATCATATCCCAATTGCATGAATCGATGCTCATGATGTCAATCACTGGATTATGTGGTCCAGACTCCATTATTTACAGACTGCCACCATATAGCTGGAATATTGCCGAGTGTGGCTTTAAACAACAAACAAACAAACAACAAACAGACACACAAGAGTGTGTGGGTAAGAGCCACTAGTCTACACAGACGGACATAGAAAGACATTATTAAGGGGTTTATCTGCTTATTGTTTGCTACTTTCTCCTTCAAAACATGCATCTCAAGTTGTATTTATTTTTTTTATTCAGATTCGCGGAACCATGCCAGCTGCTGTCACCGTCGCCTCATCCCTGACATCTGCACTGACTTCTGCATGAACAACCCCCCTCAACTCACTGTCAGCCACCTGGTGTGCCTCAACATGACCACAGACATCATCTCTTGCTTTGAAGAAGGCCAAGGTCAGGCCTATAGGTTGTGTGCTCCATATCGGTATAGTAGGGTAGCTCGATGGTAAATGATCGCCGCGAATAGCTGCAAAATTGCTGATGCAGCGTTAAGCAATATTCACTCACTCACTCGATGGTGAATGAGGTAACTCCCCCCTATCTTTGTGTTCCCTATGATGATATTGCGAGAATATTGCTGAAAGCAGTATTAAATCTCCATCCATCCATCGTAAATTCAAAATGGCCTCTACACTAGCCAATGGAATATTTTGAAATGTTAAGATAATTTTCAAGATTACTCCAGTTATGACTTTAATTAACTCAAGATGCCTTGCTTTATGCTAGTGCTAACACACAGACAGTGATCTTTGTATGCATATTTTGAGATTAGCACTTGACAGAATGTATTATGAATGCTAGGTTGTTTTTTTGTTGTTGTAAGGTTTTCACAGACCAACGACCCTAATAAGCCCTAAATGACACACAACATTTAGAAAAGGATAATCAGTTTAATGTAGACAAGTCTGTTTTTATCAGAAGTCACAATGGGTGACACTTGTCTCCATAGAGTGTTTACAACCTCAGCCATGTTCAACTGTCCTAACCTGACTCTCATTCTTTCACTCACTATGTGCGAAAACTAAATGAATGGTTACTAAGTTTCTGTTATTCAGACTGTGTTCTCTCCCCTTAGTTTTGCTGCCTGGCTCACCAACAGAGGTCTCTGTGCTGTCACTTCCTATCAACATCATTCTGGTCAACTGGCATCCTCCCACTAAAAACCCTTCTGTTGTGACAAACTACAGGGTGTCCCACAAGCTGACGTCGTCAGAGGCTTATATGTCAGTAAGTAGAAGGTTAAGTAGTCTGTTAAGAGATACTTTCCATCTGCTTCGTTTCATCCAGAACTTGGCAGCAAATGAATTTGGTCATAATCAGGTTGTTTATCATTACAATAATTAGACCGCCTCCGTGGTCTAGTGGTAGAGCGTCCGCCCGGAGAGCGGAAGGTCCGGAGTTCGATCCCCGGCTGCGTCATACCAAAAGACGTTAAAAGATGGTACTTGTTACCCTGTCTGGCGCTCAGCATTAAGGGGCTAAAACAAGGACTGGTCAGCTCGGAGTCAGTATAATGTGTCTGAGTGGGGTATTCATGTTAAACTGCATGTTAAAATATGGTACTTGTTGTTACCCTGTCTGGCGCTCAGCATTAAGGGGCTAAAACAAGGACTGGTCAGCTCGGAGTCAGTATACTGTGTCTTAGTGGGGTATTCATGTTAAACTGCACGTTAAAAGATGGTACTTGTTGTTACCCTGTCGGCATTAAGGGGCTAAAACAAGGACTGGTTGGCTCGGAGTCAGCATACTGTGTCTGAGTGGGGTATTCATGTTAAACTGTGGCATGGTATCTCAGTGAGCTAGCACTATAAATCGGCATCAGTCTGGTCTAGTACAAGCAGCCACACACACACACACGTGCATACATGTCGCTATATAAGTGCAATAATCTTGGAGGCGACGTTAAACCCCATTTCACCTCACCTCACCATTACAATAACTATGAGGACAGCAAACTGACCTGGCCGGCAGTAGGTGCAACTAGCAAGTAAGCAGGAGTTGTGCGAACCACCGATCACTTCACATACGATTTCGCCGAATTTTTTTAAACATTATCATCATTATTGAATTAAATTTTGAATAATTGAATAAAATATATTGCAAACATTAGTCCAGATAACAATTAAATTTTTTTTTTTTTTTTTTTTAAGAACCAGATATTATGATAATAGGATAATTGCATACTTCAGTTTGGATTTGTTGACTGGTATTTCATGTTACGTGATCAACTGATGATGTTTTCCGAGATGGGGGTACACTTTATCATCATTGATGGGCCTGATAGCTGCCATTGGTCTGTTTTGCCTGCAGTTTGGACCTGTTCTGCAGATGTTACATGGCAACATGTGATCACTCCAGGATATCCACCATGTGGCCAGTCTTTGGTGTTGTTTGTGGTGCTGAAACCTTTCTCCATGTGACAAAGTAGACACAATTTATGGATAACAACTTCTTTAATACTTCTTTAATACTGTTGTTATCCATAAATTGTGTCTACTTTGTCATCTTTCAACTTCTAAGCAATGTCATGCTCTTTGTTTTTTGTTTGTTTGTTGATTAACACAGCATTCAGCAATATTCCAGCTATATGACGGCAGTAATTGAAATCATTGACATCGAGCCACGCATTTGGGATACAATGACATGCATTATCGAAGTCTGCGAGCCTGACCACTCTATCCTATTAGTCGCCTCTTACGACAAGCATATAGGCGCCTCTTACAGCAAGAATGGGTTGCTGAAGACTTATTCTTACCCATATCTTCACCGGTCCAATGTCATGCATTCAACAGGCCTGTACAGCATGCCCTGGTGCCAAACATTTCAACTCAAATCACATTGTTTGTATGTTATGACCTAATGTTATCTTTAGGAGACATAACACATCAAATTATATCAATATGGCTACACTACATTTCATATTTATGAAATTTGCATGTTTCGTGGTGGTTCAGTGTGTTGTTGTTGTCATCATCATGATGATTATCACTATTGTTATTATTGTTGTTATTTCAGTCTGGGTTGATTTCTGCTAACGCCACCCAGTACACCCTGATGGGCCTGGAGGCGGACAAGGAGTATGTGATCTATGTGACAGCCATTGGTCAGTACGGGTCCAGTCAGCCCTCCGAGAGACATGTGACCACGACCAGCATGGGTGAGTCTCATGTCATGACACTTATGAAGGATGGCGGTCATTCTTACTGTCTGTACTGGTAAAACTGTTAATGATACCGCAGACGTTAGTTTATTTATTTGTTCGTTTTACACTCCCCGTTAAAACTAGATTTCAGAAAAACATAGTGCTGATCACTGCATGTGAGTATCTCTGCCTTCAAGAATGGTTGTATGTTGTGGAGCCCTTTGATGCATAGAGAATCTCACCCAATTCAAATATATCAACATAAGTCGACAACAGTTGAAGACTCTGAGGCTTGTCTAGTAATGGTAAACCTTTTGTGATGATTGTTATTGGGCTTGGACGAGTCCAAATTTACTACCCAGGTACCCACCCCCCTATTACCTGACCCTACCCTGATAACCACTGCAGATCTCAACAGATAGGTACAAAATGTCCGATTGGGAATAGTTTGACCGTAGCCCTGGACAAAATGTATTTAGATACACGTATAACATGATCTGGTCATGCATACACTGAAGTTGATTGAAGTTTTCACTTTATTCGAACATATGAAAGTCAGAATGAATGGGTGCATCGTCAGAAAGAAATGCGAATATTAGTGACTTGTAGTGTAACAGATATAGTTCTAGATCATTTTTGTCATTAAACAAAATATCACATGACAAACCATGGGTACGGGTAGTCCTGTGGGTATCTGGGTCCTTCTCACTACCCACCGACCCGAGTACCCGAGTTACCCGTCCCAGCCCAGCTAACCAGTTTCAGAGAGATTAGTGATGTCTATCGTGAGTGCTGTCATGGTAACCGATGACATCACAATGGTCTGCAAAATATTATGATGCAATCTCATTGCAGTGATCTTGTGTTGTGACATTACTTGCAAAATACAAATCATATCTCTACAAACATTCTCGCCTCATCAAAGGAACTGATGTCATCCATTTTGTCCCCTGTTGACAGGTACACCCACCACCAATCAGTCGGCTGATATCAATGGTAAGCATATAGTCAAAGTGGTTTATAGTGTTCAAGGCATGCAGCCCATATACAAGTGTTAGGTTTTATGGTTTATTAATTAACAGGGACAATATTATTACAGTATATTTCTTGGAAATTAGACTCTGTAGGATGTACAAACAGTTGCAGCTGTTTACTTAGAATGATCACTGGATGGCATTAATAAAGCAGCCATTGATCATGTAAATAATAACGTCAAAGATTTACAATATCTGAACAACTGAATATTCATAGCAGTCTGGTTTCAGTAGGAATATCTCATAACCTCCAGAATCTGCGGATTGCCATACACCTGACATGTAAACTGTCCCTGCACACGTTGGATTGTTATATAAGCAAGCTTGTATCAAGACACTACCACAGGGAATTCACTGTTATAGCAAAAATTCCTGCAACAATTTTTTTATTAAAATGGCGCTTTTGACCAACTGTTTTGAAATAGCATGAAATCCATGTTGTTGTTACTGATGGGGTAGCTTTGTTCCAGCCTGTTGCCAGAATCGTGGTGTCTCGACGTACTGTCAGGTCAAACTCTGTCAGTCTTCCACCTGGCGCATGCTCAACCCAGACTCGCTCTCCCAGTGTTACTCCCAGCTTGACAACATCTTCCATTGTCTGGCAGGTAGGTCTGATGTCATCTTCCATTGTCTGGCAGGTAGGTCTGATGTCATCTTCCATTGTCTGGCAGGTAGGTCTGATGTCATCTTCCATTGTCTGGCAGGTAGGTCTGATGCCATCTTCCATTGTCTGGCAGGTAGGTCTGATGCCATCTTCCATTGTCTGGCAGGTAGGTCTGATGCCATCTTCCATTGTCTGGCAGATAGGTCTGATGCCATCTACAATTGCCTTGCTGGTAGGTCTGATGTCATCTTCCATTGTCTGGCAGGTAGGTCTGATGTCATCTTCCAATGTCTGGCAGGTAGGTCTGATGCCATCTTCCATTGTCTGGCAGGTAGGTCTGATGCCATCTTCCATTGTCTGGCAGATAGGTCTGATGCCATCTTCCATTGCCTTGCTGGTAGGTCTGATGTCATCTTCCATTGTCTGGCAGGTAGGTCTGATGTCATCTTCCAATGTCTGGCAGGTAGGTCTGATGTCATCTTCCAATGTCTGGCAGGAAGGTTTGATGTCATCTTCCATTGTCTGGCAGGTAGGTCTGATGTCATCTGCCATTGTCTGGCAGGTAGGTCTGATGTCATCTTCCATTGTCTGGCAGGTAGGTCTGATGTCATCTACAATTGTCTGGCAGGTAGGTCTGATGTCATCATCCTTTGTCTTGAAGGTAGGTCTGATGTCATCTTCCAATGTCTGGCAGGTAGGTCTGATGTCATCTTCCATTGTCTGGCAGGTAGGTCTGATGTCATCTATTGTTAAGCAGGAAGGTCTGATATAACATGTATTGACCTCTCTATCTGACATAGCACATTATCTATTGGTTCATTGGACCATAGAATTGTGCACTTGGTCATTGAGAACTGAAACCAACTTCACCAAAGTAACATTTCACTGCAAGACAAAATGAGTGTTACATTGTTTCTGTTTCAGGAGGACGTAACCACACCCCGTGTTGTATGAGTAACAAAGTCCCAGATGTGTGTCTTGGACTCTGCAGTGGGTCACCCCCACCCCTCTCCTGGAACCACACCCATTGTGTCCTTCATATGCACATCATAAATGCCTGTGTACAGCAGGGATACAGTAAGTACCTCCACCCCTCGCCCCGCCCCTGTCCCCACCCCTGTCCTCCATCCCTCATCCCCACCCCTAACCCCCACCCCTCATCCTCACTCCTCATCCCCACCCCTGTCCCCCACCCCTCAACCCCACCCCTCAACCCCACCCCTCTCCCCCACCCCTCTCCTGGAACCACACCCATTGTGTCCCTCATATGCACAACATAAATGTACAGCAGGGATACAGTAAGTATGATCCCCCTCCTCAGTTGATGTTATTGAGTTGACAAAATTATATGCATTGTGAAAAGACAGAATGTTGTTTTCATCCCTTGAAAGAACAATTACTTTTTAGTAGAAATAGTAATTAACTCTGATCCAGGTAAACCACTGGTTGATAGTATTAACAACAGTCCAAGTCAGGTACAGTGTATCGCTGCCTATAAAGCGACTCCACATTTACAAGCCTTCAAAGTCATGCTTACTTACATACCCCGTCTATAAAGCACATCAACAGCGCATACATAATCCTTACATTTGTTATAAAAATATGTTTGTCTTCCGCAGATCAAAATTACATCGTATCCCTTCAGCGAATTCAGGGAAATGCACAGCTCATAACAATTAAACTTGGTCAAGTTGATCCGTAGCAGCATGCATCGAGTATTGACTACGAAGCAAAATACCAATCATAATATGTATTTTGCTGTAGGTAACTTGCCAAGTGCTCCCCGCTTCGTGGCTTTGAAGTCTGTGACAAGTTCCACTGCTGAAATAGAGTGGTCTGCCCCTTTAGGGTCGGCCATTGTCAAGAATTACCTCGTCCAGACGAAAGAACTTGGAGTTGAAGCGGACTTTGGTCATACGGTGAGACTTTTGGTAATTTGGTGAGACTTTGGTCACATGGTGAGACTTTGGTCACTCGGTGAGACTTTGGTTATTCAGTGAGACTTTGGTCACATGATGAGACTTTGGTCACATGATGAGACTTTGGTCACACTGTGAGACTTTGGTCATTCGGTGAGAATGTGGTCATTTGGCGAGACTTTAGTCACATGGTGAGACTTTGGCCACACTATGAGACTTTGGTCATTTGGTGAGACTTTGGTCACATAGTGAGACTTTGGTCGTATGGTGAGACTGTGGTGAAATGGTGAGACTTTGGTCATATGGTGAGACTTTGGTCATTCAGTGAGACTTTGGTCATTCGGTCATGCAAGTGACTTTGTTTGAAATATGCCTCTGTTCACCCAGCAGTGAATGGGTGCCTGGCAATTTGGCTGTTAACCTTCTAGTGCCTCACAGGCAGCTTGTGTTTTATGATCCCCAAGGAGCTGAGAATGAAATTCGAGTGAACACTGATCCATTGACAGGTATGATAATGCCCTTTGGGCATGATAGTCAGCATGGAAAAAATGACACACAAATTAATTATTATTACTTATGATATTGCAGTGTACTTAATTTAGTTATTGCTCAAAGTGGCATAAAAGCTCCTTACTCACTCACTCACTCCCTTTCCAGGAGGAGGTCATGCAGATGGTGGTGAAATTGACCAACCTTAAGTCAAACACCGAATATGCGGCCCGTATCATCACTGTTGGCGAAACTGACAGCAGTCTCCCATCAGAGACTGTTGTTTTCTTCACTTACTCAGGTAAGATCAGGAAACATGTGTCTTGTACCAGTATGTAGACATATCTCCAACTATCCTCAGGCCTCTTTTTGTACTTACATTTATACATTTTTTGTAAACATGAGTTAGTGATTAATACAGAAAAAAACTATTTAACCTTCAGCCTGCTGAATTGTTTTCACACTTCTTAGCCCTGCCTGTTTTCTTTCAGAAAATTATCATGTATTAATTACGTGTCCGTAAGGAGGTCATGCTCTCACTCACTTTGTGCTTTTCTTTCAGTTATCCCGCCACCTGATACAAGTGTAGCAACAATACACAATTTTTCTGGTAACAATATCAACTGGTTCTTTTAACATCCAATCAAACTTCCACAAAATTTAAACCTGTCATTGTAATTTTGGAAGAAATCATGAAAATATGAAAATACAATGCATTTTTACAGTCAGTTATTATGAATTGTGTAAAGGTTAGAAGTAGAAAATCGTATGAAATTGTTTAGCGTTAAATAATATGAGCAGTCTAATAAAATGGTCATGATTAAAAGATAGGACCTGATTTACTGTTAATGATTTAAAAAAACAGAATATGTAAACTTTTTGTTGTTAGGAAGACAATTTGAAACTTTTTCTTGCTATAAGCGATATAAAACTTTTTCACCTGACATTTGTGTTCAAATGTGGGCCACATCCAATATCTTTTCAGAAGTACACTCCTAGTGATATGATCACATTGTAATAAATTCCTTGAATTATATCTTTAACCAACGTGAACTTTCGTCATGTCAGCCTGCTGCATCGACAACAACGTCCAGTCCAGCTGCCAGCCTGCTTGTACCTACGACACCAGATCTATCCTTGACTTCTATAGGCAGATAGACAAATCGATCGCATGTGTTGGGTCTCTGAAGTCCATTCTTACCTGTGCCTCAGGTAGGTTAAGTACCTACAGGGTTCTGTGGGTATATACAATACTGTGAAGTCTCAATATCAAACATTTTGTAATCAACTCTTGACATTTAGTTTCCTGTTGGAAAACAGGTTCGAAACATGTTATACACAAAATGTGGAGATTCACATATACTGTATGCTTCTGGTGGAATAATTTGTCATCCTCATCAACAAGACATGTGTGGTGCCCAAGAAACTAGGCATTGGAATCCAGGATAGCAGGGGTGATGGCGTAACATTGTGGTTAAATAGAGAATCTCACCCAAGTGTCTTTTGATATCAAAAATATCAACACGAGTTGATAAAAGTGGAAAAATTCCGAGGCTTGCCGAGGATTTTATCACTTTTATCAACGAGTGTTGATATATTTGATATCAAAAGACACGAGGGTGAGATTTTATTTATCATCCAACATCATTCTTCCAACTTTTTCAATTTTTGTAGACAGTAATTAGCCGTGTTTTCAGTGTAAAAAGTACTGCTAACAGCTTCAGTAGCAGAGCCATTAGTGATATCATTTGATTGTGACGTCATGGTAACCAGTGATGTCACAATGGTCTGCAAAGCATTGTGATGTAATTTCATTGCAGCGATATCTACAGTGTAGATATCGCTTGATCTAATCCAAGCCATATCTCCTGTGGGATCCAGTTTTGGATGATAAACACACCCATGCTTGGGTTTGATTCCCAACATGTGTACAATGTGTGAAGGCCGCTGTGATGTTGCTAGAATAAGTCCCCAGTAGTAAAGGATGGTTATGAAGAAGAGGACTAAGATTGACTCCGAGGCCTTGACTGAGAATGTAAGTCTGGAGAAGAGAGAAATTGGGGAGGGCCGAAGGCATGACCCATTCCCTGCTTCCCCAGGCTTACGTCCACAGTCAAGTTTATCAGTGGAAGGTCAATCCACTGAAATATTTAGGGGAGACATTTGGCATTTGATTTTACATTTCCCCATTTCGATTGTGATCAAGTGCAAAATAGACTCACCTCTAGCAAAGGAAATTCTTTAGATGATCCCCAGGACAGAGGGACTTACTATAGAACTGAGAGGTTATTCCACAAAATGAAGGCAGGGTAGATGACAGTAGGATGAAGTAACTAGAGGTTTATAAGTGTGACTCAGCAGATTGTGTGTCATTATACTTGGGCAGCTCGGATTGTTGCTGGTGACTTAAACAGCCTGACTATTGCCAAATACATATTTGTGTGTTTTGTGTGTAGAAACTGAATTAACTGGGAAAGCTGATCGTCTGTGGTCATGCCCATAGTGCTGAAGGTCAGCGGTTCGATCCTCGGCTGCGTCATACCTAAAGACTTTAAAAGATGGTACTTGGTGTTGCCCTGCCTGGCACTAGACATTAAGGGGCTAGAACAAGGACTGGTCAGCTCGGAGTCAGTATACTGTGTCTGAGCAGGGTATTCGTGTCAAACTGTGGCATGATATCGCTTTGGGCTAGCACTATAAACTTGGCATTAGTCTGAGCTAGTACAAGCAGACAGACAGACAGACACACACACAATTGCACCTCCCTCAACTATTGTTACTGTTGCTTAATCCTTGTTATATCCTTGTTGTTTAGTCCTCCTTTGAAACAATTGAGTCTATAACTTTGTATGCTTGACCCAAGCAATAGTGACATGAATGGCAAATTGTTTATTCTTACTGATGCCAAAGTTTCAGTGAGCTACAGAGCTGTTAGTATTTTTCAGCCTTTTTCACAAAGGCTTACATCTTGTTTAAGGACTGTTAATGAAGTTTGTCTTTGTCTGCTCCAGATGGTCGGGATCACGTGAACTGTTGTAAGCAGCGTTATGTGAGTGACGGGTGTCACATGTTCTGTAACTACACAGACTCCTCACCCCCTCTGGACGTCAGCCACGTGACGTGTCTCACCGAGATGGACGTCATCCTCCAGTGTTACACAGAGGGAGTGTGTGAGTAGCTGCTTCATCAGAAGGGAAATGGACCCTTATTTTGGCACTGACCCTGACACTAATTTTAGCTTTATCAAATATCTCAAATAACTTCACACAAAAAAAACAAGAAAAAGGCTAAAAATACAAAACTAACTTCATGATGTATCTGGAATATTGCTGCTCTCAACGACAAAAACAACTTCAAATAACATACCCTGAGAACATAACATTTCCCATGTTATTTGCATCTAACATTTTGCTTACGATCGCCTCTGTGGTCTAGTGGTAGAGCTTACCCCGGAATGCGGAATGTCCAGGGTTCAATCCCCGCCCATGTCATACCAAAAGACGTTAAAAGATGGTACTTGTTGTTACCCTGTCTGGCGCTTGGCATTAATGGCCTAAAACAAGGACTGGTCTGCTCGGAGTCAGTATACTGTGTCTGAGTGGGGTATCTCAGTGAGATAAATTGGCATCAGTCCAGACCAGTACAAGCAGCCCCAGACAGACGCACGCATGTTGCTATATAAGTGCAATAATCTTGGATGCAACCCCAAACCCAATTTCACCTAACCTCTTTAAGCTTACAATATGCCAACACATACAATGTGCATGCAGGGCATTGTTCTACCAATCTGGGCTGGAGAACGGCCCCAGGAGCCTGGCTTTACTTGAAGTAAGATACAGGAGTCATTGGGGACAGATGTCCTTATTGGCTGATGAACAGTCAGACAATGCATCATGGACCTTAAAAACCATCATCTTCCGGTGGATTTGTTTGTGTTTAGACTAATGAATTGTTTTGTTGCTTAACTCCGCCCTCAGCAATGTTTTAGCTATAGGATGGCTGCCTAATTTCAATCATTAGATACTATTTGATGTGCAGAAAGACAAACGTGCCTTGTTTTGTCCTGGCTGACTGTGCCATCTGAATCCTGATGTTGCAGTGTACCTACCAAAGCATCCCGTCAAGGTGGAAGTTGTCAACAAAACCAAAAACACGGTGATTGTGGCGTGGGAGAGGGCGCCAACTGGACCCAGTGTGGACTACTACACCGTTGCCTACACACCAGACCTCCTCGCTTGGACCAGGGTAAGTGTTCAGGGTTAACTCAGCTCATGGAAGTGTCTCCAAGTTAGTGTTCAAGGTAAACTCAGCTCATGGGAGTGTCTCCAAGTTAGTGTTCAGGGTTAACTCAGCTCATGGAAGTGTCTCCTAGTTAGTGTTCAAGGTTAACTCAGCTCATGGAAGTGTCTCCAAGTTAGTGTTCAAGGTAAACTCAGCTCATGTAAGTGTCTCCAAGTTAGTGTTCAAGGTAAACTCAGCTCATGGAAGTGTCTCTGTGTTGGTGTATGGGGTTAACTCAGCTCATGGAAGTGTCTCTGTGTTGGTGTATGGGGTTAACTTAGCTCATGTAAGTGTCTCTGTGTTGGTGTATGGGGTTAACTCAGCTCATGGAAGTGTCTCTGTGTTGGTGTATGGGGTTAACTTAGCTCATGGAAGTGTCTCTGTGTTGGTGTATGGGGTTAACTCAGCTCATGTAAGTGTCTCTGTGTTGGTGTATGGGGTGAACTCAGCTCATGGAAGTGTCTCTGTGTTGGTGTATGGGGTTAACTCAGCTCATGTAAGTGTCTCTGTGTTGGTGTATGGGGTTAACTCAGCTCATGGAAGTGTCTCTGTGTTGGTGTATGGGGTTAACTCAGCTCACGTAAGTGTCTCTGTGTTGGTGTATGGGGTTAACTTAGCTCATGTAAGTGTCTCTGTGTTGGTGTATGGGGTTAACTCATCTCATGGAAGTGTCTCTGTGTTGGTGTATGGGGTTAACTTAGCTCATGTAAGTGTCTCTGTGTTGGTGTATGGGGTTAACTCAGCTCACGTAAGTGTCTCTGTGTTGGTGTATGGGGTTAACTCAGCTCATGTAAGTGTCTCTGTGTTGGTGTATGGGGTTAACTCAGCTCATGTAAGTGTCTCTGTGTTGGTGTATGGGGTTAACTTACCTCATGGAAGTGTCTCTGTGTTGGTGTATGGGGTTAACTCAGCTCATGGAAGTGTCTCTGTGTTGGTGTATGGGGTTAACTTACCTCATGGAAGTGTCTCTGTGTTGGTGTATGGGGTTAACTTAGCTCATGTAAGTGTCTCTGTGTTGGTGTATGGGGTTAACTCATCTCATGGAAGTGTCTCTGTGTTGGTGTATGGGGTTAACTTAGCTCATGTAAGTGTCTCTGTGTTGGTGTATGGGGTTAACTCAGCTCACGTAAGTGTCTCTGTGTTGGTGTATGGGGTTAACTCAGCTCATGTAAGTGTCTCTGTGTTGGTGTATGGGGTTAACTCAGCTCATGTAAGTGTCTCTGTGTTGGTGTATGGGGTTAACTTACCTCATGGAAGTGTCTCTGTGTTGGTGTATGGGGTTAACTCAGCTCATGTAAGTGTCTCTGTGTTGGTGTATGGGGTTAACTCAGCTCATGTAAGTGTCTCTGTGTTGGTGTATGGGGTTAACTTACCTCATGGAAGTGTCTCTGTGTTGGTGTATGGGGTTGTCTCAGCTCATGGAACTGTCTCCAAGTTAGTGTTCAAGGTAAATTCATGTGACATAAAGTAAAAACTTTGACTTTCAGGAAAATGTTACATCCACTTCATATATCCTGCAAAACCTCGACCCTGGCACCATGTACACAATTGAGATTATCTCCGTAAATGACAACGGCACCAGCCCCCCCAGCAACAGGGTCAGCGTGTACACCGACACTGGAGGTAAGGAAAACACAGGAACTAAGCTATAACTTCGAGTCAGCCGTAAGTTTGACACATCAAAGTTCAACACAATGGTGTTTGACAGCAGAGGGAATTCCTCAGTAAGGTGTCTGGAAACAAAGGGGGCATCCCCATCTGGACCTGCCCTTGATGATTCCAGTGGGAAGGTCCAGGGAGCCAAATTTAGATTGTAAAATAGGGATAAGGTTAACAATGTGTCTTTAGAACTTCCCTGTTTGTCCTGACTGATGTGATTTCGGTGGGTAGAGTGTGTGATGTGGCTGATTGGTCCAGGACGTGGATAGTTGTTCTTACAGTCCAGCACTGGTTTGCCTGACTTGATCTCTAAATGGCCAAATGGTCTAAACCACTGCAATTTGCGGTACAGAGTTTGATTCTGGAATTGCCCAGATTCATATTCATGCTCATGGGTTTCACCTGACTATGATCCTAGGTCAGCCTACCTTTCGAATTCAGCACCACAAAATTTCTCCATATCCATATCCGAGTTTCAGTTGTCAATCCTCAGCTCCATATCCATGTTCCTGAGTTTCACCTGACAATCCCCTTGGTGTGTCAGCTCCATATATGTTTTTCACTTGAAAATTTACAATCTGCTGTCATACAGTTTGAATATTGCTGATTGGAGCGTTAAACTACAAGCAGACAAACAAATCACTCTGGTGTTTTGATTCGCTCTTAGGTATAGAACTGGTTACGACAGGTGCTGTTTCGTAATATGTATGACATCCTGCTTTATGACTTTGTCAGCAGTTATAGCCCATGTTCTACTGTGTGGAAGAAGATGTTGGTGTAGATGTGTCTGAACATGCAAGTAATCCCAGCCTGTTTGTGTTGCAGCGGTGCTTCCTCCCCTGGTCGTCAATGGTACTGTTGTTGACGGAAGAGTCATCTGGGCGGATAAATCAGGTAACATGTTCATTCTAAATGCTTCGAAATCCCAAATCTCAGTCATCTAAAGTGTAGAGACAAGTGAGTCAACGCAAGTCTCTAGCAATGCACCCTAGAGGGGATTCCAGTGTAGAAGCTGGTCCCCAGTAGCCAATGCTTATCCTACTAGTTGATAATGGATTGGGTGGTCAAGTTTGGTGACTTGATAGTTTGACAGTTCCCTGACAGGGTGGATCACTGCTCTTAATATCAATCACTGGTTTGTTTGGTTCAGACTTTATTATTTTCATCTTGAGGCATGTGTGTATTAACAGAACCAACAAGCAATGATCTTGAGGCATGTGTGTGTTACCATCAAGCAATAATCTTGAGGCATGTATGTGTTACCATCAAGCAATAATCTTGAGGCATGTATGTGTTACCATCAAGCAATAATCTTGAGGCATGTATGTGTTACCATCAAGCAATAATCTTGAGGCATGTATGTGTTACCATCAAGCAATAATCTTGAGGCATGTATGTTTTACCATCAAGCAATAATCTTGAGGCATGTATGTGTTAACAGAACCATCAAGCAATAATCTTGAGGCATGTATGTGTTACCATCAAGCAATAATCTTGAGGCATGTATGTGTTACCATCAAGCAATAATCTTGAGGCATGTATGTGTTACCATCAAGCAATAATCTTGAGGCATGTATGTTTTACCATCAAGCAATAATCTTGAGGCATGTATGTGTTAACAGAACCATCAAGCAATAAATCTTGAGGCATGTATGTGTTACCATCAAGCAATAATCTTGAGGCATGTATGTGTTAACAGAACCATCAAGTAATAATCCAGTGGATATTTATGTTTCAGAGTGTTGTTTTAGGAACAACATATCATCGTCTTGCACTGCTCTATGTACAGGCCAGGCCAATGACACGTATGAAATGTGTTTCGACGACATCGCCATCATACTTGCATGTGCCTCAGGTATGTTGTGATTGCATGTGCCTCACATATGTTCTGATTTCTTGTGCATCAGGTATGTAATAAGTTTAGTGTAACCATGGAGTTATATTTTTATTGTCATTAAACAATATATCACGTCTCTAAGCACGAGTCCGAGTAGTCTGGTGGGTACACTGAGGTCCGACCCAGGACCCATCTGACACGAGATCCCGAGTTCCCGAGTTACCTGTCCCAGGCCTCCATTCATGCTCATTTTGTATCTTATGACAAAGGTTTTGAGTTTATATTTTATTTTCACTCAATTCAGTAGTGTTTTCACTCATCCACATGTCGGTTCCAGATGGCAGGGATCATCGGCCATGTTGTCAACAGATTGGGGTTCCATCAAGTTGTCTGTCCTTCTGTCAAGGTCATATCACCGGGAAGAACTTTGTGACTGCAGCATGCATTGCTTGGACAAACCACATTACAGGCTGTACCTTGGATGGAGCAAGTAAGAAATGTACCATCATGGGCTTGATTGTCCAAATTGAGAATTGAAATTCTTCATAACATCTCATCGGGGGGTTGCAGGTGGCCCAGTGGTCTGAAAGTTCCTATTGTGCAACTCGAGAATTGAAATTCTTCATAACATCTCATCAGGGGGTTGCAGGTGGCCCAGTGGTCTGAAAGTTCCGATTGTGCAACTCGAGAATTGAAATTCTTCGTAACATCTCATCAGGGGTTGCAGGTGGCTTAGTGGTCTTAAAGGTCCGATTGTGCAAATTGAGAATTGAAATTCTTCATAACATCTCATCAGGGGGTTGCAGGTGGCCCAGTGGTCTGAAAGTTCCGATTGTGCAACTCGAGAATTGAAATTCTTCATAACATCTCATCAGGGGGTTGCAGTCGGCCCAGTGGTCTGAAAGTTCCGATTGTGCAAATTGAGAATTTATATTCTTCCTAACATCTCATCAGGTGGCCCCGTGGTCTAATGTCTCTACAGTTCTCGTGGTTTCATCATCCCTCGTGAGAATTCTGTCACCTCGATTCCATGGATGTATCGTTGATCGTACCCATAGTCTTCACTCCCTTGGATCAGTGTAAAGTTTAGATATCTCCCCTGATTTTCCATAAAAACTTGGTTCAACTTTCTGTCACTATTTTATTATTTTATGAACTTTAACATTTACATACACAAACTTTCCAGGGGTGGTGCCATCGGAACCACAAAACATGACTGCTGAGCTCGTTTCTAGTGGAGTGATAAAGATAACGTGGAAGCCTGCATCGCAGAACTGTGCCAACAACAGCTGCCGCTACAGCGTCCATTACTGGGAAGGTGATCCCTACAGGTGGGGTGGGCCGGGATCCACAAGCAAAGAGGTTGGTGTTGCTGTCATACATGTAACTCCCCTCAACCTGACCATCTCATTAATTATCCTCTCCGTCCGACACACCCACACACTCCCCACCCATCCACCTGCAACCCCACTCACTGACCCACCTCCAGAACACACTCATTCAGTTACCCATCCTACATCCAAACATCCTCCTTCAAACCCACTCACTCACTTATCCACTTCCCAACTCACTCTTTCACCCATCCACACACCCACCCACCCACTCACAGAACCATCCGGACTACCTTTTTGGGCAAGTTGATAGTGCTTCTGCCTGGCAAGTGGATAGTGCTTCTGCCTGGCAAGTTGATAGTGCTTCTGCCTGGCAAGTGGATAGTGCTTCTGCCTGGCAAGTGGATAGTGCTTCTGCCTGGCAAGTTGATAGTGCTTCTGCCTGGCAAGTGGATAGTGCTTCTGCCCAGCAAGTGGATAGTGCTTCTGCCCGGTGAACAGATCAGTGATTCAATCTTCAGATGATGCTTGTTGTTTCTCTGCCTGTGGATAAACCAAGCACTGGTTGTCATGAAGTCAGTATACTGTGTCTGAGTGGGGTATCCATGTTTAACTACGGCATGATATCTCAGTGGGCTAGCACTGTAAAAATGACTTTAGTCAAGACTAGCACACACACACACACACACACACACACACACACACACACACACACACACACACACACACACACACACACACACACACACACACACACACACACACACACACCAAACTAACACACACAACAAACTAACACACACAACAAACTAACACACACACAACAAACTAACACACACACATCATAGCACCTTGCTTATACGTTTTCCTGATGATGAATGTTTCTCCATACAGGATTATTGTCATTAAAAGTGTATAAACCCCATTAATTATACTTTTGTGCTAACCTATTTCAAGATGGGTGATACAAATCTGTAGAAAAAAGTATCAAGTTGGAACAGCACTGAACAGTGAGACAGTGAGATTAGTACATTTACATTCCCTAAACAACAGTTAAATATCTTGTAGCAGACAAGCATCCATCTTTGATTATGTTCTCTCCTTCTTCCCCAGAATGTCCAGAGTCCCTACAACCTGAGGGGCCTAGAGACCAACAAGTTTTACCAAGTGTCAGTATCAGCACAGAACCAGTATGGCGCCAGTCGACTGGCCCCGCCTCAGACCATCTTTACAAATGACTTTGGTAATTGTTTGGTTTCTGGCACTGGGACTGATATAAGGTGCACATTGCTTCTATAGTGAAGTGTGAAGGTCTACAACATATGCATAAGTTACGTGTTGATTCCCAACTTGAAACACGAAGGTTAACTCAGAAGTCAGTACATACAGAACTTAACTGTCAAATCAGTAATAGACCACACAAAATCAATGAATTATTAACAGCAGAGCAACCCATGAAGATCCCGGGTAGAATAGGTCTTCAGCAACTCATGCTTGCTGTAAAAAGCGACTATGCTTGTCGTAAGGGTTAACAAACGGGATCGGATGGTCAGGCTCGCTGACTTGGTTGATGCATGTCATCATATCCCATGTTCATGATATCAATCTCTGGATTGTCTTGTCCAGACTCGATTATTTACAGACCGTCATCATATAGCTGCAATATTGCTGAGTACAGCATTAAACAACAAACAAACAAGCAAAACAGCAAAGCTGTCAACACCGGGATCGAGCATGGATTATAAACACGGCAGTCTATGAGTGTTTGATTTGCTGCCCCTAACTATCATCAGGAATAACACAAAGTATACTGCCACGTAACACATGGTATTGTTAAAAGGGTTATTGAAGTCCTGTTGTGTGGATTTGGCCATTGTGTACTGACATATGTAAAGAGTTACCTGCCCTTGCTGTGTATGAAAGTCCAACTGGAATATGACACAGGTGGTTAACATAAACTGACTAGCAGTAACGATACCATGATCACTTTGATATTTGAATAAATTTGTGTAACAAGTTACAACAGTAATGATGTACATCTCAAGGTTAATATGGAGATCCCAAGTAATGTTTAATAAAATAAAAGAATTGGTGCTCAGGCAATGGTTTTTGTAAGTATATAGCGGACAGGCTTGGTCAGGCTTGGTCAGACTTCAGGATGACTGTTTGTCATCATACGCCAAAATCAAGCATAAATTTGTTTGGGCTGGTAGCTGGTAACCAAATATAACAAATAATTATGTTTCAAATGCAGGATACACAATATTTTAACAGTAAAATGTACATGTATCTATAGCTGTCAGTGAAGATTTTGATGTCAATAGAGTATTGGAATGCAGTTGATGTGTTTGTGTCTGAAAGGTTCACAGTCATGATTTGTTATGTTATGATTCTAAAATATCAAAGATAGAGCTGTTGGCGAAAGAAGAACAAATTCAAACTCTTTCTATTTTATTTTCTGATTATGACTTTCAAATCTGTAAACCAAATATACACTGTAGTGAAAGGTGTTCCCTGCTCACTCAACATTTCAGGAATACAAGACATAAGCATCAGTGTGAGTCCAGATGGAGTTGTGGACGTGGGTGATCCCGTGAAGATGTTCTGTGATGTCATCGCTGACCCCACACCAAACATCACCTGGACGAAGGACAGGAAGGTGGTTGGTACTGCAAGGAGGCTGGCTCTGAGTTCCATCAAGGAAGCTGACAGTGGCTCGTATATATGCACCGCGTCCAACAGGGCTGAATCAAAATCACTCACAGTTCACTTGTCCGTCAGATGTAAGTTGAAAACAGTTCAGGGTTTTCACTTGTATTCACTTGTCCGTCAGATGTAAGTTGAAAACAGTTCAGAGTTTTCACTTGTATTCTCTGGTCTGCCAGAAATAAGTTGGAAACTTTGAACAATGAATTTCCTTGATACAGTAGATAACTTTGAAAGCAGTTGAAAGATTTTACCCAATTCAGTGATTACAGTATGTTGGGTTTTTTTCAGTTAAGCCCAAGGTTGTTGAAAACCGAGATGACACTGTGGCTCCAAAAGAGAATCTAACAGGAGTGATATCTTGTTGGTTTTCTGGCTTCCCTGATGTTAACAGCATAAAATGGAAGAAAAACAACAAGATCTTCAGAGCTTCTTTACCCAAGGTGAAGGCGTATAATGAAGTCAGAGGTCACACAGGAATAACAGTGGCACAGCTACGAATCAATGACGTTGTTGGTGGAGACTATGGTGATTACATCTGTTCCGCAAGTAATAAGTATGGGTCTGCCACTGGAGCTGTGAAACTGATAGGTAAGCAAGCATCAACTCTGTTACAAAAACCAAGGTATTGGGCACTTGTTGAGTCGTGGTAAGATGAATGTATGATCAGTTTGGGTTGTCACCGTTATAGACCATAACTGACACAAAAAGCATAACAGACATATTAAAGTTCGTGTAACAGGAAGTGTTAATAAGGGAGATAATTAAGGTATTTCATGTCCAACCCACGAGTAACAGAATATACAATAAAAGCCTGTTCTGATGCATAAAACATTGTTTTTTCAAGTTTGGGAGAGGTTTACAATGGTGTATTGGAAGCTACCGTTCTTCAATAATTGGTTAATGGCATTTGTGAACCAAATCACTCCTGCTTACCAAATTCAGTGTCACAAATATAATAAGAGTTAGCTGTGACATAGCAAAGATTACAACCAGCCTTGTTACCAGACAACAACGAATAATGGCTAATTTGTTTTCAGATCCATTTGCTCCGACCCGTCTGCAACCGGCCAACAGAGTGACCAATGTCACAGGTCAGTAGGACACAGCCAGTCTGTAACGTCCCTATCCAACTGGCTGCCACTTTCAAGTGTCAGTGTCTGGGGCTATGTATCACTTCATAGTCCTGCACTATGACTGTGGAATTTATATTTTTAGGTATTTTTTTTCACTTAAAGCCTAGGCAAGTCTAGATGAAACTAACCAAGTCTAGTTTGCTTAGAAGAGGAAAGGTTCTTTCAAAGAAAAAAAACTTAAATATTTTAAAGACATGTTTTTACTGACTAAGTATTGGTCTAATCACTTGAGTGTGACCTCCATAGACCAATGTGACTTCTCTGGAGGCTTCTTAGAAAGTGACAAAAATTGAACCCTTTACTTTTATGTTATTATGTGTGATATGTACATCAAGCAAGAGAATGTCTTAATCCCACATGATATAATTTAAACAACTGATGTTGTCAGAGTCTCTATAGTGTACCCAAGTTTCTGATAAACAGGTAAATAATCTGTTGGATTGTTGCACTGAGAGCATTTTTATTAGATATTAAGAGTCACACTTTCATAGGCATTCCAGCTTAAGAACTTCGTATAAGGGCCCCGTTCCTCAAAGCAATCTTAGCGCGGCAATGATCGTAAGCCTATGTTAAAGTATGGGATTTACGATCACCTTAGTGCTAAGATCGCTTTGAGGAACGGGGCCCTGAAGTTGTTATCCATAAAATTGTATGTTTTTTTATCACTTTAATTGATACTAAATTTAAATTTGAAGAAATAATATAACATTTCAACAATGGTGACCATGAATATTACAAAGTTAGTTCCCGACAAACAATACTGGCTTGTCATTTAAGTTTAACCATAATAAACCCTTATATTCCGTCAGCTTGCTGTATACAGAAGAAGATTGACCCTGACTGCATGGTAGCATGTTCCTTCGACGTGGACATTGCCGCCATCATCAACAGACCAAACCTGTTCAAGTGTCTGAACTTTCTTCCCACTTTTGTACAGTGTGCAGCAGGTACGTCAACAAATGTCCCTTCCTAGTGCTGGAAGAGGCTCCTCATATGGATCCTGGAGCGTGATAAGCCTCAGTGTTTCCTGTTTGTTGAATAGAGTGTCATTGTTTGTTTGTTTGTTGTTTAACATATTCCAGCTATGTGACGGATGTCTGAAAACAATCAATTCTGGACAAGAGATTCCTGTGACTGACATCATGAGCATCGATGTAAGCAATTGCGATGACATGCATCAGCCAAGTCTACAAACCTCTTACAAAAATGGGTTGCTGAAGACCAATTCTAACCTGAATCTTCACGGAGCAGTAGGACTTGTACAATAAGAGAGATAGATGGTATTATATGTATGGATGGGTGACCATTACACTTGGAACTACTACTAAACAACCCAGTCTTGTAGTTAAAGGCTACAATGTTTGTCGTAAGAGGCGACTAACGGGATCGGGTGGTCAGGCTCGCTGACTTGGTTGATGCATGTCATCGTATCCCGATTGTGTAGATTGTTCTGAACACACTTTTCTCATCTATTATTAGTATTATTTGAAAACATTTGTCAAGAAACTACAAAAGATGTTCCTGAAGAGCATGTTGAGCATGCATAATCTGTCACTCATGTCTCTCTCGTTTTAAAGAAATATTTTATTCCACGATACAGCTGGTCGTTGTATGGCTGTCAGTGTAAACATGAAGTCACACGTACAAAATATAATTGTGTATAGATCGAGGTCTACATCCTTTGAGGTATAAATAGTGATATAAAAAATTATAAGATTTGGATTTCACTTTGTGTGAGTTCATTGGAGTATGAACCTTCTATGTACAATCATGCTCTAATGAACTCACACAAAGTGAAAGTCAGTTACAAGTATTAACCTTCTATGAACCATCATGCTCTTATGAACTCGCACAAAGTGAAAGTCAATTATGAACCTTCTATGAACCATCATGCTCTAATGAACTCAAACAAAGTGAAAGTCAGTTATGAACCTTCTATGAACCATCATGCTCTAATGAACTCACACAAAGTGAAAGTAAATTATTAACCTTCTATGAACCATCATGCTCTTATGAACTGGCACAAAGTGAAAGTCAGTTATGAACCTTCTATGAACCATCATGCTCTAATGAACTAACACAAAGTGAAAGTCATTTATGAACCCTCTATGAACCGTCATGGTCTAATGAACTCAAACAAACTTTGTGTGAGTTCATTGGAGTATGAACCTTCTATGTACAATCATGCTCTAATGAACTCACACAAAGTGAAAGTCAATTACATGTATTAACCTTCTGTGAACCATCATGCTCTTATGAACTCGCACAAAGTGAAAGTCAATGATGAACCTTCTATGAACCATCATGCTCTAATGAACTCACACAAAGTGAAAGTCAATTACATGTATTAACCTTCTGTGAACCATCATGCTCTTATGAACTCGCACAAAGTGAAAGTCAATTATGAACCTTCTATGAACCATCATGCTCTAATGAACTCAAACAAAGTGAAAGTCAATTATGAACCTTCTATGAACCATCATGCTCTAATGAACTCACACAAAGTGAAAGTCAATGATGAACCTTCTATGAACCATCATGCTCTAATGAACTCACACAAAGTGAAAGTCAATTATGAACCCTCTATGAACCGTCATGCTCTAATGAACTCAAACAAAGTGAAAGTCAATTCTTAATTAAACCCAACTCGCTTATTAGAACTGTGTAATGCATCCATATTTTGTTTGTTGTTTAACGCCGCACTCAACAATATTCCACCTATATGATGGCAGTCTGTAATAATTCCAGACATTCCCGTGATTGACATCATATTCATAGATCCATGCAATTTGGATACAGTGACATTCATCCATCAATTTTAGCGAGCCTGACCACCTGATCCCGTTAGTCGCCTCTTATGACAAGCATGCGTTGCTGAAGACCTGTATTATGACAATGTGGCCGATTGCGCAGCCATGTTGTGCTGAATCTGCTGAGGTTCATGGGCAGCACTCACAGCACCAGGCTGGCTGCTTCAGGCAGGGCACATGTGGCATTGTTCTTTACGTCACTGCAGTTTGCTGTGCAGATTTTGAAATCCAGAATTGCTCCGACCATGATTATAAGTTAGTCAGCTCCCTACCCTAGCTCATATGTTTCCCCGAAGTGTAAAAGAGTGTTCGTCCGACATTTAGACGGTGCACCATGATTTAAGTCAAATACTGTTCTTTGCCGTGTTCAACCCACTGCAATCACTGTCTTGTAAAAGTCTAGACAATTCCTATCTCCTGTGTTGTGTCTAGACAATTCCTATCTCCTGTGTTGTGTCTAGACAATTCCTATCCCCTGTGTTGTGTCTAGACAATTCCTATCCCCTGTGTTGTGTCTAGACAATTCCTATCCCCTGTGTTGTGTCTAGACAATTCCTATCCCCTGTGTTGTGTCTAGACAATTCCTATCTCCTGTGTTGTGTCTAGACAATTCCTATCTCCTGTGTTGTGTCTAGACAATTCCTATCCCCTGTGTTGTGTCTAGACAATTCCTATCCCCTGTGTTGTGTCTAGACAATTCCTGTCCCCTGTGTTGTGTCTAGACAATTCCTATCCCCTGTGTTGTGTCTAGACAATTCCTATCCCCTGTGTTGTGTCTAGACAATTCCTGTCCCCTGTGTTGTGTCTAGACAATTCCTATCCCCTGTGTTGTGTTTCAGATGGAAGTGATCATAGTCACTGCTGTGAGAATGAGGGTGTGGCACCCTACTGTCTGCCCTTCTGTTCCGGCAATACTCCAGGGACTGGGAACCCTTTGAGTGATCCAAAAATGCTACAGTGTATTGACCACTCGGACAAGATCATTGGCTGTATGGAAGAAAACAAAAGTGAGTTGATCATGGCTTTCCTCCAGTAGTGTGCTCTGTGAGATCTGGGAAACCCCAGCGTACACATTCTGCACTTCTCGCTTCATACTTGACAAGAATTTAAGAACATATGTGCTTGGGTGTTGAGGAAAACCCCATGGAAATCCAGGGATGAATAAGCCCCCCATTAAATTATGTAAAAGGGCTTTTGATTATGGATGTGTATTTGGAAGCCTGGCTAATGGGTTAGACAACTCGAAGCAGTGACTGGGACAATGTTTAGACAACTCTAAGCAGTGACTGGGACAGTGTTTAGACAGTGACTGGGACAATGTTTAGACAGTGACTGGGACAATGTTTAGACAGTGACTGGGACAATGTTTAGACAGTGACTGGGACAATGTGTAGACATCTCTAAGCAGTGACTGGGACAATGTTTAGACAACTCTAAGCAGTGACTGGGACAATGTTTGGACAACTCTAAGCAGTGACTGGGACAATGAAAAGACAACTCTAGGTAGTGACTTGGACAATGTTTAGACAACTCTAAGCAGTGACTGGGACAATGTTTAGACAGTGACTGGGACAATGTTTAGACAGTGACTGGGACAATATTTAGACAACTCTAAGCAGTGACTGGGACAATGTTTAGACAACTCTAAGCAGTGACTGGGACAATGTTTAGACAACTCTGGGCAGTGACTGGGACAATGTTTAGACAGTGACTGGGACAATGTTTAGACAACTCTAAGCAGTGACTGGGACAATGTTTAGACAACTCTAGGTAGTGACTGGGACAATGTTTAGACAACTCTAGGTAGTGACTGAGACAATGTTTAGACAACTCTAAGCAGTGACTGGGACAATGATTAGACAACTCTAGGTAGTGCCTGGGACAATGTTTAGACAACTTTAAGCAGTGACTGGGACAATGTTTAGACAACTCTAAGTAGTGACTTGGACAATGTTTAGACAACTCTAAGCAGTGACTGGGACAATGTTTAGACAACTCTAAGCAGTGACTGGGACAATGTTTAGACAACTCTAAGCAGTGACTGGGACAAAGTGACTGGGACAATGTTTAGACACTCACTCACTCACTCACTCACTCATAACACATTTTGATAGCTTATGATAGCTGAAATTAGAAACCATTCAATTAGAAATAATGAACGACTACTTAGTTGCTCGGTGAATATACAACAGGTAGTTCTCAAGCTTCCATTGTCCCCAGATAACCTCCCAGATGCCCCGGTGATGCATGCTAAGATCAAGGACAACAACATTCAAGTCAGTTGGGACAGACCAACAAAGAATGGCCAGAAAGTGAAGCAGTACCTGGTGCATGTACAGGAAGGGAGCGTCAAGAGGGAGCCACACATTGTGGTCAGTAGTCAGCAGAAACTATACACATGTTCATCTGATATAAATGTATGGAGATTCCAATGTATATTTAGGGTCCAGCGTTCAGGGGGATGTGAGGTTGGAAAATACGAACAGGGTCCAGTCTACTGAATAGATAGTAGAAGAGTCGGGGGACGTGAGATTGGAGAACACGAACAGGGTCCAGTCTACTGAATAGATAGTAGAAGAGTCGGGGGACGTGAGATTGGAAAACACGAACAGGGTCCAGTCTACTGAATAGATAGTAGAAGAGTCGGGGGACGTGAGATTGGAAAACACGTACACGGTCCAGTCTACTGGATAGATAGTAGAAGAGTCAGGAGGAAGTGAGATTGGAAAACACGAACAGGGTCCAGTCTACTGAATAGATAGTAGAAGAGTCGGGGGACGTGAGGTTGGAAAACACGAACAGGGTCCAGTCTACTGAATAGATAGTAAAAGAGTCGGAGGACGTGAGATTGGAAAACACGAACAGGGTCCAGTCTACTGAATAGATAGTAGGAGAGTCGGGGGACGTGAGATAGGAAAACATGAACAGGGTCCAGTCTACTGAATAGATAGTAGTAGACTCTGGAGGAAGTGAGGTTGGAAAACATGAACAGGGTCCAGTCTACTGAATAGATAGTAGAAGAGTCAAGAGGAAGTGGGGTTGGAAAACATGAACAGGGTCCAGTCTACTGAATAGATAGTAGAAGAGTCAGGAGGAAGTGGGGTTGGAAAACACGAACAGGGTCCTGTCTACTGAATAGATAGTAGAAGAGTCAGGAGGAAGTGGGGTTGGAAAACATGAACAGGCTCCAGTCTACTGAATAGATAGAAGAGTCGGGGGACGTGAGGTTGGAAAAAGATGAACAGGGTCCAGTCTACTGAATAGATAGTAGAAGAGTCAGGAGGAAGTGGGGTTGGAAAACACGAACAGGGTCCAGTCTACTGAATAGATATTAGAAGAATCAGGAAGAAGTGGGGTTGGAAAACAGTGTTTCCAGTCAGTACAACTGGAGTATGGTTCTAAATGTGATTAGTTTTTGATATGGACGTATATTAATGTTTTGAAGCAGTTTGATTTTATGGCAAGTGTTTCATCTACTGGTAATGTGATTTGTTTATGCTTTTTTCATACCCTTTCAAATCACATGTTGTCAACCATGGGTTCACAGTTTTTGTAGAAAGAATATGTGGAAAAAAATTAATAATGGCACAATAAATATGTTAAAAAAAGGAATAAAAATCCTTCAAAATGCAACAGAATTGGCAAATAAGATTCACATTTCCAGAGATTCTTTGATCTAGTGATTTATATCATTGATAATTGATGGCCCAAGTATCCCGAGAGGAGTTTCCTGTGACACTGAATGGAGTGACTTGTGAAAGAAGTTTCCAGATGTGTAAAACTGCTTGGGTTTGCTTCCAGTCCAAGAACTTCTACACTTACACCGTGACCAACATCAAGGCCTACGTCAACTACACTGTGTGGGTCGTGGCATCCAATGACTTTGGTACAAGCCAAACATCGCAGATCAGAAACATATATGTGGGAGGTATGTCATCAGATGAACCTAAATACCAGGCCCATTCTCTTTCTTGTTTTATGGGGCCGCTTGGGTAGCCAAGTGGTTAAAGTGGTCACTTGTCATACCAAAGGCACAGGTATGATTCCCCACATAGGTACAATGTCTGGTGTCTCTCAATGTGATATGCCTGGAATATTGGTAAAAGCGGTGCATTACACTTCTCAGAAAACTACTGGTCTTGCCTTATGATTAACAAATGGTGGCAGTTTGTTTTCAAGGTATCAGTCTTTCAATATTAGTGTTGATGGTTTGCGAGATTGTGTGTTATGAGGGTATTAACTGTCCATTTTGTTTTCTGACAAAAGAAATGTTTGATGTGTTCACCTAGTTCCCAGGATGCCCAAGTCTTACCAGCATCCCAAATCAAGTGCCTCAGTTATTACAGTAATCAGTGAGATACAGAGGACATCTGAAAGATACGTTATGTGATTTCTTTGCAGGCCTGCCGCCCAATCGCCCATACGATCTAGAATTTGTCTCCTCAAAGACATGGCTGCAGTGGAAGGCTGCAGAAGATGGCCCAATACAATCAGGATTTGTTGTGTTCTTCAAGAAAGAAACAGAATCCACTTATACTGAGGTAAACACCAGGCTTCTAGAACAGGGCTTTACACCATTTAGAGGTACAGTGTGTAACATAGGGTACAATGTTACCATCAGGTACAGTGTGTAACCATAGGGTACAATGTTACAATCAGGTACAGTGTGTAACATAGGGTACACTATTACCATCAGATACAGTGTGTAACCATAGGGTACAATGTTACCATCAGATACAGTGTGTAACCATAGGGTACAATGTTACCATCAGATACAGTGTGTAACCATAGGATACAATGTTACCATCAGGTACAGTGTGTAACCATAGGGTACAATGTTACAATCAGGTACAGTGTGTAACATAGGGTACAATGTTACAATCAGGTACAGTGTGTAACCATAGGGTACAATGTTACAGTCAGGTACAGTGTGTAACATAGAGTAAAATGTTACCATCAGGTACAGTGTGTAACCATAGGGTACAATGTTACCATCAGGTGCAGTTTTTAACCATAAGGTACAGTGTTACCATCAGGTACATTGTGTAACCATAGGGTACAATGTTACCATCAGGTACAGTGTGTAACCATAGGGTACAATGTTACCATCAGATACAGTGTGTAACCATAGGGTACATTGTTACCATCAGGTACAGTGTGTAACATAGTGTACAATGTTACCATCAGATACAGTGTGTAACCATAGGGTACATTGTTACCATCAGGTACAGTGTGTAACCATAGGTTACAATGTTACATCAGGTACAGTGTGTAACATAGGGTAAAATGTTACCATCAGGTACAGCGTGTAACCATAGGGTACAATGTTACCATCAGGTGCAGTTTTTAACCATAGGGTACAGTGTTACCATCAGGTACAGTGTGTAACCATAGGGTACAATGTTACCATTAGGTACAGTGTGTAACATAGTGTACAATGTACAAACTGTATCCAACTCTATTACCAGTGCATTCCAAAAAAGATTTTAGCAACACAATCCATCTCTTTCATGGGGAATTGGTGGCAAAAAATTGTTGACTAGAGTTGCATCCCTTAGCCAAGCCAGGATTTGCTTAACCTAGGTTTGTCCAGATAATGATCTGCAGTTTGTCCACATAATACCCTTTTTTGTGAATTCACCACAGTGGTAAAGGTCTATGACTATGTCATCCAACTGAATCACTCCCCCAGCACGCTCTATTATACAGTAGGGTTCCAATTGCTTGTAAGAGGTGACTACTTTGGGTAGTAAGGTCAGGCTTGTTGGTTGATAGTGTCAGCATACTGGTGTAATGTCAACCACTGGTTATCTGGCCCAGAATTAAATATTACAGGCCTGTGACTTGTGGAAAGATTGCTGGCTGCTGCGTTAAACAACAAGCTTGTGTGGGAATTCTCCATCTTAAGATTTTGAAACAGACAAGAAGGCCGGCTGGAGTTCATTGTTGTTTATCACTTGAACTGACACAGACAAATGAAACATCTCAGCACCTAACTCTCCTAGCCATGACGACGCATACACACAACCCGATTCATTCATAACATTTGAAACTCACCAACTGTCATTCCAATTACTGACCCGTGAAGATCTGGGGTAGAAAAGGTCTTCAGCAACCCATGCTTGCCGTAAAAGGTGACTATGCTTGTCGTAAAAGGCGACTAACGGGATCGGGTGGTCAGGCTCGCTGACTTGGTTGATACAACATGTCATCGATCCCAATTGCGTGGATCGATGCTCATGAAATTAATCACTGGAATGTCTGGCCTAGACTCGATTATTCACAGACCGCCGTCATATAGCTGGAATGTTGCTGAGTGCAGCGTTAAACAACAAACAAACATTCCAATTACTCCAAACACACGTCGTCTTGGTTACAACCACTTCCTGAATAGTAAAGCATTAGAGTTACTTCCCTTACATTAGTCACTCCGTGATAAAGTGACAACTTGGCGCTCTCTCGTGAAAGTGAAAGTCAATTATTAGAGGGCCAGTACGTCGACTGTTCACAATTGTGTTCAAATAATAGCTCCTAACCCTTGAGCCTACTCCCTTCATCTGCAGGAAAAGTTTCTGCTCCAGTGACCACACTGTGGGTGTAGGCTTATCGCGTGGCTGGGCATTTCTCTTGTTGGTAAACAAACACACATGTTCTGAAATAGGAACAGATTGGCCTAATGCAAGCCTTTGGGTATGCTTTGCAAATCATTTTGCATAATTATATAGATATGCTACAACTACGACAGTGGGGTGCATGACAATATGGCTTTACACATTAAAGTCACTGAATCACTAGCTCTCCTTGGAGGATAACAGTTTTTCATGTTTTTGGATATTTTCTCAATGAAAGTTAAGCATTTTATAACATATTTTTACCCAAAATGTAACAGATGAAAAACATGTGCAAAGTATTGAATGGACTGTGTAAGATGTGACTGAGGTAGGCCATATGACTGAGGCATTTATATTGTAATCTAGGCTTTATTGAGTAATTGGCTTTATAGGACCGAGGCATTTATATTGTAGTAATTTTTTAATTTGACGTACGATATACACCATTTCCATTGGACAAGAGGTCTGTCACATGACCGCGAAATTGATGTTCATAGTTGTATGAACGACCCAATTTGACGTTCATACGCTTTTCACGAGGCCGTGTTCTTGAAATGACGTAAACACTAACGGACTACTTCCACATTCCTGGGGCCCCTGGGAATTCCCTCCCATGAAAACATACAGAAGCGTTCTTTCTGATCATTAAGAACCTTTAGCTTGAACTCAGCGTTTCAATATACATTGAGAAACGTCAGAGAGTTTGACTGCATGATTGTTCATGAATATCATCCTAATGAACGGCCCATCCTAATGAACAAAACGAAGAAATGCACATCGAAAACAATCGTAGTATCGACTCGATCCATGTCTAGGCTGACAGTGACAGTCTACAGCAATCTATGAATTTATCTTTGTGTCTCTTTGACACATCTTTAATCACATTTCAGTGATCGGCCAGTTGATCAATGATGACTTACACATGTAACCACCACAGGTTCATTAACAACTTCGGAAATCTCTCCCATCATGTTTGTCGTGTCGGCCATTTTGACGTCTTGTACTTGATGTAAATGTATTACGATGGCTGTCATTGTGAGTGACGTACTGAGGTACTTCTTAACAGATATTTCTCATCTAGTGAGGATATTATTTGAGTACATTTGTTCTAAAGAAACTACAAAAGTTGTTTTTGTTGAGCATGTTGAGCATACCTAAGCTCATGACACCTCTCGTTTTGAGGAACTATTTTATTCCACGATACAGCTGGTTGTTGTACACAAAGTGTAAGTCAATTCTTAAATCTAGGCTTTAGTGAGTGTTTGGCTTTATAAGACCAAGGCATTTATGTTGTAATTTAGGCTTGAATAAACGCTGACTTCTAATCCAATGAAGTTGCCAATTAGTATTTTGTAACTCATCCGTAAGAAAAACACACAAGCTTTCACTTCAATTTGCCTCTAAAACAACATGCAGCTCATGTGTTGTCGACTTCGCTGGGTGGAGCTCTTTTCTTTTTGGTTTGAAAATGGCATCATGGATGAACTAAAGGTCTCACCTGGAAATTATTACATGCATGATTTAAAGACACCCAGAGCCTTAGACGTACTGGCCCTTTTGGGATCTACAAATGCAGATTTATTGGGAAGGATATGAAGTTCATTGTTTTGGTACTTTTGAGATGAAACATATTGACGGGTTTGTCCACAATAACTCTTACTGTTTGGGTGTTAGGTTGCCTAATGCTTGAAGTCATTCGCTTGTTGTGCTGAAAAACACACAGTTAATCTCCCAAATGGGTTCAGTGTTTTGGTTGGCTTTCATGATTATCCATGATGTTGCTGGAAGATTGACTCATTTACTCAGTTTCTCCTTACAGATCCATACAAACAACCTAAATGTCCCTTTTGAGCAGCAACTGGACCCCAACACAGACTATGAGGCATATGTGAAGGCACGGAATCGAGCTGGTTACAGCAGTGCTTCAAATACTGTCAGGTTTAACATTGGAGGTGAGATTGGAGACACTCTGGAAATTATCAGTGGGATTATTTTTGAGGATTGACTATGGACAGATCTGAAGCAATCTATCTGACACCCTACACACATACTACAAACAGACCTTCAGTGCAGCCTACAAACACCATTACACCGGACGTTTTTATTAGCTCACCTGACTGAAAGTCTTGTGAGCTGATATTATGGTCTGTTTGTCCGTCGTCCGTCATGTGTCGTAACATCTTAACCCCTGAAACCACTTGACCACTTTACCACCAAGAATGAAACCCTGATTTGTTCAATAGGTCCAAATCAGATTTTCAATATGGCTGCCATAGCAATCATTTGAAAAACTATTTATGGCCATTATTTATGGCCCAGACGTACATGTGTGGTGGACTTAACATATATATGCCATTTTTTGTGATATCTTAACTTTGATTTGACATTTGACTTTTGATCTCCTCATTGCTGAAACATCTTAAGGCCATTACTCAACCTTACTTGGTATGAACTTTGGTATGTGTGTAGTTAGTAGTAGTGCTCAACACATATATTCCTTTGGGCTCCCTTTACTCTGTCCCCTTGGACTCCCTTAACTCTGTCCCCTTGGGCTCCCTTAACTCTGTCCCCTTGAGCTCCTTTTACTATGTCCCCTTGGACTCCCTTAACTCTGTCCCCTTGAGCTCCCTTTACTCTGTCCCCTTGGACTCCCTTTACTATGTTCCCTTGGGCTCCCTTTACTATGTTCTCTTGGGCTCCCTTTACTATGTTCTCTTGGGCTCCCTTAACTCTGTCCCCTTGAGCTACCTTTACTATGTTCCCTTGGGCTCCCTTTACTATGTTCTCTTGGGCTCCCTTTACTCTGTTCCCTTGGGCTCCCTTTACTATGTCCCCTTGGACTCCCTTAACTCTGTCCCCTTGGACTCCCTTTACTCTGTTCCCTTGGACTCCCTTTACTATGTTCTCTTGGACTCCTTTAACTCTCTCACCTTGGACTCCCTTTACTCTGTCCCCTCGGACTCCCTTTACTATGTTCCCTTGGGCTCCCTTTACTATGTTCTCTTGGGCTCCCTTTACTCTGTTCCCTTGGGCTCCCTTTACTATGTCCCCTTGGACTCCCTTAACTCTGTCCCCTTGGACTCCCTTTACTATGTCCCCTTGGACTCCCTTTACTATGTCCCCTTGGACTCCCTTTACTATGTCCCCTTGGGCTCCCTTTACTCTGTCCCCTCGGACTCCCTTTACTATGTACCCTTGGACTCCCTTTACTATGTCCCCTTGGACTCCCTTTACTCTGTTCCCTTGGGCTCCCTTTACTATGTCCCCTTGGACTCCCTTTACTCTGTTCCCTTGGGCTCCCATTACTCTGTCCCCTTGGACTCCTTTAACTCTGTCCCCTTGGACTCCCTTTACTCTGTCCCCTTGGACTCCCATAACTCCCCTTGGACTCCCTTTACTCTGTCCCTTTGGGCTCCCTTTACTATGTCCCCTTGGACTCCCTTTACTCTGTCCCCTTGAGCTCCCTTTACTATGTTCCCTTGGGCTCCCTTTACTATGTCCCCTTGGGCTCCCTTTACTCTGTTCCCTTGGACTCCCTTTACTCTGTTCCCTTGGGCTCCCTTTACTCTGTTCCCTTGGGCTCCCTTTACTCTGTCCCCTTGGGCTCCCTTTACTATGTTGGTTTGGACCCCTTTACTATGTTCTCTTTGGTCCCTTTACTCTCTCACCTTGGGCTCCCTTTACTCTGTCCCTTTGGGCTCCCTTTTCTATGTCCCCTTGGGCTCCCTTTACTATGTTGGTTTGGACCCCTTTACTATGTTCTCTTTGGTCCCTTTACTCTCTCACCTTGGGCTCCCTTTACTCTGTCCCCTTGGGCTCCCTTTTCTATGTCCCCTTGGGCTCCCTTTTCTATGTCCCCTTGGGCTCCCTTTACTATGTTGGTTTGGACTCCCTTTACTCGGTCCCCTTGGGCTCCCTTTTCTATGTCCCGGGCCCTTGGGCTCCCTTAACTCTGTCCCCTTGAGCTACCTTTACTATGTTCCCTTGGGCTCCCTTTACTATGTTCTCTTGGGCTCCCTTTACTATGTTCTCTTGGGCTCCCTTAACTCTGTCCCCTTGAGCTACCTTTACTATGTTCCCTTGGGCTCCCTTTACTATGTTCTCTTGGGCTCCCTTTACTCTGTTCCCTTGGGCTCCCTTTACTATGTCCCCTTGGACTCCCTTAACTCTGTCCCCATGGACTCCCTTTACTCTGTTCCCTTGGACTCCCTTTACTATGTCCCCTTGGACTCCTTTAACTCTCTCACCTTGGACTCCCTTTACTCTGTCCCCTCGGACTCCCTTTACTATGTTCCCTTGGGCTCCCTTTACTATGTTCTCTTGGGCTTCCTTTACTCTGTTCCCTTGGGCTCCCTTTACTATGTCCCCTTGGACTCCCTTAACTCTGTCCCCTCGGACTCCCTTTACTATGTCCCCTTGGACTCCCTTTACTATGTCCCCTTGGACTCCCTTTACTCTGTCCCCTTGGACTCCCTTTACTATGTCCCCTTGGACTCCCTTTACTCTGTTCCCTTGGGCTCCCTTTACTATGTCCCCTTGGGCTCCCTTTACTCTGTCCCCTTGGACTCCTTTAACTCTGTCCCCTTGGACTCCCTTTACTCTGTCCCCTTGGACTCCCATAACTCCCCTTGGACTCCCTTTACTCTGTCCCCTTGGACTCCCTTTACTATGTCCCCTTGGACTCCCTTTACTCTCCCCTTGGACTCCCTTTACTCTGTCCCTTTGGGCTCCCTTTACTATGTCCCCTTGGACTCCCTTTACTCTGTCCCCTTGAACTCCCTTTACTATGTTCCCTTGGGCTCCCTTTACTATGTCCCCTTGGGCTCCCTTTACTCTGTTCCCTTGGACTCCCTTTACTCTGTTCCCTTGGGCTCCCTTTACTCTGTTCCCTTGGGCTCCCTTTACTCTGTCCCCTTGGGCTCCCTTTACTATGTTGGTTTGGACCCCTTTACTATGTTCTCTTTGGTCCCTTTACTCTCTCACCTTGGGCTCCCTTTACTCTGTCCCTTTGGGCTCCCTTTTCTATGTCCCCTTGGGCTCCCTTTACTATGTTGGTTTGGACCCCTTTACTATGTTCTCTTTGGTCCCTTTACTCTCTCACCTTGGGCTCCCTTTACTCTGTCCCCTTGGGCTCCCTTTTCTATGTCCCCTTGGGCTCCCTTTTCTATGTCCCCTTGGGCTCCCTTTACTATGTTGGTTTGGACTCCCTTTACTCTGTCCCCTTGGGCTCCCTTTTCTATGTCCCGGGCCCTTGGGCTCCCTTTACTCTGTCCCCTTGGGCTCCTTTTCTATGTCCCCTTGGGCTCCCTTTACTATGTTGGTTTGGACCCCTTTACTATGTTCTCTTGGGTCCCTTTACTATGTCCCCTTGGGCTCCCTTTACTGTGTTCTCTTGGGTCCCTTTACTATGTTCTCTTGGGTCCCTTTACTATGTAACAACTTTATGGTCTGACATAATGCTGATGAGGTTTGTTTACAGGATCCGCTGACGTCTCCCCACTCACGAAAACGTCCGGTCCTTCTGGGGCGCAAGTTGGGCTGGGCGTTGGACTCACCATCGTCGTCATAGCGATCATCATTGTTGTGCTGCTCATCGTTTATTTGAAGTAAGTAATTGATGAAGATAATGCTTCTCTCTTCTTTAAGTTCCTAATCACTTCTAAATATATATCATATTCAGCTTGTTTGAGTCAGAGATGGAAGGCAATGGAATTAAACAAAAATAGCATGCGAGCACATTGTGTTCAATCGCCTGATGAAACTGGTTGCAAAAAGACTAAGAATATAGTGTATGGATTTTGGATGGATTCTGACCTCAAGAAATAAGTATAGATTCTGACCAAGAGAAATACAGTATAGATTCTGACCAAGAGAAATACAGCATACATCCTGACCAAGAGAAATACAGTATAGATTCTGACCAAGAGAAATACAGTATAGATCCTGACCAAGAGAAATACAGTATAGATTCTGACCAAGAGAAATACAGCATAGATCCTGACCAAGAGAAATACAGTATAGATTCTGACCAAGAGAAATACAGCATAGATCCTGACCAAGAGAAATACAGTATAGATCCTGACCAAGAGAAATACAGTATAGATTCTGACCAAGAGAAATACAGTATAGATTCTGACCATGAGAAATACAGTATAGATTCTGACCAAGAGAAATACAGTATAGATTCTGACCAAGAGAAATACAGTATAGATTCTGACCCAGAGAAATACAGTATAGATCCTGACCAAGAGAAATACAGTATAGATTCTGACCAAGAGAAATACAGCATAGATTCTGACCAAGAGAAATACAGTATAGATTCTGACCAAGAGAAATACAGCATAGATCCTGACCAAGAGAAATACAGTATAGATTCTGACCAAGAGAAATACAGCATAGATTCTGACCAAGAGAAATACAGTATAGATTCTGACCAAGAGAAATACAGTATAGATTCTGACCAAGAGAAATACAGTATAGATTCTGACCAAGAGAAATACAGCATAGATCCTGACCAAGAGAAATACAGTATAGATTCTGACCAAGAGAAATACAGCATAGATCCTGACCAAGAGAAATACAGTATAGATCCTGACCAAGAGAAATACAGTATAGATTCTGACCAAGAGAAATACAGTATAGATTCTGACCAAGAGAAATACAGTATAGATTCTGACCAAGAGAAATACAGCATAGATTCTGACCAAGAGAAATACAGCATAGATCCTGACCAAGAGAAATACAGTATAGATCCTGACCAAGAGAAATACAGTATAGATTCTGACCAAAAGAAATACAGTATAGATTCTGACCAAGAGAAATACAGTATAGATTCTGACCAAGAGAAATACAGTATAGATCCTGACCAAGAGAAATACAGTATAGATTCTGACCAAGAGAAATACAGCATAGATTCTGACCAAGAGAAATACAGTATAGATTCTGACCAAGAGAAATACAGCATAGATCCTGACCAAGAGAAATACAGTATAGATCCTGACCAAGAGAAATACAGTATAGATTCTGACCAAGAGAAATACAGTATAGATTCTGACCAAGAGAAATACAGTATAGATTCTGACCCAGAGAAATACAGTATAGATCCTGACCAAGAGAAATACAGTATAGATTCTGACCAAGAGAAATACAGCATAGATTCTGACCAAGAGAAATACAGTATAGATTCTGACCAAGAGAAATACAGCATAGATCCTGACCAAGAGAAATACAGTATAGATTCTGACCAAGAGAAATACAGCATAGATTCTGACCATGAGAAATACAGTATAGATTCTGACCAAGAGAAATACAGTATAGATTCTGACCAAGAGAAATACAGTATACATCCTGACCAAGAGAAATACAGTATAGATTCTGACCAAGAGAAATACAGTATAGATTCTGACCAAGAGAAATACAGCATAGATCCTGACCAAGAGAAATACAGTATAGATCCTGACCAAGAGAAATACAGTATAGATTCTGACCAAGAGAAATACAGTATAGATTCTGACCATGAGAAATACAGTATAGATTCTGACCAAGAGAAATACAGTATAGATTCTGACCAAGAGAAATACAGTATAGATTCTGACCAAGAGAAATACAGTATAGATTCTGACCAAAGACAGATGATGTGTGGTATATTTATAAACACCTTCATTTGTTGTTGGAGCTGCTGATTCTTTATGTTTGTCACAATAAATTGTGTGGGTGCAAAACATCAACCATCTTCTCGAGGCAAGAGAGTTAACTGACTTCAAAAGTCCAGTTTCCACCCTTGCCGAACTAGGCTGGAATTTCTGGGCTCTACTGTAGCGCCACCAGTGGCTATTACGAGTTATGTCCCTTCTAAGCATCTCCTATGGACCAATCAGATTCCACCATTCGTATCACTTGCATGTGCTTCAAACAAAACAGCTGTGCCCAGTCAAGACAATCTGATCAATAATCAAGGTCTATTTCATGATAAAACGGGTCTTACATCGCGAAATGCATCAAATCACGTGAGAACCTTGATAAAAAACATGAAAAGATTTGGGAAATATGTGTTGACAACGAGGTGGCGGTGCACATGCTTTGCAAATCCTTCAATCGACCGAAATCTGCACGACAGTTTACGAACTGGATTGACTCATTAGTCCAGCCAAAATGTAACTCCATAATACCAGCCTAGTTCGGCAAGGGTGGAAACAGGACTTTTATAGTCAGTTAACTCTCTTGCCTCGGGAAGATGAAGATCAACATGAGAAAATATAGTTAACATATTGTGAGATGTATGCTGATAATTATTGTGTTTTCGTCTTGGACTGGATGCAAACAAGTTGCAATTTTGTTTATATTTCAGGTTGCGCCAAAACAAGAACAATGCAGCAGCAGAGGCTGTGACATTTGAGAATCCATCCTACGGACGCAGCCAGATACAGGTGAGAGTACCACAGTCTCTCATCAGCGTTCCCAAACACTAACAAGAAGTACCAGAAATAAAGTATACATGTATATGTATAAAGTTAACAGAA
Source organism: Haliotis cracherodii (assembly GCF_022045235.1). Taxonomy (NCBI): domain Eukaryota; kingdom Metazoa; phylum Mollusca; class Gastropoda; order Lepetellida; family Haliotidae; genus Haliotis; species Haliotis cracherodii. Next base: position 7,320,372 of record NW_027266275.1, read on the forward strand.
AATAATTCTACAAAGGAACCCACAAGTCTTAATTTCATAGACGAAACAAATCTGCCAGGCTTAACATAGTGTTCTCAAATATAAGAAAGATATGATACTTATAATACCTCAAATATATCTGCTTGTAGATATCCGGTCTGCCTGCAGAGGTAATGCAGCCATCCAACCAGTTTTCCTACGGGCGTCTAGACGAGGACTACACCAATACAGAGAAAGTTGTTCAAATGGAGAACCCATATTCAAGTCTGGACCAAGATGGCCGCCCAGAGGTGAACGGCAACAATCCGGCCACCCTTCCTGTTACAACTGATGAAATACATATACAGACACCTAGCAAAACTGAATCGTCAACATGAGAACATTTGATTGGCTATGCATGGATGTTGACTGATTGCGTGGTGTGAGTTGACATCTTCCATACACTCGAAAAGATGAAGATGTTTGTGACAAAATTCATTGAATGACTGAGAAATGTTTTACATTCTATTGATATTTTTAGCACATAATTATTTTTGTTTACAGTTCTTGAAGATTCTGCATCTAGAATGTTCAAATTTGCTTTTGATGGAACATTCTTTTTGTAGGGAATAACAAATAGAACAAATCAAGTGCTACCATGTATAAATATTGGCAAATGATCAAACAGCAATATTGCTGTATAGTTTGTATTTTGATGACAGCATCTGTTTGTGTTTACAATCATATGCTCATCCACATGTATGTCTGCACATTGTATATATGTTTTGCAAAATATTTTTACCTGGTTTATGACCTCCCCAAATGACGATATGTCTTGCATGACTTAAAGAACATTCCAAACTCAGATGTTTAAAATGAGGGATATATGGTATTGACAGGTTCTACACACAAAAAACGTTTTGTGCTCCTGTTCTTGAATTTATAAAAGTTTTACATAGAAAATATTAGGCACTCATCTCTTGACCACATTAGGGAGCTCCTTGGGGAAGAATGGAAACTTGATATACTGTTTTGACTAGTTTCCTATATACTAGTATATCATTATTCCTGCGAGTGCTGAGAAAAGGTTTCTTGAAGTATATTTCTTGTTTCTCATGACCTATTTTTTTTATGTTTAATCATTGTTTAGAAACTACTTTTTCAACTTGAATTTCATATTATCATCAGATTTGCAAGTCATGCATTCATAGTTGGTCCCCATCTTTTCATACTTTGAGCCAGAATAGGTCACATGCTACATTACGTTCAAGTTAACTTCTCCTATATTTAACCCACTAAACATTGTGCTAAGGAATAAAATAGAAAAATGAATGCTCTCACCCTACCCATTGGTTTTTCATGAGAAATAGGAAAATATTTTAGCTGGACTTCAACTCGTAGGAAATTTTAAACTAATTACTTTTATTATGGACATGTCTTTTAGGTCTGTGTGCAAAAACATTTTTGACAGCTCACCTGTTTCGGTTTTGGGATGTCACTTTAGAAATATTTCTCTGAGGCAACAGTGTCAGAGGATGATGTTGCCTTGCAGGAAGAGTGGTGCTTGTGTTCATACATTACTTGTCTCACAAAGCTCTGTAGCACTGCATAATCCGATCCTGTGTAACCTAGACCACCAAGGGCAATGTCAGCCACAGCACTTCTCATACTAGTGACACTGAAACTATCTGAACAGTGGCATCATGAATGAAACTTACAGAATCACTGAACTCAATTAAGTCATGTCCAAATTCAATCAAGGTCATGTCTGAACTCAATCTAGCTCAGCGCTGATTTCAATGTAGGTTATGTCTGAACACAATCTGGGTCATGTCTGAACTCAGTCTGGGTCATGTCTTAAGTAGGGAGGTGGCAAGATGTGAAACATGTCAGGTTCGAAATAAGTGAAGAAAATATGATTTCACCCACCACTGAGTGTCCTAACCAGCTTGGATGTAACCACATCAAACGCAACACAATCCTGGAAAATATGCTCATTGTACATGATCAAGTGCCACAATTCTTGACCTTGCAACAGTCATAGTACCACTAGTGCTTCCAGGTGTTTCTTACGTAGATTGTTTTTAGATAATGATCCGATTTTGTAATATTAATATACCACTTATTTTGCTTTTACATAACTTTTAACAATGAATATTGATACTAATTATAACCAGTGAAAACAGTGTCATGCTGTTTGAAGTATCATTTTTACCTTTGGACCAAATTATCTCAAGGTTCAATTATGTTCATTGCTGAGATGCTTGTTAATATAGGCAATGTCCTGATGTTCAAACTCTTCCAGCTCTACACGTCAGCCCAGATCTCGGCTTCCTGCATCTTCCCGAGGAAAGGGGGTTAACTGACTTTTAAAGTCGAGTTTCCACCCTTGCCGAACTAGGCTGGAATTTCTGGGCTCGATCGTAGCGCCACCAGTGGTTATTATGAGTTATGTTCCTTCTATGCCTCTCCTATGGACCAATCAGATTTCCACCTCTCGTATCACTTGCATTTGATTCAAACAAAACGGTGGTGCCCAGTCAATACGATCTGATCAATAATCGAGATCTATATTGTGACAAAACGGGTCTTACATCGCGAAGTGCATCAAATCACGTGAGCACCTTGATTAAAAACATGAAAAGATTTAGAAAATATCTGTTGACAACGAGCTAGCGGTGCACATGCTTTGCAAATCCTGCAGTCAACCAAAATCTGCATGACACTTTACAAACCGGATTTCAATTTCGGTGTGCGATTTTGATTGGACTATGCATAGACTTGTTAGTCCAGCCAAAATGTAACTCCATAATACCAGCCTAGTTCGGCAAGGGTGGAAACAGGACTTTTATAGTCAGTTAACTCCCTTGCCTCGGCAAGATGCGGGTACATAGACTGCAAAAAGTCCACATTTTACTTTTTGGGTTTATAGATTTGTTCTGATTTTTAAAGGTTTTATTTACTTTATATTTCTTCAAATGATATAAAGCAGTGAACTGATCTGAATATAAGATTTGCTGCCTATGACATTTGTTTTAGAATTATTGGTAAGAAAATGTGACCTCAGTATCTGGTGCCACTAATAAATAGGAACAACCAGGTAGGCTGGAAACAGGATTGATGTGTAATCATGGTTTCATCATCACCATTGTAGTGTTTTTATTTCCTGTTGTTTTATGAACATGTTTGTTACAATGTATAGTCAGGGTGAACTATGTAAACCACATGTCAGTGCCAACCATATGTAAACTTGGTGCACTTACACACAGTTAAACCAGAGCTCATTCACTCACTCTTTATTTTTATAAGGCTTGTGCTCAGTTGGATGAAGGGACTTTTGCTGTAGAATTGGATGGGAAGGGGAGACAACTCATGCATGCCTTTGCAAAGATGACCCTTCCCTAAAGCCAATCCATTTGTTCTTAAATCTTCCCAAAAGTAGTTTCATGACAGCCAGTATGATACTAAAGTAGTTCCCAGTTGTGTAAACCATAGAAATAAAATTTTATAAATATATTTCAGTAAACGTCCTCGTAAGATTCTTCTCCAAAATCTTGCCCAACTGACCCTGATATGTATCACATATTTTTTACAAGGAATTATTTGGTTTGTCAATTTTTTTATGTACCGATACAATGAATGTGACATTATTGTTGTGAATCTCATGTATTCTATTTTGCTGCTTTCGAGCATTTAATACATAGCAATACAGTTTTTACCTGACACAAAGCGTTGTGATGATGGCATCAACTTTTTACTGATCTGACTGCAATACAAACTTAGCCTAACCTTGGAACTTGGAGCTCGAATCCTCCCTCAGTCTCAATGCATTCTACTTTTATCTATGATGTTAATACTCAGTGTATTTTTAATACTCAGTGTATTTACAAAGTTATATTTTGGATTATGCAGAATCTCTAATAACTTATAGTTCTAGTTGTAGTAGATAACTTATGCAATTTCATTTTTTGATTTTATGAATAGTTTGTGTGAATAATATATTACAGATGTGATATATTCCCTGTACATATATAGGGGTGCAACGATATGATACGTATCTCGATACACCGGTCACATGATGATATCTATCTCAATATGACAGTATAACAATACAAACATCATAAAACTGAAAAGTTTGTTTTTTTATATCTTAAAGAAGACATAAAGTCACTCACATGACACTCAACTGATCTTGTAGCAGAAACAGTGAGAAAATCCTATTATATCTGTCCCAAAATACAGGTCCCTTTGTATCTTGTTTTGTATCAAAGATTGTGTTTCGGTGTTTCGTTTTACCCTTAGCAATATATATAGATATACTCACTGTACAGATGTGACAGGATCATTGTACAGATTTGATATATTCACCATTCAGATGGGATATATTCAATGTACAAATCTGATATGATCATTGTACAAATTTGATGTATTCACCATACTGATGGGATATATTCACTGTACAAATGTGATATATTCACTGCACTGATCCGATATATTTACTGCACAAGTGTAATATATTCATTTTATTGACTTTATTTTTAAATGCTTCTCATCTTGACATTTAATTCTCTCTATAAAAGCACATGTGATGTATATTTTGACCTTCATGGAAAGGTGAGTGACTTCATAGATTGAATATATATTCGTCCATTAGATGTAGAGTATTATTTTCCTGATTAATTAATCATTTCAGACAGAAAAAAATTCTTTGAGATTTGTCATTTATGAGTTAATGTTATCATCTGATGTTATCGAAGACGTGATTTTATCCTGTGTTGTGTACATATTTTCTTTTTCTTATTCAGTGGTCATCAAATTGTACATTTACTTCTGTATCATCATTTATGAATGCTAAATTCTAAATCTTTGGATATCTTTTTCTTTCACATACTTACAATGTTTCTTACACAGTAACAACAAAATAATATTCTGAAAAAGGTTTTGTACCTTTACAACATAGCAAGTCTGTACTGTGATCATGGGTGATTTATTACTGCCAATGCAGCTGACCTGACTACATCTTAATACGTTTCCTGTTCTTGGCCAAAATAGTAGGACCAGCCATGTTCATTTCTTGTTTAAAGAGGACTTTGCATGAGTAAAAACAAATACAAATGTTGTTATTGACAAATCTTTGTTTTAGTTTTTATCTAAAATTTCTTTTCCTTACCTTGAAATCTACTGACCCAGTGTTCTTAAGGTGCTGCTACTCTCTGTGCAAAGTTGCCTCCCTTACCAGGGTGATCCACAAGCTCCTCACAGCGACATCCCATTCGTGGAGGTCTTTATACTATCGCTGCCACCAATCAAAGCTCCCCACTGTTAAAGGTGGCTACAACCATGCTTGAAGTTGAACTCACAGCCGACTGACCGTTATGTTTACAAACAAGTGATGACTGCCGTGAGGCAAAATACTCTTACCCCTGCTAAATTATTTTCTTTGTTTGTCAATTTGAATTTGTTTAATTACAACTATCATGTAATTGATATAGTAATGTAAATTAGTATAGTAATTTAAGGGGGGAAGTTGATTGATTTTCTAATCGTCTGCAATCTTGAACAAACCAAGTTCCACTTGGTGATTAGCAATTTGAGAATAAATAACATGTCCAATGCAATAATATGCAAGTTCCATGTATAAATGGTAGGATACACTTGTGCCTTGTGAATATCTCCAAGTCTAACATGTACAGCTTCCATAGTCTGACACAAATCAGAAAATGTCACTGTGGTACCTTACTTGTGATTCCTTTGTTTTAAGGTTATTTTCCCATGATTACTATGTTGTGAATATGAGATCTGTGTGCAGTGCTTATTGCATCAATAGTACTTTTGTGAACTTGTCTTTAATATATACATGTACAAACATAGTAATTTCCAAATCAAACACAAGTCTCAAGCCCTTATTGGGGAGGGTGCAGGTAAAAACAACATGGTACCCCCCCCCCCCCCCCCCCCCCCAAAAAAAAAGACAGCCCCAGGCTTAAAGGCATAAAAAATACCTCAACAATTAGGGATTATGAAAACACTAGCTGTTGAGATATTCATATTCTTTAACCAATTTGGGAGTGTTATACAAAAAGGGGTCATTATAGTTGATGTCTCTAACGTAAACTCATGGATACCAAACCGTATTAGGACCTAGCACTAGTTCTATTGTCACAACCAAAATTCTTGATGGTGAAGGCATTCATAGGACCAGAAACGTTTTAAGCCTTACTTATATATTTCATAATATAGACAGGTGACTTAAATGAAAAGGTTTCTATGACATCGTAGCCCCAAAAATAAATGTTGAAACCTGTATAATAGCTCTTGAATCTTAAAGGATGAAATTTTAACCTTTTCAACCCACTTTATTAATTATCAAACAAATAACTCACGTTATTAATTTTTTACACCTGATTTCATTTTATGAATAGCACATTTTCTCAATGTAATATATTATCATTAAGGGGGAGAAAGGGTTAGTTCAGAATCTCTATTGACATATTGCTCAATGGAAACTTTACAAAAGAGTTTTGACAAATATTGACTTTCAGAATAACCTGAAGCAAATGTCATTGTTTTTATGTACATGTGTGACAGCAACCAAACATTCCATTTCAATGAATAAACTATTTTATCAGAAAGGTTTTGGGGTTTTTTTTGGTCTAAGAGGCCATGCTCCTCAGCAGCAGAAGCTGTCACAAGTAGCTTGAAGTTGTCAACATATTTACTGTTACCTGGGATTCAATTCCAGTTTAGACAGCAGTCCGGAGTAGACAGAAATCCAGTTCTGGCAAAGACTTACATCCCTTGGTATCTCATGCTTAATGAACAGTCTGGTATTGACAGTTCTGGATTAGTCTGGGATTTAGACAGATTCCACTGTATGCGATCATCATAACATAACGCCACAATATTCCAGCCATATGACAACCTGTAAATAATCGAGACCAGTGATTGGTATAACGAGCAACGATCCGTGCCATCAGGGTCAGTCACCAACCAAGTCACCTGAGCCTGACCACTTGATCAATTGTCACCTTAAGGAAGAGAAAACAGTCAAGTCTCGTTAATCCGACAATCGGCTTTATCCCACACTAATGATGGGAACCGATTAAATCAATGCTAGTTAGACCAGTTTATCCGACAGTCTCGCACTCTGACACACCTAATTTGCAACGTTAATCTGACACAGTGATCAGCGTACTCCGTGGTTTTCTGCCCGCGAGTACACAGCCAGTATTTTGATGCGAGACAAGTTGGCTGGTAGATGCATGTTACAAAGCTGCAGAGATAAACTTTACTTAACAATTAACAATTAATGCTTTAAATAAAGAAAACAGGATTAATCACATGCTTAGATTACATCAATCTCATTAAAATCAGATACAAGTTCTCGCTATCGCCAAGGACATCCCATTACAGGTCACGTCAGAAGAACATTTCGCGGACTGTGAACCACGAACGTTGGTACTACTTAATTTCGTTTATCCGACACTCATTTATCTGACATAATCATATGCAACCAGCCATGTCGGATTAACGGGACTTGACTGTACATTTGTATATGGATGTCAACTTCTTTGTATATACATCCTCGGGGGTTGGGACTTGTGCTGCTTGTGCCTCTGCCATTGGCTTGTAGATGGGTCTTGATGGACTTGGCGCTAAAGAAGGTGACATCTATGTTGGCTTCCCTTGTTAGTTTCTACCCTCTGCTATTTTCCACCTTTTGTTATGTTATTAATTTTGTTGTCCTTACATGTACATATATATGCTCTGTTGCATGGCATTCATTCACCTGATGGAATAAGCATATACTACGAAACGTTGTGTTCCTCATAATAAAGAAGTTGACATCCATATATTCTCTTCCTCATATGTATCACTTCCAAATGCCTTTGAAAGACCTAATTGTCTCCTTGTATGACAAGTATGGGTTGCTGGTGACCAATTCTAACCTGGGGTGTCAGCATTGTGTAAATATGACCCTAGACACCAGGTCTGTGACAGATGAAGTAAGGTTGTCAGTATTGTGTGGATAATACCCTGGACGTCAAGACCCAGGCAAGTTCACTTCAGAAGGAAAAGAAACATTACTGTTAACTGGTCATTATTCGATATCAACAGAATTGATTTATTCAATTTTTTTTATATACAACAGAACAATGAGTCTATTTCTGAAAATATTTAGTTCATAAAAAAGTGTGTTCTTTCTTCACATGAATTTGTATCAAATGTCATAGGAACAATGTTAGATGGGACGAGAGAACAATATCATGGAGGCACTCGAACCACAAACAAATTTTATAAATACCTGTGCATCTTGTAAAATAAGTAGCAAAAATGGTTGGTAAAACATCTCTGTTCAGTAACCAAGCGTTAAAATACACCATTACTACCATAACCTCGCAGTAATAGGTCACCATGACCTATTGAAGAGATCTATCTCACCTTCACATTCACAGAAATATTCTGATGGCTCAATATTACTGTTTTACCATTACTTATTGACTTGATGTTTATGATTCCAACATTGTCCCAATTCCCTTCCCATATCCCTTAAACTCATTTTAAGATAGGCATCAATCTTCTCGGTATTCATCCCTCATCCTTTGTCACACATTTTTCTTGTTCACCTTCCTCCTTCACAGTGGCTGCATGTGACTGCTGTTCATCCTTCTCCAGGCCTACCCCTCCAGAATCCCCATCCTTGGTCACTGTCCCATCATCTGTTTCAACCTCTAACTTCACTTTTGCCTCAATGGGTGCCACTTCTTTGACAGGTTTCTGGTCACTTTCTTCAGCCGTGTCTTTCTGTTCATCAGCTTTTGTTTCTGATCCATTCTCCCCACCAGATAATTCCGCTTTCTCCTCTGATTTAATATCCTTTCCTTTTTTAACAGTTGCTTCCTTAACAACCTCATGGAAATTACATTTTCTGAACTTAAAGAAATCTGTGGAGACTCCTAAACAACAGACATTAGAGATGATCTCCACTAAAACAGCAACATCAGGACTGTCACAGTTCACTCTGTTCAAAGGATTCAAACTTTTGACGACTTCACCCAACAAGGGTAACACACTATCCCGGCCAATGCCGTTATTATTCCTCACTTTAAACATCACAGCATATGATCTCTCCTGACCCTTCTCTGATGGGAAATAGGGAGGCAGGATGTTGTCTGCTAGCTTCTTCACTTCATCAAGCACCGCTTTACATGTCCCAGCAATGGGCAACATCCGCATGGCGTATCTGGCCTTGGTCACTTTTTTCTCATAGAGGTCTGAGAATATCTTGTGATGTAGTTCTGTGGGGTTGTCTAGCGATGTCCGGATAAAGATGCAGTTTTTGGCGTGTGTGTCCGTGTTCTGAAACCGCCTCTCCACACTTTGCTGAACTTCCTTGATGGCCTTCAGCTCTCGAGCCATGGCCTTCTCCACATCCTCCTCTTCCTCAGAGTCAGACTTGTCTGAATCTCCATCTTTCCCTGTTAACTGCAACATGTTATACATAATCAGAACTGAAATTACTTGCAGCTTGAATTATGAACAAGTCATTTTGTATATGTGTATGCATCCTCTCCTCAATGCTATGGTACGGCAGGTATGGACTTTAGCACTAGCCCGCTAGCCCAGACCAGTTTTGTTAATGTTAAAGGTATCTTAAGAGCTAGTAGAATTTCAAACATTTTGGGGGGTATGGCTATATCTTATCACTATTCGGGCTAGTAGACGTTCTTGGTTAATTTCCATCCCTGTGGGGAAACTCAGTGTTAACTGGCTTGCAGTGAACACAGTTGTGGATTCTCAGGCTAAGATTGATTTATTTATAAAAAGGACCTTCAGAAATAGACCAAACTGAACAAATGCATTATCACCGCATAACTTTCATACAAAAAGAGAAAAAGTGAGAGAGAATGGTGCCTTGATGAACACAATGTTTGCTTTGACTAAAATGTCAACACACAATGCAGGTGCATGCATAGACCCCCAGTGAAGATTCGGGGAAGAATAGGTCTTCAGCAACCCTTGCTTGCTGTAAGAGGTGCCTATGCTTGTCTTAAGAGGTGACAACAACCACTGCATTGCCTGGTTATCTACAGACCACCGTCATGTAGGTGGAACATTGCTGAGTGCAGTGTTAAACAACAAACAAGCAAACAAAGCATTGAACATTGGTCACATCAGGTCACAACCCTGACGACATCAGTTACCAGGCTACACATCTTCAGCACTGACATCATCTCTTGCTTGATTTTGTACAACATACACGGCAGATATAACTATTATATCTAAACTAACAAAAATATCATATGACATGATACAAATACAGGAATGGAAGAGTTGAAGTGAAATGGCGTTCAATGTAGCATTGAAGATTATTGCACTTACATAGCGATGTTTATGTATGTGTGGCTGCTTGTATTATTCCTCACTAATGCTGGTTTCATAATGCTAGCACACCGAGAAACGATGCCACAGTTCAAAATGGATACCCCAATTATACTGACACTGAGCAATCTGTCCTTGTTTCATACCCTTATTGCAGAGCACCAAGCACCCATCCTTGCATGTCCTTTGGTATAATGCAACTGAACTCGACCACTGACCTTATGCTCTCTGGGCAGATGCTCTATACACTACCCAACAGAGGAATGGACGGGAGTACACATTTACCTTTTCAGGGCCATACATCTCATCAGCATATTCATTGAGGATGTTGTAGCACTCTCTGACTGCCTGCTTCTCATTGTTGTTGCATGTGATCAGGAATCCCCTCATGCCAGCAGCCAGGTTATTTAATCTCTGGCGCTTTTGGTGACATGACTTCCGGTAGTAGGACTTTGGACGCTTCTTTCCCCTCTTTTCACTCATTATGAATGATCCTGGCAAAACAAATAAAGGAAACAGCCATAGAATTAAATGTTATGGTTTCATGAAGTCTGCATTGTGTCTGTAGGGCTGATGAAGCCCATTTCTGGTGTCCCCCGCCGTGATATTGCTGGAATATTGCTAAAAGCAGCGTAAAACCATACTCACTCACTGTAGGGCTGAAGAGGGTAACATAAGTTTAAGTCCTTCTCAGGGTCATAAATAAAACTTTGTTCAGATAATAATAACATAGGCATTAGTAAGTAATCAAACATTAGGTTTTGTATATACATGGTGTCATGAGGTGGATCTTGACATCAACAATGCAACAAACCAATTGAAAGCCAACAGTGTCGGCTGTACATAGTGTGAAGTGATCACACTAATTAGCGGCTTTTAGTAAATTTTCATTTTACTAAGTGTCACATACTATATCTGGGACTGTGTTTGTCAATAAAAGTGGAGAGTATGACTGTGAAAAAAGTTCTTGAAGACAACTGCCAAATTCTTATAGACTATAGACAGGTTATGTTTGTACACTGCGCAGTGTGAGCACTGCTGTCACAAACCAGGAAGCAATCCTTACTAACTGAACAAAAATATGCCTTTAAAAAAAGTTTTTATGTCACATAAGATGAGTCAGGGTATGGTATATGTTTATCCGGACTATCGTAATAAAAACTCAAGAATGTCCCGACGGTAATTAGCCTAGGGCCTAGTACGACCCTTATTGTTTATGAGAAAATGTTTGCACGAAGCCGAAATGCTGAATTTTTCACAAAGATGAGCTGTCACTGCGTTAAGTTTATTTTGATGAAGCCTTGGGCGTGTGAAAATAATATTTGTAGACAGTTTGGATAAGCACTCGGTGAATGATGAGCAGACGACAAAGTGATCAAAAACAGGATGTTTTCCGATTTGGAAACAAATTCGACTCATTTCCTAGTTGTATCATACACGAGTACACAGCGTTAACGGTGTCGTAGTTCAAACAACTTACAACTTAAACCGGTCAACAGGAAACGCGAAGAATTAACACATTAACACATGTCCTGACACACGTGTGTTTGTGTTTTCTGAACTTACCAGGAAGCGAATAGTTAGATTCTGAAACGAAACTACTGGTTTAGATTTTTCTAGGAACCACTAAAGAATGTTTGGAAAAAGTGACAAAACTATTATCAAATATTTATTCATATAGATATTGTATCACAAACACGCCCTGAATAAAATACATGGTGTATATCGGTTATGATTGGATCTGAAGCCGTTTTAAATTGTGCATATGTGTTTCATGCTTTGACTGCGTGTCTATCGTCAATTAATGCGTTTGTCTGTTTGACTAATATTAAAGAGAGATATCAGTTTTGGGCTAAGTTTTAACCGATACATTTTCATATAAAATGTGTAAAATGCTGGGAAATACTAGGATGATTTTATATACGACTGTATACCGCAGTAACACCTAGTTGATATTTCCAAAATGGCTGACGTCTCGTTAGACGATTACATTCAGAAGAAGAATTTCCGCGTTCAGATCCAGTAAATATACATTTAATTCAAAACATTTCGTATGGTGTTAATGAAAAAGATTCCACTCTCAAGAGATGTTGACATTCAGTTGACAAAGTATATATTCTAGCGTGCTACTCGTTCTACTTTCACTTACATTTCAGAAGATCACAAAGTATATTTCTCAGATGTATTGACGCACGTGACATTTATTTCGATATTAAAAGATCAATTACGTTAGATGAGAGGTAGTATTACGTTGTCGGTCCCTATAATGATAGTACAGTAGGGAATTGTATGTTGTTTTGCAATTGATAATTTAAGAGTTGTGTATAGGCTTATAATGTTGAATGCCAAATGTAGAGTCGTTATTATGTAGGTCTATTGGCAAGATACTCGGCCTGAGCGCGGACATGATAGACCTTTCCCTAGGATGATATGTCGCTCAGGCTGTGGCTTGCACTCCACTTACCATTTGATTCTCTTACATATTTAAGAGTGAGTGAGTATGGTTTTACGCCGCTTTTAGCAATATTCCAGCAATATCACGGCTGGGGACACCAGAAATGGGCTTCACACATTGTACCCAATTCGGGAATCGAACCCGGGTCTTCGGCATGATGAGCAAATGCTTTAACCTCTAGGTTACCCGACTGCCCCACATATTTAAGATGTTACACTGCTATGAGTACCGTGACATTATACATTGTCGGATCATAGGTTTCGGACGGCAACGTTTATTGCAATTACTCGCGCTATAACGGGGGTGTAACATCACACAGACATTGTAAATACTCAGATGATGGCTTGTGTTTTAGATAAAGTTGTCTTTATAAGTGAAGGATATGTTTTACAGTTGTTCATGTGATTAGAGAGAAAACTATGAATGTTTCTTAAGCGCCTGAAAACCCATAACACAGGGATATATATAAGTTTTTAATTTTTTTTACTTGAGAAACTAACAGTTGTATGTCCCAGCGTATATGAATAATGAATGTCAAACACAGCTTGGTACCAAGTGAAGCAGTTTTCAAAATTAAGGGTCCTGGGGTCTTTAATGTTGTGCTGCTATGTGGTGTAGTAATAAAATTAAGCATGTCTAGGGGCCCCTCTAAGCCTTTGACCTGTAACATTGGGGTCACTTGCATAGTCCTACTTAAAGGGACAGGACATCGACTGTTCTGAAGCTGTTTGTAAACAGTAGCCAATAACCCCCAAGCTTACTCTGCTCTGCTCGCCTTATTCCGTTTCTGCTCCAGTGATCACAAAGGTGCAGCATTAGAAATTTGCACTAGTCCTGTAGTCCTTGCCAAACTGCCCAATAGTTAAGCTATCATAAGTACTAGTAGAAATTTGCCATTTTTAAGGTGTTTGCTGACTGGTTTTTATGACCGAGGCGTATCAATATTATAATTTAGGCTTTGTTAAACACTGGCTTCTAATTTAATAATATTGCTAAGTCTGGAGTGTAACAACAAACAAGCAAACAAGTCTAATCTTATGAAGCTGTCAATTAGTGTTTTGTAACTCAGTCGTAAGAAAAACACACAAGCTTTCTCTCGAATTTGCCTCTGTTAAAAAAACAAGACTGAAGCCAGTTTACTCTGCACAGTGATTGTGTTTTTGGCTTCACTGTGAAGAGTTTTTGTTGTTTTGATTTGAGAACTGGATCAGGCATGTGACATAACACTTGAAAATTATTTCATGTATGATGTAAATACACACAGACCCCTCGAAATACTGTCCCTTTAAATTGCAGGATAAATATCAGATCAATGTGTTTTCATAATCATGATGATATGGATGAAATTAAATAATATATTTTTACAATGGCATTGGGGGCACGGGTTGCCCAGTCCTCTAAGGCGCCGCGATTCGCTGTGCAGAGTTGCGTCCCTTGGGCAGGCCAAAAACCTATGATTGTGGGTTCGAATCCTGATTTGCCCTGATTATGTTTCTAGGTTTGTCATCACCAAAGTGGTAAACACCTGAGACCTTCATCACTTCGGGCTTTCCTCTCCCCCATTAAGCTGACACGCCGCGATATAACTGGAATATGTTAAAAGTGATGTTAAACCCAACTCACTACAATGGCATTAGCTGGAGGTTTCAAATTTTAATATTCGTCCACATCAAAATTCAAATATTCGATTACACCTGCAAATATGTAAAACATGCACTTCTAATCAATTGCGTTCCATTGCAGTTCCAATTTTTGGAATAACCTGTCAATCAACTATTGTTTAAATTTAAAATAAAACCATACATATATGTTTTCATTTGTGTTACATAAGACATGTTTGTGCAATGAATATTTTTGTAACACAGTATCATGACCCGAGTTATGATGACTATTTCAGAAATGACTGGAACCAAGGAGGTAATGCGAATCTGACAACTCGAGGAGGGAACGCTGGCTTTACAACTCGAGGTGGCAAGGCTGGCTTTACAACTCGAGGTGGCAAGGCTGGCTTCACAACTCGAGGTGGCAAGGCCGGCTTCACAACTCGAGGTGGCAAAGCTGGCTTCACAACTCGAGGTGGCAAAGCTGGCTTCACAACTCGTAAGAATCAGAACAGTCCCGGAGGAGTCAATAGGATTCAGCCTAATCAGAACAGAGGCCCATCTGTGATGGTAACTGGACTTGGAAATGTTAAAAGTTTTGATGCCAGACAGAAAATTGGACAAAAGGTTCAATTTGATGCCAGAGATCGTCTTCAGATGAAGAAGCCTGTGGATGCAAGGATGAAAATAAGTGGACCTCGGGGCCAAGTAGGGGCAAATACGATAAATATCCAAGGTGGGATAAGGCAGAGAATAACTGGCCCAGGAGATGGGACTAGACAAACAATCTCAGCCCCAGGAGTAAGGCAGCAGGTTGTTGGACCAGGCAGTGGCATCAGGCAACAAGTGTCCAGGTTAAGCAGTGGCATGGGGCAACAACTGACCAGGCCAGGAAGTGGGATAACGGAAGAACGTACCTTGACTGTTAAACTTGGTGAGCTGGGAAATGATGCCAGGAAGAAGATAATTGCACTCAAAACAAATAAAGGAACATATGACGCCAGGTCACGGATTGCCATCAGTCCACCCAATCAGCAACAGCAAGTTACCATCACTGGAATTGGGAAGGTCTCACAGGGTGCCGAGGGAACATTTATGAGAACTGTAAGTAAACTGGTTATAATGGTTACAGACTAAAAGGAGTTCACCGTCTGATAATTGTAGTGATATCAGGTTCCCCATGAATGTTGAAATATTTCCTAATATGTTTACTGTTTTACTTTTACTCATGTTAGCATTGACAAGGCTGAGGATAATGTCTCAACACAGACATTAGTCGGTAGCTCTAAGCAGTGTGTAAGTAGTTGTATTGTATCCGATTGATGGGAGGCTCAGCATATAATCTTCATCTTTCCAGCCTAAATTATGAGTTCCCTCAATGGTAGCTCATGATGTTAGCACTTTGTTCATGTTGTTTACCATGTCACCCTCTCTGGTGATATATGTTTTAGGGATTGAGACATGCATAATGGAAGTTAAAATGCTTAGCCGTGATAAATACCACTTAATGCTGAGACTGCTTAGTGACTTGAAAGCAGGATAGTTTTGCATGAAAGGACTACCCTGTTTTGGTTAATTGCTTTTCACACCAATTGGTTATTTGAAAGGAAATTTATTCAGTTGTAATACATTTAAGTACATTTGTCTGTAATTATCACATGCTTGATATTCATGGTTATTAAAGTAATCTTTTGTTTACACAGGCCAACAGTGCAGGGTCCCATCAGATTCAGAAGACTGGACTGATTACTCGAACTGTAAGTAAGATTATCATAGAACTTTTTATGTACATAGACATCATTTTACATGTGTAAACTTTGTTGTCTAAAATGACCTAAATGAGGCAATGAAAATAATTATATAAAGTATAAACATGGTTTTGTTCTTTGTGGTTTTCAGCTGAACAACACACCATCACAGTCCAGTGAAAGCGGAATAGCATCAAGGATTCAGTTGACCAATGGTGGACTACAGGTGACGCGAGCTATCCCATCAGCCACTGTGTCATTTGAAGGCAGCATGTTGACTGTCACAAAGAGAACACAACAGTACCAGGTACAGAGAACACTTCTGTTTTGGATTGCGCAAAAATTATGCAAATTGTCATGCACTTCATGTTTTTTTAGACCAAGGTTATTTTTTTAGCTCATCTGACTGAATGTCATTTGAGCCTATGTCTTCGCGTGTTGTCCATCTGTCCATCTTTTGCATTTTCAATATCTACGCAGAAACTGCATATGGAGCTGAAAGTTTGTATGAATAATCCCAGCTTTGATGTCTCTAAACCTTGCTCACAAAATTTGATTACCAGGGAATATTGATAAGTCCAGGGTGCCTTTGTACAAAACAACCTTAGCGCTGCGACTGTAGTAAGACTCTGTTAAGGTATGGGAGGTACGATCACATTATCGCTAAGACCGCTTGGTACAACGGCACCCTGATTTTTTACTTTTGTACCTCCTTGGATCATGCACACATTTTCATCTGATTACATGTCTTCACAGCAGGAAGAGGAACCGCCTCAGAGTGAAACCCAGGACAATCAGTATTCACAATACAATGAAATGGACAGTTTTGAAGATGAAAATGATTTAAATTTGGGAAGTTACTCCGAAGAAATTAAGCCACAGCTCCTACAAATTAAAAAGACAATCAGAACTACTCCATTCCCCGTAGAAAGTGCACCAAAGAGTGTGCCGGCAATGTCGACATTAAAAAGGAAGGCTCCCCAACCAGCAAAGGTTCAGTCAAGTGGTCCTCTGAAGTTTGTGAAGCCACCTGGAGGCCCTCACATTCCTATTATTGTGCCACCAAAGAAAGCCAAGATGACTGCTCCTGTAGCTAAACCCGTCGTCAAACAGACCAAAGTTCAGGTGAAGGAGCCTGTAGAAGAGGTAATGCTAGTCAACTCTCGAGATAACAAACTCCATGCCACAGTCAACTAGAGTGTAACAATTCATTATAGTGGTGATGTATTGATATGTCATAATTTCTGTTGCAGGGTACTGTTTCCCAAAGCAGTCGTTAGTCATATGTGTGTGTAAAACAGGCGTATCTTTGAAATACTGAACTAGGGGTGTTTCACAGAGCTAGTGTAATATTATGTCCGTGTAAAATTTATGTACAATTTACCCGTGGTGTTGGGGTAGTTTATTTATGCAAGGGGTTTAAGATGGTGCTCAATCTAAATGAGGATGAGATGAAAAGAAAAGTATGTTGTCGAGTAATCCTTTTCAGCAACAGGTCCTCCTTTTCATCTTCTTCTCTGAGTACCTGCCACCTGTAGATAACTGTCATGCTGATTTTCCTACCTCACACGCGGAAAGAGCTCCAGTCTTAATATTTTAAGGGCACATAAGGGCACACAACATTTTACGGCAGTTTTAGTGAAGCTTTGTAAAATAGTCAGTACTATTTGTCAAGTATTTAGCTTTGGCAATACAATGTACCCAAACAGCTAGTTAAATTTCCTATTTATTTTCTTGAATTCTATTTGTTGCCTAAAGTGAAGTCATCAAGCTATTTAACATGTTTAAACTGTCACCTACTACTACTAAGTTTGTGTGATGTAAAACTGCTCCTGGTGCAGAATAGCTGCTGTTTGCAGTGCTGGCAGTATATGTGGTAATCATTGAGACATTTGTATTTGACAGTGAATCGCAATGTTCACACATACATTTTATGTCAACTATCACAATAATCGCGATGTACTTTTTGAGTACCAGTCTACACACCTACCAACATGATCAAAACCTGTTTTTATCTCTGAAGTTTGTTATTTCTCAAGTAATATCATTGAATGCCTTCTTCGGGATTAGAATTGGGTTAACACTATCTGGCGTACTCGGCTACATCTGGAGTTCTGGGGCACCAGTCGTCTAAGGCCCCGCGATTCACTGTGCGTCCCTTGGGCACGCCAGAAACCTATTATTGTGGGTTCGAATCGATTATGTTTCTAGGTTTGTCAGTACCATACCCATGGGTTTCACCGAAGTGGTAAACTTCTGAGACCTGCATCACTTCGGGCTTTCCTCCCACATTAAGCTGACACACCGTGATATAACTGGAATACTGTTAAAAGCGGCGTTAAACACAACTCATTCACTCACTCACTCACTTTATGCTGAGGTGGCATAATGCACATTGATTTGTATTCTTCTTTTGTTTGGAGGAAGAGGAAACGACTCAAGACATCCTTAGTCCACTGCAAGGCTATCGAGTGTATGTCACTAACCTTCACCCAGTCGTCAACCAAGATGACATCATTGTAAGTACAAAACCACAAGTTTTGTTGTAACAATGCAGTAGTCTTTCACATTGTCTACATACAAGTGATTCAGATGTAAAGTAATTTATATATAATGTTGAGTCAGGAAAACATTACCTGTTTAAGGGTATTTTGACTTGTGTCTTGTTGTATTTGCTTTCTAGGAGTTGTTTGGCGCAATTGGTGCACTTCGTAAAGCCAAGCTGATAAAGCAGGGGACTGCGGAGGTTGTGTATGTGAAGAAGGATGATTCCCTCAAGGCTGTACAGAAATATCACAACAGGGAGTTGGATGGTGAGTTGATAAACTGTTAGTTTCAGGCCAAATTAGTCTTGCCCTAGGAATACAAAAGAGAGAACACAGGCATTGCTCTTATTGATTGCAGTTGATTTCACACTGAACTTGAGAGATGATTATGTCTCCACAAATAACAGCATACGAATCACTGATACAAATAGGAATATTGCATATGGTAGCTAAGTCGTTTATGATGAGACTATTGAGCACCAGTGATCCAGTGACAGGATTCAAGGGTACAGTAGGTCTTCTGTACCCCATTCTTGTTGTAAAAGACAACAAATGAGGATAGGGTGGTTACAGCTTGTATCCTGCCTGATTCAGATGCCTCATTGTGCCCTGGCAGCATGGATTGTTGGTCTGGCTATCACCCACTTGTTTGCCTCGCCCTGATTATTTACACAAAGCGATTTAGTTGGAATATAGATGACTGTGGCATCAATACACATGAAGATCCCAGTTAGAATTCATCATCAGCAACCCATGCTTTTCATAAGAGGTGAGCAACAGGATCAGGTGGTCAGACTTGCTGACTTGGTTGATGCATGTTATCTTATCCCAATAGCGTAGAACGATGCTCATGATGTCATTTGAATTGTCAGGTCCACGCTCAATTATTTACAGAATGCCACCATATAGCTGGAATATTGCTGAGTGGAGCATTAAACAGACACGCCTGGCATAAATCAACATTCACTCAATAACACACAGCCCAGTAATGTGCAATTTCACTTTGTTCCGAGCATGGACTGAACATCCTCAGTCTGCACCCCAGCGAGAGTGTATGAACCTCCATCCAGCCAGTCTGGTGTTGTGCTGATGATGGTACTTACCTTGTCTTCTCACACCAGGGGGCGTGTATGAACCTCCATCCAGCCAGTCTGGTGTTGTGCTGATGATGGTACTTACCTTGTCTTCTCACACCAGTGAACGTGTATTAACCTCCGTCCAGTCAGTCTGGTGTTGTGCTGATGGTACTTACCTTGTCTTCTCACACCAGTGAACGTGTATGAACCTCCGTCCAGTCAGTCTGGTGTTGTGCTGATGGTACTTACCTTGTCTTCCCACCCCAGTGAGCTTGTTTGAAGCTCCGTCCAGTCAGCCTGGTGTTGTGCTGATGGTACTTACCTTGTCTTCCATCCCCAGTGAGCGTGTATGAACCTCCGTCCAGTCAGTCTGGTGTTGTGCTGATGGTACTTACCTTGTCTTCCCACCCCAGTGAGGGTGTATGAAGCTCCGTCCAGTCAGTCTGGTGTTGTGCTGATGGTACTTACCTTGTCTTCTCACACCAGTGAGCGTGTATGAACCTCCATGCAGCCAGTCTGGTGTTGTGCTGATGATGGTACTTACCTTGTCTTCTCACACCAGTGAACGTGTATTAACCTCCGTCCAGTCAGTCTGGTGTTGTGCTGATGGTACTTACCTTGTCTTCTCACACCAGTGAACGTGTATGAACCTCCGTCCAGTCAGTCTGGTGTTGTGCTGATGGTACTTACCTTGTCTACCCACCCCAGTGAGTGTGTATGAAGCTCCGTCCAGTCAGTCTGGTGTTGTGCTGATTGTACTCACCTTGTCTTCCCATCCCAGGTCTGCCAATGCAGGTGAAGCTGCTGACTTCTACCACAGCAACGGTGAAAGTTCCAGCACCAGCGCCAGTTGAGGCAGATGACAATGCAGATGCTTCAAAACAAGGGCCTCTCAAGTGAGTATATAGTTATAGAATTCCGGCCTTCCGAGGACATTTTTATGTGCGACCTATAACTTGAAAACTGCTACATGGATTCTCCTCAAACTTTGTGCTCACTTTCTATACCAATAGGAGAGGTGCAGTGCAAAGTTTGATTTCAATATTTGGATTTTCTGAAAAAATATGTCCCATAACTACTTGAACATGCTGAAAACTCTTTTTCAAATTTTTGGAACAGTTTGCATACTAACAGAAGAGGTGCAGTGAAAAGTTTGAGTTTGATATGTGAAAAATATGATTTTTTCCATGAATGTTTTTTTTGCTTCAACATTTGTGCGACCAATAACTTGAAAACTACTTCATGGTTTCTTTTCCAGTTGGGGGTACAGTTTCTATACCAATAGGAGAGGTGCAGTTTGATTTTAAGAGGATTTTCTGAGAAAATATTGCTTTTTTTGATGTTTTGAACTTTAAAATATTTATGTACCACCAACCTACTATGTTATATTATTGTGCTTTTAAAATAGAAACAGGCTCAAACGTAAGGCATCAATATATCTCCAATATCAATATTGTTCTTCAGCAGATGACCAGGTCGGGGGTATGCTCTGCTCACTTTTTGACTTGTTTATCATTGTTTTTAATCAATGCCTTCATCGTTCACCCTTTGGGGACAGCAGGGTTAGAAACTAACAGTTTTTGTCCACGAGTCCTTATAATGATAACATATAGCAAAACCCTTAAAATGGACCAATTTCTACTAGTCCTTAGGATACCTTTACTATTGGGCAGTTTGGTAAGGACTACAGGGCTAGTGCCAATTTCTAACGCTACATGAGTAGTCAAACAGTCCAAGGCGCTGTAATTCTTTGAAAAGAGTTGCATCCCCTTTCACTGTAAGGATCAGCTGATATTTGGTTTGAATCCAATATTTGCCAGATTTATGATAGTTGGTTTGTATTATAATGTGTTTCGCCAACGCGGTAAATATCATCAACCTGCATTGCAAAGCTTTCTTCCAAGATTAAGCTGAAGAGTCTTGATGTAACTGAATACTTTTCAAAACACCATATACATAACCCTGACTCACCTGTGATTTATTCAGTGTTCCTGATCTACTTTTAGGTTGTTGAAACAGGCATCTTCAGCATCTTCCATCCTGCGTGCCCAAGCGGAGGCGGAGTCTGCAGTGGAACCATCTCTTGTACACAGGGCTCTGTTTAAGCTTGGGGCACAGGGCTCCAAGCCTGTTACCTTCACGGTCAAGATCTAGAACTACATCAGTTGTCTCCCTTGCTCATTGTTTTGAAATGATAAGCATCCTTCTCATCCAGTGTATCTACCATAGAGAGATGAACCTTGTACTGGTTCAGTAATCATTCACACGTGACCATGAACACTTGAAGGTGGACCTTTGCAGTGTCATTGACACCAAGTGACAGTCTTCTGAAGTACCGTTCTGTGTAGTTCTGTGTTGACATCCCTTCTGAACAGCCTCGGAGAACTCATACCCATAACGTACCAGACTGATTATGAGTTTAAACTGATTAGTGCTTCCTGGTGAAACTAGTCATCAATGGACATCAGAAGGCAATTAGACCATCATTATTTAATTTGCAGACAAGTAAGTCTTAATTGTAAATTTTCTATTTTCTGTTGAGATTATTGTTGATGGTTAATTCTCGCAATTAGACCATCATTATTTAATTTGCAGACAAGTAAGTCTTAATTGTAAATTTTCTATTTTCTGTTGAGATTATTGTTGATGGGTAATTCTCAGTTTATTAAACTTTATTGGACTAAACATGTCTCCGATCTAGATCTGTTTAGTTTATATTATTGAAGAGATCATCTCAACCATCCAGGAATTTTTGTGAAATGTCATCTCACATCATGTCTGAGAAAAGAAAACTGATCTAACTACAAAATACCTAACGTGTTGGAGAGCCAAGTATTTGTATATGGTTTTGGGGTTAGACTGACATTGAGGTGGATCTCAGCATGTGTTATGTGTCATGACATTTTAGAGTTATCGATATGTCCCTATATTGATGCTGTGTGCATCAACGATATGTTCATGTATATGTTTTTCAACTGTTTAAATACCAATGTAATGCATTGGAGATGAATGTATTTTACATTATCAAAGGTTGGTGCTTTTTTAAATACACATCTTATATGTTGACAAACAATGTCTCGTCATAAACTGTTGATGTGAAAAAGTATTTTCGTAAGTTTGAATTATTCTCCGGCATGTGTTAGAGCTGAAGGACATTGAAAATATTTCCCTTAAATTTATTTCTTCATGAACCCTCATTTGTATATGTGAAGTCATCATAACACGACATTTGTAACATAGTTCCTTGAAGTTTGTTGAATCACCTCTGTACAATGTTGAATATAAAGCATATGGCCCCATTTTTTACTTGTTCAATATGAAGCATATGGCCCCATTTTTGACATGTTGAATATGAAGCATATAGCCCCATTTTTGACATGTTGAATATGAAGCATATGGCCCCATTTTTGACATGTTGAATATGAAGCATATAGCCCCATTTTTGACATGTTGAATATGAGGCATATAGATTAGTCTGACATTGTTGAATGTGAAGCATGTAGCCTAATTCTAGTTCTGACATTTAAAAGAATGCTCAGAGCCTAATTCCAACAAGGCTTAAAAGGATGCATACTGTCTAATTAAAAAATGTTTCATGTGTACAGGCTGGTCGACAAGGCCAGGAGATATGTTTGATGAGAGATCTCATCTCACACTGCAGCAATAGAGATGTTCATTATATTGGCTGATGAACTGGTCCATATTATATGGCCTGAACTACACTCAGTCATTGTTGATACAGCAGTACTTAAAGAAGAGGTTTCACCGTAGCATTAAGGGTAATACCAAGTCCCTAAGACCACTTCCCCTTCCTGTGTTTGAATGAGAATAGTGTGAATGCTGTGTTGAGGACGTGTAATCTGTGATTCCATGTTCATGGGAAGCCCAGCGCCATCTACAACATAATATCTCGAGAAGGTAATACAAGTCTTCCTTGTGAAATCTTTGGGAGAAGAGCATGAGGACTGTTATCATGATACTGACTCTGGTGTGACCTCGACACATTGCTAGTATTGGCAGGCAGTGTGCTTGTATATAGATGAGCTGTTGGTCCACACAGGTTTGAGGTTAGACTATCTGCTTGGTTTGTGAAGGTATGTCTGGTGTCGTTGTTGTGTCATGCCAATGTTCAACAACCAATGGCTATTGAATAAATTTTGTCAATACCATGTGTATTTGTGTTTTAGCTCATCTGGATGGTTTATTTTCAGTTTACATTATTACTTGCATGATTATCAAACCTCATGCCAACCAATTCAGTTGTGGACAAAACCTCAAAGACTTCCGGAGTGAGTGAATGTGGGTGACAACATGAGCAACAATCCAAGCTGTCAGTACACAATGGCCCACAATCGGCCTGGTCAAACAGTATGACCATACAATGCACAACTGTTCTATGCCCAGTATTTTCCTGCTAACCTAATATGACACTGTATACGGCAACTAAAGATACCATAAGGAATTCATTATGCCAACATTTATTTACACTCTTTGGTATCCATATCGCACGTGTCATGTCAAAAATGAAAACTTGACACTTACAACAGTACGTGAGTTGATGTTAAGGATCAAAGGAAGACTACACTTCAAACCTCGCCCAATATTTTTCTGCTAACTTAATATGACCCCATATATACGGCAACTCAAGACACCATAACTAATAGCATCTTGCTGACCTTTTGTAAAAGAGTCTCCCAAAAGCATTGTCTCTCTGTGGACTAGTGTTTCACTCACTAGACTACAAGTACGAAGGTCGAAAGTTCAATCCCACTGAAATATTAGAAACATTTGTTGTTGATATTACATCATTCCGGCACGTTTCCTTAAGTTAGCATTGTAATGGGTGTTATGAACATTGCGTTCAATAGCAACATAGATCTCTAACTCGGGACATTTGATACATGTCAAACCCACTTAACAAATGTTAACTTCTGGAATACCTAGAGACTTCCTTTGGAATATCCCTGGGACAGAGGGATATTCTGTTGAAAGTCCCTGCTAATTGGTTATTTTATGAAAATAAAGCCCCGTGAAAACTATAGGATGATGTCACTAGAGGTGCCTGGTAGGGAATGTCCGATTGGGACTAGTTTGACCATAGCCAAAGCAAAATGCACTTAGATACACATGTAGAACGATCTGGTCATGCACACACTGAATTTTACAGAAGCTTAATCTGGGATGTGTTCATAGTCAGAAAGGAATGCGAACATTAGTGACTTGTAGTGCAGCCATGTAGTTCCAGAGAATTTTTGTCATTAAGCAATATATCACGTGACTAACGGGATCGGGTGGTCAGGCTCGCTGACTTGGTTGATGCTTGTCATCGATGCTCATACCATCAATCACCAGATTGTCTGGTCCAGACTCAATTATTTACAGACTGCCGTCATATAGATGGAATATTGCTGAGTGCGACTAACTGACTGACTAACCATGGGTCCAGGTAGTTCTGTGGGTACTTGGGTCCTACACAGTACCCACACGACCCGAGTACTCGAGTTACCCGTCCCAGGCATGGTGTCTGGTTCTGGGGCCCTATGATAGCCTGGAGTCCCCATGGGTGATACCTGGGGACTGCTCATCCAAAAGTGAATGACAACAAGATGGACGGCCAATCCCATCTTTCTTGATATGAGAAACGAACACGACAATAGAAATAAGCCATTTTATTGCAAAAGTTGGAACAACTGTAAACAACTTGTCTAGAAAGCAATAATTGTGAATGGTAACAAACACAGATACCAAAAAATTGTGAAATGAAATAGTTTCAGGATGATCGATGATATCAAATATCATAAAATGTCATAAAAATGTGTGAAAGATGCAAACATCTGAAATAAAGGCTTTGGCGGACATTTTGTTTATTTTATCATGATTATGATTTGTACAGTTATTCTTGAATAGCAAATGAATTATAAAAGACATACACAAATAAACATTTTATCAAACTGACAAATGCACACAAATAACAAGGTAACAAAAAGTCATATAGTTTTCTATGTGACTTTGACTTCCAGCAGCCCTTCAGTCCAAAAAGATGGGTCAGTCAGGGGTAGTCGCCATCATCTTATAGAGGAAGGAATAATAAGACTTTACATATATTTGGGGTGTATGGTAAAGATCAGCATGTGAGAAAAAATAATACAATACAAAACTCGCACCATTATAACTGAAACAGAATTACACAGAATAAAATATGAAATTGCTCAGAACAAATGAGTAGATCGAAAACAATCTTGAAAATGACATGCTCCTGTGAAATTATGTTCATTAAGAAAAGCAAAATAATACAACAAAACTGAAACCTGATCTCTGAAGGAAGGGGCAGCAAGATCATGGGAATTAAACCCTGTCAATGTGTGAAAGGCAAACACACTAACCACAGGGCTATCCCAAACAGCATACACTGTCCTACACTTTCTTCTGGGAGTCACACAAGCTTGAGACACCCCACTGCACTCTTTGGAAACCACCCCAAGCCTTCTCTAAATCACGGTACCTTGGCTACCCCTACCACAGCTGAAACTGCAACATCAGTGATATAATATGGCAATCTGAAGGGGATTCAAAGTCAAACAAATCTTGCTGTGATGAAATTTGAAAACACCTCAGCTACCGATCTTGTTGCAGGGTTAGATGGGTCAGAGCCTTTCAATGTACTAATGTTCCAATACTGAAAATAATTAACCTTCCTATTAATGCTTGTCATATTTTTTGGTACATTTTTTTCATGATCCTCCCCTAAAAGACAACATGCAATTGCAAATATGTGTTTTACTTTTTACAACCCTCCCCTGGAGACGTCATAGTTTGGTGACACTGCCCTGACACCCCACCCTATAATAAATGACCCTTACAATACAAAAAACACCAAGCATGAGATATTAGTTACAGAACAAAGCTAGATATTATACATTTCCTATATACATGACATTGTTACATCCTAAACATGGTTTTGACACTCTTGCATTCACTAGTAACCATGGTAACTCAGAAATGTACCTGTCACATGATAATTTACACTATGATACACACACCTTTGCATAGTCTACAGACAGTCTAAACAATTGTCTCCGAAACAACAAACTTTTGAAGATAAAAAGTGTTCTGTTCAACGTCCTACAGAGGTGACAGTCTTGAACATGTAAGGAGTCCATTTTGGAAATTGTGAAAATTTCTCCCAACAGAATGTGATTACCACATGTTTGAGAACATTGTGAATACCAATATTTGTGATCAATTCTAAATCTCAGTTTGGCTAGCTTGCTGATGTATTCAAGGGGTAATACAGGGAATAAGGGAATATAAGAAGAAATCCTCAAGTGGCTTAAAACATGGAGACACCACTGTAATATTTAAAAGTGCATTTTACAAATTCTTTTTACTATTTGTGATCTACAATTCAATAAAAGTATTTCCACTGTGTGACAACTGCGTGGGTCTTTATACAAAACATGTTGATTTTTGGCCTTGATTGTTTATACATAAACCTGGGTGCAATCTTGTAAGGTTATGTGTTATTTGTAAGAAAAAAAGCATGTTAGTGTCAAAACAAAAACAGTTATACTTTGGTTGACAATGGTTTGAAAAAATGCATAATATACTTTAAAGCTTTTAAACCTTTTGAACCATGTGCTGTTTTAAGAAAATGTGAAAGTATGGTTCCATAAATGACCTGTAAGATCTTGTGAAATATGGTTTGACATTGGATGGAATTATAGTGCAAAAGGTGTCTTGGAATCCTAAATTCAGCAAAAACATACAGATATATCAAAATATAAAAAAAAGTCTTCATATACATTTTCAATTATCAACACCAACAACAGCAAAGCAAGTATGTTCCTAAGTGTATCAATACTTTTAACTGATGACAAGTTCAGAACATAGATATGATAATCAACAATCACAGTGTCTACTGGACATCACTCATAGGCATCCATTGTGAAGGAAAACAGCCAAAGTGTATTACAGCCATTGAAACCAAAACAATCCAACATCTCCTTCACCGGATCACAGCACAACATAGACAGTAATCACAGCATATACAAAGATTCATTCAAACTCCTGGAATAGTGAGATCTTTATATTAAAATTGGTTTAAAAACCCTGCATGAAGCTCTGTTCTGTAATCAGGGTGTCCATGTGTTATGTGAAAACGGTAAGAGCAAAAGTGGATGTTTATGCTGCTCTGACCGATATTTCTGTAATATTACAGTGTGTTGCATTTAAGTGGGAGGGAAGCCCAAATTTAAGCAGATCAAAGATACAAAAGTTACTCACAAGCATGTGTGAAGTGCTGAAAAACCAGGGAGTATGGAATCGAACCACAGATCAGCAGATCTTGGCACAGCTAAGGGAGGCAACTCTGCAAACCAAACCTGTACTCTATATCTTCCTTCTTGTTAAAACCAAGAGACCATGACCATATTTAACCCACACAATAAAAACGGGGATTCATATGAATAAATGTTATACAAAGCATTCAGACAGTTAAGCAGTTTCCTCCCTTGATTGAAGGCCAAGCGGTGACCTGAGCAGGAGAGGAGAGTGATTGCCTCGAGTCTCAATAAGTATGTTATGGCAAAAAGGTCAACAGACAAAAGATTGTTTGAGCAGTGAATTTGGCTGATTGTCAAATTATGATTGGTTTTCTGCTTAAAATAATAATATAGGCATGATTAGTCATTATGATGCTTAAACAGAAAAAAAATTGGCATATGTAAAAGATTTGTCAAGAACTGAAAAAATACAATGAGTGAGTGTTTTATTTAAAACACATCATGTCATTTTTGAGGAAGTGATGCAGGTATTGTGAGTGAGTGAGTTGGGTTTAACGCTGCTTTTAACAGTATTGCAGTTATATCTCGGTGTGTCAGCTTAATGTTGGAGGAAAGCCGGAAGTGATGCAGGTCTCAGACGTTTACCACTTCTGTGAAACCCACAAGCAAAGGTATGGTGCTGACAAACCGAGAAACCTAATCAGAGCGAATCGGGATTCACACCCACAATCATAGGTTTCTGACATGTCCAAGGGACACAACTCTGCACAGCGAATTGCGGAGCCTTAGGCGACTGGGCCACCCGTGCCCCCGATGCAGGGATTGAGACGTTTACCACTTTGGTGAAAGCCACAAGCAAGGGTATGGTGCAGCTAAACCAAAAACCTAATCAGGGTGAATCCGAGATTCAAACCCAGGTTCAAAGGTGTCTGGCACACCTGTCAAGTCAGGTCCGCATTGCAGTGCATAAGACAACTGGACCATGGCATGGACTGATCCAGTCATACAAAATGCTATGACTACCGATAGTGTTACTTTCAGTTAGGTGATACAGTGGCACAGGAACAAGATACAGTGGTACATGTATACATTAGCAGGATACACAATGCTGGAAATGTTCAGCAATACAGGAACATAATTATCAAGAACACTCAGATTGGAATACAATGACATACTGGACATATTGATTCACTGGTACATCCGTGATACATAGAGTGCACAATGGGTAAGTCAGTCACAGGAACACATGCTGCTAGAGAACAAGTGTACACGAAATGTGGAAACAGGGCACAAGCAGTGGTTCTGTAGTTCCAGAGATGCATGTATTTAAGCCCGATTAATTTAGTGAGTGAGTGAGTGAGTATGGTTTTACGTCGCTTTTAGCAATATTCCAGCAATATCACAACGGGGGACACTAGAAATGGGCTTTACACATTGTATCCATGTCGGGAACCGAACCCGGGTCTTCGGCGTGACGAGCGAATGCTTTAACCACTAGGCTACCCGACCGCCCCCGATTAATTTAGCCCATGGGCTTAAAAACAGAAAATATTGTTTGTTTGTTGTTTAACGCCGCTCTCAGCAATATTACAGCTATTTGATGGCGGTCTGTAAATAATCAAGTCTGGACCTGACAATTCAGTGATTGACATCATGAGCATCGATTTACACAACTAGGATACGTTGACATGCATCAACCAAGTCAGCGAGCCTGACCACCCTATCCCATTAGTCGCCTCTTACGACAAGCATAGTTACCTTTCACGGCAAGCATGAAATGTTTTTGATGTCACAGACATAATGCAAAATACAAATTTGGTACTTGATATATTGGAAAACATGTAATAGCATGTTAATTCATGGAGTGGTGAAGGCAGTTCCACAATGTGACTGATGCTTGAAGCTTCCACATTTAGAAGTCACACTGAAAACTTGTGACAATTTAAACACATATGGCAGACAAGCTGTATCACATGTGAATCATGGCTCCCATCCAACAGAGCAAGCTGTACCCTTTTCAGTGTGGAGGTGCTATTGTTTAAAGTTACCAATTATTTCAAATACCCTTACTCAAACTTTCATGTATCTTTGGGTTGTTTTTTAAGCCCAGGGGTTAAACCTGAGTAAAAATGTCACTCAATAAGAACTGGTAAACACTTTTTAAGCCCATGGCTTAAATACATGCATTATTGGTACATGATTCAATGATACAAGGACATGATTCAGTGGTACAAGGACATGATTCAATGATACAAGGACATGATTCAGTGGTACAAGGATACATGCATGTGCTGAGTACAAAGCTACAAGGTATGATTCTGTGATTCACACGATTCAGTGGTACAAGTGCATGGTGCAGAATGGCTAGACTGCTGTTTGAGCAAGGATTGTCTAACATGAGGAAGACTAGAGGGCTGAACACTATAGGAATATACAGCATTGGCCATTACACACTATAGGAATATACAGTGTTGGGCATTATAAAAGAATATACACTGTGTTGGGCATTACAAAGGAATATACACTGTGTTGGGCATTACAAAGGAATATACACGGGTGACCATTACACACTTAAGAAATATACACTGTGTCGGCCATAATGTCAAATAACAGGGTCAACAACAAACTCAAGACACATAAAACTGTTTTGTTAACATCATCTCAAACTTGACATTTTTATGCATCAAAATGACATCAGCATTATGACAAGTGATAAACACCTAAATTTCCACAGGGTATGCTAGAATTCAGTCCTGAACCTTCACAGGGTATGCTAGAATTCAGCCCTGAATCTCGACAGGGTATGCTAGAATTCAGTCCTGAATCTCAACAGGGTATGCTGGAATTCAGTCCTGAATCTCAACAGGGTATGCTGGAATTCAGTCCTGAGCAATACAAGATATTTGAATGGACTACAAGATGTTGTCTTACTACAATGGGGGACATGTTGTAGACGTGGATGTTCACAACCGTATGCTTTTATCCTTGCTGCCGCGCCACACACTGTGGTTGAGAAATTATGTGTTACATTATTGATTCAATCTACTCCACTTTGGAAAGACAACAACACCCGATACCATTGGTCAATCACGGCCAACCAACCAATGAAATGATTGACCACAACCACAAGAAGACTGGCATCAAAACTACAACAGGGTCAACCAGATCTGGGTTGATCAGTAAATAAAGTTTCCTACTTACAAGATTCCTCATCCGAGATTACGCAATCATTTCAAAACTATATGCAGCTTCTCAACCAAATTAAGCCCAAAACACAAGTTTTACATATTGAAAAAACAAATACACACACACATATCCTACACTATCATTCATCAATGTCACCAGAGCTATAAAATGGATCTCATGGCCTTAACACTTCATAAAACGTTTCATAGATATACACATCAAATTCACATTTCTGAAACCCTTTTTGTCATCAAGAATACAATTATCAAATTGATGAGACTATACACACACACATATTGTCTCTGAGGGAACTGATGATAAATGGAGTTAGCAGGAAGGGAAGTAATTGTTTGGTAAATTTGGTATAGTACACCAAGCTTCTGGACAATTTCATCCTCTGTAACTAAACCAGATCATGTTTAATTATTGTTTTTGGAAATACAGCACCAAAATGTAACAGCTACTGTAATATTCACAGGGCCACGTATAGCCATACTATACTGACTGTACTGGTTACACTAAAAAAAGAGCTCTTTTTTTAGTGTGTCAGTACAGTATGGCTATACGTGGCCCTGTGGTAATATTCATGACATCTGTTGTCAATACACAAACGGTGCATGATTCACTAAGCAATATATACCATCCCTCTCATATTGTACATTCAGACAGCAACTCTTACACTTCCAGTTGACAATACTCTACACGCTGCAGCATAATAATAACATTCAAACAGAAGTTACGAAGCGAGAATTTAATGACATGGCAAAATGGTGACCTTGTTTTGGTAACTGATACCAAAATGATTCACCTTTTCAAAAAATAACAAAATATAATCGTTTCAATGCAAAAACAACATTAATGCAAATTTCTCTCAATAAGAATAAACAATACAAAATATTCAAACAAAATGACACAACTGTATAAATACATTATCTCTGTTGATGATCAAACATTTCTCAATGAAAACATTCAGACATTTTGTTTATCTGCTTTACACAAAAGAAAACTGATCGCCTTGAAACTTTGCCAAAATACTGACATCATATTATTTTGATTTTTCACGGATACGCATATACGCGGTGTATACACTTGCCATCTGCATATAATCTACTCGTGTCTACATATGCTGATAATATTGCCTTACATACATATGGCCACCTGTATCAATCCACAACAGACTGACCACAGCATTTTACACAGTAAACTAGACAACCTCAAATGACAGCAGTTATTTTTAATAACTGAAGAAGAAAGATCTGACATTCAAATGGCACTTTTTGAAACAAAGGAAAATGAATGTTTGACTCACCATTTGTTCAAATGAAGTTGCATGAGAAGCAATTGCTGTTTTTTTTCAGTGTTAAATTGCAATCTCACCTTTCACAACACATAGATCTGACAGGTACAAGCAGAACATAGCAGCTCATGGTTCTCACTCACCCCACACAGCACACAGCTCACATAGGTACGGGGGAACATGGTTCTAACTCACCCCACACAGCTCACATAGGTACGGGGGAACATGGTTCTAACTCACCCCACACAGCACACAGCACACATAGGTACGGGGGAACATGGTTCTAACTCACCCCACACAGCACACAGCTCACATAGGTACGGGGGAACATGGTTCTAACTCACCCCACACAGCACACAGCTCACATAGGTACGGGGGAACATGGTTCTAACTCACCCCACACAGCACACAGCTCACATAGGTACGGGGGAACATGGTTCTAACTCACCCCACACAGCACACAGCTCACATAGGTACGGGGGAACATGGTTCTAACTCACCCCACACAGCACACAGCTCACATAGGTACGGGGGAACATGGTTCTAACTCACCCCACACAGCACACAGCACACAGCTCACATAGGTACGGGGGAACATGGTTCTAACTCACCCCACACAGCACACAGCTCACATAGGTATGGGGGAACATGGTTCTAACTCACCCCACACAGCACACAGCTCACATAGGTACGGGGGAACATGGTTCTAACTCACCCCACACAGCACACAGCTCACATAGGTACGGGGGAACATGGTTCTAACTCACCCCACACAGCACACAGCACACAGCTCACATAGGTATGGGGGAACATGGTTCTAACTCACCCCACACAGCACACAGCTCACATAGGTACGGGGGAACATAGTTCTAACTCACCCCACACAGCACACAGCACACAGCTCACATAGGTACGGGGGAACATGGTTCTAACTCACCCCACACAGCACACAGCAAACAGCACACAGATCACAGCTCACATAGGTATGGGGGAACATGGTTCTAACTCACCCCACACAGCACACAGCTCACATAGGTACGGGGGAACATAGTTCTAACTCACCCCACACAGCACACAGCACACAGCACACAGCTCACATAGGGACAGGCAGAACATGGCAGCTTCCGGCACTAACTGATAAATACTGTGCAAAGAAATGGTATGAGCAAAATATTCTAAACACACGACTTAAAAGAAGTTAAGGAACACCTGATTTAGTCAAATTAAAAAATCGGATGTACTTTAATTCTCTTGAATACCATAGTAAATTTTCTTTACAGCATTTGGCACTGCATGGACACTGAAAGCAGAGAATTCTTGCTATTTTAGAAAAATCTCATCTAATACTTGAACCTGTCATGGACATGTACTCCTTTACATTCTACAGTGTCTATAATGACTACTACTGAGCATTGAATGATTATCTACCACAACCAGCCTTTTATGAAGGGCTTGCAGCTACTGGCAACTTGATGAAGTGAACTTACAACAAGCTTAATGTAACTGAATAT
Source organism: Haliotis cracherodii (assembly GCF_022045235.1). Lineage (NCBI taxonomy): Eukaryota > Metazoa > Mollusca > Gastropoda > Lepetellida > Haliotidae > Haliotis > Haliotis cracherodii. Next base: position 7,354,415 of record NW_027266275.1, read on the forward strand.
AAAAGTTTCAGAAAAAAAACAATAAATCATAATAAACTGTAAACTTGTGACACCAGTTTTTGATTATTATTCTAGAATATTTGTTACTGTATATAAATCATTAAGCACCTGAAAAACCTGAGCTTAATGTATACTTATATTCACTTTGGTATTCATCAATGAAAATATTTTCAAATAAAATGTTATGGCAATGTCGTATCAGATTTATCATGAACCATATAGAAGTAAATGAAATGCAATCAAAGTGGGTGAGATGTATCACATCTAGTTCCAAAGCTACAAACAATACTCGGGATAGCAAAACTATGACAAAACATTAGGCAAAACATGGCTTTACAAAAATATGTTACAGAACATCAAAAAGAGCAAATAACACAACCTTGAACACCATAAATCTCCATATTCACACGGGCCATTCAAATCAGTTCAGCAAACTCAGTGTCTGGATTATGTATTGTCACGACCTGCACAAGGCTACGATTTATATGATGCCAGATGCTACACAGAGGTGGCGGTCGGATTGAAGAGGGCTAGCCTCGACTGCATCAATCCGAGGAAATGTTCAGGATGTGCAACGACAGACAATCTGTGTAAATGACTCTTTTCTAACCTGACAGCTCAATTGGAATTGTATTTTGTTTCAATGCATGATATTTTCACATAATGCAGAGAATGAATAGAAACATTTGATCAAACTGATAAAGATGTTTCAAAGACTTGAAAATTTGATCATGTTTTAACTAAACTCAGAGTGCAAGCAAATATCACCTCTGCATATATACTACTCAAAATAAGTTAAAGAACACCTGATTTTTCATATAACCATAGTTCATCTGTCATACCATATCAGATTACCGTATTAATCGTAATAAGCGCCCCGCTGTAATGAGCACCCACGGCGATATTTGCTAATACATTGGCAAGTGAACAATCCCAATTAGCCCTCCTTCCGATTTATCAATGTACCCAAGACTTATTTATTCGTGTATAATACGCACTCGTGTGTTATATGCACCCTTAATTATGGGCAATTAAATTCTGGAAAAATGCATCTGTCGTATATAAACAGTTCAGACTGTCAGCATAAACCACGAAATTTATCTTTCAACTCTGTTTTTTCCACCAAAGTAATATTCTAATAAAAATCCCCTATTTCTAATTTTGAGAGCGCCCTGAGCGCTTATTACATCGAATACAGTAACTATAGTCATATGAAAAAACATCAAGTTTTCTTATCTTCTTTTGAGTCGTAAATGCTAGATCCTTCAAAATACATCACACTGACATAAAAATGTTTTCCTGAAAGACAGTTATATCTGTAGCAACCCAGTCAAAGACAAAATTGTTCAGCAAGGCCACACTGATCTACATGTCCATCAGCGGGTTGATATAAACATGATAACACAATGGTAGTGACTTAAACACTGGAACTCTCTGCCACATTAACTTAATACTAGTATAGGGGAAAGAGTATATTGGTGGTTTATCACATCCCAAAGGAACAGAGCCAAGTCCTGCTGGGAAACAATGGAGTGTCATGCCAGTACTTGCTTCTCACGAATACTAGCCATGTTTGCAGGTGCACCACAGACTCAAGGCTGACTAACAACTAACTAATACTGTAGACTCACACAGAGCAACGGGGATATTATACATGGTAGCAGCATCGACAAGGAGATCTCAACTGGGGAGGTAGTCGAACTGTGTACATCCAAGATACTTTCAAACATGGGCAAACAGACCTTTGAAGACTCACATATTTACAAATGCCTGTCCTTATACAGAGGAACCTCATTAATCCAGACTACTCTTTCCAGTGAATTTGTCTGTTTCTGGATTAACAAACCATGGTAAGGAAATGTGCTTTGTTTTTGACGTCTCTAACACTATCCCTGGTAAGAATACAGGTCCCAACAACCCATGCTTGTCGTAAGAGGTGACTAAACAGAACGGGTGGTCAGGGTTGGTGACTTGGTTGAATGTATGCCATCAGGTCTCTATTGTGTGGGTCAAGGCTCATGATGATAATCACTAGATTTCCAACAGTAGTCGTCCAAAATTAGGGGTTTCTAGAATAACAGGGTCCAGGCTAATGAGGTTTCACTGTCTATGGTGGCCACCAAGACGCGAGGTCTACATGCAGGAAGGAAAGGAATAATGTATTGAGTAATGTGTAGTGCACCATATTAAGGGTGATGTAACAACGTATATCTCACACTGTGGGTTTATCTACTAGCCCCGACTGGGGAGCTATTCTGTTACGTATTCTGATACGTCATCCCACGTATCTCATGACTGCACTGACACTGATGTTGACTTACATATCGGACATTCTTCACCGAGTGTAATGTACACTACAAAGCGCCATGGTAAACACACAGCCCTATATTGTGTGGAACATTGAGAGGTCAAATCTTCTAAATTCCCATTACAAGGAATCTGCAACAAAGTCATGAGATACCCCCATCCTTTGAGTGAGGGAGTGAGTTTGTGTTTAAGCCGCTTTTAGCAATATTCCAGCAATATCACAGCTGGGAACACCAGAAATGGGCTTCACACATTGTACCCATGTCGGGAATCAAACCCAGGTCTTCCGCTGACAAACAAACGCTTTAACCACTAGGCTAATCGACCTCCCACTCAATCCTTTGATGAACAGGTGCTGGGGACTGAACACACTTTATATTACAAGTCGTGTGCACCAAAGTAACGAGATACCCCTAGCTACTCACAAACATTCGGTGCTTCATACTTCAAACCCCTATCATGAAATGACAATTGATCAGATAGGGGCCAGCTCGTTGCTTGACATGATGTCAGGGGTCAGAAACTATCTTACTAACATCATAGAATATCCCTACCAAATAAAGCCAGATAATCTTTATTATGTGAATCAGTGGAAGTTGTCCTATGAGGAATCTGATTACAAAGCATCTGTGGCAAGAGAGACTAGATACCCTCCATTATGTGAAACAGCAGCTGTTCTTCGAGGATTCACATTACAAGGCATATGTACCACGAGAGACCGCCCTTCATAATGTGAAACAGGTGTTCTAAAAGGATTCACATTACAAGGCATATGTACCACGAGAGACCGCCCTTCATAATGTGAAACAGGTGTTCTAAAAGGCTTCACATTACAAGGCATCAGCATTGGGGGGCAGTTTGACCCCCATGCTGTGTAGAATGTTGGAGGCTGGGCCTGGCAGCCCCTGTTGGGCAGTGTAGGACTCCAGAGTGTTCTTGACCACATTCAGATTGATGTTAACAGGCACAAAACCATCATCTTCATCATCAATATCTCGCTTGTACTTCCTTGGACTAGATGTCGGGGTGTTGTTAGGCCTTGGTGGTGGGCGCTGCGGAGGTCGTTGTGAAGGTCGTGGTGGGGGTGAAGGTCGAGCAGGGGGTGAAGGTCGGGAAGAATGTGGAGGTGAAGGGCGCGGTGGTGGTGGTTGTTTTGGACGTTGTGGTTTGGGTTTGGTATTTCCATTCTGAAAGTTCACAGAGTACAATATTAGATGGAATTACGTTATCTCAACAAGACAAACCAGAAGTCCATTGTCAGTTTCATGCTGCATCAACATTCTGGACCTTTGACCTCTTTAATATTGAAGGTTTCACTGTATGATACAGTTGACTTGTGTTTACATAAGACTGTTCAAAAATATATCATCTTTATCCATCAATATGTGTCCAATTGCTTGAGTAATTGAATGTTGGTTTACACCACAGTCAGCAATATTCTAGCTCATCACTTAAATAGCCATCAGTCAAATGAAACAAAAGGCTAGGCTAGTAGTGAAACCCATGGAGTGGAATGCATCGAGTATTGAGGACCAATATACCCTGAAATCACCATGGGGAGGAATGCATTGGGTATTGAGGACCAATATACCCTGAAATCCCCATGGGGAGAAATGCATTGAGTATTGAGGACCAATATACCCTGAAATCCCCTTGGGGAGGAATGCATTGAGTATTGGGGATGTATTCTACCCTGAAATCCCCATGAAGAGGAATGCATCGAGTCTTGGGGACCTGTTCTGGCCCAGAGTCCAAGGGTTACTGTTTGAGATGAAGGGTTCAGTCTGACCACACCTACCTGTTTGACTGTTTCCCTCTCGAAGCTCTTCCCCACGTTGGTCTGAGCCAGCTCCCGGTCCATCATGTCCATCACGTTCTGTATCTTAGGATCTGCCCGAGGAGCAGCTTTCTTGGGGGACTTCCTAGTATAGGGCCTCTTGGAAGGAGAGTGTTTAGGCGGCGACTCAAAGTCATCATCACTGTCATCCCAGTCATATTCCTCAAATTCATCGGAGCTGGATGCATCGTCCTCATCATTGAATTCTGGGTACAAGATGAGTGATGATAATGAACATATTAGCATATTGAGTGTGAAGGTCATTACGCAAAAGATACAGGAAGCAAAATACAAGAAACATTGTGTTGGGAATTGAAACAGTTTTTGTATTTCAAGGCTGTTTTACCAAGTTTGAATTACCGGATTTGGGTTTGTGCCGTTTAGGATTTTGGCCACTATTTTGGAAACCATGTTTTGTTAGGAAGTTGATAGCTGCGGTTATCGACAAACTTTGACTTTTACGGGGATTTGAGGCACCAAAATTTTGTGAGTATGCGCGGAGAATGCTTTGTTTGTACCAAATACATATTATTCTGCCGTTTACATGTTGTAAAAAGGTAACTTAAACATATATGGTTTTTCCAGCAAGGATATGACTCAAACTAACAATCAGCAATCCTAGTACTGCCAAGGGAGGCAACTGTGCATAGTAAATTCCATTGTAACTTGGCCACTAATGCCACCATTAAAACATTGACTTCATCAAGACACAGTAAACATTAATCATGTACAGAATGAGAGGCATTTACTGATGAAGATAGTGCCCATCTTTCAGTATGGAGTCTGAGTGAGTGATTGAGTATGGTTTTGTGCCTCTATTAGCAATATCACAGCATTATCGCGGCAGGGGACACCAAAAAATTAAATGGGCATCTAACATTGTACCCATGTGGGGAATCAAACTTTGGTCTTCGTCCTGACAAACCTAGTAAAAACTAGATTTTGTTTTTAAATTCGTACACTTATCCTGCATTACTGCTTGATGCATCTACTGCTTGTTCTTGACAGAAACAAGAGCTGTGTAAGATGTTTCTGAATAAACACTGTAACAACAAGCCTACCTCTGCACCCCGTTTTAGTATTTAACATTGTTTGATGTGACAGTGAATCCTTCCAATGCAAGATGGCGGTGTTCTACTCACCAAACATCTTCTGCATGGCATGAATGAAGCCTGTGCTCTCAAACTGTATCTCTCCCTCTTCAGACTCTCTGTAAACATCGTAAATACACACTGGAAATCATGACACCATTGAGTCCATGAAGAAACGGGGGCACTACATGTATGTATTTTCAAATATTAGATGACTCATGTAAGCTTGTAATCAATACTATAAACTACTTTTTAAGTTATCAATGATTCACTTAAACAAAAATCGCATAATTAACCAGGAGGGCCCTGTTCCACTAGGCAGCCATAGAGCTACAGCTGTAGCCAAGGAACATGGCCGAGGAGTATGTTTCCTCTTCATCTTCAAATTGTCCAAAAATATCATAAAACAGAAGAAGAAGCTGCATAATAGTAGGTGAGGGAGTATGGGGAACTAAACCCTGGCCCTCGGGGTGACAAGGGAGGGCTTTAACCACTAGACCACGCAACCGCCTCCCAAAAAGTGTTGAAGCAGATGAGCAGGAGAACTTTCTCACTTACTGCGGAAACTCTGCTCCTTCTACTCCTGATACATGTCCTACAAATGTCTTCATGGAGTCTGCGACCTTGGTCATGTCAAAGGCGTCAGGGTCGGACCTCCCTGAAGCCTTCTTTAGGATCTCATCCAGAGACTCGGGGGTCAGGTTCAACCAGCTGTCATCTGTGGGGGAGAAGAGCAATTGGATGATGATGACGACGACGATGATAGATGTTTTAAGAGTGTTTTTGGTAGAGGAAAGTAGCCAGGGTAAGTATATCCTTGTATATCATTGTGTCAAATGTCCAATTAAATCACACAATTTCCACTAACATAACTTCGGCCACACTGTTAAAACTATATGAGGCTGTGACACTGAACTCCTGGCACTTCAAAAAACAAGGACACCCTTAGAATAACTTGTCCATATCCCATCTGTAAGTTTGTAAAATAGCATTGAAAAGTTGATTTGTTGGGCCTGTTTCTGGTCTAAAAACTTGGCAAATGGATAAAAAACATTTCAACAGCAATAGAATTAAGATCTAAAGCATATTGCCATCCAAGGAACATATCTGCATCCCTCAGTATCCTCTGGACCAGGCAGGTGGACTCCTTACCGTCAGGCGAGGCCAGCGTCTGCTCCTGCCTCCGGAGACTGTCCAGGTCATAGCTGGTGCTGCCCACCAGGTCCAGCACTTCCTCCCCGGGGCTCGCCCTGAAGGAGCCACTGACAACACACAACATCACATGAGAGAAGGTAGGAGGAGCTTCATGGGGACAGTGTAATCATTGCCTGCTGCTATATGACACGAGGGACAGGTAAGTTATCTTTGAATGTAAAACATTCAACTTGGTACATTTGTCGAATATGGATCCGGGGTAGAAGGTCTTCAGCAACCCATGCTTGCTGTAAAAGGCAACTATGCTTGTTAAAGAAGTGACTAACGGGATTGGGTGGTCAGACTCGCTGACTTGGTTTGATGCATGTCATCATATCCCAATTGCGTGGATCGATGCTTATGATGTCAATCACTGGATTGTCTGGTTCAGACTCGATTATTTACAGACCGCTGTCATATAGCTGGAATATTGCTGAGTCAGGTGTTAAACAACAAGCAAACAAACAAACAAAACAAAGGAAATATTCACAATTATTTGCAGGTGATGAGCAAATGAATCACAGTTGTTTTCTACAGACCAAATTACACCTCTCAAAAATTATTAATTGCATATTTCTTCTGGAACATAAAATTCAAATGCCAGCCAATCCATCTCCAGGTACTCACTGATGTATAAGGACATTTTACAAGTGCTTCACGCTATTGTTAATACCAAATCAAGACATGCATACACTTTTTGTAAGGCTCTTTCACTTTCCCCAAATGCTGTAATTTCTATGATTTCTATGTCATGTTTCCTACACGTGTAACCCGTGCTGATCCATGAGTCGTACCTGTTGCTGATCTGCAGCTGATCCATGTAGAACTTACGAGCCTCCACCAGCAGCTCCGTGTACAGCTTGGACCCGGTCACTTCATCCTGGAGGAAGATAGATCAGTCAGCATACAGCTACGTAACTTGGGGGAAGATAGATCAGTCAGCGTACAGCTAGGTAACTTGGGGGAAGATAGATCAGTCAGCACACAGCTACATAACTTGAGGGAAGATAGATCAGTCAGCATACAGCTACGTAACTTGAGGGAAGATAGATCAGTCAGCATACAGCTACGTAACTTGAGGGAAGATAGATCAGTCAGCACACAGCTACATAACTTGAGGGAAGATAGATCAGTCAGCACACAGCTACATAACTTGAGGGAAGATAGATCAGTCAGAGTACAGCTACGTAACTTGAGGGAAGATAGATCAGTCAGCATACAGCTAGGTAACTTGGGGGAAGAGAGATCAGTCGGCATACAGCTACATAACTTGAGGGAAGATAGATCAGTCAGCACACAGCTACATAACTTGAGGGAAGAGAGATCAGTCGGCATACAGCTACATAACTTGAGGGAAGATAGATCAGTCAGCACACAGCTACATAACTTGAGGGAAGATAGATCAGTCAGCATACAGCTACGTAACTTGAGGGAAGATAGATCAGTCAGCATACAGCTACGTAACTTGAGGGAAGATAGATCAGTCAGCACACAGCTACATAACTTGAGGGAAGATAGATCAGTCAGCACACAGCTACATAACTTGAGGGAAGAGAGATCAGTCAGCACACAGCTACATAACTTGAGGGAAGATAGATCAGTCAGCATACAGCTAGGTAACTTGGGGGAAGAGAGATCAGTCGGCATACAGCTACATAACTTGAGGGAAGATAGATCAGTCAGCACACAGCTACATAACTTGAGGGAAGATAGATCAGTCAGCATACAGCTACGTAACTTGGGGGAAGATAGATCAGTCAGAGTACAGCTAGGTAACTTGGGGGAAGAGAGATCAGTCGGCATACAGCTAGGTAACTTGGGGGAAGATAGATCAGTCAGAGTACAGCTAGGTAACTTGGGAGAAGAGAGATCAGTCGGCATACAGCTACGTAACTTGGGGGAAGATAGATCAGTCAGAGTACAGCTAGGTAACTTGGGGGAAGATAGATCAGTCAGAGTACAGCTAGGTAACTTGGTGGAAGATAGATCAGTCAGCATACAGCTACATAACTTGGAGAAACATACATAAGTCTTTATGTGAAGGAAAATGTGAAACAAGTCCTTATCTCGGGGTAACTGTTTAACAAGCCCTTATCTCGGGGTAACTGTAAAAAAAAGCCCTTATCTCGGGGTAAGTGTGAAACAAGTCCTTTTCTCTGGGTAAGTGTCAAACAAGCCCTTATCTCAGGGTAAGGATATAACAATGTCATCCCAAGGTGACAAGTAGAGGACACATAAACATGCTTTCAAGGATGAGCTGGTTGGATGTTTTAGCCAAAGTCCAACATTCACCTACCCTGAAATATCCACTCATGTTGAGTGACTTGAGGTACCTCTGCCACCGTACATCCCGGTCAGATGAAACTGTGTGACCGTTGACGCCCATCCGCTGACCACTGGAACACTTGGTACACAGGATCTCGAAGCCATGAGCCTGCAACAAACAAAGGAGTTGTGGACTCACTATCAGATCAACTCAAATTATACCTGCATGAGTGACTCACGTTCTACACCCCTTTGAACAGTATTTCAGTTATATCAAGGCATGTCAGCTTAATGTGCGAAGAAAGCAACGATGGTCTTAGACGTGTACCACCTGTTGAGGAAACCAATGAGCTGACAAACCTAGAAACATCATCAGGGATTCAAACCCATGATCATAGGTTTCTGGCACACTTAAGTGAGGCAACTCTCCACATCGAATTGTTGTGTCTTCCATCCAACCAAGTGCAATATCTTAATCAGATATTATTAAATGAAATTAATAAAAATTGAGATTATTTTTCAATCATCATTTTTCCTGCAAAAAGCCTTAAAAGTTACAGTGAGAGTTGACCAATGGATGTCATGGTAACTCATTCAATAAAGCCAGGGCAGTTTCAATATCTGACCGGCTCTCATGATCATCATGCAAGTCAATGCTGACCACACCTGCCATATTATGCAACTGATCTAATCATGATAAACATCTCAATTGACGAACTGAAATTATCTCTGGATAATAATATCTACATAGAGAGACTGACCAGTTTCATGCCCAGGTCATGTGACTGGAACTTGGGATTAGACGACGCGGGCAGCGTGTAGCTGCTCCTCTTGTCCGGGGTGAACTGTTGGTGCATCAGCTGGGCATACAGGCAGCGAGTCAGCTTCACCTGCACACACAACACATAGTGTCACACATCTGTTACTAGTGGGCTGGACCCCTGAAGATCCAGGGTAGAATAGGTCTTCAGCAACCAATGTTTGACGGAAAAGGCGAATATTCTTGTCATAAGTGGTGACTAACGGGATCGAGTGGTCAGGCTAGCTCATGGTATCCCAATTGCATGGACAGATGCCCATGATGCCAATCAGTGGATTGTCTGGTCCAGACTCGATTATTTACAGACCGCCAGCATATAGCTGGAATATTGTGTGCGCGGTGTTAAAAAGCAAACAAACAAAACAAATCTATAGGCTGCACATGTAATATCAGAGTTATTCCCCTTACAATACATTATGTTAACTAGGACTTCTTTGTTAACTATGGTTGTTTAATTAGGCCTAGAGTGTAGTGTTTACTTGTTGTTTAACGCTGCACTCAGCAAGAGTCCAGCTATATGACAGCGGTCTGTAAATAATCAAGTCTGTGCATATGGCTGCCACACATACTCACACTTAAAGTGTAACCCAGAAAATGAAAAAGAACGATAACACTATTGTGATTCTGGAAGTTACAATTATTGACAGTTACAAATACGAAGGGAGATAACTCTGACATGTAATGCTTGAGGAGAGGGGCATTTATTGGATAACAGGCAGTGAGATAGCCTAATATATCAAAGAGACAAATCCCTTGGTCACAATAAATATAACAATTCTAGCCATGACACTTGATGAGATAAACAGCATATTTGATAAAAGTCAGTAAATATCCTCAATGTTCTGAAACATTTGTTTGTTTGTTGTTAAACATAACACTCAGCAATATTCCAGCAATAATTTACCAGTCTGTAAATAATCTAGTCTGTACAATCCAGTGATTGATATCATTAGCATCGATCCACGCAATTGGGTTACGATGACATGGATCAACCAAGTCAGCAAGCCTGACAACCTGATTCCGTTACTCGCCTCTTACGACAAGCATGGGTTGTTGGGATCTTCATGTGTATTGATGCCACAGTCATCTATATTCCACTAAATCACTTTGTCTAAATAATCGGGGCGAGGCAAACAAACATAGTTGCCTTTTATGGCAAGCATTGGTTGCTGAAGTAGGACCCGAGTACCCACAGGACTACCCCGACCCATTGTTAGTCACGTGATATATTGTTTAAATACAATAACAATAAAAGTTGCTCATGTTTCCATTTCTTTCTGACTAAGCACACACTGTTTCTGACTTTTATACGGTTGACTACTTGTGAAGATGTATATATGACTTCAGTATATGCATGATCTGATCATTTTATACGTGTATGGAAATAACATTTGCCAGGGCACCGGTAAAGCAATTCCCAGTCGGACATGATGTACCTAACTCTTGGGACCAACAGCTGGTACCCAGGTAGGGTCAGGTCATCGGGGGTTGAGTTCCTGGGTCGTAAAGTTGGGCTCGTCCCAAGAGTCCGAGATTTGGTGGTTACAGCATACATAAACACATCTGATGGAGATCAGGCATTAAACAGTTGACACTTCCTTACCCTTGCTAGAACTTGGTCAGTTGGTGAGAAGATCTGCATAGTTCTACAAGCCTGTAATTGAAGAGGTTCACAACATTACAGTGAATTTCTATATGAGCGCACTTTCCTTGAATATTTTACACTCTGTCAAAACAATTGTCACAATAATTTAATGAATGAATGCAAGAAGATTTACAAACAAATGTGCCATTACTGTTATGTGGCAGTAGAACTCATTGTAAGTTTAGTCACTGGCAGTGGCAGCAAGTGAATGAAGCACTGGTAAAATGTTGAGTGTTGTTGGTGGCAGCAAAAGTGGAAATTAGAGTTATCCACCCCTGGTTGTTGACAAACATGGCAGACTTGATCGTTTGAGTCATTTTGAGATGGGACCATTTCTAGAAGACTGGATGTACCAATATAATAGAGACAGGGTGATTCAAGCCCTTTGCTCACCTGAACTATGTCTGATACTGTCTGCTATGTCTGATACTGTCTGTTTACTATAATTACTGGTAATTAACTAATGACCATTAACTGTCTTCCTGTGCCATCTTTAAGGTATTTCTACTGAGGCCTATCCTATAACAACTACCTGTAGGTCTAGAGGGTCGCGGTAGTAGAAGGCGTGCACGGCGGGTGCGACCAGGGCAGGGTTCCGCCGTAAGACCGGCACCAGCTTCGCTGGGATGTAGCAGTTGGTGTGATGGACATTTTCTTTAATCTTTTCAGGGAAGCTGAAATAAAATATTACCCAATGCACTGCCAGAAAACATAAACATATTTGTACATGAACATGATACCTATCTCCACCAGTCACGCTGTGCGAATTTACACACTAGTTGTACACTGACATGTTTGGGAATTCACAACATTATCTACAGATCGTCATCTAAATGGTATGATAGAGTGAGAGAGACTGATTTTGGGGTGAATGTAGCTTTGAACACTATTCCAGTTATATAACGGCGTGTGAGCTTGGCCTGGGAGGAAAGCTCGAAGTGTTGCAGGTCTCAGACGTATACCACTTTGGTGAAACCCATGAGCACAGGCATGGTGCTCACAAACTTAGAAACATAATCGCTGCAAACCGGGAGTCGAACCCACACTGATAGTTTAATTTGGTAACTTACTTACTCACACTTTTCAAAAGAAGGTATGAACAAGAGGCGATGGGAGATGAAATTCTCTTGAGTGTTTACTTCTGTATGTTGCATATATGTAAGCATCCTCAGACGTCTGTAATGTTCCTGTCACAGGTACAAGGTGGGGTGAAATGGGGCTTAATGTCTCGTCCAAGATTATTGCACTTATACAGCGACGTGCATGCACGTGTGTGTGGGTGTGTGTGTGTGTGGCTGCTTGTCTAGTCCGGATTGATGCCGATTTATAGTGCTAGCCCACTGAGATACCATGCTGCAGTTTAACATGAATACCCCACTCAGACACACTATGCTGACTCCGAGCCAACCAGTCCTTGTTTTAGCCCCTTAATGCCAAGCACCAGACAGGGTAACGACAAGTACCATCTTTTAACGTCTTTTGGTATGACGTGGCAAGGGATCGAACTCCCGACCTTCTGCTCTCTAAGTAGACACTCTACCACTAGACCACGGAGGCAGTCTTCACAGGTACAAAATACATTGTGTATCGCTAACAACTGACTGTAACATGCATCTATATAATGAGTGAGTGAGTTGGGTTTAATGCCACTTTTTACAGTATTCCAGTTATATCGCGGCGTGTCAGCTTAATGTGGGAGGAAAGCCTGAAGTGATGCAGGTCTCAGACTTTTACCACTTCAGTGAAACCCACGAGCACGGGTAAGGTGATGACAAACCTAGAAATATAATCGGGGCGAACCAGGATTTGAACCCACAATCATAGGTTTCTGGCGTGCCCAAGGGACGCATCTCTGCACAGCGAATCGCGGCACCTTAGACGACTGGGCCACCCGTGCCCCCCATCTATATCATGACTTCAGATAGATGTTTACAAGAGATAATGATGAGGAAGTCATACAGACCAGCTGAGCCGGGAGAAGATGTATCGCTGTATCTGTGGTGATGCCCGTGTGAGGCTGGTGTGTTCACGTATACACGTGACACCATCGGGGATGTCCGGCGCAAACAACGGGAGCTCCATCATCTCTGCTGGGGTTTGTGGGATAGGTATAATGTGTATATCTCCCTGATAGATGTACACCTGGAAACAAGATTGAACAAATAAATGATGAGGTTTTATATCCTGCAGTGATCTTATTGTACCATACACAATTCCCACAGGACATTTATTACTTATATGGGCCATGTCGCACAAGTCCATTTTATGAACAGGGGGTTTCAGTTTGGTATTTCCTGAATCATCTCACAATAATCATGGCCATTATCTGTATCTTTTGTACACTAACAGATTGAATGTCGCCTACTTTTGCAATAAGCATTTATCTGTGTTGCCAGCTCCATCTAAGGGGAACAACTCGCCAACCTCTAAAACATAATGTCATCATATTTATGATATCATCATAGCTAGAGTATGTTCGAATTTCCAGAAATAAGGTCATGATAGAACACTGTTTTATCGTGAAATAAACCACGCTTCATTCTTCACTGTTCTCAGCGATTTATCACATAGCTATCTTATGTAACAGCAAACTTCACACAAGGTATAATGTGTATCTCCCTGGCAGAGCTACATCTGGAACACATCACAGTGAGTGCTGTTAAATAGCAGTGTAATTTACTGTTAAACAATGATTGTAACTGTATTACATTGAGATTCAGTAGAAGTTCATTGCATTGTATTTGGACAATGACTGTTGTCAGGAATGTAGTACTACTTAATGTCAGCAGTGGTGAATAAGTTTATTACATGGAATATTCTGTGATGTTCCAGTGACAATGAACTGGTCAAGCACTGTGTGGGAAGTGCCGGAAGCTAGTTAGACTATATAAGTGGAGTGGCCGCGTGCCTGTCATCTCACATTTCATCTCACATTTCATTTGACATTACATCAAGACCAGCTTTCATGTGAAGATCACTTATCACCCAGGATTTCCAGCCTAGGCCTATCTCTGAAGCTTGACCACTGTCGCGGATAGGTGAATATTATTAATACTGAACTTTTTGATATCACCACTGCCATCATATTCTGTATTTGATACTGCCAATGAATTTTGTACTACCACTCTATTGCATACTGCCCTTGTAATTGCTGTGCCATAATTTGTATTGATCTGTAAACCGAGTTAATTTTGTAGTACAATTGTTGATAGTTTACCATTTGTTGTTTGTTTGTTGGTTTCACACTAAGTTCGTCTACATTGAGATTTCTGGTTTTACATATTGTTTCAATCTGGGAATGAACACGTAAAAATACGGTGAATGAATTTAATTTTCAGCATGCACTAGAAGTTTGACCTCAACAGGACTCAATGAAGACTATACAAATCCTACTGTGCACTGACACAGTACCCTTCATACTCAGTACAACTGATATAGGATACATTTCCTATGTCCAAATCAAGAACTTTTGTTGACAAATCTGTTCATCTATTAACCATGTTAAATATAGGTTCTTTCTTTTCAAATGCTGTACCAACTCGTCGCACACCTACCCTGTTGTCGGACGTCTCTGGCGTCAGCCATTTAGGCAGTGCTTCAGCAGCCTCAATTAGCAGGAACTCTCCGTCATTGTCTGATGTTCTGCAATACATTACCAGAACTAATCACATCACTGATAGTTTGCAATTAAATTACCATGATTAACTAATCAATCACTGAATCCATGGACATAATGATCCTCAAATAGCCCTTAGAAATACACACTGTCAGGTGGTCATCAGGTCCGGGTTGCAAGTAATTCAGCATTGTCCTCACATAGTGAAGCTTCATCTGACCCTTGCATACAACACAGGGTTCATTCAACCACTGCTCACAACACAGGGTGCACTTGACCCTTGCACACAACACAGGGAGCAATTGACCCTTGCACACAACACAGGGTGCACTTGACCCTTGCACACAACACAGGGTGCACTTGACCACTGCACACAACACAGGGTGCATTCGACCCTTGCACACAACACAGGGTGCACTTGACCACTGCACACAACACAGGGTGCATTCGACCCTTGCACACAACACAGGGTGCACTTGACCACTGCACACAACACAGGGTGCACTTGACCCTTGCACACAACACAGGGTGCACTTGACCACTGCACACAACACAGGGTGCACTTGACCCTTGCACACAACACAGGGTGCACTTGACCACTGCACACAACACAGGGTGCACTTGACCCTTGCACACAACACAGGGTGCATTCGACCCTTGCTCACAACACAGGGTGCACTTGACCACTGCACACAACACAGGGTGCACTTGACCACTGCACACAACACAGGGTGCACTTGACCCTTGCACACAACACAGGGTGCATTCGACCCTTGCACACAACACAGGGTGCACTTGACCCTTTTTATCTGAATTCTAAAACATTATTATTTCAATGTGGTCATAGTTAACATGTTGAATGGAGGCATTTGTATAAGATTTTTAAGATGGATGCTCTTTTCTTGGTTGCTGTCCATGCTGTCTGTTTGTTTGTTTGTTTGTTTGATACTTAGTGCAACAATATTCAAGCTGCCTGAAGCTGTCTTGTAAATAACCAAATCTGGTCCAGACAAGTGATTGATATCATGAGCAAAGGACAATGCTGTTGGGGTCCAGTAAGACGCAATCAACCAAGTCACTGAGCCTGACCACCCAATCCATTAGGTCACCTTTCACGACCAGCATTGTTTGCTGGGGACCTTTTCCAACCCGGTGGGATATTTCACCAAAGCAGGTGAGGCAACAGACATGTTTTATGCATATATTACAGCGTTGGTTTTCTGTTCCAAGTCAGATCTCCCCATCACACTACATATGACCTTCAGGAACAACTCAAGGTCTTGATTATGGAAGAGTGGGTGAGTATGGTTTTACGCTGCTTTTAGCAATATTCCAGCACTATCACGGCCGGAATCACCAGAAATGGGTTTCACACATTGTACCCATGTGGGGAATCGAACCCGGGTCCTTGGCTTGACGAGCGAAAGGCTTTAACCATTAGGCTACCCTACCTCCCCCTGATATGGATGAAGAGACATCGATGTCATTGAGGGTTCATCTCTGACCTCATCAGAAGCAGGAATGGAAATTAGCACTTGCCCCGACCAGTCTTCACTATGTTGTCTTGTTAAGGTTAAACATATCCTAAGGAATAGTAGAATTTCGAACATTTTCGGGTATTGCTATAAGTTATCACTATTTGAGCTTGTAGACATTCTTGGTTACCTTCCATCCCTACAGAAGAATGGGTCATTTGAAAAAATGCTCCATTACCACTACCTACTGATCTGATCTCACAATAACCCTCTGAGGAATAATAACCCTCTGAGTATAAACTGCTCACAAAAACTTGAAAGAGGTCCCATAAATACAAAATCAGATTTACGTCCTATACTCTTGTGACGAAGACCATGACCTATTAAAAAGACATTTTCCCTGTAGCTGGATATAATTTGCTGCAAACCCCATTCACTTCATGACTTAAGCATTCCCAGCACCTGTAAACCAACCTGTAGACAACGGTGAGACTGCACCTCCCTTATAAACAAGTCCATCATTTCCTCATTACAACACTTGCAGTGACAGGACCCACAGCAAGGCATTGTCAGGCAGCAGACATATGGGATATTTAGGATGCCCCTTGTTAGATAATAGCCAGGAATCAGGTTTTTATGAATGGACTGTCTGGTTGAAGCAGCAAGGGAGTGATTTATCAACTTCTCACTGGCTCTGAGGTCAGACTGACTTGAGACAAGGCACAGGGCACATGGCTCCTTCCAAGATCTTCACATATTGATTTGGGTATTTTGTTCCTTTTAGCTAAATTTTGCAGATGGTCATACTTTTATCAGACCAAATAGTTTCTAATTTTGATAATGAATTTATTTCAAACATAAAACTGGCTTTTATTGCAAATGTGCACTTAATGCCTCTCACAGGATATTAAAAGTTTTTTAAAACCTCTTATCAACAACTATATCTATTTATCTACTTAAGCTAGCTTCAGTAAATTTCATTTTGACTGTTTGCTTCCAGTTTGCTTTCAGTGATGTTTATTTAACATATATATAAACATGAAAAAGAGATCCAACATTTTTGCTTTTTGTAAATACTCATTTATCATTCATTAGTGTAACAATTTCCACATAGTTTCATTTGAAGTGCACTCATAAATCATGAGTATTGATTGTCTAGGGTGCTTACTCATCTTAGACCAACAGGATCCAAGGGCAGAATATGTTCTAGTACCCCTCCTCACCTCACACACAGTGATGTAATATTATTGACCCCTATTTTACTCAGATTTATTCATAGTTGTACCATCCCATATCATGCACAAACATATGAAAGTTGTAAACGTGAGTGAGTTTGGTTTTACGCCGCTTTTAGCAATATTCCAGCAATATCACGGTGGGGGACACCAGAAATGGGCTTCACACACTGTACCCATGTCGGGAATCAAACCTGGTCTTTGGCGTGACGAGCAGCACTTACCCACTAGGCTACCCGACCACCCCAAAAATAGTAAATGTAACATCAAATACTTTACAGCGATGATACTCAAGAGGTCAACCACTTGGTGAAACCAGGTCGGCATGATGCTGACAAACCCAAGGAGAGTACCCATGCAAACTGGGGTCCCAATCCACAACGGGCAGAGGCGTGGAGCTAAGGGGGACAACTCTGTACAGCAAGAGACCAAAATGTCAACACCTTATGAGTACCAGTTTTGCATGTCTGTCTGAACAAAAGGACGTGCAAACGAAGGGACAAGAACTGACACAAACTTATTACTACACTTGGACCTCATTCAGGAAGTTATAGATAAAACACTCCTCCACGGTTTTGATTGATGCCAAAACTGAACAGCGTTTTAACTTACACAGGAAGAGTCGAAAATGCAAGAAATACCAGAATAAATAATTGTGATACAATACAATAGTTGTGGTATTTAACGAATTCGATGACAGCATGCAAGAGAAAGACCATGCACAGCATGCAGTCAATTGAAGTGATAACAATTCAAATGTAAAACCTCCAAACAGGTCTTACAATTCAAATGTAAAACCTCCAAACAAGTCTTACAATTCAAATGTAAAACCTCCAAACAAGTCTTACAATTCAAATGTAAAAAACCTCCACGTAGGTCCTACAATTCAAATGTAAAACCTCCAAGAAGATCTTACAATTCAAATGTAAAACCTCCAAGCAGGTCTTACAATACAAATGTAAAAACCCCACGTAGTTCCTACGATTCAAAAGTAAAACCTCCAAGCAGATCTTACAATTCAAATGTAAAACCTCCTAGCAGATCTTACCTCAGCACTCTCACTTGAAAGTGGTACCTCTCACAAGGTTACTATGAGACACCAAGATACCAACATCACTATATCAAAAAGTGGCAGTAGTTTTTTTAGACCCAACAGCACTTAAGCCAATAAACAAACCCTACAATATAAAAATGTACCCATCTTAAACAGAATTTAATAACTACACACATGATTCATGCATGCTTATCCGTACATTACTCGACTAAACCCATAGAGACCAGTCCACAAGTTGTCTAAGCTGACATGCATACTAAACCAATAGATAACAGTCCAGCTGTAGTAATGGTCATGTCATTAGCTGTCACTCAGAAAGAGATGTGAGCACTATATATAGAACTAACCATCGGATACTGCATATAAACAACTGACCTAGTTTCAAACTCCAAGGGCATAATAAAAACTTTCATCATTCTGTAATCATTGCAACTGTCAGTCTGGCCTCTGTGAAGCCGCTCTATATATGTATTCATTGTCATGACTGAATATTTCATCAAACAGTGTGTTTGAATACACCATCATACAGGCCTGGCGTGTTTATAAACTAAGTACCTGTGTCCATATTATGTTTGTTGTTTAACGCCACACAGCAATATTCCAGCTATATGACGCCAGTAAATAAATAATCGTGTCTGGACCAGGCAATCCAGCATTAATATCATGAGCATCGATCCATGCAATTGGGATACAATCTCATGCATCAACCAAGTCAGCAAGCATGACCACCCAATCCCGTTGGTCCCCTCTTACGACAAGCATGGGTTGCTGTAGACCAATTCTCTACCCAGATCTTCACAGGTGTTATAAACTAAGTACTTGTGTTTATACTTTGTATGCATACATGATCCTGATGTCTGAGGCTGTATACAGGCCTATTTCAAAGAATTTTGTATTTATCATTTTCCATGACGCCCTCTAAATATTCTGGGTTGTACCATGGATGGACCTCTGTGTCAAAACCCACAAGCATGGCGAAGACGGTAATAAAATGATCGAGCCACTCTATCATGTCGCTCAAGATACTGTGTTTGTGCCAAAGCTGGGCATCCACTGACAATGTGTTGGACAGTCTCATTAAATTCATTACATAATCTACATTTCATATTTACATTTTGATGCAAAATCACACAATGACGGTTTCGAAGGGGAAGTGACTGGTCCTGAGCAGCAAACAGACAGCCTTCTGTTTCACTTTTCAGGCCAAGCCGAACTCATCCAAACGAAGGACTCTGCAAGGTTGCTGATCCTCTCAACACACTGCACATAAACTCAAAGCAGTGGTCATTCAGATAGCGTCTCCTTGAAAAACTGAGTCTGGGCCGACTTGATATGGCACGTCACTTGGTTGACACTCATTTCTGTACCGTCCAGCAGTACAGAACCATCAACAAAATCAAAACTGACATTGAGATTATGTACCACATCCTTGGCTCATTTACAAAAACTGTGGAATGCCTTGTTTTCATCATGAGTCTTGACATGCTTCACAAGAGGATCATCAGACAAATAAATGTGTGCAAAAATGCACAAAACAATTCTATCATGAATCAATGATTGGTAAATATAAGCGATTGAGGGAAGAGCGAAGGTGGTAGGATCTATTGTCTGACATGATTCTTCGCGTGAGGGTGTCAATACCCTGAATTTCTTGTTTTGTCCAATCAACAACACCAAAAGAATATGAAAGGACGCGTACAGCATAAGTATTTGTGGCTTTAACTTTATTGCGAGCATTCAGCTCTGAACTCCAGATTTTCTTAAGTCTACATTTGTACTCAGCCCAAAGTTTTTCCTTGATATGAGCATTCTGGAGTTTGTCCCTAATCTGCATCCCTAAATACGTGTAGGCCTGACCTTCCACGAGATAGTCATTCTCAACTCCCTGGGCAGTATACAACCTATGCTGCCTAGGGGTGCTAGAAGGTTAATGTAACATAGCTGGGGATAAGGTGTTTCCAGATGTTTCAGTAGAATGTAGAACAGCAGACTGGGGGCTTAGAGTCGCACCTGGCATGGAGATCCTAATGAGAATCTTGGTTTGGCTTTAACTGGTGCCAGCGTGTAAGCCTGTATCAACTATTCATTATCCAATAGGGGAATTCTACAGTGAGAGAATGGGGTCTAACCAGTAGTCAGCAAATATTGCTGCTGTTATTCCACAGTGAGTGAGTGAGTGAGTGAGTGAGTGAGTGAGTGAAAAGCATACTCTGCTTTAACACTGCTCTTACCAATATTCCAGCAATATCATGGCAGGGGACACCAGAAATGAGCTCCACCCTTCGGTGTGACAAGCGAACGCTTTAACCACTACCCTAACCCACCTTGTCTCACAGGAAGAACTTTGTTGAAGTATATTTCAATATAAATGCCAATATACTATATCATATTGTACCACCCTTTGTATATAATATATGTATTTATATTGTATTTGGCCTGTGGCCATTATACTGAAAAAGACTTCAACTACTTTAACCATGAATTCCCACAGAAGACAGGCATTAGATACTGGGGAAATATTCTGCCCCTGAATTCTCACGAGCAGACAAGCGTACCAGGTATTACGGGGACCCACTCTGCTCCTTAATCCCCATAACAACCCGAGATTACGACGGTTGACTGATCTTCATCAGATGTACTGTCTTCAGCATCACCAGCCCTGTAATTTCCTAGCCCTGAGTACAGGGAAGCTATGGTTACAGCTGACTTCATGCCTGCCTACCTCTCACCCCACAACCACCATCCCGCACCAAGCACCTGCAGGGGTCACCGAAGGTCAGTTCACATGCGAAGACTATCATAACATCACCTAGATCACATACACAAGCCCTGTATCACACCTCATGTTCTTCAATTTCAAGACCAAAAAACAGACGATGAGAGATTTTGATAAACAAAACAGGCTGACAGAAATCTGACATTTTCTTGAACATTGGAAGAAAAAACCTTTTCAAACATTTAGCACAGTCAGCATGATATTTAAGACACAAATCTTCCATTCAATTCCTTTAACTATGCAAACAAAAGATAGAACTGACATAATAGAATTCCAAATAAAAGAAATACAAAGAGAGGCATTAACCCCTTTAGTACTAAAACATTCTCTATTTACACTGTCAACATGAGTGCATACAATCTCACACATAAAGAGTCATCATTCAGACCAGATGGTCCACAACGAACTGCCCTAATCCTTTTCATGGAAACATGAAAAAGATTAGTGGCCCACGGTTCCCTAGTTGACTCAAGATCTGCTTCATGAACACTTTTACATATGTATACAGTCGTCCATGTCTGCTCGAAACATGCCACACTTGTGTCCTTCACTCCATAATGACGCTTTCTTCTACCAGATCAAACAAGTGCTTTCCTGAAATATTTGAATAGGCACGAGTGTGTTCTCTATTGAACATGCTGAAATACTCAGATATATATAGAACTGAAATTAAAAGGGTTTTATATGAAGAGAATGTTTTTGCGTTCTGGGTTTGGAACACATGGACTACATACCTGTTTAAAGCTTGATCTTTGTGCACATATTTAAACTTTATATTAACGTCATTGGTTCACAATGCCTTTTAGAAAGTGGTCAAATGTAACATGTTATATTTGGGATTACACTTTCTTTCCAAAAGGTGCAACCAGGTGAATTAATCTTGTTGCTCACCAAAATATTGGGTGCACTATTTTATCATAAATTGAAACACTGTATTTTTAGTTATTTTGAAAAATAAATAAATTCAAAGAGAAAATAAACTTGAGAATGTGGTCCAGTATTTTATTTTTAGGGAATCTAGATATGGCTTTTCACATCTTGATATGTGTTTGATGTGATTGTAACCTCATGAGTTATTGTTCAAGAGGTAATTGTGAAGAATTAGGTCTGCAAGTTCACTGCATTCAGACCTACTGTGCATTTCAGTATTTCCATGAAGTTTTGTTTCTTGGAATCTCAAAAATTGCAACCAATTCTAAAAGAATTCAGTTCTCCTCTTTTAACAAATATAACTGCTGTGGTGGGAAATGTTACTGCAATGTTGCAACCTGGCAATAAATGTGCAGCTTGGACATAGCGACATCAATCCCTGGTTAGTAATCTCAAACTACTTACCATATTTTCTATAGTGTGCACTTTTTCCCCAAAAAACACAGCTGTGTAGAAGGGGGTGCGCATTATACACGCCATAATGAGTTTTGATGGGTTTTTTCCCCCAACGGAAAGACCGGAAATACCATGTAAAAAAATCCATACTGAAGTATGCAAATTAATTATGTAATTACACTGTCTGGCTATAAAAACTGTTCTTTGTATATCTGGACTTATGTTTGTAACTTATTTCATCAATTTTATTCAAAATTCCTTTTAATATTGTTTTAATTACTGAATCCACTAGAGAGGGGTGCGCATTATACTCAAGAAAATATGGTAACGGTCTAACGTGAACTTTGAAGGCTGTTTATTGTTGTAAATTGGTACGCGAATTGGTTTCATTTACTGTTCTATTTCCATGTTCAGGAGTAGACCTGATGACATGGCCATTCCTCTAAGTGATATTAGTGCTATAATTCTCTTCATGAGGAAGATGGGTTTAACGTCGCTTACAAACAATATTCCAGTCATATCACAGCGTGTCAGCTTATTCGGGGAGGAAAGTGATGCAGGTGTAAGATAGTTACCACCTTGGTAAAAGCAGGTGAGGTGAAATGGGGTTTAATATCGCATCCAAGATTATTGCGCTTATATAGTAACGTGCATGCCATGTGTGTGTGGCTGCTTGTACTAGTCCAGACTAATAGTGCTAGCCCACTGAGATACCATGCGTCAGTTTAACATGAATATCCCACTCAGACACAGTGTACTGACTCTGAGCCAACCAGTCATTGTTTTAGCCAGGCAGGGTAACAAGTAACATCTTTTAATGTCTTTTGGTATGCGTGGCCATGGATCAAAGCCCGGACTTTTCACTCTCCGGGCGGACGCTCTACCATTAGACCACAGAGGTGAGACCAACGAACACAAAGACTATCATTACATGGGTGTATGATTGTCATAACTCAGGACTCGTTGAGGATGTGGAAAGTAGTCCCACAATTCCCATCACATTTAGCACTGAATCAGTGAGTGAGTGAGTTTGGGTTAACGCCGCTTTTAACAGTATTCCAGTTATATCACGGCGTGTCAGCTTAATGTGGGAGGAAAGCCTGAAGTGATGCAGGTCTCAGACGTTTAGCACTTCGGTGAAACCCACGAGCACATTATGGTGCTGACAAACCTAGAAAAATAATCGGGGCGAACCGGGATTCGAACCCACAGTCATAGGTTTCTGGCGTGCCCAAGGGACGCAACTCTGCACAGCGAATGACGGCGCCTTAGACAACTGGGCCACCCGTGCCCCCAGCATTGAATGAGAATGACTTACTTGATGACAAGACTTGGGTACGCCCTGGAGAGCCGGAACAGGAGGTACACGATGAACCATTCATCGTCGATGTTCTCGCCAAAGCTGGTGCTGCTGTACAGGTGAGGGGGGAGGTTACCTGGCAACAAAAACAATTGATATACCACCAGGGCTGTAACCATTTGTTGAAGCATTGTGCACTGTGACAATAGGTGCCTCGTTGTGTTGAATTATCATCATCATGAGGTTGTGTATCAGATACTGGACTATATTGACAGTGAGACCTCGTTGACTCTGAGCGCTCAAGGACTATCATTAATAAACTGAGTTATCCCATGTTCGGGACAAGAAAAGTGCTAGTATTGGACCACAGACTAAAGTGTTGATATGGATCATATGCTATAGTGTGGACATGGACCATAGGCTATAGTTTTAATATGGATCATAGCCAATGGTGTTGATATGGAACATAGACAATAGTATTGATATGGACCATAGGCTATAGTTTTAATATGGATCATAGACAATGGTGTTGATATGGAACATAGACAATAGTTTTGATATGGACCATAGGCTATAGTTTTAATATGGATCATAGACAATGGTGTTGATATGGAACATAGACAATAGTGTTGAAATGGACCATAGGCTATAGTTTTAATATGGAACATAGACAATAGTGTTGATATGGACCATAGGCTATAGTTTTAATATGGATCATAGACAATGGTGTTGATATGGACCATAGACAATAGTGTTGAAATGGACCATAGACTATAGTGTTGATATGGACCACAGACTATAGTGTTGATATGGACCATATACAATAGTGTTTATATGGACCATAGACTATAGTGTTGATATGGATCATAGACCATAGTGTTGATATGGACTATAGACTACAGTGCTGATATGGACCATAGACTACAGTGTTGATATGGACCATAGACTACAGTGTTGATATGGACCATAGACTATAGTGTTGATATGGACCATAGACCATAGTGTCGATATGGATCACAGACCGTAGTGTTGATATGGATCACCAGTGTCCAGGGTGAATATGAAAATAATGAAGTCTGGACCAGACAAACCAGTGATTGATATTTTGAGCAACTAAACCTAAACCCTAGGGTACAATAATTCGCAAGTCAACCAAGTCACCGAGCCTGACCATCCAATCCATTATGTTGCCTCTTGCAACCATGGCAACAAGCATATGTTGCAGAGTACCAATTCCAACCAGAAATCCCCCTGGGGTTTGTGTACATGAGGTTTCACTGATTTCTACAATCATGATAATGAGAATACCTCACATGGTATTTTAAGCAATCGTTGAGATGAAATGCATGATAATGACAGTTTGTAAAAGAGACTCCAAGATACTGTCAGAAATAAATTGATTCAAACTACCGTCTTCTATCTAGCCACTGAGCCACTAGACTATGATAAGCGACTCCATAACATGACAAGTGCTGAGTTTTCTCACACCAGAGCATGTATCCAATCACAACCTTACAGTCACCATACACAACCTTACAGTCACCATACACGACCTTACAGTCACCATACACAACCTTACAGTCACCATACACAACCTTACAGTCACCATACACGACCTTACAGTCACCGTACACGACCTTACAGTCACCGTACACAACCTTACAGTCACCATACACGACCTTACAGTCACCATACACAACCTTGCAGTCACCATACACAACCTTACAGTCACCATACACAACCTTACAGTCACCGTACACGACCTTACAGTCACCATACACGACCTAGCAGTCACCATACACAACCTTGCAGTCACCATACACAACCTTACAGTCACCATACACGACCTTACAGTCACCATACACGGCCTTACAGTCACCATACACAACCTTACAGTCACCATACATGACCTTGCAGTCACCATACATGACCTTACAGTCACCATACACAACCTTGCAGTCACCATACACAACCTTACAGTCATCATACACAACCTTACAGTCACCATACACAACCTTACAGTCACCATACACAACCTTACAGTCACCATACACAACCTTACAGTCACCATACACAACCTTAATGCAGCCACCATACAGTACCTTAATGCAGCCACCATACACGACCTTACAGTCACCATACACGACCTTACAGTCACCATACACGACCTTACAGTCACCATACACAACCTTACAGTCACCATACACAACCTTACAGTCACCATACACAACCTTACAGTCACCATACACGACCTTACAGTCACCATACACGACCTTACAGTCACCATACACAACCTTACAGTCACCATACACAACCTTACAGTCACCATACACAACCTTACAGTCACCATACACGACCTTACAGTCACCGTACACGACCTTACAGTCACCATACACGACCTTACAGTCACCATACACAACCTTACAGTCACCATACACAACCTTACAGTCACCATACACAACCTTACAGTCACCATACACGACCTAGCAGTCACCATACACAACCTTACAGTCACCATACACAACCTTACAGTCACCGTACACGACCTTACAGTCACCATACACGACCTTACAGTCACCATACACAACCTTACAGTCACCATACACAACCTTACAGTCACCATACACAACCTTACAGTCACCATACACAACCTTACAGTCACCATACACAACCTTACAGTCACCATACACAACCTTACAGTCACCATACACAACCTTACAGTCACCATACACAATGTATCCTATCCTTTCTCCAAGGCTGTGCAGAATGACAAATCCATGAATGTATAGTAATTCTTTCCTAATAACAGGCAAGTCTAGATGAACCGACAGTACATTAAGGATGCCAGTCATTTAAAAGGACAACTTGTTATTATTTATATAATCTAGGAATTATGATTCAAACTGATAATCATTACCTTAGAGACTTTTGAAAGACTTGTTTTAATTATTTACATGATCTGGACCTTATGATTTGAACTAATACCGTATTCGACGTAATAAGCGCCCCGCTCTAATAAGCGCCCACGGCGATATTTTCCAATATATTGGCTAGTGAACAATCCCAATTAGCACCCTTCCGACTGATTAATGTACACAATTTGTGTACATTTATTCGTGTATAATACGCAATCATGTGTTATATGCACCCTTAATTACCAGCAATTAAATTCTGGAAAAATATATCTGTCTTGTATAATACGCACAGACTTTTCTTTTGTATCATTTCGGGCTGTCAGCGGAAACCATAAAATTTACGACCTTTCACCAAAATTATCTTCTAATAAGAGCCCCCTTTTTCTAATTTGGAGAGCGCCCTGGGCGCTTATTACATCGAATACAGTTATCATTTCCTTAGCAACTTGTGCAAGTTTAAATGTATTCAAAGTGACCCATTAAAGTCCTATCATACATATATATATGATACACAGAATACAGGAAGTAGCTTACTTTACAAGGCTTATGACTTACCGTATTTGGCCAAATAAGCGCCTAGGGCGCTTAAAAAAAGACAGAAGGGGTGGGCGCTTATTGGGACCAATTCAGAGTCAAATTGGCGTAAATTCATCAGTAAGCCTTACCACGGTCAGATTACCGCTATTGACGACTTGAAACGAACTTTAGTTGAAAGAGAATGGATACATATATAATAAATACCATACTTTGATTCATTAAAAGTCATATTTGTTTTTGTTGTACGATTCTATGTCAACACGTAATTCTCGCGATCACGCGATCACGTGCACGGGAGCCTTGACGGTGACTGGTCAGACTGTTTCCATGTAAAAAATAATACCCGGCAATAGCGATCAGCTGCTTCACTTAGGGTTATTATTTTTTTAAATATGTTTAGTAAAAGCTGCATCTAAATTAACAAGATATTGGAATATATTATTCCTGATAAGAAAATAGTTTCAGATACAACTTTTGCCAATCCTTGCATTTAAAATCCTGTAAAGTTATATCATTGGGTGTATCTTGACCAAATCACCGGTAGATTCCAAGAAAACGTGTGTACAGCAATCTGTCCGGCTTAGTTTACGAGAAAATACACAAGGTAATCTTAATCCCTGGATATAAAACAATGCCTAGCTGAACCAAAAATACAATTTAAACGGTAAATCAACATGTCTGGTGAGGGGCGCTTATTGGGTCGACTACGGTATGTACAATTCTTCCTAACTATCAACTTTAGATTTAGAAAATCCTGAAATTAACGCGAACGTGAATTAAATGTTCAAAATGCAAGGTCTTGCATTAATGAAACTTCGCATTTTATGTCTCCAAATGACTATCAACAATAAGCCTCACTGCACACTTTGCATAGTGGAAATACCAACTTGAATATAAACACAAACATGGTTTAGTGAGCAGCTGTTGTAACAAGTATATAACCATGTCATTGAAAGAATAGGAATTACACAATAGACATCCGAAAAGTCATCACTGCTTTGATCAAGAGTTCTACCCACTCCAACAGTCCAGACAGATGCCACCCACCCAACACATCGTCAAAGGCCGACACGACCCAACGCCCACCGCACCGATAGGCTTCACACTCCTCTGATCTACAGCCTTTGTCTTGTCATCTGCCTTCAAGTTTGTTGACACCTTCTCCGTATACCAATCAGTAAAATGGTGTTGGTTCAAATATTTTATTGCCTTCGAACTTCCTTAATGCTGGTCAACAGAATAAACACATAAACTGTGTGTTTTTAGGTTTGATTTGATTAATTTAATGTTGGATTAATGTTTGTTTGTTTAACACCGCACTCAGCAATATTCCAGTTATATGACAGCGGTCTGTAAATAATTGAATCTGGACCAGACAATCCAGTGATTGACATCATGAGCATCGATCTACGCAATTGGGATCGATGACATGCATCAACCAAGTCAGCGAGCTGTTGGATTAATGTAAGGATATGTATAATTCCACAGGGGATGGGGTGAGGGGAGTCGTATTGATGTTGAGTCGCTTGTTTGGCTAGGGGCCAGCAGCCGTAGTAATTTGGAGATGCATTAATGTCCAGATTTACAGTTCTTTTTACACACCACTTTCTGGTGAGGTGGATAAGTGTTAGTGACTTAAACACATGTAATGGTTTCTTGGTATCCAAACACTTTAAATGTAGGAGTGCTTGATTTGATTAAGATTTGACATGTATGGAAAATATAAAGAAATATCACATTTTACCCCAAGCCCTTTCTGAGAATGTGAAATATAGTCACACCTATTCCTATCAAGTTACGCGGGGAAGGTTAAACAGATTCAACTCTCAAATACTCCTCCCGAAACAACAGTTAACAAGCAACAACATTTACAAAACGATTCCTAAAACATTAATACGGGTGAGTGTTTGGGACAAACAAAATGTCTTGCCTGCTCACATGAGATACTGTTTGTACAACAGCAACAAGCAGACGGACATCAGCCCTGCCATACAGCAGCTAAGTAGGAATATCTGCCATTGCTCTCATTGTGATAATGTCACATTTGACCTTTCAACAGAGACATACCAAGTCATATTGTGGTGTGGTCCTGTTGTGGCCGACTCCAGCATCACAGCTGATGTCAGGGCTAAACCCAGGGTGCAGCTGTCACATACACTTGTCTGAATATCTGTTACATCTTTGTGTGTGTGTAACTGGGATTACCATTCACATAAGCATGGGCAACATCACTGGAAAGCATTATCAAATGGTGTGAATCCAATATTACTTCTGTTGTATCAGTTAAAGTCCACTGGAATTCAATATTAATTTCTTTACCATGTTTACATCAACATCAACTTTATTTCCATCTCATTGATTTTGTTTTTAATGCAGATTTGTTATTCTGATCCTGTTTATATGAGGAAGGTCTTACAATTTTTCAAAGGATTGTCACAGATGTGTGAGGATAGGATCTCTAATCAATATGTTGAAATGGTTATACACTGTATAACTAAAATCAAATTAATTTTCATAACGTCAATTTGATGAGCAAATTTGCAAATTTTACCCCTTAAGTATATTTTCTCCCCCAACAGACCAAACAGTAAAACAGTCAAATATTATGTTCCTAGCTTGTCCACTAATCTGTGCTGTAACATAGGCTCAGAGAGACAACATCTTCAACAAACATCAGGTCATACTGACATTGGAAAAGATATTCGCTGGCAAAACTAGTTGTCATCAGATGCTATTTTGAGGTCCTTGTCACTCTACACACCTGTCTAGACTGTCATGAAATGAGGTGTCACCACCTCACACAGACTTCCTGTTACCTGGCTACATGGGAGGTGGTGAGGTGAAATGGGGTTTAACGTCGCGTCCAAGATTATTGCACTTATATAGCGACGTTCATGCATGTGTGTGTGTGTGTGTGGCCGCTTGTATTAGTCCAGACTGACGCCGATTTATAATGCTAGCCGATTTATAATGCTAGCCCACTGAGATACTATGCCGCAGTTTAACATGAATGCCCCACTCAGACACAGTATACTGACTCCGAGCCGACAAGTCCTTGTTTTAGCCCCTTAATGCTGAGCGTCAGTCAGGGCAACAAAAAGTACCATCTTTTAATGTCTTTTGGTATGACGAGGCCGGGGATCGAACCCTGGTCCTACCGCTCTCCAGGCGGACGCTCAACCTCTAGACCACGGAGGCGGTCCCTACATGAGATAATTTATCTGACAGATGAAGAAAAATCAAAGTGAGTGAGTGAGTGAGTGAGTGGGTGGGTGGGTGAGTGGGTGGGTGGGTGAGTGAGTGAGTGAGTGAGTGAGTGAGTGAGTGAGTGAGAGAAAAGCATACTCTGCTTTAACACTGCTCTTACCAATATTTAAGCAATATCAGGGGACACCAGAAATGAGCTCCACCCTTCGGTGTGACAAGCGAACGCTTTAACCACTACCCTAACCCACCTTGTCTCACAGGAAGAACATTGTTGAAGTTTATTTCAATATAAATGCCAATATACTATATCATATTGTACCACCCTTTGTATATAATACATGTATCTATTTTGTACTTGGGCCTGTGGCCATTATACTGAAAAAGACTTCAACTACTTAAACCATGAATTCCCACAGAATACAGGCATTAGTTACTGGGGAAATATTGAGTGAGTGAGTGAGTGTGAGTGAGTGAGTTGGGTTTAATGCTGCTTTGAACAGTATTCCAATTAGAAAGTCTTATAAGTTTAGACTAAATCCACCATAATCACTATTGATTATTTCTCGAGTTCACCCAAGGCAGAACTCCTATGGCAAATTCACTTTTAAACTTCAAGATCTGACAAAATCACCAGTCAATTCAGTTCTCCAAATTAAGCCGTATTTATCCTGATCATTCCTTGATTACACCACTGGCAGTGTGTGAGCCACTGGCCTGAAGGAAACGTTCACTCCAGATTGAGTATTCTATGGGGACCAGAGGTTTATACCAAAAGGAGCGCAATCAATAACGCAGAAGGAAGGGTTAAATACATACCTCACCAAACTCACATCAATACTTTACCTTACAAAGCCAAGGAAGTGAACACGAGTTATCATGGTCATGTGTTTGTATGTCAATAGTGCTTCTTAATTCTTGCACATACCATAATAATATAGGGCACAGGCAACATGTAAGGTGTGAAAAATGGGGGGGTGCTTCTGGGTCAGGCATACAATAGTTCAGAATTCTCAAATATTTCAGACCAAACTTGAGCACCACATTCCACTGCCAGCATGGCCATTGCAGCATTTCAGAATTTACTCTTGCCATACAAAAGATATGAAACATCTTGATGCTTTATTACTACAAGGACAACATCTAATGAGCATCTATTGACTGATCATAAAATCAAATTTATTTTCTTGCTACTTCTTCATCTGTTAAATGTGTTTGTTTGTCAGTTGTGTCAAACCATTCTCAGCAATATTCTAGCTATATGGAAGCGGCCTGTGCCAGACAATCCAGTGATTGGACAAGTCATTTGGATACAATGGCATGCAGTCAACCAAGTCACCAACCCAGACCACCTAACATATTCGTTTTAGTTGCCTCTTACAACAAGCAAAGGTTGCTGGGACCTATATTCTCTCCCGGAATCCCTGTGGGCCCAATGTTGTTGATTTGTTTGTTGTTTAACGCCACACTTTGCAATATTCCAGGTACATGATGGCAGTCTGTAAATAATTGTGTCTGGACCAGACAATCCAGTGATTGACATCATGAGCATTGATCCACGCAACTGGAATACAATGACCTGCATCAACCAAGTCAGCGAGCCTGACCATCCGATCCTGTTAGTCACCTCTTACGAACAAGCATAGTCACCTTTTACTATGAAGCTACTGTGAAAGACAATAAGGTAAACAGCCTTTCTCATAAACATTTAGAGTCTTCAGATCTATCTGCTTGATTAACAGATCTTGGAGCAATACTGAAAGCTATAGGTATACCTAGATTTGAAATACTAATAAATACGTATCACAATATGTTTGGAAAATACCGGTATATTGATTTTTCAAACTCATGCATATTTTCATCTTGTTGGCAAAGGGTACATGTGTGACAAGTTGAATTGAAATTCTGAAATTCTAAAATTAGCAACTGATTCTAGTGATCCAAAAGTGAAATTATTCACCACCACCTTCCTGTATATAAAAGGTCTATTGTGCATATGTTGTCGCCATGGCAACATCCAACAAAAGTTTGAAGTTGTCAAAAATGTGTGTTATTTTTATTCAGGTTCATAACAAATGACAGATGAAAGGACACATGCAATATATTGTGGTTCTTAGTGCAATACATGACTCAATATTGCAATACATTGCAATACGAAAGCCAGGCCAGTACCCATCACCATTGAAAGAAGAACAGTCAGATGCTGTGAAAACATTTCTCCACCAATATATCATAATTATCCTCACTGAAAATTCTGAAAATTCCCTAATCTGGTCACAAGGCTCTTATCACACCAAAAAATACCTCACGCTTTGTCCAAATCCCTGGCTTTCTTGTGTACATGGTGTATTTGAAAATGATTTTTCCCCTGAACTTTCCCCAATCAGCTGATTGTATTGAAACCTTGTTAACTCAAATTCACAAGGAATATAGGAGGGAGCATGCCTCACATCATATGGGGCTCATATGGAAACATAATATCAAGACAATGTAGATGAATTTATGAGTTTGCCATCATCCATATTAATCTTGTCAACAAGAAAGGAGGCAAGACATGCAATGTAATATATGAAATTGATCAGAAATTGTTTGTTGTTTAATGCTGCTCTCAGCAATATTCCAGCTATATGACAGCGGTCTATAAATAATCGAGTCTGAACCAGACAATCCAGTGATTGACATCATGAGCATCGATGTACGCAATTGGTATGCAATGACATGCATCAACCAAGTCAGCGAGACTAACCACCCTATCCCGTTAGTCGCCTCTTACAACAAGCATAGTCGCATATTATAGCAAGCATGGGTGGCTGAAGACCTATTCTAACCTGGATCCTCACAGTAAGTGATAAATGTCTGAGACCTGCATCACTTCAGGATTTCCTCCCACATCAAGCTGACACACCGTGATATAACTGGAATACTGTTCACAGTGGCCTTAACGCAACTCACTCACTCACTTAAATACACAACATTCCTCCTTCACCAGGGAATACAAATGGCCGCTATACAGAGTAGTAGTGACGTGTCATTTATTAGTAAGCTAGTGGCTTGATTTGTTAGAGCGTCATTTCAAATTGTCTTTAAGTATTCACGAGTGATGGAGAAACGTAGTGTGTAGAAACCCATGAAGTATAGATGTTGAAACACTACGAGATTTATCATTTAGACTTTGGGATGGTATTGCTGTTAAAATTGTATTATGAAATACAAACCACAGACATTTCACTTTGAACACTTTTATGCAACTCTGCACAGCAAATTATGGGCCCTTAGACATCTAGGCAACCCATGCAACCTTATCATGATCGATATACAACACAACATGTATAGCAGTTTACTGGTGCATTAAAACATTTTTACTTGTGAAGGTTCAGACATGTTTTGTTTTGGTTTTTTGTTGTAGTATAACGCCACACTCAGCAACATTTGAGCTATGATGGTGGTCTGTAATAATCAAGTCTGGACCAGACAATACAAAGATTGACATCATGAGCATCGATTCACACAGTTGGGATACATTAACATGCATCAACCAAGTCAGCGATCCTGACCACCAGATCCGCTTTTTACCTCAAGCAGGGGTTGCTGAAGACCTATTCTACCTTGGAACTTCACGGGTCAGTTCAGATACGCAATAAGACTATTCAAACATTCAATGTGGAGGTCAACTACAAAATTTGCATTCATACCCTAAAATGGTGTCTATCTCTTTACGCAGAGATTCTAATTTGGACCAACTCAAACAGACCAGCAAAACAACAATGCAGGTCATACAACCCTTCAGACTGATTTGAAAATCAATACCGATATTAAACATTCAAACAGTGTTAAAGGGAAGCTCTTCTCTGCTAATCAAGCTGAGACTGCCAAATTGAATTTGGTTATCCAAATAACACTTTTGTTGTCTGCAGATTCATGTTCGATCGTTACATTAAACCTGACTATAACAGGATTCCAAACAATGAACTTCAATAAAGGAGTAGCCATTTATTGTCAGTATGATAGCCAAGGAGTTTCATTCAATTGGTTTTTTTTATCTCTTAAATTCCTTCAACAAAGCAATTTTTGGAACTGGTGACAATAGCGTCATAATTGTAACATCTTAAAACACATATTTGTCATCTACAATAGTTTTTGTTTAAGAAAATATATTATCATCCTGAAATGGCTCTCAAAGGAGGTATGCTTGGAAGGCCAAGCAATATCTCCTATAATATATTGCTACAATGAAATTGCATCATAATGCTTTGCAGACCATTGTGGCATCATTGGTTACCATGACGTCACAATCAAATGACATCACTAATCTTTCTGACACTGAAGCTAGTTAGCTGTTTTTTTAACCATGTTAAAACAATGGTCTTTACTGTACACAAATTGAAAAGCTGGAAGGTGATTTTGGATGATAAAAGGAATCTCAGCAAGCCTCAGGGTTTTTAACTGTTATAGACTTGTGTTGATATATTTTCAAAAACGAGAGAGTGTGATTTCTCTACAGATTCTGTTTCTAACATGTCTGTTGACAGATATTTACTTGAGTTCAAAGTAAGTCAGTAAGTGAGTGAGTTGGGTTTAATGCACTTTAGAACAGTATTTCAGTTATCACGACTATATCATGGTGTACAGCGTCATGAGGGATGAAGGACTGAAGTGTCTCAGGTCTTAGACTAGCACTAAGGTGAAACCCTCCAGCATGGGTATGCTGAAAACAAACCTGGAAACAATGAGAACAACTCTGGAATTTGAACCCACAAACGAGGTGTATTGCCACCTTGTACGTCATATCGACATGAAAATGTCCCTTGAAGATCTGAGTTAGAAATGGTCTTCAGCAACCCATGCTTGTTGTAAGAGGCGACTAACAAGATCGGGTGGTCAGGCTCGGGTTGATGCATGTCATTGTAACCCAATGGCAACAAACAAACAAAAAAATAAATTGTCAAAGAAGTCTATACAGGTTATCCAGCCTGGGTGACACCAGGGCCCACTTGCACAAAGCGATCTTAGCGCTAAGATGATCGTAACTCCCATACTTTAACATAGGCTTACAATAGTTGTAGTGTTAAGATCGCTTGGTGCAAGTGGGCCCTGGACTTGAGAGACCTATCCAGTCTGGAAAATATATTGTTGTAAAAAAAAATATGGCTACAATTTAGAAAATAGCAATAAAAAACAGCTTCATCAATTCATCATTCTCCAATTTCACCATTACTACAAGCATGAAAGGCCTCAACTAAGGATGTGGTCCAAACCAACTGCAACAGAAACAACCTTGCTTAGTTGCACCCAATAACATTAAATCTAGTGTGCCCTTGCCAACACCATTTGGCAGCCAACGGCCAGTCAGGCCAAACCTACTCTTTATCCAGTGTTATCTGGATTGCAGGTCAATTTCTTCCATCTGACAGACAAATTGCTGGATTATGTTTACAGTGGCTGCGATGCTCAATTACTCCTAGATAGGTTTAGGAGCTGTAGGAAATTAACAGGCCATGTGAGGATGATGAATTGTCCATGTTATTTATGCAACACAACATGATAACTTTAGAACCTGTGAAGATCCAGGTCGGAATAGGCATTCAGCAACCCATGCTTGCCATAATATGCAACTTGTCGTAAGACGCGACCAACAGGATTGGGTGGTCAGGCTCGCTGACTTGGTTGATGCATGTCATCATACCTGAATTGAGTAGATCGATGCTCGTGATATCAATCACTGGATTGTCTGGTCCAGACTTGATTATTTACAGATCACCATCATATACCGAATGCATGTCATCGTATCCCAATTGCGTAGATCGATGCTTATGATATCAATCACTGGTTTGTCTGGTCCAGACTTGATTATTTACAGATCACCAGCATATACCCGTAGCTCGAATATTTCAGTGTGTAGCGTTAAACAACAAACAAACAAAACAATCTTTTTGGAACAATTACTGTATTAGGTTCAAAATGTAATACTTTGGAGAATGTTTTTTTCAATGATTAATATTTCAATAATAGATACATGTCACATATCAAGACTACAGTTTCAAGGCAGCATGTTGAAGAAGTTGAAATGCTGTGTGTTGCCAAGACAGACAATTGACAGGCAAAATTTGAAAAGAAAAACCTGTTCAATGACAAAATATTTTCATCATCATTATGATCATAACAATCAGCCCTGTGGGGTCGTCGTAAAAGGCGACTAAAGGGATCGGTTGGTCAGGCTCGCTGACTTGGTTGATGCATATCATCGATGCCACATTGCGAGGATCGATGCTCATGATATCAATCAATGGATTGTCTGGTCCAGACTCGATTATTTACAGACCGCCGTCATATAGCTGGAATATTGCTGAGTGCGGCGTTAAACAACAAACAAACCAACCAGCCCCGTGGGGATTTCAGGAACTGTGTGTTCTGTGAGGATCGTGTTGTCAAGCTTGGTTACTTGTTGTATAACGTGTCGTCATATCCCGACCATGTGGGATGATGCTCATCACATCATCATTGGTTTGTCAGATCCAGACTTATTTATTTACAGGCATACGTTGGAAGATTGTTGAGTGTGGTGTTAAACAACAAACACAAGAAACAAACACACGGATTGTTTCATCATGACTTTGTTTAAAAAAATGCATTTTGATGAGGTTTTTTAAAAAAAACTGCAAATCAACTGACCTGACAATGCAACCTGTCATGACCAGACCAACATTTGTTTTATATTCATATGATTGAAACCACAACATTCGTAGGTCCAAGGGAAGTTCAGCATAAAGCACTCTAAGTAGCGACCATTTCGGTGGCCAAATGAGACTTAAATCTATGATACCAACCTAAATTCATCTACTGCTCGCCATTTGACTACCTAAAAGTAAACATAACTGGCAACAAAATCTCTTTAGATATCTGTTGGCCCCTAAAAACTTTGGTTTGGCTCCTATCATGAATATTTTAGGAGCCAAACCAAAGTTTTTAGGAGCCAACAGGGAGTCATGGCTCCCTAACAAACAAAAAAACTTAGAGGGCTGGCATAATTGGTCCCTGTTGAGGCTTGAAAACTTGTTCAGGTAGCCTGTCCGGAGTTAAACTATGGACGCGGAGAATGTACTCTCGTCAACTTTCCCCCATACTGTCAACATGTTCAGAAACTATATTGTAGTTTCAACTTTGCCGTGTTAGAAATAAATAGGGCCTTGGGTCCACAAGGTGTATGGCTACAGGGTATGAATCTAGCCGCCCTAATTATTCTCTCAACAATAGGTTCAGGACAAGGACCCCTTGACTTCCATGGATAATTTCAAACACTACATGTCAACACCATCTCACACACAATGCCACATCCCTTCAACACAGTTCAATTCCTACAGTTGATGTGAGAAACTACCCTACTCTGTTTTCTAAACCTTGAACTTTGAACGTATGTTTCGCACATGTGCCTTCAACAATACCAGGACAGCTGGAAACGGTCATAGGTGCGACAGAAACAAACAACTAAACTAATACAGCAATATAGTCACAAAAAACAGAAACATACAGCCAGCTCAAAATCCATATCTGTGCCCATGGAATAAGACCAATGTTATACTTATAATTGGATTGGATTAATCAGGCTAATGTGGAAATATTTCATGACTCTCCAAGAATGCATGCCAAGCTATTTCAGGGGTGCCAATTCAAATACGTCATCGACGTACATAATTGAAATACAGGCCATTCAGGATGAAGTACATGTGGGGAAATCAATAAGCTGCTACTATACAACGTGTACTGTAGGGGATAACAATAACACCAATATTGACAGTTGCTGGCCCCCGGTAGTGACACTGTTGGTAATTATACCGTAATACATCATAAAGACAGGAACGATTAATTACCTGTAGACAACACTATTGTTTTCACTCTTAACTTGGTAGTTCCTACAGCTGAATAAAAGCTCGTGTTCTTGCTTTTGAAACAGCTGCACTGATGCAACAATTTTCTGTATTCAAGGGGCTCAAGGGTTCTGTAGTCAAGGGACATTATGGCTTTAAGGTTCTGTAGTCAAGGGGCTCTTAGATTCTGTAGTTAAGGGTCTGGCTCTATGGCTTTACTCAAGGGGCTCTAGGGTTCTGTAGTCAAGGGTCTGGCTCTATGGCTTTACTCAAGGGGCTCTAGGGTTCTGTAGTCAAGGGTCTGGCTCTATGGCTTTACTCAAGGGGCTCTAGGGTTCTGTAGTCAAGGGGCTCTATGGCTTTACTTAAGGGGTCCAGGGTTCTGTAGTCAAGGGGCTCTATGGCTTTACTTAAGGGGTCCAGGGTTCTGTAGTCAAGGGGCTCTATGGCTTTAGGGTTCTGTAGTCAAGGGGCTCTTAGATTCTGTAGTTAAGGGTCTTTCTCTATGGCTTTAGTCAAAGGCTCAAGGGGGTTCTGTAGTCAAGGGGCTGGCTCTATGGCTGTATTCAAGCGGTTCCTATACTATATTAAAGGGCTTCCAAGGTTCTGTATTCAAAAGACTCAAGAGATTTGAATTTGAGGGGCTCCAGGGTTCTGTAGTCAAGAGGCTCCTAGGTTCTGTATTCAAGAGGCTCTAGGGTTTTCTATTTAAGGGTCTCTAAGACTGTTTTCAAGGGGTTCTAGCATTCTGTATTCAAGGGCCTCCATGGTTATGTTTTGGTTTTCAGGAGGTTCCAGTGTTCTGTATTCAACATTCAAGAGGCTCTTGAGATTTGAATTTGAGGGGCTCCAGGGTTGTCTACTCTTCTAAACAGAGATACGCCATTGAGTAGGTTGGGTTTAACACTGCTTTGAACAACATTTTAATTATTTTATGATTTGGAGGAAAGCCAAATGTGATGCTGTTAGGTGTTTTCCAGTTTGGCAAAACTTCACAAGCACAAGCATGGTGCAGACGGGTCTTTATGAATTGACAGATCATAACAGATCCCTGTCAGAGGATTCAGCCAAGTCCAGACTCAACTATTTCCAGACTATAGATCGTTCAAAGATAGAATAGTTCTTAAGGTATTATTAACTCAAAAACTTTTATAACATAATGACACACTGAATCAGACAATGATACAAAGAGATGTAGTTCACATCATTTCACATCAGCTGATGACACAACAGACCGCACAATCCTTATTTTAGATTTTTTTCAAATTGCATTTCTCTAAAAAATAATGCATACCTTTAGCCTTTATCATTAGCTGTGACAAGAAATCTAAATCAAGCTTTGGGTTCATCTGTTTGTCCCAAATCCCTATGTTCCTACCTGTAGTTTATCTGCTATCTGTAAATTAGTGAAAACATGACAAAGGTCAACTGTTCTGCACCTGGGTTTATGGTGCATATGTAAAGCCTTCAGTTAAACTAAATGACAAATATTGTCAGTTAAATGGTGAATATTCATCTTAATATCATATTTTTCAGTTCCTCAAAATTAACAAATTTAATTGATGATGACCATGATTGTACCTAAGACTACTACCATGTGTGTAAAATTATTTTTGACTATTACTATGTGTGTGATAGAATGAACATGCATCTACTTATTCTACAAGCATCTTGCTCACATGAAATTTATTTTTTAAAGACTGTATCACTCATTATTACAATCAAGCTAGAGTGTGACAATAACTGTGCTGGCTAAAATATCAATCACATTACAATGATCATTTCATAATTGACAAGGTAAATGTCTCTCCTGAAAATCATCTTTTAAAAAATAAATGATATATCAGCCTAAATTCGATTTACACACGAGCCCACTGATTCTGGTTCTGTCATAAATTTGCATGAGTAAGATGAAAATATTTTGACAACAACCAAACCACCTCTAAGAGAAAAAATCAGACGAATGACAATGCCATTGTTAGGAGATCAATTAAGGATTGACAGCCCTGAGGGAATCTTCGTTGCTACTGAATGAGTGGGCTACTCAGTGACTAATCTGTAAAACGTCAACCTTACCTTTCCCTACAACGGGGGACAGTGTGAAGGGTTCGCACTGCCAAATATAGTCGATCAGGAACGGGCTCAGATGAGCTAGAAAAATGTCAACTTGTTCCTCAAGGTATGCCTGAACTTCATCGTCTCCTATTCGGTTTGGAATGGACGGAAACAGATAATACTCCACGGTGTCTTCGCTAGACCGATGGCCCTTGCCTGCCATGCCGATGTCGTCCTGTTTCGTTCTATAAACGAAAACACGGAAGTGGAGTTATTCGGTAGGTCAGCCAATCAGAAAGCGCGTAACATTGCGCTTCAGAGGATCATGTGACAGGTGCTTTCCTCAAAGATCCAAGGATTTCTCAACATTGGCAGGAAAAAGACGAAATAATGTTAAAACCTAAAGCTTTGACGCAGGTTTTAAGCCAAGCAAACACCGGAGGAGTTAGCAGTACACTGTAGGTTGAATGCTCTTTGTTGGTATTTCCAAGGGGCGTTCTTTTCGGAGCCTTATACTTGGGGTATGGTGTTAAAACCAACTCTATCTTCATCAGTTCATCACCACCAGCTAGCTGATGATGGACCTACTAAGATTTCCAAATGACGCAACTGCTTGCATTATCACACCAATATCTCAAATCTGTTTAGATATATGAGAGAATAGGAGTGGCAGTTTAGATACAGTGCAGTACACCCTTTGCAATATACTTGCCAACATTTAGTGTATTACAAGACTACTGACATCATTACATGGAGTCGAGCTGTGTTCATTACATTGTAAGAGAACCCAAGCCTGTGACCTTCATGATCTAATTGATTCACCTTTTGTTGTGTGGCTATAAATTATAATAAGAGTCCTCTTTGAAATTGACTAAAAGTCTTTCTTGATATGATTGGACTATGAAATTATCGTTGGATGGAACTAGATTATCAGACTTGAGTTTGTAGACGAGGAGAGTGGGTTGCATCATGAATTCTAATCAAGAAGTGAAAGTCACTGACCATAGATTAGCCAATTCTATTATTAAGATGTGACTACTTCTGTCTCAGGAATGTCAAGAATTATATGGTGAATCAATAGTTCATGGTTCAGTTCACCCCATGCGACCCCAGTTTGGGATTGGCCTCCAGCTATACTGGTCCAGACTCGATTACTCCAGTCATAGCTGGAATATTTCTGTGTGCAGAGTTAAACAAAAAAACAACTATCCAGAAAAGTGTTCACGTTTGTCCTGAAAGGTGTTCACGTTTGTCCTGAAAAGTGTTC
This sequence comes from Haliotis cracherodii, assembly GCF_022045235.1. Taxonomy (NCBI): domain Eukaryota; kingdom Metazoa; phylum Mollusca; class Gastropoda; order Lepetellida; family Haliotidae; genus Haliotis; species Haliotis cracherodii. The sequence goes on from NW_027266275.1 coordinate 7,396,196, forward strand.
ACGTTTGTCCTGAAAGGTGTTCACGTTTGTCCAGAAAAGTGTTCACGTTTATCCTGAAAAGTGTTCATGTTTGTCCAGAAAAGTGTTCACGTTTATCCTGAAAAGTGTTCATGTTTGCACTGAAAGGTGTTCATGTTTATCCTGAAAAGGGTTCATGTTTGTCCAGAAAAGTGTTCATGTTTATCCAGTAAAGTGTAGATGTTTGTTCTGAAAGGTGTTCATGTTTGTCCAGAAAAGTGTTCACGTTTATCCTGAAAAGTGTTCACGTTTGTCCAGAAAAGTGTTCATGTTTATCCAGTAAAGTGTAGATGTTTGTTCTGAAAGGTGTTCATGTTTGTCCAGAAAAGTGTTCACGTTTGTCCAGAAAAGTGTTCATGTTTGCACTGAAGGGTGTTCATGTTTATCCAGGAAAGGGTTCACGTTTGTCCTGAAAGGTGTTCATGTTTATCTGGAAAATTGTTCATGTTTATCCAGAAAGTGGATGTTGTGTCAAAGTAAGTATCTGTCCTTTCACCATGTCACTTCTGTCCAGTCTGCTCAACAATGAAGGGTCCCTGTTGGCATATTCCGGTTACGGAGACAAGGATGCTGCAGTCACTGCCGCCATCGCAAGCAGCATCTGGACATCGTATGTGAGGAACGGAACCCAGGCCTTCAATGATGACAAGTTACAACATGTCCTTGTAGAGTGCAAAGTAAGACTGCATCCAGTGTTGCTATCCTAACATGATAGTTATCAAACTTAAGATATTTAGTACATGAAAGAGATTGTTGTTCCAATTCAGTGTTTGAAATAATTTTAAAACCCAAACAGACAGTTGGACACGTGACCCGTAAGTGTTGCCTGCCCATTTTCAAAGTTACCTGCCCACATTCAGACATATTAATAATAAAAAATCGCAAATATAAAAGTCAGATTGCGTCGTGATTCAGTTGAACTAATGCAAACAATGTAGAAGTTTTAATAAAACTGAATATGTAAGAAGTCTTAAAATTAACTGCCCGACAGGCCGGCAGGCAGAGGAAAATTTCATGCAGCCCAACAGAAAAGTTACCAGCCACGGGCAGGCAGTTATTTCAGACACTGTTCCTATTACATTGATTTCTTAATTAGGATCACCCGGTAGCAATAACTGTCTGCATATACTTGTTGGTAGCTTAAATGGAACATGGAAAAAGCAGCCTCTACTAAGATATAAGTGAAAAGCATGTTGGTTGTTTTTAAAGTTTGTCAATGAAAGTAGGCTCAACTCATGTCGAGTCAGATTTGGTCCTGTTAGGCAAGCTGATCCATCCAAAGTGTTGGAACTACAATTTTCTTTTCAACTAAGCAAGAGGTGTTATATTGCAGATCAACTTTCCCTCACTGTGTACGATACTTTCATGTTAAAAGTCCACTCAGTGGCATGTTCAACATATTTTATGAGAGCTTCAGTCAATGTTATGCCCCTGTTGTTTCAGGAAGGGAAGGTCGGACTCACCAAGGTGGCCAACCTGCTCCTGTGTGTGTGCTGCAAGGACAGTGTAGGATTTGGAATGTTAAAAGCAAAGGTATGTAGTATATTGTGGAATCATTGGATTTCAGACATCAAACTTTGTTGGTTGGCAATGCTTACAACGATTACTCACGCATTAACAGGCACTGTAGCATCACGCAGGCGTAAATTCTCAGATGATGGTTTGTTTGTAAGAGGAAGTGAATTAGATGTTTTACAGTTGTTCACATAATTAGTGACAAATTTACAAGGGTTTGTTAAGCGTCTGAAATCCCATAAAAGGGATAACTTTAGTATAGCCTTTTAATTCAAGGAAATCATGTGACTACTGTCAGTGCCAAAACCTTTTGATTCTACTAACCCAAACTTGGCTCTTATTATAATTTAGGGTATGATTCCTTGTCCACTAGACAAGAAAATATATTTGTCTTTGCTGAAGAAGAAATTTCCTGCTTTTGAAAAAATCATCAAATGAAAGAATTGGCAAGGTCTTGCAAGGATTATCTCCCCTTTATTGTAAACATCCTGTGTGTTTGTTGTTGAATGGTGCACTCAGCACTATCCAATATAAATCGGCAGTGTAAATAATGAAGTATGTCCACCCAATCCATTTCAAGTCACCTGTTACAACCAGCATAGGTCATTAGGGACCACTTTTAAGCCAGAATACCCCTGAAGATCCTGGTCAGAATAGGTCTTCAGCAACCCATGCTTGCTGTAAAAGCGACTTTGCTTGTGCTGGGTGACTTGGTTGATGCATGTCATCATATCCCAATAGGGTGGATTGATACTCATCATGTCAATCACTAGATTGTCTGGTCCAGACTTGATAATTTACAGACCCGTCATATAGCTGGAATATTGCCAAGTATGGCGTTAAACAACAAACAAACAAACAATTTTAAGCCAGAATCTCCATAGGGTGCGCAACCACGAAAGTGTTCTAAGAATTTGGTGGGATATTGTATTGTTTCAGCTGGAAGCATTAGCCACATACTTGGAGGAACCTCTATCTCAAGTGGCAGCCTCCTGACAGTGGGCAGCAGGCTAGATGTGAACAGACAGTGTTGAATACGGCTCCTGTGACCATCATGGTTGCTTCCTGCACCATTCCCGGCCTTGGTGCCAGAAACAGGCTTACTCTTTGAACAAACACAACTTTGATTTCCGTAGTATTAAACTCCTCCCACATAACAGTTCGAACCATATAAATGTGTACTAATGGTTAAGCACCCAAAAACCTATCTGTTAAATTCAGTGATATGTCAGACTTTGCACTTAAGTCATGCAAATAGTAATAGTGATAATAATCTAGGACCACCTGAAAAGTTGTTTTGCTTTCCCTATCTATAGAAAATTAATGCTGTTAAAGTTATGTCAATACAGATAAGGATATTTGACATATCACATCAGAAACATTTTGCAGTATTTGGGCCTGTAATATACACTACACAAAAGAACACCCAATTCTTTTATATTTATAGCAATATGAAAACCCGGGTGTTCTTTTGAATAGTAAATGTTAGTTAATCTCATGCATTGTCAGTGGTGCCATTTTTGGTCATACTGCTGGTGTTACAAAGCATGTCCTGCTGAAGCTTAAGAAAATAAAAGAATTGGTTCTCGGGCAACGGCTTTTGAAAATGTAGTTCAGGCGGTGGTGGTTTTTCCCCCCATTTTGTTGACAATAATTTCGGCAAAATCATGTTGTTCTTAAGTATTATACCATTTCACTGCTGAGGTGTGTTTTCGATAAATGGAATATTTAAAGATTTTTATAGAAGGTAGATACAATTTTATGGTTTACAACTTCTTTAATACTGTAAAAAGGGACGTTTCGGTATAGATCCTTATACCGTTTTCAAGCAAGATGTGACGAAGTTGTTATCCATAAAATTGTGTCTACCTTGTCATCCTTCAACTTCTAGTAATGCCTATCAAACAATTTATATATATATTTTTTTTAAATGGAATTAAAAATGAAATGTGCCGCTGACTTTATGATGATGCGGGAGAACCAAAACTATTATTTTTCTGTGGCCTATGCTGGCCAAAACACCATGTTGTCAGCATGCTGGTGCATGATCATCAGCTTCACTGATCACTAACATTTGACTTAATTGAAGCTGTAGGATTCAGTTAGCTAACAGAGAGAATACCTAGGCTATTACTAATATTTAAAAATATAAGGATTCGTCCTTCACTTGGGGCGGGGGATAGTCCAGTGGTTTAGGTGTGGTGAGAAAATGAAGCCTTGCTATAGCTGCCACTGAAAAATAAAAGGATTTCTTCTGTCACTTGGGGAGGTGGGTAGCCTAGTGGTTTGGCTCGTCACTCTGAAGGCCTGAGTTCAATTCTCCACATAGGTATGATGTGAAGCTCATTCTTGGTGTCCCATAATAATACTGGAATGATGCTATTAAAAAGCAGCAAAAGACTCTACCCCTCCCCAGTACCCGCTTTCTCTATATATTCATTTAATGACATAAATATACTGGTTTAGTTTAAATGTATATCACTACATATATTCAGTACAAATGTTTTGTCATTAAGTCAAAGAGCACGTACAGCAAAGCTTGTGAAAGTTTATTTTTGTCAACACCACTAAAGAGTTTCTTGTATGCAAAAGCCATGTATGTAAATAAACTGTTAATACAACTGAAATATTTGTCATTATTTGTGTAACTAAATACAAAATTAAAATCTGTAATTCAATTTAAAATATTTATTTTTATAAAGTCTGTTTTTTTGTTAGGGTCAGAAGAGGAAAGAAAATCTCAATTATGGTTTGTGTTTTTCACTGAAGATGTCATGATTGATGAAAAATGTCCTGACCATCATTTGTTGATAATTTCTGAATGTAAAGGGAACAGACAGCATTTGGCGGGAGTGTCCATCCACCAGTGTCAGACAGCACTTGCAGATAATGTTAAACCATACAAGCGTCAGACAGCATTAGGGAGACACTTTTCCACCATAAGCATGTCCGACAGCCCTTGAGACTGAGAGATTCAGCCATCACAGAGTCCATGCAGTATTTGTATTTCCTTGTGATACCCCATACCAGCCGGTGTTTCCAGAACCATGGGAATGTCGTCAAAGTTGGGATCGGTCATCACTCTGCGAAAACCCTCAAGGCCGATGTGGCCCTTACCTATGTTCTCGTGTCTGTCCAGATGGCAGCCCTTCACACCTGGAGCAAAGGAACAGAATCTCATACAGGTTTCCATCCGGACTGATTCAGTCAGTGAACTTTATCTACCAGTATCAACCGGAGGCATGCCAGAAAGTGCTGCATACGAGCACTGCAACTGATTTTTTCAAATGAGATTTATTTAAGGATTGAATCGAAAAAACAACATTTGTAAAGAATCCGCTAAGCAGATTCATAGAGTTTCAATAACCTCTTTTCATACCTCCATGAACCAACCAAAATACACCGTCAATCCTTATAATATAATTCCACCACGAAAACATGTGATATCTACAATAGTTTAACCAAGACCAGTTGTATATATCAAAGCAGACAAAAATGACGAGATTGACAAACATTCCAGGTGTAGGAATACATACCATAGGGTGACATGGATCAGGTGATTGCTTAATTTATGCAGATAACTTGACACGCTCACAATCTCATTAAAACCAGATCTTAGTTCTCGCTACCGCTAAACAAAGATCTGAGGACATCCCATTACAGGTCACGTCAGACCGACCTTGCGCGAACTTTGACCGACCAATGGAATGTCCATTCAGAAGGCAGCTTTCTTGGGCTTTACGAGACTAATTTCAAATTGGTGACTACGCTTCGAAACATATTTTGACAAATTCTCGATTACAAATTTGAAACCTAAACAAAAGAACATTCTGGAATGGCTAATAGATGGTCTAGATTGTACGGATTCAGTTGTTTAACCCGTAACTATTGTTTGGATTTAAGTTTTCGAGGTTGCATGATTGGAAATCACATTCCAACTGTCACTTTCATAATCTGGTAAGCGAAGAGATGCTCTGATTGGTCGGATGAAAGGTCGTTCTGACGTGACCCCTACTGGGATGTCCTCAGAGCTTTGTTCAGCGGTAGCAAGAACTGAGGTCTGATTTTAATGAGATTGACACACTCACAAAGTCTGTAGACATTCAAGGGAGAGTAGGATCAAGACAAGGTTCATAGGACCTGTCAATCAAGGCAACAGGCGAGAAGAACTGCAACAGTCAGTAATGAACCGGAACAAATGTCAAGAAGGCGGCTGTTTCAAATTGTCAGTTACCACCAGATTCAAATATTAGTTCCTTGAGAACAGGAAAAGACAGTTGGAAAAATACAGGTTTGAAATTAAACCCGAAGACATGAAATTTGTGGAACCCTGGCAAGCGGGAAACAAAACCTGGCGAGCCAGCCAGCACGTTTCCGGTGTTTCATTTCTTCTAGGCCTTGGGTCCCAAAGTGTAGTTTGGACAATGAATCCGATGACTTCTGCTAAATGTCCTGAGCATGACAATACACATGAGCAGAAGGGGAATTCCCTCGATTGTAATACTGAGATTCCACCACATTCAGTAGTGATAAAAGTAGTCTCGTTGGGCGTGGCTAAATTCTTGACATTCATTTGGAACTTGAAATTACAATTAACACAACAAATATTTAATTATTCAAGGATAATTGTTTCACTTCAATGATTTTGACAAAGCTGATAGTTATTGTTGTCTAGCAGCAACAATTGAACAATGGCAGCCGTCACTGGATGTCACGAATGTGTCCTGGCAAAATGTCCTGCATATTTAAACAGCACTAGCCAGCCAGGCCGGCCAGATATTGCTTTAATAGCCAGAATCAGATTTCAGCACCTATTTTGTTGCCCTGCCAAGGAGAAACCTGGTAGCAGAGAAAAAAAACCCATTATTTTTCAAGTTTCAACAAAGTCAGAACTTCAATCTCAATCAATAATGAACAGGTTTCTCACTTGCAGAACTAGTATACCAGTCAGTTGTGACAGCCGAGTCACAAGCAATATTCTTTTTTTGAAAAAAATTGATCTTATTTTTCAATTGAACATTTTTTATATTTGTGAAGGAGGAAGTATATATGCCACTCAATGGAAGTTAAAAAACAACTTTTTCATGACAGCCATGTCCATGACAGATTACCTATAGTAATAAATAAATAGTAATAGGTAGGAATCTGGCATTCTTTTACTTCTTTTGAGTAGTATATATTATAGTTCACTAGATAGAAACTTAAGCTAACCAGTCAGGCTACCTAGATTATATTTCCACAAGCCAGAAAGAAAAGAACGTAGCCATGTGCTACTGGGCTGCAGCCTACGTCGCACACTGATGTCATGATGTGGGAGTTATGACTTAAGTAGACATTTGCTGTTATGCTTTACTGGTGCAGGTTGTGATGGATTACAAGTCTATTTTAACCTCATATGGGTTAGATTTATCACTCATGAGAAGACTGTAGTGAAGCGAAGTGCTAATTAATGTGTGCACAGTTGCATGTCACAAAGGTATCCAAGCATGTTCCATCTCACCCTTGGAGTCGTTCAAGTGCAGAGCGTCAAGATATTTGAAACCAACAATCTTGTCAAAGTCTGATATGAACTTCTTGTAGCCTGAATCAGTTGCCAGGTCGAAGCCTGAAACAGGAACATTATCACATTGGGCTACATGGAATCAGTGCATGGTGAGACGGTCCTCACAGGTGATGGAGAAACAGTGGAGAAGCAGTGACAATATGGTAGTGTGCTGAGCATGATAATGGAGTCTCCTGCCATATTGCCAAAACAAGCTAACACAAGAAAACAGTGTCATCACTATCCCTCACTATGGGGCACATTAAAATTTTGTTTATTCAAATAGTAGTGACTACAAACTATAAAATAGAGTCCTATAAAGCCTTGAGAAGGGATAGCACTTGGGTCGCTTTTATGTCATCAGTAAAAAAAGATTAAATGTGAAATTAATACACACAAAAGGCCTCTTCTCTAGACAAAATAACTAGATAAGTATCTCCTAGATAAGCAAACCTTAGTAGCTTCCTACAAAACTTGTCCCCAATGCAGACACTACACACTAAGTACACCAAGATGGATCAAGGGCTGTAACTCTTGTCAAAAGAGAATATCCACTCCATTCCAATGCTTCCTCTTTGAGAAAAGCCCCTATGGGTATTCAGGGTTAGAGTAGGCCCCCCGCAACCTATGCTGGTCATAATGGATTGGGAGTTCAGTAGCATCAGGCTTGGTGACTTGGCTGAGAGCATGTCATTGTCCCCTGTTTTTGTGGACCAGAAAAGAGCAGTATCGACCTCATTTGGCTGATATTGCTTTTTGGCATTTATAAAAACTGGTATTGACCTCACATATGGTCTATCTTTGTTGATATATAATAACATCATCATTTTGATTTAGGTTTGGACAACACTACTGCTGGGTAATTCCCATTCTATTTTTAGTACAATGCAACCAAGGCCCTGTCTATGATACAGAATGTAGTAATAACAGTGGCAGCGCTAAGATCACAATGTGGAACTGGGCTAATGTCCTACCTGCAGCGAAAGCATGACATGTATCAAGGCAGACTCCTATTCGAGATTTGTCCTTGACCTTGTCAATGATGCCTCGTAATTCTTCAAACTTTCCTCCGATTGTATTTCCCTGACAGCACATATTTTCTATCACTGAAATGAAAGTGACAACGAATCATTTTGATTGATGTTCCAGACATTTTGTCCTGACTTAATGTGACTTGACTGAGTTTGGATTAACATTTTGCCACACACCTGTCCTGACATACTTGGTCTTGGAGTGAGCGATGTTGATACTCTCTGCAATGAGGGCGATACATTCCTTCACGGAAATCTCCCCACAGGTCGAGCCTGAAACACATGCACTTACTCAACATACGGTGAAATATGTTTATAACAAACACGCTTATAACGAACTGCGGATATAACAAACTTATTTTTGGTCATGTTCATTTGCTGTATGTATGCTGTATATATGCTCATAACAAACTACGGTTATAACAACCTAAAATTAGTAGCCCCTTTGAGTTCGTCATAACCATAGTTTACTGTACATCCAATAGTCAACCCATAGTTTACTGTACATCCAATTGTCAACACCGTTTACAGACTCTGCCAATACCATAGTCTACTGTACATCCAATAGTCAACACAGTTTACAGACACTGCCAATACCATAGTCTACTGTACATCCAATAGTCAACACAGTTTACAGACACTGCCAATACCATAGTCTACTGTACATCCAATAGTCAACACTGTTTACAGACACTGCCAGTATCATAGTTTACTGTACATCCAATAGTCAACACAGTTTACAGACACTGCCAATACTATTGTCTACTGTACATCCAATAGTCAACACGGTTTACAGACACTGCCAATACTATTGTCTACTGTACATCCAATAGTCAACACGGTTTACAGACACTGCCAATACCATAGTCTACTGTACATCCAATAGTCAACACGGTTTACAGACACTGCCAATACCATAGTCTACTGTACATCCAATAGTCAACACGGTTTACAGACACTGCCAATACCATAGTCTACTGTACATCCAATAGTCAACACGGTTTACAGACACTGCCAATACCATAGTCTACTGTACATCCAATAGTCAACACGGTTTACAGACACTGCCAATACCATAGTCTACTGTACATCCAATAGTCAACACGGTTTACAGACACTGCCAATACCATAGTTTACTGTACATCTTATAGTCAACACGGTTTACAGACACTGCCAATACCATAGTCTACTGTACATCCAATAGTCAACACGGTTTACAGACACTGCCAATACCATAGTTTACTGTACATCTTATAGTCAACACGGTTTACAGACACTGCCAATACCATAGTCTACTGTACATCCAATAGTCAACACGGTTTACAGACACTGCCAATACCATAGTTTACTGTACATCTTATAGTCAACACGGTTTACAGACACTGCCAATACCATAGTCTACTGTACATCCAATAGTCAACACGGTTTACAGACACTGCCAATACCAAAGTTCACTGTACATCCAATAGTCAACACGGTTTACAGACACTGCCAATACCATAGTCTACCGTACATCCAATAGTCAACACGGTTTACAGACACTGCCAATACCATAGTTTACTGTACATCCAATAGTCAACACGGTTTACAGACACTGCCAATACCATAGTCTACTGTACATCCAATAGTCAACACGGTTTACAGACACTGCCAATACCATAGTTTACTGTACATCTTATAGTCAACACGGTTTACAGACACTGCCAATACCATAGTTTACTGTACATCTTATAGTCAACACGGTTTACAGACACTGCCAATACCATAGTTTACTGTACATCTTATAGTCAACACGGTTTACAGACGGATTACACAGATCCTCGGATGGCGATGGCAGTAATACGTTATAAACCAAGATCTCACCAGGATGAAAGTTGTAGAGGGTGAGGCCCAGTTTTTCACATCTCATCAGCTCGTCCACCAGGGCATCGCGACTCTTACGCAAAGTGTCTGGGTTGGGAGAACCGCAGTTGATCAAGTAGGACCCATGTGGAATTATCTTGTCGGGAGAGAACCCATATTCCTAAACACCAAAGAAGTGCAGATACTAAACCTTAACTGAGTATGTAAGAGTATTTATTACCTATGAGGGCAAACATATCAGGGTTCATAAAAATCATATGTGCCCTTGGGTCACATCTCATCACAAGACAACAGTGTATTGTTTCCATCATCAGGATGGCATTGTTGACGTCATTCAAATCGTATTGTGACATGAGGTCAGAATGACATCACTCTAGAAACAATGTCGTAGCTGAAGATTATTGCTGTCATTCAACAAATTGTGGTTCTGCTGCTGTTGCGACTTGTTGTTCTTATAGGTAAACACTCAAATTCATCTCTGTATGTAAACATCTTCTTTGTTAATTAATAGAATATCATATTTGTGTTCATGTCATACTATGTTTACAGCACTCATGCCGAAATTCCTCTCGCTTGGGAAATACCAGAATTTAGAGTCGTAAACATAGTATGACATGAACAGTATAATATCCTCTATATTTGAGAGAGCAGTGGCAGATCTTCTTTTTCACATCTGATGACATTTGCACTGTCAACATGTTGAATTGGTTGGTAAAGTAAAATTGATAATGGTTTACATGTAGGATAAACCCAGCCCAACTGCAATGATCGATGCTCATGTATCAATCACTGGATTGTCTGGTCCAGATTCCATTACTGACACACCGCCGTCATATAGCTGGAATATTGCTGACTGTGGCATTAAATAACAAACAAACCAGAATTTCAACAGGTGACCTGGCAGATAGTCTGGCATCATACTCAAACAGCATAGACTGTCGCTCATACTATCAACCATCGGTTTGCCTGCCCTAGACTCTTGGCTGATTGATATGGCTGATTGACATGAAATAACCACAGACAACATCAGGAACAGAGGATACCAATCTTGTTGACCAATCAAATTCTTATCTAAATTCTCATTTCTGCAATAACAATCAGAAATTCCTATAAACATACACCTTTATAAAACAGTTGGTTTAGAGAGGTATATTTCCATCATATGATCACAGACCTTACATGCATCTTTGAACTTTGCAACAACCTTCTCATCTAGTGGTTTAGCCTTCCATTGTCGCTGCGACTTGAGAAACATGGCAAAGGATGTGGCGCCAATATCAGCGGCATTGTACACTGCATTGTGTGCACCTCCTGGAAATATACAGATGGTAATTTTCTACCAAATTTACAGACATGTGTCTTTGTGATTAAAACCACAGAAAAAAATGTGTTATACGTACCAGAAAATATGGACTGTCAAGTATAATTTGGGCCTTATATGGGGGTGCTGCTGGACTGATGCCAATTTATAGTGCTAGCTCACTGAGATACCATGCCACGGTTTAACATGAATACCCCACTCAGACACTTTATTCTGACTCCAAGCCAACCAGTATCCTTAATGCCGAGCGCCAGACAGGGTAACAACAAGTACCATCTTTTAACGTCTCTTGGTATGACGCAGCACTACTACAAGACTACAGAGGCGTTCAGTTTGGTTTAGAAGTTGGTATATCATATTTTGAATAAATGCTTTATATTGTATAAAAATGTTCTCCCACTGGTGAAACAAATAAACCACTGACATGGCTTGCCAATGGTTGATTGTCATTTGATAAGACAATGTACAATGACACCTGGGTCTGCCCACCTTGAGATGAGACATGTGCACCGACCAGCTTCCTGCAAGAATGACCTTTCTTACTTGTCTTCTTCTTACTTTTCACCTTCACATCTTCATCAAATTCATCTTCCTCCACTTCATCTTTTACCCGAGAACGTGATGAAGATGCTTTACCCTTTTTCACAACCCCTTTCTCTTTTTTCACAGTTCTGCCTTTCTTACTGTGAGAATTGTTTTTATCTTTGGAGAGGTCATCGTTTTGGTCCAAAGGATCAATTTTGACTTTCTTATTAGCTAGTTCACCGCTCTCATCGACATGAGTGTCACTTTTTCTCTTGTCTGTTTTCTTTTTTATAGATTTCTTTTGTTGTTTGAGAACTTCGTCTTTCATGTCGCCTTCATGTGGGGATTTGGGGGCACCTTCTTTCTTGCTTACTTTTTTATCTTTGGACTGATGCCTCTTTGAAATATTTTCTTCCAAACCAAACTGTGTAATAATTCTTGGTTTCCTTTCCCGTACTGGGTGACTTCTTTCACTGTCCGCCATAACTTTTTCAAAGGCTAAAGCATGAAGAGAACAAAGATAAATTATTCATTACCTACTTGTTTCAAAAACATCCTCATTTCAAATTGGATACAATAAAAGCAGATCATTCTTGAAACTGATAATTTGATAGTGAGCAGCTATGACTAGGCCAATAACACAGAAATGTTTGGGAGCTATATTGGATTTCTTATGAACAGCAATATGTAACAAATGTTATATTTGGGATAAAACTTCCTCCATAAAATACAGATTCTAGTACTTTTTTTTCAGTTGATTCCCATGCAGGATTCGAACCCACACTGCCAGAGTGAGGCACCTAAAGGTCAGAGATCGAGCCCACCGAGGCTTCCACAAAAATGAAAGTCTAACAACTGAGAAGTCAGATCACATACTTTGTGTACCCCTCTGACAAGTGCAAATATGCCTTTGCAAACAGCCAAAGCTTAACAGCTCACATGTTAATCTATATAACTATTGATATTCAACCGAAATCATCTTAAGCTCTAAACATGGCATAGAGAACATAAAGATATCGGCTATCTCGGATTGGCTAAATCATGTAATTACAAAATTGGCAAACTTGGAACTTCTTTTGGATCATAAGCCTGGTTTTCAAACTTGTAAAAGTAATAAGGAAAAAGCAAATGGTGACTTATCAATTTTTTCAGTGTTACTGTCTTTAATTGTGTCTAATAAGTTCCATCGTATCGTTCTCGTTTGTTTCAGCTGCACGGAGCTGATTGAAGTTTTCATATTAAATTTAGGTGCCGTTTTGACGAAGTGACGTTTAGTCCGCTTGCATAACAGTATATTAACTAAATCTGCGGGGCTACCACTATCCCCTGCAATAAATATAATAAGTTGTCATTCACGAATACGCATTTACCTCAAGCCTCAAAGTCAAGTACAGTCTCTTTTTACCAAAGACAGTTTCCCGCGGTGATTCACTGTTCAACAAGGGCAGGTCACTCTAATTACGTACTGTAAGAGTTTCCTGTCATGTGAACACAATCGCTGACTAACGCGTTCGAATCACCTCGGGATGTCGATGGACTCAAGTTTCCCTTTTTTCAGTTTTAATGATAATAACTCGCGAAAATGTTTATTCATCAAAGGTATATACTATTCCACCCCCATAAATAGACTAGCAGGAAATAACTACAAATGCAAGCAGAGAAGACAAAGCTGGATACTGTTGTATCGCCTTTTTCTAATCAACTATAGAATAAAGATGTGAGGATGAAATGGGGTTAAACGCCGCGTTCAAGACTATTGCACTGAAGGAAAGTGCATGTACGCGTGCGTACGTGCGTGCGTCAGTCTGTCTGCCTGTCTGTGTGTTCGTACGTGCGTGCGTGCATGTGTGTGTGTGTGCTTGTACTAGTCGGACTAATGCCGATTTTATAGTCTAACCCACTTACATACCGTACAGGAGTTTAACATGATTACCCCACTCAGACATAGTATACTGTCTCCGAGCTCCCCAGTCCTTGTTTTAGCCCCTTAATGCCAAGCACCAGGCAGGGTAACAACAAGTGCCATCTTTTAATGTTTTTTGGTATGATGTGTGCGAGGGATCGAACCCCGGCCCTGCTCTACGGACAGACGCTCTACCGCTAGACCACGGAGACGGCCCCGAACGGTGTAATAAGATGCTTTGGAAAAAGTGTTTTCATGTTGTAGCCTATCTCAAATTTCATGATTAAGATGATATTAGTTGTCTTTAATGTATATGCACTTCAATTAATAAACAGACAATATAATAAAGAAATATATGATGTTTTTACAAATGAACTGAAACAAAATTGCACCTACAATACCTAGTTTACATGACTAAATATAATTTGCGGATTTCAGTGTACATTAATCTGAAATTTAAATCTAAAAATTAAACCATCTGACGATCGGAGTCCAAATCTCTTTTTTCATTTTTCGTATTTATCTCCCGATTGTGATTATTTAACTGTTACTGTAAATATTGTGTGCGGGTAGGGGAAATTAGCTATTCATAAATGAAATAAATATATAATTAATGTGACTCTAAAACTTGATGACGTCACCTCCCAATATACATGTACAAGCATATTTGTATCTGAAATGGTCTACATAGTTCCAATAATATGAAGGGATGGCGAAATATCGGAAGACCGAGGTTCGATTACTCACATAGGTATATTGTGAAAAGCCCATTCTTTGATGTCCAAATCCGTGATATTGCTGAAATAGTGCTAAACGTGAGGTAAAACCCCATTCACTCCAATAACACAACTGTCAAACATCTGATCGCCAAACATTAAATGCAGAGACAATCTCTTTAAAACAGATCTCAGTGAGAGAAGAGACCTGTTTTAACCAATCAGATGACAATGGATCAATGGGTAGGAACTTGGACCAATCAGATGGCCATTGCTAGGTAGAAACTAGATCCAATTGATGAAGTCCTCTTAAAAATCCTCATAAATATATGGCAATTTCCAATTTACGAGTCCAGTTTAAAATATCGAGTTATTAAACAAACAAAGGAATCCTAAAAGATAAAGATGAGACGGACCCCCTACGTCTTCATAGTTCCAGTGTATGAAAGGATATTCTATTCAGTCGGATTATAACACCCCGCCCTTCGAGTGTCAGATTGAAGTTTCTGGAGCCATATAACAGCTCACAGCGTGTTGAGAGTCTCATATGTGCATCTTTAAAATATATTACAACGCATTGTTTAGTATGTCAATAAAATAATGATGCTGACAAAAATGAAATCCTTACGAATGCAATCTCAATTAAAATCAGATCTTTTACTCCGATACGATGCGTCTTGATGCAGAGCAGTTTTGTAAAGATATTATTTTTAAGAACGTGTTCATATAGTTGTTGGTTGTCTTACGAATTATTGGTGGATTTGACAAAGAGTAATATTTATTTTTAGTTAAGACAGACATTGAAGTGCGCAATATACAGACCCGGCTCTATGTATATAGTGCAGTGAAAATGCGGGTATCAATAATTGTAAGACAGAGTTATTCTTTCAATGCGACGTATCGACTAAAAATAATTCTGACTTTGTTGATACTTAAGCTTCTAAATTGTCACTTTAAGATATCAATTTTGTCGACGATTAATGCCATGGATTGTTGCAACAGTTCATAGGGGCACGGGTGGCCCAATCGTCTAAGGCGCCGACTGAACAGAAAACAGAAATCTATGGCTTCCCGTCTCGCCCCGATTATGTTTCTGACGTTAATAAGACGGGGTAAAAACCCAATTCACTTACTCACATTTCAGTTCCTAACTAATCTAGTCAATTTGAGTTGTTTATATATATATAATTTAGTTTTATGATCTACGTACAACAGCGAAGTGTAGCATAAGTCGCAGTAAAGAGCCGAGGTACACAGACAACCATTTAATCTGCCCTCACACAGCGAGTGCAATGACCCTGTGTTGTACACGCATCAGGAACGGCGTAATTCAGTCGTGTCTCGTCATGAACATCTCCGCATCTTTGCAGACATTAGTTCTCCCTAATTCCTAATAGTGTTCTATTGTGATTCTCCGCCTGACCTTCAAAGACCCATTAAATTCGTTCTACATATCCCACAGCAGGCAGTGTTTGTATACCCAATATGATCGTGCTTAGGTCATATACAAGGGCATGCAGGAGAGATATCCGCAGTGGAAAACTCCGTGTAGGTCGTGGCTGAAATAAACATAGAGGTAGCTATATTTGTTGATAACGTTTAGCGTGTTACGTCACAGTGGCAGATCATGTCAATATATCTACCATGGAATATGATATACATATTTTGCTATATTCCCCGCAATGTATAGTCCCATAATTCAGACAAGGCCTTGACCGAGCCATGGGGATCTTGATACCGCATCGGTCTGTTTGGTATAGTTCAGTGATTCGTTGATTCTCCTTCAATCACAAGACCGGGTTCGACTCCTTGAGTATACGTATAGCGGATCATAAAATTCTGAGTACCGAACCTTCGATCACAATATGGAATGCTTGTCGATCTGACCCAAATGGTTCATCCTCGTCATTGCTGGCAAGGTAAGGAGGGATATATGTCTACACACCCGTGAAGATCCGAGGTAGAATAGGTCTTCAGCAACCCATGCTTGCTGTAAAAGGCGACTATGTTTGTCGTAAGAGGCGACTAAAGGGATCGGGTGGTCAGGCTCGCTGACTTGGTTGATGCATGTCATCGATCCCAATTGCATGGATCGATGCTCATGATGTCAATCACTGGATTGTCAGGTCCAGACTCTATTATTTACATACCGCCGCCATATAGCTGGAATATTGCTGAGTGCGGCGTTAAACAACAAACAAACAAACAAATAAGAAACTGTCCCCTTATAGTGTGGTCGTAACTCACTCTGTCCCCATTTTGACATGGACCTCGTTCGTACCACGTTTCAATTTCCATTTACGAGAAGTAGTTGAAAATATCGAGTTATAAAATAGACAATGAAATCCTGAAGCGTAAAGCAGACAAGGAACACCTTCGTCTTCATAGTTCCGTGTTTGAAAGGATATTCTATTCGTTCGGATTATAATACAACGTCCTTCCACTGTCACATTGATATTTCAATGCTGTCGTCACTCACTCTATCCCCATTTCGACATGAACGTGACCACGTGGGTCATAAAGAGTATATTTTTGTTTGTGTGGTGGTTTATAGTTAAGACTTCCCGAGGTTCAAGCACCATCAAACGATGTTTGTACAGACTATATACCCCATATGGTTTATTGGATAGAGTGTCTGCCCGGAGAGCGGTAGGTCAGGGGTCCGATATCCGGCAACGTCATACCAAAAGAGGTTGAACGATGGTGCTTGTTGTTACCTTGTATGGCGCTTGGCATTGGGTAGATAAAACAAGGACTGTTCGGCTCTGGGTCAGGATACTGTGTCTGAGTGAGGTATTCATGTTAAACTGTGGGATAGCATATCAGTGGGCAATAGTCCGGACAAGTACTTGCACACACACACACGCACGAACGCACGCACGCACGCACGCACGAACGCACGCACACACGTACGTACGTACGCACGCACGCACGCACGCAATAAGTGCAATAATCTTGAACGCGACGTTAAACCCCATTTCACTTCACCTCACTGCCTACCCGAGAAGTGTCTGTATTTTATATCTGGAAAGTCGTTAGGTCTGAGTATGCCAGCCCAAAACGCAGCTACTTAAAGTTTGTATGAAATGTTTTATAAAGGGCCAATGGGGGTCAATACTTCAGAGAGCTGGGAACGTTGGGCGCTAAGGGCGGACAGCGACTAAGTAGGCCTACGTGATGCATGCACGTTGTGGGAAAGGTCGTGAGCACAGTAGCAGCCGCCCTTCGTTGATACAGGACATTGTTATCAGAGGATGACCTTAAACAATATGATGCTTAAAACATAATAGTCAACACTGAATGATGTATAAGTGTCGTTAGGGAAATGTTCGTACTGGCGGTTGATGTGAAATATAGCACATGTGCCCGTGCCATTATACCCATCTATTTGGGTGTGACAGCCATGTCCTATACAGATTACATACATGCTCAGATTTAGTGTAGGCAGGAAATATTTACCCCCTGAGCGTCGATGAAACGTATAATACTCTATGTGCCTATTTTGAAACTTGTTTGTTTTGTTGTTTAATACCAAACAACAATATCCAAGCTATATGACACCGTCAGTAAATAATCGTGTCTGGACAATCCGTTGATGCATATTGAGCATCCATCTGCACAATTGGGTACGATAACATGCATCAATGAAGCCTGACCACCCGATCCCGTTTGCCTCCTACGACAAACAATGGATGCTGAAGACCAATTCTAACCGGGTCTTCCCTGGAGTTTCTACGAGAGATGTGTAGAGCCCTTTGGTACGGCATTCAACAGGCAATACTCCAGTCAGACTAACATCTAGTCACTGAAATTAACATATTTTACAGATAAAATACAGTTGTTAAATTATATTGATAAATTATAATAAAAATGAGCCAAGAGACTCTTTATATTCCAAAACCGCAGTAATCTAGACTTGCCATACATTACAGACTTATGGGCTGTATTGGATATAATTGTTTCATGGTTTGTATGACAGACTATTCGTCAGTGAATTCATATACCAAATATCTCTATACTGCTAGATTGTATGGCTATGTACGGATGAACTATTTTCCTCCGACAATAATTGCATATTGTTTGACGCCTGAATCAGCAATAGAAAATCTATATCACGGCTGTGTGCAATTATTAGGGTCAAGGTCGGACAATCAGTAGTTCACACCGTGAGCAACGACCCATGACGGCAGGGTAAGAAGTTACACAAACAGCCACCTACCACCCCAAATTTCACAACCCGATCCCGTGTTAGTTAACTCCAATGAGCGTGGGATATTAGGGACTAATTTTTCAAGCAGGTGAGGTGAAATGGGGTTAAACGTCGCGTCCAAGATTATTGCACTTACATAGCGACATGCATGCACGTGTATGTGTGGCTAAGCTTGTACTAGTCCGCTTGTAGTGCTAACCCACTGAGATATCATGCCGCACTTTAGCAGTGACAGTCCACGTAGACACAGTATACTGACTCCGAGCCCAACAGTCCTTGTTTTAGTCCCTTAATGCCGTGCGCCAGAGTATCAACAAGTATACCATCTTTTAACGTCTTTTGGTATAACGTGGCCGGACGCTCTTCCACTAGACCACGGAGGCGGTCTGCATTCTCATGGAACCCCGGTAAGTTTTTTTGTTTGTTTTTTTAACGCCGCATTGAGCAATATTTCAGTTGTATGACGGTTGTCTGTAAATAATCGAGTCTGGACAAGTCAATCCAGTGATGGACATCATGAGCATCGATCCATGCAATTGGGATACGATGGAATGCATCAACCAAGTCAGCGAGCCTGACCACCCGATCCCGTTAGTCTACTCTTACAACAAGTATCGTCGTCTATTACAGCAAGCACGGGTTGCTGAAGACCTAATCTAACCGGATCTTCACGGGTCCCCCATAGGATGCAGTATGTGAACTAACTCATAAACCCTTGGAAGTCATTTACTTGTTGGTTGTAGTGTTATCAGGTAGCTAAACTTAATTCAGAGCCACAAATCTGCATACACATGTGTCAGTTCGTGAAGGCGGTAACGTGGGGAATCTAATGTGGTAAATATACCGCTCATAAGAGAAGTAAAGAAAACCCTATTATTTCTTATTATGCCTCAAAGTGAGATTGACCATTCAGAGCCGAACTCCTAACCCCAACAGAGCCCGTATACCGTATGTAAAAAGCCAAGATGGTTGTTACTGACCTAATATCAGCCCGTATACCGTCAGTAAAAGCTATTTGGGATTTTCCAACACCCACCTCACATATTACATATGACAATACTGGTACAGAAATTTGTTATTCGACACTGTTTTGAGTTTTAATATCATTAATCGCCAAGGGCATTAATTTTTAAAGACGCCAAGTTCGTGACTTTATTAATAAAATTATACAGAAAAAAGGCTCACATCGGACGTCACTGATTTACAAATGCACATGTTGCTGCGCAATAGCAACAAGGATGTCTGCGTGTATTGGGAAGATATCACGGAGGATGGTCGTGTTTTGTGTCGTGTCATGTTATGATCTTCTTCCTTTATTAATATGCCATCGACCCGTCTATCTATTTAGAGTGAACGAGTTTAACATCGCTTTGAACAATATATAAGTTATACCATGGCGCGTGATGTGAGAGGAAAGCCCAAAGTGATGCAGGTCTAAGACGTTTATCACTGACAGACAAATCAAGAAACAATATCAGGGCGAATCTGGGATTCAATCCACGATCATAGCTTCCGGGACGCCTGTATAAGGGACGTAATTCTGCACAGCTAATTGCGGCGTCTTACACTGAACCACGCGTTGCCCCGGAATTTCATTAAAAGCTATGTTACATTTGCATAGATGGTGAAATCACGTCAATCCCCATAGTAACGTTCCCAGTTACACTCCGTCCAGATTAACAATTGTTCGGATAAACGAGTCCTTCAGGAATACATAGACTGCCTCTTCAGTACTTTTAGTGGGGCCGGGAGATCTGGATCAACGGGTTCCACATTGTAACGAGGTGGCACACGCATCTCTGGGAATTCCAGGCTAGAGAACAGGTCGTAAGCAACCTATAAGCTTGTCATAAGAGACGACTACAAAGACCAGGTGGTCCATCTTCCCGGCGCAAGGAGTTAAATGACTATAAAAGTCCAGTTTCCACCCTTGTCCCATCAAAATCGCGTAACGAACTAGACATCCGGTTCGAAAACAACATGGATTTCTGCGTGCAAATTTCGGTCGACTGCATGATTTGCAAAGCATGTGTACGCGGTACCGCGAAGTGGCCTTTAACAGATATTTTGCAAATCTTTTCATGTTTTTAATCAAGGTGCTCAAGTGATTTGATGCACTTCGAGAGGTAAGACCCGTTTTATTACAATATAGATCTGGATTGTCGATCAAATCGTCTTGACTGGGCGCCGCAAGTGCAATCTCACGTTCAGCTATGTTCGTCAAGCCTGGAAAAATGCCAATGTACTCTGTTGGCAGGTTGATGCAAATAATGTGAAAGGTGGAATCTGATTGGTCAACAGGAGGGACATAGAAGGGACATAACTCGTAATAGCCACAGGTGGCGCTATGATTGAGCCCCAAAATTCCAGCCTTTTTCGGCAAGGGTGGAAACTGGAATTACATCGCCGGCGTGTCATCGTACCCCGACAACGTGAACCATTGTTCATAATATCAGTTACTGGATTGTCTGGTCCAGACTCGATTATTTACAGGCTTTCATATTGCTTAGTACAGCGCTAAACAACAAACGCATTAATAGCAATGTAGACCACAGGCCCAGGGCTATGTGTGATCATGACAACAGTCACATAGTTGGAACCTTTACAGGTTTATATAGGACATAACTGGAGACAGTTACCTCCCATCAGACACCCAGTTGTGGTGTAAAGTAGGGGAGAAGCACATATAATTTACACAATACCAGGCCCGTGAAGATCCGGGGTAGAATAGGTCTTCAGAAACCCATGCTTGCAAACGCGACTGTGCTTGTCGCAAGACGCAACTAACGGGACCGGGTGGTCAGGCTCGCTGACTTAGTTGGATCATGTCATCGTATCCCCATTAGGTAGATCGATGCTGATGATGTCAATCATTGGATTGTCTGGTCCAGACTCGATATTTACAGACCTCTAGAATATTGCTGAGTGCGGCGTTGAACAACAAACAAAAAAGCAAAAACAGAAACAGTTAATTCTAATTATGTTAAGGGGCGGTGGGGTAGCCTAGTGGCTAAAGCGTTCGCTCGTCACGTCGAAGACCCGGTTCGATTCCCCATATGGGTATACTGTGTGAGGCCAATTTCTGGTGTCCCCCGTCGTGACATTTCTGGAATATTGCTAAAAGCGGCCTAAAGCCACATTTAATTCCTCAATACTCTATTTTACGCTATCCAAACTTGGTTCTTTATCAAAACATATTACAATATACGGCTTTTTTCTATTTAGAAAATGGGCCATAAATAGCTTACACAGCCCCACGGTAGACTGGTATGGTAGTATGATAGTGTGACAAATAAACAAACAAACAAACACAATACTCATAGCTAGAATAGGACAGTCCTTATAACAGGCTCTACTCGAGAAGGTTTGATCAGATAGATTGTCTTGATTTCCCTCAAGTTACAGATAGAAAATACAGATATGATATGCCAAGCACCAATAGTACACATTGTTAGGTCTAAAGTATCCATGTAAAACTGTCACATTCCACGTTACGAAGCACTTGCAATCGATTTCTTAATTTCAGCCCCAGTGCTAAAAATCGAAAACAAATCTTGTTTTAAGCACATGCACTAAAAGTATGGGGCTTAAATACGTGCATTATCTCCTTGTCACAGTTATTTCACCGTTAATTAATCCTTTTTCCCAAGATGAGATTTAAAGTAAAAAACATTAAATAAACCTACATGATAACAAGTGCATATGCCCATAAATAAAGCATAATGCTGTATATAGTCACAGTATGATTAAATTACGACTACTTATTACATATTAGTGATGAAATACTATATTTATCTGAAAATATAAAATCGATAGTTCACGTTAGTTGATTCGAATGAAATAACATTTCATGCAGGAACTACTTTCAGTCCGCCTGATATCTTCAGACTAAGATGGAAGGTCAGCGACGATTCATAATACACAGAACATTTAGCTTGTGAAACATGCTCAGAATAGTATCTAGTCCCTCAAATAAACATATTTTACAGATAAAAAACAGTTGGTGAATTATAGTTATAAAATATAATTAAAAGAGCCAAAAGAGATTTTCCTCATTTTCAGACACTGCAGTAATCTAGACTTGCCAAATATTATAGACTTGCATGGGCTGTATTGGATATATTTGTTTTAGGGTCTGTATGTGAGACCAAAGAATCCCCTACACGTAAAGACCCCCTGTGGTCTAGTGGTAGAGCGTCCGCCCGCAGAGCCGAAGGTCCGGGGTTCGATCCCCGGTCGCGTCATTCCAAAAGACGTTAAAAGATGGTACTTGTTGTTACCCTATCTGGCGCTAAAGGGGCTGAACGAGGACTGGTGAGCTCGGAGTCAGTATACTGTGTCTGAGTGGGATATTCATGTTAAACTGCGTCATGGTATGTCAGTAGGCTAGCACTCTAAAATCGGCATCGGTCCGGACTAGTACAAGCAGACAGACACACCCACACGTGCATGCACGTCGCTATGTAAGTGCAATAATCATTGACGCGACGTTAAACCCATTTCGGGGCGGTCGGGTAGCCTAGTGCTTAAAGCGTTCGTTCGTCACGCCGAAGACCCGGGTTCGATTCCCGACATTTCTGGTGTCCCCCGCCGTGATATTGCTGGAATATTGCTAAAAGCGGTGTAGAACCATACTCACTCACTAAACACCATTTCACCTCACCTTCAGGGCCACGTGACACGGCGATACCACAATGCACAACCCAGTGTGTCACCAATGCACTATACAGTAATGGCGAAGTCACAGGATGTACATTATGTATGGTGGTATCCATCAAAATCATTTAGGCGGACGCAGGTCAGTTGACAAACGCAATAAAAAAGAGACCCTGCGTGACTCAGCAAATCTTAATGTCATGTTTTCTTTGTAGCAGCATCTGCTGGGCCTACTCCTCACTTATATTCCCCCCCTTCGTGGCTGCTCTATACACGTACAGGTCGGAATCGGTTCATGGCTGAACTGCTTATCAAGGTTGGTAGGACAGTGTGAGTAGTGTGCGGGTGTAACCAATCCGAGTTGTGAACAGGATTATAAGGTGTAATACGCTATTAACATCAATTATCACTACCTTAGTGTTCCCATACTAGCGTTATATTAAATACTTCACGGTTCTCCAGAACTTTGGATAATATTCACATGGCAAAGAATTAAAAGACTTTTAAAAAATCATATTGACACATTTTATATTATTTGGAACTGGTTTCGTGTGAAACATGACTGTGATAATACAGCCTTGCCTAAAGCCGGGACCCGACATACTAGTGGTTGATAGTATGAACAACAATACACTCCGTGATGTATGTGGTGAGCGAGTGTTTGGTTGTTGTCTAACGCCGCAAGCAGCAATACTGCAGCTATATGACGGTGGTCTGCAGGTAGTCCAGTCTGGACCACAATCCAGTGATTAACACATTGATAATCGTTTTACGAAATTGGGATACGATGACATACATCGACCAAGTCAGCGAGGCTGACCACCCTATCCCGTTAGCCGCCTTTTACGACACGCATGGGTTGCTGGAGATCTTCATGAGTGGTGGTTTAATTGAGTTGAACGCCTCTTTGAACAGTCTTTCAGTTACATCACGACGTATTAGCTTGATGTGAGAGGAAGGCCCATTGACGTGATGCATGTCTCAGACGTTTCCCGCTTTGGTGAATCTCTCGAACGCGAGTATGGTACCGACAATAAAAAAAACGTAATCACGGAGAATATGGGATACGAACCCACGCTCGTGAGCTGCTTGCACGCCTAGGGGACGCAACTCTGCATGTACGAATTGCGACACCTTGATGACACACATGACTCTTATGCTAACACTCTGTCATCATTGACGCATCTAAGAATCGATGTGCTATTATATAGATATCACCCCTAGAGGCTCGGCATGTGGCGGTCTGGTCTGACCATCGGGACGAATTATTGTTCATTATCACCGTTACCACTATCACTTATTAATGCGGGACGCTGGTCAAGACAATAGCCCCCTGTGGAGACAACTCGGATGGACAAGTTAATACAAGCTGCAATGATTATTTTCTAATTATAGGATTATGTCGTGTCCGTGTATAGAACTGCTCATGTAACACAGCGGTGTAACAGAACTGTCTGCCCAAAGACGCATGCATGATGTATGTATGTATGCGTACGTGCGTGCGTGCGAACGTGCGAGCATGCGTGCGTGTGTGTGTATCTCGTGTTCGTTATTTCATTTATCGTTCATTGGTTTAGCGTTATGTTAAAATGCCGCTTTCTCTATGATGTTTTATTTTTTCTTATTCATTCGTCTGTATTATTGATCCTTCTTTCATTCATTCTTTCCTTCATTAAACTCATTTAGTTTGGGTCATCACACCCATTCAGGGACCGACCATTTAATATATTCTGGGGCTGGGGCGGGGGCGGGAACAGGGTTTGTTATCCAGAAACAAAATTGTCCCCGAAAATTCGTTAATTTTTTAAATATATAACAGATTGTTGAAAGAAGAGAAATTGCCTGCCCCAAAAATGACATTGTTGCAAAGTCTTTTTTCTTTTTAAAACATTCGGGCTCACAGTCTTAAATTAAAAAAATATAACTATCTGGTTTTGTAGCTGTAGCTGAAACAATATATCTAATCTCGATACTAAATAACCCGTCCCCTTAAATAGTCGGTCCCTTTATGAGTAAGAGCAAGATGACAGTAATGAATGGCGGCTGGTCAGTGTGTGTCCTCACTGGACACTCACGGGTAATATCATAAGAGGCACATCAAGTGGACATTCTCACAACTCAAAACACTCACATCAATACGAGAAAGCTGTTTGTCCATTTATCACAACGGTATACCATGAAACTGTTTGATCTTTCTGTTATCAATCTTACTAAACAATCCCTTTCAAGACTCTGACACAAAGATGAACGTGGTACAGCTTTTTCTAGTCCGTACACACGGATCCTTTGTCAGTTGGCATAATGAGACAGATTGCCGTCCCAAGGTTATAATTTAGTGCTCAATTCCGGGTATTGTCCTCGCCTCCCCGCTAACAGTGAACGCCACACACGGGGTATGGGCAGCGCTTCCCTGGGGTGCGGATTTGAAACATGCATGACTAACAGAGCTTTAAGGCCAGACAGACAGGCTGAAGAGCACAAGGGGGTTGGGACACGCTATTAATGGCATCGAGTAATGAAACACACGCGTGTCCCAAATCGTGGAGCTAATCACAAAATCAATATGACTTTGTTCGACAGTTGGTTCACGGTGTGTATATATTAAGGGGCAATTTGGTGATGTATCTGGAACTCGAGTACTCGGTCGAGGTTCATAAACGTTGCTTCACCGACGGAGAGCCTCAAGTAGAATTGGTTATTCGGGGCGTAGAAGGTTTGGGGGGACGTGAGCAACGATTATCACACCAGAGCTTTATATGGCATGACCCAATCAACGTCTAAAACGGTGTCTTTCATGCGAAATTAAGAACGTACTAGTATATAAACCATATATACCAAACACGCTTATAACGAACTGACTAATAAAACAAACTCTTTTGGGGTCCCGTCCTTTTGCTGTATATATGTTGTATATGTGCTTATACGAACTTTGGTTAAAACGAAATATTAGTGGTCCCTTTGAGTTCGTTATAACCGCAGTTTACAGTATGTTCTTCCTAGACAGGTCGTTTTGAACATATACTAATACATATACATCCTATTCTAGGACGCATTTGACGCTTGGGATTGATGTTCTGTAGACCCGTGAAGATCCGGGGTGGTTTAGGTCTTCAGCAACCCATGCTTGCCGTAAAAGGCGACTATGTTTGTCGTAAGAGGCGACTAACGGGATCGGGTGGTCAGACTCGCTGACTTGGTTGATGCATGTCATCGTGCCTAATTGCGTGGGTCGATGCTCATGATGTCAATCACTGGATTGTCTGGTCCAGACTCGATTATTTATAGACCACCGTCATATAGCTGGAATATTGCTGAGTGCGGCGTTAAACAAAAAAAACAAGACAGTGAAAGGGAGAAATTCATCAAAGCTTTTTAAACAAACACTAAGCCGGAATACAAAACACTGTGGTTTGTTGTGTTCTAGAAAAAGGAAAGCAAATGCATACAAAATAAACACATAAAAGAATCTTAGAACCGACTTATTCAAATGTTATAATGTCTAAAGTCGAAAAGAAAGTACACCAAGACGTTTTTGTCTGATTACTTTATAAAGTTAAAAAGACAAGTGAAAATATGTTGCATGATCCAACCAAATGTATTCGAGGAAATAAAGCGTGAGTATGTGTAAATATGATTGAAAAACGTGCATTTTGCGAATACGACGTATGCGCTCGTAGAGCGACATGCACATGCAACACAGGTAGCTGCCGACAGCACACGTTCGGTGTGCTAAATACGCTACAGTCGGAAAGCGCACGTTAAATCTTCTATATCAGTCAGTCGGTGAACAAAAGCACACAAAAGATATGCCTCGTTTAAAAGCAATCCAGGGAGAGCCAGAGAGAGAGAGAGAGAGAGAGAGAGAGAGAGTCACGAATGCCCACAATACAAGAACATTCGGTTGCACTCGTGTTTGCATAACCAGGTTGTTGCGACGTTTACGCGGGTTCCGTGTGCGAAATACGCTACAGTCGGAAAGCGCACGTTAAATCTTCTATATCAGTCAGTCAGTCAGTCAGTTTACGGGTTTACAGGGGACAGGTCAGACAACTACAGACACGCCCATTGAAGACCGTCACACCTGTGTTACACCGAAACAGCTTCATTGTTTCAGCAATGGCATTGACAGCACTCGGACATCGTGTCAGTTGACAAACAGTGTCACGGGGATTGAGGGAACATGGTGTCCGAGCACGTTGACCCTGCCGTGGAATGACGTTGCCGTGGTGTCGTGGACTGTGGAGTAATCGGTGGAGATGAGGCTGGTTGTCATTGAAGGCAACGTTACTACACAGAGGTATTGGGATGACGTGCTGCCATTAATCTAACAATTTTAACAGCCACGCGGTATAGTCTGACAGCATGATAACGCTAGACCTCACACTGCAAGCAGGCTGACACGGGTCTTCCTTAACAACATGAACGTCATTGTTGTGCCATGTTGTGCATGTTCTCCTGACATGAACCCCATCGAACATTTGTGGGGTCATCTTGATGGGCAAGTCAGAAGGCGACCGCTACCACCAGTCGACCGTCAGAATATGGAGCGATGTCTCATCCAGACATGACAACGGATACCCGATAACTTCATCAGGCGTCTGACTTCATGTCGACAGCGCGCTGTCCCGGCATAGAAGCACGAGGTGGACATACTCAGTATTAAACCGGTGACTTCTGACTTTGCAGTGACTTACAAGCCTGCTGTTACACACGTGTTTGAACAATGACAATATGAATTATCTCAATTTGACCCCCTGTATCTTTGTGTCTTTGTTAAATCTCATGCAATACTCTAAAATGCCAACTTAGAATACGTGCGATTGAGTAAATGCATCAACTCGTGGATCATGCTGTGAACTCATCTCAACCAGTGTTGTATTTGCATTGTGTATATATTGTGGCACGGGTACCCACTAGGTGTTTGTTTGTTTGCTTGTTGTTTAACGCCCCACTCAGCAATATGACGGCGGTCTGTAAATAATCGAATCTGGACAAGACAATCTAATGATTGATATCATGAGCATCGATCCACGCAATTGGGGTACGATGACATGCATAAACCAAGTTAGCCAGTCTGACCACCCGATCCCGTTAGTCGCCTTTTGCGACCAGCATAGTCGGCTTTTACGGCAAGAATGGGTTGCTAAAAACCTATTCTACCCCGTGTGTGTGTGTGTGTGTGTGTGTGTGTGTGTGTGTGTGTGTGAGAGAGAGAGAGAGAGAGGTTATGTTCCCATGGCCCTGTGGTGTCCGTGTTAAGTGTCTTCATCGAGTAATATGACCGGCAAAAGGGTTCTGTCATCAAAATTCCGATGGCAATACAGCTAAAATTCCATTTTCTGATGAGTTTCAGCATGTAAACAGTGCATGGAGGTTTAGTATTGGGCAAAACAGCTGTGCAGTTATAACCGATTTATCTTGATCGGGTTTTTAAAAAAATAATTTTTATTTAATGCTGCAACATTCCAACTATATAACAGCAGTCGAATAAATAATAATCGAGACAATCCAGTGTGTGACATCATGAGCATTGATCTACGCAATTGTGATACTATAGCATGCATCATGTCCACGAGCCTGACCACCCGATCCCGTTAGTCGCCTCTTATGACACATATTGGTTGCTGGAGACCAGTTCTAACCCAAATCTTCAGGATGTTTGATCGGTTCCTACACCTATGATAGAGTTGTGGGATCTGGCATGGGAAGTTACACGGGAGTCGGTCCACTATCTCAAATATACGCCCTGCTAATCGCGAGGTTTTCATGTCAGGGATTCTATTATGGAAAACTGAAATGTCAGTGCATGCCTCGTTACCACATCTGTGTCAGTGCTTGGCAGTCAACGTATAGGCCTCGCGTAGCCTGAAAACCATCAAATTTTACAGGATTAGTCAGATATCGCAGTATAACATATTCGACAGAAACAGTTGACCCGTGAAGATCCGGGGTAGAATAGGTCTTCAGCAACCTATGCTTGCCGTAAAAGCCAATCATGCTTGTCGTATGAGGCGACTAGCGGGATCGGATGGTCAGACTCGCTTACTTGGCTGATGCATGTCATCGTATCCCAATTGCGTGGATCGATGCTTATGATGTCAATCAGCTGGAATATTGCAAACAAAAAACAGAAACAGGTAATACCAATTGGTGTTAGGGGGCGGTGGGGCAGCCTTGTGGTTAAAGCGTTCGCTCGTCACTTCGAAGACCCGGTTCGATTCCCAACAATTCAGGCGTCCCCCGCCGTGATATTTGTGGAATATTGCTAAAAGCGGCCTAAAACCACATTCACTCCTCAAAGCTCTATTTTGCGCTATCCTAACTTGGTTCTATAAAAACATATAATAATATACGTTTTTTTCTATTCAGAAAAATGGGCCATAAATAGCTTACACCGCCCCACGGTAGACTGGCATGGTAGTACGATAACAATGCAATGTCTCATCGACTGTCTAGACCAACCATATTTGCTCTTGGGGATTAATACACTGCATAGTTGTACAATTATACCGGTGGCCCGACGAGGCTCTAACACGATGGTGTTGTTATTGATTACGAGGTAATTTCTACTAACGCCTGAAATAAACGAAACCATTATTACCAATAAACAATGCCGTAATACGCATAATACCATATGTCTAAGAACCAGACCCATGGACAAATAAGGAAATGGATGATAGCGATTTATCGTGTCCAAAGTAACAAGCGAGTCAATTGTTGCGTTCGGTCGACCTGGTCATGTTTATGGCCAGAAGCTGGGCGTCGTGAAAACAGGGTCAGCCAGTATGACAAGGGCTAATGAAACCTGTTTTGTAAACTGATACGGTGTGAATAACGATACGACGCACGGGGACGCGACAGAAACAATTGAAACTGGCGCTGAAACGATCTGAGTCATCATTGATCGAGGGATGTGAACGGCACCCAAATGAGGAAATGTTGTATAGGGAATCCGTCGCCAAGGATTCTGTTGCGCTTTATAGAGAATATAATAGACCGTGGGATTAACAGATAGCAACGACTAGAAACGTATAATCAATGACCATTAGATATATAATTTGGTTAATTTATGATGAATATGCAGCATTATGATTTACATAGTCCTCATAGTCTCTTAGGTTAATTCATCATGGGCGGCCAAATAAAGTAAAATCACCGTCATTAGGTACATGCGCACTGCTTGACAAACTGTCGGGTGAAAGATATTTTTCTAACAAATGTTATTGCAATCGGTAGAGTGAATATTTGATTTATAAATACAAGGTATAGTGACATCAGATGAGACACGTTGTTTTTTATGTCTGGGCGTTTGCAGTTTGGAAACTAATGACATACAAATATGAAATAAGCCGAAACATTTTGGCCCATGTGTGGTGCCTTGGTGTAGCACGTTGTGGTCTATCTGACCTTGTTTGAGGTCACGGAAAGGGGCGAGGTTGGCCGAAAGTTCGCAGTGTGGTGTAACGCGGCGTGGTATTACGTCGTGTGGTCTAGCTGAACATCATCGGCTATTTCCGGTGAGAATAGACCTTCTTTGCGATTTACATAAAGGGTCGGTGTTGTCAGAAAGGTCGTGTGGCGTGACTTGACGTGACGTGACGTGACGTGTCATGAGGTGGTGGAGTGCAAACCCACGATGGTGCTGACAAACCATAAACAGGGCGAATCTGAGATTCGATCAGTGGACTCTGGCTCAACTAATAGGGGATGTTAGATGCAGCGCGTTAGATCAGTGGGCCACCCGTTCACTCTTTGGGTACTCTGAAGTTATTTGTGTTTCGCCATACACTGTATTTAGTCAGTATTTGTCAAAAATGTGTGTGTGTGTTGCCGAATATATTACTGGCTAAAAGTTTCCGTGTTAATTTATTATTACTAAAATAAACTATTGCCATAATGTTTTCGAGGGACATGCATGTGTCTGTTGTTATTAGTTACAAATTGTTCGTGAACGTAAACAGAGGATATTAACAAATAGTACCGGAATATACACGTGTTTGAGTAAACAGTTCATGACGTGTGTATGCACACAAGGATCTGTTATACATTTATTATTGAAATTTCAGTTAATGTTAATTCTTTCTTTCTATTTCCGAATCTTAGAGCTCAGAGACAAGGTAAATGAAACACTGAGAATCCATTTCTTTCATTTGAAACATAACTTATCCGCAACAGGAAATGTGCACACGGGTAGCAAAACCATGGAGTCTATACAATATCGTATACAAATGAATGAAAGATTTTTATTCTCGTAAATCACGGCAGTGATACAGAGATGTAATTGGATACAGGAATTAGATACAATAGGAGAAAACATGTCAGTGGAACATTTCCATACATGATCTTATATAACTTGCCAGTTTTAATAGAATTGGCTTATAAGTAATGGACATGAAATGAGAGAATTTTACGGCGAAAGGATACATACAGTAATATTGAGGCAAAAACTTGTTTCTAACTTCTGAGGGTTTTGGACATTCTAATAAAAAAAAGTGCATTTCATCACATATCAAATTTTTACACAATGTACATTTTCTTTCCTCTCTCACAATATTATACCATCTTCCAGTAATCTATGATTTGCTGTTCTAAAACGAGCAAGAGTCCCTGCATGTCGTTATCAGCACGGGCGCATCGGGTTGTAATAAAGTATCTTGTTGCGGCTTTGATCTTGCCGACAAAGGGATGCATGGCAGACTGACAAACACGTATACCCAACAGTACTACAATATACACGGACAATTAGGCAGTGCAAACGTTGTGATGTAACATAATGTATGCTCGTGGGTTATTTAAATCACCATGTCTGACAATAACGTACACAGGCGTCATTCAGATATCCGTTAGAAACAGCTGTACAATTACAACTTAATACTATTGATAAAAATGACATATTTATCCCTTAAATGCCATGATGATAATTAAATGTACTTAAAAGAAACTGAGTTATATGCTGAGAAAATATGAGTTACCTCATAAGTACATGATATACGTTATAAGCTGTGTTACAGGTGATAATTAATAACATTTAATTCATAATACCAAATACAAACAGTATATTACATGGCATATAAAATCTCAAATCACAACAATCATTGTACACAGCAAACAACCCGCATACTCAATGCCATCCGGTGTTCTGGTAATGGTATATTCAATTTACAGAACATGTCAGGAAAAGACCTTTTGTCCACAAATATAAAGTTTCAGTACCTAAAGAAAACAAATGTTGAAAAGAAATCCGCTTCATTGTGACTAAATGTGTGTTGTTCAACTGGGCCTCCCCAGCAACACTGACTCTGTAGTGTAAAGTTGGCCTCAAGTGATTCAAGCATGCATACTTCGATGGAGATAACATCTTAAGAAAGCGACATGTCTTTTATTAGGTAGGTAGGCGACTGTGAATCATCCTTCGGCCCAGTATAGGACACTTGTGACTTTCTCAGTGCGTGGGAAGTGCCAGCCTAGGTGTAGGATAATTACTGTTGTCATCAAAACACTATTATCGCCATAATCTTAGGTGTGCCTTTATGAAGATGTAATTAATCCGGGTAACGCTAGTGTTCATGCGACTGGAACTTTCTCTGTATGTATAGTTGTTTGTGAAAGTGTCTGCATAATGTCAAATACTATATTAAATGAATTTATTTATGAAATGAACCAATAAAGGGATAAATAAAACAAATGAGAAAGAGAGAAAGTAGTGAAGTCTCAATAACCTGTTCACTGGTCATGCCCTAGTTATTGAGTGACAGACTGTAATCCTTTTCACACCACTGGGATGACATTAACAAAAGAGGCTGACGTCACTGTGCTCTGTAAAAGCCTATGACGCTTATAAAATCTTATGATTACATTCATGACAAAAAAATTCTCATGGAGAAACTTTCAGAAATACTTATAAAATCGTTGTTCCAAATTTTTATTCATCTTATATTACTTCCGATATATTCTGAGTGTGGAATAACTTCTTTATGAAATACTGTGACGTCACGAGCACCCCCTCATACTCACCGGAAGTGACGAACCGACTCACTGCTCATTTGCATGTGAACAGCTTGGTGCACATGAAGTCAACACTGGAGTAAGTTGGCTTATGTCTACTACACAAAGAGGATGTTAAAATACAAATTTCGTTTGAATGATGGCTAGTGAAGGGCCAAGGAGGAATGGACCCATGAAATTACGACTTACAGGTAAAATCTAACTAGCATTATGTGTTCTATTACTCTCTCCGTTGGCAGGTCGGAAAGCAACACATTTGAGTCGGTCGAATGAAACATGGCTGCCATTCTCGACTCGTTGTTGGGAGATATAGTTCTAACTTTGACATACTGGTAAGACTTATGCCCACTGTCAAGCATGTTACAAGGGAACGAAAGTATGTTGTTTTAGTTCTAACAGCCGAAATAAATGTCAACACTGTCTCAAGTCCGGGTTTCAGTAAGTAATAACCGCGACAAGACGACTTCCGCAAGCAGGTATGTTCTTATTGAACGATTGAAAGACATGAAATAAACTATTTGCTAGATATTAAACCAGGACATATCTTACCCTGCGAAGTCTTAATTAAGCTGTGAACCTGTTCCACCTTCAGTCAGTTATAAAATACTTTAAGTTTATGGCTGTGTGACAAAGAGACAATATATGTCACACTGGGATCTCATCCGCTATTATTTGGTAATGTGACTTGAGCATGAACAAGGGGTGTCTTTGTATGATTTCTGACGTGCGTTTGTAATTATGATGTTAATTCTTGAACAAATGTTGGTAATGTGCTTTTGTATATGAACAAGGTTCTCCTAGTCTGTTTTGACTATTATTTGTGTTTATGATGGAAGGTCTTCAACATGTAATATGGAAAAGGGTTTTCCCTCTTGAGAATGTAGACTTTGTTATTTAGCATGAATTGATTGGCCGCAGAATGTGTAATTGTTTGGAAAAGTTTTGAAAGACACCAGGTCACTGTCATTGCAAATGTTAATGGCAGACAATAAATAAACAGGGAGGTCTTTTATTCACCATATTTCCAGAGAGACACACACCCCTTCTGATTGGGAATTGTTTTTTTTTTGCAGTCAGTTATATTATGTTTATTGTTTGTTGATCCCGATAACACCTTGTATTTTGTACATTTTCACTTTGTAGTATATGTAACCACAGATGTATCTCTGCAATCCCAGTGTTTCTAGCAGTTTTGGTATACTGGGAATTTCTAACTTTTGTCTTCATTTGAATGTTTGGATTCTTACCAAATGAGGTACTTTAGCCCCAAATAAGGTACTTTAGCCCCAAACATACTGACAGCTGTATCTGCTTTCGGCAGTGAAACTACCACATTGAAAGTGACATATAATAATACTTCCTGTCTGATATTTATTTATCCATTGGATGACCCTTCATTTTATTTATCTTTCATTATCATGAGAAGTACAGTACACACAGGCCAACAGTTCTGGAATAACCAGTCCAAACCATATTTAATTGGTAAATAATGGATATATGGAAATTCAAACACCCCATTGAAGTTTAAGACATCTGGTGATTTTGTGATAACAAGTATAATTTTGTAGAATAATATATGCTTCTAAAACATTATGGACCAATATATTCTTTCATATAGCTTTACTTATTCTGTAGTGCCATGACAAATTAACTTTAGTAATATGAATAATGTGGTGATCCTTATCTTTGTTGTTGGAGTAGTACATGTGAAAAGGACAGATTTTTGTACTTGTGTTGATCAAAACGATGTGATTCCATATGATACATACTGATAGTCCACCTGAAGTTGACTAACATGTTTAAAGTATGGGAAAGCAACCTGTCTGCAAGTTGCAAATGAGTACATTAATCCCCTGGTGATTTCAAGGAAGACTAGATCTCCTACTTTCCATGCTTGTCACATGTGCTGACTGAGGGGATTGAGTAGTTGCAACTTCCAACTTGTCACATGTCTAACTGTTTGTCATGATTTACCTCAATGTCTGGGTGTGTTGCTCAATATGCAAGTAACTGTTATCCGGTGACATGGCTGTGAAACATGGTCACTCACACACTAAATTACATGATGCCATGGGACCACATCTGTCACAGGCATCATACATACATTTCATTTTTAATGATCAATCAGTGTTCAGAATGAATCAGGGTAGTCAAGAGGTCCTTGTTGATTGTTAGCTGAATTGATATAGGAGCAAACCTTACAACCATCAGGACCCCCTTCTTTTTTTTTAAAACTCTCGATATTTGTCGGCCAAATGACCCAACACCCCTTCAAGTATTTTTGCATGTAACTGGTAACACTAACAGCAATATTCAAGTAGCCCAGCCAGTGACTTGGTTCAAGCTGGTATAGTTCTAAAAACTTGCACTATGAGAGTTGGTTTTGTATACCCAATATCATAAACATGAGCATGATGAGGGTAGAGTGACTATAAACATCAAATTTTTCAACTTAATTATCCATTTCTGTTGTATTATCAGTTGTCACACACTAACTTTCGCTCATCTACCTGCTTTTCATTCATGTATAGTCGCCGATTTATGTCAAAACAAGGGCTAGCAGTGAAGCAATCCCTCGTGATTTTAATCTCATCCACATGTCATTCCTTTAAAGTAGTTCAAATGTGAACTACGTTAGGTGTGTTTGGTCTGTAATGAGTCTCAATTTATAGTAATGATACACAATGCACTGGTCATGCTGGTAACAAATAGATTATCTTCAACATGCTGAATGTATTATGTGTAAACATTGCAGTTATACCATGTCTACTCACCATGAGACAAACCTGTGCCGACATGTCATTCTGATAACCTCGTATTTACTGTGTATAATCATAGCATTTGGACGTTGTGTTGTGGGTTAACTGTTAGTAGGACCATGGTTATTTGAGACAACAGTACACACAGGATACTATGGGAGTGAATATTATGTCTGCTGCATAGCATGTTAATAATACAAGCAGTTTAAATTTGGTACGATAGACATGATGAGAGAAGACATATAAATATTTCTATTTAAGAAGACTCATCATTTGCAGACCAGATTCGATTTAGCTGTATATGAAATATGCACCAGTGCAACCTATTATTGAAAAGTGTAGCCTTGAATTTATGCCTACATGCACCAATTTCATGTAAAAATCCTAATTTTTGTTTGACTAACCCTTACTTGACCAAAGGATAACCCTCTTTGAACACTCAGTACCTCTATGCTTTATGTACCGTACAACATCACTAATCCTTGTGCTGTGCATCATTTGTCATGCTTTCTTGTGCTGGACTTTATCAAACTGTGGATACCTCAAGATTATTAGCACATGATACTTTTTTCGGAATACGTAATATATTTATGTAAAATGATAACAGTATTCAGGGGTCTAAGATTATATGTTTTAGACTAGTTTATGTGTCTATGTTTAAACTGTGTTAGAAATTATGGGTCCTGGTTTTGTCTCGTGCAACTAGGTTTTCATGTCAACATGCACTTGGCCAAAGTTAAATCAGTTTTCTTGAATGAAGGCCCAGGCTGATTGAAAATCTCATCTGATAATGAAAATGAAGAACGTTGACACGGTTGAGACATTATGATATTATTTGAAACTTCAATTGTTGCCCAATTACTTTAATAAATAGAACTTCCCCTTTGTGTTTGTAGTGATAGATACAATGCTTCTGATT
Organism: Haliotis cracherodii; assembly: GCF_022045235.1. Classification (NCBI taxonomy): domain Eukaryota; kingdom Metazoa; phylum Mollusca; class Gastropoda; order Lepetellida; family Haliotidae; genus Haliotis; species Haliotis cracherodii. The sequence goes on from NW_027266275.1 coordinate 7,433,179, forward strand.
ATAATTAGCATTATAGATGCTGTAGCGTCACAAGGTTAGAAATGAATGTATGTTTTCACTCGTCTGTAGAAAGGATCTGCTAAGGTGGTAAAAGTGGAAGGAAATTTCACTATTGTGTCACTATTCTCTTTCCACAATTTTACTAGTCTTGGGCCTCAGATTAGCGGCTAGTGTGACAGGCTGTAATCCACACGGAAATGTCACTAGTCCTTCCAGACTTTTACTAGTCTTAGACAAGCAGGTTTAATGTTAATTTAGAAATATGTATCAAAATGAAGACACGTTGACATACAGATTTCAACTTCTGTGTATGTCTAATGCAATGTTTCTACAGGTTCAGGTACAGGTATCAAGGTAATGTATAAAGCAAGTGTCTTGTGAGGGTTCAGATTGCCCTGGGGATGGGGGGAGCTGAGTCATTGACCCATGGAAGAGACCCATGTCCTTTGATCTGTGACCAGTAAGCAATGGAAAGGGTCCCCTGTACCTATTAATCTGAAACATGGCCCTTTGTTTTCACTAGTATCAAGTTAATTGACCCTCATACATAGGTCAGTGGGTAGCTCTGTAGACTAACACTAGTTTAATTGTGTTACCGTGTGCATTTTATACACAATTTTTATTATGTCACCATATGCATATTACATATGGTGTTGCTTAGTTCATATATTTTACTATTGGCATTTGACAGATGTTGCCAATGCCTATATACAACCCTACAGACACACACCCATCATTCATTGATCCAGGTAACATATTGTTCATTTGCTTCACACCACATTCACAAGGATCCAAAATATAGAAATGTTGAATAAACAGCTTTCATTGCTGGGGATTTGCCTGAAACTACCATTTGCATGGTTATTGTCTCGAACATACATTGCATATGTAAACCCTGAACTATTTGTATCTGGTTACTCAGATGGCTGCATTTTTTAAAAGGTTTATTTTTGTAGATCCAGAAGAATCTTAACATTGCCTTCATGGCAGTCATAAGGAATTAATCATTACGTCCTCTTCATTGTAACCCAATTGCTTAGAACGATGCTCATGTCAATCACTGGGTTGTCTGCCCCAAACTCGATTATTAACAGGCAGCTGTCATATTCAGCTGGAATATTGCTGAGTGTGGTTTTGATCAACAACAAACTAACTAACAGCTAATTGGTTCTGTTATTGAAATGCAAGTCATCGACGAATAGTTTTCACAATAGAAAGTATAATGCAAAGACACATGGCTTGGGTCTGTTTTACTACCACACAGGAATCTTTCCTGAGTGGAGATCCGATAGTTATGTTTGCTGAGTATGATGTAGTTCTTTGTTGGATATTCACCCCAGAGCAAGGATTGATATGGCCACTAGTCTGTGAGCATGGTTAGTCCAGTACTTATGAAAGTCCACAGGGACAAATTGTTTTCCAACCAATTCTAGCTATTTTACGTAGACACTTATCTGAAATGAACTGCGGACAAGTTGGATTTGACAAATGGTGTCAACCTCTGCCACCGATTCTTCCCGCATTTGGCTTTGATCTGTTATATTATTGTGAGTGTTAGTATCACTCGATTAGACATGGCTACTAGTCTCGATATTAACATATCCTGACAGACTACCGGTAGTTGTTATAACCCCAAATCTACATAACTAACCACTTGTCTGAAATGAGCTGTGGACTATGCTTGTCGTAAGAGGCAACTAATGGGATCGGGTGGTCAGACTCGCTGACTTGGTTGATGCTTGTCATCATATCCCAAGTGCGTGGATCTATGCTTATGACGTCAATCTCTGGATTGTCTGGTACAGACTCGATTATTTACAGACTGCTGTCATATAGCTGGAATATTGCTGAGTGCTGCTTTAAACAACAAACAAACAAATTAGACTGAGATCAGTAAATATATAGACATGATAGAGGGAATACGTATATTTTTTATTACATAAACCACCTGATTTGACCAATGATGGCTAATCCTTAATGGTCATCATTGCTATAGGTAGGTGTTCTGTTAAATTCTGCTTTAGCTCTGCATATCATCTTTGAAGAGGAGTTCATCTGGTCAAATGCTTAACAATTCATCCATGTAACAGTGATTTAGTCATCAGCATGTCATTTTGTAAAGAGGAAATCCCCTCATTGTGAGTTAAACACGTAAAAGTAGGTCTGAAAAGGGCATGTCTGTTGCCATGGATATTGGTAGTCTACGTATTTCTGATATACATTGTAACAATGTCTGACCCTCTTTGTCATGTTTGTGAAGTGGTGTGTCAATCAGTCATCAGTGTACAGCTTTAATTGCGCTCATAATGGCTGGTGTGAATTTGTGGTTTTGAAAAATTCTTTTCACTGACATGCTTGATGACATGTGATGCATCAGGTGATGAAGGGGCACAGCTGTTGATAGTGTTGTCAGCGTTATCATGAATGGACGATTTCATACCAGTAGATTTTGTTTGTGCCATTTGTGGTGTCCCTTGACTGACCGATTGTATACAGGTTGTTGGGATGTGGCTGGAATAGTGCGACTTTCCCTCAGTCATTTTGGTACCCCACTGTCACATTGGGTTTTATAAAGAGAGTGCTCTGTGGCATGGGGATCAAGGTCTAGACTCTAGATGTTGTCATTACTGCCAGGTTTGTCTTCTGTGTAATGGACGTAAACATTAACTGCAAAATTTACATGGTATTTGTGTTAGCAAACGGAACAGGGTTGGTTTTTGTCAACTACCAATTTGCCTTTGCCATATCCCTCCCCTTTAAAGATGCATCAAAGTATTGATGCATTGTTTTATGTTGAGCCATGATACAGGTAAGGTGTCATGTATCGGTACAAAACAGTACATGGACGACATGGTATCTGGAATGAATTATGAATTATTACTTTCTGACAGTGTGTGCAACACTTCTTAACACTCTTTGTAATATGATCCAACTTACTAAATATGTGTTTGGCTGAATGTTTTGTCATTTCCCTTGAAGATGATGTAGCACAGCTGTATCGTTTTCATATTGTTGACAAAAAACTTACGAAAAACTTACAAAACTATCATATCAAACAAATTGCACTTGGCTGGCGATCACAAAGAAAATCATTATTTTTTTTCAAGGTAGGGATTTTATTTTAGCTGTTATTTTCTTAGATTATTATGTAATGCAATAATATAAAACTAAGCATTAAGCCTCTTCCTCTTTATTGCTCCTGTTACTAGTGAAAAACAAGTCACCTCTAAAACAATGGTTATAACTATTGTAACAGTTAATAACATTAATATTAAGACAAGCATGATCGCCTTTTATGACAATCATGGGTTGCTGAATATCAACTGTTTTCTTTGATCATGTTGCTTGAAGAAGCAAAACTATCTGCAATAAGTATAATGTGTCTGTCATGCATGCTTTGTCACCCTATATCAGGGTAGATGGGGCCAGCCAACTGGTGGTTGTCAGCAGTAGCAGAGATAACCAAAACAAATTCCTGGCGACCAACCGTCTATCAACCGTCTGTAAACCGTCCATTTTTGGAGCACATTACTTACTTACTTACTTACTTACTTTGGAGATTTAACGTGCGCTTTCCGACTGATGCGTATTTCACACACGGGCCTGGCCAGGCCATTTAATGTGTTTCCGAAAGGGGCGAAGGTGGCCTGTGCAACCCTAAGAGGGGGCTTTAGGGGTTGCTTCACACACGATTTCGCCGAAATTAATAAAAACAATATTATAAGGAATTTTGAATAAAATTAATGAAGTAAGTTACAAACATAAGTCCAGAAATACAAAGAACACTTTTTATAGACAGACAGTGTAATTACATAATTATTTTGCGTACTTCAGTATGGATTTGTTGACATGGTATTTCCGGTGTTTCGTGCTCACGGTAATGTCTTTCCATGGGAGGAAAAAACATCCAAACTCATAATTCGTGTATAATGCGCACCCCCTTCTACACAGCTGTGTTTTTTCGAAAAAAAGTGCGCACTATACTCAAGAAAATACGGTATATATAATTTGGGAATTTTGAGATTTGGAATAGATGCCGATGGGGTTGGGGAGGAGAACTAAGAGAGCTCCAAACCCGTTTTAATATTCCTTGTTGAAACTTTCTAAGTAGATCAGTCTAATCATTCTTATGGTGAACTGGTGCTTTTTGTTGATTTTGGAATTGGTATGGGGGGTGGTGGAGGGGATATATCACCTCTTGATGACTCTTGTTAAAGATGTGGCCATATGTTTGAACATGCATTTTGTTTCAAGGGTAATAAATGACAAAGGGTGTTATTTCTCACAGCACACAGAAGGAGATACTTGAGTTTCATTGTCTGTTATTCTTATCCCCACGAACTAATCTTAGTATTGAAGTTTCTCTTGTAGTTCGCACTGATCCTTTTGTTAAAAAAACTTACGTTAATCTCTTTGTATAACATGCTTTTTCAGCTACCCTCTTTCTCAAATTTCAAACATTCTTGAGTGTCGTAAGTATAAATAAGTTGGTTATTGACTGAATTGATTGAGTACTGTGACATGATGTGCCCTGTTTGAGTAGGCTGTGCTGGTTCAACACTGGCAGTCTTCCTACGGTAATCGCCCCGCATGGTACACATTCCATCTTCTGAATTAGATTAAGGGACTGGACTGGTCATTTTATTATTGGGGGTGTCTGAGGGAATCTGGAGGTCACCAAAAACTTTAATATGGACTATCAAGTACATTTTTGAGCTTAGTAGTACAGGGTACTAATGAGGATGACTAGCAGATTGGTGTTGAAGTTTGTCATGGGGCAGTTATTGGAGCAGTACAGCAAATATGGTCTGTCAGTTGCTGTTAATGTTGCTACTGAGCTGTTCTGTATAATATACCCCCTGTGACATAACATGTAAACTCACAATCAGCGTTAGAAATTGGCACTAGTCCTGTAGTCCTTACCAAACTGCCGAATAGTAAAGGTATCCTAAGGACTAGTAGAAATTGGCCAATTTTAAGTGTTTTGCTATATGTTGTCATTGTAAGGAATAGTGGACTAAAACTGTTAGCTTCTAATTTTGACAAAAATAAATGAACCAACAGAACTCCGCATCATATTTTGGATACTGATCAATATTACCATGATTCTGTTTATTCCTAAGTTTTTTTCAGAAGAATGATATTATTTTGTGATTCAGTGATGAGTCTGAGTCATCATCCAGTGTTTTGTTGCTCTTGTTCAGTTCATTACAGGTTGTTATTACATCGGAGCAAATGTTCATATTTAATGATCCTGTTGAGCATTTGTCGTTTGAAGATTCTGCCCTTGAATCCAGGGGATTCTCTATTTATGCTCTATTTATGCTCGAGTGGTTCTGGAATGGATTTACACTGAACTCAACTCAAACTATTTGATTAATATCTTGGCAGGGAATTCATTTTAATCAATAGACTTTATTTGTGCATGACACCACGAATATGGGACATGTTTGTTTTCAAACTGAGGATATTATTATCTGCGCATATTGATGTTAACGAAGAAAGCAGGCAGGCTATTATCCATCATAAACAATGAATTAGAATTTTCCTCAGAGTTACATTGAGTACTTCAATACTATCAATGTACAAGACATAACAAGAAGACAAGATCTAAATAGCTCCTTCTAAAGAGTGCACTTGGTATGCTGAAACTTGTGGTGGACAAATGGTGGTGAAAATCCAAGGCACAATTCATCGCTTTTGATTACAGGTTACGCTCTGATTATCGTCAAAGTACAGCAGTTTCCTGTTGAGTGGCTCGCACACCATTTGATTACACCAATAATGTGTTACTCCAGTTACACATTTGATAATTATAATCTTCGGTAGGCAGGCAGGCAGGCAACAGAGTAAGCATATCTCAAGAATGCACACAAGCCATGCCTTGTCACTCCACAGGTCCTTGTCAGACAAGGTGGCTGTATTATATAAGTACCACTGTTTGCACTGAGTGGCCCAGATAAGGTGTTGCTGACCTGGTGGAAGGAGGCTAATAGTGTTGAAATGATTTACGGTATGCGAACAGGGACAGACTGGCTGGCCTCTGATATTCAGTCCTAACTGGACAGACTGGGATCTTGACCGACTGTTCAAACATGGGGAGAATTAACAAGTACAATACCCATGCCTCTTGGCCGCCTCTGGGACCAGGCCAGACGGGTCTGTACCCTCACTGATTAGCTTGGCAGACAGGACTTGTCAACATGGTCAATATTCCGCGGCAGAATTATGATTTTGGACAGCAAGATTTACCGCCATGGCAATGATGATTTATAGTCAATATTCTGCTCGTTTTGAAGTAGTATTGTCGAGAAAGAGTGTCATCACTGTTTGATTTCAAGATTGCACATACTCGATCTCATCTCATGATAAACTGAGCCAACTATTCATGATTGATTTTGGTGTTGGTTCTGTTCACTTGATGAGGTTGAAATGTAGTGGAGATCTGAGAGTGAAAATAGTTTATTTGTACCCACCCAGAAAGTAAGGTCAGGCTCTGTTAAGAATGGGGTAATTTAATAATGTCAATGGTATCCAGGGCCTGTTCAGAACCTATGTCGCCTATGAGGTATTGTTGGGATTGAAGGAGGTTGGATGATCTTGAATAACCACGGTTGCACCAAATTGCCCACGTCCAATATAACAAAGTTCTGACTGATTTATTTCAGATTGTTTTCAAAAGTTGGTAAAGTTGGCATATTTTACCAGTTGACATTACAAGTCTTTGGGTATGCACTGATGTCGTCATGATCATCATTGGTCCGCAAGGTTTCACTTTTCTTTTTTGGCCAAGAGGAACTGGATGGAAATATTGACAGATCTCTTGTAACAATAAATTATCATTTGTTTGTTGTTTAACGTCCAGCGCACTCGGCAATATTCCGGCAATATGACGGCGGTAAATCCATGAGCATCAATCCATGCAACTCTTGTATCAAAACAAGTTAAAACACAATTATCGTTATTCATACCGTGACTGGATGCATCATTACCAGAGTTGATCATATGTGATACATCTCTTATTGTATGTGTAATGTGACTCACTTGGGGAACAGATGCTAATTAGCATTAACTAACTTCTGATTAGAAGTTGCCTTAAACAGCTTAGACGTAGATATATTTTTTAAAAGTCTACTCATCGATTTAAATCATACCACCCACATAATGTACTTTTGAAAATATTATTACCACTATGCATTTCTTGTTTAGGTGAGTATAATAATACATGACAGTACCAGTGTGAGGAATAACAGATGGGAACCGAGGGGTCCTCCTCATTCATCTAATGTTAAAAGCAGAGTTGTAGGATGCCTCAGATAAAGATACTCTGGCTTAAAATAATGTGGTGATACAGGGTAATAATACTGTGTCCCAGGAACCTATGCTTGTTGTAAGAGTCAACAAAATGGATGGAGTCGTCAGGCTCGGTGACTTGGATGATTGTGTGTCATTATATCCATTGTGGATAGATGCTTTTGATGTCAGTCACTGGATTGTCCAGTCTTCATTGTCTACGGCTGCCATCATGTAGCTGGATAATTTCTAAGTGGAGCAACAAATATACAAACACATGCACTAACCAAAGAGTCCTTCAGGATCCTGACACTACTGGTTGAAACGGGAATAAATATTGAATGACATGTTAAATCAGATGAACCATCTGTTTGCAAAATAAATGGATACTCTGTTATTGACTTCATCAATACCATCTGTGAATATTTACATGCCCCCAAAATATGGTGTTTCTCACATTTTAATTTTAATTGAACCATATGTTGCAGATGAAAGCATCAACATCATCAACCAATGTATATACCCTTAAGGGATTTTGTTATTCGCTTTAAACAAAACTAAACATGCTAGCTAGTAAGAATCTTTTGCCACCTTTGCATCAAATGTCACGATGACCCAACTCGCCTATACTTAATGGCCTTGTTAATCTGTTTGACAGCAGTAATCCCCAGATAGGAATGCGTGTCTACTGTAACCTACAGAATGTGATTAACAAGGCATATGTGTAACCTAAGCATGAAGCATTAATGACTGCATCATGCTACATGTCTCAGTGAGCTGTGAAGGTGTAGGACATGTGATTGCTGTCTACCCCAGGGCCGTTGCCTGATCACGCCCACCTGAATTCCATAAGTTCTGACTTGCACTATATTGAAGGGTATGTTCTAGTACGTCATTTGTATAGACCTGCAGGGGATGTTTACTCTGCTCTTAGGTACTTTCCTTGACATGTTAATGTTGGTGTTATGATGGTGTACATGCTTGTGGAAACTTGTGATCTTAGAAATTGAGAAGACATTGTGTTTTGTAGTTTTTGAATGTTGGACAACCCCTTTGTCCTATGTGGCTTATGTCTACTCTTATAAATATGATAAGCATTGAATTATTTTGTACGCATGATAAATGTTTGTTCTTTCAACAAAGTATAGTGATTTGAAAGTTTGATAAGAAGGAAAGAAATAAGTGGACTTTTAAACAGGCCATACTGAAGATTGACATTGAACTGCTGTGTCTAGTACCTATGTTAGGGGACTGTTGTAGAGATAGCAGAGAGTGACATGTACGTTACCTATGTTAGGGGACTGTAGTAGAGATAGCAGAGTGTACCATGTATGTTACCTATGTTAGGGGACTGTAGTAGAGATAGCAGAGTTTGCCATGTACGTTACCTATGTTAGGGGACTGTAGTAGAGATAGCAGAGTTTGCCATGTACGTTACCTATGTTAGGGGACTGTTGTAGAGATAGCAGAGTTTGCCATGTACGTTACCTATGTTAGGGGACTGTTGTAGAGATAGCAGAGCGTGCGAACCCCATCCCTGTTACGCCATGTACACAGTGTGTGTGCTGAACTGCATCCTTCAGATGTTTCAGTGATTACAAATATTGATGCATCTTGTGGACTCATTTACGTACAGCACTGTGTAAATGACACTCAATAGAATAGGTCTCGCAAACTCTAGGCTTGCTGTTAAATGCTTGTAGGAAGGAAGTATGAGAGACGTATATTGACTTACTTATTAGTATATTACTAATATTAACTTCCCTGTTATATTGATACAAGGTTCAATCCAGGAATTTTCTGACATGGGGCCTTTATTAGAAAAAAATAAATATTCCAGAGGTACAACCACACTTGCCAATACAGCACAATGCTAAAATGGCCCATTGTCTTTGAAAATGTGGGCCTTTTATTCAAATTTAGGGGCTAAAAGCACAAGGCCCCACCCTAGAATTATGCCTGTTGATATCTTTGTACATTAATCCTGCCTGGTATGACCATATCAGCACGCGTATATTAACTCAATATGCTTACTTACTATTCACCTGATGAAGGGGCAAGATGTAACCCTGAATCATCTATGCAAACAATAAAGTTGTTATCCATGTTTCATTTTTTCATGTTCTCCCACCTTCTTAATGCTTATCAAAGACTGCAAATGCGAAGTCCATTGATTGGCTGAATAGGGTATGTACTACTGTAGAACATGTGCAGTATTATTTGATGTGGAAAGTTAATCCTTTGTCTTTTTTATTTCAGTATTGTGTGCCAAAAACTTGGGCAAGAAAGACTTTTTCAGTAAGTACATTTGTCTTTATTTGACACTCCTTGTCTTTGAACTAGAATTGAGTGAAGTGCCATAGGTGAAGGGAGATAACTCTCCCAGTCTTCTTGGTCTCTCTTCTCAGTTTCCTGACTCTGCTATAAATACATGAAATGAATACGTTTCTTGCAATAATATCAAGCTAAGGTAGTATCTCTACAAAGTAACATTTGTAAACAGATAGCAACATGTTGATAATTTATTAGCATATTTTGTAAATAACAGCTGGCTTCATTTATGTCTCCATTAAGGTTTAACCATTGTATCTAGATGATTAGACTAACACTTAGTCAATGAAAACATTTCTTAAAAATAATAAAAAAATTTAACCTTTCCTCTCCTGCTGTTTCATTATCATTGAAACTAGACTTGGTTTAGTTTGATCAAGACTTGCCTTGGTTTTTAGTAAAAAAAAATATATAAATTCCATAGTCATGTCTCAGATGTAGTACAGATGTAGTACTAATGCTGTATTTAATATGCTACTGACCAAGTTTTAGATATCGAACTACATGAACAAAACAGTTTATTTCTATAAACATGAAGATACAATTGGTATTTTAGAGACTTTGAACATTTTGATAATATTGTAACTTGTAATTGAAGTCTGTTATTATTTTCTTTTATAATGACGTACATTATTTGTTGGGTTTCAGGATTGCCTGATCCATTTGCCAAGATCAGCGTTGATGGCTCGGGCCAGTGCCATTCAACCGACACCTGCAGGAATACACTAGATCCAAAGTGGAACCAGCATTATGACCTGTGAGTTCTTACATCACTATCCTTTCTAAAACAGCATACTTAACCTATCTTGTCATTTTTTGTGAAAGATAATCTGCCATATGACAGATTAGCTATAGTAATATGAAAGAATCAGGTGTTCTTTAAATTCATTTGAGTATTATTGATTAATAGCTTCTGGTATACAAAATCTCTTGTTGACAAATAGCAAGATTTTGTGTAAACCCCTATCAGCTATAAGTAGATGAATAAAAATTAACCATGTATACAGTGTTCCCTCGCTATAGCACCCTTGATAGAGCGCTGTCCCGCTCATAGCGCATAGAGCATCGCTCCCCAAAGTTATATTATATTTTTAATAAACTCAAATTTTACACTGACACAATGATTTTTTTTCTTCGCAAAAAGCATTAACAGCAGATCACTACGAGCAAGCAACATTGAAATACCAATCAACAAATCTGAACAGAAGTACACAATTTAATCCTATTATTACACTATATGGTAACCAAAACATGTCCATTGTATATCTGGACTGATGTTTGTAACATATTCTATTACTTTTATTCAAAATTTCATTCAATATTGTTTACATTAATTTCATCGAAATCATTTATTTACAGCAACCACAGTCAGATTTCCGCTATTGTTCCCTTGAAACAAACTTTTGTTGACAGAGAATGGATACAAATATCATAAATGTCATCCTTAGACTCGTTAAAAGTCATATTTGTTTTAGTTTGACTGTTATATGTCAACAAAGTTTTCATGATCAAGAGCATGTGAGCCTCGGCGGTGGCTAGTCAAATTGTTCCATACGTTAAAAAATATCTAGCAATTGCGATCAGCTGTGCCGAAGTGCTAACTTATGGTTTTAATCATTTTTAATATATAAATAGTAAAGCTGCTACTTAAATAACACAATATTGGAATATTTTACTCCTGATAAAATAATAGTTGAAGATAACAATTCTTCTGATCATTGCATCTAAATTCTTCAAATTTATATTATTGGCTTACTTTTAACCATCTCAGATAGATTGGGAGAAAATGCTGATTGTTGTTGCCGGCTTAGTTTATAAGACAGTACACCCAGTAATCTTAATCTCTGCATATAAACCAATGCCTAGCAGAACAAGAAATACAATTTATGTGGTAAATCATCATGTCTACTGATATTTTGTCTCAATAGTTTCAATTTTTTATTGACCAAGTCCGTTCACCTGAATTCGCTAAAGGAATACTGTGTTTTTTAACACGCAATGAATCTTTTACACTATGAATCATGAGCAACTATATTGTAATCTTTTTTCAAACTCTGAAACATGCAGCGTAGATCGTGTTAGGTGGGGAGAGCCACAAGTACTGTTGTATTGGTCATCTGCTCCCCACGACTCCTCCTCGGCTAAACCGCTGATCGTCTATAACACTCATCAATTATTTGGACCCCCAAGGTAGCGTTTTAACAAGGAAACACGGTATTTATTTGGCTCCATTGTAGTCATTAAGTCATGGATTCAAAGCACAAAGATGTTTGAAGCACCTTTTACATTGTTATCATGGGTATATGAAGGCTATACCTTCATGAATACTTTGATGGTACTACCTCCTAGTTTATCGGCTAAAACTTGTCCCAACACTCATATAAACTTGTATGTATTATTACACAAAAGCGAGTGAATGCCATCATGGTAGATTTTTTCCAACAGATCACCATATTTCTGTGATGTTTACCTCTGACTGGTAGTAAACCAAGCCTACTCACACACTTGCTTCTTAATATATGGAATGGTGGCTTCCTATTCCCTGTTCTGACCATTTGAAATACTGGAACGGAGACCAGGGCCTTGTTCCACAACGCAATTGTAGCACTTAGGTGATCGTAACTTCAATACTTCAACATGGACTTACGACAGTCATAGTGCTCCAATCGCTGTCCAAATGGGACCTGATTATATTGTATTCTTAGCACTACGCCATTCGTAAGCCTATGATATACTAGAGTGTTATGGTAGGTCGTAGAGCTATCTTGTTCCACTTCAGAACTCACATTTGGTGAAATGCCACACTTAGTTTGTACTCTGCGGAACTTAATGGAAACAGGATCAAACCACTGAATCCCCCCTATCTGTGCAAAGGTTGTACCTGTGGGGCGGTCGGGACCCCAGAAAGTTGCCCACGCACTGTTAAGTGGAGTAAATTACATTCCTGTGAATCTGGCTAGGGGATAACAGATGAGGGTCTTCCAAACAGAAATGTGGCATTCTTGCCACCATCTTCATCCAACATTACATGGAAAAGGGTGACATGAAAGAATTGAATGTTGTTTTGGCTTCATACTCAATGGGAGATGATGAGAGTGAATCAGCTAAATGTCATACAACCACTTGGAACAACACCGCGGACTACAGTACATGAGAGATGGCTTCAATCACTGGCACAATCCTGCACAATAAAGCCAATATGGCCCCTATGAAGCAGTCATTGCCCCTCACGGCATCAGCTTTTATGGGCTAAGGTGATCAGCCTGTTCCTTCTCCTAGCTGGTGCCACAAATAGTCGGGGAATTTAATATTGGCTGTATTCATAATAGATAACATCATGTTTGTATACATGGTGGTGTTCTATCTCCATCTAAATGTTAACTGTTTGGAGAAGCTGTCAGGACAGTGGGTTACCAGTGTTAGAAGACCATGGAGGCTTAATGTATTTATGAATGTGACTTAGCCAAAATATTTGAAGAAAATATTAGATCTAGCAATTGGTTGTCACAGGGTGAAATGTTATATATATATAAAAACATAAACTAAGAATTTGAAGCGTTCTAGGTTTCCGTTGTCAAAGAGACCTCTGTTCAGATGAATAGCTCAATGTGTTAGGTTGTACATCCAGTGTCAGGGGTATTTTCACAGTTTCACTTGATAGGTTGGCTAGGTTGAAAGATATAATCTATTGACGATACTCAGTTGTCAGTAAGACACATTGACTTGTGAGGGCAACGCTTCATAATATTTTCATTTTCAAAGTAAATATAACAAAAACTGTTGATATTTACCAGGAGATGACCTCAAATATGATAAAACAATACTCAATACATATCTTGTCAAAGGTGGAATATTGGGCTCTTGTCTAAAGATATCTACTGAATGCTAAAAGAATTCTTTGGGCAACTTGAAGTTTCTTAATCTAAGGGCGAGAATTGTTTTATTTCTTGGTTAATGGATCTGCCATCCTAAAACTAATAAAGTGGGAAGAAATAAAAAGTCAACTCCACCAATCTCTTAAACAACTCCTGACGAGCGGAAAAAAGACGAAAGAAAAAATGCTTTGATTAGCACATAAGCAAAAACAGAACTTGTAAGTTGCAAATGTTGATCGTAAGAGGCGACAGTGTGGATCGGATGTTTAGGCTTGCTGATTTGGTTGACTGCGGGTCATCATACCACCATGGTGTGGAACGTTGCTCATAATATCAATCACTGGATTGTCTAGCCCAGACTGGAATATTTACAGACTGTCATCAACAAGCTTGAATATTGCTGAAAACACAAAAATGCTGGATAAAACAAAAAAACTCGAAATCAGGACTCTTTAATGTGTGACCTCATATGTAGAATTCTTGGTTAGGTCCCCAGACGTATGCTTGTCACATTGTGAATTGGTTGACAGTGTCAGCCTGTCCAGACAACATGGATCGTTGCTCATAATATCAATCACTGGTTTGTCCAGACTTTATCATCTCTAATCACAAATATTTTACCAGCACTTTTGTTTGGGCAATCATGAAGTATGCATGTACAGCTTGATTCCTCACACAAATACATAAGGCATCATCTATTGCTGACACAGGATAAAAGATTGGTCTGAATTGAATCCTTACAGGAGCCCTATGTGTCACTGTACCATGAATGTGCTTAATGTTGCTTTGAACAATACGCAGTTGTATCATGGGGTATCACATTTGTGTGCCAAAGTTACTGAATGTTAAGTTACTTTAAAAGAAAGATCTATGGATTTTTTCTTCACAAATGAGAAACATTGTTGATTGTTCATGGCAGACAAGAAGGTGCAGCCTTTGGGCAGAAATGGCAAAAAGTTGGTATTTTTGCTTAATGTGTCTCGAACTCTACTGAACTGTGTTTGTTGCAGATACATTGGACCGAAGGATTCCATCACAATCAGTGTATGGAATCACAAGAAGATCCACAAGAAGCAGGGTGCAGGCTTCCTCGGCTGTGTGCGCATCATGTCCAATGTCATCCAGCAGCTCAAGGACACGGGCTGTAAGTTCACACCATAGTCCTACACACACACATTTGCACACAAATATACCATCTGCCATTAATCTCGAACAGTGCCATTCACATTGGGATTCAGTGAACAGGCCTAATTGTTGTCGATACACTGATTGTTTGGGTTTGGTTGTGGTGGTCATTGGGATACGATGACATGCATCAACCAAGTCAGCGAGACACGCACAGGCACACGCGCACTATCTTGTTAGTCGCTTCATGTCATAAGGTGAATAAAGGGATCGGGTGGTCAGGCTTGCTGACTTGGTTGATGCATGTCTTTGTATCCAAATTGCTTGAACTGGATTATTTACAGACCGCAATCATATAGATTGAATATTGCTGAGTGCTGCGTCAAACAAACAACATTATCAGCAACATTAAGTGTCAGTAGTTTGCGTGGAGTAGACTTGTTTATTTATAGGTTGCTGTGATAACGCTTGCATACTGTTGCCTGCCATGTAATACATCCACTGTCTCCTTACTGATAGTGACACATTTAACATGGGCACTTCAGAATTGACAAATGTCTACCAGTTGTTCCACGGACTGGTGTACATGTTAATGCAGTCAGTACAAGTGCCTCTGAACACCTCAAGGACACCTGTCAGTAGCTTAAGATCATCTAGCAGGATGAGTTGGGGTTGGTGTGATCAGACAGCTGCTTGGAAGATTATGGTAGGCCACTGCTCAGACCCATACAATGAAATGTCGCATGTCATTATATGTCCCTGTCATAGTGTCAAGGACAGGGCTAGGACCATAGATCGTTTCATGTGCCATTGGAAACTATCAGTTATATTAGGTTGAAGCGAGGTCTTGCTGTAAATTTATGCACCAAGTCATCTTTGTCATGAACCGTATGTTTAAAGAAGCTTTTAGGAGATAACTAGATTCAGATGATATAGCAGAAGACCCGAAGAACCTCGGAACCTCACTCACCTCACCCACCTCACCTCCACCTCACCTCCACCTCACCTCACCTCACTCACAGATGATATAGCGGAAGAACCTCGGGACCTCACTCACCTCACCTCCACCTCACCTCCACCTCACCTCACCTCACTCACAGATGATATAGCGGAAGACCCGAAGAACCTCGGGACCTCACTCACCTCACCTCCACCTCACCTCCACCTCACCTCACCTCACTCACAGATGATATAGCGGAAGACCCGAAGAACCTCGGGACCTCACTCACCTCACCTCCACCTCACCTCCACCTCACCTCACCTCACTCACAGATGATATAGCAGAAGACCCGAAGAACCTCGGGACCTCACTCACCTCACCTCCACCTCACCTCCACCTCACCTCGGGACCTCACTCACAGATGATATAGCGGAAGACCCGAAGAACCTCGGGACCTCACTCACCTCACTTCCACCTCACCTCCACCTCACCTCACCTCACTCACAGATGATATAGCGGAAGACCCGAAGAACCTCGGGACCTCACTCACCTCACCTCCACCTCACCTCCACCTCACCTCACCTCACTCACAGATGATATAGCAGAAGACCCGAAGAACCTCGGGACCTCACTCACCTCACCTCCACCTCACCTCCACCTCACCTCCACCTCACCTCACCTCACTCACAGATGATATAGCAGAAGACCCGAAGAACCTCGGGACCTCACTCACCTCACCTCCACCTCACCTCCACCTCACCTCACCTCACTCACAGATGATATACCAGAAGACCC
The DNA here is from genome assembly GCF_022045235.1 of Haliotis cracherodii. Lineage (NCBI taxonomy): Eukaryota > Metazoa > Mollusca > Gastropoda > Lepetellida > Haliotidae > Haliotis > Haliotis cracherodii. The sequence goes on from NW_027266275.1 coordinate 7,449,538, forward strand.
GAAGAACCTCGGGACCTCACTCACCTCACCTCCACCTCACCTCCACCTCACCTCACCTCACTCACAGATGATATACCAGAAGACCCGAAGAACCTCGGGACCTCACTCACCTCACCTCCACCTCACCTCACCTCACTCACAGATGATATAGCAGAAGACCCGAAGGACTCCACTCACTCACTCACTCCACTCACTCGCTCTCTCGCTCGCTCACTCCACTCCACTCCACTCCACTCCACTCCACTCCACTCCACTCCACTCCACTCCACTTACTTGAAAGTAAGGGCTGTGTAATAAACACTTTTTTGTATATGAAACAGCTTCAATTTCAAAATGTCCCAATAATGATAACTTATAGCTACCCAAAAGAAAATATTATTGTATTTAAACTTAACTTCTTGACAGAGAGGTGGAGCAGACGGCTTGGCAAGTGGGGGAGTGCCTGATATATTCCCTGCATTCACATCAAGTGTTGACCTAACTGTGTCAGGCAATGTTTATCCAACACACTGAGAACAAGTTCTAGTTTACCTGTTGGCATTATATCTTTTTGGGATTGCTCATTCTATTTCAAGTATTTCTTGACTTGAAATATTCAATGTTGTGCAGCGAGAGAAACTAACCTTTTTAGCCCACTAGTCCTTGTAATGATACCATATAGCAAAACTCTTAAAAAGGGCAATTTCTACTAGTCCTTAGGATACCTTAACTATTGGGCAGTTTGGCAAGGACTATAGGACTAGCGCCAATTTCTAATGCTGTTATGAAATGTTTCATATTGACCTCCACAGCTGTTCATACTTACATTTGCTTGCTGGTTTTCAATGTCTGTTTTGGTTAAAACATCAAAACAATATATAAGATTACAATTAACCCAGTGTATACCAGTGTGCCATTGTGTATGCCATAAGCATGCTAGGGACCTAGCTGCACTGTTAGTGTCCTGTCCCTTTGGTATACACAGCTCACCCAGTGACTCCCACCATTAGCCCCACTGAGTACTGGCTACAAACTTCTGGTACCCCAGCACTGTCGCACCTTATTGTGTAGCATGCAGACAGTTTCAGTGCACTAGCCACTCCTAGCTTCTCAACAGTATGTTGGTAATGGATTATTCAGTCTGGAACTTTAAAACTCTAGTTCAAGGCTGGTGTCATAAACATACTGTCTGTCTAGTATGCTCTGGTAATAATTTCCAATAATCATTTGAAAAGAATGATGGCTAAATGATTATTACAGTCTGTGACTATAGCTTCTAATCTGAAGCCGGAGTCAAGTCAAATCAGATTCATCTTATTAGCTCAGCTGATATAGTCCATATAATAAGAACCAAATTCTTCAGAAAATTGTACAGATAGTTTTTTTTGCGCAGTCTGGTACATCTGGTACTCATGTATTACATGAGAATTATCGGGCTGTACCAAACCTTTTAGAGTCTGCTGGCTTGAAATTATCTTTGAACAGATTTTTGGGACAACTATTAGCTGAACTTACTGAGCTGAAGAAATATGACATTTGAAATTTGTGGCTAAAGTTGCTCTGTATTATCCCTTACCAGCATGTTACAAAAATTCTTGAAAAGTGTTCAGTATACACATCACCTGTACTATGTTGAACATTTCATAAATACATGAGGATTCTGTTCAGTAGGAGTTTCTCAGACCAAACATTTCTCCGTAAACTGTATATTGTTTAAGATAGTTGTGCCAATTTGTACATGCTTGATGTTACGTTCAGAATACAGTGGACACATTAGCATTAAGATACATTGTATTTGCACACAGTCATGCAGCATTACGCTGTAGCAAGCCTCATCTGTTGTATCTGCTGATTGTCTGCGAAGGTAGAGCTCCTCATCGTAAGGCAAAATAACAGGCAGGGGGATTATTTTGTGGAAAGGGCAATCAAGTCAATTATCTGCAAGACAATCCTGAAGAGGTACAGTTAGTTCTAGAGGTAAAAGGTAGCAGGCAGCAGTCATTGTGTTACCCTAGAAATGTCTGCCTATTAGATCCTAAAACACATGGTCACAGTCCAGCAAAGAATCTCTGGTGCAGTATTTCAACATAATTTTTGAATCTGTTAAATTAAATGTAATACTGAATCTGTAAGATGCTCTTGTGAAATGTATGCATACCTTACATAGAATGTGGAATTTTAATATTTAAGAAATGTTCATTTACTAATGAAGCGATACATATGAAGTAAAGATTTCATTTGGTAAGCTACTTACAGACACAAACATTTTCTTTAATTGGTTTGGAATTCTGACATCTGGAGAACATGAGGATTTTATGACTGCTGAAAGTGATTCTCCATTATTTGGGAGTTTGATTTTTGTGCTTTCAATAAAACAAGGAGAGCTTGTGCAGCTTGTGCTAATCTATCTTTACTCAACTTAAATAGAAATATTTCACAAGTAGCTTTTTAAATGTCACTGGTCTGAATCCGGATTAGCAAAATGTGGCAAACATTGCTAGAAACGTTACCTTGACAAAGCATGCAAGAGAAAACGTAACCTTTAGGTAAGCATTTGCTTAAATGAGCCACAACCCTGAATTTTCTCGAGCCTACACACAGGTAAATACTCACAGGAACAGTGCCCCCTCAATATAGTGCTTAAAGGGTAATCAACATAATCAGGACTCCTGGCCCTGTATTGACTCAACTTTAAACAAAGCACACTGGATTATCTTATCATCCCTCTCTTCATTAGCAGCCTGACATATTTGTTTATAATTGGCTCTAATGGTAAAGATAGGTGCTATAGCGAAGAGCAAAGGTAGTTGGTTCCAGCTCACAGGCTGTTTGTAACGTGATCTGCAGCTATATGCAGCTCCCAGTATGATCTCCCTTAGTCAGTAGCACAGGAAACCCCTCATCTCGTGGCTAGCTGGCTTGCTTGGGTACAGCGTAGATACATACATACATACATACTGTTACATACATCAGGAGTATCACACAGTGTGTTGTACCAGCAACCTGGTCGAAACGACGTACTGCCTACCGACCTGCTGGCATGCTCTCACTACGCATGGAATTAGTACATTTCTACAACTAGGGTGAATGATTACGGTTACACAGCCCCAGAATATGGCCATAATACATTTTCGCCGGCGCATGAGCACACCTGCCGTTCATGTTTCAGTTCAAAGATTGGACTTGACGCGACAGAGTCAAGATGACAGCGAGACTGTCCGCGGACAGATTGTCATCAGTCTCATCTCGCGGGACCGTGGAGGTTCGGGGCCCATGAATACCGATGCCACCGGGATACCTCCATCAATACCTTACGATCCCAACGAACTTCCCGAAGGGTAGGTACAGTTTTTGTCTTTACGCTTGTCTTCATCAAATGTTTGAATAATCATCAGGACATTCTCATGTAACATACAAATCGTCCACAAATTGAGAGGTGTGGCCTTATATTAATCCTGGGCCCCTGACTACTTGAGATGATATTTTGACATTGTCTTCAATAAATGTGTGTAAGCTACAGGAACAGATCTAGACACATGATGATTTGTCATAATGCCAGGCATTAAGAATGGAAGGGTCAGGAACTTGGTAACAGTCAGAGGTGACTCTCATAATGTGTGTGACACAGCTCCCAGACTTTTTAAGGAGAGCACAAAACAAATTTGAAGTTGAATCATTGGACTCATCATTGAGTACAGCCATGGAGCAAGGCTATCTGTGATATACTCAGTGATGTAAGAGCACCAGTTGTTTTTGTTGATTACATGTGGTAAACAAGAATGGCCTTATGGATACGTTGTGCTGGGTCCCCACACTGTGCTGATGGAGCCCTGTAGCATCTGTGGAACTATGTAGCATGGTGCCATTCCACTCGGTGGCGACAGCCAGAGTTCACTCATTTCATGGAATATGTGCAACCTATTTCCAGCATGGAGAAAAACTGTCATTGACAGGGTGTTTTGACATTATGCCAGTCTTGAGTCAGCCATATTGCTGTGTGTGTTGAATAACAGTATCCAGGTATCTTCAGTGTGATACAGAATCCAGTGAAACTCCTAAATATATCCTTCGTGAATGAGGTTAAGGGCAATGTCGCTGAAACCTGTCTAACAATGTAACCTTGTCAAGGTAGAGAACTGGTAAAAGTGATCTCTTCGCACTGAAACATAACTAGCTTGTGCGTGCTTCATCAATATGATGTCTACCAAATGAGATACTCAACATGATTATGTGGCCATGTCCCTACTGCCCCAGTTATGGCAGACATTATGTTACACACAGGTTGTTGTGTTTCTGAAGTTGACAAGGGCCCCGTTCCACAAAGCGATCTTAGCGCTACGATGGTCCTAAGCCTATGTTAAAGTATGGGAGTTATGATCACCTTTAGGGGATGATGAGAACCGATGAGAACACTGTAAATATGTTTGCACTTCATAAACGCAAAAACATATGAAAGTTAATTTTTATAAATAGATATGTCAACAAAAACCTCACAGATAGCGTGTTTAATGATAACATAAAAATAACAGTAGATAACAATAAGAAATTAGACACATCATGCAACACAAACATCGCCCATTCTATCAGACAGTCAGGAGACAGAAGGCCATGTTGTAAACATGATTGCAGCAAATATTGCTTGGTCAGCTACTTGGTCAGCCACTTGGTCAGCATGCAATTTATTTATAAGAATTTGAACAAATAAGAAAACTTCATGTTTTTTACTATGTCATTTTATATGTTTGTTGTTTGAGTGTCATTTTTAATGCTGAATTTCAAGAAAATGCTTCTAGCAGGTGCAGTCACTGAATTATCATACAATATAGTTGAATTTTCATTACTAGAGATAAGGAACTTTAAGATGAACACTTTTCTCATGTTTTCATCTTAAGTACTCTGTATTTACAACACTGTGGATATAATTTGTAGAATGTAGCGAAGCATTGGCTCTGACAAACCCAGTGTTCATCCCTGGGCAGTGACATTTGATGTTGATCACATGAACAGGCCAGATTTATGTATATGTTGTATCACATAGGAAATAAGTATTTGACAAAAATTATATTCTGGTTCCTAAAAACACTTCAGGAACTGGCTATCTAGATAGGAGTCAAGACCAATCTCACACTCCCTATCCCTATGATAAATGACCAGTCCCTAATATTTTCTGCTAAAAAGCATTATTTGTATAATTTTCTTCAACACTTTTCATGCGAAGATTTTTTAATATAACATTTTATAGAGACATCATACATACATATTGATTTCCATAAAGAGGATAGTTATAAAAAGATAGGAAAAAAGATTACAGTGTGAATTAGGCAGTTAATAGATTGTTGAGATTTAAGTTTGAAAGAATAACATTGAAAGACACCAACAGTTTCAACAGTTAGTTTTATCAGTTGTGTCAGATATCAGCTTTCTCCAGTCCCGCCATATGCTGAGGGATTAACATCATTTACTAACTAGATGAATCAGTTGTTTAAACTAACGGAAATAAAGATAAGATAAGAATTGCAAGAAAGTTCAGAAAAAAAGGGCCCGACAGTGAATGTTGGTGAGTCAGAGAGAGGTATCCTTGATTACCAGTATCAGATATTGAAATGTGATAGAGGAGTGAGATAACAGCCTGTCTGGGATGTACAGGGGGTAGTGTTGCTGAGCAGACTCATATCCCCCATAGTGATGTGTAGTAATACTTCATATCTGGGCTGTGGCTGTGGTCTATCAAAGCATCATCACTTGTTTCACATCATCAGTGTCTTTGAAGGTCCATGTAGGCTTGATAAGCCATACAACAGATTAGTACCCGGTAATGAGAATTATCTCTTGGATTTTCATTGATGCTTTGCCCATTTGGTGTTCATGATAGGCTGTTTTTTTTATTGTTTAGTTGTATCTACATGCAGGTGACAATGCAAGTGACCAAATCTTGAACATTTCTGTAATAATCGTTAGGTGCAAGTCTAATTAATGTATTTGTGCACCTCATGGCACAACTTTGGCAGGGATTTCAACACTTGGATGTTGACAGTACTTTAGTTTCTGCAGGTGATAGATGTTACTATAAATTCATCAAGTGCTCCTTGGTATGGTTTATGACCGTGGTAGATTTAAGAATATATAGTTAGTCTCATTGTACTAAACAATTAATATTCAGATAATGTTTTAGAGATCATTCTAGACATGAAAAAAGGTATGTGCCCACTTCACCTCCAAATTTTGATCAATTTGAAATTCTGAAGGGAGCGCTCTAGTCATGTTTAACATTATTCAGTATTTGTGAGTGCATGTTTTGGAGTTCAAATGTGGTTACAATCAAATCATTCGCCCTATTATTTTTCTAGGTTTGTGAGCACCAAACTCATGCTCATGGGGTTTCACCAAAGTGGTAAACATGTGAGGCCAGCATCACTTCGGGCTTTCCTCCCACATTCAGCTGACACACCATGATATGACTGTTCAAGGCGACGTTTAAACAGCGGTAGAAACTAACAATGTTTAGTTCACGAGTCCTTGTAATGATAACATATAGCAAAACCCTGAAAAAGGGAAATTTCCACTAGTCCTTATGATACCTTAACTATTGGGCAGTTTGGCAAGGACTACAGGATGAGTGCCAATTTCGGACGCTGGTTAAAATCCAACTCTCATTGTTTTTCAGGATACTTTATTGTTTTATTAGAGTAGAATTAATTCAAACACAGTTTACCATCCTGTCATTGGTAAATTGCATTGTCCGTCGTTTAAAAATTCACCAATGGTGTGGCCTAGAACAAACCGTATTGTGATGACACTACTGCATTGCCAAGATGTTACTTTGAGATTTATGTTGTTATCATGGTGGGGATGGAGATTTCAGGGCGAAGTTACTGATATGTGGTGATGTTTTGGCAATGTTTTTGTGATGTTATTATGATATTATAATATTATCTCCAACTCAGGACACTTTCAAGACAAAACTTAAGACTTATCTCTTTAGATGTGTCTATGACCCTGTGTGAGGCGCTATGAGTGACTACGTAGACCGAAATGACGCTGAAGAAATGGACTTTATTATTATTCTTATTATTTTGTGTTGACTGACCTCTCCCAGTAGCTGCAATGTTGGTCCTCTCACTGGGCCATGTATAGTGCTCTTCTTCAACAGTGTTCAAGGCTGTTCTTAAATGAGATATCTGACCACAAACACTAGGGAACTCAAAGGTAACGATGTATTACAGAACTAATTGACATGGGCAGGTACATTTTCCATATGCTTGCCTTCTGCTGCAAACCTGGCTTAGCAAATGTCGACACACATTTCACTTCACATGTTTTGATCCCATAGTGAAGATTCCTGGAGAGAGATCAAGACAGATATTGGCATCCCCCCAAGAAAGCATTTGTAGCAATAATTCCATCATAAACTAGCAACACGAGGTGAGGAGTCACATCTGATTAGAATTAAAAAGTACGTAAAACTGCACAGTATGATGTTTGAAGGCATATCCCTGTGGAGTCCCGAGCAGCAGCTGTACCGAGAAGCCACATCAAACGAGGGATTCGTTAGTCTGGGGCTGCTTGTGCTTTTAATTAACACTTGACGGACTTAAGGAGAGATGGGTAATGGAAAAACTTGTAATTAAATTGAACAGTTGAGGAAAAGGTGCTGCTGTATTGGCTAACAAGCTGATGAGAGTATTAGGATGTAAGCCGAGTTACAGCTTGTTGTTAGTGCTTCTTTCGTGTAGTTGATGTTTGTGTGAAGAGCTGTTAGGTAATGGGGTGTTGTGGATTCAGTGATTTGTAATGTTGGGTAATTGATAGGTAATTGATGGGAATAAAAAACAGCTGAATTACTGCATGGATTGGTAGTAAATGGAATTGTGTTACCATGGGTGTGAAAAATATCATGTAGTGGTATATAAAAATAAATAAAATGTGTAGTATCTAGATAGAATGGATAACACACAGGTTATTATTGTGATCTTTCAGTGAATAATCATGATTTCCCCCTCTCAATGTTTAGTGACATAAAAACGTGTAAATATCTTTTTGACTCATATTTTATTTCACACATCCCTGTAGTCACTCATGTATAGCAGCACATGTTGATCAGGCCAGGCTATGCCTACCTTGCATCACTGCAATGGAAACACCTCTTTATGCAGTCTCATTCCTGACAAAAGCATTCTTGTAACCTTTTCATTTAAGTAAAAACCTGCCTTTCTGCACCAAGTTTCAGAAGGTTTTATTTCTTCAAGAATTGTTTGCATTTTGGTTTCTGTTAGTAACATACATGCCTTGCATGAGGTCAGCAGATAATATGAAAATTCATTTTGGCCATAATACAAGCAATTCACTCATAAGCTGTCTACGGGGCATGGGTGGCCCAGTCGTCTCAGGCGCCGAGATTCGCTGTGCAGAGTTGCATCCCTTGGGCAAGCCAGAAACCTATGATTGTGGGTTCGAATCCCGGTTCGCCCCGATTATGTTTCTAGGTTTGTCAGCACCATACCCGTGCTCGAGGGTTTCACCGAAGTGGTAAACATCTGAGACCTTCATCACTTCGGGCTTTCTTCCCACATTAAGCTGACACGCCGTGATATAACTGGAATAATGTTAAAAGTGGCATTAAACCCAACTCACTCATAATCTGTCTGCATTATACATAGACTACATTGTTGTAGGTGATGGGCACCATGTATTCCAATTGGGTATCTTTAGTAACTCATTCATCACCTTAGCTGTGAAAATAGCTCCTCTGTCACGGTACAGAAAGGTTGTTAGTACACGTCGAATACCACGGATGCTTTGTCAGTCCACATAGGTGAACCTAGAGCAGTGTTGTACTCAGTATCACACAAGCATTATCATATCCTACATCACCCTGTCAGTGGTATACCCTACATCACCTTGGTAGTGGTATACCCTACATCACCCTGTCAGTGGTATACCCTACATCACCCTGTCAGTGGTATACCCTACATCACCCTGTCAGTGGTATACCCTACATCACCCTGGCATTGGTATACCCTACATCACCCTGGAAGTGGTATACCCTACATCACCCTGTCAGTGGTATACCCTACATGGTATACCCTACATCACCCTGTCAGTGGTATACCCTACATCACCCTCTCAGTGGTATACCCTACATCACCCTGGCAGTGGTAAACCCTACATCACCCTGGCAGTGGTATACCCTACATCACCCTGGAAGTGGTATACCCTACATCACCCTGTCAGTGGTATACCCTAAATCACCCTGTCAGTGGTATACCCTACATCACCCTGTCAGTGGTATACCCAACATAACCCTGGCGGGGTATACCTATTTCACCCTGTCAGTGGTATACCCTATATCACCCTGGCGGGGTATACCTATTTCACCCTGGCAGTGGTATACCCTACATGGTATACCCTACATCACCCTGTCAGTGGTATACCCTACATCACCCTGTCAGTGGTATACCCTACATCACCCTGTCAGTGGTATACCCTACATCACCCTGTCAGTGGTATACCCTACATCACCCTGTCAGTGGTATACCCTACATCACCCTGTCAGTGGTATACCCTACATCACCCTGGCAGTGGTATACCCAACATCACCCTGGCGGGGTATACCTATTTCACCCTGTCAGTGGTATACCCTACATTACCCTGTCAGTGGTATACCCAACATAACCCTGGCGGGGTATACCTATTTCACCCTGTCAGTGGTATACCCTATATCACCCTGGCGGGGTATACCTATTTCACCCTGGCAGTGGTATACCCTACATGGTATACCCTACATCACCCTGTCAGTGGTATACCCTACATCACCCTGTCAGTGGTATACCCTACATCACCCTGGCAGTGGTATACCCTACATCACCCTGTCAGTGGTATACCCTACATCACCCTGGCAGTGGTATACCCTACATCACCCTGGCAGTGGTATACCCAACATCACCCTGGCGGGGTATACCTATTTCACCCTGTCAGTGGTATACCCTATATCACCCTGGCAGGGTATACCTATTTCACCCTGGCAGTGGTATACCCTACATCACCCTGGCGGGGTATACCTATTTCACCTTGGTATTGGTATACCCTACATCACCCTGGTGGGGTATACCTATTTCACCCTGGTAGTGGTATACCCTACATCACCCTGGCGGGGTATACCTGTTTCACCCTGGTAGTGGTATACCCTACAACATCCTGGCAGTGTATAACAGTGTAATAATAGTGCTACTACAGTGTTGATCTTACTGTACTACAGCATAGTTGATGGCCTGTGTCCCTCATTGTTTTCCGTTGATGCATATTTTCTGTACAGACATGTAAACATGTTATAACATCATTATACTCTCCTCTGATGTATTTTTTGTTTTGTTGTATGGATCAGATGTGTTCTTGTGGTTTACACAATCGGCTTTTGAGGTGTTTGTTTATGTGTCGTGAGATTCTGATGCTGAGTAGTTTGTTACAGATGCAGCATAAGGCATCCTGTTCGGATGTGATTTTCACATGCTGTATGGACATGCTAATTCATTGAGGAAATATGTCACTGGTATTTGTCTACCAACATCAATTTGTCTCGAATTTGTCCTGTAGTATTTATCCTGAAATACTGGTTCTCTCGTGATTAATTCTATTTGAGGTATTTGAAAGTGGGCTCATGGACCAGAGAGTTTTTTGTTCTTGTAGAGTTTAAAGGCCTTCGTTGATGAACTGGGGCATGGGTGGCCCAGTCGTCTAAGGCGCCGCGATTAGCTGTGCAGAGTTGTGTCTCTTGGGCACACCAGAAACCTGTGATTGTGGGTTCAAATCCTGGTTCGCCCCGATTAAATTTCTAGGTTTGTCATCACCATACCCGTGCTCGTGGGTTTCACCAAATTGGTAAACATCTGAGACCTGCATCACTTTGGGCTTTCCTCCCACATTAAGCTGACACGCCGTGATATAACTGGAATACTGTTAAAAGCGGAGTTAACCTTCTGGATGCCAAGGTTTTTTTTCTGACTCACATTTACCTAAGATCTGAAAAGTGAAGGTTGTGCGAGAATTGGACTCGCGCTGTACTGGTTCTACCTCCGGCTGTAAAATTACGCAGACATGTAGAATATTGAATTTCCTATCTGATGGTGTAAATTTAACTGCAAATATCAAATCGGTTGGAAAGAATGACACTGCTATGTGTTGTCCGAGAATTTATTCTGCTTTGAGAAACAGCAAATTTCGCCGCTTTTTATCGTACACCGATAAAAGTACTGTGCGGCGATTTTTTTCAATTTAGCAGTTTTACAGTAACTGAGCGAACAAAATACTGCCTTAAATGTGAAGAAAAAATAACTGATTTTCCTCTATGACATCAAAAGACGACAGAGAGGTTACGCACATACAAAGACAAGGGGGCATAACTCCGCTATACTTAGCACTAATTTATTGTCACTCAGGTCACTTGGTAGGAATTAGCTGTGGATAAGGACAATATATTTTCGTGGTGATTTGTTCACGAGGAAGCACTATTCCGACACAAATGTCGATATTGAAACTGCATACGTTTAGGTATAAACAAACCCATAAGAAATGGTGAAATCCTACTTCATGAAAGAGGAAGTGAAAGCGAAATAGATGGCCCTGTCTAACCTATAAATTAGTCCTCAGATTCCAACATTCTCCTGATTGTGCAAATGTAATTTGACTAATGATGCACCATTATTAATGGAGCACTAGCCTTTTCATCAAATGTAATGAATCACCTATAAAATGACACCATTCTATCATTGCTGGTTTTATGGCATTGACAATGTCAGAAGGATGACATTGGCATCTTGATTAATATATATCTCCCCTACTTTTCGTTCATGGTATGGAAAATCTCAATGTATAAAACGGAATTTGACAACTTTTCGACACAACGTGAAATGACTGCTTTTACAATGTAAGTAAATTCTTGAATATATAAACAATTAGACCGACTTTTACGAAATGGCCTGTTCACTGACGACAGCACGCGGGAACTTTCGAGGGGGACTTTTGTTGATTCAGGGACTGTATTTACATAAATGTGACATGAAGTAATCAGAAACATTTTGACAATCTGTGTACTGTTATTTGTTGTTATATTTATCATTGAAACCAAGAGAAACAGTCAGAAATTCCTAAAAATACCGTTGTCTTTGTGGGTGATTTTGCGTCAGTCATGGCGTCACACAGGACAGAAACTTTGACTATTTCTGTTGAATTTTTCAATTCACTGCAATGTTTCTATTTTTAATTCCCTAATCCTTCCTACGATTCTCTTCCCATACATATTCTGAAAATGTTTAGCCAATGTCTGCAACGAATAGACAAATGGATAGCTCAATAGGAGAGAAAATGCTACACTGTGTAAAATCTGAATTTTGCTTTGTTTACATTTCAAACAAGTGCAGTTTTCTGAGCAGCATTCATTTTCACGCCTAATTTATTTTGCTTGATTTCATCTAGACACTTTGTATTGGTGACAAAGACCATTTGTCATTTGATTCTATAATGGAATCAAATCACGGATGTATATATCACAGCTGAATTTGACTTATACGTGATGTTGCAGGCGTCTCATAACCAGCATGCGGAAACATGATTTTGTAAACACTATCCAATATGGCGGAAAGTTCAGTTCGATGTTCTGAACGAATCTTGGGTTATTGGCAACGTTTTGGAATGATCATTGGTGGTTTCATGATAAACCGATACCCGTGATCACTAATATGCTATTTTTGAAATTCATTTCTCCGATTGAATATCCGAAATTTAGATTTGAAAACATACTGTAAATAACGATGTGAGTGGTGATTTAGTAATGTGTAAAACAAGGCAACATTTACGATGTACCTAATTTTCAGAGGTCATTTTCAGTACTTTTGCTTGGCCTAAAATGCCAATGGATGATATCACAGAACAGGGAATGTCCCACATTCATCAAAACCGTGAAGTGTATCTGTCTGGTGATGTATTTTTAATTTGACACAACTTCAAAGTGAAGGTTGAAGAAGAGGGACATATGTCCCTCTGGCATCCAGGGGGTTAACCCCAACTCACACACTCATTCACTCGTTGATGAATTGATCACTTACTATACAGTGTCAGAAACTGAGACTTGTCCAATAACCTCAGCAATATAACAAGATTCTCTTGGTAGGGGAGCCAAGTAGTGAGAATGTTAGCTCGTCACAACAAAGATTTGGGTTGATTCCTACATGGTAGTGTGTGAAGTCCATGTTCTTTTAAACCATACTCACATGCTGATGCCTTATTTAATTAATTTCTTCCTCTACTACACAGAGACGAGATAAAACGCTAGAATAAGAAATACACGTTTCCTAGGCTAGGTTCTCCTTGGCGTGCTCAATAAGCAAGTTGTTTGTTCTGCAGAATGAAATTAAGGTGATGGCCAGATTGCAAAGGAACTGCAGATAGCTGAAATGTCAACAAACACACTGCATTTGTTTGTCTGCTTACAACATGTACAATAAAAGAGGGATTGTCGTATCAGCGTTACTGTGGAGAGGCAGTAGGGAGGAATCGGGCAGCATCTTTCTCACCACCAAATCTAACTCCCGTACAAACGTGTGTTCGTATAACACGACCAGTGTTTCATCAAGGCCTGTCAAACGCATCTCCCTGATTATGTAATATAGCTTTGTGACACGTTTGCTTGTGCATTATGTTGGGTAGATGTCTACACAAAGTGTCTTACATACATGAAGGGTAACTCATGGATAGATTTATATTGTATGAAACCTATAGTGTAGATAATGTGATTTTCTTTTGTCTGTGCTGAGAAATAGATTCTAGTGTGTCATTATGAATGCACCATGTGAAACTGTATGTATTTGTATAAGTGTTACGCTAATATTGAGTTTTTATGAAACTTTACAAAAATCATTTTGCTTGAATTGTATTCAAGTTTTTGAATTATCTTGTATGAATATTTTAGAAATTTGAAAGAGGCAATTCTTGGTTCCATATACTTTGAGACAATGACTTAAACGAAATATGACATGTTATGGTTTCTATTGCCATAATTAAATGATACATCTGTGTGTCTGAGTGCCAAGTCTAGCAACTTAACATCCTTTCTTGATGTGTGTGTGTGTGTGTGTGTGTGTGTGTGTGTGTGTGAGAGTGAGTGTGAGTGTGTGTGAAAAACAAGGAATTGCCACTGACAAGCCATTTAATTTGAAATGCACAAAAACCACGAAATTGGAAACACGTTTGTTTAATGTCTGTAGTTCTTTGAAGTCGGTGGATAGTTTAATACATGTCGGTAATTAAAAAACAATTTCAGCTGTAAAATAGGTTTAGGGCTCTGTTGTTTTAACAGTTTTGACAAATAATTCCTGAATTACCGATTTAAACAGTTTAGGAAGTCCTTCCTGTCATATATTATATCAATGATGATATTGAAGTGAATGCATGGAAGAAAATCCTACTTGCAGAATCCTGGTCAAAGTTGGATAGCTTGTAAATTGGATTTTTTAACATAACCAGCAATGTTTAACCCACAACACTATGGCTTCAACACCAATATTGGCAGTCAGTCATTATATCAAGTCTGAACACTACAGATTATCGTGATATTGCTTAGCAAAATACAGGGTAAATACTTAAACCTCAGTCATCAAATTACAAAATTTGGAAACCAGAATAATAGTACACACGTACATATGGTTGATGTTGCAACGATAGTCAATTACTTTGTCATTTAAAGCCCTGCAGCCTACACAGTCTGGGTAAAACCCCTTATGGATTAGTCATGTGTGTAGAACTTTCGCCCGTTCGCCTGCTGGAGGCAGTTCAGTGCGATGCCCAAAATATTCCAGTTACCTGACGGTATGATACAGTCTGCTGTGAGAATATTCTCGACCTCCCCTCCCCTCCCCTCCCCGTGAAGAATGTTAACTGTGCTACCATCACCAACAGTGCCAGACAACAGAATTGTTGTTGGACGAGAATAAATACAAGAGCTACTAACTTTTTGTCAGTCTGTCAAAAGCTTGTAAATTGGTTAAAAATAAGTTCACAGTTTTCTCACACCTTTTTCCAGCATGATTAATCATAGTTGCTTATTACAGAGCTGTGATTCATATGTTAGTAGTGTGTTTTATCGGACTTTGTCGTTATCACAATTGATTGACAGACAATGGCCTAGTTAAATGTAATGGTTACAAAAGGGGAAGGGTATGTTATGAAAATGTTTAAAGTGTAGGTTTATGTATTTTGATGTTTTGCCAAACAACATGCTTCACTTTGCATGGGAAATGCACAGCAGCAATTTGGTACAATAAATATGCCAGCATGAAGCCAAGAAACCTTAACTAACTGGCCGTGACCGAGACAAGTTTGTTATTACAAAAGCAGAACTCCATTTAAGTTATTGTAGTTTTTGACAAAATTCATGTTTCTTGCAAATAACAAAGAACACCTGGTACTTAATGTGTATGGTGCCAAAAGGATTGCATGGCCGATTCTCACAAGGTCACAATAGTTAATTTAAAAGGGGTCTTGTAGTTTGCAGAGCATTTCTGGTATAAGGACTGCTTGACTTTCATTCTTTCAAACTACTATAATATATTTGGACATTCATTTTTTGTAAGAATTGAATAGCATTGTTTATGAATAAGTGTTTTATTTTTAGCCATATCCATTCTACTTAAACATGCAAAAGATTTTGTTTAAAGACTTTATGAAATGTAAAATCCCCTCTTGATACCTGTAGCTAGCAGTCTAGTTTAATATGAACTGTCTACAATATCTTGTAACTTGATCTAAAGAATGTGAATGGGTTTGTTTTTGTCCCATTAAACTGCCACGAGGATCACAAAGTTCCCATTTTCTTTGCAGTAATCATCACATCTATCTGTCCTTAGTTAATGATGCATATCAAACTCACAAAGAATTTATTTCTGGAGGATACATATATACATATTGGCTCATCTGTGTACTGTTTGTAGATAGGTGGTTGTTTTGTGTTGGTCTGCCAAGAATGTTATCTTGTCACTACTGTCAAGCGGTTGTTTACAATTCTTGTAGACACAGAAAGATATTGGTTAATCAAGAACTGTAGCATTTGTTTTTAATCCCCATGATACTGCAGTGTAGGCATCAAGATGATCAACATATGGGAGTATGTATAAATATACGTATAAGTAAGAATAAATTACCAGGAATTAGTAAATATTCCAAAAACAAACAGTGTTATTTATTTTGGTCATTCATTTTCTGGGTAATTACACATAATTGGGTTTTAGCTATATGTGATCTCGAACATTACATGTTTATCATGTTTGAAAAGAAGGCTCATTGAAATCTCCAACTGTAGTGAATGAGGTGATGGCAGAAGCTGCAATCATAAAGATAAAATGGAGATTGTGGAAAACTGGAACCTGTCTTCTACCCTGGCTGATGAGCATATCGGAAATGGGAGGTGGAAAAACACCTATTTGTTTCAGCAGAATCATATTCCTGAACAAGTTTGAAGCGAGTAGAAACGGTGAATGAAGATGATGGCAAAATGATAGGCACCCTGGAGAATGGGATGCAATTACCACACAACAAACCTAGCCTTGTGGTGGTGGTGGTGGTGGTGGGGGGGGGGGGGGAATAGATGTACGGAGGGGAGAGGAGAGTACCAGGGGAGGGGTTGGAGGTTTGCCAACATGGGTATCTGTGTTGAATCTTTTTTCCATTCCTTGGTAGTCACCATAGTCTTGGTGGTAGTATTCGCGTGAGTGAGTGTGTAGCCAGTGTTGGCTCCTGCATCACACAGAGGTGTTGGTTACGGAGGAGCAACTGCTTGGTACCAGCACATAAAACGCTATCCGCCTGCCTTATGTTTGTAGTCTCACTTCTTGTGAGACATTCATTCTTTGTCATAGCAACGTTTATGGATGACATCTTTACTGTTTTCCTTTTTCATTCTCACAAATCATTTGAAGATATATTTACACTTACACTGACGATAGTGAGAGAGAATAAACGAGACATGTAGCGATAGGCTTAAGTGGTTCCTTTACTTTTTGATGTAGCTTTGATATGTCTTTGTGGATCTTTTGCTGTTTTATTCAATGACAAATCTTTGCAGAAATCTCCTGAGAAACTGTTGTAAGATTCTATTTTTATTTCGGACACCTACCCTATACATTATTTGGAAACGATCTATAATATAAGTGATAAATATGCCTAACCAGTGGCAAGTACAGGAAGGGCTGATAATTGTTAGTGCCCTTGTAGTTGAGGATGATAGCCTAGAGATTCCATTCAACAGGTCCTGGATTCTAATGCACACAACAAACAGGTGGCCAGCCACATGGTCTCAGTGTGGTAGTCATTTGTGAGTACAATACTTCCTGCTCGTAGAATAGATGTATGGAGTTTTCAACAGGGTTGTAAACATGCAAAGAGCCTATACTACATGAAAATATATCACACTATATAAAATTAACCACACTGTATGAAAATATACCACAAAATATATTCCCCCCGCTGTATAAACATATATCACACTGTATGAAAATATACCACAAAATATATCACACTGTAAAGAAAATATTCTACACTGTATGAAGATATGAAACTGTATGAAAGTCTCTGCACTGTATGAAAATATACCATACTATATGTTCCATACTATACGAAAATATGCCATACTATATGAATTACCACAATATGTACCATACTGTGTTAAAATGTACCACACTATGTGACAAGATATGACACTGTGAACTTATTCCACTCTAATGAAACAATTGCACACTGTCTGAATGTTTGTAGTGCTTTAACAGTATTTTTGACTGGGAGTGTGTAGTATGTCCAGATCTAATTGTTTTATAGGCTGCAGTTATATATCTGGAATACTGTGACATTAAACAAAACAGATGTGATAGAAGACTTAGTTATTTGTCTAACTGGTGAAGATCCGGATTAGAATAGGTCCTCAGCAACCCATGCTTGTCGTAAGAGGCGACTAACGGGATCGGCTGGTCAGACTCGCAGACTTAGTTAATGCATGTCATCTTATCCGAATTTTGTAGACCTAATGCTCTTGATGTCAATCACTGGATTGTCAGCTTCAGGCTCGATTATTTACAGACCACCATCATATAGCTGAAATATTGCTGTTTGTGGCGTTAAACAAGCAAGTTATTTGTCTGGCTCAAGTACAACTGGCCATGGGATACAACCAACTTTGGTTGATCATATTCTGCCAAGTGCACTTGTAAACTCTTTCTCTAGCAGCTTGAGATACTCCTGCTTGTTTATATATTGCGAAAGCTAGGGATTTCAAGCCCTTGTCTGCCACACATAGTAACATGTCTACATGAGGATGTACTTGAAGCATCCACACACACATGCATATGATACGGCTCTTGTGTGAGGCACCTCAAGGCTGATGAAATAGTGAAGTTGTTAAACAGTTGTAACATGCCCACACCTCTCCAACGAATTGTAAATACCGATCTCAGTGATCACTTACTTTACCGATATCTCAATTGTTAAGTATTGGCCTGTCATGCTGAAGGCGCCTAGGTTGGTTTACCGGTATCCCAATGGTTATGTACTGGCCTGTCATGATGAAGGCGCCTAGGTTGGTTTACCAGTAGCCGAATGGTTAAGTACTGGCCTGTCATGCTGAAGGCGCCTAGGTTGGTTTACCAGTAGCCCAATGGTTATGTACTGGCCTGTCAAGCTGAAGGCAGTAAGGTTGGTTTACCAGTAGCCCAATGGTTATGTATTGGCCTGTCATGCTGAAGGCGCCTAGGTTGGTTAACCAATAGCCCAATGGTTAAGTATTGGCTTGTCACGCTGAAGGCAGTAAGGTTGGTTTACCAGTAGCCCAATTGTTAAGTATTGGCCTGTCATGCTGAAGGTGCTAAGGTTGGTTTACCGGTAGCTAAATCGTTAAGTATTGACTGGTCACGCTGAAGGCAGTAAGGTTGGTTTACCAGTAGCCCAATTGTTAAGTATTGGCTTGTCATGCTGAAGGTGCTAAGGTTGGTTTACCGGTAGCTAAATGGTTAAGTATTGGCCTGTCACGCTGAAGGCAGTAAGGTTGGTTTACCAGTAGCTCAATGGTTAAGTATTGGCCTGTCACGCTGAAGGCGGTAAGGTTGGTTTACCAGTAGCTCAATGGTTAAGTATTGGCCTGTCACGCTGAAGGCAGTAAGGTTGGTTTACCAGTAGCTCAATGGTTAAGTATTGGCCTGTCACGCTGAAGGCGGTAAGGTTGGTTTTTCACAACGGCACCCTAGTGTTCCTGTGTACATAAAGGAGAATCTTTGCTGGAATCATGGACTAGTGATTGTGTTAAAAAATTACACTTGTTATCATAAATGTGGTTGACGTACATGTTATTCCTGTCATTATGTGAACTTAGACCTTTAGTTGGTAAAACGTAAAATTGGGAGTTAACCTACTAACTTAAACAAACTGTATGAGTAGCTGATCACAGCAAGTGTGTGTGATGCAGTGGATAACTATCACCAGAGAACAGTAACATTGTAGAACATTACAAATAATGGAAAACATGGCATGCCATGATGCAGTCTTGTCCCCTCGCCAGACTATTCCAGTCATAGCTTTCTCAGTGTATTGTCATGCCCACAATATAAATCTTATAGGACATGATGGTGGAAACAGCTGAGGTGAATTATCTCCCTTGCTTAGATTAGAATCTCTGGGGAGTCGCCTGTAAGTGTCTGTGGAACTGATGATTGGTGACATTACTGTGCAAGTATGATGTGTTCCATATTGTGCCACAGCTCCGTTACATTTGATGTGTCCATGATGAGAGATCCAGCCCGTAAACTGTGTCAGGTAGCTGACGTGCCGCTGACAGTGTTGGTGTCCTTTGTGGGAACTGGTTGAAGAAGCATGTTTTCTGTCACAATTTTGTCTGTTTGCCAACAACCATATTCACATTGCTAATCGGATGATGGTATTCTAATGACTAGGAAAGGTTTTTGACTGTAGCATTTTAATAAATGACAGCCTTGTGGTTGCCATTGGAACCATTCTCTTACATGATAATTAAACTAATATTTAGATTAAAAAAATAAAAAATTGATGAAATTTTGTGAAAGATGATTAAAACATTTGATTTTCTAAAGTGGAATATGTGTTATTATTTTGGGTTGACAGAGACATGTTGAAATTAATATGTAAGATGACTGAACACTGCACTTTAAAGGTACTTGTGAGGGTAGCCAAGTGGTTAAAGTGTTGGCTCGGCACGCCGAAGACCCGGGTTCAATTCCCCACAGGAGTACAATGTGTGAAGCCCATTTTCTGGTGTCCCCAGTCGTGATATTGCTGAAAAATTACTAAAAGCAGCGTTAAACCATACTCAGTCATAGGACATGTGGTTTCTATCTTGTCATGAAGTGATGTGACATTAGGCATATATGCTGACTAGTTCACATTGAACTTTATGCATTGTTGCAAATACCGTATACCAGCAGGTTGAAATCCCATAGCAATGGTAAGATTTCAATGTCAGTGGTTGTCTGAAGAGTGAATTTGTCTATTTGTTTTTTAATTTTGAACTGATTTTCAAGGTGTTTTACTGTTGTAAAGTTTGGAGCTGAACATATAATGACTTGTTATCGCCATCCTCACATTTTCAATATTTCCCTCGAGTTTAATGTTCTTGTGTGGATGATGGGTACAGAAACTGCTTGATTGTATCTTGGAAAAAAGACAAGAGAACAGTTTTTGAAACTGCGATCCCAAACATAAACTTGATAAGAATGTTTGAAAGCTATCTCTAGGGATAAGATGCTGTCTCCTCCATCTCTTGTTATCATTCAGCTGCAGAAGCTGTGCACCCGAGATAAGATTGTACATGCAAGAGGATCCCTGTGTGTTGAAGCTACGTATGAATTAGTCATTGTACGCATGGTAATCACTGCTGGACATCATGTCTGTATTCCAGGACCTATCTCAGTGGGGAGGGGGAGAACTAACTAGGAGAGGGGTGAGATATAGGAAGGCTGACTTATCTCTATAGGAAGGGAGACTTATCACTATAGGAAGGCTGACTTATCACTATGGGAAGGGTGACATCACTTTAAGAGGGATGAATTTTCACACTGTTGGAGGGGTAGATATCTCAGTGGGGGGCATATTGCTCTTGGTCTAAGATACTGCAAGTCAGAGTTGTGTCCCTTAGTTGCCAGGATCTGTTCAGATCCCCGGTTTGTCCTGATCATGTAACTTTGGGTTTTCTTCAGTAATCTGTGATTTAACAGAAATATTACTGAAAGCACCAGTTTACTCACTGTCTCTATGGTATTTCAATGTCTGTATACCCTGACATCAAAATCAATATAGGACATGATGCCATCCCTGGTGTTTCAATGTCAATATAGCTCATGGTGTTGTGCTTGATGTATCAATGTCAAACCTGGATGGTTTATTGTCACCCGGAATTGAATTTATTTCTTCTTCTTCAGATGGGAGGAGCGTCGCACAACAAGTGGCCGTGTACATTATGTGAATCATGTAACCAGGACTACGCAATGGGACAGACCCACAAGGTAGGTGTAACTCTGATATGTGAATCATGTAACCAGGACTACGCAATGGGACAGACCCACAAGGTAGGTGTAACTCTGATATGTGAATCATGTAACCAGGACTACGCAATGGGACAGACCCACAAGGTAGGTGTAACTCTGATATGTGAATCATGTAACCAGGACTACGCAATGGGACAGACCCACAAGGTAGGTGTAACTCTGATATGTGAATCATGTAACCAGGACTACGCAATGGGACAGACCCACAAGGTAGGTGTAACTCTCTGACTGACTGACTGACTGACTGACTGACTGACTGACTCTGACTGACTGACTGACTCTGACTGACTGACTCTGACTGAGACTTACTGACTGACTGACTGACTGACTTACTGACTCTGACTGACTGACTGACTGACTCTGACTGAGACTGACTGACTGACTGACTGACTTACCGACTCTGACTGAGTGACTGACTCTGAGTGACTGACTCTGAGTGACTGACTCTGACTGACTGACTCTGACTGACTGACTCTGACTGACTGACTGACTGACTGACTGACTGACTGAGACTGACTGACTGACTGAGACTGACTGACTGACTGACTGACTCTGGCTGACTGACTGACAAGCACTCCGCCACCCCGAAGGCTGTGTGTACACTATGTCAATTGTACACACATGTGAGGAATCAGGTCATGATGCTGCTTCACCCTGGTACCCCCTACGACCTCCCTTTCTTCCATCCCCACCTTAATGAGAAACTCTACGTGCTGCTTGGGAGGGAAGGTAACCTTTCGCAGCATCCCCTCAGGTAGAACCATAGGTTAACTGCTGCATCTGGTAGAACCTTGGCTACAGATACAAGCTAATGTCTGCTGGATTTGTGAATGGATCATAGTTGCTGTTGTGTGGTTGATGATGGTTATGACTGTTATCCTTAAATAGTGAATGTGATGATGGCTGCCAGTTTCATCATATTAGTGTCATCCATGGTGTGACTTTGTCACATTAATTTCATTTAGACTGACAGTGTTGCCAGATTTGTAATCAGCAGTGGGGATAATTCTGAAATTTACTGAATCCTATGAGCATGACATGTTAGTGTTATAACTTGTATAAATCTTTCAATTGTTCTACCTATATTAGGGACGGTCATATAGCCTAGTGGTTAAAGCGTTCACTCGTCATGCCAAAGACCCGGGTTCGATTCCCGATATGGATCCATGGTGTCCCCCGTCGTGATATTGCTGGAATATTGCTAAAAGCAGCGTAAAACCATACTCCCCTCCCTCCCCTCCCTCCTTCCCTCCCTCGCACGCACGCACGCACGCACGCACGCACGCACACACGCCAGTTCGCACTCACTCACTCACTCACTCGCCTCTATCACAAGCACACTATTACTTAATCTTCAGATTTTCAACATCTCTCCTTCACTGTCAACTATACTCATCTAGTAAATCATTCTTGAGTGTGGCAAGAATATTTTAGTCTACCTGTCTAAACTTCTCTGAGCACGCATGCATGCACGCACGCACGCACGCACGCACGCACATACTTATTTTCTGACCCTGCTTAGCAAAGGACCTATGAAGCAGAAAGTACTAGACATATTTTCCTTTGGCTTCAGGCTTGTGGTTAATGTTACTGGCTGGTGAAGGTGTAGTGGAAAAGGAGAGTCTTTTATTCACTGTCAGAAAATCAGTTATACCGCTTCAGCGCTTTGGTGGAGACTTGGCAAAGTGATGGGATTCCTAACAATTTCCTGGTGTATGTTGTGAATGTAAGAAATGAGCATTACTACATACCTGATCCCTGTATAAATACATGGTTATCGCTAATGCAGTATTAATGCTCAATTACCTCCTATAGCAACTCAGCTATTGTAGACGATCTAACTGGAAACTGGCTGGCAGTCCCACTTTGAGCTATTGTGCTCATCTATATTTCCATTCACTGACATCTTCTCAGCCTTGCCCAATGTCAGGTGTCAGTGTAGCTCTCAGTGACATTGCCCTGACTAATAGGTGGTTGGTTACAAGTCCCAGCTGTTAGTGGGGCATGGGTGGCCCAGTCATCTAAGGCACCGTGATTCGCTGTGCAGAGTTGCGTCCATTGGGCACTCCAGAAACCTATGATTGTTGGTTCGAATCCCGGTTCGCCCCGATTATTATATTTCTAGAACATCTGAGACCTGCATCACTTCAGGCTTTCCTCCAACATTAAGCTGACACGCGATATAACTGGAATACTGAAACTGAAACCCCCCGATTGAGGATCACTTTTTACAAAAAAAAATTGAATTCAGTTATTGGTTATCATTTTTGTCTGTCTGGCCTTTGGCAGAGATACAAGGTGAATGAAAGAATTCCTGGCAGTATTGTGTGTTGACATTTTCTTTGTACTCAAGGCAGAACAGAAAATGAAAAGGCTGAATTACACATTTTTAAGGAGCCTGTTATCCCACATCAATTTTTTCGAAGTTATTGCCTGGGAGCTATTTTTCTTCTTCAACCACCTCCAGGTCTGCATCTATTTGTGGTTGTGATGTTTCTAGTAGTACATGCAGATGACATTTGCTGGTCTGGTGGTGTGTAGGGTCTAAGAGTTTTCAATCTTCCTCCCATTTCACACTCTGCCCTCTTTGTCTGCGATTGCCTGTAGGGAATCTCAGGTGGAATTGCTTGGATGTAGAAAGGCAGTTACAGTATCAGCCAGTCATGTGGGTGGCGAAGGAGAGGATCTGTGATAAAGTAGATTTGATAGATCAATAATAATGATGATGATAATGATAATAATAATAATGCTATTTGTATAGCGCAAAATCCACATCACTGAGGGACATGGTCAATGTGTAAATTCAGCATATATATATATATATACAACAGAGAGGGGACAGTAAGATAGTAAACATGTACACATTCAGCTGTGGCGTTCCAAAAGGTATGTTTTGAGTCCAGACTTAAACACAGTGTTACTTGGAGCACTTTTAAGGCTGAAGGGAAGGGAGTTCCATAGAGTCAGCAGCATGAGAGAAGGGTCGAGCACCGAAGGAGTTTAGTCTGTATTTTGGTACAGACAGGAGAAGTTGGTCTGATCTGATGCTACATTTGCAGTTTGAATGAATGTAGATCAAGTTCTTGCAAGTTTGGGCTTATTTTGTTCTGTAGTTCATAAGTTCAAGGGTAGAAACTAACATATTTAGTCCACTAGTCCTCATAATGATAACATATAGCAAAACCCTTAAAAATGGCAAGTTTCTACTAGTCCTTATGATACCTTAACTATTGGGCAGTTTGGCAAGGACTATAGGACTAGTGCCAATTTCTACTGCTGAAGTTCCTCTCAATATCCTCAGCAATCATTATGTTCATGTATGTTTTTCAGCACATTTGATAGTATCCAAAATAAAGCTGTATATGCTGTTATGACAAATTTTGAGTTTTCAGTTTTCAGTCTGAGATACGGGTGCTCATGTAGATTTTCAATAAATGTGTTCAGCTAAATATTTAGACAAGGGTGTTCAGCTGTAAGGGTTTTGATGTAACTCTTGTACTTGTAGGAATTGTGTTCCAAAAAGTTTAAAATTTGGCTTACTGTGCTGAAGACTGTGGTTATGTGATAGGTATAACATTAATCCCAACACACATCATGGAATTAATATTGTTTTGTGATGTCACGATTCACCGGTACACTGGTGCATCGTCGGCAAACCTTGCATGATATGATACCCGATAAATATAATTTGGCATCGATTCACATTTAACCCCATATATTGTCAATGTTCTTGCATCGATGTCAATAAGCAAGTACAAACTATTTTTTAATTCCTTATGATTTTCTTGGTTGTATTTGGTATACGAGCCTGTCATTATACATTATGTTGACTAAGTGTTTGTTTCTTTTTATTTTCTCATACAGAATAGTTGATTTGACTCATATGCAATGTCGATGAGTATAAGTCAGTTGTCAGTTCTTCTTTACCTGTATGAGCGAGTCGTATAGACACTATTTCCAGTCAAATGGCTGGGTTTTCCGCACAAACTGTTGAATATGCAGAAAAGATATACGTGTCATATCGTGGCTTCTGTACCGAGATGTATCGAATATTCGAACCTGTATGGTGAAATCCCTTATATTGTTATGACGAAGGTATGATCATGCAGTTCTGACCACAAACATTACATTATAAGTGGTAGGATCAGACAGAGTAGTAGACTAGATGCAAGAAGACTTGCGTAGGCTGCCATAGCAACAACAATGTCAGTTATCTTGACCTTTGTAAGAAGTAACTAACAGCTGTGAATAGAAACATGTTTTGCGACATGTTGACATGCATTCAACATGCTGTCATATATGAAAGATGTACATAAATCACATTGCTGTATGATAAACTAGATACAAGGTTAAATAAGCCAGAATCACCTAAAAATAGCTCAAATGATAAACTGCCCCTTCTCATTAGTCATTGAACAGCAAGTCTTTGTATTGTGGACAATGTTTTTGCTGCAAACCAATATGAGACAGTGCTGTGCAGACTAAGCTATTCTTCACTACGTGTACTTCATTGATTTAATGATTGCTTGGTTTGTAGGCCTGCAAATGAGTGTCGCCGCCCTGTCAGTGTGGTGAACCCTGTGGTGAGCAGTCCTGGGTCATCGTCATCGTCATCCTCCCCCAGCAGCACCCCCGATGACAGCAACAACAACCCCAACCACCAGTTCGTGAGACGCCGGTCGACGCGCAGGCGGCAATATCTCAGTCGGGCTGAACTGCACAAT
The DNA here is from genome assembly GCF_022045235.1 of Haliotis cracherodii. NCBI lineage: Eukaryota > Metazoa > Mollusca > Gastropoda > Lepetellida > Haliotidae > Haliotis > Haliotis cracherodii. The sequence goes on from NW_027266275.1 coordinate 7,475,843, forward strand.
GCTGTCACTTTACCAGAGGGATATGGTAAGATATCTCCATAGACAGATTGCACACAAGATTTCATTTTCATTTTACAAAAGTCGCCATGATTATAACTGAAGGTTTGTCCGCATCATGCCCGTGCATGTGGTATTACCGTAATTGTTGAAACCTGCATCATTTCGGGATTTCCTCCTACATTAAGCTGACATGCCATGATATATCTGAAATACTTTCTTAAGCGATCACACTCACTCATTTTACAGAATCTAACAGTATCTTATTAAATAGTTTTGAAGTACACTTTGTCACAGACAGCATGCCGAAACTACAAGTTTGAAATAGTAAGCATGTCCTGAACATCATGCTGGTTGTGTGTTTGAACCCACATGTGCATCATTAGTCCTGGTCCAGGCTCTGGCATGCACGTACGCACGTACGTTTGTACATGCACGGGTACATATGCACGTCGCTTTATAAATGCAATAAGCTTGAACGCGACGTTAAACCCCATTTTACTTCGCTCACTTGAGATATGGCTCTTTTGATGCTGTTTATGGCATAAAACATTTGTTCACTCGCTATGATGCAAGTGGGATTATAAGATTTGTGTGGTTGCAGAAGGAGAAAGCAAATAGTTTATATGCAGATGTAGGTAGTCTCACTGGTTAATTGGTTAATAAAACAGTCACCTGAATTCCAATCCCATCCCAGTTTAAGCTGAAGCACATATTCTCCTCCCATTTCAAATTAACACATTTGAGGGTTCCTCAATACTCCAGAGTCCCTTTAGACAATTACTCATATTTAAGCATGTACATAACTCTAATTCAGGGAGTTAGTCTGCCTGACTGCCCGGTTGTCCTGGACTGCCTCTGTGGTCTAGTGGTAGAGCGTCCACCCAAAGAGCGTAATGTCCAGGGTTCGAACCCCAGCCGCGTCATACCAAAAGACGTTAAAAGTTGGTATCAATTGTTACCCTGGACTTTTGGCATTAAGGGGTTAAAACAAGGACTGACCTCCTCGGGATCAGTATACTGTGACTGAGTGGGGTATTCATGCCATCTCAGTGGGATAGCACTATAAATCGGCATCAGTCTGACGCACGAGATGCACCAAGCACGCACGAGATGCACTTGGCTATGTAAGTACAATAATCTTGGACGTGACGTTAAACTCCATTTCACCTCATCCTGTTATCCTGAATGTGCTGTTGTATGTTGCAGAACAAAGGACCACCCAGCAGGGGCAGGTGTACTTCCTGCACACAAGGACAGGGGTCAGCACATGGCATGACCCCAGAGTGCCCAGGTAGGGACAACAAACTTAACTCTGTAGGAGTCAGTTTACAAGGGTTCGAAATTAACACAGTCCACTAGTCCAAGACTTTCGACATTCAGGAAAATTGACCTTAACATAGATCCAGAGTTGGATCAGTGTCTGTCCTTGCAGGATTGTCTCCAGACCCGTGAAGATCCGGGGTAGAATAGGTCTTCAGCAACCCATGCTTGCCATAAAAGGCGACCATGCTTGTCGTAAGAGGTGACTTACGGGATTAGGTTGTCAGGCTCGCTGACTTGGTCGATGCATGTCATCATATCCCAATTGCGTTGATCGATGCTCATGATGTCAATCACTGGATTGTCTGCACCATACTTGATTATTTACAGACAGCTGTCATAAAGCTGGAAAATTGCTGAATGCGTCATTAAACAAACAAACAAACAAACAAACAAATGATTGTCTCCCAGAGAATGGAATGTTTAGCACAGCTATCCAAGATTATGTCCTCTGTTTGATATGATGTCGCAACTGTAACCAGCCTAACAGTGGCACCCAGACATTTTGGTATCTATGAATAGGGACATTTATTTGTGGACTTAGGCTTAAACCATTAACCTCATAGCAGCTCACAGATTTTTGTGGACTGGTGAAAATAAAAATTAATTTCTAACCCTGGTAACTGATATTTGTTGAAAGACCTTGATCCCATCTTATGAGCTATGAGGGTTTGTAGAAATTGTATTAAATTCTTCAAATTTCCTCTGTAAAGTTATGTACTGAAGTTTGGCTACTTTCAGAGATTGTAATACAGGTGCCTGGTATAAACAAACACTCGTGAAGTGTTGAGATTTGCCTGATATGTTTATTGTGCAGTTTCTGAGAATGTGTTTTTGTGTACACAAAATTATCAAAAAAGGATATTAGGCTTTTAAGAATAATTAAGATGTGGGATTTCTTTTGCTACTGTTTGTTATTACTACATGCCACATATATCTATAGTGTTGCCTTATCCAAACAGTTGACTTCTTTACCAGATTTTCTTCCCAAACATTTAGATTTCTGATATTAGACACCTACAAAATTTGTTATTTCAAATTCCATATTCAATTATTGAAAGCTTTTGTTAAGATGAATGAGACAATTGTTGATCATTTGAGTGTCTTGGTCCAACCTTGAATCCATGTGGGTCTATGTTCGCAAGCCACTAATACAGCTACTACCACAGCTGAGTGAGGATTACAGTCAGTTGTGTACACACATACCATGTGCTTCCAATCTCAAGCTGTGTTCAGTGGGACTGGCTGCAGAATGTGGTCACTGTTTACAAGGATGTTACCTGTTCGTGCAGGATGTTATCAGCCCCCGTTAATACCTAGATCCTCTTTGTGTTGTTATGCCTAGACCCTGATGCCTCTTCGAAGTAGAATAGTCTTTTCAGTATCTTTAAGTCCTTCATGCAACCCCATAGTAGACTGGCCCCCTCACCTTGATGCCTTCCCGGAGTAGACTGGCCCCCTCAGTGTATTTCACCAAGACCTTGATATCTTCTCAAAGTAGACCGGCCCCCTCAGTGTATTTCACCAAGACCTTGATACCTTCTCAAAGTAGACCGGCCCCCTCACCTTGATACCTTCTCAAAGTAGACCGGCCCCCTCAGTGTATTTCACCAAGACCCTGATACCTTCTCAAAGTAGACCGTCCTCCTCACCTTGATACCTTCTCTGAGCAGACTGGCCCCCTCAGTGTATTTCACCAAGACCTTGACACCATCTCAAAGTAGACCGGCCTCCTCAGTGTATTTCACCAAGAACTTGATACCTTCTCAAAGTAGACTGGCCCCCTCAGTGTATTTCACCAAGACCTTGATACCTTCTCAAAGTAGACTGGCCCCCCTCAGTGTATTTCACCATCAGCTTGATACCTTCTCAAAGTAGACCGTCCCCCTCACCTTGATACCTTCTCAAAGTAGACCGGCCCCCTCACCTTGATGCCTTCCCAGAGTAGACCGTCCCCCTCACCTTGATACCTTCCCAGAGTAGACAGGCCCCCTCACCTTGATGCCTTCCCAGAGTAGACAGGCCCCCTCACCTTGATGCCTTCCCAGAGTAGACAGGCCCCCTCACCGTGATGCCTTCCCAGTGTAGACAGGCCCCCTGATGCCTTCCCAGAGTAGACTGGCCCCCTCACCTTGATGCCTTCCCAGAGTAGACTGGCCCCCTCACCTTGATGCCTTCCCAGAGTAGAGAGGCCCCCTCACCTTGATGCCTTCCCAGAGTAGCGAGGCCCCCTCACCTTGATGCCTTCCCAGAGTAGACTGGCCCCCTCACCTTGATGCCTTCCCAGAGTAGACCGGCCCCGTCACCTTAATGCCACTACAAAGTAGACTAATTCCTCTTTGATTGTTGTGGCACAGTTCCAGATATTCCAGTTTTGAATTGCAGTGTAATGAATAGGGTGAGACAGTGGCCTGTGTGCTTAATTCATGTTTTAGATTATCTGAGCGACTCGGAACTAGCTGTTTTTCACCTTGTGAATCTTGCAGCTTCCCATCCTTGTTAGCTGATAGCTTTCAGGCATTCAAAGTTCTGTTGGAATTGGGTTTGTTTTGCACATATTCTTATGAAGTATGTAAACATCTCTACCTTTTTTGATGATGTTTCTGCATGGTCTTTTTACATACCACATACATTGTTTAATGGATCTGTACATGGTCCTTATTCTTATGAAGGAGGAATTTTCAAGTCATCCTCCAAACCTCTTAGCAGCAGTCAAATGTCTTCTGCTCAAAATGCTGTTTTGATAAAATATACATATATTCCTGAAGGCGACAAGGCTGAAATTGTTAAGCAGCTTGCATCAAAATGACTTCAATGTTTACATGGTATTCCCATTTTTGAAAGGAAGATTAGAACTTACCACTAGCCCGTGCCTAATTGTCTACTGTTAACCACTAGTCTATTCCTGTACATTTACACTACAGTAAGCATGGTTGATAGAACCTTATATTTAAAACAGTAAGTTCATGAGGGCAGATGGGTTTGAATGAATAGAGTGCAAAGGTAATGGTGAAAACTGGGATAGGCATTATGGCAGTTGTAGTGTGCAAGGATAGCTCTGTGAAGTGAAACACCGCTTGTTTCCGAGGAACAGTTTAACCTGGCATCCATCAAGGGAAACTGTTGCTGTGATGGGAACTGTGATAGTTGCAGCACTTAGTTGGCCTGGTAGAAAAAAGGTCTGCAATCAGACCTCATTAACAGAATGTTTCTAATGTACCACCCAGTAGCTGTGTGTAAACTTGCAGTCACCTGACATACCATCCCCAAACTTGCCGAACTTGATATTCCTTGAACAGTTCCTGCTATCTGCCTGAAGATCTCAGTTCTGATGGTGGTAGAGTGAAGCTGAACGACATAATCACCTTCCCATGCAGAAACTACCTAGTCATTGTGTGAAACTACCTCTAGTCATTGTGTGAAACTACCTCTAGTCATTGTGTGAAACTACCTCTAGTCATTGTGTGAGGATCTGGGTTTAGATGCTTGCATCTCCAGAAGGGACACTGTCTCCATGGAGGTGTGATGTGGTCAGGATTTACTGGTCCAGGGTCTTATGTCAGGTGTATGATAAATAACAGCATGTGCGAAGACATGCTGGCAAACATTTTCAGTCCACTGTCCTTACCTATCCTTCTCAGTAGATGATTCGCATGTCATTGTATCCCATCGGTGCTCATGATGTCAATCACTGGATTGTCTTATTTACAGACTGTTGCCATATAGCTGGAATATTGCTGAGTGTGGCATTAAACATCAAACAAACAAACAAACAGTAAATGATTTGCCTGGCATATGCAAGGATTTATCTAGGCCTGCCCAGAGGCCGATATTGGGCCCTATATCTGCAGCAATTGTCTGTAAAAAGTCTAAAATTGGAATTAAAAATTTCCTACTTCATGGTGATATAGTTATAACTTATGTTATGGCTTTGTAGAGGCGACTTGTATTTCACTGATAACAACACCAATTAAGAGGAAGAGGTAAGACAAGTTCTATGGATGAACAACTTCTTCATTACAATTAGGGCGATGTTTCGGTGTAGATCCTAACACCTTTATCACTTGCTTGATAAAGGTGTTAGGATCTACACCGAAACGTCTCACTAATTGTAATGAAGAAGTTGTTCATCCATAGAACTTGTCTTACTTCATCACACCAACTTCTAAATGCCACTTAAAGAAGTTGTAAGAGGAAGAGGCCTAATGCTTAGTATGGAATGCAATGTTAAGTTACCTCAGAATAAATGAAAATAAAATAACTTATAAACATCCCAATTTTGAACACAATAATGTCTTTTTGGCCCAATTTGCTTGCCAAGGGCACTTCCTGACTCAGTTTAGAATCCTAGATAAATCCCTAACATGACTTACATAATGCCCAAAAGATGATACCCAAAAGGATCCAGGTTAGAACTGGTCTTCAGCAACCCATGCTTGCCATAACAGACTTGATGACTTGTTTGATGGATGTCATTGTATCCCAATTACCTAGATTGATGTTCATGATGTCCGTCACTGGATTGCCGTCATATAGTTGGAATATTGCCAAGTGTATCGTGGAACATGTTGAACAACAAACACAAAAGATGTATTATTGGAACTTCTTTTTATTGGGATTTTCTTCATCGGTATGTACTGGGGGACTGTAAAATGATTTGAGGTACGATATTTGAAAATGAGTCACGTAGGAATAAAAAAATATATAATTTGTTATGTCTTGAGCTAAGCGTACTTGACCAAAATGAATTGTACAGCACTCGGGCTTCTCAGCAGATTCTCTTATGTAAGTAGCCGAAACAGACTTTCAGGAGACTGTGTTGAGGGCACAGGCACGACTGTGGCAAAGTGATCAACTTCTTTAGTGTAGTATTTGTTAAATTTTTTCTGATCAATGGATGGAGGAATATAACTCATACTAGAAACTCTTTAATAAACAACCAAAGATTTCACACTCACCCGAGTCCAATTAAGTTATTCATGTAAATAAGTTTGTTTAAATATGGTTATTGGAACAGACAATAAATCACCTCGGACTGTACTGAGGTTCCAGCTGAAAACACCCATCCATCTCCCCAGTGCAGCCAAGGGTAGAACAACCGTGTGCGTTAGCAATGAAAGCAAACCTGATACTTCCCATGCTGGAAGCTCCGGCTGGTCTTATTTGTACCAAACACTGATAGTTTTATGATTGGGTATTGTGAAATCTTACTATTGCCAAAATACCATGTGGCTGTTGTCATGTTGTGGTTTTTTCGTATGTTGGAACTTGGAACTTTTACCAGAAGATTTATGGAACATGTATGGAACATTCAAAGGAAAAGAGATTAAAAGTAAATTCAACTTTCAAATATATTTTAATCTGATGTTGGCATGAAGAAGTCTCACTTTCAAACATTAAATTTGAGTCATCAGCTAATTTCACATTTCATCATCCCACTGGCCATTTACCGTTTGATATGAAAGTACGTATTTTATTCCAGGTTGCAATTTCAAATAACCAAATTATCACATGTAGATATCATATGTCAAGAAAATATCACAATCCTAACAAAAATCCACACACCTAAATTTGAAATCCACCTAAAGTTGGAAACCCCTGATAACAAGGCGATAGCCATGTCCCCGATGGGGCTATCTGAATGTGTCGGGGCAACACCCTTATACAAAGTAGCGGGATCTGTTTAACCTGTGCTGGGCCAGATGTTGTGAGTCACTGTCTCACTGGAAGAAGCCTATACACATGCTGCCAGATGGCCCAACCAAATGCTGCCTGTTCTTCAGTTGTTCTTAAAACAAAAAAACTATCCGTTAAATATAGCTGATCTCAGCGAGTGTGTGTGCTCTAGCTACCTGACACTGCTAACAGACTGACTTGTACGAGTTTGGCAGTTTGCCCTTTCAATACGAGTTGATTTCAAGAAGATGGAAAACAGAAGTAATTAAATTAAAGGCTGCCTGGGTAATGAAGCATGATGGGAGATAATTAGCTTGTTACTTAACGTTGCATGTTGTGTCTATGTTGTCGTCACTTACGGAGTTGAAAGTGTCTGTAGCCTTATCTTGTAGATGTGGATGTTCACAGGAAAATATTATCTTGTGAAATGACGTGGGTAATCAGCACTGACAAGTACTTCTTTTCTGGTTACACTAGCAATTAGGAATATTTTTTTAAGTTTTGTTTTTTTCTGCACAGGAAATTGTGTCAAATGTCAATGTTTCAGTGAAAAATATGAGTTGAACAAACCCAAATCTTGGTATCATTGGTGGGTATTGTTTTGAATGTGGACCAACCTTGTACTTTTGTTTAGGCAAACAGTTAGCTCTCTGCTTGACCCACAAAAAAACAGTTAATTGGTGACTTGAGTATAGAATTGGGGCATTGGTTTGGCCTTGTATAAAGTTTTGAATCTCCCATTGTTGAATCTCCACATATATGTGTGTGTAGATCAGTCTTTGTCTCGCCTGTAATGATGTGGCTGGAATATTGCTAAGAGCAGTGTTAGACCATGCTGAATCATTTGTGGTCATGTGTACGTGTACGTGTAGTGTATGTCTCTGTGCATATAACAGTGGTTGTTTCATTTTCAGGGATATTTCCAATCTGAATCTTGGTGAGGAAGATCTGGGTCCCATGCCTCGAGGATGGGAGTTGAGACAGACAGGGAATGGGCGTGTCTACTTCGTGGATCACATTAACCGAACCACCCAGTTTACAGACCCCCGACTCTCAGCCAACATCCAGCTCATTCAACAGAAATTGTGAGTGAAATATATGATAAGAAACTTATGCTTCATGTCTTGAAGAGTTGAGAACTAAGCGACAGAGTCAAGGGGCCCTTGTTACCTAAATGTTAACTGTAAAATTTCGGGGGTCCTAAATTCAAATATTATAGGAGAACACCTAAAGGGCCCTAGGGACCCCACTTAAGTTTGGACTCTTACATAGAATTGTTGTTTTCATGATTGTGGCTGTTGCTGTAAAAATATTCCATTTATAAACAGTTCAAAATGTCCCCAAGAAGGTTATCATTGTTTGTGTGCATTGCAAGTTTAATTCTTCTTGGGTTTCATAGTGATTTCTCTTATGTGAAAGATGATTGAATAATTGGTTTCTTGTAATAGTTCAGATGAAATATTAGCATGGTACAGTTCGTGTTGGATATAACATACGTAAAGGCATCGTAACAATGAATCTATATGAAGCTGTTAGTCACATGAACTAAACTTCACCGACACCTAGTTGGAATTGAAAGTTGTTGCTTCACCTGTGTGATTGTTGTGAGGGGTTGCCTTGATTTCCTACGTACAATGTGTGAAGCCTGTTCTTGGTGTCCCCTGCCTTGTAATAGTACTTGTAGGATTACTAATAATGGAAGATCCGGGGTAGAATAGGTCTTCAGCAATACATACTTGCCGTAAAAGGTGACTATGTTTGTTATAAGAGGCGACTAACGGGATAGGGTGGTCAGGCTTGCTGACTTGGTTGATTCATGTAACCGTATCCCAATTGTGTAGATCACTGCTAATGATGTCAATCACTGCATTGTCTGGTCCAGACTCGATTATTCATAGACCGCCATCATATTGCTGGAATGTTGCTGGGTGCAGAAATAAACAAATAACAGTAGAAGTGTAAAACCTTGTTTTGCCTTTTATTAGGAATTTCCCATTTATAGATATGATGTTAAGAAATTGTTTTGAATGATTTTAAGATGTATGAAGTGCAATTTTAAGTGCCACAGATTATGTATGAACAGGACATTTTCCAGAAAAAATTCTGACAAGGAGAATGACATTCCTCTGCCCAAGTACAAGCGTGACCTGGTCCAGAAGATGAAGATTCTCAAGCAGGAGTTCAGTGCTCTGCAGCCCCAGGCAGGTCACTGCAGGATGGAGGTGTCCAGGGACGAGATATTCGAGGTAGGTAGACACAGATGGTAGATGTCACCAGTGTCGGCCCCAGGCAGGTCACTGCATGATGGAGGTGTCCAGGGACGAGATATTCGAGGTAGGTAGACACAGATGGTAGATGTCACCAGTGTCGGCCCCAGGCAGGTCACTGCATGATGGAGGTGTCCAGGGACGAGATATTCGAGGTAGGTAGACACAGATGGTAGATGTCACCAGTGTCGGGGCCCAGGCAGGTCACTGCAGGATGGAGGTGTCCAGGGATGAGATATTCGAGGTAGGTAGACACAGATGGTAGATGTCACCAGTGTCGGGGCCCAGGCAGGTCACTGCATGATGGAGGTGTCCAGGGACGAGATATTCGAGGTAGGTAGACACAGATGGTAGATGTCACCAGTGTCGGCCCCAGGCAGGTCACTGCAGGATGGAGGTGTCCAGGGACGAGATATTCGAGGTAGGTAGACACAGATGGTAGATGTCACCAGTGTCGGGGCCCAGGCAGGTCACTGCAGGATGGAGGTGTCCAGGGACGAGATATTCGAGGTAGGTAGACACAGATGGTAGATGTCACCAGTGTCGGCCCCAGGCAGGTCACTGCAGGATGGAGGTGTCCAGGGACGAGATATTCGAGGTAGGTAGACACAGATGGTAGATGTCACCAGTGTCGGGGCCCAGGCAGGTCACTGCATGATGGAGGTGTCCAGGGACGAGATATTCGAGGTAGGTAGACACAGATGGTAGATGTCACCAGTGTCGGCCCCAGGCAGGTCACTGCAGGATGGAGGTGTCCAGGGACGAGATATTCGAGGTAGGTAGACACAGATGGTAGATGTCACCAGTGTCGGGGCCCAGGCAGGTCACTGCAGGATGGAGGTGTCCAGGGACGAGATATTCGAGGTAGGTAGACACAGATGTTAGATGTAATCAGGTGTTTGTCCCAGGTGGGTCACGGTGTGATACCTCAGTACACCATTGTAGGAACCAGTGGGGATTGGATGATCATGGATTGGTGCCCATCTGGATGACACATTCTCATTGGTGACTTTGTTGCTCATACTGTTGTTCCCAGATTTGCCTGGACCATACTCCATTACATACAGGCAGTTGGTATATGATAATAATACTCCTAGGGAATAACCCCCATATACAGATCTACCAACATGTTCTAATGTTTATCTAATCACTTCGATCTACGTTGATGAAGAGATATTCGACTGAAAACTGAGTCATCACTCTATAGTTACCTTTTCAACAGACAACTATGTTAAATGGTTGAGGGAAAACCATTTGATAGTAGTAACAGACATAGCCGAGATTCAAAATATCTTTCTTTCATTTTGCAGGATTCTTACCGACAAGTCATGAAAATGCGCTCTAAAGACTTGCGGAAACGTCTCATGGTGAAGTTCCGTGGAGAAGAAGGTCTCGACTATGGTGGTGTTGCGAGGTAACTCTCAGTGAACTGGCAATGACGAAGGAGAATTTAACATAATGCTCATGCAGAACTCATTACAAGCTTGTGCATTTTGGAACATTAGGAAAAACAGAAGAAATATTTAGTGTAAAATTAACTTGAACTGAAAAAGACATTGCCATTGCTGATGTGTGCCTGAGCTTTTTCTACCCTTGTTCTGTTCTGCAGGGAATGGTTCTACCTGCTGTCCCATGAGATGCTGAACCCTTACTACGGCCTCTTCCAGTACTCCAGGGATGATATCTACACGCTCCAGATAAACCCAGACTCAGGGGTCAACCCAGTAAGTCTCCTGTCCATTACACCCGTAGGGACTCCGGGTTAAAGTTAGTAAGCCTGGGACTATACACCAGCTGTGTGATCCGATACATATCACGATACCTTGCTCACGATACGGTACATATCACAATACTTGTAAGTGCTCTAATCTGTGGTGTGGAAGCCATCATTTTCATAGGCAGGATAGTCAAATACCTGGCACATTGACGATTTACAGCTGGCAGTGTCAAGTATGACGCACCAGATGAAAATATTTACTTTTTCACAACTAATTTTCACTTCTAATTAGTGTTTGGTGTAACAGCCATTACAGTAAACATTTAAGCAATGAATCAATATTTTGTACTTAGGGTGCGACAACGATCGATACTTGTATCAGTAAGTAAAATATCGCGATCCACCGATGCATTGATGTATCGTCCCACCACTAAAAGTTAATCCCCTAAATACGACTAAATTTTTAAATTCAATGTTGAAATACCTCTGAATTTAGGGGTGAAAAATTTAAAATCCTCATTCTGAAAAAAATAACAATTTGCCATGTTGCCAAATGCACTTAGAATCCTAGATAAATTCTTGATGTATGGGAGATACGACAATTTTAGCACTAAGATTGCTTTTTAGAATTGTGCCCAGGTGGACACACTCTTTGCTGTATATGAATGGTTCTGTGAGAGAGTCAACCCGGGAAAACTTTCATTGTAACATTGGGGTAGAATGTACTTTGGTGGTCCCTGTTTACTCTGGACTTGATAACTTGGGGCTTATGAGTTATAATGTTTGATCTTATTATTATATGTTGTTATTATTATTATTATTATTATTGTGTATGCATTATGATGCATTGTCAGCCTTGTTATACATACATTATTCTCTATTATAAGGGTAACGCTCTTTTTCAGGGCATTATCATTTGCAAATGATAATGCCCTGAAAAAGAGCGTTACCGTTATTATAGCTAAAATGGATGGAATTTGTTATCACATAAACAAGAAACAAAAATATTGGTTTTGAAACATTTACTGCAATCAACACGAAAGTCACTGACCCACTTTTACAAATATGGAAGCGTCATAGAACAAACCACTTTCCCTACCCTATGACGTCACCTAACAACCGGCTTGATAATGGCCCGTCGTCAAGCAATATGAGGGCTTTATCAAGTTACAGTGGCCCGCTCATTTCTGATAACATGCGGGCGGTTTAATGATAATTCTATCCATTTTAGCTATAATATGTAATATCCTCTGCACGTCAAAACCAGGTTCAAACATTATATCCAACCATATTGTATTAGGGCTGGTCACTTGACCCCTTTTGGAAAGCATACCATGTGTGGTAGATATATGGAAAGCTCTTGGAAATGTGCATTCAACAGTATCACTGAAATAAATCAAAACCACTTAAATAATGACTTTATATAGCCATTTGAAGTTATGTTAAAATAAAAAAAATTCAGTGATTTTTAACAGTGATTTTCAGTGAGTAACTCCTTATACTTGCCAAATGTCGAAAAAACAAAACAGTATGGTATCTGCTTAAAGAGCAGACCCTGATATCTGGTTTTAACTGGTGGTACCTCCCATGCCTGGTGACCTTCAAGGTTACAACACAAAGATAAAAGACCTTGTGCATGTAATTTTTACGTTGTTGTGATATGACCGATTTTTCTGCTTATTATGTAAAGTGTTCATTATCTCGCTCATTTTATTAAGGATTTGTTTTGCCTTTAAATCATTACACTTAACTACATCCAAACAACCAGAGTACAGTCTCCATCGCTGTCATGGGTCAACTAAGCATTGCTGGTAATTTCGGAGAAAATAACAAATGAACACACAAGATTTTGATTTACAGAATTCTGAATCTTGACTGTTTGTGTCCTCAAAATCAGCAGCAGTAGGAGAGTTAATGGAAGCTGTGCATTAATTCAAAATAATTCAATCCTTTTGTTTTCAGGAGCACTTGTCCTACTTCCATTTTGTTGGCCGTGTTATTGGCATGGCAATTTTTCATGGTCACTACTTGGACGGTGGCTTTACCATGCCCTTCTACAAGCAGTTGCTAGGGAAACCTGTTGCTCTTGACGACCTGGAGAGTGTGGATCCAGAGCTGCACAGAAGTCTTGTGTGGATGTTGTAAGTTGTCCGTAGAATTGTACACATTGCACATATTCATTGCTTGGTTTCAGTGTTGTGGCCTTTCGGGGATTCTGGGACGTCATAGGGCCCAAGTACTCATGCAACATTCTTAAAAACTAGGGCCGGGGGTTTGGGGAGGGCTTGAAGTTTGATTCTATGGTATTTGAATATCAGAGACCCCGAAAAGTTAACTTTTAACATTAAGGTTGAGGACGAGAATGAGGACTTTCCTCCTTTATTTTCAACACTGATGTTGCTGGAGCTGCCTCCATGAGGTTGTTGTAGTTACAGTGCCAGCTCATCCTACCGGGTACCCATTCACTGCTGGCTGAACGGAGGCACATTTTAAAAAAAGGTCACCTCCCCAAGGAGACGCCACATGTGTTACATGTGCTTCAGTGTGGGGCAGAACCGAAGCCCTAGAAACTTTCAGGAGCCAAGCTGCCAAAACATGTGACTTGGTTTATGTTTTTGCACCTACTTGATGATGTGGATCCTGCTCATTTCTTTAAATCCCAGGTTTCCCTGGGTCCTACAAAGTTATTTACATGCAGTGATAAGTCTGGAACAATGCTGTGGTATGAGACACTCCCTCGATGACAGATTTCTGACTGGGTCTTTCACTGTTGAGCCGAGCCAATGATGATTGTTCTCTTCTTCCAGGGATAACAACATTGAGGCAGTGCTGGATCACACCTTCTCGGTGGAACACAACTCCTTCGGTCAGGTCCAGGAACATGAACTCCGTCCAGGGGGAAAGGTTATCAAGGTCACAGAAGAAAACAAGAAGGAATATGTCAGGTCAGTCGTAGTGTCAGGTTCTGTGCACTATGTGGATCAGACTTTTTTTAGAACTTGGATTACAAATCCACCAAATCCCAAAAATTAAGATGTGAAAAAATAGAGAAAAATGTAAAGCAGTGCTGATTTTTTCCCCCTCCAAACAGAAATAAGTAAAATGTTAAAGCACCTCATTTACTGTCGCTATCAATAGGAATAAATTTTGTAAATTGATACCATTGAAACCTGTTAAATTTATGTTAAAACGTTAAAATAATGTTTTATCACGAATCGCAAGAGGAAATAGAAAAATATGTTTGTATTATTTATATTTCAACCGTCCAGGCCGAAAACTGTAAACCGAAAAAAGAAAAGAAAAAAAAGTCTGGCCATACTTCCATGTAATGCATTAATATGAACCTTTGTTCATGTGAACATGTTCATGTTATCGACCACAGACCGGCCCTTACATCATTTCCCAGGCCCTCGTGATATCTGATATTCCTGGAAACAACTTTAATCTAATACTGAGAGTGTATTCTTGAAACAAACTGGGTGATGAAATAAGAAAACGTAGGCAGCTTACGTGGCAACAGTACTGATGAAGAATGTTGCAGTATGTAATCTCTATTGTGTTAATGACAAAAAACACACACGTTATCATGGGAACTATCGTCTAATTGTAGAAAACAGATGTGGTAAATTATTCTCCAGCTGCACATAGCTTACTCACACCAGATCATATTACATCCATTACCAGTTTTAAACAGCAATTTGACTACCCCTGGCTTGTTTTTCATCCAATTCCAATTCCAGTTCAACAATTAGTCTTTCTGCTTCTCATGTACTTGACAATAGCATGGCACACTACCTCTGTACTTTGTAAACACAATCTGTAGCACATGGGGCGGGCCGGGAGATATATTTAGATGATTGCCACAAGACGAAGGCAATGTGTTATCAGTGAAAAATGAGAATAGAAAGTTATGTATCTAAACTGTTGTTATAGGGTCTAGTTGTACAAAATTATGGTTTACCTGAGCTATTTCTGTCCTTGCACCCTGGCCTACCCTGAAGCACTGAGAACATCTGTGCAGCCTCATGCTGGCCTGTACCATATCATTGGCCCACTGCTTGGAATGGGTGTGGCAGGCTTATAAACATGTGCTAATCGTTCATATTATTCCAACAATCCCTGCCAAGTATTGCAATAAGATAAAACAAATTGTGGATCATGTGGTGAAGCACACCTTCTCCTGATTGTTGGCATAAGATCTGTTTTATGTTAAGTAAACATAAAGACTTTGATATCCGAGTTCACAAAGAACATTTTTATTTTCCAGTTGATGTATGGTACTGATGAAATTAGGATTTGTTACCTTACACTTTACCTTACGCATTACCTTACACATTACCTTTACCTTACTCATTAACTTACGCATTACCGTACCTTATGCATAACCTTCACCTTACACATTACAACATGCATTACCTCACACATTACCTTATGCATTACCTAACCCATTACCTTACGCATTACCTTACGCTTAACCTTTACCTTACTCATTACCTTACGCTTTACCTCACATGTTACCTTATGCATTACCTTACGCACAACCTTACGCTTTACCTTACACATTATCTTACGCATTACCTTTACCTTACTCATTACCTCACACGTTACCTCACACGTTACCTCACACGTTACCTTACACATTACCGTACCTTACGCATTACCTTACACACTACCTTCACCTTACTCATTACCTTACACATTACTTTACACATTACCTTACACATTACCTTACACATTACTTTACGCATTACCTTACACATTACCGTACCTTACGCATTACCTTACATGTTACCTTACACGTTACTTTACGCATTACCTTACACATCACCGTACCTTACGCATTACCTTACATGTTACCTTACACGTTACTTTACGCATTACCTTACACATTACCGTACCTTACGCATTACCTTTACCTTACTCATTACCTTACGCACTACCTTACCCATTACCTTAAGCACTACCTTACGCACTACCTTACCCATTACCTTAAGCACTACCTTACCCATTACCTTAAGCTCTACCTTACCCATTACCTTACGCATTACCTTATCTGTTACCTTACGCGTTACCACACACATTACCTGATGCATTACCTTACACATTACCTTACGTGTTACCTTACGCATTAGCTTACACATTACCTTTACCTTACACATTACCTTACACATTACCTTACACACTAAAAAACTGTTCAACAGTGTTGAATCAAACTTGGAACATGTATTATTTAGAGGTTGAAGTGGTGCCTTTTGCTATTTAGGTATTTAGATATTTTTTTTCTGTTTCCATGGCGAGAAGTTTGACTTTGACTACATCTTTAAAACTAATAGGTATTCTTCCTTGAAGTTCTGAATCCCAATTCCATGGTATTGTTTTGATAGCTCAATAACTACTCTTGTATACTGACAGACAGATCAGATAGAAATTCTTCATCAAGTGGACCTAACAGGAGGATAATTTGTTCTTTCAAATTTGTAGGGGTCGGGGGGATTTGTCATCTTCTGATGACTCTTGTTTGTCTGGGTTCAGCAGGAGAAACAAGCCCATGCCTACCATCACTTAAAGATCTGTACTTGTGTGTTTAGAATATGATGAAAAGACAAGTCATCTAGTACAAGTCAGGTGTTGTTTTGTTGCTTTCTTTGGTGAGAGTTGGCTGTGATGTTGCTGGTCTTCCACTGACTAGACTAGGAACATATCTGTGAGCATCTTCTAAGTATTTTACATAGTTTGGGAGATAGGCATTGATCGTCATAACTTGTTATTTTATTTGGGGTTCCTGGTTTCAGTTGCCAACTATTTTTTCAGGTTGTATGTGAGCTGGCGATTCATGCGCGGCATAGAGGCTCAGTTCTTAGCATTACAGAAGGGTTTCAATGAAATCATTCCCCAGCACCTACTACGACTCTTTGATGAACGTGAATTGGAGGTGAGCCGACAGCAATGGCAAGAATAAGGGCTAAATGCTCTGTATATAATCTGAATGATTTTCATCTTATTGCCTGAATAGGGTTGAAAAAATGAATCCCCTGAGATCGGTATGCATATTTTATTTTTTTTATACTTAGGCTTTTAATTTTAATTGCAGCATTCTTAAAAAAAGTATACTATTAATCCTTAAAATGTGGCTTATATTAGATGAATTTTGACTTTCCACTGATATTTCAACATTACCAATGATTTGATCCATGCTGTTTCTTTCAGAAGATTACTCACTAAATTACCCTAAGCTTGTTGAGGAACTATTCTGTAACAGGTTTTTTGTTTTGTTACAAAATTAGTCTGCCCCAAGATGTCATGCCTTGCTCCATGTGTTCATCTGATGTAGTGTCACCATTTCAA
The DNA here is from genome assembly GCF_022045235.1 of Haliotis cracherodii. Lineage (NCBI taxonomy): Eukaryota > Metazoa > Mollusca > Gastropoda > Lepetellida > Haliotidae > Haliotis > Haliotis cracherodii. The sequence continues at coordinate 7,493,168 of NW_027266275.1, forward strand.
GAACAGACTGAAATATCATCACATCATGGTGCACCTCACATTATCTTCTGGTCAGATAACTGCCATGGCTTGTCTGTTAAATGTGTCACTGGCCTAAGGCAACACTCACTCATCCTTATTGCGTTGTTTCCTCAGCTTATGATCGGCGGTCTTGGAAAGATTGACATTGATGACTGGAAGAAGCACACCCGACTAAAGCATTGTACCGCTGAGAGCAACATCTGCAAGTGGTTCTGGCGGGCAGTCGACAGCTTTGATGATGAAATGCGCGCTCGACTGTTACAGTTTGTAACGGGCAGCTCAAGAGTACCATTGCAGGGATTCAAGGCTTTACAAGGTATGTTCCCACGAATTAAAGAGTCATCCAATCCAGTGTGTGTGTGTGTGTGTGTGTGTGTGTGTGTGTGTGTGTGTGTGTGTTGGGGGGGGGGGGGGAATAACCTGTTGCCCCACTGTGAAAGGTGCCACAATTCACTGAGTTGCATCACATAGGTGTTCGAGAAATCCTCACAGTGTTGCTTGGTTTGTCAGCACAATACTTACACTTCTGGGTTTCACCAAAGTGGTAAACATATAAGACCTGCATCACTTTCCTCCCACAAGCTAAGAATCTAACAGTGTGTTTTAGAATGATTTTGAAATATACTGAAAGGATGCCTTGGAAAAGCATAAAAAATACACAGTATTTTGAATCTATATGAAACTACAAATTTGAAGTAGCATATCTTAGAATGATGCTAATTGTGTGTTTGAGGCTAGCTTTGGATCACGTTGATGCCATGATGGCTGTCATATAAGCTACCCTCTTCAGTCTCCTTCAATCCACTGGTATGTACGTCAGGCCGGCACAAGGATGACAATCTTTTGTGGATATGAAACCTACAGGACTGTTAGCCAGCATTTGTTGTTTCTTGGTTCAGGTAGCCCCATGATCTAAGCCACTAAACTTGATGAGCAGAGTTGTATTCCTTAGTCATGCCAGGATCTGCTGATTTTGGGTATGCCCTGATTATGATCCTTGTCCTCTCAGCAAAATACCACGCACATGCGTTTAACCACTTAGTGTCTTTCTACAACATTGAGTTCCAACAGTGCAGGGGGGTTGTCAAGTGGTTAAAGAGTTGGTCACCTTTCAGGACTTGTTTGATTATCACATGGGTACAGTGTGTGAATCGCTAGGACTAGCTGTCGATAAAGATCATGGAGATCGGTAATTGCTAACTAAATATCAATCAATTATCAAAAAATATTAGAGATGAAAATTTAAGCAGATATGCAAGAAGATCCCGAAAGAAATCAACTTATTTCATGCCACTGGTGAGCAGTGACCCATTTAGGCATGGATTACTTTGTGGACATGTGAGATATAACATTTGCTGTTTCTCTTTTTTTTCCATCACAATAATTGATGTAAGTTGTTATCGATGACAACAATTTCATATGGATAATTGTTAATATTTCTTCCCATTGACGATAATTCGGATTATTGATCCTTTTAGCCAGCCCTAGTGAAGCTCAGTGAGTCCCTTGATGGGATAGTCCTTTGAACTCATTTACACGAACAGCGCGGCACAACTGACATACTGTGGAGTAAGTCCAACTAACTGTTTACATGTACCGGAGTCCAGTACTGTATTCTCTCTGTGCAGGCTCAACTGGTGCTGCAGGACCCCGCCTCTTCACGATACATCAGGTGGACGTCCAAACAGACAACCTGCCCAAGGCTCACACATGGTAGGTGGCCACCTCAGGACGGAGCACATTCGCAAATAGTAGCAGCACATTGCTTGGTTTAGACCAAGCGTATACCAGATGTATAATACAGCCTGTTTTCTTCACCACATTTTTATTTTTGACAGCTTGATATACATGAAGTAATTATTATGAGCTGCTTGAGTTTTTGATCACTTCCTTTAAGCCGTTCATTATTTATTAAATCATGGTTTGTTAACTCTGCAAGTAAAAAGTTGATTAGCCTTGTTAAATGTTAAATTGTGTTGTAATTATAAAATACTACTGATGGTGCTCTTGACAGAAATCACCAATTACCCATTTGTCCATTACTGTAAGAATGCTTTTTACATAGCCTTTCAAAGGGATATTTAAGGTGCAGAGTTATGTAAACAATCTTTGCTACAGCAATTGTAACTCTCATATTTTAACAAAATTTTGACACTCGTAGAACTAATATCACTTTGGGCAAGAGGGCCCAGATGTTTGCTTCTCGAATTATGTATTATATTTGATATATAGTATATGATGAATGACTAACATTTCGTTTTTTATCTTTTCAGCTTTAACAGAATTGACATCCCTCCTTATGAGAACTACGAGAAGTTTCTCAGTAAATTGACTTGTGCTGTTGAAGAGACATGTGGTTTCGCGGTAGAATAACATGAGCCACAAACGTTGTTGTGGTACAAGCGCCGTCAAATCTTGACTTGCAGTAGTGCTAAAGAGACCTAACCATGGCAGTCAAGTGGAAAGTGTCTGGTCCCGGAAGGAAACAAAACAGTTTTCAACGTGGACCAACTTTTCTGCCCAGTGAGTTGTGATTTGGAGAACACAGAAGGGCCTTGTGTACATGGACATAATCGCAATGTACCCATTGCCGCATAAACTGCGGACGTGCGACCCTGTGCTCCCAGGTTGTGGGTGAACAAACAATGCAAGACATATTTTAACACCATTTGTAGATAGCTGTTGGTGTTCTGAATCCAGCATTGCATCATAGATACAGTCTTTGTACAGTGTGTGTGGCCACTGTACATGTATTTATACGACCATCGTGATCCAACGTATAGGGTCTGTTGTAGAACACCTCAGTGTAGAGCAGTATGCAAGTCTCCTTGCGCACCTGGTTTATGCTGTATGTAGCCATGTGAATCTGAATGGCATTCTACAGATGACTGTGCTTGGGTGATTGCATATGATTGCATATTGCAATGTGTGAAATCAACTTTGTGAGTGGGTATCTTATGAATGGGACATCCATACCCATCAGTTATTTGTCCAGCGAGTTCCATCGAGATGCCAACATCTTCAACTAGTTCACATCTTCCAAAGTACGAAATCTGCCAAAGATTGTAGACATGCACATGTTTCTCTTTGGTAAATCTGTCCATTAATGATAATAAAAGCAATAATATTTAAGTTGATTTTGTGAATACCTCACATTATTTTGTGAAATATGCATTGCTGATTATTCTGGTATTTTTGAGTCCCTGTCTGGCATAGTGCTAGGTGGAAGAGATAGTGTATGAGAAGTATGGCGCCATGACTCTGGGACGTCTGCTCGCCATCAGGGGTTTCCGACACACGGTAGTCTGGTGTGTAAACGTGCCGATAGGCTATGTACTAATACCTCATGTAGCCATCAGCTTCAGTGTTTGGTGAAATGTTGTCTGTTGTACAGAAAGTTCAGAGAGTATTACATTTTGCCTGTAATTTGTCAAGTCATTCGAACAGTTAGTGAAAGGAATGAGTGTATGCTAAGTGACAAATATGTAGTTTACGTTTCAGTTGTTTGAAATATAATTAAGAAAATTACATGTTTATATATAATTATATTTCAGTTTTATAGTCCCACTGCTATGTAGGTACAAGTAAGTATAGTATTCACAACATTAACAGTTGTAGAAAAGCACAATTATCGTAAATCTGACATCTGTATGAATGACATGGCCAAGATGGCTTGACTACAACACAGCAGGTTTTTACAGAATCGTTTTACTTGACACACAGGATGCCCATCAAGCCTTTAAAGAAATCCTCTTATTTTTAATACTCAAGTCATACAAATATGATATTTAATGATTGTACACGTGTATGTTTTCTTATGTACCATTTCTGCTTCTCTGATGCGTGGTATGTGATTGTCAACATACTGGTATCTGTTTAACACATCCGATTTTAAATTTGGTTAATACTTTGTGATTTTATGTAGTATTTTTTATGAATTCTCCCATTATACCTTACCAGTGTTTTAGCAGGATAAGGGTGATGGTTGGGTGGTGTCACTGATTTCTGTCAGTACTTGAGTTGGTATGTGCAACTTTGATGTCTTATGTTCAGAATGTCCCTTCCCTCATCCTTTTCTCAGAGTGCAGGACTACTGTCCACTTTGTTTGAAATCACTGGAAACAGTGCATGAACAAGTTTGAAACTTGAAACTTGATAGGATTTCTGAATGGCCTAAAATTTAAGAATCCTCTTTTGTTTTGGAGAGTGCCTTTGAAAAACACTACTGTAGTGGATGGGTGGCTTGACAGTGGAATTTCAAATCTCCATTGGGATCTTATTTACAAATTGGGTGGCCACTTGTCTACCTGTAGCCATCTAGAGTATTTCTAAACCACAGACATACAATTGGTAATTTTGATTTCTGAATTTAACAGATTTCTTACTCCAGTGGTATTACCTAATGTCAGTGAAGGATTTGAACTTGTATTGATACGACGGTAGGAAATGTTAGGTGAAATTCACACACCATCATTAAGGGCCAGTAATCTGCTAAGGTATGTAAGAAATATTGCACTTCCACATGACTTTTAGAACTTAGTTCCAGAATGCTTGTAGGATGTGAGAGCTTGGTAGCATGTGTTAACAGCTAGATGTCTAGCAAGCACTGGATACAGGAATTTAACCACAGTTCACGTAATACTGTTATGACATTCACATTCTCATTATCAAGTCTTTGAAACATCCTATTTTGATTTCAATCTGGCTCTCAGTTCTTTCTGCATCCTGCATCTGAACAAATTCTGCTGTAAATTGCTTTTCATAAAATAATTTTGTGGCATATTAGCTACCTTACTACCTTTTCTACCTGCATTTATGAAATGGTATGTTCCAAGCTTAGGTTTAGATCATTCCATGTCGTAATACAGGTAGAAGCATTACCTTATTTATACTGACATAATTGTATATCATTTGATTCGGTTTTGCCTTGAACTAATCTCAAGGCTATATAAGCATTGTGAAAGGAGGTCCTTGTAAAACTGTTTACTATTAGTGATCTCACTTGATGTACATGGTATTTTTCTGTTTTTTAAACTCATGTGTGGTTATATCTGATTATTCATTGATTTTGTGAGATGGGTTATCTCCCTTTAGACATAAAATCAACCCAAATATGTAACATTTGTTTCATTGACAACTTTTGGTAAAGAAAGTAATGAAATATTCTTGGTGGCTGAAACCTATTTGGCTTGAGAAACTGTTTCAAACTTTGGAGTAATGTGTAACATTTATCCATCTTCAATTTCATATTTTGTGTTTGGACTGACTGATGTGTGTAAAGGGAGAAAACCCATTAATGATTTGTGTGCCTTTCACTTTGAACTGTACCTCAAGGGTCTCGACATGCTCAAAGAGTTATGAATCTGTTAGTGTGTATTGCCAGCCCCCCTCCCAAGAATCTTTCTTACTGTAAAAGTGATCACTCAAAGACATGCCATGTCATTTTCAAGGACAACCAAGATAAAAAAATGTATGTTCAAAAAGATAATTTCAGACCATTTATCATATTTGCATGAGACAGTTTGAAATAAATCTGTTAGCTGTCAATTAAGTAAGTTTTGTCATGTCATAGGAATTTCTTCCGCACATTTGGTCATCTATATATTTTTCGTATCCGTAATCTCAAGCATTGATTACATGATTCAGTACACAAACAGAATCGCAATTCCCGTTTCAAGTCTCTTTCACGTACAGTTACACAAACATATTTGTATCGAAATAAGTTTGGTCCATGGGTCACCATTTAGTGATGATGGATTGGATGTGTTTTGAAAAATCAGGATCAAAATGCTTTTGATACAATTTTCATACATTGTATAAATGCATTCACATGTTTTACCATGTTTTTCAACTCTGACCACCTTTAGATCAGGAGATATCCCTACGAGATTACTGTCGTGTCCTAGTCACAGGAGCCGACAATGTATGTTCCATCTTGGACTGCTCCGCGCCTCCCACGTCTGTCTGCCTTCACGTCCATCTGTCTAAAGCCCTCCTCTGTACAGTCCACACTTCCAATGTAATATTTTTTTCCAATAAGTGAAATAAATGTGGTCAGTTTTTACTTTGGAGTTGCTTCCTTTATTAGTGTACCACAGATGTCACGCTCCGTGTATACCTCTCTGCAGTACTCCGGCTATATGACGGTAGCCTGTGAAATAATTGAGTCTGGACCAGACAAACCAGTGATTTGATATTTTGAGCAATCTCCAACCCCATCCAGGTAGTATAACACAGGGGTCATGAATTTGTCAACTTTGACTATCAACATACCAGGGTTTCCTTTTTTTGCCTTATAAATACAAGGGGTACTCCGGCTTGTGGTATGAAACCTAACACAGGATGCATACAACCCCATATACCCAAAATGCTACAACATATTTATCTTACTGATTAGGGATGGTGGGGTAGCCTAGTACTTGAAGCATTTGCTAGTTACGCTGAAGACCCGGGTTTGATTTTCCACATGGGTACAATGTGTGAATCCCATTTCTGGTGTCCCCTGCCATGGTATTGCTGAAATACTGTGAAATGCGGTGTAAAACCACACTCTCTCTCTTACTGATAAGTTTTAATTGAAAAAGAATTAAAACAAATTCAAAACTGATAGAAAACAGCACAATCAAACAGCTATGTCACGTGATGTTCATTGACTATGAATAAGCATGCAGCCTTTGAAGCGCGTATAAGGGATTTATTCTCCCGTCTCAGAAATTTATTTCCCTCCCATGGGGTGGATACATCATATCTTATCAAGATCACATGAACAAACGAGATCTCCTCATTCGTGACATGAACGTATGATAATAGATTTATACCAGTTCATTTCTATTTGCTTTCAAATTTGAAACAATTGCAAGATTTTAATGGTTGTTTGAATCAAACCTTTGAGTAATTTGGTACGTCCTTGAGACAGTTACAAAAAGTCTGTGTAAGTGAGGGGGTAGACTGAACAGATCCTAGCAATATTCCACCCTCCAAGGCACACCAAGATTGGTCTTGAGACTTTGTACCTGTGTGGTGTATTGAAACTGGGCCTTCTGTGCAAATGTATGAACTGAATGTCATCATACATGACATACATCATGTACAGTCCGTTTGCTGTAAAATCGTACCAATGAAATGCAAAATATATATATATCCGAATGCAAAAATTTGTCTTAATGGCATGAAAGTTGTTTATTTGTCCATACCAACTCGTCACCATAATTTCAGAGTCATGAAGTAGAGAAAAAGTTGATTTACAAACTATCATGTAAGTTGTTGGTGGTTTAATGTCTGGTGTTACAAGGTCTGTGCAAAGTCGCTGTTACTGTTAACTGAAATAATAATTTGACTGACAGGTGCATGATCTAAACCATCTCTTACAATATGACGCTTTAATGCCGGTCTCAACTTTGTCAATGCACCCCCCTCCGACTTACAATAATCATAAACGTGAATAGCAAGGTTTCCATATCGGTGAATGTCATCATGTACCATATTGTAATGGTATATTGAGCTCGTTCTGTTTATTAAATTATTTGCATTTGAAATTAGCTGAATAACAATACCAAGAAAAAGAATATTTTACAGATTCTCATTGTATATTCTGTTTAATAACTTCTACAGAAAGATATGCTTCTGATTTAGACTTTTCATTTGGCAAGATTTTATTACAGGAAAGACAGTAGCAGGTTGATCTGACGCGGGCGAATGTAGGGCTGTTCAGTTTACAGTGCAGACCCCCTTGTAACAACAGTCATTTAACCACAAACAATTACATGAGAGTTTGTTAAAAAACTTTTTCTACCCCTCATGACAATGTCTGAAATTATGGTGACGAGTTAGTATGGACAAATAAATAACTTTCATGTCATTTGCTTTCGGATAAATATTTATTTTGCATCAGTAATATTTTGCAGCAAAAGGACAATAGTTGGTGTATCGCTCGGAAAGGCCACACCAAGAAGCCTGTATCATGGCTTGAGGATGATAGCTGGGACCAATAAATGGAATCCAGGCCACTGCCATCTTGATCGGCCCCTTGAAATGTCCACTTTCAACTGCATTGATAACAAGACATATCTTATAAAATATATATTTATTATCAAATGAAAGACACGATAGGATAAAACAATTGTTGCCACACAGTCATGCCAGAATTGTACATGCCCACAAAGTGATCCTTAATCAAAAAAGAAGCCATTAACATATGGGCAAGCAGGACTACACTTATTGATAACCATGGTAACACTAAATCTATTTGTTGGGAATTTTGTGATGTTCAGGTGTCAACACAGAACATCAATGTGTTTCATCTATTTCCTTAAATTCATACATTCAGAATATCCTGATATTTAAAACTTGGGTGCAACAAGTCTATATGATTTTGCCACATTTCTTTCAAAGAATGACTGAATTTGTTATTTTGGCACAAATGACTTGAAACATCCCAAATTCCCAATAAATAATGTGAGAGGGAGATGACAGGTGATGGGCTGGGAGGATAACATTAACAAGCACTGTTGTAATTGTAGAACCATTTGCTGATATACCTACAAAGAAGAAGCTGTAGAAAGTGATAGACTAATACACATTACCATCAGGTATCAAATATATACTTCCATTAATAAATAAATGACCAATAGACCAATTCAAGGCACAGACATTCATATTTTGTTTCTCCTATATAATATCGTAGACAGCATCCTGCAGCACCCTCCGGGTTCTAATGGATGATGAGCACTGACATTGGTGGCACCAAGAAGTACTGGTAAACGTGAAGATGGTCTCTGTTCCACATACAGCTCTATTAACATCTGATAACTGGTAACTAATTAAATACAAGAATACAAACCTTGAAAAGTAATTAATATCTGCAAATATCTTGCAAACTCATTAATTTCTAACAAATATTGTGAATTTGATTCAGTTTACAACCGCTGACCAACAAGCATCTTACTTGACCTAATGTGCATCTATTTTGACACCTTATCGGTAACCAACCAGCAACATCAGTCTTGTGTATCATTGCTGAATATTTTCAGTGTATTCGATAATTGGAATGTATTGAAACACCCCAGGATGGCTGTGGCCAGGAACTAACTCAGAAGACAAACAAGGAAATTAGTCTAAGTACCAAAAACACTGAGTTTAGTCCCTTTGAAGTCCTTGAATGTCATACTGACATTTCTGTATGAAGCATGGGAAGATTGAGACGGATGTACTGTGGAGACTAATGTGACCAAATTGCTCAGTACAGACATTTGTGGCTTCCAATGTCTAGGTGACAGAATCAAGAATGAGACAAGAAGCATACAGTCCGTAACAAACAACAATCAAAACAAGGTTACACTTTGCATAGATAGAATTACAAAATACTGACAATTTTCTTCAAACTATTTCAAGGTGTATGTCACAGCCTATAACAAATCACTATCTACCATGAACACAATATATCACAAAAGTTGCATAAATTCTGACAATTGTCATCAAACATATGTCTGGAAAACAGAACAAAAAGAAGCCTGTGTTTTGGTGGTAAAATGTCTTAAAAAGGCCTCTGGCCCCTAGAATATGGAGAGGACATATCAATAATTTATTTGGGATTGTAAGCAATTATTTACCTCTTAATTTGTAACATATTCTTTAAAAAAAATAATTTTTTAGAGCAACTACTTAAGGTGCAGTGTCTTGACCAAACAATGAACAAAACATGTTTAACATATACAGCTCCTCGATGGCACCACTCTGACCGATTTAATCTGATGACACAAACTAGTTTACAATTTGTAAATACTTTGGCAGGAAATTACAAGCTACATATAAATGCAGATAAGTTATGATAATACTAATGGTGTATATTTTGGCATTAGGCCTTAATTACATTTACAAAACCCTGACTTCAAAGTCATGCAATGTCATATAAACATTCTATTATTGCATGTGAAACAGCACTATAACAGATAAACACCTCATCATACAAAAACAGCACTAAAATAAAAAAAGTATTGATTGTGTGAAATAGCACGAGCTTATCTTAGGTGGACAAGAATGTTTGGATGGGCAGTGAAGTGGAGACATGCATACATGAGTTCGTTAAGAATCAATGATTGTAAACACAAAGGGAAAACTAGAAAACTTTCGACTTTCAATAAACTTTCTAGAACTAAAGAATCATAGGAGTAAAACGTCTGGACACAATAACACCTTAAACTCGAACACTCACCAGTCATACAGAGCAAGTCACCATCAGGTATTAATCCACCAGTGCTGCAACACTTCATTTGAATACTATGTAGAGCTGGCTAAAACTAGAGTCTTGTCTAACTAGAAACCTCTTAAATATGTTAAACTTTAAAATGTGATAAAATTACTTTGGGTCATTTAGAATCTTAAAATGCCTTGAATTGCATTGCATTGTTTGACACCTTGTCACATCCTGAAGATCTTTTCATTACTGCAAGCTATTGGTATACAATTGATACAAAATGGATAGCTCCAACAGACCTAATGACTGAGAATAATGATAAACAATATGTTTGATAAGTACCTTTCCATTCCTCTTAATCTGAAATATAACCAAACTGGTAGCTGAAAGGCAGCATTAGAATTTTCAGATAATAATGCCCTGAAAAATAGCGCCTTCCATTAACTGCCTGACGAAGGAGGGCAGTTGAAAAGACTGAGGGCTTCTGTAAATGATAATGCCCTGAAAAATAGCCCTACTGTTATTATAGCTAAAATGGATAGAATTTGTTTTCAAATAAAATAAACAACAATATTGGTTTTGAAACATGTACTACAATCAACACATAATGAATATCACTGACCCACTTTTACAAATATGGAAACGTCATAGAACAAATCGAAAGACGTCAAAAGCTGCACTCCCTATGACGTCACCTAACAACTGGCGTGATAATGGCCTGTCATCAAGCAATATGAGGGCATTATCAAGTTACAGTGGCCCGCTCATTTCTGATAACATCCGGGTGGTTCAATTATAATTTTATCCTTTTTTGCTATAAGAGATATATAACTGGAGTTACCTTCCACAGCCAACTAATATATCTGGCAAAGACAGACATGCTAGACATCCCATCACAACAAAGTCAGGAAATCTGTATTGAGGGAGGGTATTAGAGAGCATTACTATTGCAACAACATAACATAACAGTGCCATGATACGGGTCTATGTATCGATACATATGATATTTGAGTTATGATACGATGTATATTGCAATTCTTCATGTTTTAAATGTCATGGCTAACATAAGGTTGTTGCTTTCAACCAATTTGTGTTAACTAATAGCTATCGGAATGAGCATTTTGATTTGTGACAGACAGTAAGATAACATTAGCCTGCATAGTTACCAGGCTTGGTTATAAATATTATTTCATAAATTCATTTTTTTAAATTGATACAGAAGCGAAACATGCATATATCAATGGGAAAGGGTATCTAAAACTATCTACCATGTATCAAATTGTCAGGTGTAAATTGTCAGCCTATACGTCGGTAAATCATGATGCCCTTGTATAGCACTAGTATTTCAGCTACTACAATACTATTGCAAAGGACACAATGCTCCCAAAGGCAGGCCCTAACAAACAGATATTATTTTCTAACAAAGTAAAGCCAACAAAACCATTTAAGTTTGTTTGTACAGACAGCGGTCTGTAAATAATCAAATCTGGACCAGAGCATCATGAGCATCGAGAGCCTGACCACCCAATCCTGTTAGTCGCCTCTTACGACAAGCATAGTCGCCTTTTATGGCAAGCATGGGTTGCTGAAGACCTATTGTCTTCACTGGTCAAAACCATTTAAGCATGCACATCTCTGTGTGAGTATATGGTTGGGGGGGGTTGTTATTGAGCAAGTACAACATTATGGCATCCAGTGGTGGGAGAGATCATGCCGTTGCATCAGAGGGTCGCGCCGGTTGCGCCTGGGGAACGTAGGTCCTGTCATGCAGCTGCTGCAGTGCATCCTGCACCACGTCAGGGAAGTGATCCAGCACCATGCTGGGGCTGATGAGGATTTCATTGAAGCTGTCAGGGCGAACCCATGAAGCGCAGTATTCTGGGGTCCCGCCACACAGTCTGGAAAATAGGGGAGATAACCAACATTAGAATACACAGTCTGGAAAATAGGGGAGATAACCAACATTAGAATACACAGTCTGGAAAATAGGGGAGATAACCAACATTAGAATACACAGTCTGGAAAGTAGGGGAGATAACCAACATTAGAATACACAGTCTGGAAAGTAGGGGAGGTAACCAACATTAGAATACACAGTCTGGAAAGTAGGGGAGGTAACCAACATTAGAATACACAGTCTGGAAAGTAGGGGAGATAACCAACATTAGAATACACAGTCTGGAAAGTAGGGGAGGTAACCAACATTAGATTACACAGTCTGGGATGTAGGGGAGATAACAAACATTAGAATACAGTCTGGGATGTAGGGGAGATAACCAGCATCAGAATACACAGTTTGGGATGTAGGGGAGACAACCAACATTAGAATACACAGTCTGGGATGTAGGGGAGATAACCAGCATCAGAAAACACAGTTTGGGATGTAGGGGAGACAACCAACATTAGAATACACAGTCTGGGATGTAGGGGAGATAACCAGCATCAGAATACACAGTCTGGGATTTAGCATGATTTAGGGGAGATAACCAGCATCAGAATACACAGTCTGGGATGTAGGGGAGACAACAAACATTAGAATACACAGTCTGGGATGTAGGGGAGATAACCAGCATCAGAATACACAGTCTGGGATGTAGGGGAGACAACAAACATGAGTGAGTGAGTGAGGGAGTATGGTTTTACACCGCTTTTAGCAATATTTCAGCAATATCACGGCGAGGGACACCAAAAATGGGTTTCACACATTGTACCCATATGGGGTATAGAACCCAGGCAGGCCTTCAGTGTGATGAGCAAGCGCTTTAACCACTAGGCTACCCGAACCACATAACCGACATGATCATACACTGATTATATTATTATATACCCAGGTATCTGAGACTAGAACCAAGGTAGCGGTGATCAATGGCAGCCACATACCCTCCTTCCTCTGCCTCCTCGATGTGCAAGATCTGCCCTGGGGGAGTCATCAACCATTCAGTCTCTGTGCTGCTCTGGATCACTGCTTCTCGTAATGCTTGCTGACAGGAGACAAAGTTTGTCAACGATAAATACATCACAATAGATTATTACCATTGCCAATAAGGTTTTGCGAAGCACTCCAAATATACCATCATCTTATAGGATCAAGTAAGCAGGTGGGTTTATTTATCTAATTGAAACTTTAAGTCTTTTTCTTTGATAAATATTAAGAGACACTTACTTGAATTATTTCTCACAAAGACAGTTTTAAATTATTAAACAACATGCAGGAAGTGATTATGATGGGTAAAGACTGGTTGCAGGTGTGGTAAGCAACATAGTGTAAGATTGTTACAATGTATGAACAAAATCACACCGAATCAAGCAAGTATGAAAATATATAAAATGAATTTCTGTATTTTATCTCTGTCACAATCACTGATGTAATTTTGGTATTTATTTTAAAGACCATTCCATGTTACACATGAAATAAAATTAAAATTAATAAAAATGCCACATAAAATAGAGAGAAATCAATGAGATAAATACAACATGCAACCTCTGCTTACAAACTGAACATGCAGCAGGCAAAAACAGAACACCTTCAACCACAATGATTTTATAATCAGTCAGTCCATGAAACAACATTGTCCCTTTACCCTAAGAGGAGTTAAGTATGTGGCAGTATTGATATATGAATGTCAGAGTCTAAGTGTACAGTGTTATCATATCTGAGGAAGATTGGGATACGATGACATATGACAACATGTAACAACATACACAGTCGGGATGTCATGACTCACTAATGCATTGGTGCATCGATAATCTTTTAATAATAATACAATGTGATACACACTTACCTGAACCGACTCCTATTTTCACACATTTATCTGAACTACATGTATTATACCATCATGATTACTTGGTATTCTGAACGTCAAAGTGATCACTGCCTCTGTTCTAGTCTCTTTCTAACTCGTGTTCACACTCCAGTTTTATGTAATGCATTTATTGAAAAATGAGACGTTTGTATTTTCAAATATGGTACAAGATATTCAGGAAGATTCAAGCCCTGTTAATAGTGTTTATGGCCTATAAAATACAAACATTAACACAAAACTGCCTCAAATTCCTGTGATCGCCTCAGGAGATCAGTGACTCATCACACGGTGATATTACACAGAAATCCTACCAAGACATGTCCCAGTGGTGCAATTACAACCAGCATGCGCACAACATCCTACAGGCTCAAGATGACAAACAAAGCTTTTCTTAACAGTAAATGTTTAAAACAAAATTTGAAAAGCTGATATAAGTAGAAATAATTTTCATGAATAAAACCTCTCTGTGAAGGGACTGTTCATTTTCTAGAGGGGGTGATGGGTGAGATTACCCTTAGGACTGTATCATATTCTGCTGACACTCTATTTTATGTAACCCCAACAACTCCCCCAAAACATGTAACATTTATCAATGACCACCCTCTCTATATTAAATGAACAGTCCCTAAATAATGTTTAAATCTGTAACTATTTTATTTGAAAACATAGATCGGTGTCATTTAGTTGTGAAAATTTTGGTGACCCCAAGTCTTCCGCTGTGTCATTTTTCCATGATCCCCTTTCATCTCACCGTCCCCCCTCCACCATAACAATTGACCAGTCCCTTTATAACATTAAGTGGTAGGTTCCGTACCAAGGTGAGTTTGACTGGAAGAGGGTTTAGCTGTGTCAGGACCCAAGTCTAGACTACACACAGACAAAATAGTGCTTCACATTACCTTCAGTTTCTTCCGATGCTGAATCAATTGAAAAATATTGGTAAATATTGATAATATCTTTGAGCTAAGAACAAGCACCTACCACAACGGAAACACCCCCGCCTAAAGCCATTACATATCTGCTTTGACACTATGAACATTCTGATGCCAGGACAGCAATCTGTCAGGACTCTTTGACACAGAAACGGGACTCTCACAAATTTCATAAATAACAAGCTGTACATGAACTGTTTAAATTCCTTCATTATTCTTATCCCTTACATGACATTAATGGCATGATTATGAGCATAAGCATAATTGATAGCTAAAATGGTAGAATTATCACTAAACCGCCCACATGTTATCAGAAACTTGATAATGCCCTCATATTGCTTGACGACGGGCCATTATCACGCCCGTTGTTAGGTGACGTCATAGGATAAGGATAGGTGACGTCACATTCAATAATGACGTCATCTAGCTTGTTCTATGACGTTACCATATTTGTAAAAGTGGGTCAATGACATTTGTGTTGATTGCAGTAAATGTTTCAAAACCAATATTGTTGTTTCTTTTTATTTGATAACAAATTCCTTCCATTTTAGCTATTATAACGGTAACGCTATTTTTCAGGGCATTACCATTTGCAGGAGCCCTCGGTCTTTTCAACTGCCCTCCTCCGTCGGGCGGTTAATGGAAGACCTCGGACTTCTGCAAATGATAATGCCCTGAAAAATAGTGTTACCCTTATAGTAAAGCATACCCACAGGCCCATGAATCAGGATAGGGATATTACTGAAAAACTGAACCAATATATATAAACAGACAAGGTACGTCACTCGCCATCTTGGCCGAAGTTGAAATCCGCTGTATCGTTTAAACTAAATGGAAATGTATGCATGCCATGTTTACAATACCTCCCAACCTCCCTCCACATACGCCCTGCACGCCACAAACCTTCATTTTCCGCTATTTATTACCTATATCTGGTGATTTCATAGAAATATTGGCTCAGTCGCGGTTGTCGGTCACAGAAGTAAACAAAAATCTCCGCGCTCAATGGCGTCGAGTGCTGTGATTGGTCCGCACTCCAACCATAACAAACACACATGGTGATATTTACCAATCAGAGCTCTCGAAGCCATGGAGCGCGGAGATTTTTGTGATATCACTATCCTGCTTCAGGGGCCTGTGAGCATACCAGCAAGCAAAATTCAAAAGCAGAAAGTTTGGTACAAGTCCATTCGTACTGTGTAATTGTTCAACACATACATGGGGAAATCCATGCTTAGTCTTTAGCTGCACATACACAAACAGTAATGCATAACATGCATGATAACACACTTCACATAGAACCTAACAACAACAGGAAACACTTTACACCTGTCTTAAACCAGTACATATCATGGATCCAATCACTATCACTATCAGATTTGTACCACACCTACCTTATCTTGAGGAAACATAAGTTCACCATTGTATGTATCAGTATACAGAGGAGACGTGGTAGCCTGGGTTCCATTCCACAAAGCGATCTTAGCACTAAGATGATCCAACTCCCATTTTTTAACATAGGCTTACGACAGTCGTAGCGCTATGATCGCTTTGTGGAATTGGGCCCTGGGCTGTCTTAGTACTACTACAGACTAAACCTGTTGAAGTATGGGAGTTACAATCATCCTAACACCAAAGTCGCCTCGTTGAACAAGACCCTGGTCCTGACTGAACTATGTTCAGGCCTGATCATGAAGGCCTGATCCTCAGACTCACCTGGGGTGCCGCATCCTCCGCTGCGTTGATGGAGTAGCGAGCCCCAGACCCGCTGTCCAGCAGGGGCTCCTCCCTCCCCGCCGTCTCCGCATCACCCTCAGGGCTGGTGAAACATCCACATGCAATCCGCAAACATCCCTTGGCCAGGATCCGGTGCTGACACATGGCAAATTACAACAGAATTGCAGTGACTACTGACTAGTGTTCCAACTAACAGATTTCATTGATGAGTGAATACTTTCAGTTTCGAACTAAGGGATCAATTATGAACTCTGGGATCAAAGTATTTCTAATACTTTTATGGATATCAAAAATGGAGTATAACATGTGCAAAGCACAAGAGTTTCATTACAGACATGTTAAGAGGTCTGTTGCTGTTTCAGTGTATCCCAGCAGGCGTTTGAGTTGCAAGGTAATCAAAATACCATTTAAGAAAGAAAATTTGTGGACGTCAACTTCTTTATTATGAGGAACACAACATTGTGGGGTATATACTTACGCCTTCATCATTCACCTACCAGGAAACGTTGTGTTCCTTATAATAAAGAAGTTATCCACAAATTCTCTTCCTTATGTGTATCACTTCTAAATGCCTCAAAAATAACTTTCAGAGTTTAGCTATTACATCTATTGTTATTTACATAAAAGACACTGAGAAAGAATGCTCTAATCAGGATTTTTCTATTCTCTTTCATGATTGATTAGTAATCGGTCCTTGATAAATCTTGAATTCTACCCAATACCCAACTGGTTCTGTCAAAACACCTGTCATAACAGTGACCAATTATATCACAACATCTTGTACTGTTTGTTTGTTGTTTAACACCACATTCCGCAATATTCCAGCAATATGACGATGGCCTGTAAATAATCAAGTCTCAACCAGACAATCCAGTGGTAGAAAGTGCGAGCAACATTCCAAGCCCTCAGGGTACGAGAACACACTATCAATCCACATCAGCTAGCCTTATAACCCGATCCCATTAATCGGCTCTTAGGACAAGTTTGGGTTAGTGAAGACCGATTCTAACCTGGAATCCCCCTGGGGGTAATCTTGTACTGACCTTGGGGAGTTTGCATTCATCCAGGGCCTGCATGATCTTCGTCTTGAGGTCATTCATGGTGGGCAATCCCAGCCGGGGCACCAGGTCCTTGCCAACCACCACCGAGCACACGTAGCTCTGGACGTGGGCACTTACTGATGGGCTGGCAGGAAGAAACATCACTGGCATCATTCTCCTCCAACATTTATAAAATTATACTGTTGATGTCTCCAGCTGTGGAGACACATCATAAGTCTCCAGTACCCATGGACGTCATGAAAGTTGTTTTACTAGGCACATGTATGAGCAGTCATGGCTACTTGTATACAATCAACACATCATGCAGAAAACATTGCTTACACTGAAATACATTAAGACACTGTAATACCTTGAACTGTAAACCAACATTCAATCACTCTTAAAATAGTACTTGTCTGTTACATGAGAGTCCAATGACTGAGTTCATGATTGCTGTTCTACACAGTTGTGAGTTGTCATAATGAACTAGAAAAAAAGATTTAATATTTTCATGGTTTTTTTACCTTTGTCTAAACTAATGCCAAACACAATGTCTAATGTTATTTATTTGATTGTTTATTTGTTGTTTAATGCCGCACTCAGCAACATTCCAGCTATAAGACGGCGGTCTGTAAATAATCGAGTCTGGACCAGACAATCCAGTGACTGACATCATGAGCATCGATCCACACAATCTGGATACGATGACATCCATCAACTGAGTCAGCGAGCCTGACCACCTGATCCCGTTAGTCGCCTCTTATGGCAAGCATGGGTTGCTGAAGACGTATTCTACCCCAGATCTTCACTGGTCTCTAATGTTAAAGGTCCGTATGAGAGATGTGAGAATCGGCCATAAAAGTCAGTGACATACTAACCTATACTTTCTTTAATATTACAGTGAGACTGGAACTTTCAAAACACTGATAAAAGTATTTAATACATTTCATGTAGAATGTTTTTGAGCTTGTGCGTCCCTTGGGATTGGTTGGTTGGTTGGTTGGTTGGTTGATTGATTGATTTGGCAACCTCACTATGACATTTATGATGCTATGTTTCAGGATTATGAATGATTACACCTCCTAGATAACATGCATATGTATCTATAAATCAAATACATAACACAAATCTCCTGCTAGATCATCCTTCACGAACCTCATGAGTCCCCCTGGTGGTGAGTAGGCGAAGCAGATGAGGTCTCCATGCCGGGGTTTCAGCAGGATGGACAAGATGGCCGCCACTCCTGCTCCCAGACTGTGCCCTACAACGACCAGCCTGCTGCACCCCTGGCGAGGGAGAAGAGCAAATCATGTCACCATGTCTGACATAGTCAACTGGGCCCTGGAGTTCATTGAATACTACAAGTTCTACATGTCAACATGACCATCATGTAACAAATGTTATATCTGGGATAACACTTTCTTAGTAAAGTACAGATTCTTGTACTTTTGGGGTTGAGTGCCGTCTATTTTATTCACGACTGTAACTGCTTCCTACTTGTGAAATATCTCCAACATATTCGTAACGACACTGTCAACGTACCGGCAGCAAGTCGAAGGCCTTGGTCAGTAGCTGTAGGGTGTCGAGCCTGTCCTTGATGTAGTTAGCACAGTCCAGCATGGCTCCGTGGACATACGCGTTCTCCACACCTTCAATGTCTATTGGCATACCCTCTGCTGACAGGTCCACAAGAGCATCCTGGGATATACATAAACATCTATTTCATCTTTTTCTGTGATCCTAGAGATGTCAAGTTAGTGTCACTATATTCAAGGGCAACAAGGAATACTCAGAGCAAAGTACAGTAAACTATGGTTATAACGAACTCAAATGAACCAATAATTTTAGTTCGTCATAGGCATATATATACAACATATATACAGCAAATGGCAGGGGCCAAAAATTAAGTTCGTAATATCCGTCAGTTCATTATAAACGTATTTTACTGTATTGCACAAAGCAAGTACTTTGTACTGAATGCACTTCTGACAAATTCCATGACAAGTATTGCTCCACATTTTCAAGCGATCTGACAACAGTGAACGAACCTCCAGTGAGAGAGTGCCTCTTATGCTGATAACTACACTCTTGTGTTCTCGATCTACTGCCACGTAGAAGGGGATCTCCTTGAACTGAAAATACAAGGAAGCTCCATATATTCCAAATGTCAAAAGCCAATGTCACGAATCATCAAAATATAATAGTTATTGCAGCAACCACTTTCTGGCATTTCACGGTGACGAGCTCTACAGGGCCTGCGACCACCTTCTGGATGAAATCTACAAGGCCTGCGACCACCTTCTGGCCAGACACTAATGAGCTGTACATAGTCTGCGTACTCCTGGGAGCCATGGTGATAAGCTCTACAAGGCCAACTTCTGGATAAAATCTATAAGGCCTGCGACCACCTTCTGGATAAAATCTATAAGGCCTGCGACCACCTTCTGGATAAAATCTATAAGGCCTGCAACCACCTTCTGGGTAAAATCTATAAGGCCTGCGACCACCTTCTGGGTAAAATCTATAAGGCCTGTGACCACCTTCTGGATAAAATCTATAAGGCCTGCGACCACCTTCTGGCCAGACACTAATGAGCTGTACATGGTCTGCGTACTCCTGGTAGCCACGGTGAGGAGCCCTAGAAGGCCTGTGATTACCATCTGGCAGCTCACCATGATGAGCTCAAGAAGGCCCATGACCACTTTCTGGCAGGTGACTGTCCGCTCACCTTGTTGTGGAAGCTGACATAGACGAGATCCTGGTCACTGATTCCTGTCACCTTCTTTATGGCAGCTGTGTGGCACTCACAGGCATTGTCGAAACTTACATTCTCACTGGACCGCATACACGCACAACACCTGGGAAAAACAGAAGCAGCATGTATAATGTGTATCTTCCTTGCAGTCAGAAAGTGATACACAGAGACAAAAGAAATAAGACATCTGCTGAAACGCAACTAAAGTGAGTGAGTGAGCTTGGATTAATGCAGTATTCCAGTCACATCACACTGTGTCATGCCTCATGTTGGAGGAAAGCCCAAAGTAATGCATGTCCCAGATTAAGAGGGAAGTCAGCCCTAAAAGTGACAGTCATCATAGGGTGTGTGAGTGAGCTGGGGTTAACACTGCTGGGGTTAACAGTATTCCAGGCATATCAGGGAGAATCTGCTTAATGTGGGAGAAAATGTGGGGTGTGGGTGTCAGAGTGAGTGAGTGAGTGAGTGAGTGAGTGAGTGAGTGAGTGAGTGAGTGAGTGAGTGAGTGAGTGAGTGAGTGAGTGTGAGTGAGTGAGTGAGTGAGTGAGTGAGTGAGTGAGTGAGTGAGTGAGTATGGTTTTACGCAGATTTTAGCAATATTCCAGCATTATCATGGCAGGGAACGCCAGAAATGGGCTTCATGCATTCTGTCCATGTGGGGATTTGAACCCGGGACTCCAGTGTAATGAGCGAACACTTTAACCACTAGGCTACCCCACCGCCCTGTAGGTGTCAGACGTGTATCACTTTGGTGAAACTAACGAGCATGGGTATGGTGCTGAAAAACCCAGACACATAATCGGGGCAAACCCGTGATTATTGGTTTGCCCAAGGGATGCAATTCTGCACATCTAACCCGCACCCTTCATTCATCGTAGATGATAACCATCTTGGTGGAATCCTTGTGGTACTCACATGCTTGTGGTAGCCATACTAGGCTCATATATTACTCAGCCAAACACGTGACCTCAATATTAACCATTCCTGATAAATTCCAAAGGACAATAGAGAAATAAGACATTGACATATAAAAGCTATTTCAAAAGTTTGATTGAATTTGATCAATATACCTAAAGCCATTTAAAATTTAGCGAATCAGAAAAAAACAGATTTAATAATTCGTAAACAGTGAATACCCAGGAGATAACCAAACAACAGAATACCAACATACTAAAGTTGGACACATTTCATCCAGTTTGATTGTATTTAAAGGATAAAAATGACAAAACAACATCTTAAATTGATAGTGATGTTAAAATTTCATAACTCAGGAAACAGAGATTCTGACGCACTACAGCCATCTATAAACTTCTACCGACGTTCATCAACTGATGAAAACAGAGTGTTTTTGTGACACACAAAGAACAGCATGAAATAGTTGGGATGAAACGCCAAAAACTACAAACTGAATGATCAAATTGATAGTAAAGATATGTATTCTGTATAAGAGAAAATAAAGAAAATAAAGAAATAATGTGATAAATGGTTGTAGACGAGGCTGTGTTAGTGAACAAGGTCAGGGTCTGGTGCTACGTGTACTCCAGTGTAGAGAGGCCAGTAGAGGTGTAACACCAACAGAAGCAGCCACAAGTACCTACTACAACGTAACAAGGTGTAGAGAGGCCAGTAGAGGTGCAACACCAACAGAAGCAGCCACAAGTACCTACTACAACGTAACAAGGTGTAGAGAGGCCAGTAGAGGTGTAACACCAACAGAAGCAGCCACAAGTACCTACTACAACGTAACAAGGTGTAGAGAGGCCAGTAGAGGTGTAACACCAACAGAAGCAGCCACAAGTACCTACTACAACGTAATATGTATAGGAGGCACATGTCGTTAATCAGCAAACAGAAATAATAAAGACTAGCTACTGTTTAGCTGTAGAGTTGGGCGGGAAGTGAACGCTTGTCAGAAACTAAGTCCCAATTGTTCCCATGGAAACACAACAATAAGTTAAACTTGAAAAAATTAGAAAAGGCGAAAGTTGAGCATGTGGTAATTGCACATGTAGAGTTTCATGCAAAAATATTCACTAGTTTGAGAGTTATGGCTCAGAAACGACGCCTAGAATTGTTTGAGATTAAGTCCAAATTGTTTAAATGGAAAAAAAAATAATTCATAATGTCAAAATAGTTAGTCGCCAGTTAATGCAATGCATATGACAAGTTTAGTTGAAATACATTGAGCGTTTTCAAGTTATGGCTCGGAATAGGATGGGAACACCCATGCCAACACTAAAGCTAGCAGTGTTAGGGTCAATAGCAAAGGTGGATGCCGAGCCAAAAAACAATATGCCTCCCCTCCCTTTGGCGGGAAAAAACCATAAGAACACTACAAAAAACACCAAACCAGAAAAGAGGTGACATATTGTCATGAGGTTAAAATGGTAAACAGAATATGTGAACATACTACAGTTGCTATTCCTCCTCAACATCCTCGGGGTAGGTTTACATCCATCACGTTAAATACAGCATCAAACAAGACAACTCACCATATTACTTCAGCCATCATTCTATTTGTTGTAACTCTAAAAACCAAAATTCATTACACACAACTGAGGTTTTAGAACTGGCTAGAACAAATATGGGTGTCTTAAGGCTAAGCTTAACATTACAATGAGAAAATACCTCTGACTTCAAGAAATAAAACTTTACAAAAGTCCAAATTTGGAAAAATATAATGATTTTTTTTCTGTATTTGCCTGCCAAGGGCACTGAGTTTGAATCATAGATAAGCCCCTGTGTTATATCTGAAACTGAGCATCCTAAGACAGACCTCCACTCCATTGTGTGACTTTGTCATCATGACCCAAAGATCAAACACAACAGGACAGGGTCCCCAAATACATGTATTAGTGTTATGGTCAATAGCAAAGGTGGATGCCATAAATTTAAAAATTGGTTCTCTAATCTTTCCCTAAACTATCATGCAGACCTTACTGGTCAGAAGTGAGGAGAAAGTAAAAAAAATATTAATTGTGTTTTATTTCTAATACATTACACTTCCTCGAAAGGTTTCAAGTAATTATCTTGGCATAAGTAAACATCTCACGTATCACAACTTCAGAATTGTCCGAAATTGAGCATTTAGAATATTTAGAGTTTGGATCTTTTGTATTCTTGTGAACCCATTTTTCATGAACATATTTAAGACCAGGTGTTTTAACAAGGGAGGTAATTTGAAAGCTAGTGTCACCTGCCAATGGGGACAATATAATCCCTCAAAACATAACATGTGGCAAAATGGTTAATCAGACGAACAATGAATTTGTTGCTGTTTTCTTACTTCTGGTCTTTTGATCAAGTTTGGTACGTGGGGAACAAGGCATAACCAGGTCTCTCAAAACATTCCTGTAGATATAAACCTACCCAGGATTTGAGGATGCAACCTAATCTAGCCTACAACTCACTGAAATGATTGAAGTCGGGTATCATCTTCATTGTCATCTAACACCTCGTACCATCGACCATGTTTATAAATATTGGGATTCCCAGTGTGCAATGGGGAATAAGACTTTTTCTGAAATCGATTCATAAACGATCTCAGGAAACGAGGCATTTTTATATGACTAGAAGTTGGTCTGAAAGACAAATAAACAAAAACATTCATTTTAATGTGCATGACAGTAAATGGAGTGAGTGAGTCGTTTTACATCACTTTCAGCAATATTCCAGCAATATCCTGACAGGAGACACCAGAAATAGGCTTCACACATTGAACCTGAGGAATCGAACCCGGGTCTTTGGCATGACAAGCAAATGCTTTAACCACAAGGTTACCCTACTGCCGCCACAAAAAAAGGGACGTTTAATAGAGCACAACAAATAACAATACTAAATCAAAGTTTCTAATAAATTTAAGTTTACAAAATGTATTAAACTAGAAACAATTTTAAACCGCCATATGACAAGTGTCCAATGACATTGGGATAAGTCGAATAATGATAACAACACGGTAATCAACAGACATGACTCCCGACAGTCAAAACTCTAACACAATCAGTGTAACCAAGGGAAGTAAGCAGCATGCAGCAATCCCATCACCAGGTGTCTGCACAGAACATTAATACTGATAGCGGATTGATATAAAATACACTTTTATATACTACTCAAAAGAAGTTAAGGATCACCTGATTCTTTCATATTACTATAGTTAATCTCTCATGTCATGACAGATTAACTTTACCATTATGAAAGAATCGGGTGATCCTTAACTTCTTTTGTGTAGTATACTTGTTTTGTTATTTAAGCATGAAAGGCAACTAAAATCTCACATAAATACAGAACATGTGGATTTTGCTGGTCAGATCATACCAGTTGCTTATGCATCCAAGGAGTACTTAGGTAATAATGTAGTGCTTTTAGCATGCTTTAGAGTGTTTTGTTTGTTTGTTGTTTAAAGCCGCACTCAGAAATATACACGCTATATAATGGCGGTCTGAAAAATAATCAAGTCTGGACCAGACAATCAAGTGATTGACATCATGAGCAATTGAGATACGATGACATGCATCAACCAAGTTATCGAGCCTGACCACCCAATCTCGTTAGTCGCCTCTTACGACAAGCATAGTCGCCATTTACGGCAAACATAGGTTGCTGAAGACCTATATTTTTTATGATTTGGATTTGGCACATATTAAATATGCCTCATAGGCAATTTTGATTGCACACTCCCTAGGGAGCTGAGAAAGATAACCCCATTGACCCCGGTAATAATGGTGTCAGCACTTTGAATATGCTTTAACTGATATAGTGCATTACAAATACCCAGTTATTTTTATTTTAACATAGTGAAATCCTGGTTATCTGGATTATAGTGTTTCCAGAGAAATTGTCCATGTCCACAACTTTCCTGAAACATGAATTATGGGTACAGAGTACTGATTGTTTGCACTAGACAACTTGCAGCGGACATGACACTGATGCCTGGGTAACCATCATCCGGCCGGGACTGCCCGCCTCATACCTCCTCCCTGACAGACTTGAGTGAGTGAGTGAGTGAGTATGTTTTTACGCCGCTTTTAGCAATATTCCAGCAGTATCGTAGCGGGGGACACCAGAAATGGGCTTCACACATTGAACCTGAGGAATAGAACCCGGGTCTTTGGCGTGATGAGCGAATGCTTTAACCAACAGGCTACCCGACCGCCCGACAGGTTTGAGCTCTGTCCTTGGTATGCACACAGACCTTTCTGGACTAAAGCTACAGCATCCTACTCAGGAAACTCTTAAAACACATCAACTACTCACTTGCACTTGGTGGCCAGCTTGCAGAGTCCCGTGAGCAGATTGGTGTACAAATAGAAAGGCCAGCCATAGCTCCCAAGGGCATAGCGCATGAAGTGAGACATCATCTTGACTGTCATCCAGCTTTCTGGCACGGGACAATTTGCAGATGACATGACACTAATGGCCGGCCGAGGTCCGTCTGGCCGGGACTGCCCAGCTGTCCCCTCCACCCTGACGGACATGAGTTCCCGCCCCCGACACATCTGCTGGTGCTGGATCAGGATGAGGCCTGCCGCTATGTCGGTCGGAACCAGGTCCACGTCCTGCACAGAGAAAATATCTGGTCTGATTTACCTATATTATTACCTACATTGTTCTGTTAACAGCTCTCTCAGAACCCCAGCTCTTTATTAAATTCAAGAAATATTGGAAACTGTGTACAATGTACATGATGTGTAAACACAATGAAAGAAGCAACAGTGTTTAAAAGATGTTTCAAGTTCAGGATGATCATAGAGATATTTTTTTCATTTATGATAAATAAGATCATAATATTGGTAAATATCATGATATCCTTTCTGTTATCTTGATGAATAATAATCAATATTAATAATGAAACTGAATGGACATTCAATGCCCTCACTATTCCCTCTCCAACTGTTTTCGACTTGTAATTTTCAGCTTCACTGATCTTTTGACAAGACCCTTAATATTTTGATGTTAAAACAAACAAAATCACCTAAAAGTGTAAAGTTCTGTCCACAATGTGGATGATTCATATCAACATAAATATTGAATTTATTTCAAAATATTCAAAACATAAAGCTTAACTAGTGTTAATGTCTTCTGACACACTGACGCATGACTAAATGTCCAAGCATATATATGGAAGTTGCATCACATCCTCACATGTCTTTTTACATGCTTTATGAGAGAATGTTTTATTTTGAACAAGTCTGAACATCTGAAATTTTTAACTAATTTTACCTGGAAGAAATCTGCCACCAGTTTGGAGACATCGGTAAAAGCATCTCGGTTGTCCTGCTTAAAGGCCACACAACAGCACAACAGGCGACATCTAAAAACAATATACATGTCATGATTGGATTTAATGTTTTGTTTGTTTAACGCCGCACTCAGCAATATTCCAGCTATATGACGGCGGTCTGTATATAATCGAATCTGGACTAGACAATCCAGTGATTGACATCATGAGCATCGATCAACGCAATTGTGATTCGATGACATGCATCAACCATGTCAACGAAACCTGACCACCCGATTCCGTTAGTCGCCTCTTACGACAAGCATGGGTTGCTGAAGACCTATTCTACCCAGGATTTTCCCTGGGTCAACTGGCTATGGGATTTTACAAAATGGTTACTGGCCAATCAGTTAACTTGATTTATTTCCAACTCTATGAGTTATGATGTTTCTCACTTTTACTATTACGGTTTTCGACGTAATAAGCGCCCAGGGCGCTCTCAAAATTTGAAATAGGGGGCTCTTATTAGAACATCATTTTGGTGGAAAAAAACAGAGTAGAAACATAAATTTTGTGGTTTATGCTGACAGCCTGAAATGTTTATGTACGACAGATATATTTTTCCAGAATTTAATTGCCCATAATTAAGGGTGCATATAACACATGAGTATGTATTATGTGCGAATAAATAAGTCTTGTGTACATTGATCAATTGGAAGAGGTGCTTATTGGGATTGTTCACTAGCCAATTTATTAGCAAATATTGCCGTGGGCACTTATTAGAGTGGGGCGCTTATTACGTCGAATACGGTACACCACACAGTGGCTGAATGTATTCTAAGGTGATGGGGGAACATAGTGTTCCTGTAAGATTAGGACAACAAAGCAGTGATCATGGTGATACCTCATTTCCCACACTTTGCTGGCTGTATCTACAGAATCTGACAGCCGCATCTCTGATCCATGGGTCATCCTCCGTGCAATCCTGTTCTTCTGTTTCTGTGTTCCAACAGGATCAAATACCAGGAGGATTCCAACCAGCATGAAGAAGCCGGCGACCCAGGCAAACAGCACTGCCCCTTTCACGGTCCACACCACTGCTGAGTCACACTCATAGGATTTGCCAAATGCCCAATACGTGCCCAGCACCACCCAGACTGTTTCGGGTACCAGGAGTCCCAACTTGAAGTACAGCATGATGGGAATACCACGACGAGGCTTTACATTGGTGATTGTTCCCTTCATGCTTGTGTGAATTATAATTATGTTCATGACGGAACTGGTTACTAGGATAGTTATTACCCCAATGAAGTAGATGCGGAGTAGATGTCCACTGCTGCAGTCAAAAGCATCTTTGTTCACATGGAAGACCACAGATATTGCAATCAACCTGAAAAGCAGATAACTTATAAAATACAAATTTTAATAATCCAAATTTCTATGTGTTTATCAAGTAGAATAAAATAATTAAGTGGCAGACTAGCAGTGAATGTCCTATAGCCTAATCCATTGATGAAATAAATATTATCAATGCAGAGTGATGTTAAACTGCTAGTGTCACTTTGAAGATAGAGGGTCTCCATTCAACAACATCGCCATTCTGCTGAAACAAGGATCACTTGTGATGTTTCTTCAGCATATTCTGAACACTGTGATTTATTATCCAGTTCTGACTCCCACAGGAGATATCGCTTGTCAGAGATCAAATAATCGTCTTGGAGGTCTTGCTTTCCTTATCACCCACTGATTGACATGAGAATTTTATGTGAGGTTTAATGTCAGAATCTCCTTTGAGGAACACCCAGGGAACTATATAAAGAACTGCTGTACAAACTGTTGTGTAATCACCGTATCATTTCTGTTTCAGTATTTTATGGAAAATATAGATATGTATTACACATGTTGTCTGTACTGAAAATGTTTTTTCTTTAGAGGACCACATGTCAAAAACACAGGGGCTTGGTATTTTCTTGGAAAAGTAAAAGAAAAGTAGATGTCAAATTTTAAGTAATACAGAGACCCTAACCTTGACAGGATTTAATTCTCTTTTGATCCAGAGTAAAATAGATAACAAGTATGTACTAAAGGAGGCCATGTTGTGGTAATAAAATATATTCAAAATTTCGTTGTGTTCATTGTAATTCCTGCAATCTGATAAGCTGAATTGGTTACATGTTATTGCATTCATTTCCCAATGAATGTAAAAAATTAAGCCACGCCCACTGAAGCAAACTACTTTCATCATCATGTTATGTCAGGTAATCCCATATTATCCCATATTACAGTGCAGGGAATTCCCTTTCTGCTATTATATCACATATATGTATTATCATGCACAGGACTTTTTATGGAAATTCATCGCTGTGCGGATCAGTGTAGTTTGCACATGTTTTTTTCAATTCTTATTTCAAAGAACCGAACAAAATACAGTCAATCCTGAAATAATTTACCAAAAGCCAGTAGGACTGACTGATGAACAGGCCCCATTAGTGAACTACAGGATAAGTTTATCTTCTTGGGGCAAAACAAAAGTGAAAGGATGTTCAAATACACAAAACAGAAACATCTACCAACATCTGTGACAGGGGAAGTTAACTGTTAATTTGAGTAGCTTGTGCACAAGTTCGCTAACATATAGATACACTTCATTGTGTATGGGTAAAACAATTTGTGAACTGGTTTGCCAACTTGTATAGGGTCATTCAATTTATTATGAACATGTCTGTCAAAAGCTGTAAACCAATTCATTTTGTGACCGAGATGACTAATAATGGTGAATTACTGGTAGACATAGATAAGCCAAAGCGAAACAAATAAACATGTCATTACGCATTTACCAGGCAAATCTGAAACAGTTTTCTATTATGATGGGGAAGACAAGGTCATCACTGCCTATACCCCATCGCCTGTTGAAGGCTACGAGGCCAGGCATGGTTGAAAGTTTGACGATTTGCTTAGCCTTGTAGTCGGCAGAGTTTTCTCAAAACAGTAGCCATCTTGAAGGTAACAACGAGACATAGTACATTATAACATTTTCTATTGGTTGGAATTGGGTGACTGCCTGATATATTAACCAATCATGAAAGGTATATGAAAGAAAGGAAGTTTACGGTTAGTCGGGCATGCGCAGTGTTACTGCGTCAAACACGTGGGTTTGTTGATGTGGCTGTCTGAGACATTGACATGTGACGCATTTATGTCAAATGAGATGTTTATACCAGAAGTACTGTCTTGTCTTAACTGTGTACGCTATAGTAAATAGCCTCAATGTGTAAATCTGGCAATTTATATCAGTGAGAAAACCATTGATAAAAAAATGAACGTGAATAAATCCTCGCAAGTGTGCAGGTATACGATCAGAAACCAGCTGTATTATGTATCTACAGGGAGGGAATGCATGTTAATACACGTTAATAAGTATTCTTTACCTGCGTAGTGTATTTGGGTGTCACAAAGGGCAAAAATACACAGGATATACATTTGCATTCAAAGAATCAGCTGTAACTATCATAAATATGTTAATAGTTGCTTTGGGTACATACTACACTCTTGTTACTTATACATACACCAAGCTGACGTTTGAAATGTTGAGCCCAGTTAATTTTGTTTTACAAATTGTTTGGTACCTTTTGAAGAATACCTGATAGAATTGCATGAATGTGGGCCACCAACAAGGTCCTCTCCCTACTTGAATGGTTGTACGTTGATATCTTTGAACATGGCTCTATTACATTGATTTCATATAAGTGCAAAGTTGTTTTCATCATAAGCTATAGCATTTATAATTTACCTCAGGATGTGTATAGATTTTTGAGAAGATTATCATGTGAAATATACGACAATAAGCACATCAACAGATGTAATCAAGAATTCATAGGTTAGATAACAGTAAGGAATGATTTTTTAGAACTGTGAACTACATTAATTCAGCTAGGGTAACACTGGCCATGAAGTGCCCTTGTGGAGTTCTATCATGCTATTAAAATAGGAAAGTAATATTTTTAAAAAACAAAACGTGCCTGTTCCAGTTGCCTTCCTGAGGACAGTGTTTGTGTTGCAAAATGTTAACTAAAGAGTTGACAGTTGTGTGACATATCTATATGTACAGTGCTACCTTGTTAACCCTAAACCTGAAGAATTAGTTATTATGTTATCTGGAATTCGAGGTAATGAATTTGGCTGTGATTTTGTGTGCTTGTAAATTCAGTCCTTTTATCAGATGTTGACGGTGCCTACATTGCCAGCAGAATGGGATCCGAGGCAGCAGCGGGTTGTATCAGTAAGCTCCTGGAGCTGCTACGAATTCACAGATTCGTCATGTCAAAAATATGTACAGCGAATGGAACTGAGGCACACATGTACTCTTATGGAACTCCTGGGGCATTACTGAGGAAGAATATTCTCCGTGAATGGTACTCACATTCAAATTAAAATACTTTTGTATTTAACAAACTCTGATGTTTCTATAGATAAGATATCAGATTTGTTGTTAAAGAATGTTGTATTAAGTAAGTATTAATCAAATCCAGAAACTTAAATGGTTAGAATAAGTGTTGGCAGCACAGGTAACCTTTATAGAAAATACATGCCTATTTTTCTTTCAGTAACAATCATGACAATGGAAATGATTTCAATATAAGCTCGGGGGCACGGGTGGCCCAGTCATATAAGGCGCCACGATTCGCTATGCAGAGTTGCATCCCTTGGGCATGCCAGAAACCTGTGATTGTGGGTTTGAATCCGGGTTCGCCCCGATTATGTTTCTAGGTTTGTCAGCACCATATCCGTGCTTGTGGGTTTCACCGAAGTGGTTAACGTCTGAGACCTGCATCACTTCGGGTTTTCCTCCCTCATTAAGCTGACACGCCGTGATATAACTGGAAAACTGTTAAAAGTGGCGTTAAACCAAACTCACTCACTCACTCACTCAATATAGGCTCCACTGTATCTTAGCATGAAGAACAGTGATCATACATTTGTTGAAGAGGACAATTCCCCAGTGTGAGAACAAAGACTTCAGAAAACAGGGTTAGCTATATGTGTTCAAGTATTTAAGTCTTTGATCAAAATCTGATTTACATGACAATTGAAAATGACAAATAGATGTCCCATTTTTCAGGTGGAATCACATGGTCTCTTCTGAAGAGAATACATTTCCAGTGGAAGCATCAGTTGTCTCCCCTGATATGACAGACTCAGGGATCAGTCTAACATTAGGACCCAGGTATATTTATTGGTTTTAAGTTTCTGTTAAGAGATTGTAGCAGGATGAGGATTCATCCTACATATGACATCCCTATTGTGTCGGCTTGCTGACAGTATTCACCTCTTTGTAGTGATGAACCAAGGGGTAATTGGGTTCCTCTTGCAACAGGGACACCAGAACGTCTTGGGGATCTTCCATGGATTCAGCTAATGTGCTTTGGATATAGATTGGGTAGAGATGCACATGACACGTTACATAAGAAGTGGTAGGGTTGAGAAAATGGGTTGTTAGATAAGATGTGGAGTGTTTGATGTTTGTTTCATGTGTCATGTGTCATCAGTGTAATGTATTCCTGTGGACCTTTAGCCTTTGTTCTGACCTGGGCCCACTTGCACAAAACAATCTTAGCGCTAAGATGATCGTAACTCCCATACTTTAACATAGGCTTAAAATAGTTAAGATCGCTTTGTACAAGTGGGCCCTGTAGACATTTGAATGAATTCTGTCCATGCAACGAAATACCTTACTATGAAATTTATGTTAGAATAAATGAAATCAAGTTCGTTTTTTGTTTCTCGTCCTCCTTCTTTTATAGTTATGTACAAAGCTTTTGTTAACAATACTTCTGGTTTTTTTCAGGGAAGAAAACTGTAAGATTTCAGGTGTTTGCCTCACTTCATCTTTGTCTAAAGGTAAATACATTCTTTCAATCTTTGTTTACTATTTGATAATTATGAAAATATCATATTTGTTTATCTTTTTATCATAACTACAGAGAATGAAGCAAGAAACATTTGGTCAGTAGAAAGTGACATCTAATCTTGGTCTTGAAGTGGGGATGTACTACTAAAGGATCATGTAACAGGAATATTGCGGAGTGCTGCATTATACAAGAAACGCACACAATACTCATGGGGGCAGTTCTAAGTAAAACATTACGTTTAATATTTGGATGCATATTGAATAAAAATTCAGTCAGCTGTTTTGTTAAAGCAGTTTGCATGGATTGTCCTTGTAACTATATCCAAAGTTTGTTTGTGTCAGATCTGCTCGACCATTACCCTCACAGCCTGCAGCAAGTCAACAAAAGACTTCCCTTTGCACAAGCTGCAGTGGGCACATGCTTTCAGTACAGTCGGCCCGAGTTCGAGGACAACAGACCATCTCCACACAGACTTCTCTCACAGTAAGGCCAAAATTGTATATTTTATGTTTCACAGACTTATTCCAGCTTTTGCACAGAACATCAGTTGAAATAAAAAATGAAAATAAAGAGCTATGTCAATCCTTTATTATACCCCGCCCCAACAAAGTTGGTCTGTGTGTGCCTGTGTGTGCGTACCGAAATCGTTTCCGGAGCATAACTCAGAAACCGTTAAATATTTCTCTACAAAACTTTGCATGTCTATCAGACTCATGCTGAACTTGTGCCTTTAGCTATTTAGGAAATTTAGAAATTTTTATTTTTTACTTTTCCATGGCAACAAGTTGGAATTAGGTTCTATAAGCAATGATAAGGGTGGTGTTCGTTTCCAGAGCGTAACTCAAAAACCGTTACATACTTTCTTACAAAACTTTGCATGTCCACCAGGTACATACTGAACTGGTGCCTTTTGATATTTAGCACTTTTAGAAATTTTTATTTTGTTTACATTTCCATGGCAACAAGTTGGACTTAGAAAACAATAAGGGTAGGGTTCGATTCCGGATGAAATTTTCCACATCTATCAGACACATGCTGATTTGTTGCCTTTTGCTATTTATGAATTTTAGAAATTTGTATTACTGGGCATTTTTTCCAGAAATATTTCCTTGCCAAACATTGCATGTCTATGTATAAAGCACATACCGAATTGGTGCCATTTGATATTAAGGAGTTTTAGAAATGTTTATTTTAGAATTTCCATTGCAGCTATTTTGACATGGGCTAAGAGAAAGGTCGGGTCAGTTACCTGGTTTGGGACCATAACGTGTTTAAATGGGCAGGGGATATAGATGACTTCGTCAACTATACGCTTGTTTATTTTTATGAAAGTCATTCTGCCATGGAGTTAAAACTGCAGCTGACTTCTTGAATCACTGATTGCGATGTCGACATGGAATTTCTTTATAGCGTTTTATTTTGTATAAGAGGGTCTATATTACTACAGGGAGACATAATTTAAATGAATGTTTTTATGTTTAATTTTGTTATTTTCCTGCTGCTTTTCAGTAGGGGCAGCAGGCCTGTGAAACGATAAATAAAAAATGTGTGTCCTAAGTTGTTGGGGGCATGGATTTTCAGGGCTTTGCAATTAGCTTTGCACAGTTGTTTCCCTTGGTTTGGATCCCAGTTTTACCATCATCCTCATCCTCGGTCAGGATCAGATTCTGTTCTTTTTGGATCTGATCAATCGATCGGTAATCTGACATGTTTACATATGTTCCTGAAATCTAATATTGTTGTTACAGTGGACTGTGCCGGACACACCTAGTCCACCACTTCTACAGCCCCCCGGGCAGTGCCTCCCAGAACTACGATCACTGGCTCAGTCTCAGACTTCGATGGTGGAGGCAGGTAAATAAAGCCGAGTGTTTCATGTTTCTGGGTTTACAAGTATACAAGTTATAGGGATGGTGGATCTATAAACCAATGATTTTACAATGAAGTCCAGTAGGTTGTCAGCTGATTTGAAGTATGTTTCAAAACTGATGCACAGAAGTATTGTCTATGGAATGACACCTCTTATTTTTATCAATTGGTTATGGACCTGTAATAGGATATATGGCCATGCTCAAAGCTATGAATATTTTATTTATTACCCATAGGGTTTGAAATAACCAAGTTCATAAAAATTGTATGTGCACTTGTGCAAATATCACTTCACACACACCAGTGTATTGTTTATTTCATCTGGACGGCATTGTTGACGTCATTCGAATCTTATTGTGACGTAGGGGGCATAGGTGGCCCAGTCGTCTAAGGCGTTGCGATTCGCTGTGCAGAGTTGCATCCCTTAGACACGCCAGAAATCTATGATTGTGAGTTCAAGTCCCGGTTCGCCCCGATTATGTTTCTAGGTTTGTCAGCACCAATACAAGTGCTTGTGGGTTTCACCAAAGTGGTAAACGTATGAGACCTGGATCACTTCACTTCCAACATTAAGCTGACACGCAGTGATATAACTGGAATACTGTTAAAAGTGGTGTTAAACCCAACTCACTCACTCACTCACTATTGTGACGTAAGGTCAGAATGATATCACACAAGAAACAGTGTCATAGCTGAAGATTGTTGACGTCATTCGACAAAAATTGTGGTTTTGTACTGCGACACTCGTAATTCATGCATACTACTAAAGCTCAGAAGGATTAAGAAATTATAGATCATAAAGTCTAAAAGAAATTAAAGCACTTGCATGTGTGTCAAACTGATTTTACAATACTCAATGCAATCAAAGCAGCTCAAAACAATGCATACTTGTATACATGCTTGTATAGAATTCTCTATTTACACACCTCCTTGAATGCCATAGTAAAAATTAACTCACTTATTTCGTAGTTGTTACAGCTTTGTGAGTAAAGATGAGATTGGTAGATTTTCCATGAAAGCTAGTAATTTACTATCAGACTAAAGTGGAATCATGTAGATGAGCATTGTCATGGGGATAATGTCATGGGTATGATGTCACGGGTATGATGTCATGGGTATGATGTCATGGGTATAATATCGTGGGTATAATATCATGGGTATAATCTCATGGGTATAATGTCATGGGTATGATCTCATGGGTATAATATCATGGGTATAATGTCATGGGTATAATGTCATGGGTATGATGTCATGGGTATAATATCATGGGTATAATTTCATGGATATAATGACATGGGTATGATCTCATGGGTATAATATCATGGGTATAATGTCATGGGTATAATATCATGGGTATAATGTCATGGGTATAATGTCATGGGTATGATCTCATGGGTATAATATCATGGGTATAATGTCATGGGTATGATGTCATGGGTATAATATCTTGGGTATAATGTCATGGGTATGATGTTATGGGTATAATGTCATGGGTATGATGTCATGGGTATGATGTCATGGGTATAATATCTTGGGTATAATGTCATGGGTATGATGTTATGGGTATGATGTCATGGGTATGATGTCATGGGTATGATGTCATGGGTATAATGTCATGGGTATAATGTCATGGGTACATGAATCTTGTGACTGTCTTCAGTTTTCCAGCAAGCCCTCTCATTTTGTGACCAGTAACATTGATGCACCTGATGGGAAAACCACTTCATCTATAGACTATATGTTTCCATGGGGACAGAGTACCATAGAAACAGTGTGTAACCATGGAGATCATGATATCAAACAGTTGGAAGAGCAGTCAGGACTAAGCCATCAGGTTAGTAAACTATGAAATATTTATGACTTTGTGTGATCGGTGTGGATTTAAGGGGCAGGCAAAGTGATCCAGTGAGAGTGAGAGTGATCCCAGGTGAGGGGGATCCAGTGTGAGGGGGATCCTGTGTGAGGGGGATCGTGTGAGGGAGATGGTGTGAGGGGGATCGTGTGAGGGGGATCGTGTGAGGGGGATCCAGTGTGAGGGGGATCCAGTGTGAGGGAGATGGTGTGAGGGGGATCGTGTGAGGGGGATCCTGTGTGAGGGGGATCCAGTGTGAGGGGGATCATGTGAGGGGGATCCAGTGTGAGGGGGATCGTGTGAGGGGGATCCAGTGTGAGGGGGATCCAGTGTGAGGGGGATCCAGTGTGAGGGGGATCCAGTGTGAGCGGGATCGTGTGAGGGGGATCGTGTGAGGGGGGTCCAGTGTGAGGGGGATCCAGTGTGAGGGTGATCGTGTGAGGGGGATCCAGTGTGTGGGGGATCCAGTGTGAGAGGGATCCAGTGTGAGGGGGATCCAGTGTGAGGGGGATCCTGTGTGAGGGGGATCGTGTGAGGGGGATCCAGTGTGAGGGGGATCGTGTGAGGGGGATGATGTGAGGGGGATCGTGTGAGGGGATCGTGTGAGGGGGATCCAGTGTGAGGGGGATCCAGTGTGAGGGGGTCCAGTGTGAGGGGGGTCCAGTGTGAGAGGGATCCAGTGTGAGGGGGATCCAGTGTGAGGGGGGTCCAGTGTGAGGGGGGTCCAGTGTGAGGGGGATCCAGTGTGAGGGGGGTCCAGTGTGAGGGGGGTCCAGTGTGAGGGGGATCCTGTGTGAGGGGGATCATGTGAGGAGGATCCAGTGTGTGGGGGATTGTGTGAGGGGGATCCAGTGTGAGAGGGATCCAGTGTGAGGGTGATCCAGTGTGAGGGGGGTCCAGTGTGAGGGGGGTCCAGTGTGAGAGGGATCCAGTGTGAGGGGGATCCAGTGTGAGGGGGATCCAGTGTGAGAGGGATCCAGTGTGAGGGGGGTCCAGTGTGATGGGGATCCAGTGTGAGGGGGATCCAGTGTGAGGGGGATCGTGTGAGGGGGATGATGTGAGGGGGGTCCAGTGTGAGGAGGATCCAGTGTGAGGGTGATCCAGTGTGAGGGGGGTCCAGTGTGATGGGGATCCAGTGTGAGGGGGATCCAGTGTGAGGGGGATGATGTGAGGGGGGTCCAGTGTGAGGAGGATCCAGTGTGAGGGGGGTCCAGTGTGAGGGGGATCCAGTGTGAGGGGGGTCCAGTGTGAGGGGGATCCAGTGTGAGGGGGATCATGTGAGGGGGATCAAGTGTGAGGAGGATCCAGTGTGTGGGGGATTGTGTGAGGGGGATTGTGTGAGGGGGATCCAGTTTGAGGGGGATCCAGTGTGAGGGGGGTCCAGTGTGAGGGGGATCCAGTGTGAGGGGGATCCAGTGTGAGGGGGGTCGTGTGAGGAGGATCCAGTGTGAGGGGGGTCCAGTGTGAGGGGGATCGTGTGAGGAGGATCCAGTGTGTGGGGGATTGTGTGACGGGGATCCAGTGTGAGGGGGGTCCAGTGTGAGGGGGATCCAGTGTGAGGGGGATCCAGTGTGAGGGGGGTCCAGTGTGAGGGGGGTCGTGTGAGGGGGATGATGTGAGGGGGGTCCAGGGTGAGGGTGATCGAATGTGAGGGGGATCCACAGTGTCAGCAAGGTCTAGCGTGAGTGTTATTGACCATGAGTATTGTGTGTGCTTCCAGGCCCGAGTGAGTAGGAAGATGGTGTATCCCCATGTCATAGAGTGCCAGACATCACTAGAAGACGCTATGGCAGCTTTTCTCGCCGATGCCTTCCAGGAGAAACAGATCTTCTCTACAAACAAAAACATCAAGCAGAACGGTGCCAGAATGGTAACGATGAAGTTATTATGTTTATTCTATTTACAGTATATGAAACAGGGACAATAGAGGCCTTGGGGCAAGGATTGCGCCATACAGTACGAGAAGCTGATGGTCCTAGACGAGCAGCTGAACGTGTTAGATTATTTCTATATCCAATATTAAGAAATCAGTGATGCCTCAGCTCACATCAACGTTGTTAATGTTCTTCTTTTTTTTTCTTCTTTTTTTTTTGGGGGGGGGGGATTGAAAACTTTTCTAAGACTTTGAATTGTGTATAGTGTTCTTGTTAAGATATTGAAGAGTAAGTCAGATGAGATACCGAAACTAGTGACTCCATATTTTTACATCTCATCCAAATTTTAGAATTACGATAACTTTAAAAGCATTGTCAGAATTTTTGGGCCACTACATGTACAGTTATTGATGTGATTATATTCACTATAGTATGTCTGTTGTGTTAATTTCTCATGGCTGGCACGAGTGACCTTGTCATTTAAGGTGCTGCAATTCGCTGTGCAGGGTTGCCAGAAACCTATGATTGTGGGTTTTGAATCCCAATTTGCCCTGATTAAGTTTCTAGGTTTGTCAGCACCATACCCGTGTTCATGGGTTTCACCAAAGTGGTAAACGTCTGAGACCTGCATCACTTCGGGCTTTCCTCTCAGATGAAGATGACACGCCATGATACAACTGGGATACTGTTAAAAGTGGCCGTAAACCCAACTCACTCACAAATAACTTCTCATGTTAAATCTGTTCATATTATTGATTTATCGTGTGTATGATATTGCAAATGTGTGGGAACATACATGAATTACATTGCCTCATACCTCTATTTGACAGCTAAAATACATTATGTTTTTTACCAATAACAAATCTTGTAATTTAGGAGTCATGATCATTTTGTCAATTTCTTGTCTTCCCAGGTTTTACAATTTCATCCACATTTAGCTCCATACAATGTCTCCATGGTGAACACAGGCTCCAAGTCCAGGGAGCTACGACTTGTAACAAGCCACTGGAGCCAGGAGCTGCGAGAGGCAGGCATGAGGGTGCTGGACACTGCTGATGTCAGTCTGACACAGGAGGCTCAGTTCAGACGGTACGACCAACTCCAGCCAACATAAGCTATGGATTTTATAACAATGGATCACTTCAGTGGGTCTGTCTAGCAACTAAGCATTGAATTATTGTATTGGCCTGGCACTCTTCTGTACTGAACTTTACACATCTCTGAAGAAAGCACTGAACCAGCTGATTATTAAGGATGAGTGGTATTACCAAAGTCTTGCACCATGACTGTAGAATATATTTATTTTATGAGAAAAAAAACCAATCTAGAAACGCATACAAAAGCAAGTCTAGCCAGCTCTAGCTAGCTCTATTCCTATGAAATCAGCATAGGGAAATTTGTTTATTTTACTTTTAGAGTCAAGAAGGATGTTGTGTAATATAAGATTTCATGGACTAAATGTTAGTCTAGTATTACCTGTAAATTGAGGTTCGTTCTTTCCATGATACATATCACAATATCATGTTTTAATGCTTAGTATACCGGGTGATTTCAACTAGCTATATTTATCATGTGTTTAATGTTATACACTTGCCAAATACCTTTAAAATATTTCCGTAATTCGAAAATGCAAGTTTGCATTCTGGAGTGTTTCTGTGGCAGTGGTGTAACACCAAGTCACCACTGTCCCGGACTGGCATCCCTGCAGTTATTGAATGAGTAAACATTAGGATGTTCCAGTATCTTGTTTTGTCTCCTACATTGATGTTTCTAATTGCTTCTAAATTCAAAATTGTGAATTAAACAATATATTGTGATATGTATTGCAATACGGGCTTGTGCATTGTAAAATATTGTGATACACTGTAAACATCCATACCCATCCCTACTGAATATTCACATGGATAAATTGTAAAAGGGAATATATAAGCTTCTCCTGTAGGGCTGGGACGAGTCAAAAATTTACTACCAGGGTACCCGACCCCCTTTTACCCGCCGTAGGTCTTAAGAGTTTGGTACAAAATATCTGATTGAGAATTGTTTTACTGGAGCCCTGGCAAAAAGTATGTAGATACATGTATAAAACGACCTGGCCAGCATAACGTGAAGTTGACTGAAGCTTTATCTCTATTCCAACAGATAACAGTCCGAAGGAATGGGTGCATCGTCAGAAAGAAATATGAATACTAGTGACTTGTAGTGTAACCATGGAGTTGCCCTAGTCAATGTTTGTCATGAAACAATATATCACATGACTAACAACGGGTCCAGATGGTCCTGTGGGTACCCAGGTCCTACTCAGTACCCATCTGACCTGAGAACCTATTCCAGAATTACCCTATTCACTTGATCAAAATGTCAATATTGCAGACATATAAATGCACACATATGACAATTTGTCTTATTGTTTTACCCTGTCAGGATATTTACAGACACAGTCTCTCCATTGTTCACAATGTCACAATACCCACAAAACATGAAACATGAACTGCCTCATTGTCCATCAATTGATTTTATTGTAAACGACCATTTTATTGTAAAAAACATGTTGGTATCCTTTATACTGCAGCAATTCAAATACAGACTGGTGAGATTCCCCATTTCATAGTGTTTATGGATCTAATATGGATGAATCCTGACTTCAATTCACCATATTATTAGATAATTCAAATATATTGGTAACATGTGCAGTAATGTGTATTTCGAAATTTCTTTGGTTTGGTTTGTTGTTTGACGCCGCACTCAGCAATATTCCAGCTACATGTATATGACTCTGTAAATAATTGAGTCTGGACTGGACAATCAAGTGGTTGATATCATGAGCATAGATCCACGCAACTGGGATCGATGACGTGCATCAACCAAGTCAGCGAGCCTGACCACCCGATCCCGTAGGTTGCCTCTTACGACAAGCATAGTCGCCTTTTAACGTAAGCCTGGGTTGCTGAAGACCTGTTCTACCCCGGATCTTCACAGGTCTCGGAATTACTGAAGTGTTCCATTCACCATATGTGGTTTAAGCTGGGAAATAGGATGCTGGCTCTGATTGACCTGGACTAGAACAAGGAAGGGCCACGGGAACACTGGTGTTTCCAGAGTAGATCCCCCGCACTCCTTGACTCAAGTGTTGATAGTTTATGCTGGCAGGCCATAGTTGGTCTGAAGTGCTGCAGTTAGCTGTGCAGTTATCTCCCCAGACTGTATCAGGATCTGCTGATCATGGATTTCATTCCCTGGTTTGCCTCCAGTTATGGCAGTTGGTGTGTCAGCACCACAAACACGTCCCTTACCCGTTTTAATGTCATTAACCTGCATTAATCCAGGCTTTCCTCCACATAGTGTTTGTTTGTTTGTTTGTTGTTTAACGCTGCACACACCAATATTCCAGCTGTATGACCTCGGTCTGTAATAGTTGAGTCTGGACCATACAATACAGTGATTGACATCATGAACATCAATCTAGGCATTTCGGATACGATGACATGCATCAACCAAGCTAGCAAGCATAACCGCCCGATCCCGCAAGTCTGCTCTTACAACAAGCATAGAGTTATGGTAAGAATGGGTTGCTGAAGACCTATTGTATACCCGGATCTTCATGGGTCCCTGCACATGTAGATGATAGACTTTGATATAGCTTAACACAACACTCTCATTAATCAATTGATCTGCTCTTTAGTCTTTGAAGCTACTGATTCTGCATGTTTGACCTCTGCTATCAAACCAGCTAAACTATTGTAGTGAGTGAGTATGGTTTTACGCCGCTTTTAGCAATATTCCAGCAATATCACGGCGGGGGACACCAGAAATGGGCTTCACACATTGTACCCATGTCGGGAATCGAACCCGGGTCTTCGGCGTGACGAGCGAACGCTTTAACCACTAGGCTACCCGACCGCCCCTAAACTATTGTATGCTATCATGACTACCATAGAGACCTAGGTTAGAATAGGTCTCCAGCAACCCATGCTTGTTGTAAGAAATGACCCATGCTTGTTGTAAGAAATGACCCATGCTTGTTGTAAGAGATGACCCATGCTTGTTGTAAGAGATGACCCATGCTTGTTGTAAGAAATGACCCATGCTTGTTGTAAGAGGTGACCCATGCTTGTTGTAAGAGATGACCCATGCTTGTTGTAAGAGATGACCCATGCTTGTTGTAAGAGATGACCCATGCTTGTTGTAAGAGATGACCCATGCTTGTTGTAAGAAATGACCCATGCTTGTTGTAAGAGGTGACCCATGCTTGTTGTAAGAGATGACCCATGCTTGTTGTAAGAAATGACCCATGCTTGTTGTAAGAGATGACCCATGCTTGTTGTAAGAGATGACCCATGCTTGTTGTAAGAGGTGACCCATGCTTGTTGTAAGAAATGACCCATGCTTGTTGTAAGAAATGATCCATGCTTGTTGTAAGCGATGACCCATGCTTGTTGTAAGAAATGATCCATGCTTGTTGTAAGAAATGACCCATGCTTGTTGTAAGAAATGACCCATGCTTGTTGTAAGAAATGACCCATGCTTGTTGTAAGAAATGATCCATGCTTGTTGTAAGCGATGACCCATGCTTGTTGTAAGAAATGATCCATGCTTGTTGTAAGCGATGACCCATGCTTGTTGTAAGAAATGACCCATGCTTGTTGTAAGAGATGACCCATGCTTGTTGTAAGAGGTGACCCATGCTTGTTGTAAGAAATGACCCATGCTTGTTGTAAGAGATGACCCATGCTTGTTGTAAGAGATGACCCATGCTTGTTGTAAGAAATGACCCATGCTTGTTGTAAGAGATGACCCATGCTTGTTGTAAGAAATGACCCATGCTTGTTGTAAGAGGTGACCCATGCTTGTTGTAAGAAATGACCCATGCTTGTTGTAAGAAATGACCCATGCTTGTTGTAAGAAATGACCCATGCTTGTTGTAAGAAATGACCCATGCTTGTTGTAAGAAATGACCCATGCTTGTTGTAAGAGATGACCCATGCTTGTTGTAAGCGATGACCCATGCTTGTTGTAAGAAATGACC
Organism: Haliotis cracherodii; assembly: GCF_022045235.1. Lineage (NCBI taxonomy): Eukaryota > Metazoa > Mollusca > Gastropoda > Lepetellida > Haliotidae > Haliotis > Haliotis cracherodii. The sequence continues at coordinate 7,536,392 of NW_027266275.1, forward strand.
CATGCTTGTTGTAAGAGGTGACCCATGCTTGTTGTAAGAAATGACCCATGCTTGTTGTAAGAAATGACCCATGCTTGTTGTAAGAAATGACCCATGCTTGTTGTAAGAGGTGACCCATGCTTGTTGTAAGAGATGACCCATGCTTGTTGTAAGAAATGACCCATGCTTGTTGTAAGAAATGACCCATGCTTGTTGTAAGAGGTGACCCATGCTTGTTGTAAGAGGTGACCCATGCTTGTTGTAAGAAATGACCCATGCTTGTTGTAAGAAATGACCCATGCTTGTTGTAAGAAATGACCCATGCTTGTTGTAAGAAATGACCCATGCTTGTTGTAAGAAATGACCCATGCTTGTTGTAAGAGATGACCCATGCTTGTTGTAAGCGATGACCCATGCTTGTTGTAAGAAATGACCCATGCTTGTTGTAAGAGGTGACCCATGCTTGTTGTAAGAAATGACCCATGCTTGTTGTAAGAAATGACCCATGCTTGTTGTAAGAGGTGACCCATGCTTGTTGTAAGAGGTGACCCATGCTTGTTGTAAGAAATGACCCATGCTTGTTGTAAGAAATGACCCATGCTTGTTGTAAGCGATGACCCATGCTTGTTGTAAGAAATGACCCATGCTTGTTGTAAGAGGTGACCCATGCTTGTTGTAAGAAATGACCCATGCTTGTTGTAAGAAATGACCCATGCTTGTTGTAAGAAATGACCCATGCTTGTTGTAAGAAATGACCCATGCTTGTTGTAAGAAATGACCCATGCTTGTTGTAAGCGATGACCCATGCTTGTTGTAAGCGATGACCCATGCTTGTTGTAAGAAATGACCCATGCTTGTTGTAAGAAATGACCCATGCTTGTTGTAAGAAATGACCCATGCTTGTTGTAAGCGATGACCCATGCTTGTTGTAAGAAATGACCCATGCTTGTTGTAAGCGATGACCCATGCTTGTTGTAAGAAATGACCCATGCTTGTTGTAAGAGGTGACCCATGCTTGTTGTAAGAAATGACCCATGCTTGTTGTAAGAAATGACCCATGCTTGTTGTAAGAAATGACCCATGCTTGTTGTAAGAGATGACCCATGCTTGTTGTAAGAAATGACCCATGCTTGTTGTAAGAAATGACCCATGCTTGTTGTAAGAGGTGACCCATGCTTGTTGTAAGAGGTGACCCATGTTTGTTGTAAGAAATGACCCATGCTTGTTGTAAGAGTGTTGAAACTGTTAAGAAGTTGATGTACACTGAACCCTGTGCTTGTAGGGGTCGACTGAAATGAGGATTGGGTGGTCACAATGACTGAACTTGCCAGTTTGGTGTCACTCTGCCCTGACTGCCTGTAGTGCTGCTCGTGCTATCAACCACTTGTTTGCCTAACCCAGATTTTATTATGTTGAAGATGGGGGATAAAACTGGGATGTAGCAAACTGCCACATAAACAACATTTACTTGCTTGCCCTCTCCCTATTACTGTGTTTATGTTACAGAAATGACGAGCTTGGCATACCATATACTGTAGTGCTAAACGATCAAACTCTCGACACCGGGGCCATCACCATGCGACATCGGGACACAATGTTGAAGGTAGGCGTGGACATATGTATCATCAAGCTTACAAATAACTATTTCATATTGAAATGTATTCATCAATACTTGTAATTGATCGTATAAAACTAAAAAAAATGAAACAAACTTCAGTACATATGATTGTTCTAAACATACAGAACCTTCAGCTTTTCCAAAAACCTTAAATTGCACATTAATGAAATATGAACTATACTACTCAACTTTTGATAGGGGTATTCAGATATGCATTCTATTTAAATAATGTATGCATCCGACATGTGAGAATTAGTTTCGTGAATCATGGAAAGATAAAAAATATCCCTATCAAACATGGAGTGGTGTACTGAAACAAGATGTTGCAGGTTGATCAATGTATCTCATTTAGAGAGTTAATAGTATTCAGCATCCTGTAAAGAACTGGATCACAATGAATATCTGAATACTACCACATGACATTAGACAGTATTGATCGGTGAAACATGTGGTACTGACAGCAGCCATGTGTTACATTCCATGTGAGGCTGGTTCTATCAACCATATATATACACGTCAGCAGAGATAACGAGCATGTGTCCTTTAAACAAGGCTTATTGCCAGGCTTAAAACAGGGAACATCACAAAAAAAGCGCTCTACATTTCATAGTTGCTGTTGATCAAAATTTGTATGTCTCAACCTTGCTAGTTGCTACACTTGTTGTGTTGGCTCTGGTATGACAAGCGACCGCCTCTGTGGTCTAGTGGTAGAGCGTCAGCCAAAGAGTGGAAGGTTCGGGGTTCGATCCCCGGCCATGTAATACCAAGAGACGTTGAAAGATGGTTCTTGTTATTACCCTGTCTGGTGCTCGGCATTAAGGGGCTAAAACAAGGACTGGTCGGCTCGGAGACAGTATGTTGTGTCTGAGTGGGGTATTCATGTTAAACTGCGACATGGTATCTCAGTGGGCTAGCACTATAAATCGGCATCAGATCGGACTAGTACAAGCAGCCCCATTCTCCACCCCCGCCACCACCACCACACACACACAAACACACACGCCCCACCACCACACACACATAAACACACACGCCCCACCACCACACACACACAAACACACACGCCCCACCACCACACACACACATCGCTATATAAGTGCATAATCTTGGACACGATGTTAAACCCATTTCACCTCACCTGGTATGACAAGCACTGAAAACAGGACAAAACAGGGTAGAGCTTATCAACTCTGAGCCTTATAGTTCCATTTGGTCTGTTCAAGCCTGTAGGGACTTCAGGTCATGTTTGGTTCCCTTCCACTGTGCATGTCATGCGAGGCGACTTAATGCATCTGTCGGCCAGACTTGGCAGCTTGGTGAACTGTTTGTCATTGTCCCTCAATGGCATTTAGGGGCCACTGTTACTTTTCCCATGTGTAGGGGCTGCACTATGACTTCTCAGACGGTACAACCAAGTTTAGGGGCAACAGTTACTTTTCCCATGTGTAGGGGCTGCACTATGACTTCTCAGACGGTACAACCAAGTTTAGGGGCAACAGTTACTTTTCCCATGTGTAGGGGCTGCACTATGACTTCTCGGACGGTACAACCAAGTTTAGGGGCCACAGTTACTTTTCCCATGTGTAGGGGCTGCATTATTACCCTTGGGTTGCCCGTGAAGATCCGGAGTAGAATAGGTCTTCAGCAACTCATGCTTGCTGTTAAAGGAGACTATGTTTGTCGTAAGAGGCGACTAACGGGATCGGGTTGTCAAGCTCGCTGACTTGGTTGAAGCATGTCATTGTATCCCAATTACGTGGATCAATGCTCATGATATTAATCACTGGATTGTCTGGTTCAGATTCGATTATTTACAGACCACCGTCATATAGCTGGAATATTGCTGAGTGTGGCGTAAAACAAATAACCAACCAACCAACTGTTGGAATAGAGATAAAGCTTCAGTCAATTTCATGTTATGCTGGCCAGATCGTTTTATACATGTATCTACATACTTTTTACAGACCGCCTTCATATGGCTGGAATATTGCTGAGTGTGGCGTTAAACAACAAAATATAGATGCCTGAGGGCCTCTGAGAGTATGTTAATGAGCAACCATGTCAGGGACAGTTAAATCGGTCTTGAAATTGGGAGTACTCTTGTGGGTATTTCTTTAGTATGAAGTATTCCAAATAAGGTAATCACATTGAGGAAACCTTTGACACTAACAAGAGTGAATGCATGATGCCTAAGCCCCAGTCCTTAATGTTGCAGGAGCAAGTTCACATTGCCAAGTTCAAGGACCGCTTGGTACGCTACACAAGTCCAGTCTAATGACAAGCACCATGTGAGGGGGACAGGTTTATATCTGCAGGAGTCCTGCTTCTAAAACTTACGACTGATAATCAATATCATCATGGTGCTTTAATTTCACAAAAATTATGCCATTTCCTATTTCAACTTGCATCATGTAACCCATGTTTTTTCATGTGAACAATAGTCATGCCTTTGCGATGGATGCCACAATATGCTCACCTTTTCGCCAACACCTGGTATCATCACTATAATTGGTTGGTTTTTTGTTTCACGCTGCAATCAGCAATATTACAACTATATGACGGCTGTCTGTAAAATAACAGCGTCTGGACCAGACAATCCAGTGATTGATATCATGAGCATCGATCCACTCAATTGGGATCGATGACCTGCATCAACCAAGTCAGCCAGCCTGACCACCCGATCCCGTTAGTCACCTTTTACGACAAGTATAGTCATCACTATAAACACATGCTCATTATTATAGTCGGAATCATACAATCACCTGTTTCTGTTATATAAGTATAGGGTTTTGTCGCTTTTTATTTACAGAAATCAGAAAATGTTTTGTCTTCATCTATCTTGCCAATTGTAGACTTCAGCCTTAAGAGTGAATGTGTGTGGAGTGATATGTTGGGGGTGGGGGAGGGAAAGAGGGGGAAAAGACGTACATGGTAATTCAGAGGCAGGGGTCAGAAATTTGTATCTTATATCTTAAAGGAGGTAAAACCTCTTAGACACCTGGCATTACACAAACAAGTGATCAATTGAGAGAGTTCAATTGTTCCATTTGATAAAATAAAAATATAGAGTAGCTATTTGGGGAATATAACTTCTGGTCTTCTGTATAGTGCAATTTATTTACTAGGGCTACTAGTATCCACAATAATTTACTGAATTATCAATATTTTGTCTGTTGTACCAAAGATGTCAGACAGGAAATCAATGTCAACTCTAATCAACATTGATTTCAATTTACAGAAGTTAAATTAAAACAAAACAAGGCCAAGGGTGAACTATGACCTTGATGAATAAAATGAAAATAAAAACAGACCAAAGCATAGTTAAGTGTTTGTCTTTATTTATACAATTCATTTGTTGCTTACAGCAAGTTGGTGAAAGGTTTTTGACAAGACGTCGCATATCATTATATCATTTTTAACAATGAAACCAAAGATAGTTGAATAACTACTCTATCTGCATGCATCAGTCTACACATGGTTTAATATGGTAGATTACAGCTGTTACGAAGAATCAAATCCAGGCACCATTATGAAATAATGAATAAATAGTCTGTACAAATGAATGAAATGGCAATAACAGTAAACGACAGGGGTCCATGATATCCACTGGAAGGAGCAGAGAGCTACTATTCAGTTACGGAGAGTACTTCTATAACCCATGTCTTGGTGAGAAGATCAGCAGTAAACTAAAGCAGCGTCAATGGTGGTATTTTACTTACATGGATACAGAAAAGGAAATACCACACCTCTTGACTTAACTGAGTTTGAAAGCAAAGGATAGTTTTTGTGAAATATCACCATGGACTCTTGTTAGACTGAATACTGTACATGTTTTAGTCTATTGTTTCTGGACCCCTGTCTTGACTTTTAAGAGTGAGGCTTGTACAGTACATACAGACTAGTTGTAAAGATGTTCCTATCACTGGGGTAACAAAGGTCATCTACCTGATGCCCCAACATGGGTTCCCACTATTACAAACCATGTATACAATTCAAATGTATTCACTCGCTTTAACAAAGTCTCGCACTACACGAATGACACCAGTAGTTGTAAATCAAGGCTTGCTTAATTGATCCAAACATTTACCGGATATTGCTGAATTTTCATACTTATTACCAATGATTATTTTCTGCCTTACATGATTACTTCTAGCACAGCGTTATGGATCCAATTCTACAAGTTTGTAAGAGCAAGATGAGCTAGCGAGAAACAGTGGCTTGATCATCAACACAATATCTTCCATCTGGTCCCCATCGAGACAGCAAAACACACAATATGGCATCAGTAGACATGACATATGTACAAAATGCACCTATTAAGAAAATAGTACTATCTTATATCCCTCACGGAAGTCAGATATGCTTCATACAATACTACTGCTGGTTGACATTTTGATGTTAACATGACCGTAACAAAACAAGTGTTGAACTATACATTCACACAGACCATTCTATACTATTGTATGCTACTCCCTGTAGTTGGAATATCCATGAATTGTTCACAGGCAAACATTCTGATGGACATCCTTAGCCGGAATCATTGATGATCAAATACTGGCACTTTTGTAATTTCTACATGATGCAGATTCTAAACACGGGAGTCTGACACAAGATCTTATTTTGTACCCCTAGTGAGTATACTTGTAAACAATGGAACCAACAAAAGCATATCCTATAAAATAAATTGTAACAAAACTAAAACTATTGATAATGAATATTGAACAATAGAATTGATAGTATCTGTTCACATCACAAACCTGGGGGGCACATGTCTAATTTGAAGCAACAACATATTTAATTTAATAGAGTACCGGGTACATAACACCATGTGATATTGATGAACCTCAAACAGGCTCTGTAATTATAATTCAAAACAATCTAAAGCAGATATCATTAATTAGACATGTGCCCATAAACATACCAATAAGAATTTCAGAATAGAAAGTCCAACGCCAAACCGGCCAGTTAGAAAATAGCCCAAATTCCATTTATAAAATACTTTTCATCACCTTGCAGGCAGACATACACAACATACATTCTGATGGCTATATTAAAATACCGCAGCATGATCAACTTCCTAGCAACAGACCAATCAAGTAAAGCATGCTCCTTTGTTGACACAACTAGAAGGGAAGTATACAGTTCTGTCGCTAGTCTCGTGATCAGGGACTTCTCATGATTAGTGTTAGTAGATACACGAATCACCATGTATACGACTGCTGGATCACCCTAGTCATGTTGACATGGTTGAGACTAAAATCACTGGTTATTTGCAGATACACAAAAACTCCCAACTGAGATGTGAACATTAAAAGTCACTTACAGACATTATTTTATATCTCTGATAGAACCAAGAATGTTAACAATCTGAACGTATTTACAGTTATTGTTCATGATAATTTCTTATACTTATACTGGACATAATTTGAAGCTATGGTCAGTAACTGGAGCCAGGTTGATATCCAATTTCTGTTCTGAACTTCCTGGAAGCTCCTGGAAGCATGCCTTACTTCTTCAGTCCACCAACATTGACCCATATCCAGCCCTCAGTATTCACATGAGGAAAGTTTCTAGACAATATCTATCCTTAAGCCGGTAGGCTGAGCTTCTTCCCCTTCAAAACTGAAACAAGAAAAAACAAAATAAAAATTGCATGATAATGAAAATATGACAAGGAAAATCATGTGTTCGTCACTTACGATAAAATATTTCTGAAAATGCTCCAATATAACTGTAGGCTACTGACATCCTGAGTGTATGTGTCTCGGAACACAAGTGTACCCGGTACTCCATTCCTAGACTTGTACAGTGAAACCATGGAAACCAAAGATACTGTTACTTGATGGTCGGGACAGAATCTTTATTAACACTTTGGCCTAACATCAACATGCTGTAAAAACGGAAATTGATAAACATGATATATACATCAAAAAAGAAGTTAAAGAAAAACTGATGTTTTTCATACAACTGTAGTTAATTTGTCATGGCATTACAGATTAACTATAGTCATGTGACAAAACATTGGGTGTTCTTTTTACTTCTTTGGAGTAGCATGTTTGTTTCTACTGAGTGCTTTGAGTTACTAAATTTTCACTGTGCACAAAGTCATATGTCACGTAAGCATGCCAAGAAATACACATTATTGTGAACCATACAGTTTTATCTCCAGCATCTGGTAATTACTTCACTGACCTAGGTGGGAATACCATTTTGTAAGCAGAAAACCGTGGCAAATACATACATACATATACATGTGCATATGAACATCTACATGTTATTTCCACTCCCAGACATATAATACAAAAGCAACAGTTCAGTCGACAATCAAACTAGATAAGATGTTCACAGGGAGATAACTGAAACCATGAATGTGGTCAGACAAGCAGTAAAAGGAATGGTATAACAGATAAACTAACAAAATTAACAGCAAAATGTGAAAAAAAATAAAAAAATAAAAAATCCCACAAATGATTGGCATGTTATTATTCAAAGTGTTTATGTAGAACCCAGGAATTCTTTTTTTATATTTGACCTCAGCAATCTTCATAAGAAGTATCCTTTGGGCTGATGTAAACTTATTTATTTTAAATGGGTTTCCTTTGTTATCAAATTGGCAAGTGTTTAAAAGGGTTAGTCATTTTACTGTGATAAGTCTGTTCGGTTTTGTATGTATCTAATGTAAAATGATCTTGAAGAAATCCATCATCTTATTTCAAAAGCATCAATAGATTGTATATTCCATCATCAATTGAGCAGCTGTCAAGAGCAAAGGTCAACTTTGTGGGGGGGGGCACCCTAATGTTATTATGATCAATCATGGAGTAATTTCGAGGAATCATATTTGAGCTTTACATGCAGTTTACATCCTGAAAAAATGCTGATGAAGCATAAAGCATTTGTCTAAATCCAGGGTTAGTATTCACTACAGTACACTTAGATTGCTACTGGCAAGTCCTTCATGCACATGAAATGGGTGAAAAAGCATCTGTACTCCAGGGTTGATTCTCACAGTTTATGGGATAAGTACAGGATATATGCAAACTAGAATACTCATGCTATATTATTATTTAGGAATTTCGACATGGTGAATGGGAGTCCATAATCAGCAGGTATGTACATGACCACTATGCTGTGATGGTTTGCCTATCAGTAGGTGTATAGATTAATCAAACAACGACAAGGTTAAGACATAAGTGAGTACTGTACATTGTGCAAATAGCTGATCAGGGCAATGGTGTGCAGGAATGCTCAGCTATCATGAAGGATAAAATTCAAAGACGTTACAAAGAATACCATCAAACTTTAAGTGTAATATTCAAAATCATGTGGCGTAATTGTACTGCATGGTTTCAGGTTGGTTCATTCTGTCCATATTTGTTAAAGCCATTATTCTCAAAACTGTCTTAAACAAATTTGGCAGTGAAAACAAGGTAAAGACAAATTTCGCATTAAAAATTGTAAAGATGTTCTAGGACAATTTGTCTCTAATAAAATCCCTGTATGGAGTACATTTTTGGGGGGTGGGGAATCTGAAAATATTATCCATGGTAGTTCAAAATCCGAAAATGCAGGAAAATTGGAAGGCTAAACCAAGGGGAGAGAGACCCAAAGCCACTTGTGTTGTGTTCCAGACTCAATGATGCTACTCTAGCCATGCAAACCAAGGCAGCAACATATATCATTCCCAAGATTTTCGTACCTCATGTCCTTTATAGCTTTGAACTGACCTGAAAATGATTAATTTGAATACTTTCATGTCATCCGTAGTAAGAATTTTGTTCATGTTTGGGAAAGACTTAAGTATCAAAATATAACATTCAATTTTCCTTTTTCTAAATTGACCAAGTCAATATATTTCCCCCTAAAAATATGACATGTTTTTAGGATGTGATTAAATGGATTAGTTGATGTCTTTCTGTCTTTGCCTCTTCTAATATATGATTAGATAGTTCACACAAACAAATACTAACAATCTTCACAAACATCGACCAAAACAAAAGGCACAACGGGAAACTTTTGGCCATGATTTAGAAAGAATTGCTTTCTGAGGTGTCACTTTACCAGTAAGTATTTTTTTATCATATTGTAGATATTCTAACATGTAGGTTGCTTGATCATGTTGATGATATTTTGATCAAATAACATATAAACATGATAAAGTTTTTGTTTCAGGAACAAGGGATAGACAACCGTTTCATTATTTTTGCAAAATCAACATAAATCTGTAACTGAATGCCTGCATACATCACATACATCATACATTAGTGAAAATGTTATCTATAAGTGTACAAAAAAGTACAAGTAAACTGATTTTAGGAAGTATCTTCCATATGATGTATACATTTATAGGAACAGCCAATGACTACAGCAAGTATTTATACATGCCACAAGATGTCAGAAATATGTAAATTTAACATTCTTTCTCTCTGCATTGGTTGAAACAAACTCCTACAGAATGATACTTATCACAGGATGCAATATGGTTTAGTGAGGATGTGTGAAACATGAATAAAGTGCATGTGCTAACATGCCTGCCATACATCATAATAATCAGACCATCTTGTCATACTGAGTTTTAATGATCACCCAAGAAGCATCACAGCATTAGAAACCAAACCAAAGGCCAACATGGTGCACAATAAACAAAACAAGTGGCTGGCTGCCAGTTTTACAAATTTATCAACAGCCTAAACTATCCAAGACAGTCTGCTTGGCAAATGCTGGAAGTTCCATATCCAACAGAGAAACTAATCTGTCAAAGTAACAAAGAATTAATCTGTTGATGTAACAAAGAATTGATTATTTGTTATTTTAACAAAGCAACAAGCAAATTCTGATAATTTGACACACCAGAGCCGATGGTAATTTGCCAATTCAGTTTAGTGTCTAGAAATCTAAAACCTAGTTAATTTCAGGCAACCTGTCATTCATGCTAGGGTGGGATGCCAACTATATGTACTTGCCTAAGCATGAGGTTATATTGGAGCACTTTCAGTACAACAGAGGACCAAAGACAGCACCAAACAGTTACTAAACAAACAGAAGAAAAACTTGTAAAACACCCACCTTTAGTGATGTACAAGTAGAAGAAATCGCAATACAATATTGTCTGTACACATCCAGCCACCACAGCTATCAAGTCAAAGAATCCCTCGAAGTAGTAACGGTACAGCCAGTTGAAGATGTACAGAGCTCTGTAGGATCCCAAGGCAAACAGGTAATGGCTGGTGATGGTCTCGGCCTCACCGGTCTTGCTCACCATGAACAGCTGTGGCAGGATGGCCACTGACTCCAGGTAGATGGAGAAGGTCCACAGAATCTGTACAATATAACATCAGAATTATAGCCAACTACCCATATATTTGAACATGCTAACAATCATGCAACTATGTCCAGTCAAGTCCCATTAATCCGTCATGGCTGGTTGCATATGATTATGTCGGATTAACGAAATTAAGTAGTACCAACGTTCATCGGTCATAGTTCGCGAAAGGTTCTTCCGACGTGACCTGTAATGGGATGTCCTCAGCGAAAGCGAGAACTTGTATCTGATTTTAATGAGATTGAGGTAATCTAAGCATGCGATTAATCCTGTTTTCTTTACTTATAGCATTAACTGTTTATTGTTAAGCAAAGTTTATCTCTGCAGCTTTGTAATATGGAACTGCCAGCCGACTCGTCTCGCAACAAAATACTGGTTGTGTACTCGCGGGCAGATGACCATAGAATATGCTGATCAGTGTGTTGGGGTGGGACTGATTAATGAGTGATTTCGGTAATTCGTTCGAAAATTAGGTGTGTCGGAGTCTGAGTGCGAGAATGTCAGATTAATGCACTGATTTAATCCGTTTTCATCATTAGTCGGATTAACAAGACTTGACTGTTGACTGTATTAAATATATATGAGCCATAAATGATACTTGTTCTAAAAATATAAGACATTAAGAAGTTTGCAAACTATTACCGTACTCAGTTTTGAAAATGACACTGCAGCGATTTAAAGTCCATACATTGATGTCATTTCGACTTTCTAAGTACTTTGCTTTGTTTAAATATTTTCTAATTTCATATAATTAAATAATATCTGACACGCACACTTCCTCTAAAAGACGGCAAATACATAGTGATTACTGAAATCAATAACAAAATACACCAACCTCAAGGGGAGAGAACTCATGATTGACAAGGAAGGCCAAGCCACCGACTGGCACCACCAAAAACTCCATTCTGAATGTATCGTGGTTACTGTCATAAGTGGCCCTGAACTTCATGAACATAAGGAAGACTGTGAAGAATGACGATGTAAGGAAGAACAGCTTCATGGCTGTGTTGTAGATCGAGATGAATGAAGTGAACAGATCCAGGTATCGTGAGGTAAACACCAGGGCGAAAAGTATCTGACTCTTGCCAGAGATACCTGAAAATAAAATAGGTATCACATTATTCAAACTGTTAAATACAAAGCGATAACTGTGTGCAATTATTTGATATAATTGTCAAATAATATCTTGAGGTTTGAATGGCTTTGTGACAAGATGAAACATCTCAATCAATATTGTACTGTCAAAACCTACATTTTTTGAAGACACGAAACATTTACGGATAACAGCCTTTTTTTTGGTTGTGACGACATTTTGGGGCTTCTTTCCCCTTCATTACATTGTTTCCAATTTCCATGTGCACCCTCAGGCTTTGTCTTAACAAAAATGACAACAAAACCCCTACATAACAAAAGCCTTGAGACAGGTGCCCTCATTACAATTACAGAAGAACCTGGGGATAGGATAAGCATGATTAGAAGGAAGTCACTTTTCCACATTTAGTTTTTAGGAAACTTTTGTTTTTCAATATTTTCCATTTATTAATGATTACTCTTTTACAACATTATTACTGGAAATATACAAATTGAAATATATAACCAAACTCAGATACTTTGGTCTTGTTTTTGTTCATCTAAAGAGCAATAAAGCCCAGCCTTCTAAATCCATGCTAGTCTGATAGGTTGAGACTACAAATTGCGCCGAGGAAAATCCAATTATGGTAGTCATCATTGATTTGTAGCATTTGAAGACTATAGTTCTGAACCAGTTCTCAAAAGCTTCAATTTTGCTACAAACTGTAACAGAATACAACTGATAGAAAATGAAAACACAGTAAACACTTTTTGTCTCGTCCACTTGTCCTCTCGACTTTTTACAAAATTCTAGTGCTAGAAGCTCTGAATAGGCAATCCTCTATAAAAAGCAGCCTCGACTTATCCTGGCATTAGTGAAATGAACCCTCCATGAGTAAAGATGATACCATGTGAATCATCATGACATAAACATGACCAGGAGACTATGGGTCCATGAAAATTTACAGATACACTCACTTGAATGATTACAGCATTATTAGTATTAACATTATTAACATTAAATGATTAACTGCCTGTAATTGTAATTTGAAATAAAGGAAACGCCTTAAATTTCCTTACCATTTTAATTTATCATAACCATTAAATTATAGATCACCAGTGAAAATTGTGGTATACTATGATTATCAGACTATAAAGTCCCACGCTTGCTTGACAACGGTTTAAGGAACTATACCGAAATGTCGCTTTCACAGTTATTAAAGAAGTTGTTATCCATAAATTGTGCCTACTTTGTCATCCACAAGCTTCTGAGTAATGCATATCAAACAATTCAGCCCCACAAAAGCAATGCTACCCACTGATTTGAAATGCTAATCAATAACAGGACCATGAGATTTTTATAAACCTGCTTCTTATCTAAATTGGTATTGTTAGCAGTCTGATTTGGTTCAATGAACTGGCTTCCTGCATTGAACATGTTGAAGACAAATTATGAACAATACATCTAATTAAACAACAAATAATCAAGGACACCTCCAGCAACAGATCTTAATTCTCACAAATGGGACACAATTGCAAAAGGAACATGTGCAACTCCTTACCTAATTTTACCCTGAGCATGCAATAAAATGACCCTATTTAGCAATGTTTTCTGTTGGGTACCAAACTCAAAACAGTGTTATACAGACCTACAACTTCAAAGGCAGCTAATGCGAACCAAAAACATCATACAAGTGGAATTGTAAATGGTGTGGGGCTTATTTCAAAATCGAAAATATCTAGAGCATCAACGAGGGGCAACTAAAACCATTTAAAAAGTTAGGGTAAAACAAACATTCCACCGTGTCATGTCCATACTGTTTATTACTTCATGTTTTCTCAGATGCTAAGACACCTACAAATTAGCCTATAGAATGGTTTTAAACACAAATGGTAAGCGAGGATGCCACGTCAATGCCACTTGGTGATTGGCAAAATGTTGCTACGTGTACACTGGAACTTCTCAGTACCTCACTGGGCCTGGGGGATCAAATTACACTCGGTTCAAAGACAAGTCACCAAGTTTCCTGTATTTCATTTTATCAAGCACACACAAATGGAATAATGAATCTGGCTTTTGCAAAATAAAAATAAAAATACATCATGACAACAGCATTAGAAGATATGATGATGTTTAAGGTTCCTGGGTGTCTTATTTACAAACACCTATTGGGACCTAAGTTAACGTGTCACCGGTGCATTTGCCGGTTGTCCTGTCGCTACTTAAAACACCCAAACCAGGTACAAAATGAAACCATACTTCACCTGCACATGATCTCGTCTTCCACATCTTTAGCAATAGCAATACTATTGCTAAAAGATGGGACATATCACCGCAAAGTCTGAAGATATTCATCTTGGATGCGTCTGCTAGCTCTCACACGTTCCACTATGGCGGCTGCGGACGTGGCTCGAACTGTATTATGGGAAAGGAAGTTATCAAGGGAAATAATTCACCACGAATAATAAAACTAACCTGTAAATAATAAACGTCGTGTCATAAATCTGTCAACGTTCGCACAAAGGTGGTGCATAGTAACTGCTTTAGGCATTTCGACAAACATATACATCACCCAGATATTTTATTTGTTTTTTTCTTCACGTATTACGTTTTACAGCTATTAGCACAAAAAAATGGGCAATGGCGCATATACAACTTGTACACGTTGGCGAGGAGTGAGTGAGCGAGCGAGTGAAAGGGACGCTTCTCCATAACACAACTGAATTTAGCAGAGCTTTGCTTGCCTTACTCCTATCAGATGTGGTAAAGTCTCCTTACCTGTTGTGCCAGGTAAAAAAATAGACTTATGATCACATAATGATGGAGCTATCAAATAATCACACGCCAATGATACAAATAATAATAATTGTTTTATGGCACAGTGATCATTGAAACAAAACTATTTTGTAAAAGGAATAACAAAAACAACAATGATGATGATGATAATAATAATATTAATAATAATCTCCATCATAATAATAATAATAATCATACACTACTACTAATCATAATCATAATCATCCTGATATCATACAGCTACAATACAAATTTACATAATTTATAAGAATAAAGGTAAATAAAGTTAAAAATTAATTCATTAAAGTAAAATCTTATCGTCTGGCGCAGTTGGCGCACTGGCGTCACATGCATATTATTTCAGTTATATGACAACGTGTCAGCTTGATGTGGGAGAAGGTCCAAAAGTGATAGAGGTCTTAGACGTTTACAGCTTTCTTGAAACCCACGAGCACGGGTATGGTGCTAACGAACATTGAAACAAAATCAGGACTCGGATCCACTATCAGAGCTTTCTGGCCGGGCCCAAAAGGACCTTAGACGACTAGGAAGCCCTCTGACGTAATGCAGATTGTTGACGTATTTTGGCTATGCTTTGGGGAACACAATAAGCAATGATGTGGCTTCATTGTTGACGTCAAAGATTCCTGTTGGGCTAGCAAGCCACTGTCTTCCCGACGGTTTTAGTTCCTGCATTTCTTTCGCAATAGACCGCCTCCGTGGTCTTGTGGTAGAGCGTCCGCCCGGAGAGCGGAAGGTCCAGGGTTCGATCCCGGGCCGCGTCATACAAAAAGACGTTAAAAGATTGTACTTGTTGTTACCCTGTCTGGCGCTCGGCATTAAGGGGCTAAAACAAGGACTGGTCGGCTCGGAGTCAGTATACTGTGTCTGAGTGGGGTATTCATGTTAAACTGCGGCATGGTATCTCAGTGAGCTAGCACTATAAATCGGCATCAGTCCGGACTAGTACAAGCAGCCACACACACACATACACGTGCATGCACGTAGCTATATAAGTGCAATAATCTTGGACGCGACGTTAAACCCCATTTCACCTCACCTCACCTCTTTCGCAATATGATTTCTTGATCGCGCAGTCCTTCAGACCAATTGGGACTCCTTTTAAAACCCATTCCATTGCAGCTAGGCATGAATTTAGCACAAACTGCAAACGAATGACGTCGAATACTACAGTAAACAACACAAAACAATCTCCAGCAACGCAAACGAATGTTCGATCGCAGATCTTGTTTGATTGACATGGTAATTGGTGTGCGGAACAAGTAATAAAGGGGTTGGCTTACCTGTGAGAAACGGTCGTTCCTATCACATCCGTATTTGCTTTTGCAGCATCTTCCTATAGCAACACGTCCGTCGGCCGCGTAACTTGCCCACAGACCGATTGTCTCTGATGTCAGCTGATTGTTGACGTAGTTTGTCTCTGATGTCAGAGCTTTGGGGAAAACAATAAGCAATGGCGTGGCTTCATTGTTGACGTCACAAATTCCTGTTGGGCAAGAACGCTACTGTCTTCCAGGAGATTATATATTTTGCAACATGACGTCTTGATCGCCCGATTGCTTCAGACAAACTGGTCTCTTAATTACCCAGTCCATTCCTGCTCGGCATGAATTTAGCACAAACTGCAAACGAATGACGTCGAATACTACAGTAAACAACACAAAACAATCTCCAGCAACGCAAAGGAATTTTCGGTTGCAGATCTTAGTTGATTGACTTGGTAATTGGTGTGCGCACCAAGTAATAAAGGGGTTGGCTTACCTGTGAGGAACGGTCGTTCCAATCACACCCGTATTTGCTTTTGCAGCATCTCCCTAAAGCAACACGTCCGCCGGCCTCGAAACTTGCCCATAGACTGATTGTCTCTGACGTCAGCTGATTGTTGACGTATTTTGTCTATGATGTCAGAGCTTTGGGGGGACACAATAAGCAATGACGTGGCTTCATTGTTGACGTCATAGTTTCCTGTGGGGCAAGCAGGTCGCTGTCTTTCAGACCGTTTTAGTTCCTGCATTTATTTTGCAACATGAGTTCTTGATCTCCCCAGTCCTTCAGAAAAAACTGGTATCTCTTTATTACCCATTCCATTGCTGCTGGGCATGAATTGAGCACAAACTGCCAACGAATTGACGTATAGAATACTACTGTAAAAAACACAATACAATTTCCAGCAACGCAAACGTATCTCCGGTCGCAGATCTTGTTTGATTGACTTGGTAATAGGTGTGCGGACCAAGTAATAAAGGGGTTGGCTTACGTGTGAGAAACGATCGTTCCAATCACACCATGATTTGCTTTTGCAGCATCTCCCAAAAGCAACACGTCCGCCGGCCGCGTAACTTGCCCATAGACTGATTGTCTGTCTTCCAGACGGTTTTAGACCCGGCATTTATTTTGCAACATGAGTTCTTGATCACCGAAGTCCTTCAGACAAACTGGTAATTTCTTTATTACCCATTCCATAGCAGCCAGGCAAGATTTAAGCATAAACTGCAAACGAATGACGTAGAATACTACAATAAAAAACACAAAACAATCTCCAGCAACGCAAAGGAATTTTCAGTTGCAGATCTTGTTTGATTGACTTGGTAATTGGTGTGCGCACCAAGTAATAAAGGGGTTGGCTTACCTGTGAGGAACGGTGGCTCCTATCACACCCGTATTTGCTTTTGCAGCATCTCCCTAAAGCAACACGTCCGCATACCTTGCCCATAGACTGATTGTCTGTCTTACAGACGGTTTTAGATCTTGCATTTATTTTACAACATGAGTTCTTGATCACCCAGTCCTTCAGACAAACTAGTAATCTCTTTGTTACCCATTCCACTGCAGCTAAGCATGGATTAAGCACAAACTGCAAACGAATGACGTAGAATACTACTGTAAACAACATAAAACAATCTCCAGCAACGCAAAGGAATTTTCGGTTGCAGATCTTGTTTGATTGACTTGGTAATTGGTGTGCGCACCAAGTAATAAAGGGGTTGGCTTACCTGTGAGGAACGGTCGCTCCTATCACACCCGTATTTGCTTTTGCAGCATCTCCCTATAGCAACACATCCGTCGGCCGCGAAACTTGCCCATAGACTGATTGTCTCTGACGTCAGCTGATTGTTGAAGTATTTTTTCTGTGATGTCAGAGCTTTGGGGGACACAATAAGCAATGACGTGGCTTCATTGTTGACGTCATAGTTTCCTGTGGGGCAAGCAGGTCGCTGTCTTCCAGGCGGTTTTAGTTCATGCATTTATTTTGCAACATGAGTTCTTGATCGCCCGAGTCCTTCAGACCAATAGGTGATGTTTTTCTTACCCATTCCATTGCAGCTAGGCATGAATTTAGAACAAACTGCCAACGAATGACGTATAGAATACTACAGTAAACAACAGAAAACAATCTCTACCAACGCAAAGGAATTTTCGGTTGCAGATCTTGTTTGATTGACTTGGTAATTGGTGTGCGCACCAAGTAATAAAGGGGTTGGCTTACCTGTGAGGAACGGTCGTTCCAATCACACCCGTATTTGCTTTTGCAGCATCTCCCTAAAGCAACACGTCCGCCGGCCGCGAAACTTGCCCATAGACTGATTGTCTCTGACGTCAGCTAATTGTTGACGTTTTTTTTCTGTGATGTCAGAGCTTTGGGGGACACAATAAGCAATGACGTGGCTTCATTGTTGACGTCATAGTTTCCTGTGGGGCAAGCAGGTCGCTGTCTTCCAGACGGTTTTAGTTCCTGCATTTATTTTGCAACATGAGTTCTTGATCGCCCAAGTCCTTCAGGCCAATAGGTGATGTTTTTATTACCCATTCCATTGCAGCTAGGCATCAATTTAGTACACACTGCAAACGAATGACGTAGAATACTACTGTAAACAACACAAAACAATCTCCAGAAACGCAAAGGAATTTTCGGTTGCAGATCTTGTTTGATTGACTTGGTAATTGGTGTGCACACCAAGTAATAAAGGGGTTGGCTTACGTGTGAGGATTGATCGCTCCTATCACACCCGTATTTGCTTTTACAGCATCTCCCTAAAGCAACACGTCCGTCGGCCGCGAAACTTGCCCATAGACTGATTGTCTCTGACGTCAGCTGATTGTTGAAGTATTTTTTCTGTGATGTCAGAGCTTTGGGGGACACAATAAGCAATGACGTGGCTTCATTGTTGACGTCATAGTTTCCTGTGGGGCAAGCAGGTCGCTGTCTTCCAGACGGTTTTAGTTCCTGCATTTATTTTGCAACATGAGTTCTTGATCGCCCGAGTCCTTCAGACCAATAGGTGATGTTTTTATTACCCATTCCATTGCAGTTAGGGATGAATTAAGCACAAACTGCAAACGAATGACGTAGAATACTACTGTAAACAACACAAAACAATCTCAAGAAACGCAAAGGAATTTTCGGTGGCAGATCTTGTTTGATTGACTTGGTAATTGGTGTGCGCACCAAGTAATAAAGGGGTTGGCTTACCTGTGAGGAACGGTCGTTCCTATCACATCCGTATTTGCTTTTGCAGCATCTCCCTAAAGCAACACGTCCGCCGGCCGCGAAACTTGCCCATAGACTGATTGTCTCTGACGTCAGCTGATTGTTGACGTTTTTTTCTGTGATGTCAGAGCTTTGGGGGACACAATAAGCAATGACGTGGCTTCATTGTTGACGTCATAGTTTCCTGTGGGGCAAGAACACCTCTTTCTCCCAGACCGTTTTAGTTCCTGCATTTATTTTGCAACATGAGTTCTTGATCGCCCAAGTCCTTCAGGCCAATAGGTGATGTTTTTATTACCCATTCTATTGCAGCTAGGCATGAATTGAGCACACACTGCAAACGAATGAGGTATAGAATACTACTGTAAACAACTCAAAACAATTTTCAGCAACGCAAAGGAATTTTCGGTTGCAGATCTTGTTTGATTGATTTGGTAATTGGTGTGCGCACAAGTAATAAAGGGGTTGGCTTACTTGTGAGAAACGATCGTTCCAGTCACACCATGATTTGCTTTTGCAGCATCTCCAATAGCAACACGTCCGCCGGCCGCTTAACTTGCCCATAGACCAATTGTCTGTCTTCCAGACGGTTTTAGATCCTGCATTTAATTTGCAACATGAGATCTTGATCACCCAGTCCTTCAGACAAACTGGTAACTTCTTTATTACCCATTCCATTGCAGCTAGGCATGAATTAAGCAAAAACTGCAAACGAATGACGTCGAATACTACTGTAAACAACATAAAACAATCTCCAGAAACGCAAAGGAATCTTCGGTCGCAGATCTTGTTTGATTGACTTGGTAATTGGTGTGCGGAACAAGTAATGAAGGGGTTGGCTTACCTGTGAGGAACGGTGGCTCCTATCACACCCGTATTTGCTTTTGCAGCATCTCCTTATAGCAACACGTCCGCCGGCCGTGAAACTTGCCCATAGACTGATTGTCTCTGATGTCAGCTGATTGTTGATGTTTTTTTTCTGTGATGTCAGAGCTTTGGGGGACACAATAAGCAATGGCGTGGCTTCATTGTTGACGTCATAGTTTCCTGTGGGGCAAGCAGGTCGCTGTCTTCCAGACCGTTTTAGTTCCTGCATTTATTTTGCAACATGAGTTCTTGATCGCCCGAGTCCTTCAGACCAATAGGTGATGTTTTTATTACCCATTCCATTGCAGCTAGGCATGAATTTAGCACAAACTGCAAACGAATGACGTAGAATACTACAGTAAACAACACAAAACAATCTCCAGCAACGCAAAAGAATTTTCGGTTGCAGATCTTGTTTGATTGACTTGGTAATTGGTGTGCGGAACAAGTAAAAAAGGGGTTGGCTTACCTGTGAGAAACGATCGTTCCAATCACACCATGATTTGCTTTTGCAGCATCTCCCTAAAAAACCAGGTCCGTAGCCGTGTAACTTGCCCATAGACTGATTCTCTGTCTTCCAGACGGTTTTAGTTCCTGCATTTATTTTGCAACATGAGTTCTTGATCGCCCGAGTCCTTCAGGCCAATAGGTGATGTTTTTATTACCCATTCCATTGAAACTAGGCATGAATTTAGCACACACTGCAAACGAATGACGTATAGAATACTACAGTAAACAACAGAAAACAAATTTTACAAACGGAAAGGAATCTTCGGTCGCAGATCTTGTTTGATTGACTTGGTAATTGGTGTGCGGAACAAGTAATAAAGGGCTTGGCTTACCTGTGAGAAACGATCGTTCCAATCACACAACGATTTGCTTTTGCAGCATCTCCCTAAAGCAATAGGTCCGCCGGCCGTGTAACTTACCCATAGACTGATTGTCTCTGATGTCAGCTGATTGTTGACGTTTTTTCTCTGTGATGTCAGAGCTTTGGGGGACACAATAAGCAATGACGTGGCTTCATTGTTGACGTCATAGTTTCCTGTGGGGCAAGCAGGTCGCTGTCTTCCAGACAGTTTTAGTTCCTGCATTTATTTTGCAACATGAGTTCTTGATCGCCCGAGTCCTTCAGACCAATAGGTGATGTTTTCATTACCCATTCCATTGCAGTTAGGGATGAATTTAGCACAAACTGCAAACAAATGACGCAGAATACTACAGTAAACAACACAAAACAATCTCCAGCAATGCAAAGGAATTTTCGGTCGCAGATCTTGTTTGATTGACTTGGTAATTGGTGTGCGTACAAGTAATAAAGGGGTTGGCTTACCTGTGAGAAACGGTCGTTCCTATCACAACACGATTTGCTTTTGCAGCATCTCCCTAAAGCAACACGTCCGCCGGCCTCGAAACTTGCCCATAGACTGATTGTCTCTGACGTCAGCTGATTGTTGACGTTTTTTTTCTGTGATGTCAGAGCTTTGGGGGACACAATAAGCAATGACGTGGCTTCATTGTTGACGTCATAGTTTCCTGTGGGGCAAGTAGGTCGCTGTCTTCCAGACCGTTTTAGTTCCTGCATTTATTTTGCAACATGAGTTCTTGATCGCCCAAGTCCTTCAGACCAATAGGTGATGTTTTTATTACCCATTCCATTGCAGTTAGGGATGAATTAAGCACAAACTGCAAACAAATGACGTAGAATACTACTGTAAAAACACAAAACAATCTCAAGAAACGCAAAGGAATTTTCGGTGGCAGATCTTGTTTGATTGACTTGGTAATTGGTGTGCGCACCAAGTAATAAAGGGGTTGGCTTACCTGTGATTGACTTGGTAATTGGTGTGCGGAACAAGTAATAAAGGTGTTGGCTTACCTGTGAGGAACGGTGGCTCCTATCACACCCGTATTTGCTTTTGCAGCATCTCCTTATAGCAACACGTCCGCCGGCCGTGAAACTTGCCCATAGACTGATTGTCTCTGATGTCAGCTGATTGTTGATGTTTTTTTTCTGTGATGTCAGAGCTTTGGGGGACACAATAAGCAATGGCGTGGCTTCATTGTTGACGTCATAGTTTCCTGTGGGGCAAGCAGGTCGCTGTCTTCCAGACAGTTTTAGTTCCTGCATTTATTTTGCAACATGAGTTCTTGATCGCCCGAGTCCTTCAGACCAATAGGTGATGTTTTTATTACCCATTCCATTGCAGCTAGGCATGAATTAAGCAAAAACTGCAAACGAATGACGTAGAATACTACAGTAAACAACACAAAACAATCTCCAGCAACGCAAAAGAATTTTCGGTGGCAGATCTTGTTTGATTGACTTGGTAATTGGTGTGCGGAACAAGTAAAAAAGGGGTTGGCTTACCTGTGAGAAACGATCGTTCCAATCACACCATGATTTGCTTTTGCAGCATCTCCCTAAAAAACCAGGTCCGTAGCCGTGTAACTTGCCCATAGACTGATTCTCTGTCTTCCAGACGGTTTTAGTTCCTGCATTTATTTTGCAACATGAGTTCTTGATCGCCCAAGTCCTTCAGGCCAATAGGTGATGTTTTTATTACCCATTCCATTGAAACTAGGCATGAATTTAGCACACACTGCAAACGAATGACGTATAGAATACTACAGTAAACAACAGAAAACACATTTTACAAACGGAAAGGAATCTTCGGTCGCAGATCTTGTTTGATTGACTTGGTAATTGGTGTGCGGAACAAGTAATAAAGGGCTTGGCTTACCTGTGAGAAACGATCGTTCCAATCACACAACGATTTGCTTTTGCAGCATCTCCCTAAAGCAATAGGTCCGCCGGCCGTGTAACTTACCCATAGACTGATTGTCTCTGATGTCAGCTGATTGTTGACGTTTTTTCTCTGTGATGTCAGAGCTTTGGGGGACACAATAAGCAATGACGTGGCTTCATTGTTGACGTCATAGTTTCCTGTGGGGCAAGCAGGTCGCTGTCTTCCAGACAGTTTTAGTTCCAGCATTTATTTTGCAACATGAGTTCTTGATCGCCCGAGTCCTTCAGACCAATAGGTGATGTTTTCATTACCCATTCCATTGCAGTTAGGGATGAATTTAGCACAAACTGCAAACAAATGACGCAGAATACTACAGTAAACAACACAAAACAATTTTCAGCAACGCAAAGGAATTTTCGGTCGCAGATCTTGTTTGATTGACTTGGTAATTGGTGTGCGCACCAAGTAATAAAGGGGTTGGCTTACCTGTGAGAAACGATCGTTCCAATTACACAACGATTTGCTTTTGCAGCATCTCCCTAAAGCAACACGTCCGCCGGCCTCGAAACTTGCCCATAGACTGATTGTCTCTGACGTCAGCTGATTGTTGACGTTTTTTTTCTGTGATGTCAGAGCTTTGGGGGACACAATAAGCAATGACGTGGCTTCATTGTTGACGTCATAGTTTCCTGTGGGGCAAGAACGCCTCTGTCTTCCAGACGGTTTTAGTTCCTGCATTTATTTTGCAACATGAGTTCTTGATCGCCCAAGTCCTTCAGGCCAATAGGTGATGTTTTTATTACCCATTCCATTGCAGCTAGGCATGAATTGAGCACACACTGCAAACGAATGAGGTATAGAATACTACTGTAAACAACTCAAAACAATTTTCAGCAACGCAAAGGAATCTTCGGTTGCAGATCTTGTTTGATTGATTTGGTAATTGGTGTGCGCACAAGTAATAAAGGGGTTGGCTTACCTGTGAGAAACGATCGTTCCAATCACACCATGATTTGCTTTTGCAGCATCTCCCTAAAGCAATAGGTCCGCCGGCCGTGTAACTTGCCCATAGACTGATTGTCTCTGACGTCAGCTGATTGTTGACGTTTTTTTTCTGTGATGTCAGAGCTTTGGGGGACACAATAAGCAATGACGTGGCTTCATTGTTGACGTCATAGTTTCCTGTGGGGCAAGCAGGTCGCTGTCTTCCAGACAGTTTTAGTTCCTGCATTTATTTTGCAACATGAGTTCTTGATCGCCCGAGTCCTTCAGACCAATAGGTGATGTTTTTATTACCCATTCCATTGCAGCTAGGCATGAATTAAGCACACACTGCAAACGAATGACGTAAAGAATACTACAGTAAACAATACAAAACAAATTTTACAAACGGAAAGGAATCTTCGGTCGCAGATCTTGTTTGATTGACTTGGTAATTGGTGTGCGCACCAAGTAATAAAGGGGTTGGCTTACCTGTGAGGAACGGTGGCTCCTATCACACCCGTATTTGCTTTTGCAGCATCTCCCTAAAGCAACACGTCCGCATACCTTGCCCATAGACTGATTGTCTGTCTTACAGACGGTTTTAGATCTTGCATTTATTTTACAACATGAGTTCTTGATCACCCAGTCCTTCAGACAAACTAGTAATCTCTTTGTTACCCATTCCACTGCAGCTAAGCATGGATTAAGCACAAACTGCAAACGAATGACGTAGAATACTACTGTAAACAACATAAAACAATCTCCAGCAACGCAAAGGAATTTTCGGTTGCAGATCTTGTTTGATTGACTTGGTAATTGGTGTGCGCACCAAGTAATAAAGGGGTTGGCTTACCTGTGAGGAACGGTCGCTCCTATCACACCCGTATTTGCTTTTGCAGCATCTCCCTAAAGCAACACGTCCGCCGGCCTCGAAACTTGCCCATAGACTGATTGTCTCTGACGTCAGCTGATTGTTGACGTATTTTTTCTGTGATGTCAGAGCTTTGGGGGACACAATAAGCAATGACGTGGCTTCATTGTTGACGTCATAGTTTCCTGTGGGGCAAGCAGGTCGCTGTCTTCCAGACCGTTTTAGTTCCTGCATTTATTTTGCAACATGAGTTCTTGATCGCCCGAGTCCTTCAGACCAATAGGTGATGTTTTTATTACCCATTCCATTGCAGCTAGGCATGAATTTAGCACAAACTGCAAACGAATGACGTAGAATACTACAGTAAACAACACAAAACAATCTCCAGCAACGCAAAAGAATTTTCGGTTGCAGATCTTGTTTGATTGACTTGGTAATTGGTGTGCGGAACAAGTAAAAAAGGGGTTGGCTTACCTGTGAGAAACGATCGTTCCAATCACACCATGATTTGCTTTTGCAGCATCTCCCTAAAAAACCAGGTCCGTAGCCGTGTAACTTGCCCATAGACTGATTCTCTGTCTTCCAGACGGTTTTAGTTCCTGCATTTATTTTGCAACATGAGTTCTTGATCGCCCGAGTCCTTCAGGCCAATAGGTGATGTTTTTATTACCCATTCCATTGAAACTAGGCATGAATTTAGCACACACTGCAAACGAATGACGTATAGAATACTACAGTAAACAACAGAAAACAAATTTTACAAACGGAAAGGAATCTTCGGTCGCAGATCTTGTTTGATTGACTTGGTAATTGGTGTGCGGAACAAGTAATAAAGGGCTTGGCTTACCTGTGAGAAACGATCGTTCCAATCACACAACGATTTGCTTTTGCAGCATCTCCCTAAAGCAATAGGTCCGCCGGCCGTGTAACTTACCCATAGACTGATTGTCTCTGATGTCAGCTGATTGTTGACGTTTTTTCTCTGTGATGTCAGAGCTTTGGGGGACACAATAAGCAATGACGTGGCTTCATTGTTGACGTCATAGTTTCCTGTGGGGCAAGCAGGTCGCTGTCTTCCAGACAGTTTTAGTTCCTGCATTTATTTTGCAACATGAGTTCTTGATCGCCCGAGTCCTTCAGACCAATAGGTGATGTTTTCATTACCCATTCCATTGCAGTTAGGGATGAATTTAGCACAAACTGCAAACAAATGACGCAGAATACTACAGTAAACAACACAAAACAATCTCCAGCAATGCAAAGGAATTTTCGGTCGCAGATCTTGTTTGATTGACTTGGTAATTGGTGTGCGCACAAGTAATAAAGGGGTTGGCTTACCTGTGAGAAACGGTCGTTCCTATCACAACACGATTTGCTTTTGCAGCATCTCCCTAAAGCAACACGTCCGCCGGCCTCGAAACTTGCCCATAGACTGATTGTCTCTGACGTCAGCTGATTGTTGACGGTTTTTTTCTGTGATGTCAGAGCTTTGGGGGACACAATAAGCAATGACGTGGCTTCATTGTTGACGTCATAGTTTCCTGTGGGGCAAGCAGGTCGCTGTCTTCCAGACCGTTTTAGTTCCTGCATTTATTTTGCAACATGAGTTCTTGATCGCCCGAGTCCTTCAGACCAATAGGTGATGTTTTTATTACCCATTCCATTGCAGCTAGGCATGAATTTAGCACAAACTGCAAACGAATGACGTAGAATACTACAGTAAACAACACAAAACAATCTCCAGCAACGCAAAAGAATTTTCGGTTGCAGATCTTGTTTGATTGACTTGGTAATTGGTGTGCGGAACAAGTAAAAAAGGGGTTGGCTTACCTGTGAGAAACGATCGTTCCAATCACACCATGATTTGCTTTTGCAGCATCTCCCTAAAAAACCAGGTCCGTAGCCGTGTAACTTGCCCATAGACTGATTCTCTGTCTTCCAGACGGTTTTAGTTCCTGCATTTATTTTGCAACATGAGTTCTTGATCGCCCGAGTCCTTCAGGCCAATAGGTGATGTTTTTATTACCCATTCCATTGAAACTAGGCATGAATTTAGCACACACTGCAAACGAATGACGTATAGAATACTACAGTAAACAACAGAAAACAAATTTTACAAACGGAAAGGAATCTTCGGTCGCAGATCTTGTTTGATTGACTTGGTAATTGGTGTGCGGAACAAGTAATAAAGGGCTTGGCTTACCTGTGAGAAACGATCGTTCCAATCACACAACGATTTGCTTTTGCAGCATCTCCCTAAAGCAATAGGTCCGCCGGCCGTGTAACTTACCCATAGACTGATTGTCTCTGATGTCAGCTGATTGTTGACGTTTTTTCTCTGTGATGTCAGAGCTTTGGGGGACACAATAAGCAATGACGTGGCTTCATTGTTGACGTCATAGTTTCCTGTGGGGCAAGCAGGTCGCTGTCTTCCAGACAGTTTTAGTTCCTGCATTTATTTTGCAACATGAGTTCTTGATCGCCCGAGTCCTTCAGACCAATAGGTGATGTTTTCATTACCCATTCCATTGCAGTTAGGGATGAATTTAGCACAAACTGCAAACAAATGACGCAGAATACTACAGTAAACAACACAAAACAATCTCCAGCAACGCAAAGGAATTTTCGGTCGCAGATCTTGTTTGATTGACTTGGTAATTGGTGTGCGCACAAGTAATAAAGGGGTTGGCTTACCTGTGAGAAACGGTCGTTCCTATCACAACACGATTTGCTTTTGCAGCATCTCCCTAAAGCAACACGTCCGCCGGCCTCGAAACTTGCCCATAGACTGATTGTCTCTGACGTCAGCTGATTGTTGACGGTTTTTTTCTGTGATGTCAGAGCTTTGGGGGACACAATAAGCAATGACGTGGCTTCATTGTTGACGTCATAGTTTCCTGTGGGGCAAGCAGGTCGCTGTCTTCCAGACAGTTTTAGTTCCTGCATTTATTTTGCAACATGAGTTCTTGATCGCCCGAGTCCTTCAGACCAATAGGTGATGTTTTTATTACCCATTCCATTGCAGCTAGGCATGAATTAAGCACACACTGCAAACGAATGACGTAAAGAATACTACAGTAAACAATACAAAACAAATTTTACAAACGGAAAGGAATCTTCGGTCGCAGATCTTGTTTGATTGACTTGGTAATTGGTGTGCGCACCAAGTAATAAAGGGGTTGGCTTACCTGTGAGGAACGGTGGCTCCTATCACACCCGTATTTGCTTTTGCAGCATCTCCCTAAAGCAACACGTCCGCATACCTTGCCCATAGACTGATTGTCTGTCTTACAGACGGTTTTAGATCTTGCATTTATTTTACAACATGAGTTCTTGATCACCCAGTCCTTCAGACAAACTAGTAATCTCTTTGTTACCCATTCCACTGCAGCTAAGCATGGATTAAGCACAAACTGCAAACGAATGACGTAGAATACTACTGTAAACAACATAAAACAATCTCCAGCAACGCAAAGGAATTTTCGGTTGCAGATCTTGTTTGATTGACTTGGTAATTGGTGTGCGCACCAAGTAATAAAGGGGTTGGCTTACCTGTGAGGAACGGTCGCTCCTATCACACCCGTATTTGCTTTTGCAGCATCTCCCTAAAGCAACACGTCCGCCGGCCGCGAAACTTGCCCATAGACTGATTGTCTCTGACGTCAGCTGATTGTTGACGTTTTTTTTCTGTGATGTCAGAGCTTTGGGGGACACAATAAGCAATGACGTGGCTTCATTGTTGACGTCATAGTTTCCTGTGGGGCAAGAACGCCTCTGTCTTCCAGACGGTTTTAGTTCCTGCATTTATTTTGCAACATGAGTTCTTGATCGGCCGAGTCCTTCAGACCAATAGGTGATGTTTTTCTTACCCATTCCATTGCAGCTAGGCATGAATTTAGAACACACTGCCAACGAATGACGTATAGAATACTACAGTAAACAACACAAAACAATCTCCAGCAACGCAAAGGAATTTTCGGTGCCAGATCTTGTTTGATTGACTTGGTAATTGGTGTGCGGAACAAGTAATAAAGGGGTTGGCTTACCTGTGAGGAACGATCGTTCCAATCACACCCGTATTTGCTTTTGCAGCATCTCCCTAAAGCAACACGTCCGCCGGCCGCGAAACTTGCCCATAGACTGATTGTCTCTGACGTCAGCTGATTGTTGACGTATTTTTTCTGTGATGTCAGAGCTTTGGGGGACACAATAAGCAATGACGTGGCTTCATTGTTGACGTCATAGTTTCCTGCGGGGCAAGAACGCCTCTGTCTTCCAGACGGTTTTAGTTCATGCATTTATTTTGCAACATGAGTTCTTGATCGCCCAAGTCCTTCAGGCCAATAGGTGATGTTTTTATTACCCATTCCATTGCAGCTAGGCATGAATTTAGTACACACTGCAAACGAATGACGTAGAATACTACAGTAAACAACACAAAACAATCTCAAGAAACGCAAAGGAATTTTCGGTTGCAGATCTTGTTTGATTGACTTGGTAATTGGTGTGCGCACCAAGTAATAAAGGGGTTGGCTTACCTGTGAGGATTGATCGCTCCTATCACACCCGTATTTGCTTATACAGAATCTCCCTAAAGCAACACGTCCGTCGGCCGCGAAACTTGCCCATAGACTGATTGTCTCTGACGTCAGCTGATTGTTGAAGTATTTTTTCTGTGATGTCAGAGCTTTGGGGGACACAATAAGCAATGACGTGGCTTCATTGTTGACGTCATAGTTTCCTGTGGGGCAAGCAGGTCGCTGTCTTCCAGACGGTTTTAGTTCCTGCATTTATTTTGCAACATGAGTTCTTGATCGCCCAAGTCCTTCAGACCAATAGGTGATGTTTTCATTACCCATTCCATTGCAGTTAGGGATGAATTTAGCACAAACTGCAAACAAATGACGCAGAATACTACAGTAAACAACACAAAACAATTTTCAGCAACGCAAAGGAATTTTCGGTCGCAGATCTTGTTTGATTGACTTGGTAATTGGTGTGCGCACCAAGTAATAAAGGGGTTGGCTTACCTGTGAGAAACGGTCGTTCCTATCACAACACGATTTGCTTTTGCAGCATCTCCCTAAAGCAACACGTCCGCCGGCCTCGAAACTTGCCCATAGACTGATTGTCTCTGACGTCAGCTGATTGTTGACGTTTTTTTTCTGTGATGTCAGAGCTTTGGGGGACACAATAAGCAATGACGTGGCTTCATTGTTGACGTCATAGTTTCCTGTGGGGCAAGAACGCCTCTGTCTTCCAGACGGTTTTAGTTCCTGCATTTATTTTGCAACATGAGTTCTTGATCGCCCAAGTCCTTCAGGCCAATAGGTGATGTTTTTATTACCCATTCCATTGCAGCTAGGCATGAATTGAGCACACACTGCAAACGAATGACGTAAAGAATACTACAGTAAACAATACAAAACAAATTTTACAAACGGAAAGGAATCTTCGGTCGCAGATCTTGTTTGATTGACTTGGTAATTGGTGTGCGCACCAAGTAATAAAGGGGTTGGCTTACCTGTGAGGAACGGTGGCTCCTATCACACCCGTATTTGCTTTTGCAGCATCTCCCTAAAGCAACACGTCCGCATACCTTGCCCATAGACTGATTGTCTGTCTTACAGACGGTTTTAGATCTTGCATTTATTTTACAACATGAGTTCTTGATCACCCAGTCCATCAGACAAACTAGTAATCTCTTTGTTACCCATTCCACTGCAGCTAAGCATGGATTAAGCACAAACTGCAAACGAATGACGTAGAATACTACTGTAAACAACATAAAACAATCTCCAGCAACGCAAAGGAATTTTCGGTTGCAGATCTTGTTTGATTGACTTGGTAATTGGTGTGCGCACCAAGTAATAAAGGGGTTGGCTTACCTGTGAGGAACGGTCGCTCCTATCACACCCGTATTTGCTTTTGCAGCATCTCCCTAAAGCAACACGTCCGCCGGCCGCGAAACTTGCCCATAGACTGATTGTCTCTGACGTCAGCTGATTGTTGAAGTATTTTTTCTGTGATGTCAGAGCTTTGGGGGACACAATAAGCAATGACGTGGCTTCATTGTTGACGTCATAGTTTCCTGTGGGCCAAGAACGCCTCTGTCTTCCAGACAGTTTTAGTTCCTGCATTTATTTTGCAACATGAGTTCTTGATCGGCCGAGTCCTTCAGACCAATAGGTGATGTTTTTCTTACCCATTCCATTGCAGCTAGGCATGAATTTAGAACACACTGCCAACGAATGACGTATAGAATACTACAGTAAAGAGCACAAAACAATCTCCAGCAACGCAAAGGAATTTTCGGTTCCAGATCTTGTTTGATTGACTTGGTAATTGGTGTGCGGAACAAGTAATAAAGGGCTTGGCTTACCTGTGAGAAACGATCGTTCCAATCACACAACGATTTGCTTTTGCAGCATCTCCCTAAAGCAATAGGTCCGCCGGCCGTGTAACTTACCCATAGACTGATTGTCTCTGATGTCAGCTGATTGTT
Source organism: Haliotis cracherodii (assembly GCF_022045235.1). Classification (NCBI taxonomy): domain Eukaryota; kingdom Metazoa; phylum Mollusca; class Gastropoda; order Lepetellida; family Haliotidae; genus Haliotis; species Haliotis cracherodii. Next base: position 7,567,666 of record NW_027266275.1, read on the forward strand.
GACGTTTTTTCTCTGTGATGTCAGAGCTTTGGGGGACACAATAAGCAATGACGTGGCTTCATTGTTGACGTCATAGTTTCCTGTGGGGCAAGCAGGTCGCTGTCTTCCAGACAGTTTTAGTTCCTGCATTTATTTTGCAACATGAGTTCTTGATCGCCCGAGTCCTTCAGACCAATAGGTGATGTTTTCATTACCCATTCCATTGCAGTTAGGGATGAATTTAGCACAAACTGCAAACAAATGACGCAGAATACTACAGTAAACAACACAAAACAATCTCCAGCAACGCAAAGGAATTTTCGGTTGCAGATCTTGTTTGATTGACTTGGGAATTGGTGTGCGCACAAGTAATAAAGGGGTTGGCTTACCTGTGAGAAACGGTCGTTCCTATCACAACACGATTTGCTTTTGCAGCATCTCCCTAAAGCAACACGTCCGCCGGCCTCGAAACTTGCCCATAGACTGATTGTCTCTGACGTCAGCTGATTGTTGACGTTTTTTTTCTGTGATGTCAGAGCTTTGGGGGACACAATAAGCAATGACGTGGCTTCATTGTTGACGTCATAGTTTCCTGTGGGGCAAGCAGGTCGCTGTCTTCCAGACAGTTTTAGTTCCTGCATTTATTTTGCAACATGAGTTCTTGATCGCCCGAGTCCTTCAGACCAATAGGTGATGTTTTTATTACCCATTCCATTGCAGCTAGGCATGAATTAAGCACACACTGCAAACGAATGACGTAAAGAATACTACAGTAAACAATACAAAACAAATTTTACAAACGGAAAGGAATCTTCGGTCGCAGATCTTGTTTGATTGACTTGGTAATTGGTGTGCGCACCAAGTAATAAAGGGGTTGGCTTACCTGTGAGGAACGGTGGCTCCTATCACACCCGTATTTGCTTTTGCAGCATCTCCCTAAAGCAACACGTCCGCATACCTTGCCCATAGACTGATTGTCTGTCTTACAGACGGTTTTAGATCTTGCATTTATTTTACAACATGAGTTCTTGATCACCCAGTCCTTCAGACAAACTAGTAATCTCTTTGTTACCCATTCCACTGCAGCTAAGCATGGATTAAGCACAAACTGCAAACGAATGACGTAGAATACTACTGTAAACAACATAAAACAATCTCCAGCAACGCAAAGGAATTTTCGGTTGCAGATCTTGTTTGATTGACTTGGTAATTGGTGTGCGCACCAAGTAATAAAGGGGTTGGCTTACCTGTGAGGAACGGTCGCTCCTATCACACCCGTATTTGCTTTTGCAGCATCTCCCTAAAGCAACACGTCCGCCGGCCGCGAAACTTGCCCATAGACTGATTGTCTCTGACGTCAGCTGATTGTTGACGTTTTTTTTCTGTGATGTCAGAGCTTTGGGGGACACAATAAGCAATGACGTGGCTTCATTGTTGACGTCATAGTTTCCTGTGGGGCAAGAACGCCTCTGTCTTCCAGACGGTTTTAGTTCCTGCATTTATTTTGCAACATGAGTTCTTGATCGGCCGAGTCCTTCAGACCAATAGGTGATGTTTTTCTTACCCATTCCATTGCAGCTAGGCATGAATTTAGAACACACTGCCAACGAATGACGTATAGAATACTACAGTAAACAACACAAAACAATCTCCAGCAACGCAAAGGAATTTTCGGTGCCAGATCTTGTTTGATTGACTTGGTAATTGGTGTGCGGAACAAGTAATAAAGGGGTTGGCTTACCTGTGAGGAACGATCGTTCCAATCACACCCGTATTTGCTTTTGCAGCATCTCCCTAAAGCAACACGTCCGCCGGCCGCGAAACTTGCCCATAGACTGATTGTCTCTGACGTCAGCTGATTGTTGACGTATTTTTTCTGTGATGTCAGAGCTTTGGGGGACACAATAAGCAATGACGTGGCTTCATTGTTGACGTCATAGTTTCCTGCGGGGCAAGAACGCCTCTGTCTTCCAGACGGTTTTAGTTCATGCATTTATTTTGCAACATGAGTTCTTGATCGCCCAAGTCCTTCAGGCCAATAGGTGATGTTTTTATTACCCATTCCATTGCAGCTAGGCATGAATTTAGTACACACTGCAAACGAATGACGTAGAATACTACAGTAAACAACACAAAACAATCTCAAGAAACGCAAAGGAATTTTCGGTTGCAGATCTTGTTTGATTGACTTGGTAATTGGTGTGCGCACCAAGTAATAAAGGGGTTGGCTTACCTGTGAGGATTGATCGCTCCTATCACACCCGTATTTGCTTATACAGAATCTCCCTAAAGCAACACGTCCGTCGGCCGCGAAACTTGCCCATAGACTGATTGTCTCTGACGTCAGCTGATTGTTGAAGTATTTTTTCTGTGATGTCAGAGCTTTGGGGGACACAATAAGCAATGACGTGGCTTCATTGTTGACGTCATAGTTTCCTGTGGGGCAAGCAGGTCGCTGTCTTCCAGACGGTTTTAGTTCCTGCATTTATTTTGCAACATGAGTTCTTGATCGCCCAAGTCCTTCAGACCAATAGGTGATGTTTTCATTACCCATTCCATTGCAGTTAGGGATGAATTTAGCACAAACTGCAAACAAATGACGCAGAATACTACAGTAAACAACACAAAACAATTTTCAGCAACGCAAAGGAATTTTCGGTCGCAGATCTTGTTTGATTGACTTGGTAATTGGTGTGCGCACCAAGTAATAAAGGGGTTGGCTTACCTGTGAGAAACGGTCGTTCCTATCACAACACGATTTGCTTTTGCAGCATCTCCCTAAAGCAACACGTCCGCCGGCCTCGAAACTTGCCCATAGACTGATTGTCTCTGACGTCAGCTGATTGTTGACGTTTTTTTTCTGTGATGTCAGAGCTTTGGGGGACACAATAAGCAATGACGTGGCTTCATTGTTGACGTCATAGTTTCCTGTGGGGCAAGAACGCCTCTGTCTTCCAGACGGTTTTAGTTCCTGCATTTATTTTGCAACATGAGTTCTTGATCGCCCAAGTCCTTCAGGCCAATAGGTGATGTTTTTATTACCCATTCCATTGCAGCTAGGCATGAATTGAGCACACACTGCAAACGAATGAGGTATAGAATACTACTGTAAACAACTCAAAACAATTTTCAGCAACGCAAAGGAATCTTCGGTTGCAGATCTTGTTTGATTGATTTGGTAATTGGTGTGCGCACAAGTAATAAAGGGGTTGGCTTACCTGTGAGGAACGATCGTTCCAATCACACCATGATTTGCTTTTGCAGCATCTCCTTATAGCAACACGTCCGCCGGCCGCGAAACTTGCCCATAGACTGATTGTCTCTGACGTCAGCTGATTGTTGACGTTTTTTTTCTGTGATGTCAGAGCTTTGGGGGACACAATAAGCAATGACGTGGCTTCATTGTTGACGTCATAGTTTCCTGTGGGGCAAGCAGGTCGCTGTCTTCCAGACAGTTTTAGTTCCTGCATTTATTTTGCAACATGAGTTCTTGATCGGCCGAGTCCTTCAGACCAATAGGTGATGTTTTTATTACCCATTCCATTGCAGCTAGGCATGAATTAAGCACACACTGCAAACGAATGACGTAAAGAATACTACAGTAAACAATACAAAACAAATTTTACAAACGGAAAGGAATCTTCGGTCGCAGATCTTGTTTGATTGACTTGGTAATTGGTGTGCGCACCAAGTAATAAAGGGGTTGGCTTACCTGTGAGGAACGGTGGCTCCTATCACACCCGTATTTGCTTTTGCAGCATCTCCCTAAAGCAACACGTCCGCATACCTTGCCCATAGACTGATTGTCTGTCTTACAGACGGTTTTAGATCTTGCATTTATTTTACAACATGAGTTCTTGATCACCCAGTCCTTCAGACAAACTAGTAATCTCTTTGTTACCCATTCCACTGCAGCTAAGCATGGATTAAGCACAAACTGCAAACGAATGACGTAGAATACTACTGTAAACAACATAAAACAATCTCCAGCAACGCAAAGGAATTTTCGGTTGCAGATCTTGTTTGATTGACTTGGTAATTGGTGTGCGCACCAAGTAATAAAGGGGTTGGCTTACCAGTGAGGAACGGTCGCTCCTATCACACCCGTATTTGCTTTTGCAGCATCTCCCTAAAGCAACACGTCCGTCGGCCGCGAAACTTGCCCATAGACTGATTGTCTCTGACGTCAGCTGATTGTTGAAGTATTTTTTCTGTGATGTCAGAGCTTTGGGGGACACAATAAGCAATGACGTGGCTTCATTGTTGACGTCATAGTTTCCTGTGGGGCAAGCAGGTCGCTGTCTTCCAGACCGTTTTAGTTCCTGCATTTATTTTGCAACATGAGTTCTTGATAGCCCGAGTCCTTCAGACCAATAGGTGATGTTTTTATTACCCATTCCATTGCAGCTAGGCATGAATTTAGCACAAACTGCAAACGAATGACGTAGAATACTACAGTAAACAACACAAAACAATCTCCAGCAACGCAAAAGAATTTTCGGTTGCAGATCTTGTTTGATTGACTTGGTAATTGGTGTGCGGAACAAGTAAAAAAGGGGTTGGCTTACCTGTGAGAAACGATCGTTCCAATCACACCATGATTTGCTTTTGCAGCATCTCCCTAAAAAACCAGGTTCGTAGCCGTGTAACTTGCCCATAGACTGATTCTCTGTCTTCCAGACGGTTTTAGTTCCTGCATTTATTTTGCAACATGAGTTCTTGATCGCCCGAGTCCTTCAGGCCAATAGGTGATGTTTTTATTACCCATTCCATTGAAACTAGGCATGAATTTAGCACACACTGCAAACGAATGACGTATAGAATACTACAGTAAACAACAGAAAACACATTTTACAAACGGAAAGGAATCTTCGGTCGCAGATCTTGTTTGATTGACTTGGTAATTGGTGTGCGGAACAAGTAATAAAGGGCTTGGCTTACCTGTGAGAAACGATCGTTCCAATCACACAACGATTTGCTTTTGCAGCATCTCCCTAAAGCAATAGGTCCGCCGGCCGTGTAACTTACCCATAGACTGATTGTCTCTGATGTCAGCTGATTGTTGACGTTTTTTCTCTGTGATGTCAGAGCTTTGGGGGACACAATAAGCAATGACGTGGCTTCATTGTTGACGTCATAGTTTCCTGTGGGGCAAGCAGGTCGCTGTCTTCCAGACAGTTTTAGTTCCTGCATTTATTTTGCAACATGAGTTCTTGATCGCCCGAGTCCTTCAGACCAATAGGTGATGTTTTCATTACCCATTCCATTGCAGTTAGGGATGAATTTAGCACAAACTGCAAACAAATGACGCAGAATACTACAGTAAACAACACAAAACAATCTCCAGCAACGCAAAGGAATTTTCGGTCGCAGATCTTGTTTGATTGACTTGGGAATTGGTGTGCGCACAAGTAATAAAGGGGTTGGCTTACCTGTGAGAAACGGTCGTTCCTATCACAACACGATTTGCTTTTGCAGCATCTCCCTAAAGCAACACGTCCGCCGGCCTCGAAACTTGCCCATAGACTGATTGTCTCTGACGTCAGCTGATTGTTGACGTTTTTTTTCTGTGATGTCAGAGCTTTGGGGGACACAATAAGCAATGACGTGGCTTCATTGTTGACGTCATAGTTTCCTGTGGGGCAAGCAGGTCGCTGTCTTCCAGACAGTTTTAGTTCCTGCATTTATTTTGCAACATGAGTTCTTGATCGCCCGAGTCCTTCAGACCAATAGGTGATGTTTTTATTACCCATTCCATTGCAGCTAGGCATGAATTAAGCACACACTGCAAACGAATGACGTAAAGAATACTACAGTAAACAATACAAAACAAATTTTACAAACGGAAAGGAATCTTCGGTCGCAGATCTTGTTTGATTGACTTGGTAATTGGTGTGCGCACCAAGTAATAAAGGGGTTGGCTTACCTGTGAGGAACGGTGGCTCCTATCACACCCGTATTTGCTTTTGCAGCATCTCCCTAAAGCAACACGTCCGCATACCTTGCCCATAGACTGATTGTCTGTCTTACAGACGGTTTTAGATCTTGCATTTATTTTACAACATGAGTTCTTGATCACCCAGTCCATCAGACAAACTAGTAATCTCTTTGTTACCCATTCCACTGCAGCTAAGCATGGATTAAGCACAAACTGCAAACGAATGACGTAGAATACTACTGTAAACAACATAAAACAATCTCCAGCAACGCAAAGGAATTTTCGGTTGCAGATCTTGTTTGATTGACTTGGTAATTGGTGTGCGCACCAAGTAATAAAGGGGTTGGCTTACCTGTGAGGAACGGTCGCTCCTATCACACCCGTATTTGCTTTTGCAGCATCTCCCTAAAGCAACACGTCCGCCGGCCGCGAAACTTGCCCATAGACTGATTGTCTCTGACGTCAGCTGATTGTTGAAGTATTTTTTCTGTGATGTCAGAGCTTTGGGGGACACAATAAGCAATGACGTGGCTTCATTGTTGACGTCATAGTTTCCTGTGGGCCAAGAACGCCTCTGTCTTCCAGACAGTTTTAGTTCCTGCATTTATTTTGCAACATGAGTTCTTGATCGGCCGAGTCCTTCAGACCAATAGGTGATGTTTTTCTTACCCATTCCATTGCAGCTAGGCATGAATTTAGAACACACTGCCAACGAATGACGTATAGAATACTACAGTAAAGAGCACAAAACAATCTCCAGCAACGCAAAGGAATTTTCGGTTCCAGATCTTGTTTGATTGACTTGGTAATTGGTGTGCGGAACAAGTAATAAAGGGCTTGGCTTACCTGTGAGAAACGATCGTTCCAATCACACAACGATTTGCTTTTGCAGCATCTCCCTAAAGCAATAGGTCCGCCGGCCGTGTAACTTACCCATAGACTGATTGTCTCTGATGTCAGCTGATTGTTGACGTTTTTTCTCTGTGATGTCAGAGCTTTGGGGGACACAATAAGCAATGACGTGGCTTCATTGTTGACGTCATAGTTTCCTGTGGGGCAAGCAGGTCGCTGTCTTCCAGACAGTTTTAGTTCCTGCATTTATTTTGCAACATGAGTTCTTGATCGCCCGAGTCCTTCAGACCAATAGGTGATGTTTTCATTACCCATTCCATTGCAGTTAGGGATGAATTTAGCACAAACTGCAAACAAATGACGCAGAATACTACAGTAAACAACACAAAACAATCTCCAGCAACGCAAAGGAATTTTCGGTTGCAGATCTTGTTTGATTGACTTGGGAATTGGTGTGCGCACAAGTAATAAAGGGGTTGGCTTACCTGTGAGAAACGGTCGTTCCTATCACAACACGATTTGCTTTTGCAGCATCTCCCTAAAGCAACACGTCCGCCGGCCTCGAAACTTGCCCATAGACTGATTGTCTCTGACGTCAGCTGATTGTTGACGTTTTTTTTCTGTGATGTCAGAGCTTTGGGGGACACAATAAGCAATGACGTGGCTTCATTGTTGACGTCATAGTTTCCTGTGGGGCAAGCAGGTCGCTGTCTTCCAGACAGTTTTAGTTCCTGCATTTATTTTGCAACATGAGTTCTTGATCGCCCGAGTCCTTCAGACCAATAGGTGATGTTTTTATTACCCATTCCATTGCAGCTAGGCATGAATTAAGCACACACTGCAAACGAATGACGTAAAGAATACTACAGTAAACAATACAAAACAAATTTTACAAACGGAAAGGAATCTTCGGTCGCAGATCTTGTTTGATTGACTTGGTAATTGGTGTGCGCACCAAGTAATAAAGGGGTTGGCTTACCTGTGAGGAACGGTGGCTCCTATCACACCCGTATTTGCTTTTGCAGCATCTCCCTAAAGCAACACGTCCGCATACCTTGCCCATAGACTGATTGTCTGTCTTACAGACGGTTTTAGATCTTGCATTTATTTTACAACATGAGTTCTTGATCACCCAGTCCTTCAGACAAACTAGTAATCTCTTTGTTACCCATTCCACTGCAGCTAAGCATGGATTAAGCACAAACTGCAAACGAATGACGTAGAATACTACTGTAAACAACATAAAACAATCTCCAGCAACGCAAAGGAATTTTCGGTTGCAGATCTTGTTTGATTGACTTGGTAATTGGTGTGCGCACCAAGTAATAAAGGGGTTGGCTTACCTGTGAGGAACGGTCGCTCCTATCACACCCGTATTTGCTTTTGCAGCATCTCCCTAAAGCAACACGTCCGCCGGCCGCGAAACTTGCCCATAGACTGATTGTCTCTGACGTCAGCTGATTGTTGAAGTATTTTTTCTGTGATGTCAGAGCTTTGGGGGACACAATAAGCAATGACGTGGCTTCATTGTTGACGTCATAGTTTCCTGTGGGCCAAGAACGCCTCTGTCTTCCAGACGGTTTTAGTTCCTGCATTTATTTTGCAACATGAGTTCTTGATCGGCCGAGTCCTTCAGACCAATAGGTGATGTTTTTCTTACCCATTCCATTGCAGCTAGGCATGAATTTAGAACACACTGCCAACGAATGACGTATAGAATACTACAGTAAAGAGCACAAAACAATCTCCAGCAACGCAAAGGAATTTTCGGTTCCAGATCTTGTTTGATTGACTTGGTAATTGGTGTGCGGAACAAGTAATAAAGGGCTTGGCTTACATGTGAGAAACGATCGTTCCAATCACACAACGATTTGCTTTTGCAGCATCTCCCTAAAGCAATAGGTCCGCCGGCCGTGTAACTTACCCATAGACTGATTGTCTCTGATGTCAGCTGATTGTTGACGTTTTTTCTCTGTGATGTCAGAGCTTTGGGGGACACAATAAGCAATGACGTGGCTTCATTGTTGACGTCATAGTTTCCTGTGGGGCAAGCAGGTCGCTGTCTTCCAGACAGTTTTAGTTCCTGCATTTATTTTGCAACATGAGTTCTTGATCGCCCGAGTCCTTCAGACCAATAGGTGATGTTTTCATTACCCATTCCATTGCAGTTAGGGATGAATTTAGCACAAACTGCAAACAAATGACGCAGAATACTACAGTAAACAACACAAAACAATCTCCAGCAACGCAAAGGAATTTTCGGTCGCAGATCTTGTTTGATTGACTTGGTAATTGGTGTGCGCACCAAGTAATAAAGGGGTTGGCTTACCTGTGAGGATTGATCGCTCCTATCACACCCGTATTTGCTTTTACAGCATCTCCCTAAAGCAACACGTCCGTCGGCCGCGAAACTTGCCCATAGACTGATTGTCTCTGACGTCAGCTGATTGTTGAAGTATTTTTTCTGTGATGTCAGAGCTTTGGGGGACACAATAAGCAATGACGTGGCTTCATTGTTGACGTCATAGTTTCCTGTGGGGCAAGCAGGTCGCTGTCTTCCAGACGGTTTTAGTTCCTGCATTTATTTTGCAACATGAGTTCTTGATCGCCCAAGTCCTTCAGACCAATAGGTGATGTTTTTATTACCCATTCCATTGCAGTTAGGGATGAATTAAGCACAAACTGCAAACAAATGACGTAGAATACTACTGTAAACAACACAAAACAATCTCCAGAAACGCAAAGGAATCTTCGGTCGCAGATCTTGTTTGATTGACTTGGTAATTGGTGTGCGGAACAAGTAATAAAGGGCTTGGCTTACCTGTGAGAAACGATCGTTCCAATCACACAACGATTTGCTTTTGCAGCATCTCCCTAAAGCAATAGGTCCGCCGGCCGTGTAACTTACCCATAGACTGATTGTCTCTGATGTCAGCTGATTGTTGACGTTTTTTCTCTGTGATGTCAGAGCTTTGGGGGACACAATAAGCAATGACGTGGCTTCATTGTTGACGTCATAGTTTCCTGTGGGGCAAGCAGGTCGCTGTCTTCCAGACAGTTTTAGTTCCTGCATTTATTTTGCAACATGAGTTCTTGATCGCCCGAGTCCTTCAGACCAATAGGTGATGTTTTCATTACCCATTCCATTGCAGTTAGGGATGAATTTAGCACAAACTGCAAACAAATGACGCAGAATACTACAGTAAACAACACAAAACAATCTCCAGCAACGCAAAGGAATTTTCGGTCGCAGATCTTGTTTGATTGACTTGGTAATTGGTGTGCGCACCAAGTAATAAAGGGGTTGGCTTACCTGTGAGAAACGGTCGTTCCTATCACAACACGATTTGCTTTTGCAGCATCTCCCTAAAGCAACACGTCCGCCGGCCTCGAAACTTGCCCATAGACTGATTGTCTCTGACGTCAGCTGATTGTTGACGTTTTTTTACTGTGATGTCAGAGCTTTGGGGGAAACAATAAGCAATGACGTGGCTTCATTGTTGACGTCATAGTTTCCTGTGGGGCAAGCAGGTCGCTGTCTTCCAGACGGTTTTAGTTCCTGCATTTATTTTGCAACATGAGTTCTTGATCGCCCGAGTCCTTCAGACCAATAGGTGATGTTTTTATTACCCATTCCATTGCAGTTAGGGATGAATTAAGCACAAACTGCAAACAAATGACGTAGAATACTACTGTAAAAACACAAAACAATCTCAAGAAACGCAAAGGAATTTTCGGTGGCAGATCTTGTTTGATTGACTTGGTAATTGGTGTGCGCACCAAGTAATAAAGGGGTTGGCTTACCTGTGATTGACTTGGTAATTGGTGTGCGGAACAAGTAATAAAGGTGTTGGCTTACCTGTGAGGAACGGTGGCTCCTATCACACCCGTATTTGCTTTTGCAGCATCTCCTTATAGCAACACGTCCGCCGGCCGTGAAACTTGCCCATAGACTGATTGTCTCTGATGTCAGCTGATTGTTGATGTTTTTTTTCTGTGATGTCACAGCTTTGGGGGACACAATAAGCAATGGCGTGGCTTCATTGTTGACGTCATAGTTTCCTGTGGGGCAAGCAGGTCGCTGTCTTCCAGACCGTTTTAGTTCCTGCATTTATTTTGCAACATGAGTTCTTGATCGCCCGAGTCCTTCAGACCAATAGGTGATGTTTTTATTACCCATTCCATTGCAGCTAGGCATGAATTAAGCAAAAAATGCAAACGAATGACGTAGAATACTACAGTAAACAACACAAAACAATCTCCAGCAACGCAAAAGAATTTTCGGTGGCAGATCTTGTTTGATTGACTTGGTAATTGGTGTGCGGAACAAGTAAAAAAGGGGTTGGCTTACCTGTGAGAAACGATCGTTCCAATCTCACCATGATTTGCTTTTGCAGCATCTCCCTAAAAAACCAGGTCCGTAGCCGTGTAACTTGCCCATAGACTGATTCTCTGTCTTCCAGACGGTTTTAGTTCCTGCATTTATTTTGCAACATGAGTTCTTGATCGCCCGAGTCCTTCAGGCCAATAGGTGATGTTTTTATTACCCATTCCATTGAAACTAGGCATGAATTTAGCACACACTGCAAACGAATGACGTATAGAATACTACAGTAAACAACAGAAAACAAATTTTACAAACGGAAAGGAATCTTCGGTCGCAGATCTTGTTTGATTGACTTGGTAATTGGTGTGCGGAACAAGTAATAAAGGGCTTGGCTTACCTGTGAGAAACGATCGTTCCAATCACACAACGATTTGCTTTTGCAGCATCTCCCTAAAGCAATAGGTCCGCCGGCCGTGTAACTTACCCATAGACTGATTGTCTCTGATGTCAGCTGATTGTTGACGTTTTTTCTCTGTGATGTCAGAGCTTTGGGGGACACAATAAGCAATGACGTGGCTTCATTGTTGACGTCATAGTTTCCTGTGGGGCAAGCAGGTCGCTGTCTTCCAGACCGTTTTAGTTCCTGCATTTATTTTGCAACATGAGTTCTTGATCGCCCGAGTCCTTCAGACCAATAGGTGATGTTTTCATTACCCATTCCATTGCAGTTAGGGATGAATTTAGCACAAACTGCAAACAAATGACGCAGAATACTACAGTAAACAACACAAAACAATTTTCAGCAACGCAAAGGAATTTTCGGTCGCAGATCTTGTTTGATTGACTTGGTAATTGGTGTGCGCACCAAGTAATAAAGGGGTTGGCTTACCTGTGAGAAACGGTCGTTCCTATCACAACACGATTTGCTTTTGCAGCATCTCCCTAAAGCAACACGTCCGCCGGCCTCGAAACTTGCCCATAGACTGATTGTCTCTGACGTCAGCTGATTGTTGACGTTTTTTTTCTGTGATGTCAGAGCTTTGGGGGACACAATAAGCAATGACGTGGCTTCATTGTTGACGTCATAGTTTCCTGTGGGGCAAGAACGCCTCTGTCTTCCAGACGGTTTTAGTTCCTGCATTTATTTTGCAACATGAGTTCTTGATCGCCCAAGTCCTTCAGGCCAATAGGTGATGTTTTTATTACCCATTCCATTGCAGCTAGGCATGAATAAAGCACACACTGCAAACGAATGAGGTATAGAATACTACAGTAAACAACTCAAAACAATTTTCAGCAACGCAAAGGAATCTTCGGTTGCAGATCTTGTTTGATTGATTTGGGAATTGGTGTGCGCACAAGTAATAAAGGGGTTGGCTTACGTGTGAGAAACGATCGTTCCAATCACACCATGATTTGCTTTTGCAGCATCTCCTTATAGCAACACGTCCGCCGGCCGCGAAACTTGCCCATAGACTGATTGTCTCTGACGTCAGCTGATTGTTGACGTTTTTTTTCTGTGATGTCACAGCTTTGGGGGACACAATAAGCAATGACGTGGCTTCATTGTTGACGTCATAGTTTCCTGTGGGGCAAGCAGGTCGCTGTCTTCCAGACAGTTTTAGTTCCTGCATTTATTTTGCAACATGAGTTCTTGATCGCCCAAGTCCTTCAGACCAATAGGTGATGTTTTTATTACCCATTCCATTGCAGCTAGGCATGAATTAAGCACACACTGCAAACGAATGACGTAATGAATACTACAGTAAACAATACAAAACAAATTTTACAAACGGAAAGGAATCTTCGGTCGCAGATCTTGTTTGATTGACTTGGTAATTGGTGTGCGCACCAAGTAATAAAGGGGTTGGCTTACCTGTGAGGAACGGTGGCTCCTATCACACCCGTATTTGCTTTTGCAGCATCTCCCTATAGGAACACGTCCGTCGGCCGCGAAACTTGCCCATAGACTGATTGTCTCTGACGTCAGCTGTTCGTTGACGGTTTTTTTTCTGTGATGTCAGAGCTTTGGGGGACACGATAAGCAATGACGTGGCTTCATTGTTGACGTCATAGTTTCCTGTGGGGCAAGCAGGTCGCTGTCTTCCAGACAGTTTTAGTTCCTGCATTTATTTTGCAACATGAGTTCTTGATCGCCCGAGTCCTTCATACGAATAGGTGATGTTTTTATTACCCATTCCATTGCAGCTAGGCATGAATTAAGCAAAAACTGCAAACGAATGACGTCGAATACTACAGTAAACAACACAAAACAAATTTTACAAACGGAAAGGAATCTTTGGTCGCAGATCTTGTTTGATTGACTTGGTAATTGGTGTGTGGAACAAGTAATAAAGGGGTTGGCTTACGTGTGAGAAACGATCGTTCCAATCACACAACGATTTGCTTTTGCAGCATCTCCTTATAGCAACACGTCCGCCGACCGTGAAACTTGCCCATAGACTGATTGTCTCTGATGTCAGCTGATTGTTGACGTTTTTTTTCTGTGATGTCAGAGCTTTGGGGGACACAATAAGCAATGACGTGGCTTCATTGTTGACGTCATAGTTTCCTGTGGGGCAAGCAGGTCGCTGTCTTCCAGACAGTTTTAGTTCCTGCATTTATTTTGCAACATGAGTTCTTGATCGCCCGAGTCCTTCAGACGAATAGGTGATGTTTTTATTACCCATTCCATTGCAGCTAGGCATGAATTAAGCAAAAACTGCAAACGAATGACGTCGAATACTACAGTAAACAACACAAAACAAATTTTACAAACGGAAAGGAATCTTCGGTCGCAGATCTTGTTTGATTGACTTGGTAATTGGTGTGTGGAACAAGTAATAAAGGGGTTGGCTTACCTGTGAGAAACGATCGCTCCAATCACACAACGATTTGCTTTTGCAGCATCTCCTTATAGCAACACGTCCGCCGACCGTGAAACTTGCCCATAGACTGATTGTCTCTGATGTCAGCTGATTGTTGACGTATTTTTTCTGTGATGTCAGAGCTTTGGGGGAAACGATAAGCAATGACGTGGCTTCATTGTTGACGTCATAGTTTCCTGTGGGGCTAGCAAGTTGCTGTCTTCCAGACCGTTTTAGTTCCTGCATTTATTTTGCAACAAGAGTTCTTGATCGCGCAAGTCCTTCAGACCAATAGGTGATGTTTTTATTACCCATTCCATTGCAGCTAGGCATGAATTAAGCAAAAACTACAAACGAATGACGTCGAATACTACAGTAAACAACTCAAAACAATCTCCAGAAACGCAAAGGAATTTTCGGTCGCAGATCTTGTTTGATTGACTTGGTAATTGGTGTGCGCACCAAGTAATAAAGGGGTTGGCTTACTTGTGAGAAACGATCGTTCCAATCACACCATGATTTGCTTTTGCAGCATCTCCCTAAAGCAACACGTCCGCTGGCCGCGTAACTTGCCCATAGACCAATTGTCTGTCTTCCAGACGGTTTTAGATCCTGCATTTATTTTGCAACATGAGTTCTTGATCACCCAAATCCTTCAGACAAACTGGTAACTTCTTTATTACCCATTCCATTGCAGCTAGGCATGAATTAAGCAAAAACTGCAAACGAATGACGTCGAATACTACTGTAAACAACACAAAACAATCTCCAGAAACGCAAAGGAATTTTTGGTCGCACATCTTGTTTGATTGACTTGGTAATTGGTGTGCGGAACAAGTAATGAAGGTGTTGGCTTACCTGTGAGGAACGGTGGCTCCTATCACACCCGTATTTGCTTTTGCAGCATCTCCTTATAGCAACACGTCCGCCGACCGCGAAACTTGCCCATAGACTGATTGTCCCTGACGTCAGCTGATTGTTGACGTTTTTTTTCTGTGATGTCACAGCTTTGGGGGACACAATAAGCAATGACGTGGCTTCATTGTTGACGTCATAGTTTCCTGTGGGGCAAGCAGGTCGCTCTCTTCTAGACGGTTTTAGTTCCTGCATTTATTTTGCAACATGAGTTCTTGATCGCCCAAGTCCTTCAGACCAATAGGTGATGTTTTTATTACCCATTCCATTGCAGCTAGGCATGAATTAAGCACACACTGCAAACGAATGACGTATAGAATACTACAGTAAACAACATAAAACAATCTCCAGAAACGCAAAGGAATTTTCGGTTGCAGATCTTGTTTGATTGACTTGGTAATTGGTGTGCGGAACAAGTAATAAAGGGCTTGGCTTACCTGTGAGAAACGATCGTTCCAATCACACAACGATTTGCTTTTGCAGCATCTCCCTAAAGCAATAGGTCCGCCGGCCGTGTAACTTACCCATAGACTGATTGTCTCTGATGTCAGCTGATTGTTGACGTTTTTTTTCTGTGATGTCAGAGCTTTGGGGGACACAATAAGCAATGACGTGGCTTCATTGTTGACGTCATAGTTTCCTGTGGGGCAAGAACGCCTCTGTCTTCCAGACCGTTTTAGTTCCTGCATTTATTTTGCAACATGAGTTCTTGATCGCCCAAGTCCTTCAGGCCAATAGGTGATGTTTTTATTACCCATTCCATTGCAGCTAGGCATGAATTGAGCACACACTGCAAACGAATGAGGTATAGAATACTACTGTAAACAACTCAAAACAATTTTCAGCAACGCAAAGGAATTTTCGGTTGCAGATCTTGTTCGATTGATTTGGTAATTGGTGTGCGCACAAGTAATAAAGGGGTTGGCTTACTTGTGAGAAACGATCGTTCCAATCACACCATGATTTGCTTTTGCAGCATCTCCCTAAAGCAATAGGTCCGCCGGCCGTGTAACTTGCCCATAGACCAATTGTCTGTCTTCCAGACGGTTTTAGATCCTGCATTTATTTTGCAACATGAGTTCTTGATCACCCAAATCCTTCAGACAAACTGGTAACTTCTTTATTACCCATTCCATTGCAGCTAGGCATGAATTAAGCAAAAACTGCAAACGAATGACGTCGAATACTACTGTAAACAACACAAAACAATCTCCAGAAACGCAAAGGAATTTTCGGTCGCACATGTTGTTTGATTGACTTGGTAATTGGTGTGCGGAACAAGTAATGAAGGTGTTGGCTTACCTGTGAGGAACGGTGGCTCCTATCACACCCGTATTTGCTTTTGCAGCATCTCCTTATAGCAACACGTCCGCCGACCGCGAAACTTGCCCATAGACTGATTGTCTCTGACGTCAGCTGATTGTTGACGTATTTTTTCTGTGATGTCAGAGCTTTGGGGGAAACGATAAGCAATGACGTGGCTTCATTGTTGACGTCATAGTTTCCTGTGGGGCAAGCAGGTCGCTGTCTTCCAGACCGTTTTAGTTCCTGCATTGATTTTGCAACAAGAGTTCTTGATCGTGCAAGTCCTTCAGACCAATAGGTGATGTTTTTATTACCCATTCCATTGCAGCTAGGCATGAATTAAGCACACACTGCAAACGAATGACGTATAGAATACTACAGTAAACAACAGAAAACAAATTTTACAAACGGAAAGGAATCTTCGGTTGCAGATCTTGTTTGATTGACTTGGTAATTGGTGTGCGGAACAAATAATCCGTCGACCGCGAAACTTGCCCATAGACTGATTGTCCTTGACGTCAGCTGATTGTTGACGTTTTTTTTCTGTGATGTCAGAGCTTTGGGGGACACAATAAGCAATGACGTGGCTTCATTGTTGACGTCATAGTTTCCTGTGGGGCAATTAGGTCGCTGTCTTCTAGACCGTTTTAGTTCCTGCATTTATTTTGCAACATGAGTTCTTGATCGCCCAAGTCCTTCAGACCAATAGGTGATGTTTTTATTACCCATTCCATTGCAGCTAGGCATGAATTAAGCACACACTGCAAACGAATGACGTATAGAATACTACAGTAAACAACACAAAACAATCTCTACCAACGCAAAGGAATTTTCGGTTGCAGATCTTGTTTGATTGACTTGGTAATTGGTGTGCGGAACAAGTATTAAAGGTGTTGGCTTACCTGTGAGAAACGATCGTTCCAATCACACCATGATTTGCTTTTACAGCATCTCCCTAAAAAAACCAGGTCCGGAGCTGTGTAACTTGCCCATAGACTGATTGTCTGTCTTCCAGACGGTTTTAGTTCCTGCATTTATTTTGCAACATGAGTTCTTGATCGCCCGAGTCCTTCAGACGAATAGGTGATGTTTTTATTACCCATTCCATTGGAACTAGGCATGAATTTAGCATACACTGCAAACGAATGACGTATAGAATACTACAGTAAACAACACAAAACAAAATTTACAATCGGAAAGGAATCTTCGGTCGCAGATCTTGTTTGATTGACTTGGTAATTGGTGTGCGGAACAAGTAATAAAGGGCTTGGCTTACCTGTGAGAAACGATCGTTCCAATCACACAACGATTTGCTTTTGCAGCATCTCCCTAAAGCAATAGGTCCGCCGGCCGTGTAACTTACCCATAGACTGATTGTCTCTGATGTCAGCTGATTGTTGACGGTTTTTTTCTGTGATGTCAGAGCTTTGGGGGACACAATAAGCAATGACGTGGCTTCATTGTTGACGTCATAGTTTCCTGTGGGGCAAGAACGCCTCTGTCTTCCAGACCGTTTTAGTTCCTGCATTTATTTTGCAACATGAGTTCTTGATCGCCCAAGTCCTTCAGGCCAATAGGTGATGTTTTTATTACCCATTCCATTGCAGCTAGGCATGAATTGAGCACACACTGCAAACGAATGAGGTATAGAATACTACTGTAAACAACTCAAAACAATTTTCAGCAACGCAAAGGAATTTTCGGTTGCAGATCTTGTTCGATTGATTTGGTAATTGGTGTGCGCACAAGTAATAAAGGGGTTGGCTTACTTGTGAGAAACGATCGTTCCAATCACACCATGATTTGCTTTTGCAGCATCTCCCTAAAGCAATAGGTCCGCCGGCCGTGTAACTTGCCCATAGACCAATTGTCTGTCTTCCAGACGGTTTTAGATCCTGCATTTATTTTGCAACATGAGTTCTTGATCACCCAAATCCTTCAGAGAAACTGGTAACTTCTTTATTACCCATTCCATTGCAGCTAGGCATGAATTAAGCAAAAACTGCAAACGAATGACGTCGAATACTACTGTAAACAACACAAAACAATCTCCAGAAACGCAAAGGAATTTTCGGTCGCACATGTTGTTTGATTGACTTGGTAATTGGTGTGCACACCAAGTAATGAAGGTGTTGGCTTACTTGTGAGGAACGGTGGCTCCTATCACACCCGTATTTGCTTTTGCAGCATCTCCTTATAGCAACACGTCCGCCGGCCGCGAAACTTGCCCATAGACTGATTGTCTCTGACGTCAGCTGATTGTTGACGTTTTTTTTCTGTGATGTCAGAGCTTTGGGGGACACAATAAGCAATGACGTGGCTTCATTGTTGACGTCATAGTTTCCTGTGGGGCAAGCAGGTCGCTCTCTTCTAGGCGGTTTTAGTTCCTGCATTTATTTTGCAACATGAGTTCTTCATCGCCCAAGTCCTTCAGGCCAATAGGTGATGTTTTTATTACCCATTCCATTGCAGCTAGGCATGAATAAAGTACACACTGCAAACGAATGACGTATAGAATACTACAGTAAACAACACAAAACAATCTCTACCAACGCAAAGGAATTTTCGGTTGCAGATCTTGTTTGATTGACTTGGTAATCGGTGTGCGGAACAAGTAATAAAGGTGTTGGCTTACCTGTGAGAAACGATCGTTCCAATCACACAACGATTTGCTTTTGCAGCATCTCCCTAAAAAAACCAGGTCCGTAGCCGTGTAACTTGCCCATAGACTGATTGTCTGTCTTCCAGACGGTTTTAGTTCCTGCATTTATTTTGCAACATGAGTTCTTGATCGCCCGAGTCCTTCAGACGAATAGGTGATGTTTTTATTACCCATTCCATTGGAACTAGGCATGAATTTAGCATACACTGCAAACGAATGACGTATAGAATACTACAGTAAACAACACAAAACAAATTTTACAATCGGAAAGGAATCTTCGGTCGCAGATCTTGTTTGATTGACTTGGTAATTGGTGTGCGGAACAAGTAATAAAGGGCTTGGCTTACCTGTGAGAAACGATCGTTCCAATCACACAACGATTTGCTTTTGCAGCATCTCCCTAAAGCAATAGGTCCGCCGGCCGTGTAACTTGCCCATAGACTGATTGTCTCTGACGTCAGCTGATTGTTGACGGGTTTTTTCTGTGATGTCAGAGCTTTGGGGGACACAATAAGCAATGACGTGGCTTCATTGTTGACGTCATAGTTTCCTGTGGGGCAAGAACGCCTCTGTCTTCCAGACCGTTTTAGTTCCTGCATTTATTTTGCAACATGAGGTCTTGATCGCCCAAGTCCTTCAGGCCAATAGGTGATGTTTTTATTACCCATTCCATTGCAGTTAGGGATGAATTTAGCACAAACTGCAAACGAATGACGTATAGAATACTACAGTAAACATTATAAAACAATCTCCAGAAACGCAAAGAAATTTTCGGTTGCAGATCTTGTTTGATTGACTTGGTAATTGGTGTGTGGAACAAGTAATAAAGGGGTTGGCTTACTTGTGAGAAACGATCGTTCCAATCACACCATGATTTGCTTTTGCAGCATCTCCCTAAAGCAACACGTCCGCTGGCCGCGTAACTTGCCCATAGACCAATTGTCTGTCTTCCAGACGGTTTTAGATCCTGCATTTATTTTGCAACATGAGTTCTTGATCACCCAAATTCTTCAGACAAACTGGTAACTTCTTTATTACCCATTCCATTGCAGCTAGGCATGAATTAAGCAAAAACTGCAAACGAATGACTTCGAATACTACAGTAAACAACACAAAACAATCTCCAGAAACGCAAAGGAATTTTCGGTCGCAGATCTTGTTTGATTGACTTGGTAATTGGTGTGCGCACCAAGTAATGAAGGTGTTGGCTTACCTGTGAGGAACGGTGGCTCCTATCACACCCGTATTTGCTTTTGCAGCATCTCCTTATAGTAACACGTCCGCCGGCCGCGAAACTTGCCCATAGACTGATTGTCCCTGACGTCAGCTGATTGTTGACGTTTTTTTCTGTGATGTCAGAGCTTTGGGGGACACAATAAGCAATGACGTGGCTTCATTGTTGACGTCATAGTTTCCTGTGGGGCAAGCAGGTCGCTCTCTTCTAGACGGTTTTAGTTCCTGCATTTATTTTGCAACATGAGTTCTTGATCGCCCGAGTCCTTCAGACGAATAGGTGATGTTTTTATTACCCATTCCATTGCAGCTAGGCATGAATTAAGCACACACTGCAAACGAATGACGTATAGAATACTATAGTAAACAACATAAAACACATTTTAGCAACGCAAAGGAATCTTCGGTCGCAGATCTTGTTTGATTGACTTGGTAATTAGTGTGCAGAACAAGTAATAAAGGTGTTGGCTTACCTGTGAGAAACGGTCGTTCAAATCACACCATGATTTGCTTTTGCAGCATCTCCCTAAAGCATCAGGTCCGCTGGCCGCTTAACTTGCCAATAGGCTAATTGTCTGTCTTCCAGACGGTTTTAGATCCTGCATTTATTTTGCAACATGAGTTCTTGATCACCCAGTCCTTCAGGCAAACTGGTAATTTCTTTATTACCCATTCCGTTGCAGCTAGGCATGAATTAAGCATAAACTGCAAACGAATGACGTAGAATACTACTGTAAACAACACAAAACAATCTCCAGCAACGCAAACGAATTTTCGGTTGCAGATCTTGTTTGATCGATTTGGTAATTGGTGTGCGCACCAAGTAATAAAGGGGTTGGCTTACCTGTGAGGAACGGTCGTTCCTATCACACCATGATTTGCTTTTGCAGCATCTCCCTAAAGCAACACGTCCGCCTAACTTGCCCATAGACTGATTGTCTGTCTTCCAGATGATTTTAGATCCTGCATTTATTTTGGAACATGAGTTATTGATCACCAAAGTCCTTCAGACCAATATGTGATATTTTTATTACCCATTCCATTGCAGCTAGGCATGAATTCAGCACAAACTGGAAACGAATGACGTTGAATACTAATGTAAACAACACAAAACAATTTACAGCAACGCAAAGGAATCTTCGGTCGCAGATCTTGTTTGATTGACTTGGTATTTGCTTTTGCAGCATCTCCTTATAGCAACACGTCCGCCGGCCGCGAAACTTGCCTATAGACTGATTGTCCCTGACGTCAGCTGATTGTTGACGGGTTTTTTCTGTGATGTCAGAGCTTTGGGGGACACAATAAGCAATGACGTGGCTTCATTGTTGACGTCATAGTTTCCTGTTGGGCAAGCAGGTCGCTCTCTTCCAGACCGTTTTAGTTCCTGCATTTATTTTGCAACATGAGTTCTTGATCACCAAAGTCCTTCAGACCAATATGTGATATTTTTATTACCCATTCCATTGCAGCTAGGCATGAATTCAGCACAAACTGCAAACGAATGACGTAGAATACTAATGTAAACAACACAAAACAATTTACAGCAACGCAAAGGAATCTTCGGTCGCAGATCTTGTTTGATTGACTTGGTAATTGGTGTGCGGAACAAGTAATAAAGGGCTTGGCTTACCTGTGAGGAATGGTCGTTCCTATCAAACTCGAATTTGCGTTTGCAGCATCTCCCGAAAAGAACACGTTCGCTTCCAGTAGACCTTGGACATAAACTGAGTATCTCTGACGTCAGCTGATTGTTGACGTATTTTTTCTGTGATGTCAGAGCTTTGGGGGAAACGAAAAGCAATGACGTGGCTTCATTGTTGACGTCATAGTTTCCTCTGGGGCTAGCAGGTCGCTGTCTTCCAGACCGTTTTAGTTCCTGCATTTATTTTGCAACAAGAGTTCTTGATCGTGCAAGTCCTTCAGACCAATAGGTGATGTTTTTATTACCCATTCCATTGCAGCTAGGCATGAATTAAGCACACACTGCAAACGAATGACGTCGAATACTAATGTAAACAACACAAAACAATCTCCAGCAACGCAAACGAATTTTCGGTTGCAGATCTTGTTTGATTGACTTGGTAATTGGTGTGCTCACCAAGTAATGAAGGACTTGGTTTACCTGTGAGGAATGGTCGTTCCTTTCACACACGAATTTGCGTTTGCAGCATATCATGAAAACAACACGTTTGCTTCCCGTAGACACTGCACATAAACCTAGTATCTCTGACGTCAGCTGATTGTTGACGTTTTTTTCTGTGATGTCAGAGCTTTGGGGGACACAATAAGCAATGACGTGGCTTCATTGTTGACGTCATAGTTTCCTGTGGGGCAAGCAGGTCGCTGTCTTCTAGACCGTTTTAGTTCCTGCATTTTTATTTTGCAACAAGAGTTCTTGATGGCCCGAGTCCTTCAGACCAATAGGTGATGTTTTTATTACCCATTCCATTGCAGCTAGGCATGGATTAAGCACACACTTCAAACGAATGACGTAGAATACTACAGAAAACAACACAAAACAATCTCCACCAACGCAAAGGAATTTTCGGTTGCAGATCTTGTTTGATTGACTTGGTAATTGGTGTGCGGAACAAGTAATAAAGGGTTGGCTTACTTGTGAGAAACGATCGTTCCAATCACACCATGATTTGCTTTTGCAACATCTCCCTAAAAAAACCAGGTCCGTAGCCGTGTAACTTGCCCATAGACTGATTGTCTGTCTTCCAGACGGTTTTAGTTCCTGCATTTATTTTGCAACATGAGTTCTTGATCACCCAGTCCTTCAGGCAAACTTGTAATTTCCTTATTACCCATTCCATTGCAGCTAGGCATGAATTAAGCACAAACTGCAAACGAATGAAGTAGAATACTACTGTAAACAATACAAAACAATCTCCAGCATTGCAAACGAATTTTCGGTTGCAGATCTTGTTTGATTGACTTGGTAATTGGTGTGCGAAACAAGTAATAAAGGGGTTGGCTTACCTGTGAGGAACGGTTGTTCCTATCACACCATGATTTGCTTTTGCAGCATCTCACTATAGCAACACGTCCGCCGGCTGTGTAACTTGCCCATAGATTGATTGTTTCTCTTCCAGACGGTTTTAGATCCTGCATTTATTTTGTAACATGAGTTCTTGATCGCCCGAGTCCTTCAGACCAATAGGTGATGTTTTTATTACCCATTCCATTGCAGCTAGGCATGAATTTAGCACACACTGCAAACGAATGACGTATAGAATACTACAGTAAAGAGCACAAAACAAATTTTACAAACGGAAAGGAATCTTCGGTCGCAGATGTTGTTTGATTGACTTGGTAATTGGTGTGCGGAACAAGTAATAAAGGGCTTGGCTTACCTGTGAGAAACGATCGTTCCAATCACACCATGATTTGCTTTTGCAGCATCTCCCTAAAGCAATACGTCCGCCGGCCGTGTAACTTGCCCATAGACTGATTGTCTCTGACGTCAGCTGATTGTTGACGTATTTTGTCTATGATGTCAGAGCTTTGGGGGACACAATAAGCAATGACGTGGCTTCATTGTTGACGTCATAGTTTCCCGTTGGTCAAGAAAGCTGCTGTCTTCCAGACCGTTTTAGGTCCTGATTGTAATTTGCAACATGAGTTCTTGATCGCCCAAGTTCTTCAGACCAAATGGTAATGTTGATATTAGCCATTCCATTGCAGCTAGGCATGAATTTAGCACAAACTGCAAACGAATGACGTATAGAATACTATAGTAAACAACATAAAACACATTTTAGCAACGCAAAGGAATCTTCGGTCGCAGATCTTCTTTCATTGACTTGGTAATTGGTGTGCAGAACAAGTAATAAAGGTGTTGGCTTACCTGTGAGAAACGGTCGTTCAAATCACACCATGATTTGCTTTTGCAGCATCTCCCTAAAGCATCAGGTCCGCCGGCCGCTTAACTTGCCAATAGGCTAATTGTCTGTCTTCCAGACGGTTTTAGATCCTGCATTTATTTTGCAACATGAGTTCTTGATCACCCAGTCCTTCAGGCAAACTGGTAATTTCTTTATTACCCATTCCGTTGCAGCTAGGCATGAATTAAGCACACACTGCAAACGAATGACGTAGAATACTACTGTAAACAACACAAAACAATCTCCAGCAACGCAAACGAATTTTCGGTTGCAGATCTTGTTTGATCGATTTGGTAATTGGTGTGCGCACCAAGTAATAAAGGGGTTGGCTTACCTGTGAGGAACGGTCGTTCCTATCACACCATGATTTACTTTTGCAGCATCTCCCTAAAGCAACACGTTCGCCTAACTTGCCCATAGACTGATTGTCTGTCTTCCAGATGATTTTAGATCCTGCATTTATTTTGCAACATGAGTCCTTGATCACCAAAGTCCTTCAGACCAATATGTGATATTTTTATTACCCATTCCATTGCAGCTAGGCATGAATTTAGCACAAACTGCAAACGAATGACGTAGAATACTAATGTAAACAACACAAAACAATTTACAGCAACGCAAAGGAATTTTCGGTCGCAGATCTTGTTTGATTGACTTGGTAATTGGTGTGCGGAACAAGTAATAAAGGGCTTGGCTTACCTGTGAGGAATGGTCGTTCCTATCAAACTCGAATTTGCGTTTGCAGCATCTCCCGAAAAGAACACGTTCGCTTCCAGTAGACCTTGGACATAAACTGAGTATCTCTGACGTCAGCTGATTGTTGACGTTTTTTTTCTGTGATGTCAGAGCTTTGGGGGAAACAATAAGCAATGACGTGGCTTCATTGTTGACGTCATAGTTTCCTCTGGGGCTAGCAGGTCGCTGTCTTCCAGACCGTTTTAGTTCCTGCATTTATTTTGCAACAAGAGTTCTTGATCGCCCAAGTCCTTCAGACCAATAGGTGACGTTTTTATTACCCATTCCATTGCAGCTAGGCATGAATTAAGCACAAACTGCAAACGAATGACGTATAGAATACTACAGTAAACAACACAAAACAATCTCCAGCAACGCAAACGAATTTAGGGTTGCAGATCTTGTTTGATTGACTTGGTAATTGGTGTGCTCACCAAGTAATAAAGGACTTGGTTTACCTGTGAGGAATGGTCGTTCCTATCACACCCGAATTTGCGTTTGCAGCATATCATGAAAACAACACGTTCGCTTCCCGTAGACACTGCACATTAACTGAGTATCTCTGACGTCAGCTGATTGTTGACGTATTTTTTTCTGTGATGTCAGAGCTTTGGGGGACACGATAAGCAATGACGTGGCTTCATTGTTGACGTCATAGTTTCCTCTGGGGCAAGCACGCCGCTGTCTTCCAGACCGTGTTTGTTCCTGCATTTATTTTGCAACATGAGTTCTTGATGGCCCGAGTCCTTCGGACCAATAGGTGATGTTTTTTTACCCATTCCATTGCAGCTAGGCATGAATTTAGCACAAACTGCAAACAAATGACGTATAGAATACTACAGTAAACATTATAAAACAATCTCCAGAAACGCAAAGAAATTTTCGGTTGCAGATCTTGTTTGATTGACTTGGTAATTGGTGTGTGGAACAAGTAATAAAGGGGTTGGCTTACTTGTGAGAAACGATCGTTCCAATCACACCATGATTTGCTTTTGCAGCATCTCCCTAAAGCAACACGTCCGCTGGCCGCGTAACTTGCCCATAGACCAATTGTCTGTCTTCCAGACGGTTTTAGATCCTGCATTTATTTTGCAACATGAGTTCTTGATCACCCAAATTCTTCAGACAAACTGGTAACTTCTTTATTACCCATTCCATTGCAGCTAGGCATGAATTAAGCAAAAACTGCAAACGAATGACTTCGAATACTACAGTAAACAACACAAAACAATCTCCAGAAACGCAAAGGAATTTTCGGTCGCAGATCTTGTTTGATTGACTTGGTAATTGGTGTGCGCACCAAGTAATGAAGGTGTTGGCTTACCTGTGAGGAACGGTGGCTCCTATCACACCCGTATTTGCTTTTGCAGCATCTCCTTATAGTAACACGTCCGCCGGCCGCGAAACTTGCCCATAGACTGATTGTCCCTGACGTCAGCTGATTGTTGACGTTTTTTTCTGTGATGTCAGAGCTTTGGGGGACACAATAAGCAATGACGTGGCTTCATTGTTGACGTCATAGTTTCCTGTGGGGCAAGCAGGTCGCTCTCTTCTAGACGGTTTTAGTTCCTGCATTTATTTTGCAACATGAGTTCTTGATCGCCCGAGTCCTTCAGACGAATAGGTGATGTTTTTATTACCCATTCCATTGCAGCTAGGCATGAATTAAGCACACACTGCAAACGAATGACGTATAGAATACTATAGTAAACAACATAAAACACATTTTAGCAACGCAAAGGAATCTTCGGTCGCAGATCTTGTTTGATTGACTTGGTAATTAGTGTGCAGAACAAGTAATAAAGGTGTTGGCTTACCTGTGAGAAACGGTCGTTCAAATCACACCATGATTTGCTTTTGCAGCATCTCCCTAAAGCATCAGGTCCGCTGGCCGCTTAACTTGCCAATAGGCTAATTGTCTGTCTTCCAGACGGTTTTAGATCCTGCATTTATTTTGCAACATGAGTTCTTGATCACCCAGTCCTTCAGGCAAACTGGTAATTTCTTTATTACCCATTCCGTTGCAGCTAGGCATGAATTAAGCATAAACTGCAAACGAATGACGTAGAATACTACTGTAAACAACACAAAACAATCTCCAGCAACGCAAACGAATTTTCGGTTGCAGATCTTGTTTGATCGATTTGGTAATTGGTGTGCGCACCAAGTAATAAAGGGGTTGGCTTACCTGTGAGGAACGGTCGTTCCTATCACACCATGATTTGCTTTTGCAGCATCTCCCTAAAGCAACACGTCCGCCTAACTTGCCCATAGACTGATTGTCTGTCTTCCAGATGATTTTAGATCCTGCATTTATTTTGGAACATGAGTTATTGATCACCAAAGTCCTTCAGACCAATATGTGATATTTTTATTACCCATTCCATTGCAGCTAGGCATGAATTCAGCACAAACTGGAAACGAATGACGTTGAATACTAATGTAAACAACACAAAACAATTTACAGCAACGCAAAGGAATCTTCGGTCGCAGATCTTGTTTGATTGACTTGGTATTTGCTTTTGCAGCATCTCCTTATAGCAACACGTCCGCCGGCCGCGAAACTTGCCTATAGACTGATTGTCCCTGACGTCAGCTGATTGTTGACGGGTTTTTTCTGTGATGTCAGAGCTTTGGGGGACACAATAAGCAATGACGTGGCTTCATTGTTGACGTCATAGTTTCCTGTTGGGCAAGCAGGTCGCTCTCTTCCAGACCGTTTTAGTTCCTGCATTTATTTTGCAACATGAGTTCTTGATCACCAAAGTCCTTCAGACCAATATGTGATATTTTTATTACCCATTCCATTGCAGCTAGGCATGAATTCAGCACAAACTGCAAACGAATGACGTAGAATACTAATGTAAACAACACAAAACAATTTACAGCAACGCAAAGGAATCTTCGGTCGCAGATCTTGTTTGATTGACTTGGTAATTGGTGTGCGGAACAAGTAATAAAGGGCTTGGCTTACCTGTGAGGAATGGTCGTTCCTATCAAACTCGAATTTGCGTTTGCAGCATCTCCCGAAAAGAACACGTTCGCTTCCAGTAGACCTTGGACATAAACTGAGTATCTCTGACGTCAGCTGATTGTTGACGTATTTTTTCTGTGATGTCAGAGCTTTGGGGGAAACGAAAAGCAATGACGTGGCTTCATTGTTGACGTCATAGTTTCCTCTGGGGCTAGCAGGTCGCTGTCTTCCAGACCGTTTTAGTTCCTGCATTTATTTTGCAACAAGAGTTCTTGATCGTGCAAGTCCTTCAGACCAATAGGTGATGTTTTTATTACCCATTCCATTGCAGCTAGGCATGAATTAAGCACACACTGCAAACGAATGACGTCGAATACTAATGTAAACAACACAAAACAATCTCCAGCAACGCAAACGAATTTTCGGTTGCAGATCTTGTTTGATTGACTTGGTAATTGGTGTGCTCACCAAGTAATGAAGGACTTGGTTTACCTGTGAGGAATGGTCGTTCCTTTCACACACGAATTTGCGTTTGCAGCATATCATGAAAACAACACGTTTGCTTCCCGTAGACACTGCACATAAACCTAGTATCTCTGACGTCAGCTGATTGTTGACGTTTTTTTCTGTGATGTCAGAGCTTTGGGGGACACAATAAGCAATGACGTGGCTTCATTGTTGACGTCATAGTTTCCTGTGGGGCAAGCAGGTCGCTGTCTTCTAGACCGTTTTAGTTCCTGCATTTTTATTTTGCAACAAGAGTTCTTGATGGCCCGAGTCCTTCAGACCAATAGGTGATGTTTTTATTACCCATTCCATTGCAGCTAGGCATGGATTAAGCACACACTTCAAACGAATGACGTAGAATACTACAGAAAACAACACAAAACAATCTCCACCAACGCAAAGGAATTTTCGGTTGCAGATCTTGTTTGATTGACTTGGTAATTGGTGTGCGGAACAAGTAATAAAGGGTTGGCTTACTTGTGAGAAACGATCGTTCCAATCACACCATGATTTGCTTTTGCAACATCTCCCTAAAAAAACCAGGTCCGTAGCCGTGTAACTTGCCCATAGACTGATTGTCTGTCTTCCAGACGGTTTTAGTTCCTGCATTTATTTTGCAACATGAGTTCTTGATCACCCAGTCCTTCAGGCAAACTTGTAATTTCCTTATTACCCATTCCATTGCAGCTAGGCATGAATTAAGCACAAACTGCAAACGAATGAAGTAGAATACTACTGTAAACAATACAAAACAATCTCCAGCATTGCAAACGAATTTTCGGTTGCAGATCTTGTTTGATTGACTTGGTAATTGGTGTGCGAAACAAGTAATAAAGGGGTTGGCTTACCTGTGAGGAACGGTTGTTCCTATCACACCATGATTTGCTTTTGCAGCATCTCACTATAGCAACACGTCCGCCGGCTGTGTAACTTGCCCATAGATTGATTGTTTCTCTTCCAGACGGTTTTAGATCCTGCATTTATTTTGTAACATGAGTTCTTGATCGCCCGAGTCCTTCAGACCAATAGGTGATGTTTTTATTACCCATTCCATTGCAGCTAGGCATGAATTTAGCACACACTGCAAACGAATGACGTATAGAATACTACAGTAAAGAGCACAAAACAAATTTTACAAACGGAAAGGAATCTTCGGTCGCAGATGTTGTTTGATTGACTTGGTAATTGGTGTGCGGAACAAGTAATAAAGGGCTTGGCTTACCTGTGAGAAACGATCGTTCCAATCACACCATGATTTGCTTTTGCAGCATCTCCCTAAAGCAATAGGTCCGCCGGCCGTGTAACTTGCCCATAGACTGATTGTCTCTGACGTCAGCTGATTGTTGACGTATTTTGTCTATGATGTCAGAGCTTTGGGGGACACAATAAGCAATGACGTGGCTTCATTGTTGACGTCATAGTTTCCCGTTGGTCAAGAATGCTGCTGTCTTCCAGACCGTTTTAGGTCCTGATTGTAATTTGCAACATGAGTTCTTGATCGCCCAAGTTCTTCAGACCAAATGGTAATGTTGATATTAGCCATTCCATTGCAGCTAGGCATGAATTTAGCACAAACTGCAAACGAATGACGTATAGAATACTATAGTAAACAACATAAAACACATTTTAGCAACGCAAAGGAATCTTCGGTCGCAGATCTTCTTTCATTGACTTGGTAATTGGTGTGCAGAACAAGTAATAAAGGTGTTGGCTTACCTGTGAGAAACGGTCGTTCAAATCACACCATGATTTGCTTTTGCAGCATCTCCCTAAAGCATCAGGTCCGCCGGCCGCTTAACTTGCCAATAGGCTAATTGTCTGTCTTCCAGACGGTTTTAGATCCTGCATTTATTTTGCAACATGAGTTCTTGATCACCCAGTCCTTCAGGCAAACTGGTAATTTCTTTATTACCCATTCCGTTGCAGCTAGGCATGAATTAAGCACACACTGCAAACGAATGACGTAGAATACTACTGTAAACAACACAAAACAATCTCCAGCAACGCAAACGAATTTTCGGTTGCAGATCTTGTTTGATCGATTTGGTAATTGGTGTGCGCACCAAGTAATAAAGGGGTTGGCTTACCTGTGAGGAACGGTCGTTCCTATCACACCATGATTTACTTTTGCAGCATCTCCCTAAAGCAACACGTTCGCCTAACTTGCCCATAGACTGATTGTCTGTCTTCCAGATGATTTTAGATCCTGCATTTATTTTGCAACATGAGTCCTTGATCACCAAAGTCCTTCAGACCAATATGTGATATTTTTATTACCCATTCCATTGCAGCTAGGCATGAATTTAGCACAAACTGCAAACGAATGACGTAGAATACTAATGTAAACAACACAAAACAATTTACAGCAACGCAAAGGAATTTTCGGTCGCAGATCTTGTTTGATTGACTTGGTAATTGGTGTGCGGAACAAGTAATAAAGGGCTTGGCTTACCTGTGAGGAATGGTCGTTCCTATCAAACTCGAATTTGCGTTTGCAGCATCTCCCGAAAAGAACACGTTCGCTTCCAGTAGACCTTGGACATAAACTGAGTATCTCTGACGTCAGCTGATTGTTGACGGTTTTTTTCTGTGATGTCAGAGCTTTGGGGGAAACAATAAGCAATGACGTGGCTTCATTGTTGACGTCATAGTTTCCTCTGGGGCTAGCAGGTCGCTGTCTTCCAGACCGTTTTAGTTCCTGCATTTATTTTGCAACAAGAGTTCTTGATCGCCCAAGTCCTTCAGACCAATAGGTGACGTTTTTATTACCCATTCCATTGCAGCTAGGCATGAATTAAGCACAAACTGCAAACGAATGACGTATAGAATACTACAGTAAACAACACAAAACAATCTCCAGCAACGCAAACGAATTTAGGGTTGCAGATCTTGTTTGATTGACTTGGTAATTGGTGTGCTCACCAAGTAATAAAGGACTTGGTTTACCTGTGAGGAATGGTCGTTCCTATCACACCCGAATTTGCGTTTGCAGCATATCATGAAAACAACACGTTCGCTTCCCGTAGACACTGCACATTAACTGAGTATCTCTGACGTCAGCTGATTGTTGACGTATTTTTTTCTGTGATGTCAGAGCTTTGGGGGACACGATAAGCAATGACGTGGCTTCATTGTTGACGTCATAGTTTCCTCTGGGGCAAGCACGCCGCTGTCTTCCAGACCGTGTTTGTTCCTGCATTTATTTTGCAACATGAGTTCTTGATGGCCCGAGTCCTTCGGACCAATAGGTGATGTTTTTTTACCCATTCCATTGCAGCTAGGCATGAATTTAGCACAAACTGCAAACAAATGACGTATAGAATACTACAGTAAGGAACACAGAACAATTTCCAGCAACGCAAAGGAATCTTCGGTCGCAGATCTTATTTGATTGACTTGGTAATTGGTGTGCGCACCAAGTAACAAAGGAGTTGGTTTACCTGTGAGGAACGGTCGTTCCTATCACACCCGCATTTGCGTTTGCAGCATCTCCCTAAAGCAACACGTTCGCTTCCCGTACACTCTGCACATAGACTGATTGTCTCTGACGTCAGCTGATCGTTGACGTATTTTGTCTATGATGTCAGAGCTTTGGGGGACACAATAAGCAATGACGTGGCTTCATTGTTGACGTCATAGTTTCCTGTTGGGCAAGCAGGTCGCTGTCTTCCAGACCGTTTTAGCTCCTGATTGTAATTTGCAACATGAGTTCTTGATCGCCCAAGTTCTTCAGACGAAATGGTAATGTTGATATTACACATTCCATTGCAGCTAGGCATGAATTTAGCACAAACTGCAAACGAATGAATACTAATGTAAACAACACAAAACAATCTCCAGCAACGCAAACGAATTTAGGGTTGCAGATCTTGTTTGATTGATTTGGTAATTGGTGTGCTCACCAAGTAATAAAGGACTTGGTTTACCTGTGAGGAATGGTCGTTCCTATCACACCCGAATTTGCGTTTGCAGCATATCATGAAAACAACACGTTCGCTTCCCGTAGACACTGCACATTAACTGAGTATCTCTGACGTCAGCTGATTGTTGACGTATTTTTTCTGTGATGTCAGAGCTTTGGGGGACACGATAAGCAATGACGTGGCTTCATTGTTGACGTCATAGTTTCCTCTGGGGCAAGCACGCCGCTGTCTTCCAGACCGTGTTTGTTCCTGCATTTATTTTGCAACATGAGTTCTTGATGGCCCGAGTCCTTCGGACCAATAGGTGATGTTTTTTTACCCATTCCATTGCAGCTAGGCATGAATTTAGCACAAACTGCAAACAAATGACGTATAGAATACTACAGTAAGGAACACAGAACAATTTCCAGCAACGCAAAGGAATCTTCGGTCGCAGATCTTATTTGATTGACTTGGTAATTGGTGTGCGCACCAAGTAACAAAGGAGTTGGTTTACCTGTGAGGAACGGTCGTTCCTATCACACCATGATTTGCGTTTGCAGCATCTCCCTAAAGCAACACGTTCGCTTCCCGTACACTCTGCACATAGACTGATTGTCTCTGACGTCAGCTGATCGTTGACGTATTTTGTCTATGATGTCAGAGCTTTGGGGGACACAATAAGCAATGACGTGGCTTCATTGTTGACGTCATAGTTTCCTGTTGGGCAAGCAGGTCGCTGTCTTCCAGACCGTTTTAGCTCCTGATTGTAATTTGCAACATGAGTTCTTGATCGCCCAAGTTCTTCAGACGAAATGGTAATGTTGATATTACACATTCCATTGCAGCTAGGCATGAATTTAGCACAAACTGCAAACGAATGAATACTAATGTAAACAACACAAAACAATCTCCAGCAACGCAAACGAATTTAGGGTTGCAGATCTTGTTTGATTGACTTGGTAATTGGTGTGCTCACCAAGTAATAAAGGACTTGGTTTACCTGTGAGGAATGGTCGTTCCTATCACACCCGAATTTGCGTTTGCAGCATATCATGAAAACAACACGTTCGCTTCCCGTAGACACTGCACATTAACTGAGTATCTCTGACGTCAGCTGATTGTTGACGTATTTTTTCTGTGATGTCAGAGCTTTGGGGGACACGATAAGCAATGACGTGGCTTCATTGTTGACGTCATAGTTTCCTCTGGGGCAAGCACGCCGCTGTCTTCCAGACCGTGTTTGTTCCTGCATTTATTTTGCAACATGAGTTCTTGATGGCCCGAGTCCTTCGGACCAATAGGTGATGTTTTTTTACCCATTCCATTGCAGCTAGGCATGAATTTAGCACAAACTGCAAACAAATGACGTATAGAATACTACAGTAAGGAACACAGAACAATTTCCAGCAACGCAAAGGAATCTTCGGTCGCAGATCTTATTTGATTGACTTGGTAATTGGTGTGCGCACCAAGTAACAAAGGAGTTGGTTTACCTGTGAGGAACGGTCGTTCCTATCACACCCGCATTTGCGTTTGCAGCATCTCCCTAAAGCAACACGTTCGCTTCCCGTACACTCTGCACATAGACTGATTGTCTCTGACGTCAGCTGATCGTTGACGTATTTTGTCTATGATGTCAGAGCTTTGGGGGACACAATAAGCAATGACGTGGCTTCATTGTTGACGTCATAGTTTCCTGTTGGGCAAGCAGGTCGCTGTCTTCCAGACCGTTTTAGCTCCTGATTGTAATTTGCAACATGAGTTCTTGATCGCCCAAGTTCTTCAGACGAAATGGTAATGTTGATATTACACATTCCATTGCAGCTAGGCATGAATTTAGCACAAACTGCAAACGAATGAATACTAATGTAAACAACACAAAACAATCTCCAGCAACGCAAAGGAATTTTCGGTCGCAGATCTTGTTTGATTGACTTGGTAATTGGTGTGCTCACCAAGTAATAAAGGGATTGGCTTACCTGTGAGGAACGGTCGTTCCTATCACACCCGTATTTGCTTTTGCAGCATCTCACTATAGCAACAGGTCCGCCGGCCGCGTAACTTGCCCATAGACCGATTGTCTGTCTTCCAGACGGTTTTAGTTCCTGCATTTTTATTTTGCAACAAGAGTTCTTGATGGCCCGAGTCCTTCAGACCAATAGGTGATGTTTTTATTACCCATTCCATTGCAGCTAGGCATGGATTAAGCACACACTTCAAACGAATGACGTAGAATACTACAGAAAACAACACAAAACAATCTCCACCAACGCAAAGGAATTTTCGGTTGCAGATCTTGTTTGATTGACTTGGTAATTGGTGTGCGGAACAAGTAATAAAGGGTTGGCTTACTTGTGAGAAACGATCGTTCCAATCACACCATGATTTGCTTTTGCAACATCTCCCTAAAAAAACCAGGTCCGTAGCCGTGTAACTTGCCCATAGACTGATTGTCTGTCTTCCAGACGGTTTTAGTTCCTGCATTTATTTTGCAACATGAGTTCTTGATCACCCAGTCCTTCAGGCAAACTGGTAATTTCCTTATTACCCATTCCATTGCAGCTAGGCATGAATTAAGCACAAACTGCAAACGAATGAAGTAGAATACTACTGTAAACAATACAAAACAATCTCCAGCATTGCAAACGAATTTTCGGTTGCAGATCTTGTTTGATTGACTTGGTAATTGGTGTGCGAAACAAGTAATAAAGGGGTTGGCTTACCTGTGAGGAACGGTTGTTCCTATCACACCATGATTTGCTTTTGCAGCATCTCACTATAGCAACACGTCCGCCGGCTGTGTAACTTGCCCATAGATTGATTGTTTCTCTTCCAGACGGTTTTAGATCCTGCATTTATTTTGTAACATGAGTTCTTGATCGCCCGAGTCCTTCAGACCAATAGGTGATGTTTTTATTACCCATTCCATTGCAGCTAGGCATGAATTTAGCACACACTGCAAACGAATGACGTATAGAATACTACAGTAAAGAGCACAAAACAAATTTTACAAACGGAAAGGAATCTTCGGTCGCAGATCTTGTTTGATTGACTTGGTAATTGGTGTGCGGAACAAGTAATAAAGGGCTTGGCTTACCTGTGAGAAACGATCGTTCCAATCACACCATGATTTGCTTTTGCAGCATCTCCCTAAAGCATCAGGTCCGCCGGCCGCTTAACTTGCCAATAGGCTAATTGTCTGTCTTCCAGAGGGTTTTAGATCCTGCATTTATTTTGCAACATGAGTTCTTGATCACCCAGTCCTTCAGGCAAACTGGTAACTTCTTTATTACCCATTCCGTTGCAGCTAGGCATGAATTAAGCACAAACTGCAAACGAATGACGTAGAATACTACTGTAAACAACACAAAACAATCTCCAGCAACGCAAACGAATTTTCGGTTGCAGATCTTGTTTGATCGATTTGGTAATTGGTGTGCGCACCAAGTAATAAAGGGGTTGGCTTACCTGTGAGGAACGGTCGTTCCTATCACACCATGATTTGCTTTTGCAGCATCTCCCAAAAGCAACACGTCCGCCTAACTTGCCCATAGACTGATTGTCTGTCTTCCAGATGATTTTAGATCCTGCATTTATTTTGCAACATGAGTTCTTGATCACCCAAGTCCTTCAGATAAACTGGTAATTTCTTTATTACCCATTCCATTGCAGCTAGGCATGAATTAAGCACACACTGCAAACGAATGACGTATAGAATACTACAGTAAAGAGCACAAAACAAATTTTACAAACGGAAAGGAATCTTCGGTCGCAGATCTTGTTTGATTGACTTGGTAATTGGTGTGCGGAACAAGTAATAAAGGGCTTGGCTTACCTGTGAGAAACGATCGTTCCAATCACACCATGATTTGCTTTTGCAGCATCTCCCTAAAGCAATAGGTCCGCCGGCCGTGTAACTTGCCCATAGACTGATTGTCTCTGACGTCAGCTGATTGTTGACGTATTTTGTCTATGATGTCAGAGCTTTGGGGGACACAATAAGCAATGACGTGGCTTCATTGTTGACGTCATAGTTTCCCGTTGGTCAAGAATGCTGCTGTCTTCCAGACCGTTTTAGGTCCTGATTGTAATTTGCAACATGAGTTCTTGATCGCCCAAGTTCTTCAGACCAAATGGTAATGTTGATATTAGCCATTCCATTGCAGCTAGGCATGAATTTAGCACAAACTGCAAACGAATGACGTATAGAATACTATAGTAAACAACATAAAACACATTTTAGCAACGCAAAGGAATCTTCGGTCGCAGATCTTCTTTCATTGACTTGGTAATTGGTGTGCAGAACAAGTAATAAAGGTGTTGGCTTACCTGTGAGAAACGGTCGTTCA
Source organism: Haliotis cracherodii (assembly GCF_022045235.1). Classification (NCBI taxonomy): domain Eukaryota; kingdom Metazoa; phylum Mollusca; class Gastropoda; order Lepetellida; family Haliotidae; genus Haliotis; species Haliotis cracherodii. The sequence continues at coordinate 7,604,104 of NW_027266275.1, forward strand.
AATCACACCATGATTTGCTTTTGCAGCATCTCCCTAAAGCATCAGGTCCGCCGGCCGCTTAACTTGCCAATAGGCTAATTGTCTGTCTTCCAGACGGTTTTAGATCCTGCATTTATTTTGCAACATGAGTTCTTGATCACCCAGTCCTTCAGGCAAACTGGTAATTTCTTTATTACCCATTCCGTTGCAGCTAGGCATGAATTAAGCACACACTGCAAACGAATGACGTAGAATACTACTGTAAACAACACAAAACAATCTCCAGCAACGCAAACGAATTTTCGGTTGCAGATCTTGTTTGATCGATTTGGTAATTGGTGTGCGCACCAAGTAATAAAGGGGTTGGCTTACCTGTGAGGAACGGTCGTTCCTATCACACCATGATTTACTTTTGCAGCATCTCCCTAAAGCAACACGTCCGCCTAACTTGCCCATAGACTGATTGTCTGTCTTCCAGATGATTTTAGATCCTGCATTTATTTTGCAACATGAGTCCTTGATCACCAAAGTCCTTCAGACCAATATGTGATATTTTTATTACCCATTCCATTGCAGCTAGGCATGAATTTAGCACAAACTGCAAACGAATGACGTAGAATACTAATGTAAACAACACAAAACAATTTACAGCAACGCAAAGGAATTTTCGGTCGCAGATCTTGTTTGATTGACTTGGTAATTGGTGTGCGGAACAAGTAATAAAGGGCTTGGCTTACCTGTGAGGAATGGTCGTTCCTATCAAACTCGAATTTGCGTTTGCAGCATCTCCCGAAAAGAACACGTTCGCTTCCAGTAGACCTTGGACATAAACTGAGTATCTCTGACGTCAGCTGATTGTTGACGGTTTTTTTCTGTGATGTCAGAGCTTTGGGGGAAACAATAAGCAATGACGTGGCTTCATTGTTGACGTCATAGTTTCCTCTGGGGCTAGCAGGTCGCTGTCTTCCAGACCGTTTTAGTTCCTGCATTTATTTTGCAACAAGAGTTCTTGATCGCCCAAGTCCTTCAGACCAATAGGTGACGTTTTTATTACCCATTCCATTGCAGCTAGGCATGAATTAAGCACAAACTGCAAACGAATGACGTATAGAATACTAATGTAAACAACACAAAACAATCTCCAGCAACGCAAACGAATTTAGGGTTGCAGATCTTGTTTGATTGACTTGGTAATTGGTGTGCTCACCAAGTAATAAAGGACTTGGTTTACCTGTGAGGAATGGTCGTTCCTATCACACCCGAATTTGCGTTTGCAGCATATCATGAAAACAACACGTTCGCTTCCCGTAGACACTGCACATTAACTGAGTATCTCTGACGTCAGCTGATTGTTGACGTATTTTTTCTGTGATGTCAGAGCTTTGGGGGACACGATAAGCAATGACGTGGCTTCATTGTTGACGTCATAGTTTCCTCTGGGGCAAGCACGCCGCTGTCTTCCAGACCGTGTTTGTTCCTGCATTTATTTTGCAACATGAGTTCTTGATGGCCCGAGTCCTTCGGACCAATAGGTGATGTTTTTTTACCCATTCCATTGCAGCTAGGCATGAATTTAGCACAAACTGCAAACAAATGACGTATAGAATACTACAGTAAGGAACACAGAACAATTTCCAGCAACGCAAAGGAATCTTCGGTCGCAGATCTTATTTGATTGACTTGGTAATTGGTGTGCGCACCAAGTAACAAAGGAGTTGGTTTACCTGTGAGGAACGGTCGTTCCTATCACACCCGCATTTGCGTTTGCAGCATCTCCCTAAAGCAACACGTTCGCTTCCCGTACACTCTGCACATAGACTGATTGTCTCTGACGTCAGCTGATCGTTGACGTATTTTGTCTATGATGTCAGAGCTTTGGGGGACACAATAAGCAATGACGTGGCTTCATTGTTGACGTCATAGTTTCCTGTTGGGCAAGCAGGTCGCTGTCTTCCAGACCGTTTTAGCTCCTGATTGTAATTTGCAACATGAGTTCTTGATCGCCCAAGTTCTTCAGACGAAATGGTAATGTTGATATTACACATTCCATTGCAGCTAGGCATGAATTTAGCACAAACTGCAAACGAATGAATACTAATGTAAACAACACAAAACAATCTCCAGCAACGCAAACGAATTTAGGGTTGCAGATCTTGTTTGATTGATTTGGTAATTGGTGTGCTCACCAAGTAATAAAGGACTTGGTTTACCTGTGAGGAATGGTCGTTCCTATCACACCCGAATTTGCGTTTGCAGCATATCATGAAAACAACACGTTCGCTTCCCGTAGACACTGCACATTAACTGAGTATCTCTGACGTCAGCTGATTGTTGACGTATTTTTTCTGTGATGTCAGAGCTTTGGGGGACACGATAAGCAATGACGTGGCTTCATTGTTGACGTCATAGTTTCCTCTGGGGCAAGCACGCCGCTGTCTTCCAGACCGTGTTTGTTCCTGCATTTATTTTGCAACATGAGTTCTTGATGGCCCGAGTCCTTCGGACCAATAGGTGATGTTTTTTTACCCATTCCATTGCAGCTAGGCATGAATTTAGCACAAACTGCAAACAAATGACGTATAGAATACTACAGTAAGGAACACAGAACAATTTCCAGCAACGCAAAGGAATCTTCGGTCGCAGATCTTATTTGATTGACTTGGTAATTGGTGTGCGCACCAAGTAACAAAGGAGTTGGTTTACCTGTGAGGAACGGTCGTTCCTATCACACCCGCATTTGCGTTTGCAGCATCTCCCTAAAGCAACACGTTCGCTTCCCGTACACTCTGCACATAGACTGATTGTCTCTGACGTCAGCTGATCGTTGACGTATTTTGTCTATGATGTCAGAGCTTTGGGGGACACAATAAGCAATGACGTGGCTTCATTGTTGACGTCATAGTTTCCTGTTGGGCAAGCAGGTCGCTGTCTTCCAGACCGTTTTAGCTCCTGATTGTAATTTGCAACATGAGTTCTTGATCGCCCAAGTTCTTCAGACGAAATGGTAATGTTGATATTACACATTCCATTGCAGCTAGGCATGAATTTAGCACAAACTGCAAACGAATGAATACTAATGTAAACAACACAAAACAATCTCCAGCAACGCAAACGAATTTAGGGTTGCAGATCTTGTTTGATTGACTTGGTAATTGGTGTGCTCACCAAGTAATAAAGGACTTGGTTTACCTGTGAGGAATGGTCGTTCCTATCACACCCGAATTTGCGTTTGCAGCATATCATGAAAACAACACGTTCGCTTCCCGTAGACACTGCACATTAACTGAGTATCTCTGACGTCAGCTGATTGTTGACGTATTTTTTCTGTGATGTCAGAGCTTTGGGGGACACGATAAGCAATGACGTGGCTTCATTGTTGACGTCATAGTTTCCTCTGGGGCAAGCACGCCGCTGTCTTCCAGACCGTGTTTGTTCCTGCATTTATTTTGCAACATGAGTTCTTGATGGCCCGAGTCCTTCGGACCAATAGGTGATGTTTTTTTACCCATTCCATTGCAGCTAGGCATGAATTTAGCACAAACTGCAAACAAATGACGTATAGAATACTACAGTAAGGAACACAGAACAATTTCCAGCAACGCAAAGGAATCTTCGGTCGCAGATCTTATTTGATTGACTTGGTAATTGGTGTGCGCACCAAGTAACAAAGGAGTTGGTTTACCTGTGAGGAACGGTCGTTCCTATCACACCCGCATTTGCGTTTGCAGCATCTCCCTAAAGCAACACGTTCGCTTCCCGTACACTCTGCACATAGACTGATTGTCTCTGACGTCAGCTGATCGTTGACGTATTTTGTCTATGATGTCAGAGCTTTGGGGGACACAATAAGCAATGACGTGGCTTCATTGTTGACGTCATAGTTTCCTGTTGGGCAAGCAGGTCGCTGTCTTCCAGACCGTTTTAGCTCCTGATTGTAATTTGCAACATGAGTTCTTGATCGCCCAAGTTCTTCAGACGAAATGGTAATGTTGATATTACACATTCCATTGCAGCTAGGCATGAATTTAGCACAAACTGCAAACGAATGAATACTAATGTAAACAACACAAAACAATCTCCAGCAACGCAAAGGAATTTTCGGTCGCAGATCTTGTTTGATTGACTTGGTAATTGGTGTGCGCACCAAGTAATAAAGGGATTGGCTTACCTGTGAGGAACGGTCGTTCCTATCACACCCGTATTTGCTTTTGCAGCATCTCACTATAGCAACAGGTCCGCCGGCCGCGTAACTTGCCCATAGACCGATTGTCTGTCTTCCAGACGGTTTTAGATCCTGCATTTATTTTGCAACATGAGTTCTTGATCGCCCAAATCCTTCAGACAAACTGGTAATTTCCTTATTACCCATTCCATTGCAACTAGGCATGAATTAAGCAGAAAGTGCAAACGAATGACGTAGATTACTACAGTAAACAACACAAAACAATCTCCAGCAACGCAAAGGAATCTTCGGTCGCAGGTGTTGTTTGATTGACTGAGTAATTGGTATGCACAAGAATTAATAAAGGGGTTGACTTACCTGTGAGAAACGATCGTTCCAATCATACCAAGATTTGCTTTTACAGCATCTCCCTAAAGCTGGTGAAGTGGGTGTCGATGTTGGCTTGCTGTTTGGCTTGCTGCGATCCAACATCGACACCCACTTCACCAGCTCCGACTCCCCCAAGACCCTGCTAAGAGCCAACGGCAGGAACACAACCAAACCCCAAGAGCCTAAAGGTGTAGTTTACAAAATTGACTGCAACTGTGGACAATCTTACGTAGGTGAAACATCCCGCCCAATCAACACCAGAATGAAAGAGCACAAAACCTCCACCATTAAATCCGACAGTAAATCAGCCATCTCGGACCATATGAGCAACTGTCCTAATCACAACATCAACTGGGAAAACGTCCAAATTCTCTCCAACAACCTCCGTGATTTCACTAAAAGAAAACTAACAGAAGCAGTCCACTTTCGCCGCCACAAGCTATCAGTCAACGGAGATCAAGGCTATTTCATCCCGTACTATGAACTCATCAAGCAATAATCACCTATCCTGTTCAATTTGGCTTCATGTCCCATTGGCTTCCACCTATGTGTTCTCTGTCCATCGTGTTGTGACAGCATTATCCCTTTGTTGTCAACACCTACCTATGATATCCCACTCATGTATGCAATTGTTGTTACTGTTAATCCTCCACGCACTATATCTATACTGTACTATGTCCCTCATTCAGTCTTGCTTGACAACGGTATAAGGATCTATACCGAAACGTCGCTTTTTACAGTATTAAGGAAGTTGTTATCCATAAAATTATGTCTACCTTGTCATCCGTCAACTTCTAAGTAATGCCTATTTGACTTCGTAATAGGTATGCACTACAATTAATAAAGGAACTGTCTTACTGTGAGGAACGATCGTTCCTATCACAACCGCCGGCCGAGTATACTGCCTATAGACTTATTGTTTCACACTCCGGCGCAGTGGTGACTCAGCATAACACCGTACTATGCTGGCTGGCTGCCGGTCGCATTGAACTCTGGGTAGGAGAGTGTTATTGTTTCTGACGTCAGCTGACTGTTGATGTATTTTGTCTATGATGTCACAGCTTTGCGAGACATAGTAACAATGACGTGTCTCCATTGTTGACGTCACTAATTCCCGTTGGGCAACCACGCCACTGTTTTCAATTTGAATCCCTGCATTTTATTTGTAAGGGGCAATCTTCATCGCCCCAGATCGATGAAGTGGGGTAGCCAAATGGTTGTCACGCCGAATCCCCGGGTTCGATTTCCCAATGTATAATGTTTGGAGCCTATTTCTGGTGTCCCCGGCGTGATATTTCTGGAAACTTGCCAAGAGCGGAGTGGAACCCAACTCCCTCACTTCATCGCCTCGGACCGAGAAACCACTTTGTCCTCTTTTTTTAATTGAGAGAATTTCCCGTTTTTTTCGGAAGCATTTTCTTTGGAGGAAAGTAGATCTGCCTTTTGCTTCGGGGATTTTCGTCATTTAACCTCTCCGTTTTCCGTCTTATAAGCTGCCAACATCGGTGCTGCAACATACACATTTCATCACTCGTGAGGACGAGCATCGTATTTCTTTAGCCATTTTCGCACAGATGTTTATATTACAGACAACGTATTAAACTGAGGGACAAAAGAAAGTATACCGTTATTTTTTATGTAATTGAAAATTGAAAGAACTTTGGTGAAATTTGACTATGTCTATTTAAATATCACACATTCCTGCAACAGTTTGTAAAAAGTGAAAGTAATCTGTAGCTGGGTGATTGTGTGCATGTTAAACTATATTAGTTCAATCAAGACAGGGGTGTAAGAACTATATGTGTGACCATGTGACCCTAACTATGATTGAAATGTAAATTTGTGCCTAAAAAGGATAATGTATTGATTTCCATTTATAAGATATCTTTGAAGATACACATCAGGAGTTGTATGTTATGCAATTTTGTTTTTCATATCTAAAAAGTTTAAAATCAAATAATATTAAAAACATAAACCCTTGTAGAAGTATTCCGCGAGTGCTGACTAAGCGCCTGCAAAGTTAATGTAATGCTTAATATCGCTAACTTATGCAAAAACCTATGATTGTTGGTTCGAATCCCGGTTCGCCACGATTATGTTTCTAGGTTTATCAGCACCATACCCGTGCTCGTGTGTTTCACCGATGTGGTAAACGTCTGAGACGTGCATCACTTCGGGCTTTCCTCCCACATTAAGCTGACACGCCGTGATATAACTGGAATACTGTTAAAAGCGGCGTTAAACCCAACTCACTCACTCACTAGAACCTGGGGGATTAATGATCGCTCACCATTTGTTTTCGCTGATCAACACCAAAGAGTTGCATTTAATAGTGCCGTTATATACAGTAGAACTGTACCCACAGTGATTTAAAGTTGAAGTACTGTTTTCGGTTTCAAATGATTTAATATCAAAGTATCAATAAAACGATATATGCCGTAAAATTCTATGATTTATCGAATACGTTAATGGATTTTGTTAACAAAGGCTGAATGTGCGTGAGATAGTATTAATCATTTATATAAATTTGTTTATGGATGTAGCTTTACGTAATAATATGTTACAACACGTCAATATAACTGTTTCACCATTGTAGATTACCAAGATAGATTCACGCCTGTTGGTTTCTATTTGGGAGGGAAGTGTCGGTGGGTTGCAGGCAATAAATAATACCCAAGCACTTCTGTGATAGGCATTCGGAAGTTGGAGTGGTGAGTAAGGATAAGAATTTATGGCTGAACAACTTCGATCTTATTGCAATGGTCTATCCAAGCAATTTATTCCAAACCATCATTTTTCGCCTGTCAATTTAAATTTTATGATTTATAACAATCTGACATTTGACCCTTAAGACGACAATGCCTATGTTTCAAACATTATATTGCACTAATTACAATGTCTATAGAACAAGATAGGAAATTGGCATCAGAACACATTAGATGAACCAAAACAAACCCGGTTATTATTTAATTTGTTGTGGCCTCGCTTTCATGAAGCGGCAGGAACGCTAAATCATGTTAGCCCGCTAGATTTTTTCAAGCGGACAGGAAACTAGTGAGTTTGTTCCACGTACGCAAAGATGACACAATTTTGAATCCGAGCTCAATCATGCGTGTTTGTGTATGTGTGTGTGTGTGTGTTCATGTCTATTTTTAGCCACATACTTATCGTCTTACGCATGCGCGAATAATGTAAACACCAACATGGCGGCTGCCGAGGACGGAGCCTACTATGGAACATGGAGGGTATTAATTCTTAATTACATGTTCACCGTTTGTTGTGATTTCACGAGGTATTTGATTCTTTTACAGAATAGTGTGTGATTCGTCTATTTGTTTTATTTTTCAGATTGTGGAGTGCGTGTCTTTAACGGGTACAGTGGAAACGACCGGAATCGAAGGGTGGGTTTTGTTCTTCATTCATGCTCATGTCTGACTGATACGATTTCTCGAAAGTTTGACAGTTTCCAATATTTTCCATGTCTGTTTTTCGGGTTTATATCATTTGACGAAAAAAAGGTTTCCCAGCATCACGATGCACTTTCAAATCTTTTTGTTTATGACAAAGGTGGGGGTCTTCACTTGGTCCAGACCAGTGTGTGTTCATTTCCTTGTTTCGTAGACCAATTCACTCAGGCAGTGTAGGTATACAACGCACTGCGCCTGAATATTCCATTTGTGCATAGGATTGTTTCTTGATTTCTTGGTGCCAGTTCATGAGTTTCTATCAAGATCAGCTTATGTAGTCAAACGTGTCTCATCCGACAGGTCATAGTGTCTAATTTGACATTGTGTCTGTGGTGACTAGTTTTATTTGAGAAAATGTTTGTTGTGGTATTTCAGGACCGAGTTTCAGCTGGATGAAAGTGGCGATGTTTCGTGGAAGGTGTCAGAAGATGCAGAACCCATGCCTTTCTTTAACTGTGAAACTTATGAGGTATAGCGTTCCAAATATATATATTATTCCAATATATAAACATGATGAACCATCATAGTAATAGACCCGTGAAGATCCAGGGTAGAATAGGTCTTCAGCGAACCTTGCTTGCCATAAAAGGCGACTATGCTTGTCGTACGAGGCGACTAACGGGGTTGGGTGGTCAGGCTCGCTGACTTGGATGATGCATGTCATCGTATCCCAATTGCGTGGATTGATGCTTTTGATAACAATCACTGGATTGTCTGGTCCATACTTGATTATTTACATACCGCCGTCATATAGCTGTAATATTGCTGAGTGCAGCGTTAAACAACAAACAAACAAACAAATCATTGTAATAGTTATATTATAAACCTACAAATATAACAATCATGTATGCTTAGATGTCAATAAGTGTATATATACCTATGTAGTTTAGCCCTATCCATCTATTGCTTGATAAAGGTGTTAGGATCTGCACCGAAACGTCGCACTAATTGTAATAAAGAAGTTGTTCATCCATAGAACTCGTCTTACTTCATCACTCCAACTTCTAAATGCCACTGAAAGAAGTCATGTATGTTAGTTGAATAATTGTTATGACATGTAATACTATGATGAACATATTGGCTGTTCAACACTCAATCTGTTCATGTATCATGTTTGTACAAGAGGCAATTTGCACCACACAAAGCTGTTGATTCTGCTCGACCCTGGAGACAAAAGATCATTATTGACATATCTGTTGGCAATAGCAGACAAACAGACAGTCTATTCAGCAAAAAGGCCATAGGCCCATTTTACGGTGTTTGATTGCATGATCTACGCATGCTAATGAAGTAAAGTAATCAATTAAGTTTATTTTAGCAGTTGGACTTTATATAAATATTAACATAATTTTGTTATATACAACATCAATTGTTTTCAAGTGAAACTATTTCTGTAAAAGATGTTACAGTTTGGGACTTGATATAATGTTTAACATACATACTTTTTAGAGCTGAATAACACTCACAAACAAGCAATACATGAAATTCATCTTCAATAAAAGATTTACATTTTTCTATACGATAGTTACATAATCGTTCAGTGTATGGGACATTTATCATATATGTGTATCTCGCAAAATTAACACAAGTTTAAACTTGCTACATTTGGAACTAGTCATAATAGATGGTTTTCTTTTGTGACACATTCTAGAAAAGAATCAGCTTCTTTTTACAATGTTGTGACAAATCCACTCTGTGAGCACCCAGCGTGCCCAGGTGCACCTTTCCTGTGTCTGCCCACATTATTTCTATATCCACATGTACCGACAAGCAGCGTTGATGTGGTCAATATTTTTGTACCAAAACTGGCAACTAGATGTCCAAAGTAACCTATGTGTGTTGTAACTACAGGCACAGTGACTTGGTTGATTGCATGTCATCATACCCCAATCACTTGGCATGTTGCTCATAATATCAAACACTGGTTCATCTGCTAGAGACTTGATTATTTGCATCTAACTATTGCTTATTGCAGTGAATAAGAACATTCACACACAAACTGATGTCAAATTGTGATGTGAGGCTTGATGCCAGTGACCTTGAACTGGTGACATGGTTGTAGGACATTATCAAGTTCTGTGCAAACGTGTCGAAGAAATTCTTGATTTCCACTCATGTGATTTGGTAATACTGTAGGTCCTGAAGCACTGAAATATATTATGAAATATATTTCTATTATTATATAATATCTTATCTTATTTTTCCTGAAATTTTGACATTCCAGAAAGTTTGATGATTGTGAGTTCCATGTTTGTACTGGAAATGTAAGGCTGTGTCTTCTGTGTTCTAGGTGACTCCTGGTGCTGCTAGTGACCCCGCTGTGCTCAAGTTCATATGGACTTACGAGGGACATGTCATTGAGTTTAGGGTACGTACAAACTGTCAATCACCCCATGTTATTATCACTCACTGTTATTATCCATTGTGCAACGGTGACTTTATGTAACAAATGTTATATTTGGGATAAAACTTTCTTATTAAAGTATAGATTCCAGTGCTTGTTTGGGGTTGAGTCCCAACCAGGATTCGTACCCACATTGACAGAGTCAGTGATCTAACCCACTCAGCTACCTAGGCTTCCACAAAAATAGAGTCCAACAACTGGTACTCTAGATCACATACTTTGTGTACCCCTCTGACAAGTGTGATTTTATATTCTGTTGAATTAGAAAAAAACTTTTGTTGCAGTCAGTTTATCAACCCTTGTGATTAAGTTGTATCTATAACATGTATGAGCTTACTCAGTATTCATCTTAGGATTTTTGTTTTTTGTTTGTTTGTTGTTTAACGCCGCACTCTGCAATAGTCCAGCTATATGACGGCAGTCTGTAAATAATGGAGTCTGGACCCGGGAATCCAGTGATTGACACCATGAGCATCGATCCACGCAGTTGCGATACAATGACATGCATCAACCAAGTCAGCACGTCTGACCACCTGATCCCGTTAGTCAACTCTTACAACAAGCACAGTCGTCTTTTACGGCAAGCATGGATTGCTCTCCTTATGAACGTGAAGGGGAAGTAGCCCTGAAACGTTGCTACAAACAATAAAGATGTTACATGTATTATTTCATGTCTTCATGATCTGCCATCTTCTAAATGCCTATCAAAGACTTAATTCATAACATGATGGCAATAACCACACACCCTAATAGTGATGTGAGTGTTTAAGAGTAGAGAGGATGATGTGGTTGTTGTTGTGGTGGCAGGTGGAGGTGGCGGATGACCTGATGCTGCTGACATATGAGAGATGTTGTATGCTGCAGTGCCAGAAGGTGAGGTTTGGTTTCACTAAATTACCTCCCTTTAAGCCAGTAGAAACTATTCAGCAAAATGTCCACAAAATTTCAGTTTCTCTTTTTATGTAATAAAACAGTTTCATAAGGACTGTGTAGTATGTAGGTTTTCCTTTTATTATGAGCTTATTGAATCCTATAACACAAACAGTCAGTACTTTGGCAGTGACTTCTGATAATAAATGCTTCACTGGGGTCAGAATTATTTTGTGGTTGAAATTCCATAATGTAGGCTGTTACCATGGTTACAGATGCAGGAGGACCTGGGAGTATTTCCTTAGACATTTTTTAATACCTTCTGAACTTATAATTCACATATAATGTGTACTGGTGGAACTCTTGTGAGTGAGATTATGGTCAATACAGCCTTGATGCTATGGGGGTGATGATGATGTGGTCTATTCCAGGTGTCATCAAATGACCCCAAGGATGATGTGCCGTTCTCATTCCTTAGTGCCATGGAGGAAGGCTACTTCTCAGAACTCAACATCAGAGCTGACTCTGGAAGAGAGGTGGGTCTAGGCTCTTGTTTAGAATAAACTGTAATGCCTTTCTAGACAGGCTGGGGCAGAGCATACAGTATTTGCAGTGCTCCAGATACTTTGAGTACAGTACTGGTCATTATCAGAGTGAGTGTGTTTGGTTTTACACCGCTTTTAGCCATATTCCAGCAATATCCCGGCGGGAATGCCAGAAATGGGCTTCACACATTGTACCCATGTGGGGAGTTGAGCCCGGGTCTTAGGTGCGATGAGCTAAAGCTTAAACCACTGGGCTACTCCTATGCCACTGGTCGTTATCAGAATTGATGAGTACCCGACATACTTTTTCATACCAACATATGTACCGTACTGCTCGTTTGTTGAATTGACGAAAACTGATATGATATTGCACCATCATGATTCATAGACCTCGTGTTGCACATTTGGATTTTGGTGCCAAACTAGCATAAACATGACCGAGACGAGAGAATGTGACTGAGTTACTAGCCAATGGCAATGCAGGATTGGGAGGGAATCAATTTGCTGCCGACACAAAATGATGTACCGTATTCGACATAATAAGTGCCCAGGGCGCTCTCAAAATTAGAAAGAGGGGCTCTTATTAGTGTATTATTTTGGTGAAAAACAACAGAGTTGAAAGATCGTAAATTTCGTGGTTTTTGCTGACAGCCTGAAATGTTTATATACAGCAGATATATTTTTCCAGAATTTAATTTCCCATGATTAAGGCTGCATATAGCACACATATTATACGCGAATAAATAAGTCTTGTGTACATTGATCAATCGGAATGGGTGATAATTAGGATTGTTCACTAGCCAATATATTAGCAAATATCGCCGTGGGCGCTTATTAGAGCGGGGCGCTTATTACGTCGAATACGGTATTCCTGTTTAAGCGGAAGGTAATGCCCTATGGTTGACAGAAGTTTAACATTTTCAGAATAAATGGACAAGGTACGGCAACAAATAATCATAGGGGCTATATTATTGTTTATCTGCATATTTGATATGGTTTTGATTTGCAATATTTGACTAGTTTTCATCCAAACAGTATACTGGTATACCATTTATCTAGGGCACTGGCATTTTCTATGTTGGTGTATTAACAAAGGTCTTGATAATCCAGGATGGTTTTGTTTACTGTTTTGAATGACAAGAGACAGCACCTTGCTATGGTCCTAACTGAAGAAAAAAGGTTGTTTCCACTTCAAGTATATTCTGTCTGAGGACCACTCGCACAGCTGTCACGTGATCAAAGGTATGTATCGGACTCTGAGTTCAAACATCGTCTCCTCTGCAACCATGTTCGGCCACCTCGTTGTTTAACACTCAGGTCACAGAAACCCACGCCAAGATCTCAAGCTGTGCCTGTGATGAGAAGGCATTCAAGGCGCTGGAGCATGTCTCTCATAGCCTTTCACAGCGAGCTAGCAGGTCAGGGTATTATCGTCCGAGAAGCTCTTCCCTCAACAAGGACAAGATCAGAATTCTTCTAGTGGCAGAGAAAGAGCACAAGGCCCTTATCAATCCTGGCGTGGAAAATCCCAGGGCAGGAGCGGGGGACGCGGGGACAATCACGACTGGGAACTCCCACCCACGGTTGTCCCAATCGTGAACACCCCCATAGGTGGGAGGCTGGGCCTCTTCTGACAGAAGTGGATCGGACTAGGCAGATGCATTCATACTAAATGTACTAAGCTACAGCTATCACCTGGACAACGCGGTAAACCCACCCTTGACCATGGCTCCTTCTTCTCCCATCTTCCTAGTCCCCAAGAAGAACTCAGACAAGATGCAGCGTATTCACAGTCTCTCCATGTTCAACGAACGCTACCTGGAGCCTCCATCATACTTCTGCCTCACAACCTTGAGACTGCCCAGGACCAATATCAACGCTTTTGATTCCCTGATCAGTCTTGACGTGCCTGATGCTTACCTGTTTGTACCTATCCATCTCTCCAATCGCTGGCTTTTCAGAGGCCCCATGGCTATTTACACGAATAACCAAGCCAGTAGCGGCCTTCCTTCACCTGAGGAACATTCGGTTCGAGTTGTACATAGACGACGGTCTCCTGAGACATCCAGACATGGCTACCCTGGTTCTCCATCAGGACTACACCAGGCGTCTACTATATCAACTGAGATGGGTGGTCAACGAGGTGAAGTCGGGATTGATTCCTTCTTAATGACTCCAGTTCATGGGAGGCCTGTTCCAGACAGATCAGGGCCTATCAGTGTCAAGGACAGATGGCTCAGGATCCTTCACCAACTGTCACCTGCCCTTCGACAATCCCGCACACTTTACCAGGGGCAAGTATTGCTAGGATTGCTCACATCCGCCCAGGTTTTGACAAGCACAGGCTGCCTACATCTATGCCCAATACAACAGTTCCTTGCACCTGGGATCTCTACACGGCCATCACACTACCATCTTGCATAAGGACCAATCTCAATTGGTGAGATAGAGTCAAATGTGTTAGAGGCGTCTCGTTATGCCGGCTACCCCCAACACTACACCTGTTCATAGACACCTCCCTAAAGGGGTTGTGTGAGCATCTACTGGACCAGACATCTTCAGGGCTGTGGTCTGGCACACAACATGCCTGGCACATCAAGAACCTTGAGTTGGAGGCGTTGTCACATTGGCAGGAGTGTCTATGGAACACTCAAATTGCCTCAGGCAGAAATAGACCTGAAGTGGAAACGACCTTTATTCTTAAGTTTAGGACCATCGCAAGGTCTGTCTCTGTCAAAAGGTAAGCAGTAGATGCATTAAGGAGTAATGTAGGATAAGTATACAAAAGTAAAAAAATATTTTGATTTTACTAATTTTGCATCTAAAGACAATTTACCGGAAATGTTTTTGACAATTACTGAATGCCTATGAAAAACAATTCCTGTGGAAATAATTTTATGTGAGGAATGATTTGCCAACAGGGTAAAGGAGAGAATGCATGTCATGAACTGCTTGATCACAACTGAAGATGATATGTTTAAACTCAAATAAAATCAAAAGTACAGAATCATCCTGTTAGCATTGTTGGACACACTGATAGATAGTACTTGTTTCCATCAGTTCAAGGTCCACCAGGTCCTGCTGCAGTTGAGTGCCCCGGAGATGGACTGGCTGCGGTCCCCGCCCCCGCTGACAGGGCTGCGGGAGGACGTCCTGCAGGCCACCCTACACTACCTGTACTCAGAGTGTCTCCCCAGGGGGCTGTCGGAGGACACGGCCAAGGCCTGTATCAAATCGGTCGGCAAGCTGCCCGGCTTCTCCAGATTCTCAGATCTCTGTGATACGTTTCTAAAAAATACAGCACTTAAACAACGTAAGTTGGGACAATCTTCCATGATGTATTGATGACTGATTCTGTGTGTGCTCATCAGTGAATGCATGGGACATAGGGAGGACCATGTATGTTTGTTTGTTTGTTCTTTAACGCCGTACTCAGCAATATTCCAGGTATTTTATGGCGGTCTGTAAATAATCAGACCAGACAATCCATGAATACACAATGCCATTTAGAAAGTGGTCAAATGTAACTAATGTTATATTTGGGATAACACTTTCTTAGTAAAGTACAGATTCTAGTACTTACAGAAAATCCAGTGATTGAAATCTTGAGTATTGATGCACGCAATTGGGACATGATGACATGCACCAACCAAGTCACTGTGCCTGACCACCCGATACTATTAGACGCCTCTTACGACATAACATCCCTCTTTTGTCTACTATATACCTACGTGGTCATTCATACTATATAGCGATCCAGTCATTCATACCCTCCACTTCTGTCTACTATGTACCTACCCAGTCATTCATACCCATCTCATTCTATATTGCAGAAATCACCAACCTCATATCAGATATGCATGGGTGTGCTGACAAGATCATAGAGCTGTTCAGTGTTAAGGGAGGGGTGGGCGAGGGGCACCTGTCGGTGGACTCCAGCCTCATGTCCAACCCAGCCAAGCTGTGTTACACTGTCAGACAGGGCCTGAAGGAGGCAGCAGTTGGTAAGTCAGGCTCTACATCGGTGTGGGAATCAGATGCCACCTGGAATTCAGGGAGTCAGTAAGGGATGGATTCGAGGAATCAGTGAGGGAGGCGGTTTTAGGGAGTCATCGAGGGGAGGGTGAGATTAAAGAAGGCAGTGAGTGGAGGGTGGGATTCAGGGAACAAGATGGCTATCCAGGATTACATAAAATCTGAGATAAGTGTTACCAAAGTTTCTAAGTGCAGTTAGAGTTACCTACCCTGCCTAACACAGAACTCCAGCAATGTAAACAAACTTGATGCACTGAGTATAAAATGAATCTTACAGAAACACATTTTTGATAATGCCTTGATCCTGTCTGCTGTATCATGAGTAGACTCTGTTCATTATTATGATCACAAAGAAGTAACCTGTCTGGTGGATGGTATTGTGACTATCTGCATGTGTGTTTGTCCTTGTCCAGCCTGTGCCAAGCTGCTGATCCTTTGTGACCTCTTCTCAAAGAGGAAGGGCGAGCTGTCGCGCGAGGAGAGACACGAAATAATGAAGTATGCCAAGTCAAGGTGAGCTGGACTGCTGGTACTACTGTTACAGTCAAAACAATTATGTAGGCACCTCCGTTATTTACACAGAGGTGATTTAGGTGCCTCCGTTGATTACCCAGAGGTTATTTAGGCACCTCAGTTAATTACACTAAGGTTATTTAGGCACCTCCGTTAATTACACAGAGGTTATTTAGGCACCTCAGTTAATTACACAGAGGTTATTTAGGCACCTCAGTTAATTACACCAAGGTTATTTAGGCAACTCAGTTAATTACACAGAGGTTATTTAGGCACCTCTGTTAATTACACAGAGGTTATTTAGGCACCTCCGTTAATTACACTAAGGTTATTTAGGCACCTCCGTTAATTACACAGAGACAATGTCACACTTGCCACCAAAGAAAATGACCTTATCTGGAATGACCATGACCCCTTTTATTATACCACCTTCGTGAAAACACTGAGAGTACTGTGTGTGAGTGAGTGAGTCAGTGTTGATGTTGTTTACAGGCTACCAGTATTCATGAACCAGCTACACAAGTTCCTGGAGGTCATCAAGCAACACACGTCCAGTCTCACTGCTCCACAGAGGAACGATATCGCCACCTACCTAGTGCCCGAGGTCAGGCTTGCCCGCCTTTTCTACGTTTATTTGATAGATGAATGATCCTGATATTCATGGTATTTATGTGCATCTATTCAAGTGCAAAAGAGAAGGGATTTCAGAATTTAGAAAGAATGTAACAATTAGAATGATGATATAATATTAAGTCTGCTCAAGTGATCTGATGTGTATGATTGTGATCTGACGTAGGTTTTGTTAATGTGCAATGCATCACTATATGTACAATCACATTAATTTGCCCGATGTTTTTGATGCTGCTTGCACTCATTGAGCATTTTGAGCTCCTGCAAGTCTTGTAAACTGTTTGCTCAAAACTCGGAATACCATCAAACGATGACTTGACTATTGTACCCTACTCACAAGAATCTTGATTGCTGTCTCAGCTGGAGACGACGCTGGACCTGATCTTCCGGTTTGCTGTGGAGACGAAGGATGCCCTGGACAAGGTCATCACCTCCAGCAACACGTCAGAGAAGTCCGAGAAATCCGACAAGCATAAAAAGGGGCATGTTGGAGACGTGTTAGGGAAGGCGCTAAAAAACGTGAGTAGAATGACTCTCCAGCAAGTGCAGTGGTCATGAATGCAAAACTATAGCAGAGAGGTGAGGGGAAATGGGGTTTAATGTTGCGTCCAAGATTATTGCACTCGTATAGCGACGTGTGTCTGTGTGTATGGCTGCTTGCACTAGTTCAGACTGATGCCGATTTTATAGTACTAGCTCACTGAAATACCATGCAGCAGGTTAACATGAATACCCAACTCAGACACAGTATATCCAAGCCGTCCAGATTCCTTGTTTTATCCTCTTAATGCCGAGCACCAGACAGGATAACAACAAAGAACAATCTTTTAAAGTCTTTTGGTATGACACGGGCCCGGGGATCGAACCCTGGACCTTCCGCTCTCTGGGTGGACACTCTACCACTAGATCATGAGATGGTCCCTACAGCCGGAAATCCAACAAGGATTATGGGTACAGATAAGTTGTCTTGGTTAAGCAGGCAAGATTAATTAATGACAGGTCTATAAGTAGGCCTAGGATGGTCAATAACAGTTGTGTCTGATTTGTCATATCAAATACAGGTTCTATTTTGAAGAATGCAGTATTCCATCTTTACCATGTTTTAATGCCATGTTTACCTGATGATTGTTTCTGCATTTTCAGGCACTGCACATGAAAGAGCTCAAGAAACTGAAAAACTTCCATGACAGGACATCCGCCAGCTTCACACATCTAATGCAGAAGAAGTAAGTGATGTCAGGGCAGGGGGACGGGGATGACTGGGCAGAAGAAGTAAGTGATGTCAGGGCGGGGGGACAGGGATAACTGGACAGAAGAAGTAAGTGATGTCAGGGCGGGGGGACGGGGATGACTGGGCAGGAGAAGTAAGTGATGTCAGGGCAGGGGGACAGGGATAACTGGACAGAAGAAGTAAGTGATGTCAGGGCGGGGATGACTGGCCAGAATTAGTAAGTGATGTCAGGGCGGGGGGACGGGGATGACTGTGCAGAAGTAAGTGATGTCAGGGCGGGGGGATGGGGATGACTGTGCAGAAGAAGTAAGTGATGTCAGGGCGGGGGGACGGGGATGACTGGGCAGAAGAAGTAAGTGATGTCAGGGCGGGGGGACGGGGATGACCGGGCAGAAGAAGTAAGTGATGTCAGGGCGGGGGGACGGGGATGACCGGGCAGAAGAAGTAAGTGATGTCAGGGCGGGGGGACGGGGATGACTGTGCAGAAGAAGTAAGTGATGTCAGGGCGGGGGGACGGGGATGACTGGGCAGAAGAAGTAAGTGATGTCAGGGCGGGGGGACGGGGATGACTGGGCAGAAGTAAGTGATGTCAGGGCGGGGGGATGGGGATGACTGGACAGAAGAAGTAAGTGATGTCAGGGCGGGGGGACAGGGATAACTGGACAGAAGAAGTAAGTGATGTCAGGGCGGGGGGACGGGGATGACTGGGCAGGAGAAGTAAGTGATGTCAGGGCAGGGGGACAGGGATAACTGGACAGAAGAAGTAAGTGATGTCAGGGCGGGGGGACGGGGATAACTGGGCAGAAAAAGTAAGTGATGTCAGGGTGGGGGGACGGGGATGACTGGACAGAAGAAGTAAGTGATGTCAGGGCGGCGGGACGGGGATGACTGGGCAGGAGAAGTAAGTGATGTCGGAGAGTGGGGGATGCCTTGGCACCACAGTGTGTGGCTTGCTTGCACTTCTTGCTACAGTTCAGTATGAAGAACAAATCTGAATATGAAATGACGATGTCATGAGGTCTCATTGAGGCTAAAAAAAATAACAGTCTTGGTTCTCAGGCAAGGCTTGCATCATCATAAAGTTTGTGGCATGTTTTGTTTTTATTTCCATTTTTTTTTAAAACAAAAAAAATCCATAAATATTCCATATTGTCCAACGGTAGTCAAATATTGTATCCCAGTATTTTACTCATCAAGGAATACATTAACGTAGGGAGGCCCTTTCCCAGGTTGATTGTACACAACTGTTTATTTGGTTACATACTAGTTTGAACAACAACAAAAATTATTTAATTTTTGAAAGCCTTAAAGAATTTAAAGGTGATCAGAATGAATGATTGCAAGTATAAGACAGCTGCAATTCATGTACTGACAGCAGGTCTATAGGTGGAGAAAACATGGATCCTTCACAGTGACTTTTAAGGTATAACTGAATGCCATCTGTCTGTAGTCCTACCCCATGTGATACGATGTTAGCTGTTGAAGCACAGATACATACATGGTGTTAGATCACTGGCTGTCACAACTTGGAAGACATGTGTCTCATACAGTAATCATCTTAAACCAGTGTTCCTGTTTACTGGTAATTACAAAATGTTTACTGGTATCATTAGTCTTGGACCCGTAGTTGATGTGACTGCCAGTCCCTGTGGACCGGCAAATAAAGTACCTCATAAAACTTTGTTTTTGAACAAAACATTGGCCATATGCATATAAGTATGTTTTTGAATAAAGTCAGCTTGTCTGTTACCATCGGGGTTTCCCCTTGTCTACTTTTAGTGCAAGGAAATAACATTTCGCTTTGCTTCAAGGTTAAATATATATTTGTAGCAATATAAGTTTTGAAATATTCAAAAATGAGACATTAAATTATGTATGAATGACTATAGATCTAACTAAGTTACTTAGGAGATTGCATTGAACATGATGTTGAAAGATTTAAAACCAGGTAAGTTTGAAACGTTTTTTACTTTTTGAAAGTTTGGACGGACAGAAATTAGGGGGGGGGGGGGGGGGGGGGGTCTGGTAATCTGGTAATTTTTAGCGTTGCCAGTCCACTAGGACTGGCAGTTTAAAAATCCAGCGGGAACACTGGTTAAACATGTCCAAAGATTCTTGTTGCCTTGTGTAATTCATGTTGTTTGTATTCTGTGTTCAGGGAGAACTTTGGTATGATGACACATGGAGAGAAAGTGAGGTCAGTCTCAAAAAACCTGGAACAAGTGATTGATGAGGTGAGTGAAAGTCCAGGCTTGGAAAGGTGACCGCAGCTCATGAATACCGTTCATTATGTCCATACTATTTGCTTAAACGTGTTTTAGCTATTGGTGGTGCACTTAAAGGGGTTCCTTCTTCAAGGCCTGGGTCAATTTCCACAGAGGTGATGATGTAGTTATGACTGACACATGTCAGCATTGTGCAGAACAAATGAAAAGATATGTGATTTGTCAGTCCATGTATCTCCTGGTGGGTGGAGTTGTCTCCCCTGATCACTGTTGGCACTGACTGTTCCAGGTGCCATTCTTTCTGGTGCGTCTTGAGGAGCTGATGGCGGCCTTGGATGAAAAGGTGACGTGGAGAGAGTGGAAATATCTCTTCAAACTCGGAACATCTAAAGTTGTAAGTACTTCTATCTTAGTGACACCCTCAGTTGCATCAATCCCAGTAGATCCTCCTGAGTAGGCATGTTTGTTAAATCTCCAGCATGTCTCACACTGCTTCACTATACTAGTGCTGTCAAGTGGGCAGACTGTGAGTCAGTCTGTTACTTAAATGTGCTAGAATTCATCCATAATAGTTTAAGGAGCAGCCACACATGGCATTTGTAGTAGCTGATCTTGATCATTTTGATGTACCAGTATGTTCAAAAACATGTCAAATGAACATGATAAATAAAATAAAATAATTTTAATTTTATCATGCATGTATTGTTCTTTCACATACAGGATATCATGATTAAATGGCAAGTAAAGTCAACATAGCTAATTTGCATATTTTAATACTTTTTTTTTATTCAATGAAAACATTTCGTTAAATATTTGTCCTATTTTTTTCTTCAAAAGAACCTTTCCTCTTCTGCTGTTTTCATGTGGAATCAAGGAAACTAGACTTGATTTAGTTTGATCTAGACTTGCCTAGGATTTTAGTAAAAAAGATATCTATATATATATAAATTCCGGTCAAGGCGCTGTAGTACAAGGATGCATGTTTCTTGTGTGTAGGCCTGGGGTCTGGGCAAAGTGTTGGCCAACAAGTCTACTCTGCAGCATCTCATCGACCAAGCCTGTGATATCACCAACCGGGACCAGTTCACGGCGTCACTGGCGTCCCTGGGGTTGACGTCGCCGGATGCCAGTCAGGACAGCGGCGGGGCAGGAGGAGGCAGACAGAGTCACGGGCCTACCAAGTATGCTCAGGTCAGTCTCAGTAGCACCACAGCATGTCGTCAAGCAATCAACAGTTGTCATTTGATCACTAGAGTGAGTGAGTTATGTTTAACACCTCTTTTAACAGCATTCCTGTTATATCATGGCATGTCAGCTTAACGTGGGAGGAAAGCCCAAAGTGATGCATGTCTCAGACGTTTACCACTTCGGTGAAACCCACAAGCATGGATATGGTGCTGACAAACCTAGAAACATAATTGGGGTGAACCGTGATTCAAACCCACAATCATGGGTTTCCTGCGTGTCCGAGGGATGCAACTCTGCACAACGAATTTCAGCGCCTTAGACGACTTGGCCACCCATTGATCACTAGAATATCCTCCACAGTAAGGATTCAGTGTGTATTATAAAGAAGATGGTTTCTGGTACAACATGCTTGCCACAAGATTAAGAATTGTCACCTACCATGCCTACCATGGGGATTGGTCGGCTACAGTGTATGGCTTGTGTGTGTGTGTGTGTGAGTGTCATGGTTTGGCTACCACTAGTTTGCCAGGTCTTTGCCTATCGATTATTTGAAGGCACTCATGATGTAGGTGAAATATCATCATCGGATGGTCAGGCTCACTGACTTGGTTGATTCATGTCATCGTATCAAAATTGCATGGATCGATGCTCATGTCACCAACTGGATTGTCTGGTCAAGACTCGATTATTAACAGACCACCGTCATATAGCTGGAATATTGCTGAGTGCGGCTTTAAACAACAAACAAACAAATCATATCAGTGAAAAAAGTGGGTATCAGGTGGTCAAAATGGCTGCTGAGTATGACTAGTACCTGCACTTGATTCAGCTGTGCCCTGGTAGATCCGTGGTTTGCCCCGTCTGCCAGACTTTAGCCAACTTTCTAGACTGAATGATCATGGCAGACATTGTTCCTTGCTATCTCAAGACTGTACCAACCCAACTGCTGTCATCATAACAACTATTTACATGAATATGAATGGTAAACTAAAGATGTAAGGAACTGATGTTTTCCTCTTTCCTCCACCACGCTGATAGTTAACTCTGTAACCATGGTAACAGATCAAACTGAGTCATGAGCTGTTTCCTACCTTGCAGCTCAGCTCAATAGAGTCCCTATGCATCCCTCCGTACGCCCGAGACAGCCGGACCGCCAAGAGGGCGCTGGAGCTGCTACGTAAAGGCGAGAAGACCGATATGACCTTTGAAATAGAGGTTGTGCACGGTGAGGTCCCCCTGGCATTCCGTTCAACAGTCCTTTCCTCTCACCATCTTACAGGTCACTTATATATAACTCTTGGATTTATCAGCCCCAAATCAGCAACAAGTATCAGTAAACATTCCCCAATTGAATATGAAATTTCCCTTCTCATCATATTCAATTAATGTAATAGCTTTGTATAGGTGGCTTTTGTTTCTCTGAAACTGGACTAGTAATGGTGTCTGCCTTGTTAATTAGTTTTACTTCATTACATTGAATGCAATATAAAAACAGAAATAGTTCAAGAATTTCAGAAAATATATCCCAATTTTAATCAAAGTAACGATTTTTTTGTTGCCCAATCTGGCTGCCGTGAGCTTACAGTTTAGAAATCCTGGATAAATCTCTGATATTTGCATCTATTGTGTTGACGCCACTTCACAAAGTATCCCATGTGCCAAACTTTTGTTGAAGTGTTTCACCTTAACTAATGCAAGTGCTTCTATTGTATCCATCAGAGGGTGGAGACATTGTGATTGACCACACCCACCCGGGTGAGCCGGTGGAGCGGACAGATGAGGGGGAGGTAGAGGTGAAGGAGGTGCGAGCTCACTGCGTCATTATTGCTGCTCGGTGTGACTGGTTCCGCCGAGCACTCCTCAGCGGCATGAAGGAGTCTATACACAAGTAAGGGAACTGTAGATTTGTTTGTGGATAATTGTAACTGTAGCTACACAATGATGTTGAACACAAAATGTATGTCATGCTGATACCCAGGAACACCCATAGACTTTGGCAGCCATTACTCCAAGGAGGAAGGGAAGTAACTCTATGAGTACTGGTTTGAAAAGATACTCGCCTGACAACAGACCTCAGAAACTAACCACCTTTATCTCCTTGAACTTTGAAAATATTGATTTCCCAAACCAGTTTTATTGTTTTGTAGACAAGATGAATGTCTCTTGGAATTGATTGCAAATGTTTATTAATTCCTTTTCTCTTTGCAGAAAAATAACAGTTCATGATACAAATCCTGAGCTATTCCAGCTTTTTTTGGAGTATTTATATAGCGGCCAGTTGGAGACTAATGAGTTGTCAACAGAACAGCTAGCTGATATGACCACCCTCTGTGATAGATATGAGGTAAGAACATCATCCATGTCCACACCTCTCTGTGATAGATGTGAGGTAAAACTTCCCCATGTTCCATACAGCTGTGCGTGATATGAGATAAATACATCCCCATATTCCATACAGTTGTGAGTGATATGAGATAAATACATCCCCATATTCCATACAGTTGTGAGTGATATGAGATAAATACATCCCCATATTCCATACAGTTGTGAGTGATATGAGATAAATACATCCCCATATTCCATACAGTTGTGAGTGATATGAGATAAATACATCCCCATATTCCATACAGTTGTGAGTGATATGAGATAAAAACATCCCCATATTCCATACAGTTGTGAGTGATATGAGATAAATACATCCCCATATTCCATACAGTTGTGAGTGATATGAGATAAATACATCTCCATATTCCATACAGTTGTGAGTGATATGAGATAAATACATCCCCATATTCCATACAGTTGTGAGTGATATGAGATAAATACATCCCCATATTCCATACAGTTGTGAGTGATATGAGATAAATACATCCCCATATTCCATACAGCTGTGAGTGATATGAGATAAATACATCCCCATATTCCACACAGTTGTGAGTGATATGATGCGGAAGGTTTCACACAGGCTGTTATTGCAGATGGACAGCCTCAAGTCAGTGTGCGAGCATGCTCTGAAACACCACATCGATGATGAGACGGCCCTGTACCTACTCAGCCTGGCTGACCAACTGCACTGTAAATTTCTCAGGGTGAGTACTCAGCTATTAGCTTATTATTTTTCTCATGTATTTATTCCCTTAAGCATGATATACATACAATAAAAAGTCTATATTGAACTGGCACTGTTGTATGGCAAGAGTTATCTGCCCCTGTCAACACTGTGGCAAAAGTTCTGACATTTGGAGAAGAACTGAGTGAAACAAAGTGAGATATATTACATTTCTGTCTTGACTTAGGAATATCAGTCCATTTCAGAGTTCCCAACGAAAGCTTGTTGAGCAAATTTGCATCTGTAAAATAAGTGTTACCAAAAGAAATAAGCTATAAAACATAATAGATTTGGTTCTTAGGCATGTCGGATCATCTTAAAGTTTGCCGCAAGTTTCGTTTTTATTTCCATTTTAAAAAAAACAACAAAAAATCCATAAATATTCCAAGTCCAACAGTAGTCAAATACTGTATTTCAGTATTTTACTCATCAAGGAATACATTTATGTAGGGAGGCCAGGTTGATTGAACACAACTGTTTATTTGGTTACATACCAGTTTGAACAACAACAACAACAAAAAATCCAAAGTCCACTGTCCCCTGCCCATTCCCCACCTGCCTGGACAATGTTTTCAAAACCCATTACCTGGGTCATTTTATTTATATTTATTTTTTTAAGCCTTAGTTTGACTGTGGTGTCAATCTGTGTGTTGCAGGAGACGTCACTGCACTATATCACAGAGCACCACAGCCTGGCGGACAGCGAGGTCTTCGAGGACCTGCCGGAACATCTACAGGCGGAGGTGGAGGACGCCATTGCCTGGCACGGGTCAGTACCTGGAACTCTGTGACTGCACGTGGTGTTACACCATGGCCAGCTGTGTCATGGCGCCAGATAAACGTGCAAGCAGCAACAGGGTGACCCCCACACACAGCAGTTACCGCGTCACTACAAAGAGGATTGGGGGGTCCCAGTAACTTGACAGCATCCATCTTCCCCAGGCAAAGGAGTTAACTCACTATAAAAGTCCTCTTTCCACCCTTGCCGAACTAGACTGGAATTATCGAGTTTATTTGGCTGAACTAACAAGACCCTGCATAGTCCAATCAAAATTGTGTAACAAAATCAACATCCGGTTTGTAAAATGCAGTGCATATTTCGGTCAACTGCAGGATTTGCAAAACATGTGTACCACCAACTTGGCGTCAACAGATATTTTCCAAATCCATTCATGTTTTGATCAAGGTGCTCACGTGATTTGATACGCTTTGCGAAGTCAGACTTTTGTTACAATATAGATCTTCATTATCAATCAGATCATCCTGCATTGAAGCAAATGCAAGCGATGCAAGATGTGGAATCTGATTAGTCAATAGGCGGGACATAGAAGGGACATAACTCGTAATAGCCACTGGTGGCATGACGATCAGGCACAGAAATTCCAGCACAGTTCGGCAAGGGTGGAAACTGGACTTTTACAGTCAGTTAACTGTCTTTCCTAGGGAAGATGGACAGCATCAATCATTGCTTATGCTGTTAACCACTGACACCTTGTTGACATGGGGAAGATGCCATTACACTTTTCGATGAGATGTCCTGTCTTTGTGTCTCCCCTTATGATCCTAGGGGTCTCACATTATTTGTATATGCACATGTACTGACCAGCAGAGACGATGAGGTCAGTATCTTTGTAGCTGGCACGTAGATGTGGTCCCTAGCAACCCATGCTTGTCGTAATAGGCGACTTAATGGATCAGCTGGTCAGCCTCACTGACTTGATTGACTGCATGTTATCTTAACCTGGCTGCATTGCACAATATGAGTCACTAGTTTGTCTGGACCAGACTCGATTATTATCCCCTGTTATATAATTCAGGGGATAGAGTCATCACCTGGTCCGTTGGTCCGTATTTCGTTTCCAGAGCAGAACTTGAAAACTGTGAAAGAACTTTCATCCAAACTTGCCATATGTATTAACCAGGGAATGAAGTGGTGCTCTTTGTTATTATGGGGGCTGGGGATTTGTCATCTTCTGATGACTTTTGTATCCAGGCTCAAACATCATGGTCTTACAGCTGGAAAGTTGCGGAGTGTGCGTTAAACAACAAACAACATCTGGATCTGTTTGGGCTTTCCCCAACATGAGGCTGATACGCTATGGTATGACCTCATGGATGATGCTCATGTGGACTTGATTTTACCCCAGACAGAAAGATGCTATGTATTTGCCACGGTTTAACCAGTGTAATAATGTACATACGGGGACATCCTTGGTACAGTTTGATGTCAGTTCAGTCGTTTTTGTTTTATGACTTGTGTTTTGTGTTGCCTAGCAGGCTGGAGCCGCGGTCAGCTCGGTTGCGGGCCGGACCCCTGGTGGACACACCCAGCTCCCTGTCCAGTGTCAGCGAGGTGGACGAGCTGATGACCAACATAGATCTCATGGACAGGGTGAGAAGAACACTTCTTCATTGTTATTGCACAAGACCCCTCAAAATAATACAATCAATTCAAAATGCATGGTTTTGGAAAAAATGATTTGGACTGCTGACCTTTTTCCTGTTCTTAGTGTTAAGATGTGTGTCTGTGTTTGGTTGTGCTTTGACATGAGATGAAAGTACAGGTTTTATTTTAGGAAGAATGTGTGCAATTGTTGTTAATTGTATTGTTAGGGCCATCTAGTTTTGAAGCAATTAAATAATCTCTGTATCAACGAGTTTTGATATGTTTGATATTAAAAGACTAAAGGCTGAGATTCTACAAGTTTTTCAGTTTGTACACATTTGCTATCCAATGATGTCACTGTGGTCTGCAGGGCATTGTGATGCAGTTTCATTGTAGCATTGCATTATCGCCTAGGAGATACTGCTTAATCTCGCCCACGCAGTGGCTTCTGTCTCACTCACTCACTCACTCACTCACTCAGCCACCCGACCACCCACCTACTCACTCACTCACTCACTCACTCACTCACTCACTCACATGTTCCATCATTGCAGCCCCATGACCTGTCCACCTCGAGCTCCTCGGAAGACTTACCGTTCATGGAGGACCCATCACGCCTGGAGTCCTGCCTGGACGCTCTACGCGACATCGTTGGCGACACAGTGCCACAAGATGAACTCGTCCGCATAGCAATGGCTGCCGACTATGACACAAACCGAGCACTTAATTTCTTCTTCTCTTCATAGCACAGGGAGTGTTTTAGTACACTATGTAATATAGGATCATTGATGTACAATATTTGACTAAGATGTTGTCAAAGTATCTCTACTGCAGTTCAAGTGGTGCTTTCCTGGCTGGTGAGATGGTCCAGACATCGTGGACACTGTTCTTCCTCTAGGATACCTTGAAACACAACTGGTATCAGCTTGTTAGATCAGCCAGTCTCTGTGGGCCTCTGTACAACACTGTACAACATGATGCAACACTGTACAACATGATACAACTGTATACAACATGA
The DNA here is from genome assembly GCF_022045235.1 of Haliotis cracherodii. Classification (NCBI taxonomy): domain Eukaryota; kingdom Metazoa; phylum Mollusca; class Gastropoda; order Lepetellida; family Haliotidae; genus Haliotis; species Haliotis cracherodii. The sequence continues at coordinate 7,632,256 of NW_027266275.1, forward strand.
TACGAGTCTATACAACATGATGCAACACTGTACAACATGATACAAGTCTATACAACATGATGCAACACTATACAACATAATGCAACACTGTACAACATGATACAAGTCTATACAACATTATTCAACTTCATGTAGTACTACCATATACAACACTGTGCAACAGGATACAATAACAGGATACAAGTTTATACAACATGATACAACTTCAACGACATGATGCAACAAATATCCCAGTGTTATGGGTTTACGGACGCTTAAGAAAAATTCGTACTTTTCTCGCTAATCACATCAACTGTAAAACATCTCACTCACTTACATTAGACTGCTTTATCTTAAAAACAAGCTATCATCTGAGGAAATACAATGTCTGTGTGACCCCACACCTCTTGCTATCGCATGAGTAATCGCGATAAACATAGCCGTCCGATCCGACAACCATATTGTACAACATGATGTAACAGTGTCCAACATGCTACAACAGCATGATGTACAACACTATACATGCACTGATTCATCAATATCATTATCATGTACGCTGACCAACATACAATACGTGAACGGGTGATGCTAGGGCTGGGCTGGGTAACTTGGGTACTCGGGGCGGGTAGGTGCTGAGTAGGACCCGGGTACCCACAGGACTACCCGGACCCATGGTTAGTCACGTGATATATTGTTTAATGACAAAAATTACCCAGCACGATATGGTTACACTACAGGTCACTCATGTTCGCATTTCTTTCTGACGATGCACCCATTCCTTCTGACTTTTATGTGTTTGAATGAAAATAAAACTTCAGTCAACTTCAGTGTATGCATGACCAGATCTATTATACATGTTTCTAAATACATTTTGGGAGGGATACGGGCAAACTATTCCCAGAATCTGACATTTAGTACCTATCTCTTGAGATCTACAGGGGAGCACGGGTGGCCCAGTCGTCTAAGGCGCCGCGATTTGCTGTGCAGAGTTGCGTCCCTTCAGTACGCCAGAAACCTATGATTGTGGGTTCGAATCCCGGTTCGCCCTGATTATGTTTCTAGGTTTGTCAGCACCATACCCGTGCTCATGGGTTTCACCGAAGTGGTAAACGTCTGAGACCTGCATCACTTCGGGCTTTCCTCCCACATTAAGCTAACATGCCGTGATATAACTGGAATACTGTTAAAAGCGGCGTTAAACCAAACTCACTCACTCACTCACGTCTGTTGAAAGCAGTGTTAAGCCCCAACTCTTACAGGAGAACATACACCACTGGCACCAGCGTCGCATGATACATACTGTGTCACTCTTGGCAGTATTTTGGCAATAGATCACATTGACCATTAACTGTTAAGTGACATGGTGACTGGTGTCTCAGATCTACAGAACACTTACATCCACATGTAATACACTTATGTCCACAAGCCAGACAGTTGACAACAAACAAACTATGAGGGCACACTATACAGACTGAGGCATTACTTTAACATTTAAGAGATCTTGTTCATCTAAAATGATAATCATCATGTTTTGTTCTTTGATTCTAGACTACCTTTAAAAATATTCAGGCAAAAAACACTGCTTTGACCATTTGGTTTAGTTTACTTTTTCACTTATTTATTGAATTTGTTTTACTAGTTTGAAACATGGATCTTCAGGATTTAGAAATTTCAAAGTTAGTGTGTCAATGTAGATAAGTGTTGTAGACAAGTTGCTAAGAAAGTTGTTTTTTGTGGCATTGTTTAACTGTTTAATTTTGCACTCCTGTTTTATTTAAGATGTTTCAAAAAGAATAATATTTTTTAGTTCTTGGCCAAAACAGTTAAGGAACAATATCAAAATCATTGCTGTAATTTTAATGTTTCTCTTGTTGACCCTGGACTTATTCCATGTGTATTACAAGTATACTTTGGTTCCATTAAATCAGTACCCATTGCTGTTTCGGTGAAACCTCTTGCCTGAGTATTATAGAACTCTCTCTCTATAAATATTAATTATCGATTTATCTAACAAATGTTCTTCAATTTTGTATTTTCTTGTCATTATTTACTTAAGAATGTCATATTTCTTTTAGAGGTGTGTTGAATGTAATTTATGTGATAAAATGGTGATATTTATTATACTACAAAAGAAAAGCTATTTATTATTGACTGAATGTGATTAGTCTTCATGACCCATGTATTATTGTAGCAAACATGACAGTTGGGAGAGAATGGTTGGTCTGTTTCATATATGTACATGTATTAGTACCATGGCTTGAAAAGCAAAAAGATCTGTTTCTTTTTTTATATAATCATACATATATATTCAATATTGAGCATTTTATTTTGGATTGAACAAATACTTCTTTTATATCCTGCTTGCATTTATTTCTATTTAAGACATGTAAATGACGTCCAGTATTTGTCATGGTTTCTCACAGCTTTTATTTTTAATGGTGAAAGTTTCTTCAGCTTATCATCACTGCTAATTATTAACTTACAACAGGTAATTAATATATTTGTGAGTACAATTCTCAATTCAATTTTACCAGTAATCAGGAAGTGAAATTTTGTTTAATATTTATTTAAACTTTCTTTGAAAACTTTTCTTTTAATTAACAAGATTAATACTCACTGCACTTTTTCTATATGTGCATCCGAGGTATTTTTTGGTAAAGGAAAGTAGTGACAATAATTGTCTCCCTTCGTTGGGTATTCTGGATTAAATTTTATTCTATTATTACAAACTCCATTCATGAATGACATAAGCATCGTGGGTATTTTTTGTTATTGATACATGTTGCAAAGAATGTTTCTCTTCAATGTGTCCTGCATTTACTTTTATTGTATTATTGACAAACTGTTTTAGATCTGATTTTATTGAGTTGCTAGCATACAGCAAGTTATTTCTCTTGTGTAGTTTGACAGGCTTGACAGTATTGCTTCTCAACAGTGATACATGTTTGCTAATAACTACAATAAGAATTACACAGCAATCAGTTCTTGAATGTGTAGCATCACAAGATCTCAGCCGCAGTATATGCTCACAAATAAAATCTCAAATGTGATGAAAAGAGCTTCATAATAGCAGATTAGGGAGTGATTTGTGTTGGGTGTGCTGTATTTCCTTAAATGCCGGGCCTCGAATAAACGCTTGGGTGTCGATTAAACACTGCATAGTTATTATGTACAGAATTCTCCCTATTATTATCTTTTCGATTAAACACCAAGGGTAAAGGGTGTCTGACAGAAATATATGCCTGGGTGTTTAATGGATGAAATATGGCATGTTAAGTTAAAGTTGTCCAATGGTTTAGAATCTGTGGAAGTTAATCTTGTGAAATGAATGTCTGAAGGTCAACACATACTAACAGAAATGTTTTCCCCTAGTAATTAGCACTAAATGTAGTGACCTCGACAGTTACGAGGGAAGTGTAATGACAGTTTCCTGAAAACTAGACTACAGAAGTGTAATGACAATTTCAAGAAAACTAGTCTGTGGAAGTGTAATGACAGTTTCCGGAAAACTAGTCTATGGAAGTGTAATGACAGTTTCCAGAAAACTAGTCTATGGAAGTGTAATGACAGTTTCCAGAAAACTAGTCTATGGAAGTGTAATGACAGTTTCCAGAAAACTAGACTACAGAAGTGTCATGACAATTTCCAGAAAACTAGTCTATGGAAGTGTAATGACAGTTTCCAGAAAACTAGTCTATGGAAGTGTAATGACAGTTTCCAGAAAACTAGTCTATGGAAGTGTAATGACAGTTTCCAGAAAACTAGTCTATGGAAGTGTAATGACAGTTTCCTGAAAACTAGTCTGTGGAAGTGTAATGACAGTTTCCTGAAACTGTAGAAGTATAATGGCAGTTTCCTGACAACTAGTCTATGGAAGTGTAATGACAGTTTCCGGAAACTGTAGAACTGAAATGACAGTTTCCTGAAAACTAGTCTATGGAAGTGTAATGACAGTTTCCTGAAAACTAGTCTAGGGAAGTGTAATGACAGTTTCCTGAAACTGTGGAAGTGTAATGTCAGTTTCCAGAAAACTAGTCTATGGAAGTGTAATGACAGTTTCCTGAAAACTAGTCTGTGGAAGTGTAATGACAGTTTCCTGAAACTGTAGAAGTATAATGGCAGTTTCCTGACAACTAGTCTATGGAAGTGTAATGACAGTTTCCGGAAACTGTAGAACTGAAATGACAGTTTCCTGAAAACTAGTCTATGGAAGTGTAATGACAGTTTCCTGAAAACTAGTCTAGGGAAGTGTAATGACAGTTTCCTGAAACTGTGGAAGTGTAATGTCAGTTTCCAGAAAACTAGTCTATGGAAGTGTAATGACAGTTTCCGGAAACTGTAGAACTGAAATGACAGTTTCCTGAAAACTAGTCTATGGAAGTGTAATGACAGTTTCCTGAAAACTAGTCTAGGGAAGTGTAATGACAGTTTCCTGAAACTGTGGAAGTGTAATGTCAGTTTCCAGAAAACTAGTCTATGGAAGTGTAATGACAGTTTCCTGAAAACTAGTCTATACAGTTGTTATGTCAGTTTGTGATATTACACATACTTGTGCCCAATGCACGTCCTTAGCTGTGTTTTTATACTGCAATATGCTGATGGTAAAAAATTAAGCAACACTAAATATTAACAATATTTTATGATATTTGATCACTTTGTGGAAGAGCCCAGGCTACAGTCTCCATATTGTCCATACTGTTTTGTGATGTACTAATGAATTCTGTGGATATTTTGAGAAATAAATAAACACAGATATTCCAAATCCTACAAATGTGTAGTGTATTACATGTATTACCAGCTGCAAGACAATCGTCAAAATGTGGTTATATTCCCTGTGATGTTTGTGGCACGTAAGCATTGCAAGATAAAATGTTGCTTATCTTTTTACCAAGAGTATACATTAATAATAAGGCTTTAGTTCCAGTCTACCTAACCTGATAATTTTAGCCATAAGATCTTTGGACTCAATCTGTAAGAAACTTTGCGCTGAATTAACATTGGTAAGTTCAAGAACAATACAATTGAAATAATATTGCTGTTTATAGAAATATTTTGTGAAAACCTAAGTCGGCACTTAAATTATTGTGGCTATTTTGGGATCATAAAATGAGACACCCTTATATGGAGCTTTAAATCCTGTGGATTGATGGAAATCAAAAGTCTCTTTTGGTACTAGTATTGATAAATGGCATATTTTTAAAAAAAATTTAAGATTCATGTCCCTTGAAAATATTGCATCATCTCGCCAACATTCATTGATATTAAAACATATTTCATAATAATAACAAATCAGCTTAAACAGACATGTTTTTGAAACTCAATTTTACCTAAATTCATTGCTGAGATCCATTTTTTTTTCAAATGTTTGTACCGCATTCATTCTTCAGAAGGTACTGTCACCCACAGCTAGTTCCATCTCCTCGAAGTAAACATCTACAATACTCAGTATCTCTGACAGCAGAAACAGTTGTCTCGCCTGACTGACTGCAGGAAGTCTGTTGGTAGATGAGGCAGTACGAGGCAGTACACGGCAGTACGATGCAACTGGTTATGCACTTGCAATGCTATTTACACCTACTTCAAGTAACAGTGTAAAACTTTTTGTACATTACTGTACATAAGCAACATATTGTATATAATGCAGTTTTGTACAGATTTACAATTTCTAGAGAATGTTTCAGTATGAAAGGGCACATAGTACTGGGAATAGTAATACTTCCTCTTATTCTAAAGATTGCTTGTTGATTACAAAATATTAATGAATAGGAAATCTGTTGTATTGAGTACATGAGTTTGTAGCAGCAGCTGGTGCTGCTGGTTGATACGGCTGTGATGGTACTGCATGCCCAGTGTTATCTTGCATACCGTGCCAGGGCTGTGGTTCATTCCCTACAGGTGGGGCCAGAGAGAGGTGGGCGAGACTGATGTGCAATCATTGTATTAAATACTAAAGCAAAGTGATGGTTGTGTTATTTGTTACTGTGAATAAGCTTTCTAGTTAAAACTACATCGAACACCACTTTCATGTATGAATGAAGTTGGGTGTTATTGCTTTGAAGGGGGACAGACATCTCATCTCACACAGTATCCCTGTTCTTGATCTGCTGGTCTTGGGTCCTCATTGAGGCTTTTGAAAACCTCACATTCAGCTGACAATGACCCGCTCAGTGTCAGGATTTGCAACATGTCCTTGTACCAAACGGATTGTTTGTTGTTCAATGCCGCACTCAGCAATATTCCAGCTTTATGATAGCAGTCTGTAAATAATCAAGTGTGGACCAGACAATCCAGTGGTTGATATCATGAGCAATTGGGATCCGATGACATGCATGAACCAAGTCAGCAAGTCCTACCACCCGATCCCATTCGTTGCCTCTTACGACAACGGATTGCAGCACACAGGATTGTCTGCTCCAGACTTTACAGGCCTGCGTCATATAGCTGGAATATTCCAGAACAGCTCACAACGAAATACTGAACAATTATTCGCTCAGTAGTATTGTATGACGAAAGTTTTCCAGCAGAGCATCAAAATAACAGAAAATCATATGATAAGAGAAATGTATTTATTTACAACTATGTACCTGGCTGTTCCATTTATTGCACATGGCTACATTGATGTAATCACAAAGCTTTCATATGTACAACTGCCAGTTGATAACATTCCTAGTAACGGAAATAATCACATTGAAACTTGATAATGAGAAATGAGTACACCATACAATATGCATATAAGCCATTAGTTCTTGAACCATATTAGTCCATACAAAGGTTAGTCAGGAGGATACACATTATCTACACAATGCTTAAGACCCACAGACAAGTGGTACCTCCTCGATGAAAACCAATACCTTTCTATACAATGTCAGTGTGGCAAGAATAACATCAATACAAATTACCCAGTCATCACATTTAAGCACAAGACCTGCTGTTGGAAAATAGTTTTTTGCATTAAAAAAAAACCTAATTGGAGGTAGATACATTCATGCCTTATAACAGAACTATAATAGATATCTTTCTGGTACATGTTCAGACAGTAATGTAAATTGTACACAATTGTACTCTAGCTGCAAGCTATTTTAAAATAATCGTTTGCCACACTGACTGAACGAAAGCTACAAGTTGCATTAATGTTGAAATGCCCAGCCAATGGCTGAAGAGAGATTCAAAAGAAAGTCTAACTTTACAATTATCGCTTTTCAACTTAACTACATGCCCAGATCTGATCATAATTATGGAGTATGTATGCCAATCATATCAATTATAAAATTTGGCAGCCATAGTGAGTGAGTGAGTGAGTTGGGTTTAACGCCGCTTTTAACATTATTCCAGTTATATCACGGCGTGTCAGCTTAATGTGGGATTCGAACCCACAAGCATAGGTTTCTGGCGTGCCCAAGGGACGCAACTCTGCACAGCTAATCGCAGCGCCTTAGACAACTGGACCACCCGTGCCCCCCTGGCAGCCATAGAAAAGCTAGGGTCACATATAGTTACCACTTGCAGGAACTACATGTATTAAGAAACAGGTTTTCCCATCATACGGACACTTTTTTGGATTGTTTACTATTCTAAACATTTGCATTTGTTAAGAGACAAGACAGTGTTCTTTCATAACCATCAGTTTGTTTGTTTACCTCCATCAGGATGTTGATTACCCAAGTCTCCCAGAGATTAACAGTCATCAACAGAAATATGTTACATCCTCGGATCTACAAGAATGATTAGGTAACCCGTATGTAGGAGAGGCTGTGGTACACATGCCAGTAGTTTGTTCATGATGCTAGATGATAACAAGTAACATTCAAACACATCTGTACAGTATTTACATCAGTAGCACTTTCAAAAAAACAAATTACATATTGACCCTTGTGCATAATGATTAATGATTGTGGCACCATATATGAGATGAAAAAAGCAGCGCGAACTATTTGAGGCTACAGTTCTGAACAACAGAACACATTGCAACAACAAACATGTTCCGTGTCCTGGCTTAAACATGTCCGTGTCCTGGCTTAAACATGTTCCATGTCCTGGCTTAAACATGTCCGTGTCCTGGCTTAAACATGTTCCGTGTCCTGGCTTAAACATGTCCGTGTCCTGGCTTAAACATGTTCCGTGTCCTGGCTTAAACATGTCCGTGTCCTGGCTTAAACATGTTCCGTGTCCTGGCTTAAACATGTCCGTGTCCTGGCTTAAACATGTCCGTGTCCTGGCTTAAACATGTCCGTGTCCTGGCTTAAACATGTCCGTGTCCTGGCTTAAACATGTTCCATGTCCTGGCTTAAACATGTTCCGTGTCCTGGCTTAAACATGTCCATGTCCTGGCTTAAACATGTTCCGTGTCCTGGCATAAACATGTTCCATGTTCTGGCTTAAACATGTTCCGTGTCCTGGCTTAAACATGTTCCATGTCCTGGCTTAAACATGTCCGTGTCCTGGCTTAAACATGTTCCATGTCCTGGCTTAAACATGTTCCGTGTCCTGGCTTAAACATGTTCTGTGTCCTGGCTTAAACATGTCCGTGTCCTGGCTTAAACATGTTCCGTGTCCTGGCTTAAACATGTCCGTGTCCTGGCTTAAACATGTTCCGTGTCCTGGCTTAAACATGTCCGTGTCCTGGCTTAAACATGTCCGTGTCCTGGCTTAAACATGTTCCATGTCCTGGCTTAAACATGTTCCGTGTCCTGGCTTAAACATGTCCATGTCCTGGCTTAAACATGTTCCGTGTCCTGGCTTAAACATGTTCCGTGTCCCGGCTTAAACATGTCCGTGTCCCGGCTTAAACATGTTCCATGTCCTGGCTTAAACATGTTCCGTGTCCTGGCTTAAACATGTTCCGTGTCCTGGCTTAAACATGTCCGTGTCCTGGCTTAAACATGTTCCATGTCCTGGCTTAAACATGTCCGTGTCCTGGCTTAAACATGTTCCGTGTCCTGGCTTAAACATGTTCCATGTCCTGGCTTAAACATGTCCGTGTCCTGGCTTAAACATGTTCCGTGTCCTGGCTTAAACATGTTCCATGTCCTGGCTTAAACATGTCCGTGTCCTGGCATAAACATGTTCCATGTTCTGGCTTAAACATGTTCCGTGTCCTGGCTTAAACATGTTCCATGTCCTGGCTTAAACATGTCCGTGTCCTGGCTTAAACATGTTCCGTGTCCTGGCTTAAACATGTCCGTGTCCTGGCTTAAACATGTTCCGTGTCCTGGCTTAAACATGTCCGTGTCCTGGCTTAAACATGTTCCATGTCCTGGCTTAAACATGTTCCGTGTCCTGGCTTAAACATGTCCATGTCCTGGCTTAAACATGTTCCGTGTCCTGGCTTAAACATGTTCCGTGTCCCGGCTTAAACATGTCCGTGTCCCGGCTTAAACATGTTCCGTGTCCTGGCTTAAACATGTTCCGTGTCCTGGCTTAAACATGTTCCGTGTCCTGGCTTAAACATGTCCGTGTCCTGGCTTAAACATGTTCCGTGTCCTGGCTTAAACATGTCCGTGTCCTGGCTTAAACATGTTCCGTGTCCTGGCTTAAACATGTTCCATGTCCTGGCTTAAACATGTCCGTGTCCTGGCATAAACATGTTCCATGTTCTGGCTTAAACATGTTCCGTGTCCTGGCTTAAACATGTTCCATGTCCTGGCTTAAACATGTCCGTGTCCTGGCTTAAACATGTCCGTGTCCTGGCATAAACATGTTCCATGTTCTGGCTTAAACATGTTCCATGTCCTGGCTTAAACATGTTCCATGTCCTGGCTTAAACATGTTCCGTGTCCTGGCTTATACATGTTGCTCAGGCAGGTGGACAAATCATAGAGCTGCCTTTTTTCATAATAATTTCCGTAACTTAACCAGTATTTGACCAAACATTTGAAGATTGATCTGTCAAGATGCAGGAGCAAACATAACAGGGTTGAATCGAGGTCAATTATTTGCTGTCAAATTAATTATTGTAATGTTAATAACAGCAAATTGCCTGTCAGACTACTTATATTTCCAAAAAATGTCATGAGACTTGATAGAACAATCTTCTGTTTCATTACCATATTTGAATAAGATCTTCAGGACATTTTAGAATACAATCAGTCAATGTCCTGGAAGACATACCAATCTGAAAGCCTGCATGAATTTAAGGTTGGAACTGTTGCTTGTGTCAAACTCCCTTTCTTTCACCAGCAAACTTAAAGCAGGCTTAAAAAAAAAAAAAGACTAACAAAACATCTTAAGCCATTTATTAAGTAATGACAGTGACTGCCTCTGATATCAAAGAGATAGGAGGTTCGCTCAAAAATACAAATAAATTAATTAGTTTTATCAGCTTCATCAACCTTTTGATAACCTCCCAAATCAAAGACAACTGCTCTATGAATGGCTATTATATCTAAGAATGACTGTTGAATTGTCTGCCTGCAGGGGCATGGCACCAACACTAAGACCAATGTCATCATGCCACAGCAGACTGGGAAGCACTACATGGAATGGTTCAACAAAACATGGTACTGTGGCCCTACAGATCAACATTAACGTATCACATCCCCTTGAAGCCAATTACATGCCTCTGTCAGTTCTAATTAGGGATAGGACGATATACCAACTGTGCGATCCGATACGTATCACGATACCTTGCTCACAATCCGATACGTATCGCATCCCCTTGAAGCTAATTACGTGCCACTGTCAGTTCTAATTAGGGCTGGGACGATACACCAACTGTGCAATCCGATACGTATCACGATACCTTGCTCACGATCTGATACGTATCACGCTGCGCATGTGCACTTATCGGTGATGCGTAATCCACTTTTTTCATAGACAGGATTGACAAATACCTGGCACACTAATGATTAACAGTTGGCAGTGTCAGGTATGGCACAATGGATGAAAATATTTACGTTTTCCCTACTCATTTTCATTAGTAATTAGTGTTTGGTGTAACACTTATTCAAGAAAACATATAAAGGTAAGAAGCGATACTATTTACTGTAGAGAAGTAAAAAATCACTATCCAGCGATGCTTCGGTGTATCGTCCCACCACTAGTTCTAATGTAACTATGATAGTATTATGGCCCAGATTAGCTGACTAAGCAGCTGAACTTGCTTCATAAGGATTCAACTGCATAATCCCTGGAGTACAGACAGCAGCCTTGTCGGTACCATGTCCTGGCAGATCCTACAAACCCATGTCTTGTTGAAGTAGACTAAGATGACGATCGGTTGGTCACAATGTGTGACCTTGCCAAAGGTGTGTCATCCATGTGGACTGTGCTCCTGCAATCAATCACTGGTTTGCCAGGCGAAGGCATGGCTTGAATATTGCTACTTGGGACAGAAATGGCTCAATACAGTGGCTCTAAGTTGGCAAAGCACGACTAAGCAGCAGCTGCCCCTGGTGTGTGTCAGGTTAGTCGAACATATCACAGGATTCATAATGACAATCACAACACAGCTAACAGATAACAGATCTACAATAGGCGATATTACATGGTGAGGAGTCTCTGTATTATTGTGTTCATTATTGTGTTCATTATTGTGTTATTAGAATATCTGTAAATATAGGTCTGTAGATTTGTTAACTTAACACTCACATGAGGTAAAGATCAGGCTGAGTAAATGTGACCGATGAGGCCCAACTTGACAATAATCACAGGAACTGCAGGAGGCCCCCACTGAAGCCGGAGGGCACCAGAGGCACCATATCACAGTAAGTCTGCTAGACAAGTCATGTGTGCTTTCCTTACACTGAGACCAGAATCCCAAATGTCTGATTAATAAAATACAGTTGAACAGTGCTGGACCTTTGTGAACATCATCCGGTGGGATGAAACATCATGTCCCAGTCCTACCACTCCTATGTATGCCGACACTCACGGATAGCGTTTCAGCTGCAGAATGGCTTAAACATGAAGGTTGACACTCCGTGTGCCCCTGTTGTGATTGAAGCATGGGCCCCAGACTATGGACACACACCTGGACATATGACCCATCTCTTCATACCATACACTGTTACATGTAGAAAACAAACCACCTTTCCTTTTGAAACAGAATCCTGTACCATCCCAACTTCAGCTAAGAAAGGCAGCGGTGTTACATGCAGAAAACAAACCACCTTTCCTTTTGAAACAGAATCCTTTACCATCCCAACATCCTCTTAGAAGCAAAGCGGTGTCACATCCCTGGATGCACCACTTCTAGTGCTGTAGAGGTTGAAGCAAGAGACCGTGGCATTAAGATTTGGCTAAGAGCTGGACAGACAGGTGCAGGTGCTTGTTGAGAGACCCCGACTTGCTCTCTCTACATAATGGGTTCTCTGCGTGTATCGGGTTCTCCCTGTATCACAGGCTATGTCCTCATCTTCTGTTTGGTATCACAAGTTAGGATGAAGGGATAAGTTCCTTGAGTGTGGAAAGACACAATTGATGGCACGAACTTGCACACATAGCAAAATTCTCATGTCCTATCAAGTACGCACAGTCCTCCTCCGAGATGCATTTGGTGCTGCAAACAAAGACAACACTTATAGTTGCATATTCACAAACACACACCATACAGAAGAACACGAATATAACAAACACGGAAAGAGCGAACAAACAGATACCAGGAACTATTACAAAATCCCTGATTTATTGACTATATATTATCATATAAAACGTATGTACAAAACGAACTCTCTCCAGCGAACGTATATATAGAAAGCTGATAACTGATCCCCAACAAGCCCATCTACCACTAATTAGTGCCACGTATAGCAAACTGAGAAATCTCACTAAGTGTCAAGTGTCACTGACACAGCGTTAGAAATTGGCACTAGTCCTATAGTCCTTGCCAAACTGCCCAATAGTAAAAGTATCATAAGGACTAGTAGAAATTTGCCATTTTTAAGGCTTTTGCTATATGTTATCATTATAAGAACTAGTGGACTGAAACTATAAATTTCTACCGCTGTGACAACTGGCTGTACGCAATCAGCAGGGAAACAACACAATTGCAGTGCTTCAACACAATCAAACTATTCAAACTTGTTAAACTTGCTCTATATTAATCTTACCTGTACTACCCGAAGGTGGATGTTTCTGAGCAAAAACGTGTACAACACACAACGTACATAACAAACTGATTTCTCCAGAACATTGTAGTTACATCCATGGTCTACTGTACTCCTAACAAGTTACAGAACACCCCATTATTTTGTATATGACTAAAATTAATCTGTCAGTCAAAGAACACCCGATTTTTCATATGACTATAATTAATCTGTCATGCATTGACATATTAACTATAGTCATATAAAAAAACCAGGTGCTCTTCAACTTATTTTGAACACACACTGATTTATGGTAAAGAGCAGTGATCACCTCCTACATAAATAAATCAACTACTGATAAATACTAAACTAGTTTTATATGAAAGTCTTCCTTAGCTGATATGAAAATCCAAACAGTGAGATTTTCTAACACCTACCCACGAGTCCTTGTCTCAAGTAATCTATTAGCATAGGTACCAATTGAGGTGAATATAAGTTTCTTATCTTAACAATTAGTTGTCAATATTCAGACAAGTACTTAAAAGAATGAGTTGTTTTGCCTGCATGAACACTTGGCCTTTATATGCAGGTCACTAGTTCAAATTCAAGTTTATTTCTAAGGACATCAGACCTGATCTGCCGACACATCTTTCTACAGCAAATGCACATTACGTATCAGAAGAGTGAACAAAAACATCACCCCCAGATCCAAACCTATCAAGGTGGCCCAAGGTTACTAAGATTATGGTCACTCAAATTCAAATCCTCTACGCTCTTCCCTAATGGGATATATACAAGTAGATACATTAAGCAGATCAAACAATTTCTCACATTAACAAACTTCATAATACTATCTTGTTTTAATGACATAACTGTCAAAATATAACACAGGCATATATCACTATGTTGTGGACAGAGTATGAGAACAGGATATTCATCCTTTACATATAGTCCAATGTTGACATTCGTCCTCTACACAGGACACAAGACAGTGGACATCCTACTTGTGATGGAGAAATGCGATCACTCATAAAGTCAAATACCACAACACACTCATTCACACATTATTAATGGAATTTGTGAACTGTTCTTGTAAATCTGCAAATTTGAGTATCAATCGTCAACATGTCTCAGATTAGATTGCTGTGAAAAGGGCTCCAAAGGGAGTTAAAATTAATACAACATTCAATCAGGATTCACCACACAAGTGCTGTTAAGAGAACAATGTTAGTGAGGTCAAACATAACGAAGAAGGACAAACTCAGAATGCTTCCTCTATACTATCCTCCATGAGGCCCCACAGCGACACCTTGGCTGAAACAGGGCAGGAGGAGGGTGAGCCAATGGAGACAAACTGATGGGGAGTGAGATGAAGTATGGGCTGATCTGCTAGTAGTGGTGTAACGATACATCGAACTATCCATTGATTGCGATTGCTTGTCTCACGATAGTACACTATCGATTGCAACTTGAAACAATCGATACTATTGGCGATAGTTTGTCTAACTATTGATAGTTTCGATAGTTTATTTGTTTGGTACATTTACTTTCTTACAAAACATAGAAACAACTCCTATGATCATCTACCCTCTGTCGTGCTTTCGTTTGGATTGCACTACTTTGTCTGCTTGATTTAGAATTACGTCCCTTAGCTACTCGTCGCTAGCTAGGCAACATTGACAAGATGGCGGACGCCACATGTCAGTTTTTGTCAACTTTGTTTCCTAATTGATATGTTGAATCGCATTTAGTCATTCAGTGAATGCCAATGTGACAATTGAAGAGTTTGACAGTTTATATAGTCAAAACTAGTCATTCAATTATATTCATTCACATTGGTACTAAAACACTGCTGTAACCTAAGACTTTACCAGTTACATGAAGTGAAATTTTGTATTAAAATGTTTTTGAGAGGTCAATTGGAACTTGTTTTCTTCTCATTACTTGTTTTCTTTACAAATAGTATCAGAAAGTTATAATTATTTTGATGGTGTCAGTCAAAATGCTGAAATATATGCTGCCAAAGCCTGCTATAATTGCAAGTGAAAACTATCGCAATAGTAGGGCCACTATCGCAATAGTATCGCAATAGTTGTTTTAACTATCGCAATAGTATCGCAATAGTCAAAAATGCCTCAATAGTCACCCCTATCTGCTAGTGTTGAACAAGGTGATCTGAGCCCCCTTCAAGGCCATCTTGGCCCTACAGCTCTCGTAAACTAACTTGGCATGTGCTTGTGGGGTGATCAGCTACAGTTGGACAAAGGTGGTCTGAGCCCCCTTCAAGGCCATCTCGGCTCTACAGCTCTCGTAACTAACTTGATATGTGCTTGTGGGCTGATCAGCTACAGTTGGACAAAGGTGATCTGAGCCCCCTTCAAGGCCATCTCGGCTCTACAGCTCTCGTAACTAACTTGATATGTGCTTGTGGGTTGATCTGCTAGTGTTGGACAAAGGTGATCTGAGCCCCCTTCAAGGCCATCTCGGCTCTACAGCTCTCGTAACTAACTTGATATGTGCTTGTGTGGTGATCAGCTAGTGTTGGACAAAGGTGATCTCAGCCCCCTTCAAGGCCATCTCGGCTCTACAGCTCTCGTAACTAACTTGATATGTGCTTGTGGGCTGATCAGCTACAGTTGGACAAAGGTGACCTTAGCCCCCTTCAAGGCCATCTCGACTCTACAGCTCTCGTAACTAACTTGATATGTGCTTGTGGGTTGATCTGCTAGTGTTGGACAAAGGTGATCTGAGCCCCCTTCAAGGCCATCTCGGCTCTACAGCTCTCGTAACTAACTTGATATGTGCTTGTGTGGTGATCAGCTAGTGTTGGACAAAGGTGATCTCAGCCCCCTTCAAGGCCATCTCGGCTCTACAGCTTTCGTAACTAACTTGATATGTGCTTGTGGGGTGATCAGCTACAGTTGGACAAAGGTGATCTGAGCCCCCTTCAAGCCATCTCAACTCTACAGCTCTCGTAACTAACTTGATATGTGCTTGTGGGGTGATCAGCTACAGTTAGACAAAGGTGATCTGAGCCCCCTTCAAGGCCATCTCGGCTCTACAGCTCTCGTAACTATCTTGATATGTGCTTGTGGGGTGATCAGCTACTTTAAAGGAAAGCAACTTTTACTGTTACAAGGAACACACTTCTGACAAGTGATCTGGGCCTGTTTCACGAAGCAATATTTCTGCAATACATTTTAACTGGCCTTGAGCCAGAGGTTAACAGTATGAGCATGTCATCAGGGTCAGGGTAGACTCAATAAGGCAAGTCAGACAGCTAATGGTCATGTAAAGCGGTCACTTTTCAAGTATCATACAGCTTTATTTCTTCTGGGACAAAGAAGTGACAGATCTCTATCAATTTAGGACAACATGAGAGTAAACAGGGAACATAAATCTGTAATGCATCTGTACATCAAAACCCCTATAAATCATTGTTCTAGTATCTGAAGTAGAAGCTGCAAGCAGACGCAGATGGGTATACTACTATTCACATAGTCTTAAATGATTTACAGGGATTGTTATGAAAAAGGTTTTAACTTGTGGATACCCGATCAAAATCAAACCCTGGGTAAAATACTCAAATAAGCAAAAGCTTTTCTATAGCTGTGGGTACATCTGGGAGGAGGTAGCTGGGTACTGCGGAGCCCGCAGGAGGTACTCACGCCACTGGTTGTGTAGTGGACTCTCCTCCATCCCTTCATTCTCCATGATGTTGGGAGGTGGACCGAGGTCGGACGAGTGCTGGAGACTGCTGCCGGTGATGCCGAGAGACTTGCTGCCTACATCACAAACAATGGTACAACAGTTAAATTAACAACAGTCTGCAAAAATGTCAAGATCTACCCCCAAAAATATACTCACAACCTAAAGAAACATGAACCATAGAAACATGTAGTAAAGTATGTACGTTAAGGAGACGTTTCCAATGTGTACCACTTAATGACAAAACTAACAATCAGTCAAGTAGTACCACAGAGTGTCTTTGTTCTTAACACGATATGCTGCATGTGATTTTCAGACTTAACACGCCAATTCTTCCACGCGACAAATGGTGCATCTCGAGTCATGGGTCTTTGACGTCACATGAGATGTGTTCATGAGCATCGATTCACACAACAAACCAGTATGTTTATTTGGGCATCGAACCAATCTAATGTTTCTTGAACATGAGTAATTCTTCATATAAAAACCAACATGTATGGTGTTCATGTTTCTTTTGTTGATGAGTATACATTATGTCAATCAGCTCAATTTATCAGTTTCACACAAACCCAGCATCCAAGAATGAACAATGGCATTGTCAGCAGTATTACAGCTCAATCAGCAAGGATCAGCTCGGGTACAAGGATGCACAGCCAGTCCAGACCGAGAGTTGGTCTACTCCGGTGGTCACTCATTTTAGTACTAGTCAATTCTAGGCAGCCACTGTAAGCCCCGTATACCTACCTTTGCTGCCGTGCGGGTACTGGTGAACTAACTTACCATGAAGCATCCCCCTGCTGTAGCCCAGTGGTGTTGACGACCGACGCCCGGAAGTTCCCATTTGAAAAGGAGTATCAGACTGAAACAGACATGAAACAGTAAATGTATTCTTCAATCACACAACAACTAAACAGCAGTCTTGACAAAGGCATACTGCAACTACAAGTGACAGTCTTAATAATTGGGAAGAAACTCAACCATTTGACCAAAAGGAAACAAAATCTTTTCTGATAATTATGTGGTGGGATGTATGTGAACAAGACCCCCTCAATATCAGGCCTGATTTCATCAACATCCATTCAAGTTATCTGGACGCTAGTATGATAAGTGACCTCAGCAATACTGACAAATTTGACTGATCCAACAAACATCTTGCATAAGGGGCTACCTTACGCTAAAGTTGATGAAAATACATCAATATATGTTCCAAGTTGTCCTCGGAATGTAAATGTGATAGCTTACTCTCATTGCATGAGTTGTACTGGGCCGTGGGTCTATGGACGGGTTGCTCTTCTCCCGGTTGAAGTGAAGCGTTCGCACATCCTTGTTCTCAATAGCACTGCTGACTCGTAACGAGGTCATTTTCCGCTGCAAAGAAGGAGTAATACAAAATCAAGTAATCATTATCATTCTATATCAGTACACAGGATTATACGTAAAGTTTCAACTAGAGGGGTAATACCATGCCTGTATGTTTTTCATCATTTCATCATTTACATAGATAGTTATCAGCACAAACACAGCATTTTGATCTGCAATTGGTTACAAAGCATTGAAAAGCCCTCAACTCAGCATTCAACTCTGTATAAGTAGCTTCTACAGTTTATTTGTCTAACACATAACTTTTAACATGAAATGTTACATAGTTTCCGATGTGAGAGTGATGTGAGAGTGGTGTGAGTGATGTGAGAGTGGTGTGAGAGTGATGTGAGAGTGATGTGAGAGTGATGTGAGAGTGATGTGAGTGATGTGAGAGTGATGTGAGAGTGGTGTGAGAGTGGTGTGAGTGATGTGAGAGTGATGTGAGGGTGATGTGAGAGTGATGTGAGAGTGATGTGAGGGTGATGTGAGAGTGGTGTGAGAGTGATGTGAGAGTGGTGTGAGAGTGATGTGAGAGTGATGTGAGGGTGATGTGAGAGTGATGTGAGAGTGGTGTGAGAGTGATGTGAGAGTGATGTGAGGGTGATGTGAGTGATGTGAGTGATGTGAGAGTGATGTGAGAGTGGTGTGAGAGTGGTGTGAGTGATGTGAGAGTGATGTGAGAGTGATGTGAGGGTGATGTGAGAGTGATGTGAGAGTGATGTGAGGGTGATGTGAGAGTGATGTGAGGGTGATGTGTGAGTGATGTGAGAGTGATGTGTGAGTGATGTGAGAGTGATGTGAGAGTGATGTGAGGGTGATGTGTGAGTGATGTGAGGGTGATGTGAGAGTGATGTGAGAGTGATGTGAGGGTGATGTGAGAGTGATGTGAGAGTGATGTGAGAGTGATGTGAGAGTGGTGTGAGAGTGGTGTGAGTGATGTGAGAGTGATGTGAGACTGGTGTGAGAGTGGTGTGAGTGATGTGAGAGTGATGTGAGAGTGATGTGAAGGTGATGTGAGAGTGATGTGAGAGTGATGTGAGGGTGATGTGAGAGTGATGTGAGAGTGATGTGAGGGTGATGTGTGAGTGATGTGAGAGTGATGTGAGAGTGATGTGAGGGTGATGTGAGAGTGATGTGAGGGTGATGTGTGAGTGATGTGAGAGTGATGTGAGGGTGATGTGAGGGTGATGTGTGAGTGATGTGAGAGTGATGTGTGAGTGATGTGAGAGTGATGTGAGGGTGATGTGAGAGTGATGTGAGGGTGGTGTGAGTGATGTGAGAGTGATGTGAGAGTGATGTGAGGGTGATGTGAGAGTGATGTGAGGGTGATGCGAGAGTGATGTGAGAGTGGGTCAACAGTTGATGCACACCTTGCCCTTCTCCTGCTGCGGGTCGTAGGCTAGAGGTGGGAGGGCGGTGTTCTTCTGTATGGGGGCGGGTGTTATTCGCCTGATGCTGATACTGTTTGGCATCTCCTCCTCCTAGATAGGAAACACATTTCAGAACAGGAATTTACAAGTCATGAAAATAAATAAATCCTGAAAATTTGCCATTCTGCAAAAATCTTGCAGCCAGCGTGTCAAAACAACCTTCACAATCACACACGCAACATTATGTTGCTTACCAAATCTGGTTTTTCACTTGATCAAACTTATTTTCGTAAAGTGTGTTCTATAATATATATTCTGAAAATTAACTTATTATTTTTCGGACTGAAAATATTCAAACTGTACTGTTCTCAATAAAATCCAGCAGATTAACAAATTTTCAAATAAACAAAGCATGAGAAAGTACGACTATCATCTTAATCACAATTAGATCTTCACAATGGTGATCCCTTTGACCATATATTACTGAATATCACAGTGACAGTCTTTGATATTCACTTGTATACCACTTGTATACCACTTGTATACCAGGAGGTATAAAGCTTAACATTGTGTTTTGTAGTATGTAACAAATTCTCTCACCACACTTGGTGTCTTGGACCTGTCAGGGAGAGGCGCCAGGGCCTTGCGCCGACTGGGGTAGGGCAGAATCTTCACGCTAGTCGGCCGCTTGCCGATCATGCTGGAGCTAGGTCGAGCCGGGGATACGGATTCCGAATCAGTCGACTCTCTGTTTTAGATGAAATATATGTCAAAAATACATCTGGGGGAAGATCTGCATGTTCGGCAAAAAAATGGTTTTACATTCATGGAGCTGCTACCTACATCCTTTCACACACATAAATATCATAAGGAAGAGAATTTATAGATGTCAACTTTTTGCAGGACATACAAGTATATACCTGATGGAGTAAGTATATACTCCGAAATGTTGTGTTCCTCATAACAAAAATGTTGACATCCATAAATTCTCTCTCTTATGTGTATCACTTCTAAATGCCTTACAAAGACTTGATACAATATTATACATTCTCTCCACACGTGCCTGAAACTCCTAATATGAATACAACTGTCACTAACTATCAAGCTATCAAATAACATCGAGAATCCTCTATTTCTGGCAATGACAGGCTTTTATCAGAAGCAAAATATTGCATCCTATACGAATACAAATAGATGCAATAATCTCTATTATGTCCTGTGGGACACAAACAAGTCCGTCTGTTTCAGTCTTTATGATTTATCAAAACTGTGGACAGCATGTTCCATAGAAAGTCATTAATACACCCAATGTATCCATGGGGGACTGTACTCAATGTAAAAAACATCACCACTTAAGGCTTTTAAACATGAGAAATGATATGACCTTAACATAATTCTTGGAACTAAAGTGAAGTGTGCCACAGGTCGTCTGCCTGGGACCCCTATATTCATGCCAAGCACACCACCCCCACCCCCACCCCTACCCCCACACCCCAATATGATAGTATTACTGAGAGTCCCCTGGACTCAAAAATACATAAACCCAGTAAGTCCCTGTAATGGCGGCCTAATTGTGATTACAGAACCAACACAATTCATGAGTGTAAAGACAACATAAAAATGCTCAACACTGGCAAAAATCTTACGGTGCATTCTTGTTTTTGAGAGTAACCCTGGAGATCTGGAGACAGCCATCTATGGATTTCTGCGGGTCTGTTGTGCCGATGTGAGTGTGGGCCCGCTGTAGGGTCAGGGCCTGGAATGGCTACAATGAAACATTGACACATGACTACTGCTGCCATTGCCTATGTTTAAATCTTGTTAGGGCTGGCGAAAGGATCGATAATCGGAATTATTGTCAATGGGAAAAAATATTAACGATTGTCTATTCGTTTGTTTGTTTATTGTTTACAGTCGCACTCAGCAATATTCCACCTATATGACGGTGGTCTGTAAACAATCGAGTCTGGAACAGACAATCCAGTGATTGACATCATGAGCATCGATCTACGCCATTGGGATAGAATGACATGCATCAACAAAGTCAGCCAGCCTGACCACCCGATCCCGTTAGTCACTTCTTATGACAAGCAAAGATGCCTTTTACGGCAAGCATGGGTTGCCAAAGTCCTATTCTACCCCGGATCTTCATGGGTCTGTCGATATGACATTGCTGTCATCAAAAATAACTTACTTGAACTATTATGATGAAAAAAGTTTAAATGTACAGAAACAGACTTGTTTTTGTCAATCACGACAATTGCCAAAGACAAAGAGTAATTGTTATATCTCACATGCTTAGAGTTACTTCTTCAATATTTATTGATAACTGATCGATCTCCATGATCTATAGCAATAGCCAGTCTTACATATTGTAGTCATTGTAACAGCTAATGTTCAAAATTCACTGACTTAAGATGAATGAAAGATAGCATTATTTTGAAGTATGTTCAAAAGAGAGTCTGATACTCTCCTCCTCATTGTCCATTAGCCCAGAAACTTCCATTTATATAATCATTTGTCACACTGAATTTATAATAACTAGAGAAAATGGATAAACTCTTTTGATACCCAGTGATAAGGCTTAAGAACAATAATTTTGTGTTGGTAGAAAATATACGACTGTGAGAACAAACTGGTCTGACACTGTCCAACAAACTCTGACAGTGCTCCCTATTCATATGTAATCATCTATTATATGACTATTGAACCCTATAGGTGTATATGAAAAAAGTCTAATCATGTGACAGTCATGTGACCTGGTAGTGACAGGTTGCTACCCATCAATCAAGCTCAGAGTAATAGATATGCATAAACCCCAATGTTTGGTGTCCGAGAGGGTTATCTCCCATACTATGAAGGCAGCTAAGTGGGGATTACATTGTGGGAAGGCTATCACACATTTTTCAAAAGTTACTATTTGAAATTCTAATAAATTTAATTCCATATATTCCTGTGGTGTGTCATGACTGGACACTATGATGTAAGTCTATCCAAGGCCTGTGGTGTGTCATGACTGGACACTATGATGTAAGTCTATCCAAGGCCTGTGGTGTGTCATGACTGGACACTATGATGTAAGTCTATCCAAGGCCTGTGGTGTGTCATGACTGGACACTATGATGTAAGTCTATCCAAGGCCTGTGGTGTGTCATGACTGGACACTATGATGTAAGTCTATCCAAGGCCTGTGGTGTGTCATGACTGGACACTATGATGTAAGTCTATCCAAGGCCTGTGGTGTGTCATGACTGGACACTATGATGTAAGTCTATCCAAGGCCTGTGTAGGTGTACTCACTCTGGGTTGCATCAAGCCCATGTAGGATGACTCCCTGGTTGTGCGTCCCGGGTCATGGAGGCCGATGGGCGACACATGGAACCCTGATGAAGGCACTAGATCTTGTTTGGATTCTGGAAAACAAGACCCATTACTATCATAATACATAGTACAATAATTCTCACTTCCAAACATCAGCTGAATGATTACACTGAGTAAAACTGGCGCATCAATCATGATGAAAACATGAAAATGTCTTCTTTATCATATATATATATGCACATGTTGATATGTCCTCATGTACTTGTAACTTCCAAATGCCTATCTTCTTTCTGTCTTTGTTGTATAACACCACACTCAACGATATTCCAGCTATATGACGGTGGTCTGTAAATAATCAAGTCTGGACCAGACAATCCAATGATTGCCATCAGCATTGATACACACAATTGGAATACAATGACATGCTTCAACCAAGTCAGCAAGCCTGACCACCGATTCCGTTAGTCACCTCGTACGACAAGCATAGTCAACTTTTATGGCAAGCATGGGTTGCTGAAGACCTATTCTACCCTGTATCTTCACTGGTCCTAAATGCATATCAAGGAATTGAATCAAGATGTCTTGAACAAACATTCCCTTTAAAAAGAATGTTAACATTTAAGCCTACCTATTAGAATAGTATATTCCTTTATAATTGGCCTCATCCAGGAGATGATCTGAAACAATACACACATGGTCAAGTACTGTACGTCCTACAAACAAAAACCAACGCCTTATAATGACACAGTTAGTATTGTTTGTTTGTTGTTTAATGCAGCACTCAGCAATATTCCAGTTATATGCAGGGGGTGTAGATAATGAAGTCTGGACCAGACAATCTAGTAATTGACAGCATCGATCATCGACCAAGTCAGCTAGCCTGAACAACCCGATCCTGCTTGTTGCCTCTTACCACAAGCAATCTATATCATTAACAGTAAATAATGACTTGCCTGAAGCAATCGGTCCATGTTAGAGATATCAATAAGGACATATTTCTCACTTTTAATATTTGCCAATACATAATTCTCAGGGCAAGTACTTAGAAAATTGTTTCTGTAGGATCAATGATCTCAAGATTGATCTGTGTATGCAACATACAAAGGGACAAACATGTTTGTGACCCCCATCAGTTCCCCACATTTCTTTTATTAGTGGATGACAGACTTCCTCTCACCTCATTCCACATGCAGTCAAACACGGAACTAGCTACACTATCTTTCACACAAGCGTTGGGGGTGATGGGAGGATAACCTATCCGCCGTCGTCGAGGGGTGATCTGCTTCTTGTGTTCAGAGTCTTCATGGCTGTAACATAGGCAACACACTTAGTACGTCACTTACAATGTCCAATGGGTAGGAGGTATTATCTCACCTACAGAGTCTTCATGGCTGTAACATAGGCAACACACTTACAATGTCCGACTGACAGGCGGTTGTACGTCAGACAGTGGGTAGGAGGTATTACCTCACTACATTGTTTATTTCATTTGTCCAAATTGTAAAGCAGAATCTGACAAAATATTGTGTCTAATGCAAGGATCTGCAAATATTTTTTTGCCAATTGGATATTTGCATTTTGGTCATATTGCGTGTGTTGCGACACCCCTAATCTTCGGACACCTTTCTCCTCTGTCGGCTACAGCGAGAAGGATCAAAGGATATATTGGTACTTACACATCCTTGTAGTCGATGGCGATGACCTCCTCGTAGATGCCATCTTGTGCCAGTATTTCCTCAAAGAGGTAGGCATACTCATTGTTGGAGTAGTCCCGGTCTGTGTGGATGGCTGCTGCATCCACGGGTGCCTTCATCGCCTTCATCTGTCTGCCTGTTACACTGAGCCTGCAACAACACAACATGCTGTCAACGTGACAAGTTGCGGTGTTGCGGTTGTCTGCATCCATCTGTACAACTCACACCAATCGTGTTCCCTCTTTATTCCCCGTACTACATATCATAATCACAATCTATAACATTCAAATCAACTTTTGACAGCATCATATGGGAAGAAATACAAAACATGGAGAATCACAAGAAGCAACCAAAACAGTTCAGTGAAAAATAATGTAAATAATAAGCTGACACTTTCAGGCCTTCAGGGCCAGCAAGTTATGGAAGATCCTCGTGGAGATTCAGGATTGGAACAGGTCCCCAGCGAACTATTCCGGTCATAAGGGGCGACCAAATGAATTGGGTGGTAATGCTCGATGACTTGGTTTATCATGTGTCACTATCACTGGAATGTCAGGTCTAGACTCGATTATTTACAGATTGACACCATATAGTTGGAAAAATGCTCAGTGTGAATATTTAGAACATTGCAATGCTATTTTATTTTAATACCTTATTTATTGATGCATATTTAATGAATAACTACCAGTTTCTAACAGTATCAAACATTATTACAAAACTCATTTTCATATCTAATGCCCATGATATTAGTGTTAAACAAGAAACATACACACACTGTAATGGATAAAATTATTTCGATATGGGCACATTGGGGTCTTATGGTCAGGTTTGTCTTTGTAGACATAGTTTTTTGCTACATGTTAAGCTTCATGAATCCAGTAGTATTTCTCACATAAAAGCGAATGTGATGGTCAAAGGACACAGCAGGGCAAACATTCACAACAAATAACACATTTTGTATGACTTCACCAGGAGAGATTACTGAGATTGGACAGCGATCAGCAAAATGTCTGTTGCCATGATGGCGGGGTATATTTTTTCCAGATATACTATCCAGTCTTGGTAATCCGATGCTGTCCGACAATCGGCTTTATTCGACACTAATGATGGGAAATCAGTGCTAATTAGACCTATTAATCTGACAGTCTCACACTCCAACATACCTCATTTGCAACAAATTACCGAAATCACTCATTAATCAGTCTTGTTAATCGGACACAGTGATCAGCATACTCCGTGGCCATCTGCCCGCGAGTACACAGTGTTTTGATGCGAGACGAATTGACTGTGACTGACAATGAAATGACTAACAGGAAGTCAACGTTTGCCACTAAGAAAGCAGCTTTACTAAGCTTTACCAGTTTCAAACTGGCAACTTCCATTCCAGACTATCCTTTTTAAATTATTTTGAATACAGTCAGTAACAGTTGTTTTGTGCTACGCTTTAGAGGTTGCATGATTAGAAAACATATTCCGCTAACAATGTAACATAACAATATGAATATTTCATTTTTTATTACATGTTTGTATCATTACCCATCGTGTAGTTGTCTGATTTTCGATCACAAACGTTGATACTACTTAATTTCGTTCTAATACTCGTTAATCCGACATAATCATATGCAACCAACAATGTCGGATTAACGGGACTTGACTGTACATTGCTAGAGCGGGATACATGGAAATTTATCAAAACGTAATGGATAACATAAAATTCAAATGTTTCATGTTTAAGTACTGATCAATGAATTCATTGATGGGATAACTCATGCAAAGTCTAAACTCCTAAAACTTCATTAAAAGATGGATAGACAATAGACATGACCAGAAAAATGACAATCAAACAAAAAAATACACAAAGTGAAATTCCATCTCTTCAAAATGCCAATGAAACAAATGTGAGGATTAATATACTTTGTCACATAAAACTATGATTTACAGTTGCAGGCCGAAGGTCAGGAGAAATGCAACTTTTATAATGTCACTATACTTTTTTAGGTTTGAATCTCTACAATTGTTTAATAACGTGAGAATTATTTCCGCACTGTCATGTTCATCAAGGTCCCATTGAACTAACTACAGTTAAGTATGACAATGCCAGGGTGGTTTTTCCCCACTCTAGTAATCAGTCGCACTGAACTGG
The DNA here is from genome assembly GCF_022045235.1 of Haliotis cracherodii. Lineage (NCBI taxonomy): Eukaryota > Metazoa > Mollusca > Gastropoda > Lepetellida > Haliotidae > Haliotis > Haliotis cracherodii. The sequence goes on from NW_027266275.1 coordinate 7,658,855, forward strand.
AAGAGGTTTTTCAATTCTAGATTGCGGGTCTAAAAGCATCAAAGCTCTAATGTCGAGCTTGATATCAAACAACCTCCATGTCACAAACAAGCCTTCATCCCCTGCTCAGGAAAATCCATTTAGCCTCGTAATTTGTACAAGCTCAATTACATTTCATAGCACTCTACTATCTTAACTGTAATCCCACCACTTTTATTTTTCAATTCACAGAACAGAGGAGAAATGGACCTGCTGTAAATGTCAACCACTGATGGCAGGAACTACACCATGGTGACAGAACACCAACAGTTTTTAATCTGTTATGTAACTAGGTGTGAAATGTTCACGTTCACAGACAAACAGCTGTCCATCAGCTTGGTTTACAGCAGGGGCCAATTGTCCCGATATTGATGGAAATTGAGAAGTAGTTCAAGTGAAACGTGCCTCTCTCACAGGATCTTCCTCCATGTCCCACGGTTGCCATGGCGACCATGTCAACAACATCAAAACACTGACTGCCAGCTTTTGTTTTGGTGCACTTTTTTGTTGATATGCAACTTAATGTCAAATGAATACTGATAGATCTAACCAAGATATTATCGACAAAAACTGTTAGAAGAAAAACCAAAAGAAATACATTTCCAACGAAACATTATTTTAAGTCTGTTGCTTTTATTTCTGCAAAACATATTCCTCTGACACTCCTGACATTCTCACATATCCCTCTGTCATACAAATATTTACTTAATTGACAGCAAGAGCTTGTTTCTCAATGCCTCGCCACCAACAAATAGATATTCAATATTTTTTTGAATTTTTTATTTTGTACTCAAATTTGATCAACTATACAAAAACAAATTAAAACAAGAAGAAAAAGTAAATTTGACATCCCTTGGAGATAATTATGCCTGCCTCTAACTCTTGCACAAATGGGACACATTTAATTTAATTAATATTTTTTAATGCTGCAGTCCAGCAATATTCCAGCTATATGACAATGACCTGTAAAATTGAGTCTGGACCAGACAATCCAGTCATTGATATTACGATCAACTATCCATGCTGTCTGGGTACAAAGCCATGCAATAACCAAGTCACAGAGCTTGACCAGGTGATGATGGGGGATGATGAGTTGATGGGTTGATGGGTTGATGATGGGGTGATGGGGTGATGATTGGTTGATGATGGGGTGATGGGTTGATGATGGGGTGATGATGGGGTGATGATGGGGTGATAATCGGAATGATCAAAGCCAACCTACCCCTGAGAATCAGCTGATATGGAGATGTCGTTGTCTGTGACGTCAAGGAGCAGCCCTGGTGAAGAGAGTCGAGGACTGTCCTGGGGGATCTCCTGAAAACCCTCATCCTGGGGCTCCACCTTCTGGGTGCCTAAAACCCTGCAACACACAGGAGAGGGGAGGTGAACACAGGACCTAACGCAACATTTACATAGTGTCATGCGTGCGTGCCTGCTTGTACTAGTCCAGACTAGTTCTGGTTTTATAGTGCAAGCCCACTGAGATACCATGCAGCAGTTTAACATGAATATCTCCCTCAGAACCAGTATACTGACTCCAACCCTGACAGTCCTTGTTTTATCCCCTTACTGTAAAGCGCCAGGCAGGGTAACAACAACTTACATCATTCAATGGCTTTTGGTATGACGCGAATGAGGATCGAACCACCAACCTTCCACTCTCCTGGTATTTGCTCTATCCACTAGACCACAGAGGCCACCAATACACAGATGAAGTACAGATCAATACACAGGTGTTTATCTACCATGCTGTCCATTCAATCCATCACCTAATTTGGTAACGATAACATCTGTCCTATACACCTTTAATTTAATTTAATAATGCTTAAAATAAATAGCAAAGTATACAAATAATCATGCAAGGTAATAAATAGTCTAATTCATAAGAAAAGTCTGAAGTACCTAATGATTATGGCAGTTAAAGCTACAGCCCTGCACCTACCTGAGATGAGGAAAGTGTGTGCTCCAATCCTTGCATTCCTTGAATATACTGGACGGGTTCTCACTGCTGCCTTCGAACAAGAACCGCTCAATCTCATCAAACAGTTGGTTCACTGTCTTTGCTGCCTGGCGGTCAAACTCCTGAAGAAGACATAATTTCAATGATGAACATCAATGGTACATTAGGATTGGAATTCATTTCGTTCCATCAGCTATGACAGGGAACGGGTATGATGGAGACCGGGTATGACAAAGACAGGATATGAGTGAGTGAGTATGGTTTTACCAATATTCCAGCAATATCACGGCTGTGGACACCAGAAACCTGATATGACAAGGACCAGGTATGAGAAGAACTGGGTATGATGGTGACAGGATATGACATGGACCCAGTATGACAAGGACCAAGTATGACAAGGACCAAGTATGACAAGGACTGGGTATGACAAGGACTGGTTATGACAAGGACTGGGTATGACAAGGACTAGGTATGACAAAGACCAGGTATGACAAGAACCAGGTATGACAGTGACAGGATATGATGGGGAACCAGTATGACAAAGACTGGGTATGACAAGGACCAGGTATGACAAGGACCAGGTATGACAAAGACCGGGTATGACAAGGACCAGGTAAGACAAAGACCGGGTATGACAAGGAACAGGTATGACAAAGACCGGGTATGACAAAGACTGGGTATGACAAAGACTGGGTATGACAAAGACCGGGTATGACAAGGACCGGGTATGATAAAGACCAGGTATGACAAGGACTGGGTACTCACATCCCAAGAGTAGGAGGAGTCGAGGCTGCTCCTCTCGGTGGTGTTGCCAGTCGTCCACCCTCCATGTGATGCTGACAGGGTGCTGTGTGTCTCAATCGTGGGGGAAGACCGCCCACTGCTTGCTGGGGTTGTGTTGAGGCTGGAAGGAAGATTCTTAAACCATAAGTATTCCCCAGAGAAATAAATATTACAAAATACATTTTTATCGCCTACTTTTACATTTATACCATAGAGAACGTAAGTGCTGTGATAAAAGTGAATTCAATATTCAGTATGACAATGTAGACAAGGAGAAGCTAAAAATGATAACCTGTGAAAATAACACTTGCCTAATCAAGTCAACTGAGAATTTTATATGAACGAACATGAGTTTAATACCAATTTTATGAAACGAGTGAATTGTTCTTGTATCTGATGTGCGAAAGTGAGCCTGATGCCAGACCTATTCACGGGTTTCATAAAATTGGTATTACAAAGGAGCGAGTTTAGTGTGTCTTTTATTACTTGCTGTTTATAATTTTTTTAAATGTCACTGTCGTGTGTAAATAGGCAGACATTTACGCAATCCTCAGCATAATCCAACTGAGTTTAACAGAATAATACTTCAAGCGCTTTAAAAGTTTGCACATATTAGTGTAATACCATATAACAGCAATTTCAGGGGTCCATTCCTCAAAGCTATCGAAGCACTAAGTTGATCGTAACTTCCATACCGTAACATAGACTTACGACTGTCGTTGCACTACAATCACTTTGTGGAACAGGCTCTGCACCACAAAGTTAACAAAAATGTCACAAATCCCTGACATAATTTTTTAATTTATTTTGCAAAATACACTGGCCAAACAATGCTATGTTAAGTCAGCCTAGCAACAAGGTTGCTGGGGTCTTTGAGTGTGCATAACCTCCTCTCAGTGATCTATCATCTCTACACGCAATATCGTTGAATATGCCCAGGGATAGTGGGAGTTTTCAATATAAATTATTTATTCGTGAAACTAGTTCCTGCAGTTTCTAAGCACATGCTTTGGTATTAAACACTGTGTAATACCAGCTTATTGTATTTGATACATGTATACCGAATTCAGCCTAATAACAGCTTTCAGCATGTTCTAATTGCATTTCATTGTACAATGTATTCGAGGTTACAAATATCCCCATCTCTTATGAATGGCAACTAAAGAAACATTGTGACTATCTGCAACCATAACGACAAGCCTGGTAGCAACATTCTGTCATATAAACACCTACTTATTGTCGGACAGTGATACTTTTTTTTGAGATTTTGATTTTTTATCCATATTTATTCAGTCTGACAATCTTCTAAAAGCATTCTATGGCAGATGTTTACTTTGTAATTCAAACATCAAAGAACATGACACAGCATACAAATCAATAAATGGTTGAACAAAGATGGATTTTGAATTGTATTTATCAAGGTCAATGGTGTAATTCACAAAGCAAGATAACTTAAAGAGTCTTTCTGTCTAATTTTGAATATGAAGTGAGGTGAGGTTGTGAAATGAGGTTTAATGTCACTTTCAAGAGTGAGTGAGTGATTGAGTTGGGTTTAACGCCGCTTTTAACAGTATTCCAGTCATATCGCAGCATGTCAGCTTAATGTGGGAGGAAAGCCCGAAGTGATGAAGGTCTCAGACGTTTACCACTTCGGTGAAACCCACGAGCACGGGTATGGTGCTGACAAACCTAGAAACATAATCGGGGTGAACCGGGATTCGAACCCACAATCATAGGTTTCTGGCGTGCCCAAGGGACGCAACTCTGCACATCAAATCGCGGCGCCTTAGACAACTGGGCCACCCGTGCCCCCATCACTCTCAAGACTATTCACTTACATGGTGACATGTATGTGTGGCCATGCTGAGATGAGATGCCTTGCCACTCAGACACTCAGACACTGTATACTGACACATTATTCTCCAAGCTGGCCAGTCCCTGTTTTGTCCCCGTAAAGACGAGCACCAGATGAACCCCAGGGTACAATCTTTTGGTATGGTGCGGACTGGGGATTGAACCACAAACATATTTCCAGGTCTTTTATAAATAACCAACACATCAAATCTACTTCAGATCATGGAAATTTTAAGTGTATCATAAATCCTTAAAAAAAAATGTGGGGTCATTACACAATCATAAAAATATGTATGTTAGTACAACCATTCAATTTACAAAGAGTGACCAGGGTAGACAGGTAAAGATATACAACAGCACATATTGGGATTTACATCAACCAATTATAGGAGCAAGCTAGCACGTTTACATGACATACCAAAATTGTTTCAACCTAACAAAACTATTTTACGATTGAATAGTCTGTGAGAAAACATAATGAGTCAATAAATGAATGTCATATTTATTCTGCCCGTCAAGCATGTTTTATGTGGCCCATGTAGCAACAACACTGCACTATGCACAGGCACAATGACCACGCCCAACATTAGTGGTAGCGACATGCACAGCACATTCACTCACACCTAATGACTACTGCAGGTTTAGGAACTGGGATTTAATCATGGAAATACTGTCACTGAATCAGTAATGCTATCTGGATGTAAAATGATTCTCATCAAACTAATCACTGATGCTATCTCAGACAATGTCATGATGCCTTATTTGGAATGATTAAAAAGTGGTGACCTGAATACTGAATAGATCTCAGTAGGGTGGGGATTGCGCTGACAGGAAAGCAGTCATAGTCACTGGCTCTTAGGGAGCTGAGTGTGGTAGGACTGATAGGCAATGGTAGTCAGGGAGGAGGAAGCACTGAGAGGATATGGAGGTCCGGGAGGAGGAAGCACTGAGACAATATGGAGGTCTGGGAAGAGGAAGCACTGAGAGGATATGGAGGTCAGAGAGGAGGAAGCACTGAGAGGATATGGAGGTCAGGGAGGAGAAGCACTGAGAGGATATGGAGGTCAGGGAGGAAGCACTCACGGGCGATGGAGGTCAGGAAGGAAGCACTCACGGGCGATGGAGGTCAGGGAAGAAGCACTGACAGGCATTGGAGGTCAGGGAAGAAGCACTCACGGGCGATGGAAGTCAGGGAGGAAGAACTCACAGGCAATGGAGGTCAGGGAGGAAGCACTAACAGGCAATAGAGGCCAGGGAAGAAGCACTGACAGGCGATGGAGGTCAGGGAAGAAGCACTCACAGGCATTGGAGGTCAGGGAGGAAGCACTAACAGGCAATGGAGGTCAGGGAGGAAGCACTGACAAGCAATGGAGGTTAGGGAAGAAGCACTAACAGGCAATGGAGGTCAGGGAGGAAGCACTAACAGGCAATGGAGGTCAGGGAGGAAGCACTAACAGGCAATGGAGGTCAGGAAGGAAGCACTGACAAGCAATGGAGGTCAGGGAAGAAGCACTAACAGGCAATGGAGGTCAGGGAGGAAGCACTAACAGGCAATGGAGGTCAGGGAGGAAGCACTAACAGGCAATGGAGGTCAGGAAGGAAGCACTGACAGGCAATGGACAATTAGCTTGTAAGAGCTTATCTGAAGCTATCTGACAGTCAATACTGTGAAGACTCCAAATCTAAGCAAAATACCATTTTCAAACATTCCTCAAATGAATGTTGATATAGGTAACGACATTTCACACAAAGATTCATCAAATGAATCCAACATAGAAGCTAATTCTTTCTCCAAAAAACAAATGTAATTTTCGACTGGTTCAGCATATACTTCCTGTCCATCAGGTTCAAATATTGATATCTTACTGCCGACAAGAGGAGTGATAAATTGCATAAACTCCAGGGAGGGAGTTAAATCATTGATTGCAGCAGCCACACCCATTCAATATTACTGTGTACATGATCCTCAACATGAAACATGGATACTTCTTTGAATATTTCATGTGGTGTGATCATGGTGATTGAGTAGCCTATACGACATCCCACAGACAGGCACTCTGAATAATACATGCAAAAGTCAGTCACCTTTGACCTACAAGATTACACAAACCTGAGAAAGAAGGTTACGACATTTCATAGTGAAGAAGATCTGACAGTACTGCACTGAATATATTGGAACATGTTCAAACATCGAAAACAAGTCATTATCAAACATTCAAGTATTTAATAGCACTTTTCAACCACTGGAAATAACACGGTTAATTACACCCAATAACAGGAATAGACACCATTGTTCATATCAAACTAGTCTCCAGCTCATTTTTGACTAGCAGTTTATGTAAAACAGCTAGGGTGTGGTAGAAAACAACTAGTCCCTATGGATTTTCACTTGACAGACAAAAGGCCGTGTCTATCACAGAGGATGGTCTTACGCCGCTTTTAGCAATAATCCAGCCTCATCACACAGGGGACACCATAAAAGGGCTTCACACATTATACTCATGTGGGGAATAGAACCCAGGGTTTCAGCATGACGACCAAATGCTTTAAACACTAGGCTACCCCCACCACCTATGCTTGAATAAATGTGAAAAAGGTTTGAAGTGTGACAAAAAATATCACTAACCGTTTCTTAGACAATGATAAATTCTGTATTTGATTTACATTCCCACCTGCCTCACTAACAAACAGCCGACCTCACTGCAATTCCTTCTTTGTTTACTTAATGAAAAAAAACATGTATGCAGTCCTGCCAGATATGTATGAAAGCGTCAAAGCTTGCTTACTTTTATTAAAGGATGCGTACTGGCTTATGAAATTATGTAGAAGACATGTGTATATTGCTCCATACTTTTAATTCAGGTCGACAACCTATATTGTACTCAATCCACGCAGCTTCGCTCAATATTTTAGACAACACCAAAGAGTTTATGTTCAATTTAGTCATGATGGGGTAAGCATATTGTGTCGAGCTAGGATACCTGTAGATTTAACAGTCCATGACATTATAACCTCAGACTGCTCGTTCAGTTACAAATTTAAATTAGTGTGGCTAACTCAGCATGTACTCTTGCTCTACACTGAAAACATGGTATGTACATATCTACTCATTTTACTGTATACGTAAGTAAGGATAAGATATATGGATAAACTTCTTTATTCCAATTAGGAGTGTTGTTTTGGTGTAGGTTCTGCTTGATATCGGTGTTAGAACCTACACCGAAATGTCACTCCTAATTGTAATAAAGAAGTTGTTCATCCATATATCTTTTCCTAACAAAGTACTCCAACTTCTGAATGTCTCTCAAAGAAGTTACTGTATACATATCTACTTATTTTACTGTATCTGAATTCAAGGAATTCTGGGTCCACTTGCGCAAAGAGGTTGTGGTGTTATGACAATTGTAACTTGAATACTTTAACCAAGACTCAGTCTTAGAGCTGAGAGCACTTTGTGCAAGTAGGCCCAGGATTCCAAACAAAGACAAATCCGCAAATAAGGGATGGGCTCACTCTAGCAATGTCTCCAGCAAGGTGGTCATAGCATTTTAATCTACTGGTATGTCATTACAAATACATGCCAGTCATTACAAATACATGCAACAACCTTTGTGTACTTGAGGAATTTCCTTTTGTTTTTTAATTCAACAAAATAACTGTAAAGATAAAAACAGTTTCCATGTACCTTACTGGGAAACAAACACAATCAGGAGTTACAGTGACTGGCAACCAGAACATCTTAAAGGTGAAACTATAAAACTGATCTGTTGCAACTGACCTTGATACAGGCTCGTGTATGCTGTCCAGGATCTGACGCATGATGGGATCCTCATCAACACTGTCAAGCGGTGGGCGGTCATCGATAGGTGTGCGGGTAAAGCCTCGTCTGAAAGAGAAGGGGGAAATATGAAAATTATTGATACTGAAGAATGAAAACAAATTAATATTTCATCATCCATATTTCAACACTGAATAAAAAAATGTGTTTGGACCATGTTTTTTGGCATGCCGTTGTGGCACACCTACCAGGTAATGAAGTAATGACAACTCTGTCCATATCAATGGTTTACCATCAGCATACACAGAACAGCACTTTCAAATCACCTAAACCAGCAGCCATTATACTCAGCCTTCATGCAAGTTCCCTAGCCCGATACTACCAAATTATGCTGAGGGCAAGTCAGAATCCAATGATGGTAGTAGTCCCTCATTGACCTGTAGCCCTTGGCTAACAATTAGTCCAAGAAATAAAGTTATCTTATCTAAAAATGTATATCTACAAAATAGAAAAAAAATCTAAATGGAGTTCAGAACCATGCTCAATTTCAGATCTGAGGCAATCTTGACCTGCAAAATAATTGTAGACTTGAGTTGGATTTCTTTCTTTCTTTTTTCTCTCGGGTCTGGGAGACTACTGAGGGCTATAATTCTGAACCTTCTCAATGCTTCAATTATGCTACAGACTGAAACTGAGGAGGAGGAGGAGGAGGAGGAGGAGGAGGAGGAGGAGAATGATGAGACTTGTCAATAAACCTGTGTCACTTTCAAAGTTTGTCATCATTGAAAACTTGGCCGATCATTTGAAGGTGATCATAAAGATGGATGAATGGATGGATACCAAAGTAAATTCATAGATTGCTGTAGAATGTTATTGACAGTCACTGTCAGGCATGGCATGCATTGAGTCGACAGACTGGGTGTGCATTTCTTCATTCTGTTCTTAGAGCACTAGGGAGGACATATGAGCACAGTCCGACTTTTTCCAATGTATGCAAAACCGAGGAGTTCAAGATTAAAGTGTCTAAACGATCAGAAGCACTGCTTCTGTATTTATTCGATCAAGGGAATTTCCAGGGCTTCTACAATGATTAAGGAGTTTTCCTAGAAGTGTAAAAGTAATCTGTCAGTTTTTTCCTGACATTAGATTCATACCCTTATTATTAACTGAACTCCCTACAGCAGTAAATAAGTACTAAATCTAAAACCAATAACCCCAGGTAACTATGCCATCAATACCTGTCAAATAATATCATATCAAAACAATGTCTGTTTGGGTGATCGAAAACTGGACTCGAAAAGTTACTTCCAGCCTTATCTGCAATTGCCTTGAAATGCATCGAGGCCCCAATATTGCATCAATAAATAGAAGATTTAGACTGTTGCACACATACACATGCAACGCTAAGAGTTCAAGACAGACGTGTCTTGATTTCTAGATCTTCAATGTTAAGTCACAGAAAGTTTAATCAAGATATTCATGCAATATCCTGCAGTGAGTGTTATACACATTGTACCCTTAAGACCATTAAAATGTATTTTGTAACAAAAAAAATGTGGCATAAAACACTAGCCAGGGAAGGGCTACCATTTCATTTGCTTTTACTCATCCTCAAAATTATCTACTAGCCTCAGAGCTAACAAGATATTGTAGCTGTCAGACCCTGTATATATGACAACAGAATCTGGTGAGGCTATGTCAAACTTTGACTAATAAGAAAGAACTCTATCACCTACATGTTTGTTTATTATACACCAAAAAAATATTATTTATTTTTGACCACCCACATTGAATTTTGTCCAAAAACTGTGTAAACCAACTTGTTAATGTTTTAAGAAGAACAACTACTAGGGCTGGGACGAGTCCAAATTTACAAACCTGGGTATACAACCCCCTATTACCGGACCCTACCTGGGAACCCTATAAGTACCAACCCGACTAGTGTATCCATGTTACCTGTCCCAGCCCTAACAACTACTACAACTATCGCAGGGCAACTATGAAAATATAATAAATTTATTAAAACATAAAAATATTTTTCAAAAGCTGACAACCATGAATGACTGTGTTCTGAAACCCCCATCCCCAGTACATTGTTCGACTATCTACAGTACAGGTCTATAAACACTGCTGGAACTTATCACCTGGCGGTCACATGCCGCTCTTGCCCTGGTCTGGCCCACCAGAAAGGTAATACTGTTTGCCTGGCAGCACCCCCTGGTTACTACGATGGCAACTGGGCAGTGACCAGCACAACCAAGGACAGATAAGCCGCAATGAATGGCAGACCCAGGTATTTAGCGGACCAAGATATACCTTCTATGGAAGGAAAACAAAGGCTGAAGGTGTCAGGCCATATCTTGATAAACAGTTGACAAGATATCTGATACACCAGCTTTCATAACAAAGTAGTGTTTAGTCAGGCACCAGTGGGAGAGAGGCACTGCTCAATCAATCACTGGTGATGATAAAAGATCAATCAGTGCGCCTTATCAGTGTGTTACCTGACAGTTACCTGGCCGTTACCTGGCCAGCAGGGTATGGCACTGACCAGGATCAGCTGTATCAACACCACAGTAATTGTGAGAGAGGAAATCTCCAGCTGACCCGAAAGAAAGCCACCAATGACCAAAGACTGAGCCTCAGTAATAATCTCTTAATGATGCTAATATCCTCTTTAAACCTTCGGTCACAAGTTCAACACCACCACCACTGCATTTAGTTTCGTCATAAACATTATTAATGCTTTTTCCATTTCATAGTTATCTTTCAGTATCAACAATTATATAAGTACGATGTATGCACATCCTTTGTATGTAAATTTACAAATATATAATAATGGACATTTTGTGAAGTATTCTATTATAAAGTGAATTACAAACAAGTATTTGTCACAGAGTGACGAAATATCCCCCGCCTGTACACCATAGTACCAAATATGAAGACAATCCAGCGATTAGTTCTTGAGATATTGTGGCAACACCGTTTTCCAACTCCAAAAACAGATTTGCCTGCTGTGACCTTGAAAATAGGGTCAAGGTCACCAAATCTGACAGGTGTATGCGGTGTCTGTATATACACTATAGTTCCAAATATGAAGACAATCCAGCGATTAGTTCTTGAGATATCGCGGCAACACTGTTTTCTAACTCCAAAAGCAGATTTGCCTGCTGTGACCTTGAAAATGGGATCAAGGTGACCAAAACCGACTGGTGTCTGCGGAGTCTGTATATACACCATAGTTCCAAATATGAAGACAATCCAGAGATTAGTTCTTGAGATATTGCGGCAACACTGTTTTCCAACTCCAAAAGCAGATATGCCTGCTGTGACCTTGAAAATGGGGTCAAGGTCACCAAAACCGACTGGTGTCTGCGGAGTCTGTATATACACCATAGTTCCAAATATGAAGACATTCCAGAGATTAGTTCTTGAGATATTGCGGCAACACCGTTTTCCAACTCCAAAAGCAGATATGCCTGCTGTGACCTTGAAAATGGGGTCAAGGTCACCAAAACCGACTGGTGTCTGCGGAGTCTGTATATACACCATAGTTCCAAATATGAAGACAATCCAGTGTTTAGTTCTTGAGATATCGCGGCAACAAACAGGTGGGACGTACGGACGGACGTACGTACGGACGGACGTACGGACGGTCGTGAATACTATATCCCCCGCTTCGCGCTTTCGCGCGGCGGGGGATAAAAAAACCAAGAGTCAGAAGATGACAAATCCCCCTGGCCCCAAAATAACAAAAGGCACCCCTTCAGCCCCTGGTTAATACACATACCAAGTTTGGATGAATAATCTTTCACGTTTTTTAAGTTATGCTCCAGAGACAAAATACGGACGGACGTACAGACAGACCCGATTATGACTATATCCCACATTACATGCCGGGTGAAAAGAAAGAAATTATTAATAAAGTTTTAAAAATTAAATAGAATAATAATGACAATAATCTTACCTAGAAAGGACTGACTTATTAAAAGCTTGTCCATGAACAGACAACATTGCTATGCTCCTGCGGAGAGTGACCGCAATTGTTGGGTGTTGGTGTCCACTGGACTAATGAAGTTGACAGGAGCCACAGTCCTTCATACAACCCGCCCTTAGCTGATAAGTCAAACACCACACAGCCAACTAACCACCAGATAATTCATCAGTTAGGCCATATACCATTCATTTCATAAAGGCTGGCAATATCAAAGTTATATAAATTTCTACACCAAATATTGAACCAGTCCTAATGACATCTGTTGATGCAAACATCATACACCACATAATGAATACATCTGCAACAGCAGTAAACAGATAATCTGAAAAAAATCAAAGAAAATCATGCGATCAAAGAAATATTACACCAATAAAAGAGACATGGTGTGCAATCTATAAACCCTAAACACTTCATAAACTGCTTAATTGATGTCAGTGACTGGAATTAATGCTACGCTTTTTCTCCCCAAACACAGGTGTTGAGGTGCGTATGTAACGTATACGAACCCTTCATTGTGTGACGTAAAAGTGGCCAAACACTTGCTATGGAACTGTCACCGCAGGCTGAATAAACACATGTCATTGTGTAACGGACTAACACTAGTAATAGCACCTATCAACATCTATTTAGGGGCCTATTTGGCACAGTGTCCACAAACAAGCCCACTTAGTCAGGCCAACACATAACAGAGTTAATTTACAGAGCATGGATCAGTGAATATCTCCTGGGAATGAAATCACCCCATTCAAATATACTCCTGTCGCTAATGGGCCAAGCTTCTCAATACATTCAATGATAGAATCTGATATAACAAGTCTGAGCTCTATCACAGATGAACACAACCCTAAAGAGGCATATCATTTGTTCAAAGTAGAGCCTTACTTTTCCTTGAGTAGGAATGCCTACTTTAATATCAAGACGTGTAGGAATTCATTCAGCATGGTTTATTATTCTGGTGTAAAACTGAATACTTGTAGTCAAAAACTGGGTGCCCACATTACCAAGTATTGAATAAAGGGTGTCATTGATATGATTCAGAAGTTCAGGGAGCCGTTTCACAAAGCAATCCTTATGCGCTTTGAAAATAGAAAGTCTCTTTAAAAGTACAGAAGTTGTGACAGTCAGCGCTGCCAAGGCTACCAGAGTATTATTATTACTACAAACTGTGCATACAACTGAGAAACATGTTGTATCAACATGTAAATGAACACTAAATTGAATATCAATCATTTAGATAAATCTTAAGCACTGAAACACAGCATTAGAAATTGGCACTAGTCCTGTAGTCCTGGCCAAACCGCCCAATAGTTAAGGTATCATAAGAAACGAGTAGAAATTGGCCATTTTTTTAGGGTTTTGCTATATGTTATCATTATAAGGACTAGTAGAGTAAAATAAAACTGTTAGTTTCTACCGCTGAAACATAAACATATTTTCACTGTCAACACCCCAAATAATAAAATACTAACATAAAAAAAACCTTTCAATTTGTTCCTTTCTACTTTAAAAAAAATCAGTGAATAACACACTTCAATCTATACGTTGACAATTGAATCACAACCATTAAATTGTCTATCAAAAGGGTGGGATTTATTAAAGGACACCAACCGGAATGAATCTCAGGCTTCACAGACATGCACACACTAGAAATGACTTTCTCGAGATTTAGGTCCAAGTACCTACAATAGCTGCTCCCATAAACAGGTGATGGGCCAGTTATAGAACATAACGTGATGGCTGGTGACAACTACTGTTGTTTGTTGTGGTTACAAGGCCATCAACTGCTGGGACAAATCTATGGTCACATGTCCCTGTCTAGAACGCTGTCAGTGGAACACCTAATTGCATGTTGTAATGGCAGTTGACAAGAATCCAAGGTAGTTCTTGTATTCAAGGTGTGGTGCTTGATTTCTGGAAGATGTGAGATGTATAATCTTTTTGTAAAATACTAAGAAGATAGTAATACTGTATTTCAGCAGAAAGAGAGAGTGACACTAATGAGTTTCACAGATTCACCAGCGGAGAGAAGTAAATTAATAGGCATAAGAAAATACATGTCCTTCTGGCAATCTCACAGACCCATTTTCCATTTCCATTCCTTACTTAATCAAAATTAACATATAAATTACAGGATTCCCATCCACCTCCAAAAATTCAATACCAAAGGTCATCATACATAGTTCAACTTGATATTTTTTTATCACCTTTTGAACTAGTCATCAAGAGTATCTAATCACCTCTTGAACAAGTCATCACAAATATATAATCAGAATGAAGGGCTTAAGCTAAAGTCATGTTACCTGATTTAATGCTGTAAGCATGAGGAGGCTGAGAATGATATGTTTTTCTATGGCCAGCTTTTTTTCCAAATACATGTACACACATTCAAACTAGTAGTTAATATTAACGAGACAGTAGTATAGTTTTCTCTATCCCAGACCACACGTTGCCCTCATTCAGCATTCAGACAATGCTCCATGATCTGGAAGCTATTTCATTAGATGTTGTAACGCTTGTGCCTTGCGGAAATTGAGAAATCAGCAATAGTTCCTAAATGCAGAGTCTATTGTACCATTTTGACTATATCATAAACATGTGTTTATGAAGCACTAACAAATAGTGATCAAATCCCTGATAACACTATATAATAACTTGGATTATTTGGGAATACGAATGTCTGAAGCCCTGCATGTTGTATTAAGCAGTAAGTCCCAGGGAAAGAAAGACTTTCAGAGTGCTGACAACATTAGTGTGTTACAAAATGGATACTCGAAGAGTCACATTGTACTACATACCACAAGACTAGTAATACACAAATCAAAACATTGTGACCCATCCTGCACAATTCATGTTAATTCTTATGTGTTTTTGTAGCTCTCTGTCCATATTGTTCCCTTCAATAATATGAAAAACAATATCATACTTGGTAATATCTCTTATAACTATGTCAACTATACATTGTATAAATAAAATAATAACCAACCCAAAAGCCAAAAGAACAGCTAGAAAACCACAGAAAATAAAAATGCTTGTCACTGAGAATGGCTGAAGTACTGCTGTGCGGTGTCAGGCAACAAACATACTTTTTTATGCAAATTGTGAGAGTGGAGGGTGCTACAAGTAGAGCAGGACATGCTTACCCTTTTCGTGAACACCTGGTGTCATCACTGATTGTCAGTGATCTATTCAAATAATTTTCATTTATTTTGCTTTGTACACCTTAAGAAATCTGTTTCGGCGGACGAACAAGACTGCTTATTCTGACATTGACTTTTTATACGTTTCACATATAGTTATTAGTCTATTCAGTATATCAGGTTACAATGACAGCCTTCTCCAGATATTGCATTAAAATTTGATACGCATAAACCAAGTTTGTAGACACAGTTTCCATGACGTCCTTTGCTATATTTATCAGCCAGGCTGCCATTATCAATTTATCATGCCATGAATGTCAACATGTAGAGTAGTTCTTCCACTGTCCACTGGTCAGTGATTGGCTCACTTGTGGGCCAGTGACCTCCCCTTGCCAAAACAAACATGGCTGCCAAACAAAGACCTACTTTGACAAGCTCAACACCTCAAAGAGAGCCATTATAATAAGGGCATCTCTATGCCTCCATGGCCATTCTGCAGACATACTTTCCCTCTCACCTCATGACATGTCCATGGCCGAACATTATTCAAAAATTGGTTTGTTCCATTAAATGATACTTGCAATTTTATACTGATGTGAAATCATAATAAAAACATTAATCAAAGTGAATCTTATTTGTTTGTTTGTTTGTTTGTTGTGTAAAGCTGCACTCAGCAATATTCCAGCCATATGACTATGGTCTGAAAATAATCAAGTCTGGACCAGACAATCCAGTGATTGATATCATGAGCATCGATCCATGCAATTGGGATACGATGACATGCATCAACCAAGTCAGCAAGCCTGACCACCTGATCCCGTCAGTCGCCTCTTACAACAATCTTAAACGGGTGAATACGAATTTCTTGATGATATCAAGAGAACAATCAATATTTTTTTCAAAATTGCACCAAAAAGACATTTTAAGAATTCTAGCATTTAGGAATTTTGATGATTTTTTCTGAACTGTCAGTGTCATTCCATATATCTGCATAGACCTCAGAGAAAAAACAAAAATAATCAATTTTCTGAAATTTATAAATATGTAATGAATGATAATTTCAAATACGTTGTAGGCAGACTGCTCATGATCTCTGGCACAGCAAGAAATCTTCATGAATATTTCAGGATGAGAGTATTGGGTTACATGCTACTAGGGAAACAGGACGAATGAGCTTCAACTGCTGATTCCTCTAAAACCAGCAACCAATATGAGCAACACGGAAAGCAAATACTTCAATCAAAAACAATCCATTTTACCCAGAATATTGCCATCAAAATTTTGCTAGAAAAGTGTATCATGATACACAGACTTAGAAATATTCGGAGAAAACAAAATCTTTTATGGATTTGTAAAGACCCGGCCATGGACAACATCCAGAACACAGATTTCACATTACTGAAGTTTAGTACCCAACACCTCTGGCAACAAAATCACTATAATTAATGACATAAATCAAGTGGAAAGTAATTTCAGCAACATGCCTTGCCAGCATCATTATTCCTCCATTAGACCTAATTGTAATCACTGCAGGTAATAGAAACAGCAGAGGACGTTTGGTGCATCCTGCAGGCAGCTCCATTGGCCGCATTAACCCAGCAGCAACGTAGTTGCATAATCTACGGATCATGTCATTACTGCTGGGGGAAAGTGTGGAATAACAGCCTACGCTCATCAAGCAATGATGGTTCAATTGTCCGCCACCAATCTGTAGCATAAAGATAATTGGGGTAATTTGCAGTCTTCCTGCTTCCATCAGGGTAATGGGACACCAACATAAAATAACAGTAACAAGAAGCCACCTTTCTGGAATAAAATTCATCATGGCACTTAATCTCTCGAGACTTTTCTGCGACAAATGGATTTTTGGACATGTCTATGACTTCATCAATTTCAAAATGGACCTTATTATTTGTTTTAAGACATTGTGGAAAATGGCAATCTATCGAGTGACCTGAACTACGTATTAATCTGTAACCCTGTCCTCTAATCATGCCAATCTATTAGGAAATCAATGTAGAAGACTTTATCCAGGTGCACCAGCTTGAAGTGCTTAATCTCCATATTTCATAACTTTGTCTGAAATTGCCTGATGAAAATGTGAGACCAAAAAAAAGTTCAATTTCTTTGTTTTCACAGGAGTGAGTCCGCGAGTTAGGTTTAACGCTACTTTGAAAAATATTATTCCAGTTACATCACAGCATGTCTGCTTGATGTGGGAAGAAAGCCTGAAGTAATGCAGGTCTTGGACGTTTACCACTCATGAGCACTGGTATAGTGCTGACAAACCAAGAAGCATAATCGGGGTAAACCTGGATGCCCAACAGACGCAACTCTGCACATCGAATTGCGGCACCGTAGACAACTGGGCCCCCTGTGCACCAATTTTCACAAGAACCTGCATATGTAGGCCTTAAACAGATATCTCACTGCAACATTCTAAGATATTCACAATCATGACAACATTTCATCTTCTAAGTAATACTTAATGAGAGCCTAAACATAATGAATAATTTCTCATTAACTTTGTCACATCACACCTTAAAATCAGAGTTTTACACAAATGATAAAATCATGGTTTCACTAAGAAAAATAGGCATTCCAGTAATGGTTAAAATTGAACGTAACATCAGCAATACCAGCTATATCATCAAATATAGTGACACCTCATTATCAAGTCCAGAGATAGCCCAAACCCTTTTTTTAATATATTCATCCTTTCCTTAGGCCCAGTGCACAAGGTGCGTGTTAAATATTGCATTACATTAACAGTAGCAACAGGTAACATGATATCCTGGGTGAGATTGACGTGGAGATCTTCTGCCTCCACATCCTCTATTATTGATACTCACGGGCATCTTCTACAACAGTGTAACTGAGATCCTGGCATTTTGTTCATCAATAACCAGCCATACAACCTCAGAAATATGACAAATTCTGTAACAGCAATGTGCTCACCTTGATCACCCTCAAATTCACACTCCTACCTATCTCCAGTTCCTGTAATAATCATTTTTTATGTTTATATGTTGGAGTCAAGTTGCCTTGAAATTTAGGATATTATTGTCAAAAAGTATAAGTATTCAAGCAGATATGCTTGTCATAAATTTGCATTTTAAACCTTGCACTGAGTGAGTTTGGTTTAACATCACTTAGAAAGGTATGTTAATTAAAGCAAAATTATTTACAGCAAATCAAAGTGAATTGTGCTTTTCATAATAAACAAAAGCCAACAGACACACTGTGTCAACCTGATCCTCAATCAGCAAGGTATCGCATTGTGACCACCTGATCCTCAATAAGCCAGGTAACACATTGTGACCACCTGATCCTCAATCAGCCAGGTAATGCATGGTGACCATCTGATCCTCAATCAGCCAGGTAACACATTGTGACCACCTGATCCTCAATAAGCCAGGTAATGAATGGTGACCACCTGATCCTCAATCAGCCAGGAAAAACACTGACCATCTGATCCTCAATCAGCCAGGTAACACACTGTGTTCACCTGATCCCCAATCAGCCAGATAACACGCTGTGACCACCTGATCCCCAATCAGGAAGATAACACATTATGACCACCTGATCTTCAACTAGTCAGCTCTCAAGACAAGCTTGGGATATTTGATACCAATTCTACCACCAACTCCCCACAGGGAAGAAACATAACACAAGTCCATTAATAAAAGAAATCACTGTGTACTTAATCAAGAAATATGTTTCACTACATTAAAGATCTGTTAGAAAAAACATGAAACGTGGCTTGGATATCTATTCCTAATACATATCATAGTTTCTTATACAAGTTTTAATTAAATGCAAGTTAGCAAGAAACCGAGCTGATGTCTCTTCCTTGAAATGGGATATCACACTTAACATGTACAAAATCTTCTATACATACAAACAGGTGTGTGTGCAAACTTACATCTACTCATTACACTGTAAATCTCTTTTCGGAACTTGTTTCTCTCCTAACCCAGGTCATATTAATGCATAGTGTCACTCTATCCTTCCTTTCTATTGAACTGAAATACATGATTGAACCTAATCTGGTGGGAAAACTCGGCCTGCCATTATACTTTCTAAGCACACGTTTATTACATTACTGAAGTGAAAAAGTGATCAAATATCCAGCCTCAAGGCCAGCAGCCCAACAGGGGCGCCACACCTGTTATTAACACGCCATGCTTGATTCCATCATCTCCACATTCTACCTGTTCCATTAAATAAGATTAACTAATGACCTTGTTGTAATTAAACCACGGATCTCACTCAGGAGGCATGGCTCACAAAATGGGTACTTGTATCACGACTGAATCCAGTCCAACAAAAGTGTTACCAGTGATTGTTGGGCCAGCTTTCCCATGGCAACCTGGACAAAACACACATAAAACAGGATGCTGCAAACCAACACAGCAGGCAAAAAGTCCCCCACAAAGTACGTAAACACACAATGAAGTGAAGCAACATATGAAAAAGTCAGGAGATCAAGCACATTTGCAAACCTATAAAGAATATGTGTATTTATGACTGTTTGCAGACTTCCCAACTGGATGATTCAGTGTTGAGTACCGGTATATTGGGTGGATGATTCAATGTTGGGTGGATGATTCAATGTTGGATGGATGATTCAATGTTGGGTGGATGATTCAATGTTGGGTGCCAGTAAGTTGGGTGGATTATTCAATGTTGGGTACCAGTAAGTTGGGCTGATGATTCAATGCTGGGTGGATGATTCAATGCTGGGTGGATGATTCAATGCTGGGTGGATGATTCAATGTTGGGTGGATGATTCAATGCTGGGGGGATGATTCAATGTTGGGTGGATGATTCAATGCTGGGTGGATGATTCAATGTTGGGTATGTTTGTTGGATGATTCAATACTGGTTTTCCTGGGTTGAAACCTGGGTGGACAATTAGAAGGCTGATGTGTCAACTGAATAATTCAGTGTTGCATATGTTTGATAGATGAATTAACCTTGTGTATGTTGGGGAAATAATTCAACCTTGGACATACAAGTCTCTCAATGTGGACACCATGTTGACACAGCTTATCTTCCATATTTACATCATCAGGTCAACACTAATGCATGACTTCATATCCTTCCAGCTACACTAAACAGAGGGCAGGTTGCAGCATGCAGTGACTTCTCAGCTGGTTCAATAATCAAAATGAGATTCTTTACACGCTCTTGTGAAACACTGAAAACATATTGCCAGTGGTTTATCAATACAACGTTACTTAAATAGAATTCCATTTTCCATGTGGTGCAGTGAGCATTCAAACTATTTTATTTCGTGTGGGAATCAATTTCATCTGAGATGGAATTCTCGTTTGGTAACCATTTCAACATGCTCTGCATCCGAAGACAACATCAGGACATATCTTAATGTAAAATAAATGTCACGGTGAAAGTCTCAGTTCCATCAAAATGCTGATAATTTTACATAATATTGGTATTTTGGTGTTAGAAACATAGGAACATGATTAATCCAATTTCATTTGTACAGACATCTAAAATTTCTTAATACTTCTTTCAATGTTTGATGGACATAAAAAACAGTGAGTGAGTTGTGTTTAACAGTGCTTTTAACAGTATTCCAGTTATATCATGGCGTGTCAGCTTACTGTGGGAGGAAAGCCTGAAGTGATTCAGGTCTTAGAAGTTTACCACTTCGGTGAAACCCACGAGCATGGGTATGGTGCTGACAAACCTAGAAACATAATCGGGGCAAACCGGGATTCGAACCCACAATCGTAGGTTTCTGGCGTGCCCAAGAGATGCAACTCTGCACAGCGAATTGCTGCGCCTTAGATGACTGGGCTACCCGTGTCCCCTTCCAACCATTTTCAGACTTGGCCTAAAACTTGTAATAAGTGCCTTTTGTGAAACTGAAACATTGCTATGTAATTGGAGATCATTCACTGTTAGGGAGATATACATCACAAAATGTGCGTTGGCAGACTTCCACAATGGTGTTTGAACAACTTAATGCCCTTTGAACAAAGATACATACACATTCTTAGCAGTGCTATATTAATACATTATTTATTAATTTATCTAGAACTGCTCACCTGTCTCCAGGACAGGTGACAAAATCTTATTGAACAAATACAGCAAAAATGTCAAGCAAATAATCTAGACAGTCCAGAATATGTTCCAAACAGAAGAAATAAATCCCAAGATATTTTCTGTTTATCATTCAGATATGTTTTTTACCATGTCTTGTTTTTTTCTTTTTGCAATTTCTAAATTCTAGGATGAAAGATGCCAACACATGTTTTAGTGCGCATCTGGCTATTCCGTTACAAAATGGCACACATGATCTTCAAATTAGGTAAGTTATCACGCCTATGCATTAGTTTCGACAATGGGTGTTGGTGTTGGTGGAGTTTACACTGCTAAGGCGAGCAGCATTCAATATACCCTCCCCTTTGACTGTGATATTTTAGAGACTTTGTAACTTTTAAATCTCCTACTGTCTTCATAGATATATTTCTAAAATAATTTACATAATGATTGACTTAATTTGTGAAATCTGAAAAACAATATAATTTTGTCCTAATCTCATCTTGTAAGTTGATATGACTGCCATCATGTCAATGTTATTTGCTTTAATAACATGCTGTTGGTAAGTACTATTCCATGTGACAGATGCTGGTTTGCATCATCACTCACACACTCAGATATTTCATACACTGACGGACAGAGGGCTAGACAAGATTATTACTGTCTGTGTCTAATGTTAACTTATGATGGAACACAGGATGGAACACATGATGGGACACTGAAGCATTTGTTTTTTTCTTCCCTGTGAGTGTGATTTGATTAGATTATGACAAATGACAGCATGGTTTACATGTGTTTACCCTACATCACAACAATATACTAAATGTGAAGCCCATCTTAATTGCCATTTTCCTTCGAATTGCTATAGATAGCAATAAAAAGTGCATGAATTTCATATCATATCATACGGAAGGACCTTTTTCTACATTTCATATAAATACCGGTAGATGTAGAAGGGCGAGTTTGTTGAAACTACAAACTGTTTGAAGGTTTCCAGATGTACAAGGTTACTGTCACTTCAGCAATAATTCTGTGAACAAAATTTCATTTAATAAAATTTGGAGAACATTTACTGTTCTATATAGTAAGGAGAGTGTTGACCAAATCTTACCCTCGGACTACAAGAATCTCATCTAATCGCTCCCGTACAAAACTTCCACTGGATGATGAAACTGATGTAACTCGTGAAGATGATGACGATGATGGCGCCCCTTTCCCCAGGGCAATCAGCGGGGGTAGCGGAGGACCATATCCCTTCCCCCTGCCTGTGTGTGCCAGCGTATAGGCGTGAGGGGGCAGGTTCGCGGGGGACAGGTGGGGCAACTGCTTCAACAGCAGGTAAGTCAGGTGTGCATGGGTGTCTGGATCAACACCTGCAACGTGGCGTGTCATCAGGGCAAAACGCGGACACTTTGGGCTGCATCAGGGGTCGTGAGGTTTGATGTCACAGCTAGAGCTGCATTACACATTCCATAATGAAGCCGTGTATATTGAAGACACACCACTGGATGGAAGGATCAACTTGTCATATATCCTGAATGTTTCTCATGCCAGATTTTGTTTCAAATCTGTTGTTATGCAGAAATTAACAGAGTATTTGGAAGTACTGTTGGACACAAACTGGGTTACACATTAATATCCTTTGATTTGATCAATGTGGCTCATTTAAAGCAAATATGGTTCAGAAGACAACACAACTGCTGTCAGTCTCTGGCAAGTCCACTGTAAAGCTTCCTAATGGTGAGATAAAGTACTTTTGGCAGTCAAAATAATCTCTGTAACTTGGAAGCACCAGAACAAGACCTAAGGCACTGTTAACACTGCCCTGTCCAAGGGCTATCTGAATAACTGTCGACCTCAGTTGCCCCTATCAACACCAATCACTTAATGCACCTAAAAACCTCCTTAACTTCACCCAAACAGCTCAAATAACACGAGTCTTTCTTCCCATTAATGATATCTAGAACATAAATCCACTAATTTTGACAAGCATTTCAATGGTCTCTAGATCATATCACTGTTCACCAAGGCACTTAATTTTTGACAATGGAAAAATCTTGTATATTTGGCAAATTATACACATTCGGACTCTAAATAGTGCCTTGATCAATTCCAATTACTACAACCTAAATTGCTTTGGCTGACAAGATAATGCAAACTGATTTGAAAACTTTCAAGCCAAAACACTCTGGTGCATTAAGGTAGGATTGATAATAAAAGCACTAGAAGCAGACAACCTGGAAAGCACCTGTTTGCAAGAATCTGGATGAACACACAACACTGTTAACAATTGTGAAATGAGTAGTGGCTAGTGAAACAGATCCAAAAGCTTTCCGGAGTGCTCATCCCAAGCAATGCTGCTATTGTGCCCATCACAAGTCAATGAAGCACATCATATCAAACATCACGCTCCATAATGATCATCCAATACACTGTCTATTCTTGGCATTATCCATCTTAACATCCTCTCAGCTTGTTCTCTCATCCCATTCTAACACTGAGAGTAAGTCCAACCTATAGCAGAGCTTGCTTTCACCAGCCTGATTGCCACCAGAAGGTATGTCCTACGGTAAATTTAGACTGGAAGATTCTACTTCTGTTGAGGGGTGTCAAGCAGTGGGGCGGACAGGGAATTATTGTCATTATCATCCCAAGCTGATGGATAACACGAGTGACAAAATCACGACACAATCATTATTACCTTGCCAAGGAAAATACTACATTTGTGTGAAAAGCAATTTGCTAATAATAGTGTTTTCACCACCCCATCTCACCTGGCTTTCTTCTGTTTGATCGCCATAAATCTACAAATGTCTCAATTAAGTCTTGTAGACACAGCAGTAAGCCTTGTGGTTACCAGCAGGCTATAATAAACACAAGCCTGGTTATAAAGGTCTTGGACAAGGGATTTTCGTGCTGTGAAAGTTGACATGAAAAATTTAGCAATAAACAATTTTAAAGTTCACAACACAACTGTCTCCTACACATATAAGAGTCCCTCGTCATTGAATAAGCATCCCCCAACTTCATGAGGGTAGATCAGCAGCTGGATGACACACATACAGGTTAATTTATTCCATCACAGGAGCCGATGATGAATATTATTTAAGTCCCTCAGATAGAAAGTCTCAAGAGTAATATCACCTCCTACATGTTTGCTTAGCAACAACAATCAATATAGATGGATGAAAATAATCTCCTCACAAGACCACTTCAAATTGTGATTGCGAGAGTAATGAAAATAACTTCATACTCAATTATTATTTTAGTTTAAAAAAAAAATTAAATTAAATTTGCATTCAACTTGAACATGTTGAATTGTAAAAAGATCTCATTTCATGATGCTATGTTTGATGTCAGGTTCTTAAGGAAAGAAATAGAATGGGTTTATGTTTTTAAAGAAAACTTTTTAGTTTGGTCGTTTTTGCCTCAAATACATCCCCTTTTGCCGCTTCAGCAGTTTAGGATATTTTCAATACATGGTTATCAGTTTGTTTGTTTGTTTGTTTGTCAGAGAGCCTGACCACTCGATCCTGTTATGTAGCCTCTCACGACAAGCCTAGTTGCCTTTTACGGCAAGCATGGGTTGCTAAAGACCTATTCTACCCTGGATCTTCAAGGGCTTGGTTATCAGTAGCCAATCAAGCTTTTTATCATGTATAAAAATTCAATTTTTGATCCTAATTATTTAAATTTATTATTTCAAATACTGCATATGAAAAGCACCTTGTAACAATTTTACAGTTTTAAATATTTTTTGTTACCAAGAAATTTGAAACTTTACCCACACACATTTTTGTTGCTGAGGGATTAACCAAAAGTTAAATACTGGCAACAGTCCATCTCAATACTGACCAGAACTTCAATAATTGCCAACCATCAACATGAACAATTTGTTATTGGCAATCAACTCAATTATAACCCATAGCTACTCTTTGTTCAACAAGCTCTTCACAAGAAATCAATCAGCAGTAGAAATGCCCACAATGACCACGCAACACTTCTTAATCCTTTCCTGACATGGCCATCAATAGGTCACAATATGGACATAGCTTCATGTCCATCCTCCAAGGTAATGACAATAGTTAAGCAACCTAATTACGCTGTGAGTAGCGAGGTGTACGACATCATATAGCACCAGCCACACCATACATGTGTTGACCCAGCCAATGCGTGGCCACAGTGTTATGCTATTATTACTATTGTACCTCCCCGAAACAGACAAGTATTTCAGCCCCAGTTTGGCAAAATCCCCTATTGTTGACTCTCTATGAAATGTGTATTATATACAATGTTAACATCGGGTTTCCGACTTGGATATGATATTCAATTGTAGCTGCTCACGAAAGGGCAGGAGAATGGAGGATCATAATAAGGTGATAATAATAGATGATGAAAGCGTCCTGGGATACAAGCGTTCTGGATGAGTGCCCATGGAGGAATGTAATTACACTGCACACATGGTAGCGCCAGGTAATGAACTGTTGCGGCACTTGTCCAGGTGACGACCCCTCCCTCCCTCCAACCCCTCCCTCCAGTGGGCCAGCAACATCGACGTCACAAAGCAAACAGTGAATTGTATAGCCTACAGTAACAATAGCAATAGCCAAAACATTAACTACCTAAATATTTGTCATCAAACAGCGGGAAGATCGGAGAAACTGCCCATATGACATGATAAACGATATTACCTTGGTTACAAACATAACAGTATGGTGGACAAGATCGGGCAGAGCTTAACAGGACCTGCCTGAGGCAAGAACCAGGAAGTGATCGCTACTGACACTATGTGAAGGCTGATATGATATACTACGACCATGATAATTAACATTTCATATTTCTGTTATAGGATCGGGTAGTTGGACAGCATATTTCAATAACATGTTGTGACGTTTGTATTTGTAGGTGGGATCTCGTATATAACTTGAAAATGGTTGACTTGGAATCACGTATTGGATATCACTGGAAAATAATTTGATGATGGAAGATTCAGATACTTAAGTTTGGTATGGATGGGCTCTTGGTATTTTGGTATTTTGGAATCCTGAAGACCTATTCTATCCTGAATCTTCACGGGTCAGTCAGAGAATGACCATTGTCAACAACAGTACAGGTTTGCAAATAACCAGTGATTGACAGCATGAGCAATCTTCCACACTGTCCGGCTTAGCTGACACACAATGTATTTCAAAGGCTTTAATAGCCACATGGGGGCGGTCGGGTAGCCTGGTGGTTACGCCGAACCCCGTACCTTCCGCTCTCCTGGCGGACGCTCTACCATTAGACCATGGAGGCGGTTCTTAGAGCATATGGGGGCGGTCGGGTAGCCTAGTGGTTAAAGCGTTCGCTCGTCACGCCGAAGACCCGGGTTCGATTCCTGACATGGGTACAATGTGTGAAGCCCAATTCTAGTGTCTATTGCTGGAATATTGCTAAAAGCGGCGTAAAACCATACTAACTCACTCACTAATAGCCACATGAATAATTCAACAAGGTAAGGTACATCATTCAGCAGTTTGGAAGCAACTTCTAGTCAGCCCAATTTCTGTACATGTCCTAATCTCCAGTGCACATCTCACATAATCAGGTCATTGTTCAGAAAATGGCAAAATGTTTTCACCGAATAAGACATACTAATCTCTTGTTATGAAAACATTTTCACTTCTGTTTCAACAGGATATAATTAAATAATAAAAACACATCTTTTTCATGTTGATTCTGTGTCTCATTTTGGATGTTATTTGATAAGTTCAAAATTCATTTTGCTTTAGGCATATTATTTTACTTCTTTTATATAAAAACAAAACACTTTAGAAATCTGTACATTATACAAATTGTGATATATTCACCATTGTGTGCCCTTTGGTATTAACCAGACTGCAACATACAGCACAGCACAAATTATTCTGAGATGATCTAACTATCATAATTAAGATTAATGTGGTAATGACTGATGCTGGGTATTGTACTTATATTTCCTATAAATTAATATTGTGCAAACTTAACTGTTAATTGAGAAAACTCAATATTCTCATAAGAAACTGATGTGATAACTTAAAATTTAAGTTGTTTTCATAACCAAATGGTTTATTAGTTCAATCTAGTATACGAGTAGATAGTTCCATCTAGCATATGAGTAGATAGTTCAATCTAGTATACGAGTAGACAGTTCAATCTAGTATACGAGTAGATAGTTCCAGCTAGCATATGAGTAGATAGTTCAATCTAGTATACGTGTAGACAGTTCAATTTAGTATACGAGTAGATAGTTCAATCTAATATACGAGTAGATAGTTCCATCTAGCATATGAGTAGATAGATCAATCTAGTATACGAGTAGATAGTTCAATCTAGTATACGAGTAGATAGTTCAATCTAGTATACGAGTAGATAGTTCCATCTAGCATATGAGTAGATAGTTCAATCTAGTATACGAGTAGACAGTTCAATCTAATATACGAGTAGATAATTCCATCTAGCATATGAGTAGATAGATCAATCTAGTATACGAGTAGATAGTTCAATCTA
This sequence comes from Haliotis cracherodii, assembly GCF_022045235.1. NCBI lineage: Eukaryota > Metazoa > Mollusca > Gastropoda > Lepetellida > Haliotidae > Haliotis > Haliotis cracherodii. Next base: position 7,686,982 of record NW_027266275.1, read on the forward strand.
GTATACGAGTAGATAGTTCAATCTAGTATACGAGTAGATAGTTCCATCTAGCATATGAGTAGATAGTTCAATCAAGTATACGAGTAGACAGTTCAATCTAGTATACGAGTAGACAGTTCAATCTAGTATACGGGTAGACAGTTCAATCTATACAGGTAGATAGTTCAATCTAGTATACGAGTAGATAGTTCAATCTAGTATACGAGTAGATAGTTCAATCTAGTATACGAGTAGATAGTTCAATCTAGAATACGAGTAGACAGTTCAATCTAGTATACGGGTAGACAGTTCAATCTAGAATACGAGTAGATAGTTCCATCTATATGGGTAGAAAAAAACTGATATAGTCCTATTGTATTGGAGTCGATTAATTATTTCACCCATTAACTTCCAAGATCTTTATATATTTGATCATAATTCTGCACCGGATTCATTAGATTTGTTATGAATGTGATATGGTACATGTATGTTCCATTTAGAATGGCACTCAAATGATCACCTCCTTAGGAGAAGCGTAATATGAAGTGAATATGGTTTTACGTCGCTTTTAGCAATATTCCACAATATCACGGTGGGGGACAACAGAAATGGGCTTCACACATTGAACCCATGTCGGGAATCGAACCAGAGGCTTCGGCGTGACGAGCAAATGCTTTAACCACTGGGCTACCCAACTGCCCCAGAAGCGTTAACACGGAAACATTAGGGTCACACATGTTTGAGTGGCATTATTCACTTGAACCTATGTAACCAATGATAATGGATGGTATGGATGATCAACTATTTCATTCATTTGTGTTTGCGTTTCTATGGAGATTCTAACACCATGATCCATCACTTGCTTCATCAGACAAGACACTGTAATAATCACACAAAAAAGTCGACCATGCATACTACTTTGTCATCAGTTACTTTAATTAGGTCAGCATCTGAATTTAAGATAACAGTATACAAAATGTGCAGTGATGTGCAATGTGGTAGTCCCCAGAGCATCACCTTGGTCACACAGACAGCGCATGTTGCCCTTCTTACAGAGACTACAACTTGATTAACCTACAAAGCTATTGCAGCAAAAAGCAATCGATAAACTGTAATATAACTCCAAAACCAATTGTCATAACTGAATAAAAACATCACAGATGTAATATATTTACATAATACCATAATTTACATAATACCATAATTACATAAAGATGTAATATTATTTTTTAAAGAAATAATGTGACATGATAACGAGGTTGTTTAGAAGCTATGATAAACTATGATAAACAGTGGAGGGTGTACTCGGATTTTACACGACGCACAAATGTTGAGATTGGACAGAGAAAAAGAACATACTGCATCCCGCAGGACACACAATAATATTCTTTGTACCTACAGCACATCAAGAGCAGTAATGGGTGTCTGTCATTTCATCCTTCAAGCATGACCACTGTCCACATGATCATCGATTCATTCCAGGCTCTAAAATAATTATTAAAATGTCCAGTACACTACACCATTTCATTACTTTACAGGACCCTCATATAGCCTGCAAGGACCCTTAAAATTAATTATTGGGTGTCCGTAGACCCCACTTTTCCATGCTTTTCAAAGTCAATGTAAAACCCGAGTGTCCACTTCTAGGTACAGCCTTGGTATGTGGTAGTATCAGCAAGGGGATTAGGAGGGAACTGGAAAATTGATATTGGCAAAAAAGGAGCAGTCAACTAATCAATATGTTTTACTTACTGCTCCAGAGTGAGTGAGTGTATCATAGCCTGTCACAGTGGTGACACCATCAAGCACCCGCTGCTACACTACAACAGACTGTGAATTTAGCCACTAGCCTCAAGTAAGAGTGAGTGAGTGAGTTGGGTTTAACGCCGCTTTTAACAGTATTACAGTTATATCATGGCGTGTCAGCTTCATGTGGGAGGAAAGCCCGAAGTGATGCAGGCCTTAGACATTTACCACTTCGGTGAAACCAACGAGCACGGGTATGGTGCTGACAAACCTAGAAACATAATGGGGGCGAACCGGGATTCCAACCCACAATCATAGGTTCTTGGCATGCCCAAGGGACACAACTCTGCACATCGAATTGCGGCGCCTTAGACGACGGGGCCACCCGTGCCCCCCTCAAGTAAGATGTCTTTGATCCAGTAACATCAATCCCATATACTAAGTCTAATATCTTCTGAAAATACAACAGAAATTATGGTTATGATGTAATGGAGGTAAGGTATTCAAAGGAATTATACAATTATGTGCTGTATCAAAGTATTGGGCACAGATTGCAACAAGAACAGAATCCCTTTCTATTTGTCTACAAATACAATGCTTGAACATACAGAGGATCCTTACATCATAACCTGTGGTCTTTATCTTTAACTAAAAATTGTAAAGAAAGGTAGTCAAACCCAATTTTTGTTTTATTTTTCCCCATCTGTTTTTCAAAAATTGGATCAGATAGATGTGGGATCAAAGAACAAAGAAGGAGCTGACCTATCTACAAAGTGATGTAAGCTGACATAATAAATCAAAAGCCATTGTTTCCTTTGAGTTTCATCTGACACACTACATGCCAAGCGTGAATCCCTGGAGTGTTCATAAGGAATGGAGACACGGGCAATGATTTTGCATTGAAAGCAGCACATCAAATATTGAATACATGACAGGCACTTGAGAGACAGTTGATTTCATTTTATTTACCTTACTCTTTATTTCAAAAGATGAAAAACAACTACACAGAGGACCTCTCTATTATCCTCACCATAAACACTATTTTGTTAATGGATATTAGCAGTGGATCCTACGAATCCATTTATCCATCACCTATAAAAACATGACCCATTTTTCCGACAATGCACGTTTCCATGTGCATACAGTTCAAATAACAAGCAGAGAACTGGGAAGAAATAAAATACGTAAATGTCATCGGTGATGATAATTGCAGCACATTGATTGAGACTGCCCATTTCACTCTGTACAAGTACCACCCAATTCAAGATTTATGTTGCTATGGTTACAAATATAAACAAACCCAAACACAGACAATCAATTTCCATGCTGTGCATGACCTTTCCTGATTCCACAAATAGATAGTATTGTACAAAATACTGGCAGTATCACAGCACAGCACTGTGTACATATTTTGGAGTTTCAATTTATAAACCATGTTGATATCAGGATTAATTATTCAAAATCCTCCTGACTCTAATGATTATAAACAGCATTTTTATAAAACAAAAACAGATTGAACACATAATGTAAACTGTCATAGAAATTATTTTAAAAAAGGCAGCTAAGTCAAAATATAGAAAACAGTGAATTTTTAGAAACAATAAGAATCATAAGCATGATAAGAAATGCACCGTAAAGCAGTAAAAAAACAGTAAAATATATGTCAGTGTGAGAAAGTAATGGGCTGCTAGGCTCCTCAAGATATTCTGTTGTTGTATTTGAACCTAGGAACCCCCTAAATGTTTCATTTTTAAATTTAGGGGCATGACATGCGAGGACCCTTTTTCTTTCATCATAAATCTTGAACTCTGATCAACAAATTAATGAAACAGTTTTTTAGCAAGGATCGACATGTTGCTTGTACTCTGCATAATACATTAACAAACAGCCCACATTACACCTTCAAAGAACTAAATGACAGGATTCTCAAGCAGAGATCTTATCAAAGGGTTACAGCACTATTGTTCTCCAACACCTGTGCCCCACCCACCATTGGTCCTGACAACCTAGGTGGTAAACACTCTTTGTCTGTCAATCCATCCCAGTTTAATATCAAAGACATTTTAACACATGCAGAGCCATGACTCATCTCCCACCAAAAAGATGAAAAAGCAGAATTCAGTTTAAGGGCAAGGTATTAAAAGGTGCAAAATTTACTATCTGCGGTCACACAGCGTTTAACGGAAGAATTTTAATAAACTTGTCACTCATCCATAAGATAAATCCAATGAAAAATGTTTACTAAAGGATCACACATATTTACTTGTTAAACAGATGACCTGTAATTCTCACATGTATAATACCCAGGGTGGGCAGGTAGGGGGTAGGTTTGCCACATGTTATAAGCCTATTATTACCGCTTTTGCCTGTTGTATTGTAGGTATTTTCCTATCTCGTAATAACCTCCTGGACGGTTTCACTTTTCCAAGTAAAACCTCATCCCCGGTATCATAACCATACAGGACCCTCATATTGCCTGCAAGGACCCTTTAAATTAATTATTGGCGGTCCTGTGGACCCCCTCTTTTGTAAGTCATGGTAAAATCCTGCTAACTTTCTAATTTAAAAAAAAAAATTACTTGCTTTTCATAAAACATTCTGAATAAACATTTTTTAAACTTTTTTTCCTCACACATGTGCAAAAGGAATGATTTTACTTGATTTTATTTTTTTCAGCTTGTACTGCTCTTACCCTAGACGAATAACTACACACCATCTGACCCTGGGTGGCTGCAATGGTATAACTATAACATTGGAGATATAACTACACTGAGATAATCACCACATATCTAAATATACATACTGCTTCCACATATCTCTTAACTCACTATATTGTAATGTTCTGTGAGTCGGTGTTCTTACAAAAGATATATTTCAAGATGTTTCATTGTCCACAATAAATCTATTTCTTGCAATAAAAACATTCCCTTTCAACATATCTTCGAATTAACACAAACAATGACCTTAGCACAAAAATAATAATGAAATAACTGGCGTATCTGCTCCTGTCAATATATGTCAGCTACCAACACTACACCATTATACTAAGGAAATGATCATTTATCCCTTGGTCGGAATCTGTTTCGAATTCATCCAATATTACCCAACTCATAAATCTATGATTGATCATAAACATCTCTTACTCATAACGTAAACTCTCATAAAGTGATTGAATTTGATAATTTAAAAAAAAAATCACATTTGTCTAGACTGTTCTAGACTTGTTCAAGACTTACAATATATGCAAAGAAAATGTAAAGTGTTCTATAAAGGATTCCCTACCAGATTACCAGAAAAGGCTCACTATTGACCTTCAAGAATAAATGCTGTAACTTCCCCTTGTCCATTAAGACCTGATTAAACCCTTGACTGATATCTTTCCAACAAAGGGTGGAAGAGTGGTCTCCCTTCACACACGTCTTTCTGTTCAAGCTGCTCTTCAACAGTTAAAAACCTTAGCAAATATTGCATCTGCTTGAACAACGTTCCCCATTCTGCATCCATGGATGTTTTGGTGAATTCTTTTACTTCTAGTTTATTTCCATGAAATGATGTTGTTAATGCATTCACATAAAATAACTTAAACAGGATTTCATCAGCACATCTTTCTTCAATGAAGTTCATTCTTTGAAGTCATAAACCGCCTGACAATAAAACAATTAAATTTACAACTTGGAGGATGATCAAAATGGAACAGGCTAGCAGTGAAGTGGCCCCAAAGCTTTCATTGTGATTTACTGCATCAAGAACATGAAGAGTTGAATCATACTGTTTCCAAGCAGTAAATACGAGCATGGCTCCCCTATTCATTAGGGTTCATATAAAGTCAGGAATTAATCATAAACATTCCTTCTTGGTCCAACATTGAGTGTATTTGAAGAGTCCCTTAGATTTAATAATGATTAATACCTCCTGTGTATGATCGTTACTATTTAAAACAAAGACCTTTGAGCACCTAGCTTACAACATGTGATTATGGTAAAAAAGCATTACTTTTGCAACATACACAGGAATTAAACCGAAAATAAAAAAACTCATTTCTCTACATGCTTTAAGCATGGTAAGATGATTGTATTTAAGACGATGAGTGTACTCATTAATTGCAGGTTACAATCAACACCACAGTAACCTTGGTTACTTATAAATACAACTTCAGAATGTTTTGCTGGCATGTTTTTCATTGCAACCATGGGTAACCTCTACATGTACCTAGTCAGACAGTTAAATTGCTGTATTAATTATGAACCAGGATTCTTGAAAACTTTCGATGGCACCGCACTGGACAGGCAAAGCAATTGCTATAGTAAACAAAGTAAGTCTCTGCCACTATTAACAAAATATCAAATGTGATAATTATCCATCATCCTAGGAGAGTGAGTGAGTAAGTATGGTTTTACGCCTCTTTTAGCAATATTCCAGCAAGACCACATGAAGGGGACACCGTAAATGGGCTTCACACATTGTACCCATGTCGGGAATTGAACCCGTGTCTTCGGCGTAACGAGCGAACGCCTTAACCACAAGGCTACCCAACCGCCCCTGCTAGGAGAGGAAAAACATGCGTTGCAGAGTTAATTAGTGAGTGAGTTTGGTTTAACGCCGCTTTTAACAGCATTCAGTTATATCACGCATGTCAAGTTAATGTGGGAGGAAAGTCCGAAGTGATGCAGGTCTCAGACGTTTACCACTTCGGTGAAACCCACGAGCACAGGTATGGTGCTGACAAACCTAGAAACTTAATCAGGGCGAACCGGGATTCCAACCCATAATCATAGGTTTCTGGCGTGCCCAAGGGACGCAACTCTGCACAGCGAATGGCGGCGCCTTAGACAACTGGGCCACCGGTGCCCCCTGCAGAGTTATTGAGATCAGGACACAGTATGCACCAACTTTAAGATTTCCACAGTCATGCTATTCAGTATAGCATGTCATCTGCTGCCACACATTGCTGTCGCTGCTCTGATATTTAACACAGTGGTGGTCGCACATTGGCTGTCAGTGACGTAATGAATATGTCTGTCATACCACCTGTATGGTGCTATCCAATGAAAAATATCATTACTGATATTGAGTTTGTCAATTGAATTCATTTTTCTTGGAAAGCCCCTTTCTGATGATCACTTGCTACAGTGCATACCTGCAATTCATTGTGAAAACCTGAGAAAAGAGGGTTAATACCGGTAGTCATATTCTTTAAAATAAATATGTTGAAACATGCCTATGTAACCATGGTAACCCCAAAACATACCCAACTGTTACTTGACAGCAAGCTTTTGATATAATTGGGGTTATCTATTTTTAGACATGGCGCCAATTAGTGTGATTGATAATTGATGATGATGTCATCGCGCAAGGGAGGAGGAATCCATGTTTTGTTTCAGCTTACACTAACATAATGAAACTTTTGTATGACACTGCCATTCAAAGGCAGAAAAAGCACTTCTTTGCCCAGTTAGCTAATAAAAAGCCTCTATTTTTTATTTGTTGGTTTAAGAAATATTTGGCCCAAAATACAATGTAGATGCTCCCAAAAAAATAAATATAAATTTTCAACTTCATGATTAGTACTGCAACCAATGAAATGAAAATCAAACTCGTAGGTCATCACAGAAATATGATTGCGAAAAGACACCAAAGATAATTGATAGGGATTTTGGTAAAAAATGTTTTATTATACATATTTGTCACCATTTCTTACGAACAGCAATGATAAAATCTTGTGTGTTATGTTATTACACCTAATATTAAAACATTCAGCAGAAAAAAATACTGGTATTGTCAAAAGTTCATAGCAGGTTCCAAGGGAAAAAATTTAGCTGTAGACACATGTTCGCCGTGTCTCTTTTTATAATTTAGTAGTTTTTAATTACAACACGTTTTGTAATAATTGATAGACAAAGCCCTGGAATGGGGGTGGGTGTCATTTAACGAGCAGTAAGAAATTTATTTTAGCAAATGTATTATCTTTTATCGCTGCAGAAAAAAATGTATCGTGTATCGTATAGTCCAATTATAAACCTCCGGTGACGTCATTCTATTGTTCTCCAGTCAGGTTAAATCTCATAAACCCCTAGGGACGTTGTAATGTCCCTTGGATTTTATATAATACCCCTTGGATTTTATAGGATATTCAAGTCATATTTGCTATATAATGTGTTATAATATCCCAGGGATTTTATATAATGTCCTGGGTATTTTATTAATATAACTTCCGTTCAGATTGCAACATGTAATGAAATGTAAAATCAAATGACAAATGTTTTCTTTATATTCCCAAGGATCGAATTAGCAACCTTCATATCTGTAGCCCAGTGAGTGTACCACAAGGCTACAGAGGTGTTGATAAGCCGCACTGCTTTTAAGAATGTCCTTTTCAAGATCCGTACGCCAGCAACAGACATTTTACGCCCGTTTCCTAAAGTTCATGGAAAGAATGTTCGATACATAAAAATGTTAATAAATGTTGTTTTAAGGTTCAAAATCGGTTTATAAGTAACACTTCCCCTCGGGTTGTTATGATATTTAAAACCCTTTCCCTTAGAAAATTTAATCCCTCGGGATGCGGGTTTTAAATATCATAACAACCCTCGGACCTGTTTTATCCTATACTTAAAACCCACATTGATCCAGCGCATTGATGGATCATTTCACTGCCACAGAAGGGCTTCACACATTGTACCTATGTGGGGAATCGAACTGGGCCTTCCGCGTGATGAGCGCATGCTTTAACCAATAGGCTACCCCCCTGCCCCTAATGCTCTGAATGAGGTAAGATGAAGGAATGATGTTTTCATGCATTAGTAAAGAAATAAGCATTTAGACAACTACCCCAAATCACCAAAGGAAAAGAGCTGCATCAAAGATTAACAAAGACATAACACACAGTATATATTGTAAAGAAACTACACTAAAGCCTATGTCAGTTACGATTGACAAAATATCAAACTGACAATAACTCACCAACAGTTAAGAAACTGGACTCTCAAATGTGTCAAGTTAATGGAAGTTTTCATACGAAAGTCCACTGTGAAATACTGTCTAAACACGGCAAGAGAGTCCCCAAACTGGACACACAGATTTGATTTGGACAAGTTTACTGGACAAGCCTACACTATTTAGTTTGCAAATCTTTACCAACTTTCAACCAAGCCCCAAAATATTCCATAAAATATGAATTCTGTTTAGTTAATGTTCCATGGATATTTTATCATATGGATAGCTAGCTCTCTTACGCTGCAGACATGAAGCTCTGGAGAAGAGTGTGGTATTTCTGTCGTAAAGAATGGAAACTACACCACATGGTGGATTTGGGCCCCAAAGACTAGTTCAGGCGAGAAACATTGGTACAGACAACAGAACACAGGACAGGGCCATGAACTGGAAGCCAGCCCAAAGCAGATGCCCAATGATTACCGCTGCCAAAACTGTCCTGATAGAGTTCCACACAAACACAGGAACTGGAGACACCTCCACTGTTCCAGAACCCAGGCATAAAGGGTCGAGGACTGATGGTAACGTGATAGACTGAAGAAATAATTGCTAAGGTATGTGGCAGCTAGCCTCAGACAATGCTGCATTGTAGCGCCCCCATTGTTGGTCGAAGGGAAGATGAGCCAATGAAGACGGAGAGATAGAGGCGGAGTGCTATACAATATCGTACTACCCGGGGTAGCTATAAACAAACTATAACACACACCACAAGAAGCACCAATGATGCACATCCAATCCAGATTCTATTGTGTTCAGATAACACATAACCACTTTACACTAACAACACAACAACATGGGCAGTTTATGACACAACAAGTCAATACCTTGTATGAGACAATAATCGTTCTATCCTGTTGTAACAACAATAACAGCCAACCCGAAACTTGTGAGAATAAACAAACCACCACATGCACCTTCACCTCAGGATAAGGTCATACAAATCTTGCATTGTTGTGTGATATTCTAAATCTTCTTTTATTGGTCCCTAAGAAAACTGAATCACAAATAAATACTATCATATGTTGGAATAATCAGAAAAGCCAGGCTGTAGAGCACCTCATCATCAACTGATCAAAATATTACTCAGGAAATAATATACCCTCCTGTTTTGATAATTGATTGAACACTTGCAGATCAAGTTATATATGCTTAGTTAAACCGCTGATCATATTCCACAGGGGTAGACATCTGTGGTCATATCCAATAAGTCTGCAGCTCATTTCGGACTAGTTATGTAAAATAACTAGATATTGGGAGAGTAGTAGTTTTGGACTAACGGATTAGTGGCCATATCTACTCCTGATCCAAGTCTCACGTATAGAACCAGTTCATGGAAACAGATTATTCTTCACCATTACTGCAGTAAAGGAGTGAGTGAGTGAGTGAGTTGGGTTTAACCCCGCTTTTAACATTATTCCAGTTATATCACAGTGTGTCAGCTTAATGTGGGAGGAAAGCCCGAAGTGATGCAGGTCTCAGATGTTTACCACTTCGGTGAAACCCACGAGTACTGGTATGGTGCTGACAAACCTAGAAACATAATCGGGGCGAACCGGGATTCGAACCCACAATCATAGGTTTCTGGGGTGTCCATGGGATGCAACTCTGCACAGCGAATTGCGGCGCCTTAGACAACTGGGCCACCTGTGACCCCCTGCAGTAAAGGAAGTAGAAATATAGAGACATCTATACAAACAGGACTATATTTGGTAACAATTTTGGCAGTTGTTTTGGCAACCACTTTACAATTATTTTAAGTAACAAACCCCAGTTAGAATGCTTTCTACCAATGAGGTCTGTTGGGATTTGGATCTTCAGAACTTGTCTTATGCCCGATAAAATAACATGTGTCGAAAAGCAGAACAATACTTATACTTATGCTTGTGAGAGCATGAGTGCCGGTATACATGGTATATAGCTAATGGCCATTGTTTCATATCATTCATAATTTGCCTCTTTGTGAGTTGAGTTAATATTCTCCTTGCGCTGCCATTGCCACCAACAAAAGAACATAAGCAGCCAGGTGTCTCCTAGAAACACTCTTAAGGCCTGAACAGTCCTTCTATGAGCCTTGTCAAGTCACATGACTTCATCTGATCACCCTTTACCCTTTGCCCTGTCTTGTGTATATATACATATACCAGCTTGTGTGTATATATACATATACAAACATCCAGCCTGTGACTTTGGTCACTTGTCCGAAGTCCGAGTCTAGTAAAATTCTGTTAGCTCAGCAAATAATAATTTTTTTAAAATAACATTTTCTTTAAAAAATTATGCAAAGAGCCATGTTGGGGCAAGTAGCATCAACATGTTTTTAGCACAGGCTGGACCTCTAAAATCCTGCATTTGAGAAAACAAAAGTATCTTGAAATATTTCACTTTCAGACAGCAGTTATCACTCAACATTATGAGATGGTCACAAAGTTAAAGACGTAAAGCATATGGGTGAGGTGAGGTGAAAAGGGGTTTAACGTCGCGTCTAAGATTATTGCACTTATATAGCGACGTGCATGTACGTGTATGTGTGTGTGTGGCTGCTTGTACTAGTCCGGACTGATGCCGATTTATAGTGCTAGCTCACTGAGATACCATGCCGCAGTTTAACATCAATACCCCAATCAGACACAGTATACTGACTCCGAGCCGACCAGTCCTTGTTTTAGCCCCTTAAAGCCGAGCACCAGACAGGGTAACAATAAGTACCATCTTTTAATGCCTTTTGGTATGACAGGGTCGGGGGTCGAACCCCGTACCTTCCGCTCTCCGGGCGGACGCTCTACTATTAGACCACGGAGGCGGTTCTTAGAGCATATGGGGGCGGTCGGGTAGCCTAGTGGTTAAAGCGTTCGCTCGTCACGCCGAAGACCTGGGTTCGATTCCCGACATGGGTACAATGTGTGAAGCCCATTTCTGGTGTCCCCCGCCATGATATTGATGGAATATTGCTAAAAAGCGGCGTAAAACCATACTCACTCACTCACTTAGAGCATATGGACATTATCAGGATTAGAAATGATACAATATCCAGTAAACCAATTGTTACATCTCCTGTGACTGTGACTGTTTGATGTATCTGTATATGCAGAGAGTGACAGTTGGAGCAGTGAGATAATCAATAGGGCAGGTTGGGAGGGGCGGAAGCTGCCTGCCTGGCATGTTCACATCAAGTGTGTTGTCACAACACCACCAAACAAGTCAATACAGCCACAGCCAGCCATTCAGTTCACTGCATCCAGCACATGCAACATGACATCACCAAATAACCTTGCCACTGCACTTGGTAATAAGTGCAGTACTAATCACAAGACGTCAAGCACGTCAACATTCACTGTGAGAAGCCTGGCAGAATAGGTCCACATGACACAATGATTGTCAAGAAGAGCTGGTTAAAGGTAGTGGCAGAATAGGTCCACATGACACCATGATTGTCAAGAAGAGCTGGTTAAAGGTAGTGGCAGAATAGGTCTACATGGCACCATGATTGTCAAGAAGAGCTGGTTAAAAGGTAGTTGCAGAATAGGCCCCAATTAAACTATGCTTGTCATAAGAGCTGGCTAAAATTTAGTGGAAATGGGTTTTTTGAGGCAGATTGTGGGACATCATACCTTGTTCATAGTCAATTTGTTTGTTGTCGTTTGCTTGTACGTTGTTTAACGCCGCACTCAACAATATTCCAGCTATATGACAGCGGTCTGTAAAAAATCCTTGGAATGGTTGATCCAGACTCCATACAAATAAGCTGTATCCTGGTATAGCCTGCATACCCTAATTCACCACTAGAGTCGCAGCTGACTTCAATAAAGGGGTGAGGTAAATGGGTTTAACGTCATATTCAAGATTATTGCACTTACATAGTGACGTGCGTTCATGCATGTACATGTAAGTGGGACTCTCATTTTAGGGGAGGTGAAATGGGGGTTTAACGTCACGTCCGAAGATTACTGCACAAGATAAATAGCAACATGCAAGCATGCTTGTGAGTAACTGTTTGTACTAGTCTGAACTACTGCCGGTGTTATAGTAATAATCCACTGAGATACCATGCCGCAGATTAACATGGATATCCCCCTCAGACACAGTATACTATGACTCCGAGTGACCAATCCTTCTTTTATCAACTTATGCTGAGTGCCAGACATTCGTCACCACTCGCCCTTTTCCGTAACCTGCAAGAAGACTCATCCCCCTATCGATGAATGTTATGTGCGAAAATATGACAAACCAATCAGAATGTGCGTATGATTTCAAGTTCTTCGTCAAAGAATCCCTCAGAAATAATTTTTGATTTTAGATTTGTCTTGTATCTAAAAATATACCAAAGACACAGTTAAATGTGTTCAATCATACTGTACAATTTCACACGCCCCAAAGTGCTTTAAATTGCATCTGAAATATATATAACATAAGAGGAAATATATGTGAACCATTACGCAACGAGTTGACAATTGTTTAAGGCAAGCCCATTTGCGCTGAGACGGAACCCAGTCGCAAAAATGGCCACAAGAGGGGCACGAGTCACTATTTGGCTTGTCCTGGAATACCACGAGTTGGTCACGAATGGCAGGGTGTCTTCAATAAACAGGAAAAGGCAAGCATGAGCTAGCCAGAGATACAGGCAAAAGTCTTTCAACATGACACACTACTTGTTGCCATTGTAACAAAGGTTAGGTAGGCTCTTTCATAAACACTGGTTTGTGTAATAAATACCAGGAAAAATGGTATGCAAATAATCACAAATTGATAAAACGCTACTGTCATATTGGGAAAGTTATCCCTGTCGAAGGAAAGCTAACCTGCCAACAGAGAACTACCTGTAGTACTGCATGAACAAGTGACAAAGATGAAGGAAAAATTAAAGCTGCAACATCAGCATTAATCCATAAACAGTATACTGCGGTTAAAATGGAACCCAAAGGAACTGCTAATTTTAGTTCATTATAACCGAAGTTTCTTATAAGCATATATCAAGCAAATAACCAGGACATGTATATCCGTCAGTTCCAAGTGTGTTCGTTATAAATGTAGTTTACTGAACACTGAGGATCAACTATATATCGAAATATATGTAAATATGTATACATTCCAATGAATCTATTAATAGATCATAACCATGCTGGGAATGTCCTCACACAAACAACTTCATACAAAATAGAGTATACAGTAAAATTATTAAAAAAAAAGAATGCAAATAAAATCTTGCACCTTAAAGCTAACTTTACTAGTTACTCAATAACAAGCCTCAACAGTGCTTCCCTGCCAAACACAGAAAATGACTGAATTAAGCTAAGCCTTGAAAATATTCTGAAAACTCTGTTAGGATCTGTGAGAACCTAATGACTATTTAAGCTGACATTTTGTGATCAGCCTAAGCTTTGGAAAGGTTAATGATTACTTTCTGTCATGTCAAACAGCAATGATTACTGTAAGTCAGTAATTACCAACAAAACGCACTAAGGACATGTTAATCCTTCTCAGGAATCGCAAATCTAAGTCGATCACAGCTACAACATGCAGTGTTGGCCAACTTAAGGAATCAGAGCAAAATAGGTGTCATCCAAGAAATGATAAACAAAATTACCTGGTACTGAAATTCACCACTCTGTGACAATGGTGGGTTATCATACTTTAGTAGCATTATCCTGGTAAATCAAAAATTGATATACATTAGAAAATAGGGAGTTAGTGTACATGCAGTTTGGATCAAGGGTTTAGGGAAGGGGTGGAATTGACACCAATAACAAACTCAATAATAACACCTTTATATCATTTGTGGGCGTGGTTAATCATACAATAAACCACTGTAGGGAGACACTGGGGCTGTGCCCTCATGGTTTATTCTCCACACAGTGTTTTATTGTACGACAAACAACGACCACGAGTTGTTTATTTCTTCTATGAGATATCAACATTTTGAACAACCTTTTTAAGGATATCAATAAATTGTACAAGCTTTAAAAACATTTCACCATATTTAAATAATGATGACTCCCAGAATACAATCCGACCTCGCAATGTCAAACAACTCCGTTTTATGTACACGTCGGTTAAGTTTGGTAGTCTCACAATTTTCACATTGATTATCTCCATCTTTTCTCCCAATACCAAATTGTCATATCTCTCCCAGTTTTGTATATGCACTTGTTCTGCCACTGCATTCATTGGCAGTGCCCAGCTACATCTATGGGGAACAACTTACTAGACACCTCCCTCTCAAAAATAACATCATACAATATACGGCGTCATCAAGTTGCAAGAGCAAGTTCGAATCTCCAGAAATGACATCCTGAGAGAACAATGTTTTATCGTGAAATAAACCATGCTTTGTTCTTCATTGTTCTTTGCGATTTATCTCGTAGCTATCTTATGTTGAAATACAGACAACTCAACAGTATGCCCACCAACCTTGCCTGAGCTTTATCCCAACAAAGGAGTCAAGGTGTGGACCATCCTAAAACATGACAGTTTGGTACAGCACCATCACTACCGCTATATCTTATTAGGCCAAGCTAAATAATCCCTTGGTTTACAGAAACACTTACTCTACCTGTTACAGTGACAATACCAGCGGTGCTGAAGGTTACCTTTACTTGGTGATATAAAACATGAGTGTTGAGGACATGCCACACATCCCAGCTAATTTGTCTTAGAACCTTACTACCTGACACTTTGATATGACACAATGAGTTTTCTTTGACATTTTTCTAGTTCTCTGAACATTCTTTAATATTGATTAAAATATTTTTGGGATATTTGAAGAGAGAGGCTGAGATACATTCAATTTCAAAAGAGTATGTCAAAGGGAGATAACAAAACCATTGTTACAGTGTGTTAGATTGGTGAGCATTTCCATTTCCGAGCAATATTGGTTCCGAAGCCCAATATTTTTTTAAAATCTGGCACATCATCATCAGATATTTTTTTCAATGTTCAATTCCAGAGCAAATTTGAAGAAAAAATCAAACAAGAGGCCTTATAATCATGATAATCAAAATTTACGTCAAATTAAATGATTTAATATCCTTAATATGTCAACACTGCTACCATACATTTGTTACCTCGTTTTAACCAATCAGAATCCAGTCACCATGTGTTGCACGATCAGAATGAAGTAACTGTATTCTTCAAAGTCATACCACCATTACTTTTACCCAGCTTTATCCATAATTAAATGATTTCTTCCTTTGATTATCACACAAGGGATTCATGGTTATGGCTCAACAAAAGACTATTTTACATAATCAATACACTCATCCCAATGAAAAGTTAATGAGTACAGCCTGAAAAGACTGGCGTTGACATGCAGTTCGGGGAGTTGTCTGTACCCTGTCTCTCTATGGTGTAATCAAGCAGGGGACACTGTAATCATGGAGGCTATACACACAGGCTTACTGCCATTCAGCCCAGCATTCCTCCTTGTACTCGCCCCATTAGATAATAAGGATTATATGCCAGGAATTTGACAAACACCCATATAACCTGTATATTGAGGTCAGAAATATTGACAAAGCATTGCCTAGTTATCATATCTGATCTGAGGAACAAAATGCAGTGTCATATATGGATATTGTATATTCTTCAGGGAGTGTATCAGAGACATCCAAAGTAACTTGTTGCCCCTTTTTACTGAATCAATATACTGGTGAACAAGGGACACAGTGAAAAGTTGTAAGGTATGATTGGTTGTTGTTGGTTGGTTGTTGTTTAATATTGTTCAGCAATATTCCAGCTGTATGATGGTGGTCTGTAAATAATCGAATCTGGACCAGACAATCCACACCATTGGTATTCTATGACATGCATCAACCAAGTCAGCGAGTCTGACCACCCGATCCCATTAGTTGCCCTAGACATGCATAGTCGCCTCTTACGACACGAATAGTCGCCCCTTACGACTAGCATCGTTGCCTCTTACGACTAGCATTGTCGCCTCTTACGACTAGCATAGTCACCTCTTACGACACAAATAGTCGCCTCTTACGACTAGCATAGTCGCCTCTCCATGGGTGTGTGAGGTATGATTTGACACTAATGTTCTTAAGAAAACTCTTGATATACAAGTTTTCACAAACACAACACCAGCACATCTTAATATTAACTGTCATTATTTAATAACAAAATATATCGTCCTTATTGCATAAAACATACTAAGTATTATGTATATACATTCTCCATGATCTCATGTATGAAGGAAGGAATCAATCAATAACAGCTATAGGCATGGGAATAAAGGTCATTGTGTTAAAGCATGTTATTTATCAGTGCATATTAGACCCACCCAGAGATGACATAGGCTTGATATTCATGACGTTCATCATCAGGACAATCAGGATCATGGTGCATCTGTCTTGTTCCAACTTCAAAGTGTGGTAGCCCCAAAAGTAATAATTACAGATAGTAGGTCCACAACTTGTGACAAAACATTAATCCATTTACTTGATCTCAGTAACATCTTCGGAAACACAACATAAACATTGATGCTAGAGGTCTAGTAATAAATATCAATGCAATAGGAACAAACTTCACAGCCTCAGATTCCAGGTTTCCAAATGGTTACCAATAATTTGTCATTTTGTATACCCCATGAGGATCCAGGTTAGAATTGGTCTTCAGAAACCCATTCTTGTAAGAGGCGACTAACAGGATAGGGTGGTCATACTCACTGATTTATAGGGCTGGGACGATACACCAACTGTGCAATCCCATACGTATCACAATACCATGCACATGATCCGATACACATGACATGATTGCATGTGCTCTTATCTGTGGTATGAAACTCAAATCCATCTTTTTCATGGACAAATACCTGGCACACTGATGATTTACAGTTGGCAGTGTTAAGTACCGGGTATGGCGCAGTGATGAAAATATTTTCATTTTCCAGACTAATTTTCATTACTAATTAGTGTTTGGTTGTTAAAGCGTTTAAGATAAGAATCAATATTTTTTTACTTAGCGGGCGACTGTAATTGATACTTTTGTCGGGTAGAAAAATCATGATCCACCGATGCATTGGTGTATCGTCCCTCTACTACTAACTTAGTTAACACATGTCATCGTATTCCAATTGCATGGATCGATGCTCTTGATGTCAATCACTGGACTGTCTGGTCATGTTTCAATTATCTATTTACTGTTGTCATATTGCAATAATATTGGAGATTGCAGTGTTGAAACAACAAATAAACAATGGTCATAAATCATGGTTTAACTAAATTATGGTTTAATGATTAAGTTATCCATGAAGTGTGAAGCTCACCTTGCAATGGGTACACGCATCATTCCCGAGCTGAACGCCCCCGGCGCTGAAGACGGCGGTTTGTCTACATAGCCAAACTTAAGGGGCAAATTCACTCGAGGACTCGATCCGACAACTTCCAAATGCAACATAGTGAAACGCTGAAACTCTTCACAAATATCAAGGAACCGATTCCATCTCCAATAAGAAGAAACACAATATTATCCACAACATAAAACTACTGATTATATCAATATAAAACAGCAGCTGATAACTGGTGGAGAATAACAGTCGTATATCCCACAGCTACCTCAAACACTCCACACTGTTTGAAGTTAGTCTAAACAGAGTTACACAATCTCAGGCACTTGAGAAACTGCCACCTGACCAGTGTCACAACAGGCACGACACCAGCTCCTGTAATCCTTACAGTTCCTTATTACATGGTCAGCATAACACCCTGTTATCCCTACCAGCGGTCAAACAAGTACTTATCACAATAGTATATCACTGGCCACCAGCTTTGTCTTCCACCTCAATTAACAGGCGAGAGAATTCCTAAGGTGTAAGCTGCCAGCTCCTAGAGATCACTACAATACTTTGTTTATCCTCCTTTAGATGGTATTTTTAGATTGGGACTGACCATATACCTTGTACGACTATAGACGGCTACCAATAACGTTGATTCTAGATCGGTGCTGCCTGAACACACACAAAGCAGGTTGTGAATGGAGATTTCATTACGCTAACAACAACATGGTTTAGGTCCTGTAAGACTAGTAGTCAGAACCACCTGCACTAGCCTACTGGTTGAAGGCCGGGAAATCCTCAATATCCACGAGTGCACTATCAGTGGTTGGCTGTTCAAATCTTCTAGATCCCAGTTTCGCAAAGAGAAATATCAACCTTGAGATTTCTAAAACCCTTCAAGCCTCTGCCATAAATTAGCTGACTTTCGATAAGGCCCAGTATCTATCATACTTATTTGGTGTACCTGACACTTTGCCAAGCCAGGTTTGTTCGGTAGATTGTACACTGGCCACACTACTCTTGGTCTAACCCCTCTTTTGTACTGCATGCAAATTCCTAATTTAACGTTCCATAACACACACAACAGACTGAAACTTATGAGCAAGAGTCTGTCAGGGTAAAAAAAAATATCCTTCAATTCCAACAAAGGATCAAAAGCATGGCGTTGTAAGATTACGCTCCAATAGTCGGGATTATCTTTCCATCAGATGAAGAAATATTGCTGGACAGGAGTTGGTATAGAGGGCTTTCCAATGAGATTGTATCTGGCCAGCAAACAGTAGATAGGTCCGTGGGTGAGGGAAAGTGAATAGCCTTGATTCCTATCTGTCAAATACAGGTAAATATGTACTCTCGTATCACATTACTTGTTTCGCAGGATATGTCATATGCAGAATTTACTCAAGGGATCCTACTGAACTTTGTAGTTGAATAATGCATCAGTTAAACACGTGTCTCCCATTAGGGGTATATTATAAGGGGTATTTGTGTCACTCATTCTGTTTGTGTAAGAAACATGAGAAGGCTTTCATGGTAACAAAAGTAATTTTCAAGAACAATTGAAACTTGGCTTTGTGAACCGATATCAGTAATATTGCCAACTTATTATATCTTTTTCAGCTAACAGTACACCTTCATATCTTCCCTGGAATGTACTTCTTATCCATGTTAACTGTGCATTTAACTTTATCTTACCCTTACAAATGAAAATGGACAAAAGGTCTTTTCTTCAGTTATATATTACTGTCATAATCAGAGCTCCAGATAAGCTGCGTATCTGCGTAAAATACGCATCAGAAATGGAGAAATATGCAGTAAAATAAAATCCAAGTGTATCAAATACGCAACAAACATTACAGATACGCTACAAAAATAGAACTTGTGCGTATCATCAAAATATTGTGAAGTAACCCTGCGTATTCGATTAGCAAATCAGCAACTTATTTTGAAATTATAAACGGGCATTCCATCAAACTTGCCAAACTCCATGATTACAGTTACATCATGATCATTTGCCATCACACTTTCTTGTGGAAGTATCGTGGTATTTTTGAGTCCTATAAAGCTCTCGCACCCACACGACACTAGTTTGCAGGGACTAGATGAATAGTGTTTTTAAATATTTAACTTAAATACCCACATGTGTAAAAACTAGTGGGTAACAGAAATTTGAATACCCAGATAGAATTACTGATTTTAAAATGCATGGGTAAAATACCCACAACACCAAAAGCTTATCTGGAGCTCTGCATAATAAATGTAGAATCCTTACTGGCTGTAGACAGAAAATGACGAATGATCAAGTGAGGCAGTGTTTCAGTGTGAAGTGGGCACTTCTGAAAATCTATAAAGTTCATAATGGCCTAAACAATGCAAAAGGTGAATATAACATTTCTTCTTCTTTCATTTTGTATCACAAATATCACACACAATGTTAGCAGTGATTATGTCTTTTAGAAGTGTAATCCACACTGACAAAAATAGCATGGGAGACGTATACAGACAGAGCAAAATCTTTTACTAGACACAAGACTAAAGCTACGAGATCTGTTTGGAGCTGATATGAAGCTGTTTCTTTCAGAAGACGAATTAGAAGCTTGAGCACAAGTGGATGACATTTACAGTTGATTGATAATGATTTACTTCATTTCTTGCAAGTATAACCAGCTGATAACTAACCTACATACATTATACATGAACTAACACACTGACAGGATCACGTTCTAATCAGTAACAAAGTTTGTATTGGAATCTTTTAGATAAAATTTTGCACCTGATGTTTTTAACAGGAACACTCTCACAGCCAGGATGACATGCTCCTACATCATCATATCCATAACAATGTTAATATCATTGCCAACTATCCAAAATTATTCATTTCATGGGTGAAATTTTACACCTCTTTTAGCATTATTCCAGCAATATCCCAGCAGGGGAGACCAAAAATTCAACAGGTGGGAAATCCAACCTTAGTGCATTCTTAACCCCAAAGCTACCCCACTGCCCCAATAAAAGGATCATCTTCTAAGACTGTTGTCCGTTGTCCAACGCCGCACTCAGCAATATTCCAGTTCGGTGATGACAATCCGGTGATCGATATTGTGAGCTACAAACCACGTTGGCAGGGTACAATGACACACAATCAACCAAATCACCCAGCCTGACCACCCAGCACAGGTTGTGGGAACCTATTCTAACCCGGTATCCCCAACTTGACTGATTGTAGTTGGAATCAACTCTTTTTAAACACCAAAACCAGGAGAGACTCCTGGATTACTTCAAATGGCGGTGTATAAATATTGCCTAGCTCTTTTATTGCTCTACATATTGACTTCAAGTTATGACACAACATCCTTAACCCTGCACACAAAGACTAAAACTTGCCTCTGCACAGCCTATACGCATTGGTCACACCACAACACTGAAAAACTGATAAAATCTACATCTGATAACACATTATCAAATCCTGTCTAATAAAAACCAACTAATTGAGGCAATAAAAGAAGTAAATATATACTGCCATTCTTGCCTCAGTGTGAAACACCTTTGAAGTGCAACCAAGCTTTGAAATAAAAGCAATGACTATGTTTGAAGTTAACCCCTACTGATATTATCAATAGATAAGGAATTCATAAGTCAACACACAGGAGTAGTGGTGTCCAACCAGGGTAGAAATAGTCTGACACGTTGCTGCAGAGTGTGGACAGGGACTCGACACTACTTGACAACACTGATACCATTCTCTGTCAGTCAACACATGACAAAAACAGCTAAACAACAACTAAATTGGTAACCAGCCATCTTGCTTTCTGAATAGATACATGAAACTTATTATACCGTGATACACCTTTAAAAATTGTTCGATGAAAGAAATGTTGGGGATTTTGATACCACAGTGTTCAAAATTAAGGGGGCTGCTAAAAGTTAAGGACCACCTGATTCTTTGATATTACTATAACTAATCATGAGAGCCTTAAACTTTACTTGAGTATTTGAATCTAGGGAACCTCAGTCTTTAACTTTAAACTTAGGGTTATGACAAGGACCTCTTGACTTCAAATTTAATTTCAAACACTTTGATACATTCATCAATATTACATCGTTAGCTTGGATGCTGTATCATAAACTTTTTGAAAATGAGGAGCAGCTTTCATTTTAGTTTTCGTTTTATGCTTGAGACTTAAATGTTTGAGACGATGTACTTTCCTGCACTTTATATGAAATGTAAGCTTTAATAGTTCATGCATACTTGATATATACAGAATATTTGTATTACTAGACTTAATGTGTGAGGGAGAAGTATGTTATTTTCCTTAAAAAATCTAAGATGTACAGTTGTAATATATGTCATGGGCTTTCTGCTACCCTGGGTGGAAGCCCATTTTAATGTAACAGGTACCGTACTTGTTTTTTAAATATTACATAGTAGATACAACAATAGTTCCAAGTAATCATATCCAGGTCAACCAGTGGTTGAGAGTGTGAACAACAAAACTCATTGCAGGTGTACAATGACAAGCAGCCACTGGAGTGAGTGAGTGAGTGAGTGAGTTAGAGAATGGTTTTACTCCGCTTTTAACAATATTCCAGCAACATCACGGCGGGAGACACCAGAAATGGGCTTCACACATTGTACCCATGTGGGGAATCGAACCAGGGTCTTCGGCGTGAATAGAAAAAGCTTTAACCACTAGGCTACCCCACCACCCACTGAAGAAATGGGTAATCAAACATATCCAAGTAACATTCACACTCAGTTATTTCATGATTGTCCTGACTGATTTATCATATACTGAAGGTATATAAAGGGAAAGTAGGATCACTAACATTCAAAATCCATTAATGTAGGAAAAAAGTCTTACTTATCTAAGGACATGTTGAATGTAATAAGGTCATAGGGGCCAACTTGCAAACAATTTTCAGTTCAGTTCTATAACTATACTACCAGGTATACTATATGTTCAGTACTATAAGGGAGTTATCTTGTTATCAAGTCTTGTGTTTATGTGAGAGTAAACATGTACCCCCTTAACATTTGTTCTGGAGGAATCGATATACCAGGAGTATTGGTTCCTGTGAAACAATATACCCTGGATGAGGACTATATTTCCTTCCCTTGGTCAATTTCTACATAAGAATTATTATCCAGAATATTTATACCTTGGACTAACTCATCGCTCACATTTTCACTTTTCTGTATTTTTTCAGGTATGATAACATCAGCTTAATTATCATCACTGGATCACAAGACTATCACTGATGACAGAACTTTTGGATCATCAGAATATAAGTTGTTATCACCAGAACATGCCCAACATTTTCCATCTTTAATGAACTGCGATTATAGAATTTAGTTTTAATCAAATTTATTGCATAAAAACATGATACTTGTCTTACTACATAAAGAGTCCTCAGCAAAAATAACTAAATAACTTCAAACAAAATATTAACATCAATACATGATCATTACAAACTTAGGATAAACAATGTTAACAGATAAATTATTTTGGAAAACCACACAATTACATGGTCACACCAGTGTTGGAAATTAAGAGGGATCCTGGGCCTGAGGTCTTCTCCTATGGTATTCGAAAGTTGGGACCCCTTAATCTTAAACTTTTAACATTAGAACACCAACAGATAGGACCACATCTAGATGTAGCACGCTAAGAGGTACCTCAGTTGACAGATGTTCACGCATTGGAAATTGGCATGTTAACATTCAACTGACAACATGTTCAATCAATATTAGTCTACAGCACACACATATGAAATAGGGACTCACAAGCCCATCAATAACTCACTATGTTCTTTGTGCCTTTATGTAATACCTGTGGGGTTGTAGTGTAATAAAACAGCATACTCTGATATCAGTGCTAAAGACAGGGCTTTCTATTCATTGAAACATAAGTATACAGAAACGTAGAACTCAGTGGGGGCTATTATTGTGACACAGATACAATCTATTGTACCACTGCATATAAAGATTTTATTGAGTGTTGAATACTATATCTAGCATATTAGATCCTTCGTGGCCAATGTATAGCAGGGGACATCAACATAAAGATGACAATGACACGTTGCCAGGAACACCAGCTCAAACATACAACAGCTGTGTTCAACACACCAAGAAATAAATCTAATCGACTTTCATAAGGCTACACTGATTTGATTCTATTATTTACAGGATCTTTTATCAGAAAAACAATGTTGGTGTCTAGACTACCCGAATGTCTTATTTCATTCCACATTACATCGTTTGGATTGGAACAAAATAGAAAAGTCAGATACTTCATGTATGTCTACAATGGTCAAAACAATAACAAACATTCACTTTTGTGAAACAAAGTTTTCTTCCTCTGTCTGCAGGGATTTATATACTGAGTAGACCTGTTTAGAGGCCATGTCGGCCCCAGTCTGTAGCAAATGACAGTAACAATTCCCAATTAGAATTAAAAAATTCCCACTTCCTAAGCATTTACAACAAAAAAGAGAGTAAAATAATATGCAATTTTGAAAAATATAATGATTTTTTCCCCAAATTAATTTTGGAATCCTGGATAAATCCCTGAGCAGATGGAGACAGAGGCGAGATACTACACTGAGTTTTGTCTGTTTGTTGTTCAACATCTCACTCAGCTATATTCCAGCCACATGTATATGCATCTACTTTTCAAGCTTCTGGGTAAAACAGTATTTGGTTAGACCATATGTCAACTGTTAAACAGCTTTAAATTCCTCTAGTCATAAACAATTAAATACCTACACCATGTACACAGGTGTATTTGTATATGATATCCATATTTCACATTACCCCACCTTGTAATCTTCATTAAAAATGTGAGATATATACAGATGAAGTGTTCTTAATAGTTGTAATATTCTTTACACTGAATCCTATGAGTTGGACCACATTTTGTATAAATATTAATGGAGTCAATTGACCAACATTGCCACCAGCAATGGACAATCTGAATTTTTTTCAGTTTCGTTTTAACATTTCCATCGCCAAATATTTTACCACAAGTGAAGAGAGCCGACCTTTTTCTTTCATAACAGCTCTTAGCCTTATAGATCCCACAACTGGTCACTGACAGACTATCCAGGACAGCTGGAGCTAGTTCAGCAATATTTGTGCAGCAGGTAAGTGCCAGACTTTTGAGAAACAAAACATTTTCAAGCCAACTGAACTAATCCTCAGTGTAATTAACCTTGCTTCATCTTGTTCAGTGTACTTGAAATCTTTTATTCATGTGAAAATAAGATTACCAAGGAATTAGAATTGACATCATTTATATAACAAAGTAGACACAATTTATGGATAACAACTTCTTTAATACAGTAAGGGCAACGTTTTGGTATAGATCCTTATACTGTTGTCCTTGCTTGACAACGGAATAAGGATCTATACCAAAATGTCGCCCTTACAGTATTAAATAAGTTGTCATCCATAAATTGTGTCTACTTTGTGATACGTCAACTTCTAAGTAATGCCTATCAAACAATTCATCATTTATATACTAGGATGATCAGACACGTCATTCTATACAATAATACACTGGACATATTATGAGTGAGTGAGTTGGGTATTCCAGTTACATCGCGGCGTGTCAGCTTCATGTGGGAGGAAAGCCCGGAGTGCTGCAGATCTTAGACGTTTACCACTTTGGTGAAACCCACCAGCACGGATATGGTGCTGACAAACCTATAAACATAATCGGGGCGAACAGGGATTCGAACCCACAATCATGTTTCTGGCGAACCCAAGGGATGCAACTCTGCACAGAGAATTGCGGCACCTTAAGACGACTGGGCTACCCGTGCCCCCTGACATGTTATGCGAATAAGTTTTGTGTGTCATGGAAAGATATAAATATCCCTTCATAAGTGGAGTAGTGAATTCACTTTACCTCTCCCCCAAGTTAACCGTGTAAGTATACATGGTATAAGTACCCGCTCACTGCTCACTAACAAGCGATTTCAGAGATTTTTCTTACCCATTAAAAACACATGGCAGCAATATAGTTACAGTAAACGGTATTGAATGATATTGATAAAAGATATATATCAGCATAAATGTTTATTGATTAAGAAATATATGAATGATCAAACAAATGTTTTTGTATGCCTAACAACATGAACAAGGTTCACTACTACTGAACATATTATCAGACTGCAGTAGAGTGCTGGAAGCTCATTTATCATATGTTCTGCAAAGCTGCATAAACTAGTATTCGCTTGACTGAAATAAGACTCAAAACAAAATACATTTGAAATCAATCTTAAACATGACACTTGTAAGAAAAGTTCAATACTAAAAAAGTACCCCTGAAACGTTCAGCTTACACAAGCTAAGCACCTTAATGTAAAACAAGGGCGTGAATATAAAGGCTGGTTTGTTAGGTGCAGGGGATTAGGCAGATAGGCTATGTCAACAAAATACAGACTAAATTTCAACAATTTCAAGTCTGGAGCTTGCTACCTGACAGATGATATTTGAAGTGGGACACGAACCCCACTGGTTTTCTCCACCACCCTTGAGGGAACTAAAGCTTGTCTCTAACCCTGGCCCCATGTTGTCAGGGGCTGCTCCAAACATGCCTCTTCAAACACACACATAGCTCATGTTGGAGTCAAGATAACACTGGTTTTCTACCATTTGCCTTCTTGTAGCAGTTTTACGATCATCTACTATATTTCATGCATTGTACCCCTATGACCCACACTCCCATATCCCAGCGTCAAATAAAAAAAGTGTAATGTATGAGTAACAAACAAATCAAACAACTAATTGTGTTTGTTAAATCAAAAAATGTTTGGACACACTTTGATTGAATGGTATAGAAGTCAGGGCAGAGGTTGAAAAACAAGCAAACAGCAAGCCATTTCACAACTACCTTACAACACTTCAATGAAGGTAGTTTTATCAAGTGTTTCACCGGGAAATCTTAAAGCTGTTAATGCAAGGATAAATCTAGGGTGGGACCTTGTGCTTTTAGCCCATAAATTTGAAAAAGGCCCACATTTTCAAATACAATGGGGCATTTTAACGTTGTGCTGTATGGGCGTACCTCTGGAATATTTAAAACAATTCACATAAATGGCCCATGTCAGAAAATTCCAAGTCAACCCTGTTAATGTGTGCCTTTTTCATTTAAGTACGCTTTTCCACTTTCAGACAGTGAATGTCATTTCACCATGAGCTTGACAATAAAGAGCTGTACGTAGACAGTGGGACACTTGAGTTCATCGTGTTCATAAGGTCAGCATTTTCCAATTTACTTTTGCAAATCTACCTATCACTGACTTCATATAAACATCATCACAGCGATAGAAACTAACAGTTTTAGTCCACGAGTCCTAATAATGATAACAAAGCCCTTAAAAGAGAAAATTGCTACTAGTTCTTATGATGCCTTAACAATTGGGCAGTTTGGCAGGGACTACAGGATGAGTGCCAATTTCTAACACATCATAAGCATGATAAGGTATTGATGTTAAAAACATCACTTCTATGTGTGCTCTTTAAGCTAATCAGTGCCTCAAAGCTGGCATGGCATTCGGGAATAAGGATACTAAAAACACTGACATTTAACTCAAATACGCCAGAAAGGGTTTATTCAGTAACTGAAAGGACATTAATCTATAATCTTTGGAGGACTTGGTTCTCCTTATGGGACAACATAATCTCTTGTGAGGGATTGCTAAATGGGTTACAGGTAGGGGAAAATGGGTTACAGGTAGGCCTTAGTGGGTTAGTAAACACATGGGCTTATTCCTCTTTGTTTCTTACCGGTATGAGAGAACCCCTCCCAAAGTAGCTTTCATTACACTTGAGACAGGGAACCACAGCCTCTGGCATTTTTCTGGTACTAGACATACCAGTATAGCTGATAAGGAAACAAAGTTCACAGACAGCCTTTACCTTTCACTTTGTTTACAGTCAACAGTGTCGCTCACAACTAATCATCAAAATGTTGACTTCATATTCAGACAAAAACATCATACATAGAATTTTTGTTGTTGTTGTTTAACGCCGTAGTCCGCAATATTCAAGCTATATGACGGGGGTCAGTATAAATCGAGGCTGGACCAGACAATCCAGTGATTAACGTCATGAGTATAGATCAACGTAATTGGGATACGATGACATGCATCAACCAGTCAGTGAGTCTGACCACCCAATCCTGTTAGTCACCTCATACAACAAGCAGAACCACCTTTAACGGCAAGCATGGGTTGTTGAAGATTTTTACCCTGGATCTTCGCCAGTCTCAGTAATGACAGTTTATAGCTTAGTGCATGGTCCCCTTGCACAGCACTAGCAATCTAGGCCCGTAGAAACCTAAAAAGGGTGTCCAGGATCACATTTCACTTGTATTTGTCTAGCTGGCTAGTGCATGTGACTATTATGTTAAACTCTGATAATGCTGGATTTCTGCATCATGAGAGATAAAATTTAAAGTAATTATTGCACTTATATAGTGACATGCATGCGTGTATGAGGACACTAGTCCAGGCTTATACCGGTTTTATACATGTGAAAATGTGACCCCTGTTCCTTCAGACATTGTGTGCATATAATCTGTTGTAAGATACTCATTGTTATTTCTCGTTCATTGAAGATCATAGTTTAATGATAATAAGCTGGTATTACAGTGTTTGATACCAAAGCGGGTGCTAATTACTGCAGGTACTAATTTCACTGACAAATACTGAAAACTCCTAACATCCCTGGTCTTATTCAACGACATTGCGTGTAGAGATGATGGATCACTGAGAAGAGATAATAAAAACTCAATGTTGCTAAGCTGATGCCACATGGCATTGTTTCACTGATGTATCTTGCAACACAATTTCACAAATTAAGTCATAGGGTATTTTGACATATTTGGAAACTTTGTGGTGCAGAGCCCCGTTCCATAAAGCGATCACAGCGCAATGACAGTCGTAAGTCTATGTTACAGTATGGGAGTTATGATCACCTTAGTGCCACAATAGCTTTGTGGAACGGACCACTGAATTCTAAAGATAGGCTGCTGTATAGGATTAAATTAATATGTGTCAACTTTTAATGCGTTTGGAGTATTATTCTCTTAAACTCAACTGATTCATGCTGTGGATCACAAAAATGACACACAACAGTAACAAATTTTAAAAAAGTTATAAACAGCAAGTAATAAAAAAAATACTAATCCCACTCCCATGCAATACCAATTGAAATGAAATGAGCGTGGTTCTGGTATCTAACGCAAGAAATGATGCAAGTGAGTGAGTGAGTGAGTATGGTTTTATGCCGCTTTTAGCAATATTCCAGCAATATCACGGCGGGGGACACCAGAAATGGGCTTCACACATTGTACCCATGTCGGGAATCGAACCCGGGTCTTCAGCTTTAACCACTAGGCTACCCGACCGCCCCAAATGATGCAAGTAATATTGCCAATCATACCTGTATCAAATACTCACCTCTAAATAACCATATCTTGCTTGTTTCACTTTTAGTTTTATCCATCATCAAACATTGTATATACTTTTTTAGGCCTCAGAGATTAGATTATTGTTACATCCAGTTTAATTCTTAATCAATGTTTAACATGATGAAATTACTTTATTAATATTATTATCCAATTTCAAGAAAATGGAAATAGTCTAAAACAGACAATAGAAAATAACGGGGAAATCGTAACCTAAATTTAAAAATTCCGCCAGTGAGGGCTGGTTGGTTTGTTGTTTATCTGTATAAATTGAGACTGGAACAGACAATCCAGTGATTGACAGCATGACCATCAATACACGCAATTGGAATCAATGACATGCATCAACCATGTCAACGAGCCTGACAACCCGCTCCCGTTAGTTGCTTCTTACGGCTTTTAACAATCGTGACTATTGCCAACTAGAGTCTGCCTTGGATTTTTTATTGCATGACGCCCATACCCCCCAAAACACTGAAATAGGTTTGTTTTGGCAGCCGATTACAAAGCATGTGATTCCTGCTCCTTCACTTAGACATTTAGATCTATATACTTTCTACAAATATAATAAGTTTTTTCACTCGGAAATTAACTAAATGTATCTGTGAAAATTGACATTCACTTTACTTTTAACAGTGACAAGATCATGGGGATATATTCATACTGTGGATGTACAACATGTCTTACAAGAAGTTCTGATGCACTGAACTTAGGGATGCGCTTTTTTCATAACACAAACGACTTCATTGCCCAAAATTTCATAACCCAAACCGAAAGTAATTACGTGACCCTGTCTAATAAATAAAATGTCTATTCATGTGCTGATATGCAACATGAATTGATTCTCCAAAACAAGTTTTTGTCAACTTCTAGTACTGACTTGAACATGGAAGCATGGTCAGACTCTAAAAGATATATCATCTGCGTAAAGGATACTAAAACTTATGAATGTGAATACAATGATTGCGTGGTGACTGGAAAGAGAGTTCATGTTGGAACTGTTGGCATGTTTCATATGATAATTTTTCATTAAGGAGTGCATCTACCACAGGAGTTTGTATGTGATGATTTTGCTGCTTACTCTATTTTATCATTTTTTCTACAAACAAACAACAACCATACTGTATGTATTGTGCTGTGAGTGTCTGTACATTACTAATATTAGCAAGTGAACGAAAAGCAAAACAGATCACACCACAACTTACACTGCAAGTCGTTGATCGAAAGGGACTGCTTTCCTAACGTATTTTGACATTATCTACACTGGATCTGTCAGTTGGTTTACGTCTTCGGGACAACAGTTCAAGTACATCTTCGTATGATTCTCTCTAGCCTCTTTATATATGTTGTCATCACTTCATTGTTCATAGATTCAAAGTCACGTTATGAAGTCGATTTCAACTCAAACGAGTTGTGTCAGCCCGTTTAAATTTGAGAAATACAAAGGGTCCTTCGTATATGCATAACTGGCAGTTACGGGAAAGCAATTCGTGCCAACTATCTTTCGCTGTAGCATTCTTTGGTTGTATATATCTGTGATAACAATGTCCTTGATGTTATCAATGGGCTTTTCAAGAGCACTTCGCTCGAATGCAAACAAACATGGCGGAAATCTATCCCAGAAGTCTGCATTCCTAGTGACTGAGCATGCGCCAATAATGGAGCTCCTTACAGCGGAGTGAAATTTAGGTTGTTGCTTGGAAACGTTGTATACAACTTTCGATTTCATTTTTTTTCAACCATTGAAGGAATATCTAATCAATAAACGCTTTCTGCAGTGGTTCGAGACATTGCTTTCCCTTGCCACCAGAGCTAACGATTAATACTGTTTTTCACGGATAAAATACATGGCTCACTTGATAGAATTATTTTCAATAACACATTGAATATCAACTAAAATACTGCAAAAAAATCTGTTCACCGCATTACATCAATAAATCTATAAAGGAATGTGCATAACACATATTCATCGAACCGTACACATTTCAAGTAATATAGAATCATGTTTATCGTATGTATGTGAAATACGAATAAAGAAACATTCGAAAAGTAAAATACAGTACCGAAATATTTGGACATAAATTTTCAACATACATCTAGATCTATACCAACACGAGCCAGAAAGATCGCTTGAGCAGTACCGTTAATGCATTCTCTTTGAATAATGAAACTGTATAGTGTATAATTAAAATATTCGTTTTTATGTCAACGACTGATCATTCTTATAGTTATGGAACCAAACAAAAAGATGGGTTTTTTTCTGAAAGTAGTTTTTTTCTTCTTCCTTTTTTTCCTGCGCCTTTTTCATAACCAGTATTAACACAGTCTTCAGATATAATGCGTATGCGAATGTGTACTGTTGGTTATACCATAGGTGTCCAATTAATGGCGAAATCGTGTATTCTCAAATGCCTGAAGCTAGATTTTATGTGTATTTATTCATTGTGGAGAAAATAGTTTATGTGGTACTGGCAAACACAGACGAATGTCCCCAATAACGCCTTCCTTGTAGTTTCACATATATGCAGGCTTATCCACTTAAGTACGAAAACCCCAAGCATTGCTACATTACTTTACCCATAGATTGCCAGACAGTTTTATATGATTTCTGCCTACGCGTTTCTCTTTAAAGGAGAAAGCTAGGTCTCTATCGTAGCTTATGAGCCCTTTTTGACCAACTGGAAATATAAAATATTAAAGTTGCTGAAAGGTTTCACATATAGGCAGACACATTATCAGACATTGCCAGATGACACATGACTTTCTGTTTAAAGCTAAAAGACCTTTCAGGTTTTGGACCTTACATGACCAAATACATAATTTGTTTAAAATGGGTGAAAGAGGCAGATTTACACTGAACATAAAAACATCAGTATGAGCAGGTCCGTAACCAAAGATGATGTTTTACCAAATATCTGTACTGTTTTGAACATATCTCCTTCGAAAATCCGCCAAAGAAAGACTTGCACGTGTTCAAATATTAGTAAGTAAACTGCCTGAAAACCCCTGAAATCAACCCTTTTAACACATTTTATGTGTATGTTTGTTTGTTCAATTGTTGTTTAACGCCGCACTCAGCAATATCACAGCTATATGACGGCGGTCTGTCAGTAACCGAGGCTGGATCAGACAATCCAGTGATTGGCATTATGAGCATCGATCAACGCAACTGGGATACGATGACATGCATCACCCAAGTCAGCGAGCCTGACCACCGAATCCTGTAAGTCGCCCCTTTCGACAAGCATAGTCGGTCCAGACTTGACTATTTACAGACCGCCAGCATATAGCTGGAATATTGCTGAGTGGGGCGTTAAACAACATTCAAACAAACAAAGTAAGAGTAAACACCAGAAGGAACTTCGATGCTTGTTCACAAAAGACTGTTTAACACCGTTTTTGTCATATTTTACGCCCGATTCAAACAGCTACTGAACTCGTTCGCCAACACACCGACACCAAGGTCTATTTTGTTCAAGGCGGATTCAGGAACCCACGGGATACTAGACATAACTAGGCGTGGCGCCTGACATTTGCTTAACTATAGTCGGAACACAAATAAAAACTTGATAATATAATATGTTTTCCTGTAATGCAAAACATGACTGTTAATATATTCATTTCTTTTGGCCCCCCCTTCAGGAAGCGATCTTAGCGCTATGACCATTGTATAAATCGACGTTAATGCAGTCATAGAGCCATGCATGGTCTTTGTGGACAGAGGTCCGTGGGTTCCGTTGTCATGGTATCCATGATCACCATTTAATTCTAAAGGTCTTGCCTTGATTAAAAAAATATTTTACGTACACGTAATTGCACAACAAAGTGATATTAATACTGAACTATTGGACGTATATGTAAAAGCAAAGACGTATATATACTCTTCAAAGAAACCCACAGGTAGATTGTTAGTAAATTTATTGTACCTAATAAAGTCGATATATGTAGTTTAATATCATCGATACAAATATGAAATTTTGAAGATCGATAGTCACATATGGTCGTTGTACAAAGGCATTGAAAACTACCGCCACCGAATTTGTCGAATTCACGTACACTGTGTGGGGCAAAACGCTCATTTCGACGACAATAAACACGATGTCTTCCACCTCGCCGGTGAAGACGAAATCGTGATTCATCGCTAAACCACACACCAAGGCTGTGAGGTATGGCACCAACGCAAGCGTCGCTGTCGATAGATCTGTTGCAAAACAAGGACGATAACTGGTCTTCTGGGTCGGAGAAGATGGTTCTTGAAGATGGTTCCTGACAGTCTGGTCCGATATCCTCCTCCAACCGGGGATGCATCCTGCAGTCTCCGTAGCTGTGGCATTGCAATGACGTACTTGGAACAGTTGAATGTAGCGATCCTGTGCAGGGGTGGTATCTCTTGGTCGGCCGGTTGGTTGATTTGTTGTTTAACGCCGCACTCAACAACAAATCAACCAACCGTCCGAGAACCGTCCGACCAAGAGTTACCACCCCTGTACAGGATCGCTACATTCGACTGTCCCAAGTACGTCATTGCAATACCACAGCTCTCGGACGGTCTGCAGTGGAATTGAACTGTGTGTATCGGTCCCAAAGGCGGCAAATGGTGTTCTTTGTTTTGGTTTGGGGGTAGTCAAAGCAAGGGATGAAAGTGTTCTTTCGGGAGAGATGGGTGGCCCTGAAAAGGGCCGTTTTGGAGAAGATTACTTCTTCAGCCGAATACAAGCAGTGGTGCAAAGGCACGGATGGCCTGCCACCTGTCTCCTGGTGTGGCTTAATTGCCTCACGTAAGTGTCCTTCAGGACGGTGTGACAATAGACACACTGGAATGTGCCATCACGTGCCCTCGTCCCATGCGCATAGACTGGCAGGCAGCCATGGAGGAAGTGATGGCATTGCTGGTACTGCTTCTGTCTCCATGTTTCGCTGACACTCTTTGCACAGCGACAAAGGGTGTGCAACTGAAACTATCTCCAAGTCCCAATTTTCTGAGGTGGTTGGCATTCTCGATGCGATGATGATCTCATAGAATGCAGTTTGTGGGTTCGTTCTTGTTTTATAGGAGAGGCACTGAAACCCTGCTTCCTGATTGATTCAAAACGCAGCGCACCGATTGGTTCGTTCCGGCGCCTGGTCTGCTCCTCGGTTTTCCAAACTGGACCGACCATAGTATTTCTTTTCCAAAGGAAATGGATTTTACCATTGGAGAGAAAGCACAACCCCGGTTCGACCAATCAGAGCCCAGCACTGGCTGAGTGCGGCCTCTGATTGGTCCAAAACCCAAGCCTCTGACTGGTCAGATTTCGATCCTGTTCTTTTGGGTAGTCACGTTTTTTAGGTAGACGGTTGTCTGAATTCTAAGGGTGGACCGTCATGGGCAGACATGAACGTTATGTGGGAATGCCTACGTGATGTACTTTAATTTGTGTATCCCCATGCAAAACGTGATGTCACGCGTGACTACAATCAGACGTTTATCAATATGATTATGACGTTTTATTTTATACATATGAATGAAATACTGGAATTTATCAGTGACGATAGATCAAGTTATCAGTTACTAGTGACTGATATAAAAAAGTTATATCAGTCACTTGTGATTGATATAATCAAGGTGCCGGAACTACTTTCTCCTGAATCAAAACATTAGAGGGTTATCCCCCTTTGTTTACGTCAGATGCCGACTGTACTCAGTCTCATCCGCAGGTGCATAACTTCTCTTCAACTGACCACAGGAACTTATTGACGAGTCTGATGTCTGGAAATAACATCTATGGCAATGTTAATATCACTCTTGCGCCAGACATGCTTCGCCAGACATTAGGCACAACTGGCGACAGCAGACGTACCGCCGAGGCGAGAAGCGCCCGCTTGAATTTTCCGAGAATTGAACTTTCCTAATTTAATTCATGACAGCAAGCAACAATGTTTCAGTTACAATGTTTGGGGTTCTATAAATGTGTTTATGTCAACTTTCATACTTATCAGTGAGAAAATTTGATCAAATTTAGCGGATTTTGTAAGCCTGGAGATCGCCCAGCTGATCGTTCGACATGGTCACAGTACTAACTGTTTATGTATTCCTACGCCAATAAAATAATCGCTGTTTGAAAATGATTTCTGTTTTCATTTTAAAAACAATTATGACAAACAAAAATGTCCACGGATAATATATTTCGCATAACATATCTTAACAGGGCTAGTTTTATTCACGAACTATATTCTTTTTGCAAACCCCCTTTATACGGCGGTGGTAAAAGGGGCGACAGGGAGAACTTAGTAATTTATCAGACACTGATTTCGAAAAAATATATAAATTGCAAGTAATAAAAATAAAACATGTATATAATGAATAGAAGTAATATAATAAATCTCGTGAAGTGGGGAGAGTCTAATATTTTCACGAGTGAAAATATTAGACTCTCCCCACTTCACTCGATGAGATAAAAGCGGTATTTGTGAAAAAACATTGAATATCCTCTATGTCACTCGCTCATCCACGCCAAGGTACGTGTTGGCACTCGTGTATGTTTACATGCGTACGTATCGTCACGCGTGTCTCCATGCAAACGTGATGTACTTCGTGACTACAAACAGACGTTTATAAAGATTATTATTATTTATAATATTTATATGGATAAGGATAGAGAGAGAGAGAGAGAGAGAGAGACATGCGTGACGTTGTCACTCGTTCATCCACGCCGAGGTGTTGGCATACGTGTATGCCTACATGTGTACTGTTACTCGTGTTTCCATGCAGACGTGAAGTACTTCATGTATCTATGCAAACGTGGTGTCACGCGTGTCTCCATGCAAACGTGGTGTCACACGTGTCTTCAAACAGACGTTTATGAATATGATTATTTATCATATTTATATGGATAAGGATAGAG
Source organism: Haliotis cracherodii (assembly GCF_022045235.1). Classification (NCBI taxonomy): domain Eukaryota; kingdom Metazoa; phylum Mollusca; class Gastropoda; order Lepetellida; family Haliotidae; genus Haliotis; species Haliotis cracherodii. The sequence continues at coordinate 7,723,329 of NW_027266275.1, forward strand.
AGAGATCGATAGACATACGTGGCGTTTGACTCGTGTCTCCATGCAAACGTGATGCCACCATCTCAACAAATTGGGACTTGGAGATAGTTTCAGTTTGCACACCCTTTGCCGCTGTGCAAAGAGTGTCAGCGAAACATGGGAGACAGAAGCAGTACCAGCAATGCCATCGCTTCCTCCATGGCTGCCTGCCAGTCTATGCGCATGGGACGAGGGAACGGGATGGCACATTCCAGTGTGTCTATTGTCACACCGTCCTGAAGGACACTTACGTGAGGCATTTAAGCCACACCAGTAAGTGTCCTGTCAGGAGACAGGTGGCAGGCCATCCGTGCCTTACTTACTTACTTACTTTGTAGATTTAACGTGCGCTTTCCGACTGATGCGTATTTCGCACACGGGCCCGGCCAGGCCATTTAATGTGTTTCCGAAAGGGGCGAAAGTGGTGTGTGCAACCCAAGAGGGGGCTTTAGGGGTTGCTTATATAGAATTTGGGAATTTTGAGATTTGGAATAGATGCCGATGGGGTAAGGGAGGAGAACTAAGGGAGCTGGGTATGGTGGATTTTTGTGTGTTTATGTAATTTTGATTTGGTGGATTATAGTGTTTTTAGATGCGTTTTATTAGTTCCGTTTTGATTAAGAATACGCCTAAGGCCTTGAAGTTTTCTAGTTTATTTTGTGGGTTTAGTATTGCTTCTAGAGTGAGAGCCTGGTTTAGATTGAGGGTGGTTTGTAATGCGGTTCGATGTGTTAGGTAGTGTGTGCAGTAGATGAGTGCGTGTTCTGGGGTTTCTAGTTGTTTGCAGTGTGGGCAGTTACCTGTAGTATGTTTTTTTATTTTTTTTAGGTGGTTATTTAGGTTGGTGTGTCCTGTTTGGAGTTTAGTGATTACTCTGTCGATTTTTTTTGATGGATGGTGAATTTTTGGTTTGGTTAGTGGTTTGCTGAGTACTTTTTTGATTTGGCTATTTGAGTTTAGATATAGGTTATGCCATTTTGTGGTGATTTTTTGCTTATTTACACTTTTAATTTCTGATTTTGAGATGGGTAAGTTTAAGCTTATTTCTGGGATTTTGAGGGATAGTTTAGCTGCCTTATCGGCGTTTTCATTACCGTATATTCCTACGTGGGCGGGTATCCACAAGAAAGTTATTTGTTTGCCTGCGTTAGTTAGGTCGTTGGAGCTTTTAAGTATTAGATTTATTAATTTAGGTCGGTTTTTGGTATTTTTGTTTTTGAGGGCTTGCAGTCCACTTAGGGAGTCGGTAAGTATTAGGATTTTATTGTGGTTTTTGGATTCTTGACTATGGAGGGCTGAGGCCATGCCCATTAGTTCTGCCGTGAATATTGATTGGTTGTTTGGGAGTCGGAAGGATTGTGTAGTTTTAGTTGGTTGTGTGGTATGGACTCCGAAACCTGTGTGTTTGGAGGTCGGATCTGAAGATCCGTCCGTGTAAATGTGACACCAATTTGGCCAATTTTCGTGTATGTATGCTAGTGTGGTGGTTTTAGCTATGTTTGGGTCGGTTTGTTTATTTATTTGGCTAGCTAGTGTTGTGTCTATTTTGGGTATTTTAAGTTTAGGGGTGAAGATATTTGATTGTTTGCAGTTTTGTTTAAGATTTTTAATTTGGTGTTCATTTAGGTAGTTTGTTATTCTTTGAGATATTGGGGTAAGTAAGGGGTGTTTACGAGCTAGAGCTTGGTTTTTGGGGCTGATATTTTGGTTTATTAGGTTTTGGATGAGAGGGTTTGATTGGGATGCGGCCCAGAAATTTAAGCTTAGCTGTTCCCTGCGTAGACTTAGTGGCATTTCTCCTGTTAAGGCCTGGAGTGAAGTGTAGGAGGTGCCATGTTGGGTGCGTGTAATTAGTTTGAGAGCCTGATATTGTATTGAGTCAAGTTTTTTAGATAGAGAGTTGTTTAGGGTGTTGTATATGGCGCAGCCGTAGTCTAGTTTTGATCTAATTAGTGATATGTAGAGTGAGAGGAGGGTATCTTTGGAGGCTCCCCAGTTTGAGCCAGTGAGGCATCTTAGGGTGTTTAGGTCTTTACTGCATTTAGTTGTTAGGTTTTGGATGTGAGCATCCCAGGTGAGATGTTGATCGAAGATAAGTCCTAAGAATTTGGTTTGTTTTTGAAATTTGATTGTTTGGTTGTTTAGCTGGAGAATTGGGGAGGCGGGTTTCATGTTTTTATGTTTGAATACTATTCCTGTTGTTTTTTCTGAGTTAAGGGAGAAGCCCCATTTGTCAGCCCATTGTTGTATTTTATTAAGAGATTTTTGGAGTAAATTTTGGGCCATATTAATACTTTTTGTGCGGATCCAGAGGGCTCCATCATCCGCGAATTTGGATGTGTTTACTTTAGGGGATAGGCCCTCGAAGAGATCGTTTATCATTATATTAAAGAGTGTGGGGCTGAGGATACTGCCCTGGGGAGTGCCATTTTCTAGGGGACACTGGTCCGATAGAGTATGGTCTATCCCCACTGTTATTTTACGTTCGTTTAGAAAGTCCTGAATGTAGTTTATTATTTGTCCTTTTAGTCCTATTTTTTTAAGTTTTGGTATTAGCCCGTTGTGCCAAACCATGTCGAATGCTTTGGAGAAATCCAGAAAGATGCCTGTTGTGTATTGTTTGTTGAGTTGTCCCGTCTTTATGTCCTGTTCTAGTCGGGCGAGATTATCTAAGGTTGAGCGGCCAGGAGTGAAACCGCTTTGATCTGTGTTTATGATGTTATTTTGAGTTAAGTAGTGTTGTAGTCTATTTTTGGCCATAGATTCCATTACTTTACATAGGTTTGAGGTTAGGGATATTGGTCTATAAGAATTTGCCTGGTTAGTTGGTTTATCGGGTTTAGGGATAGGGATGACTAGTGCCTGTTTCCAGGGAGTTGGTACCTGTCCGTTTTGATAGATTAGGTTATATAGTTTAAGTAGTGCCTGGAGTAGGTTGGGGGGGAGTTTTTTGATTATTTGGTAGGATGTTAGGTCTAGTCCTGGGGCAGTTCCCTTTTTCCTATTTTGGAGTACGTACTGGAGTTCTTCCATTGAGTAAGGTTGGTTTATTTCGAGGTTATCATTATTTGGTACTTTAGTAGGTTTGGCTTCTGCTTTAAGTTTTTGTTGGAATTTTTCGCTGAAGTTATTGTTGCTGCTTATGGCCGAGAAGTGGTTTGCTAGGTTATTTGCCTTTTCGGTAGGGTTGGTTGAATTGTTTATGTTGGGTGTTTTTTTGTGACGTTTTAAGCCTCTAATGGCGTGGATTTTTCGCCAGACTGTTCTGGCATCTGTGCGATTATTTACTCCTTCACAAAATAATTTCCAATCTTTGGTTTTAGCTATTTTGACTAGTTTTTGGACCTTGTGGTTTAGTTCGTGAGCTACCGTTATATGGTTATGGTCGCGTTTGGCTCTATTGAAGGCTGTTTTACGTTTGCGTCTAGTTTGTTCTATTTCCTCGTTCCACCATGGTACCGAGGGTTTGCCTACGTTATTTGTTTTATAAGGTATTGATGCTTTGGCTGCGTTAATTATGTAGTCTGTTAGGTTTTTGCAGTAGATTTCTGGGTCCTTATTTTCTAGTTTGGTTAGGTTGGCTTGGTTGCAGATATCCTGAAATTTGTCCCAGTTAGCTTGGTTATAGTTGAATTTTGGTTCTACGTTTTCTGTTTGGGTAGGAACGTTTGTATTGCCTATGGTAATGTTTATAGGGAAGTGGTCACTACCTAGTGGGGCGTCGTGAACTTCCCATTGAGTACTTTGGGCCAGATCTGGGGTGCATATGGTTAGGTCGATAGCCGACATTTTATGGTTTTTCTTATCGTATCTAGTTGGTTGGTTATTGTTTAGGAGTACAAGGTTATTTGTTTCTATCCATTCAGAGATTAGTTTGCCATGATTATCTATTTTTTCATCTATGCTCCAGGTGGGGTGGTGAGCGTTAAAGTCTCCTAGGAATATAGTTGATTTATTGCTTATTTGCAGTAATTTGTTTAGGTCCTCAGCTTGAATTTTTTGTTCTGCCCAGTGGTATACGTTAATGATGTTTATTTTTTGGTTTTTGAGAGTTATTTGGATGCCGTTTGCTTCTAGGTTTGGTGTGTTTATTTTGATTTCTTCATAGTTAATGTCTTCTCTGATTAGTATTATTAATCCTCCTGCGGCTCTAGCGGTTTTAGGTTTGGCTCGGTCTGTTCTAACTGAGTTGTAGTTTGGTAGAGTAAATTTAGATTTTTTTGAGAATTTGGTTTCTTGGATACAGGCAATGTGCGGACCCTTATCTTGTTTAAATTTTGCTTTTAGTTCGTGGCCGTGGGAATTTAGTCCATTGGCATTCCACTGAAATATGTTTAGGCCTTCCATTATTTGGGCTTTTAGTGTTTGGAGGTTAGGTTTTGATTTAGGCTAGGGGTTTTTACTTGGTTGAGGTAGGGCTAACTAATTCGAGGCCTATGCTGAAGAATTCGAAGGTAAGGGTTGTCAGTTTAAGCTTATTTGCTACGGTATAGAAAGCTTTAGTGCTAGCGTTTGGGTTTATTTCCTTTAGCATGTATGCGAGAAGGATGGTTAAGTTGTTTAGTTTGTTGTTTGACATTTGCTGAGGCCTGTGTTTAAAGGTTTTGGTTTTTTGGGGGGTTGAGAGAGTTATTTCGTTTATGTCTTCCTCGGTTGTGCATTCATATTCTTCTGTGTTGTTAAGTTTAGTTTCCTCACATTCCATGGGGGTGGTTTGCGTGCGTGCTTGTGTTTGTGGTCTGGATGTGGTTTCCTTACTGTCTAGGTTTTCGGGTTGTGATTGCTTGGGATCGGTTGTTGTTGCCATAGCGGCTGTGGTTTGTATGGTGCCGGGTTGGGTTGTGGCGGGCGTATTGTTGCTTGTTTTGCGTGCAGGTGTGGATGTTGTGAATGTGCTAGTGGAGGGTTGTGGGATGGACGTGTGGTGGATGTGTGTTTTGGGTGCTGGATGTACTCTTTGCAGGATGCCATCCCATGCCGAGTTTAAGTGTGGGGTGTTGTTTGGTTGTGGTGTGGGTAGCAGAGGTTGTTTTGTATGCTGTGCTTGTCTTTTTGTTTGGAGTTTGGCCGTGTCGATATTGATGTGTTTGTTGGCCTGTTGTGTGAGGGTGTGTCTATGAGGGCAGTGGTTGGATAGTGAGGAATGTTGTATGCTTTTACAGTGTATGCACCAGGGTGTGCATGTCCCTGGGCAGTCAGTTTGGGCGCATTTCCTGCATTTAGTTTTTTGGAATTTACATTCATTGGCTGTGTGGTTGTATTGGAGACAGTTAGAGCATTGTTTAACTTGTTTTATGTATGGTTTGACTTCTAATTTAGTGGTTGCTCCGAAGGAGATAAATTTAGGTGCTTCTGGATATTTAGCTGATTTTTGGAAATTGATTATGACTATTGGTGTGTTTGAGATTTTACCGTTTCTATTTGAAGTTATTCTTCGGGTGCTAGTTATTTTAGGTTGGGGGTACATATCTTGGTTATCGTTAGCGTCTTGTGCGTACATGTCTAAGTCTTCGTTGTTTTCTTTAGGATTTACTCTGATTACGCCCCTAGTGAATAGCTGCCAGTTTGGGGTTTGATGAGTTACTGTGTATTGGAAGATTTGGGTGATTTTTTTGGCTGCGTTTAGGGAGTCCTGGTCTGGGAAAATTATTTGGAAACCTTTGTTAGCCTCTTTAATTTTGTCGAAGTGAATTTTGTGCTGTTTGAACCAGATTCCTACTTTATTGGCTGTGAGACATTTAGAAAGGACGTTTATGGGGCCTGTAGCGCAAAAGTAAAGGGCGAATGTGGTGATGATGGATGCGGGCGACATGTTTGGTGGTGGTTGTGTGTTGGAACTGTCCAGCTTCCTTTTTTTGGTGTTTGTTGTGGGGATCGGCGATACGGCTGTTTTGGTGGGTGAAGCTACTGGTGATTTGGAGCCGAAACCGTCAGGTATGAGTGGGATGGATGTCCTCCCGGAAGTGTTGTGGGCTTCCGAAGGTGTGGGTGATTCTGTTTGGTGGATGTCTGCCTGGGTAGTGTTGCGGGAGTCGGACATGTTTTGCGGCTAGTGGGGTGAGGTGAGTGGATGTGGTGAGTGGGTTTGTGTGGAGTGAGTTGGTAGTGAGAGTGTGTTTTTAGGGAGTAGGTGGTGGGTACTGGTTGAGCAGGTTTGTTGAGATGTGTTTAGGTTTTTGAGATTGTTATTTAGGGGTTGTGGATTATCCTATTGTTTACCTATGAGGATTTGTAGTGTTTTTGTGGATTTGCGGGCTTGGGTGTGAGTAGATTTAAGAGAGAATGTGGGTGTGTGTTTTGATAATTACCTCCTCTGCTGGCTATCAGTGAAACTGTGCTGGCTTGGGAGGCTTTGCTGGGTAAGGTTGGCTTGGTGGCTGGTTGGCTTGGGTGGCTTGGTAGGCTGGAGAGGTGTTGCTAGCTTGGAGTACAAACTGCGACTGGGCCATCCGTGCCTTTGCACCACTGCGTATATGTGGGTGAAGAAGTAATCTTCTTCTCCAAAACGGCGCTTTTCAGGGCCACCCATCTCTTCCCGAAAGAACGCTTTCTTCCATTGTTTTGACTACCCTCAAACCAAAACAAAGAACCCACCTCCTCCTCCTCCTCAGGAGAAATGTTTACTTTGTGTTGCAAGTCAAAATAGTGTAAACGAAAATCGCACAATTACCAAGCAAATGACTTATCAAAACTTTGTCACCATTACCGATGCTACACACAAATATACCTACATTTCCTTATTATTTCCAAAACTGTATTTCATTTTGTTGATCAATTTGACCATACGTCCTTATACTATCAATAAAAGTGACAAATGCGCTTACGAATTGCGCAGCACAGGTTGCGAACTAGTCTAGGTTTCTGCTATATCATCCGGGTACTCACGGGAAAAAACAATAACAAAGGCAACAACCAGTCCCGGGGAATTGCTTTAGATCCGTGCCCCTTTAAACAAAACAACAACAAAAAGATAATATTGGAGAGATCCAGTTTTACAAGATAAACAACCAACCGCAACAATCAATATAATTTTATTAAATCATTTTCAGTAAAACATGTAGAAAATGTGTTGTTTCAATGTACTTTTAATCTGCAAGCTGGAAAATTTCTGAGTGCGGCGTTAAACAACAAACAAATCTAAAACAAAGTAAAACTCGTCTGCAAACACGTGGTCCTCGGTTATTCAGTGAATCATAGTGTTTATTCTAATTGTCCCAGTAATACACTGAGTAATCGTTGATGGGTTTACCTATATACAATTGCCGGGCTAAAGAAAGTATACACTCAAAATTGGATTTGACCTATCAAATTACAAACGTTATCAAAACGTTACGAGGATTGAAAAAAAATATTGTTTTCAAGACAGGTAATCAGCAGAAATTCTTTGAAGCTTGGATGCTGTATCTCAAACTTTTCGAAAATGAGGTGCAGCTTTTATTTTAATTTTATTTTTTTACTTAAGACGTTAATGTTAGAGACCATGTACTTTCCCGTACTGCAATATGATGTATAAACTTTCATAGTTTATGCATACTGGATATATACAGTGTATTTGTGTTACTAGAGTGAATATGTGAGTGAGAAGTATGTCATGTCCGTTAAAAAGATGTACTGATAAGTTGTGATATATATATGTCATGGGCTTTCTGCTACTCTGGGCGGGAGCTAATTTTATGTAATGGGTACTTCTTTTTATAAACAATAAAACAAAAAAAAACATAACAGTACGAGGTGAGGTGAGGTGAAATTTGTTTTAACGTCGCTTTCAAGATTATTGTACTTATATAGCGACGTGCATGCACGTGTGTGTGTGTGCGTGCGTGCTTGCGTGTGTGTGTGGCTGCATGTACTAGTCCGGACTGATACCGATTTATAGTGCTAGCTCACTGAGATACCATGCCGCAGTTTAACATGAATACCCAACTCAGACACAGTGTACTGACTCCGAGCCGACCAGTCCTTGTTTTAGCCCCTTAATGCCAGGGTAACAACAAGTACCATCTTTCAACGACTTTTGGTATGACGCGGCCGGACCCCGTACCTTCCGCTCTCCGGGCGGACGCTCTACCACTAGACCACGGAGGCCGTCTCCATATCCGAAAGAATCATGAATTCGTATTCGCTACCATACATCATCGCGACGTCTTGACCACTCTGCCACCTGTACACACCCATCTATAAGGCCAGACAGCCTTGATGTACGGAGTTTGTAGTGACACACCCTTGTGAGGTGAGGTAAGGTGAGTTGAAATGGGGTTTCAAGATTATTGCACTTATATAACGACGTGTGTGTGTGTGTGTGTGTGTGTGTGTGTGTGTGTGTGTGTGTGTGTGTGTGTGTGTGTGAGGGTATGGTTGCTTGTACTAGTAAGAACTAATGCCGATTTGATAGTGCTAGCCCACTGATATACCATGCGTCAGTTTAACATGAATACCAGTCGACCAATATCTACCAATACATGAGCCGACCAGTCCTGGTTTTAACCCCTAAATGCCGAGGGCCAGACAGGGTAACAAGTACCATATTTTTATCGTATTTTGGTATGACGCGGCCGGGAATCGAACCCCCGACCTTCCACTCTACAGGCAGACGCTCTATCCACTAGGCCACGTAGGGGCCCAGAAACCAAGGTTGGTTGGCAGGAAACCAATAAAAATTAAAAACGACATCGGAGATCTGAATGTGTAGATCTAGCCATGTTTTCCGTGTTGATGAAGTTAGAGTTGCCTATCTGGCACTTCGAATGGATTATACTGTACATAGTTCATTAAACTGGTTCCCAGATCATCCGCTTGGTGTCCCTGCTCTTGCTCTGCCTTCTAATGGAAGTCTGTCCCTGTCTGTCGCAGGAACGAACGGGAACCAGTCTCATGTTTTTCATCTTCCCGAGGCAAGGGGGTTAACTGATTCTTAAGTCCAGTTTCGGGGACTCTTATCACCAGTTATCTCCCTTACCCCGGGAAGCTGTACATGTCATGTAGGGGGACACGTACATTTTCTAGCGGTGTGGAATTTAAGAAATCGTAATTTTAAGATTTATTTTCCCCCTCATAATTTCTTTATGCTATTAAAGCAGATTTGAAAAACAAGATGAATACAAAATACCCCATAAACAGAAGAGAAACAAATACAAATATAACAGCAAAAACATTTTATGTTGATGTTTATTTGAAACCATGTCCTGCGGAGGCACACCAATGTTCCATTGGTCTGTGTTTAAGGAGGCGAACTCAATCAAGCTTCTGATGATGTCCCGCAGTGCCAGTTTGTATAACGCCGCGGTTCATATTAATGTCGCACCATTTACGTCGCAATGCAAGGCATTTCTGAAACAGATATAACTCGTATGAATATGTGAAATAGTTATTCTAATTTTAAATTAAAGAAAGAACAAATTGGGATTTTAACGTTAACAAGCGGGCGTAGGCGGTTTAAAGGTTATAGATATAGTGACACGTGTTAAACTCTATATTGCAACTGTGGGTATGTTACGGAAAGGGCGATTTAAACGTTGGCAGTGTGTATTAGGGGGCAGCTGAATTGATAGAATGAGAGTTTTTGGTTTTGAAAGTTAGAGTGAGTGAGTGAGTTGGCTTTAACGCCGCTTTTAACATTATTCCAGTTATATCACGGCGTGTCAGCTTAATGTGTGAGGAAAGCCCGAAGTGATGCAGGTCTCAGACATTTACCACTTCGGTGAAACCCACGAGCACGGGTATGGGGCTGACAAACCTAGAAACATAATCGGGGCGAACCAGGATTCGAACCCACAATCATAGGTTTCTGGTGTGCCTAAGGTTCGCAACTCTGCAGAGCGTTATAGTGAGTGAGTTGGGTTTGGAGCCGTAACAGTATTCCAGCCATATCACGGCGCCTCAGCTTTATGTTGGAGGAACGCCCGAAGTGATGTTTACCCACTTGAAACCCACAAGCATTGTGGCGTCAAACCTAGATTCATCGGGGAGAGCCGGGATTCGAATCTAGAATAATAGGTTTCTTGCCTGCCCAAGGGACGCAACTCTGCACCGCAAATTGCAGCGCCTAAGACGACTGCATGGGGCATCCGTGTCCCCTGTTCGTCACAGAGTGAGTTTGGGTTAAAAGGTCATACAGTGACGGCAGCATGAGCAGTGTAGGTCTAGTCTATAGGGGGTAGGTCTAAGGGGTATAGGTGAGGTCAGGAGTGTTGAAATGGGGTGTAACGTCGCGTTAAAGATTATTTCATTTATACAGTGACGTGTGAAAGTGGCTGCTTGTACTTGTCCGAACTTCTGTCGGTTTTATAGTGTCCACTGAAATATCAGTTAAACATGGATACCCCACTCAGACACATTAAGCAAGTCCTTGTTACCCCCCTCCAACCCTAATGCCGAGCGCATGGTAACAGCGAGTACCACCCTTTTACGTCTTTGGGTATGTCGCAGCTGGGGATCGAACAACGCCCTATGCACTACACCACGGAGCGGTTAGTGGTATATATAGGGAGCATATAAAGCATACATTCATACATAAACATATATGCCAAATTTAAAGTCATCCAGAAAATGCAAGAGAGTTTGACCACAACAGGAAATACTATGCTACTCAAAATAAGTACATATATAAGGACAATCGATTCTTTCATATTACTATAGTTAATATGTCGTGGCATGAAAAAAATAGGGTAGTCCTCACAACATATTTTGAGTAGTATAGTATATAGTGTATAAATTCAACACAACTGGACTAAAACGTCTTTAGGGCTACAAACGAGAATTGGTCATTAGTGTTTGTTGTTTGTTTGTTTGTTTGTTTGTTGTTTAACGCAGCACTCAGCAATATTCCAGCTATATGACGGCGGTCTGTAAAATAATCAAGTCTGGGCCAGACAATCCAGTGATTGACATCATGAGCAGCGATCCACGCAATTGGGATCGATGACATGTATCAACCAAGTCAGCGAACCTGACCACCCGATCCAGTTAGTCGCATTTTACGACAAGCATAGTCGCCTTTTACGGCAAGTATAGGTTTCTGAAGACCTACTCTACCCCGGAATCTTCACGGATCGGTCATTAGTGGTGACATATGGACAGGAACCTCAGCGACTGAGGTAATACGTTATGATACCAATAAAATTAGTTACCTGATGCTCTCTGACGAACACTTTGCCTCCTAATAGTCGCCTTCAGACGCGGTCGTCGTTTCAGCCTCAGTCGTATCTTCCGCATACGTCGTCGATGACTCCTTCAAATACGTCGTCGACGTCTCCTCGGTGACTGTGGTCGGACTGTCGGTGTTAGCGCTTGTGCTTTCGGGACATGACAGATCGCTATTGTACCCGACGTCCAGGACAATGCGGTCGAGCTCAACGCCGTAACCGTCGTCCTTGCTTTTGTCCTGGGCTTCAACGAAGACCCTCAGAGTGTGCTCCCCGCTGGCCAGATCGATAGTTTCACCAACCTTTCCTGACGCGGAAATGGAATTCCAATTGTTGCCAAAGTCGGTGCTATCGTAACCAGTGACGCTTCCGATAATTTTGCCGTCAAGTTCCAGACTGAAGACGTCCTCGGTGCCGTCGTTGGAATAGTAGACGTTTTCAATCAGGACGTTGTCGTCTGAACCCAAACAGAACGTCATGTCAATGCTTTCACCCATGAAGAGAAGGACATTTCTGACATTACCTGCGTTTGACCTATAAATGGTTCTGTTCTCGTCCAGCTTGCCGGCAAACGCCTCTGCTTCCAACGTCACGCTGACGCCGAGACTGAGGGCGATGAAGGAAGCCAGCAGGGACACTCCGAACAGGGTTGAGCACGCCATTGCGACTGAGTTGGCTGAGTCAGGTCAACAGTCATTTTTATAGGAGACCAGGGGCAAACAATGACACCCATCCCAAGCATGTTGCTAATTTGAAAGTGAAACATGTTTAGGGGAGAATTTTCACAATATATCGCAAAAAAATACATTTTTAACCATTATTTGTCCAAGGGTGCGTATCGCACATACTCACACTCTTGTAATGGCAATCGGTGATTACAAAAAAGAAAAACAACATTTACGCAACCCGTAACGCGGACAGACAAGTGAATGAGAAAATTAGATAAGTTGGTGTAGGAATACTGTACAAGATAGTTTTCACAATTTACTGTATAGTGTAGGGCTGGGACGGGTAACTCGGATACTCGGGTCGGGTGGGTCATGAGTAGGACCCGGGTACCCACAGGACTTCCCGTGGTTAATTATTCTTTAATGGCAAAAATTCACTATAGCTCCGTGGTTACACTACATGTCGCTAATGTTCGCATTTCTCTCTGACGATACATCCATTCCTTTTGACTTGCATATGTTTGAGTAAAGATAACGCTTCAGTCAACTACTGTGTTCGCATGATCAGATCGTTTGATACATGTATCTATAGGTACTGCCTGGGCTGCGGTGAAACAATTCCCAATCAGACATCTTGTTCCAAACTCTTGAGACCTGCATTGGGTACCCGGGTAGGGTCGGGTAATAGGGCACCGGATACCCGGGAAGTAGATTTTGACTCGTCCCAGACCAAGTATAGTGTACTGTATATATAGATATGGGACAGTATTGTGTACTGTATATATACACATGGGATAGTATAGTGTACTGTATATATACACATGGGGCAGTATAGTGTACTGTATATATACACATGGGGCAGTATAGTGTACTGTATATATACACATGGGACAGTATAGTGTACTGTATATATACACATGGGACAGTATTGTGTACTGTATATATACACCTGGGACAGTATAGTGTACTGTATATATACACATGGGACAGTATAGTGTACTGTATATATACACATGGGACAGTATAGTGTACTGTATATATACACCTGGGACAGTATTGTGTACTGTATATATACACATGGGACAGTATTGTGTACTGTATATATACACATGGGATAGTATAGTGTACTGTATATATACACATGGGGCAGTATAGTGTACTGTATATATACACATGGGGCAGTATAGTGTACTGTATATATACACATGGGACAGTATAGTGTACTGTATATATACACATGGGACAGTATTGTGTACTGTATATATACACCTGGGACAGTATAGTGTACTGTATATATACACCTGGGGCAGTATAGTGTACTGTATATATACACATGGGGCAGTATAGTGTACTGTATATATACACATGGGACAGTATAGTGTACTGTATATATACACATGGGACAGTATTGTGTACTGTATATATACACATGGGATAGTATAGTGTACTGTATATATACACATGGGGCAGTATAGTGTACTGTATATATACACCTGGGACAGTATAGTGTACTGTATATATACACCTGGGACAGTATTGTGTACTGTATATGTACACATGGGACAGTATAGTGTACTGTATATATACACATGGGACAGTATAGTGTACTGTATAAATACACCTGGGACAGTATAGTGTACTGTATACATACACATGGGGCAGTATTGTGTACTGTATATATACACATGGGGCAGTATAGTGTACTGTATATATACACCTGGGACAGTATTGTGTACTGTATATGTACACATGGGACAGTTTAGTGTACTGTATATATACACATGGGACAGTATAGTGTACTGTATATATACACCTGGGACAGTATTGTGTACTGTATATGTACACATGGGACAGTATAGTGTACTGTATATATACACCTGGGACAGTATTGTGTACTGTATATGTACACATGGGACAGTATAGTGTACTGTATATATACACATGGGATAGTATAGTGTACTGTATATATACACATGGGACAGTATAGTGTACTGTATACATACACATGGGGCAGTATTGTGTACTGTATATATACACATGGGGCAGTATAGTGTACTGTATACATACACATGGGACAGTATAGTGTACTGTATACATACACATGGGACAGTATAGTGTACTGTATATATACACATGGGGCAGTATAGTGTACTGTATATATACACATGGGGCAGTATAGTGTACTGTATATATACACCTGGGACAGTATTGTGTACTGTATATATACACATGGGACAGTATTGTGTACTGTATATATACACATGGGACAGTATAGTGTACTGTATATATACACCTGGGACAGTATTGTGTACTGTATACATACACATGGGGCAGTATAGTGTACTGTATATATACACCTGGGACAGTGTTGTGTACTGTATATATACACCTGGGACAGTATTGTGTACTGTATATATACACCTGGGACAGTATTGTGTACTGTATATATACACATGGGACAGTGTTGTGTACTGTATATATACACCTGGGACAGTATTGTGTACTGTATATATACACCTGGGACAGTATTGTGTACTGTATATATACACCTGGGACAGTATAGTGTACTGTATATATACACATGGGACAGTATAGTGTACTGTATATATACACCTGGGACAGTATTGTGTACTGTATATATACACCTGGGACAGTATTGTGTACTGTATATATACACCTGGGACAGTATTGTGTACTGTATATATACACCTGGGACAGTATTGTGTACTGTATATATACACCTGGGACAGTATTGTGTACTGTATATATACACATGGGACAGTATGGTGTACTGTATATGGTGCTTCAATGCATAGTTCAATACATGCTGATTCAATGAATACTTCGATATATGATGTTATAATTAATACTTCTACACATGAGGCTTCAATACATGCTTCAATACATGATGCTACAATACATACTTCAATACATGATGCTTCAATACATACATGTGTGTTTGTTTTCTAAATGAGCCAAACACTTTTTGGGAACACATTTCCATTTATGGACAACCAGCCGTTTCAGTTAACAACAGACGAGGTAGAATAAGGGCCCCTTTTGGCCCACTGAAATTTTCTAGTGATTTTTCAGTATTGTCCTGAAAATTATCAGACATGTTCAATAGGCTGACGACTTCTGACGTGATGAAGTAGGTAAGAATGGCTGCAATGAGTGAACATGGTCGATTATTCCAACCCCCAGAAACAAATCTATGCCCGCCCGTGAGGCAAGATGGGTTTTTACCCTATGTATATCCTGTCTTTGTCTACATCTCCCGAGGAAAGCAGTTTGGGCCATAGACTTGCTCCTGGTCAAATACTAGTTTTAAAACAAACGCTTCTAGAAAGCCCTAGAACCGTTTTGACATATTAACGCCTTGCCCCTACATTTTGTGTTATCATATTTTTAAAAAATGCAAAATATGTCTTACTCATATCTTTGTGAGCACATCCCATAACTTAAATACGATTCTTAAATGTTTTGCTCATTTCTCGAATTCTGCAGACTTGCGGGTCAAAGAGGATTTGTACCCTACCTTTTCCTATATACATTTTATTTGTAAAATCCGGGAATAAAGTATTTCCACCTCTTTCTGGAACAAATTATTATAATAAGACTATAGTGTTGTACGGGCGATCGGGTGGGCACAGGTACAAAACATGGAAGACGGAGCATGGTGGTCGAGACTCGTATATGGAAGGTCAATGACTGACACCAACGCAGAGGGACATAGGCCGTGTATGTTATCCAACGAGTGTTGTTTATTGGAGATTTTATAAGAAATACCATGAACAACGTTTCTATTAAACGTCTTCTAGGAAGACACTACAACATGCATGTTTGGGAACAGAGAAAAACGTAGCTTGACCTAATCATTGTCTTAAATAATCATTCCTCAGATGATTTTGTGGAACACGGCAATGATGTCTGTCTTTGTCCAGATGACCTCCTTGGCGAGAGCATTAGACGAAAATAGACATATCACACCTCACCTGAGAGGATGTTCGCTACAAATTTAAAAAAATAATTCAAAGCTTCAGGTTACGAAATGCATATTTATAAGACAAAAGGGCAATGGTTGCCCGCCGTTGCTGCCTGCAACGACCGGAAGGAGATTAAACTGTGGCATGGAAGTTAATATTCTGTGTACGTATAACACGGTTACATGGTCAATCCTCGCCATGTGCAATGTTACACCTATATTCTTCCTAACGATATGCAGCTGCTTATAAATGATAGTCAGGATTAGGATTAGGATAAGGTATTCTGTCAAATATTTACAACCCGATGTGATCACAAGTTTTATTTGTACAGGGCCGTTTCACCCCAGGACGTAAACTTCATGTCAAACCCATTCTGTTGACACACGGGTAGTCCGCGGCTCTCCGGGGGTTCAGGGGGTATTGACACGTTGGTAAAGCTATGCTTGAATACAGGTAACCATTCCCAACTGCTCCGGAAGATAAATAGCAACATTTTTTGGGAGGGCGAATTAGATAGTTTGAATTTGGAAACTGATCACTGAATATATCAAGCCTAAAAAACGACCCCATCTGTTGCAGATGCAGATTGCCACGGGGGTATAGTCTAATGTGTAAACGCAAGTAGGAATCACGTTCAAAAGATCTTAGCAAGTATCTACAAACCCGCGGTAAGCCAAAGCCTTTACACACATAACGCGAACACACCACCTGTGATGCATTTTATATAATTCCTTCACACTGCAGTGAAACCGCATGTTGTATTTAAGAGATTGTAAGAACGCATGCTTTGATTACAAGGACTTCTTGACCCCGGGACCATGCACACGAGATATATCACATCCAGACTCGACATTCGGCGTTTAGTCATGTTGGAAAAGATTGTTGGGACATATTGTCGTTAATAGCTGATAGAAACGGAATTGGAAACAAATATTTCTGATGTAACAAATGTAATGTAATATAGAGGAAGCTATGGAACCACGCCCCGTGAAGATCCAGGGAAGAATTGGACTTCAGCAACCCATGTTGCGCCCCGTAAAGATCCAGTGTAGAAGTGGTCTTTAGCAACCCATGCTTGTCGTAAGAGGCTTCTAACACCAGGAGAGGGATCGGTTGGTCAGGCTCGCAGACTTGGTAGATGCATTTCATTGTATCCCAATTGCGTAGATCGATGTTCACTATGTCAGGTGGTACAAGTAAATAGAGTTTCACATAGGATGTATAACCACGCGTGCTCATAAGCTTAGAGCTAAACATTTAACGATGTGTGAGGTGATGTGAGATGAAATGGGGTTAACGTCCCGTCCAAGATTATTGCGCTTATATAGCGACGTGCATGCACGTGTGTGTGTCTGCTTGTACTAGTCCGAACTGATGCCGATTTATAGTGCTAGCAATTTGAGATACCATGCCGCAGTTTAACATAAATACCCCAATCAGAGACAGTATACTGACTCCGAGTCGACCAGTCCTTGTTTTAGTTTTAATGCCAGACAGGGTAAAATCAAATACCATCTTTTAACGTCTTTAGATATGACGCGGCCGGGGATCGAACCCCGGACCGTCCGCTCTCAGGGCGCTCTACCACAAGACCACGGCGGTCCTATTGATTTGTGAAGAAAAACAGACGACACATATATTGAAACTGAACATTGAAATATTTGCATCCGCATACCAGATAAACAGTTCATGGCACCCAGCGTACTGCACTGCAGCATACCACTTAACGCCCCGGCATCGGGGGTACGGGTTTGGCACCCTCAAACATTCGGGTCTGGACCAGACAAACCATTGATTGCTTGTGTGCAGAGATCCGCGCCGTCGATGTGCCACCAAGTCTTCGAGTCTGACCACCCGATCCATTACGTCATCTCTTCCGGCCATCATAGATGGCTTCATGGCCATCAGATCTTATCGGGAGTCCCAACTGGATAAGTTTTGTTTCGAATCAATCTCATTAAAATCAGATCTTGATTTTTGCTACCGCTAAACAAAAGATCTGAGGACATCCCATTACGGGTCACGTCAGAACGAACTTTCGCGAATTTTTACCGACCAATGAAATGACCGACAAGAAATCGACATTAACCAATCAGAAGGCAGCTTTCTCGAGCTTTACGAGACAGGTTTCAAACTAGTGACTACGCTTCGAAACATATTTTGACGTATTCTCGATTAAAAAAATTAAAACTGATAAGAGGAATATTCTGGAATGGCTTATATATGGCTTATTGTTTGGATATAATCATAAAACCCGTAACTGTCGTTCGGAATACTCCGTGTTAAATATTTCGTGGTTGCATGATTAGAAAACACATTCCGACTGTCACTTTCATGATCTGGTAAGCGACGCTCTGATTGGTTGGATGAAAGGTCGTTCTGACGTGACCCTTAATGGGATGTCCTCAGATCTTTGTTTAAGGACAGCGAGAACTAAGATCTGATTTTAATGAGATTGGTTTCGAATGGCTGTGGTGTTAAACAAAGATGAGCTTCGTGATCGTCAAGGAAATGCTGCACGTACAGGAACAGAATTTCTCTGACAAAGTGAAGATTACATTTTGACTGTAAGAATATTTTGCGTTATTTTATTAAAAATTCCAATCTGTAGTAATTACTTGTATGCATGGCCGTAGACACATAAATACACAAGTTCCTGAGCATACTAGCATAGTTTCGCGTTAGGAGTGAGTGAGTTGGGTTTACCGCCGCATTGAACAGTACATGTCACTTATATCACAGCGTGTCAGCTTGATGTGGGAGGAAAGCCTGAAGTAGTGCATGACTTAGACGTTTACCACTTCTGGTGCTGAAAACTTAGAAACATAATCAGGGCGAACCGGGATTCGAACAAACGACCATAGGTTTCTGGTACGGCTAAGGGACGCAACTTTGCACATCGAGTGTGACGATTGGGCCTCCTTGGCTATCCGTGCCCCAATGTTTAAGAGAGTATCCAAGCTTCAGACACAAGGTGTAGTTAAACTCATGCAGATGGGATCGCCGGGGCGCCGTTCATCAGAGTAATGAAGGCACTGCGTCTACACTATCGCATAAGCTGAAGTCAAGGGAACTTACGGCAGTCATAGCGCTAGATTAATTGCAGAACGAGGTATAAAAGTTTTTCTCTTTGACCGCATGTTTCAAATTGTTTCAGGCACACTTTACCATCAGCAAACTCCAAATTCCGGAAAGCTCAGTCTCTGCTTTTTATACATGTTAATGATGTCTAAAATGTAAATCTTTCTTTTTCTCTCTCTGGCACCTTCGTTCGATATGTACGCGAGTGTAACATTCTTTTATTTCTATGTATAAATCTGTCTACTTGTGAACTTTAAATCTCCGTACAACAGACTGATTCTCCCAGGTTCCCAGTTGTCGAGTTTTAGGCTTTGACTTTTAGTGACGGAATCAATTCCTCCTAAACAAACGGGAACGTTTAATGGTCCATTCACTGTCGGGTGAAACGAAGTAGTGTGTAAATAGCATACAATATGTCTGTTTACTCTGCACACAGTACTGCACACGCAACAATGATTGGTGAATGGGAGTTCCACTGTCTGTTGAATCAAAGACGTGTATACAATCTATCTATATACGTCATTGGTTGAATACTGGATTATTTGAGCCTCTATATTAACATGCTGAGATTATAAAATACTGTATGCGCACTGCTTATACTGCAGGGTTACTCTGTTGCCGTGTTACCGTTAACTGCGAGCACAGGCTAGGTATATGTGCTACTCTGCAACCGTGAACTGCGAACACTGACTAGGTATATGTGCTACTCTGCAACCGTGAACTGCGAGCACTGACTAGGTATATATGCTACTCTGTAACCGTGAACTGCGAGCACTGACTAGGTATATATGCTACTCTGCAACCGTGAACTGCGAGCACTGACTAGGTATATATGCTACTCTGTAACCGTGAACTGCGAGCACTGACTAGGTATATATGCTACTCTGTAACCGTGAACTGCGAGCACTGACTAGGTATATATGCTACTCTGTAACCGTGAACTGCGAGCACTGACTAGGTATATATGCTACTCTGTAACCGTGAACTGCGAGCACTGACTAGGTATACATATGCTACTCTGTAACCGTGAACTGCGAGCACTGACTAGGTATATATATGCTACTCTGTAACCGTGAACTGCGAGCACTGACTAGGTATACATATGCTACTCTGTAACCGTGAACTGCGAGCACTGACTCGGTATATATGCTACTCTGTAACCCTGAACTGCCCATACAGACTGGTCCAGCATGCTACTTTCACGAGCAGTGCCCCTATGTTAGCGAGCCGTGATTTTGTTGAAGGTGTTAGTGAGGCGTTACCCTGTGTGAAGACCGAAATGTGGTTTAATTGCCTGGTACATGATACTTTGTGTGAAGGCTCAACTGTTGTTTCATTGTCTGGTATGTGTTACTTTGTGTGTAGGCTGAACTATTGTTTCGTTGTATGGTGTGTGTTAACCTGTGTGAAGGCTGAACTATTGTTTCATTGTCTGGTATGTGTTACTTTGTGTGTAGGCTGAACTATTGTTTCATTGTCTGGTATGGGTTACCCTGTGTGTAGGCTGAACTATTGTTTCATTGTCTGGTATGTGATACTTTGTGTGTAGGCTGAACTTTTTTTATATTGTCTGGTATGTGTTACTTTGTGTGTAGGCTGAACTATTGTTTCATTGTCTGGTATGTGTTACTTTGTGTGTAGGCTGAACTATTGTTTCCTTGTCTGGTATGTGTTACTTTGTGTGTAGGCTGAACTATTGTTTCCTTGTCTGGTATGTGTTACTTTGTGTGTAGGCTGAACTATTGTTTCATTGTCTGGTATGTGTTACTTTGTGTGTAGGCTGAACTATTGTTTCGTTGTATGGTATGTGTTAACCTGTGTGTAGACTGAACTATTGTTTTATTGTCTGGTATGTGTTACTTTGTGTGTAGGCTGAACTATTGTTTCGTTGTCTGGTATGTGTTAACCTGTGTGTAGGCTGAACTATTGTTTCATTGTCTGGTATGGGTTACCCTGTGTGTAGGCTGAACTATTGTTTCATTGTCTGGTATGTGTTACTTTGTGTGTAGGCTGAACTTTTTTTATATTGTCTGGTATGTGTTACTTTGTGTGTAGGCTGAACTATTGTTTCGTTGTCTGGTATGTGTTACTTTGTGTGTTGGCTGAACTATTGTTTCATTGTCTGGTATGTGTTACTTTGTGTGTAGGCTGAACTGTTGTTTTATTGTCTGGTATATGTTACTTTGTGTGTAGGCTAAACTATTGTGTTATTGTCTGGTATGTGTTACTTTGTGTGTAGGCTGAACTATTGTTTCATTGTCTGGTATGTGTTACCCTGTGTGTAGGCTGAACTATTGTTTCATTGTCTGGTATGTTTTACTTTGAGTGTAGGCTTAACTATTGTTTTATTGCCTGGTATATGCTACTTTGTGTGAAGGCTGAACTATTGTTTCATTGTCTGGTACCTGCTATCCTTAGTTGAACCTAGTCTTTCTTTAAGTAGTAACGTCTTAGCCAATGAATAAGTTTAGTCCTTGAGAGGCATTTACAAGTTGGATGAAGGGTGTGGTAACCTCCAATAAAAGAAGTTATCCCTAAAACATTTCAAGTCTCCAGGACAGAGTATAAGGTCCTAGGGCCACTGTGTTCGATTGATTGTTGTTTAACCCATTCATCAATATTCCATCTAAATGACTGTTGCCTGTATATAATAATAATCGAGCCGGGGTCCGATAAACCAATGACTGATATATATATACTCAACAGAGAAAACATCTGAAAACAAATGGGCGTTGTTTATTGAAAAATCCCCCCCAAAACAGGGTACCCCAAACAGAAAATGACAAGTGTCAATCGTGTCCATCAATAGCGTGTCGCCGTCTCATTGAATCGACAAGTCTTTGGAAAAAGGCTCGAGGAATCCTGTTCCATTCCCGCACCAAAAAGGCTTCCAGTTCCTGAAGTGTTTGTGCCTGCTTTGCAGCCTGAAGACGTCTCCCAATGGAAGTCCATAGAGACACGTGCTGTATGGGGACGTGCGTTGTCCTGCTGAAAGACCTTGAGTTGAGGTTCACCCAGGAAGAGAAGTCCGTTTGTTTGTTTGTTGTTGTTTAACGCCACACTCAGCATTATTCCATCTATATGACGGCGGTCTGTAAATAACAGAGTCTGGACCAGACAATCCAGTGACGAGAGATCTGACGGGATTATGAAGAACATGATCCCTGTACACGACAGCAGTCACATGCTGACGGAATACTTGTAGAGGGGACCTGTGATGATAACTGAAGCCTCCCCACACCATGATGCTTCCTCCCACCGGTCGGCCTGTAAGACACAGCAGTTAGCGTAACGCTCATAGCGTAGTCTCCACACTCTGATGCGGTCATCGGTTGAACCTTGATTCGTCTGAGAAGACAACTTGTTGCCACTGTTGACGTCGCCAACGCAGGTACTGTTGGGCACACTGCAGACGTTGCTGGCGGTGACGTTGAGTCAGTATGGGTCTGACGTAAGGACGACCACATCAGATTCCTGACACAACTGTGTCCGATGACGCGGACCTTGAATGGTTACAGCAGTCCGTGTTGCTCATCGCTGTTGGTCACGTTGCATGGGATTTGCGCTGCAGGTGCAAAAAACGCCAATCAAGAAGAAACGACTGCGTTCCTGCCACGTGCTCAAAATGAATGATGTAAATAGTGAACAGTGTTTCTTCAATGCGTTCGTGTTCATTTCTTTTCACAAATAATTATTTTAAGCATTTCACACAAAACATCTTGAGTATTATGAGCAATGATCCATGACATCTGGGTACTATGACACTGTTAACACTCTCAGGATGCCTACGGTAACATTATATTGACAAAACACTGACAGTGAAATATCATTACGAAATTAATTTATCCACCCATGATTCAGGATATTGTCAAGCTCTTTCATCTGAAGGTTATCTGACCTCCATGTGGCACTATCTGTTGTTATGTGAGGTGAGATGAAATGGTGTCTGGATTTATGCCGATGTAAAGTGCTAGCTCACTGAGATACCATGCCGCAGTTTAACAGCAATAACCAAATCAGACACAGTATAAGGACTCCGAGCCAACCAGTCATTGTTTTAGCCTCTTAATGCCCATCGCCAGACAGGGTAACAACAAGTATCATCTTTTAGTGTCTTTTGGAATGACACGCTCGGAGATCGAGCCCCGACCTTCCGCTCTCTGGACACGCTCTACCACTAGACCATGGAGGCGGTCTGCTATTATGTAGTACATTGTATATCTTTTTCACAAATGTTCTGGTTCCAAATCATAACATGCTACTATGAGGTATGAAATTTATTCATGCATAATGTACAACAGTAAGTTTTGAAAACAACAATGTGATGATGATGAGATTGTGTATCAAGTGTTATTCATCTGTCCAGGGAGTGTTTGAGTGACCGCTGCATGCCAGGGGGGGCCAGGTCTAGAGGAGTCTTCTTGTCCTGAAACATGGATCAAATATTCAACAACAAACACATGGAATTGTCATGGCAATAAAAACAAAATAAATATTTGTTTCTAGTAAAGTTGTACAGTGAGTGATTTGATATTAATGGCACTTCTTCTTAGGACATCTATCAGATTACAGCAGTCAGTTTAATGTGGGAGGAAAGAATAAAAAGTCTTAGGTGCTCAATCCATTTAAGAATCCAGCAAGCATTGACTGTTGGTAAGTAATTGACCCTTGTATGCTTCAAAGCAGCTGATCCTGCCAGGGGACACAACTCTGCACAGCTGTTATCACAAAATGTCTGCACCTTCATTTTATTGATATTGGTAGGTTCCTCTTATGAACTGAGTATTGCAAAGCACACAGATAATGTGCTACATCGATACGACTTACCATACTGTATAGATTAAACCTTACTATCACACACCATCAAACAACTCAAGTATAGCAATCCTAATCTTCCCGAGGCAAAGGAGTTAACTGACTATAAAAGTCCAGTTTCCACCCTTGCCGAACTAGGCTGGTATTATGGAGTTACGTTTTGTCTGGGCTTACGAGTCTGTGCATAGTCCAATCAAAATCACGCACCGAAATCAAAATCCGGTTCGTAAACTGTCGTGCAGATTTCGATCGATTTCAGGATTTGCAAAGCACGTGCATCGCCAATTCATTGTCAGCAGATATTTTCCAAATCCTTTCAAGTTTTTAATCACGGTGCTCACGTGATTTGATGCATGTCGCGATGTAAGACCAGTTTTATCACAATATAGATCTTGATTATCGATCAGATCGTCCTGACTGGGCGCCACCATTTTGTGTGAAACAAACGAAAGTGATACGAGAGGTGGAATCTGATTGGTTCATAGGAGAGGCTTAGAAGGGACATAATTGGTAATAGCCACTGGTGGCGCAACGATTGAGCCCAGTAATTCCAGCCTAGTTCTGCAAAGGTGGAAACTGGACTTTTGAAGTCAGTTAACTCCCTTGCCTCGGGAAAATGAGCAATCCTAACTGTAATTTTCATATGTAATCTAAACAAAAAAATTATACATCAACTACATCTACAGGTATGTTAACAAATAAACCAGTAACCTGTCCTGACTTATGCCGGCTTTATAGTGCTAGCCCTCTGAGATACCATACCAAGGTATAACATGGATACCCCACTCAGCATGCTCAGACACAGCTTACTGAGCTGACCAGTCCTTGTTTTATCCCCTTATTGCCAAGAGCCAGGCAGAGGAACAAGTACCATCTTTTAACATCTTTTCATATGACACTACCAGGGGGATCGAACCACAGACCTTTCCCTCTCCAGCCAGACACTCTATCCACTACACCAAAGAGGCAGTTTTCACAGTTTATAGGCCTGATCATAATTAGCAGTGAGTGAGTTATTGTTGCATAACAGCCCAGTGAGCAATATTCCAGCTATGTCATGGTCCGTAAACCAGTGACTGAAGGCAAGAGTCCATCAGGGAAGTACATGGATGTAACTTAACCTTCAACATCTACCAGCCCTCATAGTGATGACAAAAAGACAGCCCCTAAAACACCTGAAATTCTACTCACTGTCAGGATACCCTCAACATAAGATTAACTGACACAGACAATAACAAACGTTATTTTTGGGTTAACTCTATCTCAGTAAGATACAAATTCTAGTACTTTTGGCGTTGAGTGCCATCCAGGATTCGGACCCGCACTGCCAGAGTGAGGCCCCTAAATGCGAGCACAATAAGTCAGCGATCTAACCCAATCAGTCACTGAGAGTCAAAAAAAAAAAAGCATGACAACTGGTAGTCTAGATCATGTACTTTGTGTCCCCCTCTGACAAGAGTAAATTGGCACGGCTCCCATGTCCGAAGGCTAAGAACACACGATGCCATTTAGAAATTGTGAAAGTACAAGAATTTGTACTTTACTAGGAAAGTGTTATCCCAACTATGACATTTATTACATTTTGCCACTTTCTAAATAACATTGTGTATTCATGACACGGACTAGTTGGCTGGTGCCAGTTGTATCCATGGGTGGAAGGAACACAATCCATCAAGTCACATCACTTGACAACCTGATCCATTACAAATGACTTTTACAACAAGCAGCAAGAGGTATGCAGACTTAGCCAGCCCTGAATCTCCATAGGCGATGCGTAGTTGGCTGTCACAAAGATGGCTGACCCGCTCACCTTGTTCTGTATGTCCAGCCTGGCTCCATGCTCCACCAGGAGCTTCCCCGGCCGCACCCTCTCCTCCTCACAGGCAAGATGACTGCAACAGTCAACACAAGATTATTCCTATTCTACTAGCCTAAACACATGACATACAGACCTAGCACTGCTATGCTAAACAGACATGAGATACTTTGATTCAAACATTGAGTTATATTTCAATGCACTAAAAACTATAAAAGAATATATATATATATATATATATATATATATATATATATATATATATATATATATATATATATATATATATATATATATATATATATGGGTCAGTGAAAGTTTCATGGAACTTTAAGGTTGCATAAGGCAAGAAGGCAAAAAGAAGCATGTTTTGAATATCCCATGAACATGGACTTCCTTAGATGAGGTGAGGTGAGGTGAGGTGGGCTTTAACATTGTGGTTGGTGGGTTGGTTTGTTGTGTAACGCCGCACTCAGCAATATTCCAGCTATATGACGGCGATCTGTTAATAATCGAGTCTTGACCAGACAATCCAGTGATTGACATCATGAGCATCGATCCACGCAATTGGGATCGATGACATGCATCAACCAAGTCAGCGAGTCTGACCACCCGATCCCGTTAGTCGCCTTTTACGACAAGCATAGTCTCCTCTTACGGCAAGCATGGGTTGCTGAAGACCTATTCTACCCCGAAATCTTCGCAGGTCTTTAACATTGTGTGCAGTGTGCGAGTACGTACATGGCTGCTCGTACTAGTTGGAATATTGCCACACTCCAGACAGAAGCTCTATCCACTAAACCTTTGAGGCAGAAACTTCCTTCAGAACATACTTACAAACTGCACACAGGACCTCCGGGCCAGGTAAGCTAACACCTACTCACAGCGGAGTGTTTCCCTCCGAGTCCGATCTGTTGGGTTCCGCCTCATGCTGCAGGAGCAGCTTCGTCATCTGAAGATGTCCTTTAGACGCGGCTCTGTGCAGCGGGGTGCTGCCCATCTTGTCCCCTATATTGACGTCAGCTCCATGGTTTAACAGAAGTTCTGCTATCTAAAATGGGTGACAGTATGCATTACCATGTATCACATTGCTATATCATTATCACCAAAAAGAAACAGCAGTGGGCAAAATGAGACTTCACGATATCTGAAGCTTTAAATAGTACAACATACAAAAGGAAATTTCCAGCCATACACAAAATCTGACGTGACTTTCAGATCTAAGAAGCACCTTGTACATTACACATTTTGTTGTGATTGCATGAAATTTTTTAATATTATTTTTTTAAATTTAGCGTAAATATCTACTGAGGTGATTATTTCCAGATGTTACACCACTGAGACGATGCACATACAGATGCACTGTTAGTCCTGCTTTCCAGGAACCTGTTCCGCAAAGCGATCTTAGTGCTAAGTTGGTGGTAACTCCCATACTTTATCATTGGATTACGATCAACATAGCACTAAGATCGCTTTGTGGAACAGGACCGAGGCTGTTACTGGACAGAACATCTCCAAACATACAAAGGGACATTACTCTGTAATCATGATTCATTTATCAAGACATTTCTCACTCTTGATGGTTTCAATTCAATTGGAACTTTTTGCAGCATCAGCAGTGACAGTGAGTCAACCATGTACATGAACGTCAGACTGAGAAATATCTTAACATGGGTATTTAATCTTAGCACAGAGCTAAAGGAAATTAGGTCAGTGATTTTAGTAAAAGGGATTTCAAATTCTTTAATATTTTTGGAACACTGAAGCCAGTGCAGTACCTCCATATGATCCTTCGACGCTGCATAATGCATCATGCTCTGCCCTGTTCTGTTGACTGCATTCACTAGGGCACCTCTGCTGATGAGGTTAGCCACTATCTCCATCCTGCCAGCCGAAACAGCTATCATCAAAGGTGTCCAATCTGACTGCACACAGTTAAAAACCAATAGATACTGTCAAGATGAAAATATAGATCAAATACTACTATTCCAAATGATTCATTCAGTTATACAAATTATGATGGTTTGGTATGTTTTATCAATGAAAATAACATCAAATGTAATATTAAATTCAGAGTTAAAAAATGGTCCTATAGTCCTTGCTAATCTGCCCAAAATTAAAGGCATCATAAGGACCAGTAGAAATTTGCCAATTTATAAGTGTTTTGCTGTATGTTATTATAAGGACTAGTGGACCAAATATGTTAGTTTCTACCGCTGAAATTATTTCATCATTTAATATCTCGTAAGGAATACCAGCATAAGCCTTATTATTCCTTAAGAAATATGCAGCTTTAATTGCACAGCAAGATAGAAACATGTTAAAAGTTATTATTTGTGTTTTAATGCAACGTTACTCACCTCATCTCTGGCATCAACTGGAGCACCAATTCTCAACAGGTAGTCTGCTACCTCTGTATGTCCACCTGATGCAGCCCAGTGGAGGGGCATTCTCTGGCTCTATTGCAAACATAAAATAGTTCTTTACAATTAAATCAGTATCATAAAACAACTAACACATCTACCATGTACAGAACTGGAACATATTAACAATCTCACTAAAATCAGATCTTAGTTCTCACTACCGCTTAACAAAGTGTATTGGTAGTGAGCACTAAGATCTGATTTGATGAGATTGACATATAAATGACACAGGTTCACTTGACAGAATGTGTCCCAAACCATGATACTGTTACTCAAGCCCTGCAGTAGGGCTGGGACGAGTCTAAAATTAATACATGGGTACCTGACCCCCTATTAACCAACCCTATCTGGATACCTGCTGTACGTCTCAAGAGTTTTGGTAAAAAATGTCTAATTAGGAATCGTTTTACCAGACCCCTGGTATAAGGTATTTAGATCATGTATAAAATGACCTGGTCATGCATACGTTGAAGTTTACCAAGCTTCATCTTTACTCAAAACATATAAAAGTCAAACAGATATGCAAACATTCGTGACTTGTAGGTCGCCATGGAGTTATAGTAGTGATTTTTTCTCATTAAACAATATATCATGTTACTAACCATGGGTCCGATTAGTCCTGTTGGTACCAGGGTCCTCCTCAGGACCCACCCAACCTGAGTCCCCGAGTTACCCGTCCCAGCCCTAGCCTGCAGTGTAGTGCATTATGTGTTTACAGATTTGTAGATGTTATTAAGTATTCAATACCTGGAAATTTCATTTGGAACTGACAGTGTTAATCTGAGGTTTCAAATTTCAAAATTTTCGGGCATAGAAAGCTTAATAACACTGGACAGAAAACAAGATTGTCAGGTTTTAGTAATTAATATATTGTAACTAAACATCTTAATGAGGGAGCCATTGCAGTAAAGATTGTTTTCACATGAAACCTCATTATGCTATCAATAAGACAAATATGGTGTCCTGACCATGTCATCCTATCCATCATGATAGTCTTTGCTTGAAGGGTTCAAATGATGGTGTGATGTTATGAGATGAACTCTGCAAGTTAGTTAACTCATGCCCTGTGACAAACCCTTGGGCCGTCCAGTGACAGGAATCTACATCCAGGAATATATATTGTCGGATACATTAATAGAGTCGACTGTAATCAGATTTTCTATGTCAAAAGAGCTGAAATCTATTCTTGAACTTGAGTTTAAATAGTTTAATTACCATAATGTTGAAAATACATACTGGTGTTGAATACTAAGCTGAGCTTTGGAAATAATGGACTAATGCACACCATCTAGAATGTAATGGTATATGAAAAAATTATCTGTTTGTGTGTGACAATCAGATGTACACAATGAAAACATATTTCATTTATACACTGTGAGTGAGTGAGTTGGGTTTAATGCCACTTTGAACAGTGGGTGGAAAGTCTGAATTGATGCAGGTCTCAGACGTTTACCACATTAGTGAAACCCATGAGCATGGGTATGGTGCTGACATACCTAGCAACATAGTCTGGTGAACCGGGATTCCAACTCATGGTCATAGGTTTCTGGCGTGTCTAAGGGGTGCAACTCTGATCAACCCGTGCCCCCTTATCACTGTGAATATAGTAAGATTTAGTGTTTGGTATGGCCAAGACAGCTGATGTATTGCTAGCTCTAGACTGCAATGAGTGAGTCCTCTAGTATACTGCACGCTTACACATTCCAAATATCACCCTCTGAGACTGCCTTGCTAATGTTGATGCCTTAGGTCTGAGGTTGCCATCTATTTTGACGATGATACGACTAGGCCAAGATAATTCAATTTCGCTGCGTCACTGAACTCTCACTCATTTCTTTAGTTTCCCTTCATACCGCGAGTAAATGGCATGATAAAAATAACTATATACTTACAGCGTCATACTGGGAGCACAAGCTTTCATTTTTTTGCAGTTTTTGTTTCAGTAACTGAAAATTCCCATCATAAGCAAGTTTGCACACTTCGTCCTGCAATGTTTTGGTCGCCATGCTTTAGAATGAACCCTCAAAATAATGTGACCCGCGTCAATAGGATTATTTCACAACAATTTACACAAGAGGTATGGCAATGTTAATAATGGAATATGTGTGGAGAAAATGTTGTGACTTATATCTTAAGAATATAATTATCTTTCATGTTCGAATGAAATAACCAGCGTAGCGAAATAAAGTGACCACTATGATAGGGTCAACAAATACCATAAACACCGCCAGCGTTTAACCGATACAAGCCGAACGTTGACTCGCATCATTCCGTGACGAGTAGTATAGACTGAGCGCCTGTCTACTCAAAAGAATAAACGCGCTGTTTGCCGCGCGAAGCAATCCTGGAACCAGATCGCCGTTCGGCTCTTAAACTGGGCCCCGTCTCTCATATCGCAAGTTGAGGACGCGCATAGGTAGACTGGTTTCCTGACCCTCCGCTAGGGGTCGTTGCTCTGCCTTCCAACGGGAAGGATCGGTACCCCAACCTTAAACATCGTCTGCTGAAACAAGATGGCGGCTGACAAAACCCATTGGGCGAGGCTAGTGAGACTTGCAAAATTGTAATTTTTGCGGTAATAGAGGTGAGTATTGGTACCAACATAACGAGTATGTGATGTCAATGGGTTTTTTCTGACTAAATTCGTTCAAATGTTGACACGGCAGTGTTTCTGTTTTAAATGGAAGACGACGCATCTCTTATGTATTTACCTTCTAAGCCGATTACCATGAAGTTCTTACGCAAGAAAATATAAGTTTCTGAGAAATTCTGTATGAAATTGCCGTGTTTCCAACTATAAGTTGCATGGACTATTACATGTGCGCTTATATTTATAATTCATATGGTTGTCATTGTGTCTGCTAGTACGGAAATGTCCTTTCTAGGCTACCAGTACAGCATGACAGAGCCAAAATGTGGATGAAAACGCATGAAACTGAATTTTGACCAAACTAAAATCTATTGGATTTTTAAAAATTGTTTTGATGAATCTCATATCAAGAAATTCAAGGCAATGAAAGGACGAGTAAATTTTTAGCTGCAAATACTTTTTCGTGACAACAAATTTCGAAACGAGAATCGGATGAACTGTTCTGTGTAGGCCTATTATATGGTCTGTAGAATAGATCTGCAGCAACCCATGCTTGCCGTAAAAGGCGACTATGCTTGTAGTAAGAGGAGACTAACTCGCTGACTTGGTCGATGCATGTCATCGTATCCCGATTGCTTGGATCGATGCTCATGATGTCAATCACTGGATTGTCTGGTCCAGACTCGATTATTTCCAGGCCGCTGTCATATAACTTGAATATTGCTGAGTGCGGCATTAAACAACAAGCAAACAAACAAACAGCCAACAGATATTTGCCATGTACCCTAATTTCGTGGGTATACAACTATATTCCTGAACAAACTAAGGGACCGACCATTTGATATTGGGGGTCGGGGCGAGTATAGGATTTTTTTTATTAAAGCTACATGTATGAAATAAAATTCCAGCGTGTCCCCATATTTACAGGGTAACACATGACTTTTTTTCCCTTTGAAAAGTCGACAGGGTGTGTACAAGATTTACTGATAGCGCGATAATATAGAGCCCGTGATAATATATAGGGTGTTGGTAGATCTGACTTATTCTTACATCAGTTTAGGCAAAGGAGCGTAGACATTGAAGTTTTGCACAATAATTGTGAATCTTGTTCTAAGCTTGAATTGTTCTCTGCAGTAAGAGATAAATTTTCATATAATAACTGGATTCGATTAATTGATGTAACATTATTTCGAATTAATATCTTGAATTTTCTTGGATCCAATCATCGTCTTATGGTTGAAACAGGCAGATACCATAATATACCAAGACATGAACGTTTCTGTCCCCTCTGTGTTGTAAGCGCTATCGAAGATGAGTTCCACTTTTGTATGGTGTGTCCGTTCTATCTTGATCTGCGGTCTAATCTCATACCCAATTATTATCACATGTTTCCAAGTCGTGAGAAAATGTCCTTATTATTCAGCTCGACTAATCAAAGTATTTGCAACACTTTAGCAAAATATGTATTTCTTGCTGGTAAGAAACGTAATTCCATTTTCAAGGGAATACCTGTGTCATATAATTAACTCCAATAGTAACAGTTTGAATACTGCATTGTAAATCTTATAATTCAGCGCTCTGTCATATTTGTATGCCATCATACTCTGCAGGTGTATAATGGGCCGGTGGCCTCATTACCTGAATAAAAGCATCAACTAACGTATAGAGTCATACTATAGTAAAACATATTATTCTATCATATGATCTGACTTTTTAAATGTGTCGTCCATCGGATGATCATGTAACCATTGCTAGACACTATAAAGGGTCAGCTGCCTTTGTGAATATAGTTCATGTATAGTATTGTCACAAATTTCAGTGAAAGGTTCTAAAGGTTAATAAAATGACAATTATAATAAATATCAACATTTGTTTGTTTGGTGCTTCATGCAATGTTCAGAAATATCACAGCTATATGACCATGGTCAGTAAATAATCAAGTCTGGACAAGATAATCCAGCGATTGATGTGATGAGCAACAATCCACACAATTGGGATGAGATGGCATGCTGACAACCAAATCTCAGAGTCTGACCACCCTATCCACTTTTTTTATTTATTTGTTTAAAAAATATATTTTTATTTCACTTCAGTAGACATATATCTATAACATAGGAACATGAGGTATATAAGTGTAGCAATTCATAGGATCTTAAAACATGATCAAGATATGGGTAATATACATATGTTGGATTGAAATATTTTTCATTGCAATAATTGTTTCTATTTTACATACGTCTTTCAATATTTTTATGAAGAAAGGAAAGTATGATGTTTTCTTAATGCTTGGAGTATGGCGTTTTCTTAATGCTTGACTGGTGAATGTATTTTATGCAAGAAAATTATATGGTTGAAAAAAGGTTTCTCTTTGTTTTAGCAAAATAATTTATCTCATCAAGTCACCACATCCACATCCACCACATCATCACTAACCATGGCCAGGTGCCTCAGAGTCCCATATCGGAAACTGTTCATGTTAGTTGTTTTGTTATACGGGTTACTTTTGGGAGCATTGCTTTTTGCATGGAAGTCATATGGGACCGTCCCCCTGCGGGATTTTCTAATCGACGGCCACGCTGTTGTCAAGGTTGGCAACCTTGTCCAGAAAGTCAGGGTGGCTGTGCAATCAGGAATAATTAACATAGCGCAACCTGAAGTGCAGAGAGAATGTGATATTAAACACAAAATATCGTTCATGAATCGGACAATAATCATAAATCAGGACCCGGTTTGCGGCTGGTTGAAAGCTGCTAGGGTTGAGAGCCAGGGTCAATTTGTGAATTTCGGCAGTCTGTTTGCCCGACTTCATAATGTGATCATTGACCCTTCGTTAGGCGTTGGTAGAAAAGGAGGAGAATCCATCTCCTCTGTCCTCAACCAACGAGAAGAGGAGGAGTATCTGAACTTGAAGAAAGGGTACTTCAGTTTAAACTGCGACACGCCTCCAGGTTTAGGATTCGGTGGCAGAGATCACCTTCTGAATTGGAACAATGCCGTGAGCTGTGAAAAAGACAGGACAGAGACAAAGCGAGTGAAAGGAATGACTTTAGCCGTGATGAGATACGAATATGTCAATCTTTATCACACAATGACGGATTATTATAACGCTTTCTTGATGATGTTGGTGTTTGATCAGCACCCGGATAATATGACAGTGCTGTGGGTAGATGCCCACCCTCAAGGCGGCCTAGACGAAACATGGAATGTGCTGTTTGGGGAGACTAAGAGGGCAGGGCTTTTAGAGGCACCCACGCAGTTTGATGATATGGTGTGGGGTATTATGGGTTACAACAGTCCCCTGAACTTTCATTACACACCATTTGTGCCGTACCTGGAACTGTTTCGAGAATTCTTCCTTTCTCGACACAAGGTCAAAACCAGTAAGCAGTTACACTGCCATAAACTGAACGTCATGTTCATTTGGAGAAGGGATTATGTTGCGCATCCGCGAAATCCAAAAGGCTTATTAAAAAGGAAAATTACAAACGAGGATGAGATCATTGCAAACTTGAACACCATCCTCCCAGGTCACAAGGTCACGGGTGTGCAACTTGATATGCTGCCCATGAAACAACAACTGGAGCTTATTGCAAACACTGATATTCTACTTGGCATGCACGGTGCTGGCATGTCACACACGCTCTTCCTTCCCAAACATGCCGGTGTTCTGGAGTTTTACCCAATATACTGGAGCCAGGCAAATCAGCATTTCCGGGCAATGGCGTCGTGGCGTGGACTTCCGTATCAAACATGGCAGAACTACGATGGCCCACACGAGAAGGAGAATTACTTCACTTATATTCCTCCTAAAACTGTTAATCAAATGTTATTGGAGGTCAAAGGCCAAATCTGTCCCCCCAGTAGCGGCTGATTTTTGGTTGTTCGTTAAATTGTTCGGCTGTTAAGATAAATATATGTTCTATATTTGGGATATTGTTTTTTGGTTTTGACAGGTGTGGATGGATTCTTTTTAGCAATATTCCAGCCAGATAACGGATGTGGACACCGGAAACTGGCTTGTTACCACGTGTAAAATCAAATCCGATAGTGACGCGCGAACGCTCAACCGCTTTGACAACTAAACTTCCGCACACCCACTTTAAAGGCTTAGAAAATAACATATTTAACGTTGTCTAACTTTGTGTTATCTATAACGAATAAGAGTGATGATTTATTTTTCAAATATTTTCCACCAAAGAATGTTTTGTCAATAAACAAGTTATGACAAGTGTCGTCTTGGCCAATATGACCTGCACAATTTAGGAAACGTGGAAAACCTTTGCGATTATAATAAAAGTTGTCTGTTCATATGAATGAGAATTTCAACGATTGTATGTTTGGGATTATAACACCACTAAATGTACACGGAAGACAAAACAGGTGTCACAAAAGCTAATTTTAGAAGTGTTCATGATCACACACTTTTTCTAATATTTGGATATGGGCATGTTTTTGACACAAACTAATGTTTTGAAAGGGATCTAGATAAAGATGTGCAAATTCATCTTCTCATGAAGTCTCATGGTCTTCAGCAACCCATGCTTGGCGACTAAGGGGATCAGGTGGTCAAGCTTGGTGACTTGGTTGAGGTATGTCATCGTATCCCAATAGCGAAGATCGATACGTATGATGTCAATCACTGGATTATCTGGTCCAGACGCGATTACTTACAGACCGCCATCACATAGCCGGAATATTGCTGAGTGTGGCGTTATACAACAAACAAACATGGAGTTTTCAACCATTTTCAACCAAACTTATGTATTTAATCATGCCAAAAGTCTAAAACTTGTATGTGTAAGAAAGTAAAAAGGCTAGATGTCACTCAGTTGAACACATAATATTGAGCCGCTGACTATTTTCATACCAATTTATTTCACAACTTTATAATTTAACATTCCTCGTGGCCCATAAAGGGCCCTGATCTTATTTCATCCTTTCAAAAATGGGAATGTATTTTAAGTTAACGGAATTCCCGAGCAGTTTGAGGTGACGGTAGTTCCATGACGGACACAGTGAGGAATCTAAGGCTAACTGTCGATGTGAGACTGTCCGAGGTGGAATCTCCCACTTGTATAACATCTGAACAAGAGGAAGAGCAACTGTCGCGCAAATGCCTTCTATCAATTTTAGAAGTGTTTATGATCACACACTTTTTCTGATTTTTGGACATGGAGAAGTTTTCGACACAAACTAATGTTTTGAAAGGGATCTAGCTAAAGCCGTACAGGTTCATCATCATCATTCATGAGGATCCGCGTTAGAGCTGGTCTTCAGCAACCTATGCTTGTCGTAAGAGGCGACTAAGGGGGTCGGATGGGCAGGCTGGGTGTCTTGGTGGAGGCACGTCATCGTATCCCACTTACGTACATCGATGCGCATGTTAATGACTGGATTATCTGGTCCAGACTCGATTATTTACAGACCGCCATCACATAGCCGGAATATTGCCGAGTGTGGCGTTAAACAGCAAACCACCATATATGGTTGTTCGTGAAATCGGCTTTTTTCAACCAAAACTATGTATTCGATCATGTCAGACGTCCAGAACTTGTATGTGTAAGAAAGTAGAAAGGCAAGATGTCAGTCAGTTGAACACATAATATTTAACAGCTGATAATTTTCAAACCAGTTTTAATTTCTTAACTTCCTAATTTAACATATCGGTGTGTTTTTTATCTCATCCTTTCAAAAGTTGGAATGTATTTTAAGTTGGAAAACATACATGTAATCGTATGCTCTTCTTAACGGAATCCCCGAGCAGTTTGAGGTGACGGTAGTTCCATGACGGATACAGTGAGGAATCAAAGGCTTACTGTGGATGTGAGACTGTCCGAGGTGGAATCTCCCACTTGTATAACATCTGAGCAAATGCCTTCAATTACATTGATTGTAACATAACTGATATATACTACTCAATAGAACTTAAAGAACGTCCGATTCTTTCATGTTACTATGGTTAATCTGTCATATTACAACAGTTAATCTGTCATGAATCGGGTGTCCTTTTACTTCTTTTGAGTACAGTAAATGTTAATGTAACAGTTTCATCAACGTTTCCCAATGTTCATAGAGCGGGCACGGATGACCAGATAACAAAGGCGTTGAATTGCTTCCCGAGAACAGGAAACATTTGACTATCGCTAGAGCAGAGTGAGCCATGCCCTCGACCTTCAAAGGATAATTTGTCATCCACGTATATGTTTTCCCACTCTGTATACTTCTTTTAACGCATCATGTTACATTTCGGGAGCTATTGATGTTTTCATCACCACGTCGGCCATCCCGCCGTGTAGCAATAGTTATAGACACATATTAAAAAGTATTCAGTTATTTATTTATTTTTCGTGAATCCGCGATTTCAAAAAAAAAAATCGATCCACAAGCAAATACACACTCAAACTGGCAAGGTGTATAATTTAGCTAACCAGTCATGAGAGAGACTTTCTCATTGAATTTAAATGTCAACACATGCCTTTCTATATGCTCGCGATGTTCAGGTATTTCAATGTGCGTTCTTTGGTGGATGATAGGCATACAATAAAATTGAGGGACCACTCACATGGGACGTACCATTTCAAGTCACTAAAACGCAGAACGTATTCTGATCTGATTTGTTTATCAGTCAGTTCGTGTCCGACATCCGGCCATGGCACCAGCTTTATTTGTTTTTAAAGGAGGGCATATCGAAGTTCTTGTCAAATTTCACTCTTTTAAATGTAGCATGTTTACAACTTTACATATGCTGATGCCTTTCCAATGATTTATAATAGCGGATACACGTGAAACCTTGACGATTGTATTAACTATCATACATCAACATACTGCGATCCAGGTAGTATATCTACACATACCAGTCAGTGTGTCCATATTATCCTCACGTTATTCGTAACAAGTGTATACTTGGGGGTCTTTACCTTAATTCTCGATGAGTAATATGAATGAGTTTCTGTTTGGCTTCCCTTGTGTTGTATGCAACTCTGGGGAATGTCTGTTGACAATGCGTCTGGCAGTGGTCGAAAATGTGCTTCTTTATTTTTGTTATCAAAAGCATTCTTATGACCAAAAATAGTGCCACGGCAGTAGAGATCATCTGGATATGTAGTCAACAGCTTTTATCATACTTCCATGTCAGAATGATGATATCTGATTGGTCCATATGATCTTGATATAATACGATGTGTCCCGCCTTGGAGGGGAATACATTTCTCAGCCAGCGCATAAATTCCTTATACCCCGCCACGAGCAAGTCAGGCTGCACGTTGATTTCTGAGGCAAAATAAATCCCTGAAACCCCGCTTTAAAACAAAAAGCCGCACGTTTTCTCCAAGTCAACGGAAGTCACTTACATAACTCAAGTTAACCTCAGCTCAATCGAAACTGCTGTATTCTATCAATTTTGAATTTGTTTGAATTCTGTTACAATGTCACCCTAAAACATGTCGGTTAGATAAATTCGTAGTAGCAGGATGCGTCCCTCGTTAGGTTTTATACCACTAGCATTTTGGTATACTTCGTGGCAACAAAGCACATTCAATACAGAAAGTTGATGGCTTCGTTCCCGAGATGAATGTTGACTAATAAACATTTTGGCTGTGTTTGGCCGATTGTTTCGTGAAACGGAAACGTGCCTGAATTTGGCAGGCTTTAGATGCATTGCCATTGGATGTGCAAAATTTGTTAACCCCAATACAACACACTGCATATACTTCACATGAAGCTTGTGAAACCACTGCAAATATGGGAACAAAAGGTTGGCACACTGGAATCCTTTCACTGACCGTTTAGTGACTATGCGACCCGTGAAGATTCCAGGGTAGAATAGGTCTTCAGCAACTCATGCTTGCCGTAAAAGGCGACTATGCTTGTAGTACGAGGCGACTAACGGGATCGGGTGGTAAGGCTCGCTGACATGGTTGATGCATGTCATCGTATCCCAATTGCATGGATCGATGCTCATGATGTCAATCACTGAATTGTCTGGTCCTGACTCGATTATTTACAGACCGCCGTCATATAGCTTGAATATTGCAACAAACGAACAAACAAGGTAACTATGCCGGGAAGATAACCATTAAGATAGTTGGACAGAGGTTGTGCGATTGGGTAGCTGCAGGATGGAATAGCCATTACAGAAGTTTCAAGACGCCTCCAAAACTGCCCATCTCTAATTTGGATCTGGATCTGGTGCTTTACTCCAAGATTAAACTGTCAGACCCCACCGAGATAGTGTTGTTATAAACCTAAAAAAAACCCAAATGGTTTGTCAGGATGCAGAGGTCAGCTTACTCCCCGGATCTGGCACCAATAGAGCATGCTTAGGACGTCCTTGGTCGAGGGTTTCGTACTTATCGTCCACCTGCTGTAAATCATCAACAGCTCATTCATTTTCCCCAAGGAGAGTGATAACTCATCCATTAGGCAGCTCTAAAAGATACTTGTAAATCGATGACGCGACAGAATGTACAGAATGCATCCAACGTAGAGGAGGCCAAAGGCATTACTGACATTTTGTTCCCGTTCCACTTGGTGAATCGACCCTTGTCATTTCAAATCCATTATCCAGCTACCGTGGGTATCGGTAATAAGCATGATTTCATAACGGTTCCATAAATGAATGAACCTCTATTTAATAAATGATATGCTCACACGCATGTTGTTATCGGCTGTCGACTGCCTATGTTGTCTGTTCCTGTACCTACTTGAATGAGAATATGTTATCAGAAGGAGAAACATACATACAAGTTCAGGTCAGAGTTTCAGAGAAGTTTACAGTGCCAGATATGAAGTCAGGTGATAAATAAATTACGTTGCCAAAGTTCAATGGACAGTGCAGGCTATGAGGAGATGTGGCACACACAGATTCCACAGACCTGTGGTATGTCAGTCTTATTAGTGATGTATCTTTGCTCCATGTCTCGACCTGCATCTGGGACAGGACATGAAATGCCATTGTCACCTGACTTCTGGGTTAGTTATGTTTGTTTCATTATTCACCATGCACTGAGCTCCATTACTCTTGAGGTTTAGCAAATGTTCGTTGTAAACACCAACAGCTTCATGACCTGAATATTGCGGATTCCTCCACCAAAGTTCACACAGACGTTTGGGGCAGACATGATAAAGAAAAGAAAATTAAAATACAACAACAAAATGTAAAATATTAACAAATATTATAACTGTTATTGTCAATATGTTTAATCTTGACACTGTTATGTTGTTTGTAGTTTAACGCCAAACTCAGCAATATTCGAGATTTATGACAGCGGACTATAACTGATCAAGTGATTAACATCACGAGCATCGATCTACACAACTGGAATACGATGACATGCATCAACCAAGTCAGCAAGTCTGACCTCTGATCCCACACCACTGTTATGTAGCCATTATCTTGTAGCAGTAATATCATGTATCATCAACTTCAATCGTTTCATATTTATCACTGAACGACATTTACAGTCCAACAGTTCAATCCTAACAATACATAATTGTTTGTTTCTTTGTTTGTAGATTAGCTGCACTCAGCAATATTCCATCTATATAACGACAGTTAACAATACATAATTGTTTGTTCTTTCTTTGTAGTTTAACGCTGCACTCAGCAATATTCCAGCTTTCTGACAGCAGTTAACAATACAGCACTCCACACTGACACTCGGATCCCGAGACGTGTAGGTGCAATATGCCATGTACTTCTATCCCTGTTCTCTCTGGTGTATGAGCTGTATATCCAGCTCAAACAAAGCTTGGGCAACACCTGATTCAGTGGACTACATGAAACCCATGCAATCTAAGCACAGTGTTTGACTCACATTGGGAAACTTTGGCAGTGGAGTTCGTTTAAAAACAGCCAAATTTTATCCAAGCTGTATCCATCAAACACAACAAATTTGCCATTTAGGTATTTTCCACAAAACAAACGAGCCATTCCTTTACACACACACACACACACACACACACACCCCAAGTAAATCGATGCTCCCGAATTTATGTAAGAGTTAAGTGAAACAACAGTAGCAGGGTTGGAGACAAGCACTAGGCCTCTAGCCTGGACCAGTATTGTTCATGTTAAAGGTATCTTAAGGGCTGGTAGAATTTCAAACATTTTGGAGGGGTACTGCCATATGTTGTCAATATTTGGGCCAGTAGACGTTCTTGGTTAATTTCCATCCCTGCTTCTACAGGCTCTGGGCCATGACTGGCATCAGTGGTGAACAAGTGAGATCATGTAAGATCAACAAGAACATTTTACATGATTTGTCATCAGTGGGATGCAACAGTGACACTATCTGGACATTATTTATTGCACATGGAAGTTTGTTTGAGAAACTGTCATATCTTAACATTTCTGGCATATGTCGGTGATTACACGACGTTTGATACATGGTTTGACTGGAAGAAAGCCTTGTGTAAAGTTGGTCCTATATGTAGACGTGTCCTGACTCTGAAGTGAGCAAGTCAACATAAGATCTGTCATGACGGTGGCTGATGTTTACTTCCGCTGTCAACACACTATCTGTGATGACAGTGGCTGATGTTTACTGCCGCTGTCAACACACGATCTGTGATGACAGAAGCTGATGTTTACTGCCGCTGTCAACATAAGATCTGTCATGACAGTGGCTGATGTTTACTTCCGCTGTCAACACACGATCTGTGATGACAGTGGCTGATGTTTACTGCCGCTGTCAACACACGGTCTGTGATGACAGTGGCTGATGTTTACTGCCGCTGTCAACACACGATCTGTGATGACAATGGCTGATGTTTACTGCCGCTGTCAACATAAGATCTGTCATGACAGTGGCTGATGTTTACTGCCGCTGTCACCACGATCTGTGATGACAGTGGCTGATGTTTACTGCCGCTGTCAACACACGGTCTGTGATGACAGTGGCTGATGTTTACTGCCGCTGTCAACACACGATCTGTGATGACAGTGCCGCTGTCAACAATACTACAGCGATGTCACTGTGGTCTGTTCATACCAGCTAACTAAACACAACATTTCTGTAAGACAACAAGCCCCCAGGTCATGACTTGCTTCAAGTTTAATTTGATGATACATGCTCTCTTATCCGGATATTGGTCATATACTGAGAAACCAGAGTAGTGCGGACCACTTTAATCTGGAAACTGTTTTCTGAACGACTACTGTCAGGTTGTAAAACAAGGGACATGAATCCAAGATCTTGTTGATCCAGAATTTTGTTAATCTGGATATTTCACTAAGAAGGGTACCATCTGGTAAACAGGGTTTCACTGTATAAAAGATTTAACTCGTCGGTGAACTCAACAAGAACACAAAGTCATAAACTGGCTCAGCAAGAGGATAACCAATGTACAAGATTCTCTAATGTTGCTAGATGCACAGAAAACATGGTTACCGTTGATTTGAGAAAGACCTGGCTACTTATGAATATCTAGCCAGGGCTGAATCCTGTTGAAACAGTCTCGAATCAGACCAGAGCCTGTCCTTTACTCTTGATGAAATCCTGTAGCACTGTGAGTACATTAAGAGTATCAGGGCTGGCGTCCAGGTGGACGTACCGGAGCAACACGTCACCCGTCCCGCTCTTCTTTAGATAGATTAGAGATCTGTTATAAGAACAAGTCAAACTATAACTGGCACAACAAACACCTCAAGAATCTCTTCAGTTTGTTCAAATTGTGAATGAACTGCTGCAAAAAACAACTGACAATTATAAAACATATCAACACTTTACATGTACTTTATTACAAACCATATTGTATGACACCATCATTGGGGCAATGGGGTAGCCTAGTGGTTAAAGCGTTGGCACGTCACGCTGAAGACCCGGGTTCAATTCCCGACATGGGTACAATGTGTGAAGCCCATTTGTGGTGTCCCTCACCGTGATATTGCCGGATTATTGCTAAAAGCGGTGTAAAACCATACTCACTCACTCACTCACTCACTATGACATCATCAACAGGCGTATGAACGTCACTGTACTTCAGCCGACATGTAATCTGTATATGCTTTAGTTAGTACTGACTTGCTAGCATGGTTAGCAAGGGGCAGGTAATCAAAAATGTTTGTCAACATGTTTCCACAATGCTGATACAGTAAACTACGCTTATAACAAACTCAAAAGGACCACTAATTTTAGTTCGTAATAACCGTAATAACCGTTATAAGCATATATACAGGATATATACAACAAATTGCCGGGACTAGAAAACAAGTTCGTTGTATCGGTCAGTTCGTTATAAGAGTGTCCATTTTAAAGGTAGTTTACTGTATGCAGTTTGCATTCATCCCCGTATGGTACATTGTTGGTAGTGAGGGATCTTACGAAGGTGTTTCTCTATTTGTGTTCATTCATCCCCGTATGGTACATTGTTGGTAGTGAGGGATCTTACGAAGGTGTTTCTCTATTTGTGTTCATTCATCCCCGTATGGTACAATGTTAGTAGTGAGGGATCGTACGAAGGTGTTTCTCTATTTGTGTTCATTCATCCCCGTATGGTACATTGTTGGTAGTGAGGGATCTTACGAAGGTGTTTCTCTATTTGTGTTCATTCATCCCCGTATGGTACATTGTTGGTAGTGAGGGATCTTACGAAGGTGTTTCTCTATTTGTGTTCATTCATCCCCGTATGGTACATTGTTGGTAGTGAGGGATCGTACGAAGGTGTTTCTCTATTTGTGTTCATTCATC
Organism: Haliotis cracherodii; assembly: GCF_022045235.1. Taxonomy (NCBI): domain Eukaryota; kingdom Metazoa; phylum Mollusca; class Gastropoda; order Lepetellida; family Haliotidae; genus Haliotis; species Haliotis cracherodii. The sequence continues at coordinate 7,766,556 of NW_027266275.1, forward strand.
CCCGTATGGTACATTGTTGGTAGTGAGGGATCGTACGAAGGTGTTTCTCTATTTGTGTTCATTCATCCCCGTATGGTACATTGTTGGTAGTGAGGGATCGTACGAAGGTGTTTCTCTATTTGTGTTCATTCATCCCCGTATGGTACATTGTTGGTAGTGAGGGATCTTACGAAGGTGTTTCTCTATTTGTGTTCATTCATCCCCGTATGGTACATTGTTGGTAGTGAGGGATCTTACGAAGGTGTTTCTCTATTTGTGTTCATTCATCCCCGTATGGTACATTGTTGGTAGTGAGGGATCTTACGAAGGTGTTTCTCTATTTGTGTTCATTCATCCCCGTATGGTACAATGTTAGTAGTGAGGGATCGTACGAAGGTGTTTCTCTATTTGTGTTGTGTTTCTAAACCGCAGTGCTCAATAGTTGAGCTATAACACAACAGCCAGTAAGTATTGGAGTTTGGGCTGGACTACCTCCTGCCGATATCGCCCAAAGAAAAGTATTGTTTCGGGTCTTTGTGTTTGGCCTAAAATAACATGACTCGGACATATTGTTGGGTCAAACTCATTTGCATGATTCACCTTCACTGCCATGAACGGTACCGGTCGTTGTCTCCGGTATGAGAATGCCCTGTCAGGCCACAAAGTTGCAATGGCGGATGACATTTCCACCAGTATTATTAAAGCAGTCGCCACTTGGCTACTTGTTAAAATCAAGCCAGGGACCTGATATCACGTACTGCATAATATTAGAGACAGAAAAACAATACATTAATAAATACTGACTGACTGAATTAAAATTTCCTCATAAAAAATCTAAAAATCATGATAGGAATTGTGAGGTTAAAAATTAATTGACAATCTTGTTCTTACAACAACGTACTTATCAACAAAGCTTGTTACACCAAAGGTAGGAATCGGTACTGCTGCAGTTGGGCACATTAGATATGCTTTAACAGTATTATACATTACTGACTATATTCTTGAAGTTTGGCTCCTTGAGTTTTCACATAACTCTTTGAATTATGCCTGTGATGACCCTTTACCCTCAATGTCTCACATTCCACAGAAAAAACACTGGCTGCCTGTGACGACCTTTACTGTTTCACATTCCACAGACACTGGCTGCCTGTGATGACCCTTTACCTTCAATGTCTCACATTCCACAGATAAAACACTGACTGCCTGTGACGACCTTTACTGTTTCACATTACACAGACAAAACATTGGTTGTCTGTGACGACCTTTACTGTTTCACATTCCACAGATAAAACACTGGCTGCCTGTGACGACCTTTACTGTTTCACATTCCACAGACAAAACACTGGCTGCCTGTGACGACCTTTACTGTTTCACATTCCACAGATAAAACACTGGCTGCCTGTGATGACCCTTTACCTTCAATGTCTCACATTCCACAGATAAAACACTGGCTGCCTGTGACGACCTTTACTGTTTCACATTCCACAGACAAAACATTGGTTGCGTGTGACGACCTTAAGCATCTTTGAAATCAATGACAATCTTTAGCAAGAAAATGGCAATGCACATGAGGAAGACACTGTGCAGGCGAAATACTACTTTTGTAATTCGGAACGTGAGTGCTTGGGTTACTAATGCGTGTGTTAGGCGGGTGTTACAAAGCTGTCGGGAGTTGTGTATTTCCACGCTATAACACATGCACCGTTTCTCCTCTACTTAATACAACGTGAATGGAATATTTTGATAAATATGTTCTTTCGTGAGTGAGTGAGTGAGTGGGCTAAGTGAGTGAGTGGGTTAAGTCAACGAGTGAGCTTTATGTGTGAAAGTCTCACATGTTTAGCATTTTTGTGAACCCACTGGAATGGGTAAGGTGTTTACAAACAGAAACAGGTTTCTGGTGAACTGTGATGCCATAGACGACTGGCCCATCCGTGCCCTGTTTCTGAAGCAACACATAATGAATCATTGTCTTTGCATAACTAACATTTAACTTCCTGTAGGTACAAGGGCAGATATACTCAATGCCATTAAGTCTACATTTATTCCATTTCTTGGGGAGAGATTTCCTGAAGAATACACAACTTTGAATATTCAATTTATAATTATATTTGAGATATACAATGAGAGATATTATAATCAATGTTATTAAATTTGTATTGAATAATAAAATATATGACCATTGACTACTTTCCATCCAAGCGATCCTTTTTCGCTGAGGTGTATACAACTCAAAGAAAGTAATGGACCACTGGATTCTTTCATATTACTATTGTTAACTATATTTACAACAAAGAATCTTGGGTCCTTAACTTCTTTTGAGTAGTATATGATACACTCAGTGATACTGTAGAGGATATGCGTCAGGCTGTACCTGTTGTTTCACACTATTCCCGGCCACTGATTCATTTGACATAAAAAAAAGTTATTTTGATCTTGTGATGGCAAACATCAACAGCATACTTCAAATTTTGATTTTATGATGGCAAACAACAACAGCGTTACTTCAAATTCTGATCTTGTGATGGCAAACAACAACGGCGTACTTCAAATTCTGATCTTGTGATGGCAAACAACAACGGCGTTACTTCAAATTCTGATCTTGTGATGGCAAACAACAACGGCGTTACTTCAAATTCTGATCTTGTGATGGCAAACAACGGCGTTACTTCAAATTCTGATCTTGTGATGGCAAACAACAGCGTACTTCAAATTCTGATCTTGTGATGGCAAACAACAGCGTACTTCAAATTCTGATCTTGTGATGGCAAACAACAACAACAACAACAGAGTACTTCAAATTCTGATCTTGTGGTGGCAAACAACAACAGCGTACTTCAAATTCTGATCTTATGATGGCAAACAACAACAGCGTTTCTTCAAATTCAGATCTTGTGATGGCAAATAACGGCGTACTTCAAATTCTGATCTTGTGATGGCAAACAACAACGGCGTACTTCAAATTCTGATCTTGTGATGGCAAACAACAACGGCGTTACTTCAAATTCTGATCTTGTGATGGCAAACATCAACGGCGTTACTTCAAATTCTGATCTTGTGATGGTAAACAACGGCGTTACTTCAAATTCTGATCTTGTGATGGCAAACAACGGCGTTACTTCAAATTCTGATCTTGTGATGGCAAACAACGGCGTACTTCAAATTCTGATCTTGTGATGGCAAACAACAACAGCGTTACTTCAAATTCTGATCTTGTGATGGCAAACAACAGCGTACTTCAAATTCTGATCTTGTGACGGCAAACAACAACAGCGTACTTCAAATAGCGTGTCGTGATTTGCATTGTATCTTCAACACAGTATGGTGGCTTTGGTGTATTGTTTCAGTCTCGGGGTTTGGTGCCTGAACTAATTATACTTGAAAGAAGAACATGTCATGTAACCATGGTAACATTGTAACCATATGTTCTACCATGTGAAACTTGTCCAGTGTTTAAGAGAGGGATTTTGTTATGGGGCTGTCATAAAAAAACGGGTCTTGGTTATTGGGGGTGTGGGGTTGGATGAGAAAGGATACATGAATTTTACGCATGGAACAAATACTTGCAATATATGGAACAAATGCTCTATGTGTGAATATTCCTATTTGACATTTACATTTTTTTTAAACAACAAATTCTGTAAACAAATGTGTTTTTTTATATTATATCTGTTACAATGGTACAAAAATATCATTTAATGTTAAGTCTTCAGGATACTTCATCTCGACAGCCGTAGTAGTCACATAAACACAGTTATTTCATGGAATTCTTGTGCAGCAGTACTTCCGATTTTGGGCTCTGCATCATTCTATCTGTTTCTTTCATAATTACATGTGTTCACGTTTGCCTTTATCATTAAATAACTATCTTGATTTGTTTCACGCTTTCCTTTTTCATCATATTATATTCTTTTTCATATAGATTATGCATATTTGTATTGCGATTGTATGTCTTAGTTTCTCTGTTTTTCATGTTGCACATGAACAATATACAGGAACATCGCTCATAAACACACCCAAACATTGTTCCTGTCAACTGGAACTTTTCACTGCAGGGTCGGAACATTTTCACTGCAATCTTATGTTCTTATCCTGATATTTTTCCGGGTCGGAACTAAATTTGGATGGAACAAAAATATGTGTGTGAAAGTTCCTGTATGACCGGTGCAAATTTCAGTGTGATTGGAACCAAAACTTGAAGCGACATGCACCTCAAAGGAACAAATGTTGGTAGTACAAGTTCCGCCGGAACTTATATATGCATGAAACCAAATCTTGTTTACAACACAGTTGAGGTGAAATGGGGTTTAAAGTCGCATCCAAGATTATTACGCTTATATAGCGAAGTGTGTGTGTGTGTGTGTGCGTGTGTGTTTGTGTGTGTGTGCGTGCGTGCGGCTGCTTGTACTAGTCCGGACTGATGGCAATTTATAATGCTAGCCAACTGAGATACCACGCCACAGATTAACATGAACACCCCATTCAGACACAGTATCCTGACTCCAAGCCGATCAGTCCTTGTTTTAGTCCCATAATGCCGAGCCCCAGACAGGGTAACAAGAAGTACCATCTTTTAAAGTCTTTTGGTATGACGCTGCCGGGATTGAACCCATGACCTTCCGCTCTCGGGGCGGACGCTCTACCACTAGACCACAGAGGCAGTCGTTTACAACACAACATGTCACTGCCATTACATAAGAATGTCTGTATATATACTCACACGCAAAAGAAACGCAGGTCGAGTATGCAGTATACATGTTATTTATTTTCAACAGTAAAGACAAGAAATACTAATAGGGCAAGATTGACAAAACTTTGACTGAAGACAGTTTAATGGATTAAAAGGCAGATGACAATTGTTTTTTTTCAATGTTAAGGGCTTACACAGTTTCGGGTCAATACCCAAAATGTCAGTCAATACCTGGTGTGACCACCATTGATCAATGCCACACATCTCCTGTACATTTGTGAAAACCCTAGGGATCCTCCTGCACACATCCAGAGCCGCTGTGCGTAGTTCATCGGCAGTTATAGGGACTGGGCGCACATTGTGCAGACGCCTTTGAACCTCATCCCACAAGTGTTCGATGGGGTTCAGATCAGGGCTCAGGGCTGGCCACGGTAGAACACGGATGTTGTGTTGTTGCAGAAAGGCCATGGTAGCTCTGGCAACATGGGGACGAGCGTTGTCCTGCTGGAAAATGTGTTGTTGATGTTGTGCAAAAAATGGAACAACTGGGGTCTGATCACTCGGTCGATATACCGCTGAGCAGTGACGCCGTGTCCCCGACCTTGACCAACATTCAGAAAGCATTTGGTTCCAAGTCTCGCATTAAGTCCAATCCCTGCCCATATCATGACGCTAGGTCCACCCCATGGATCCCTTTCCACAAAGTTTCTGTCAGCGAAACGATCACCTCGACGCCGCCAAATTCTGACTCTTCCGTCTGCATGGAAGACACAAAAGCGACTTTCATCAGAGAAGATGACACGCCTCCACTCACGATGACGCCAATTGTGATGATCCTGTGCCCACTGAAGTCGCGTTTGTCGATGCCGTGGTTGGAGAACAGGACGACGTGCTCGTCGGCGACATCTGAGGTTGTTGGAACGGAGACCTCGGATCACAGTGTCCCGGCTAATGTGTCGGTTATGTGTTCCTATGGTCTGTCGAGCACTTTCACTTGCAGTTAGGAACGGATGTCGCTGGTGTTGACGGGTAATCTGCCGATCTTGTCGAGGTGTGGTGACCCTAGGACGACCGCTCCGAGGAAGGTCATCTGTGGTCTGTGTAGCATTGTATCGATGCAGGAGACGGTAAATTGTGTTATGTTAATGTTGAAATGACGGGCAACATCTTGGACAGACTCTCCAGCTTCCAAACGTCCGATAGCCTGGTTTCTCTGAATTTGAGTTAGGCGTGGCATTGTTGACCAAGGAGTGGTAGGTACAAGAATCGGCCACAGTTTTATACCCACTACAGTTCATGACAGTTCGTGCATTTTCAATTTCGCGAGAAATGGGTGCATGATACCCACATATTCATTGAAATGGTGCGTTTTGGCGATTCGTTTTTTATGTTGCGTTTTTACTCGTGTCTTCCAAAATGCAACCAAAAATATTGATAACACCATCAGGCTTCACTACATGCTAAAACTCGTATCAATTTATGGTTCCGCGTTTGTTACCTATTTGCTTAAAACCACTTGCGTTTCTTTTGCGTGTGCGTATATCAACATAGTTTGGGTTTCATTGAGAGTGGAAAAGATTGTTATTTCCTTGGGTCTGTCAGAGCAAACATACTTACACCAGCCTGACAAGCTTAACCTAGCTACCATCTCTTTCAGTATCCCATAACATGTCCTCACTGTGGAACATTATCGCCTGGTTCACCATCATTCAGGAGAGTCCTAATAAATGTCACAGCAACAAGAAAAAGATTGTAGTTCACATTGAATTTGTTTATTAATTCATATATTTAGTTTTCAAATCAGTCCCCCATATTGTGTAACTGCTTTCAGACATGACTGCAGGAACATCAACTGGGACTATTGAGGCCTGAGATCAGAGACCATATACTGATCACACAACTTGTCAGACAACACTCCCATGAAAACACACCCATGAAAACACACCATTTCTGTGTACAAATACACTGTACACATGTTAGCAAGATTGATAGATATTATTACTGCATTAACAACTCATTTGCTTAAAATGTGCAAATCTTGTTATGTACCAGTACGCTGTCCTGGCAATGACTGTCATATCAATGAGATGTTGGCAGGTTTACCATTTCAAAACCGGTTCATTATCACTGACAAACAAGTGAGAAAGTAATTTGGGCTTTGCACTGCACACAGCAATTCTCTAGCAATATAATGGTGGGAGACAAGGGGGATGGGAGACAAGGGGGGCTTCACACATTGTACCCACTGGGAATTGAACCTGGACCTCTGGCATAGCGAGCACATGATTTAACCACAAGGCTTCCCACCAGCCATTGAGGGCTATGTTCACTACCACTGTTTCAGGTTCGGTCAGGTAGCCTAGTGGTTAAAGTGTTGGCTTGGAAATTGACCTAAATGTGTGTGAGTTTTGGATAAAAGGAAAACAAGAAATTTAGAGATAAGTTAAAAAATAGTGGGTTGGTTAGATAAGAAGATGGACAGATATGAATGAAAACATATAAGGGTAATAGATACAAAATACACTGAATAATCAGGAAAGTAAGAATGTAACAAAAAAACTGCAAGGTAATAATTGCTGTATTTGACTTTAACATAAAGTGTAAGCAATAACTGTATTTGCATTTCGTTCATCGTTATCCAATAGCGAAAACAAGATGCCTTGACCACTCTCCACAGCTGAGCGATGAGTGTTGTCAACACACAGCAGTAGATAACTTATCTTGTCAAGACCCCTTTATTTTAAAGACAAACAATAATGTACTGTTAAATGTGTATGTATAATACATAAGGACAATGTTGATATGAATGTCCAAGCAGCCATGTGTGTTGTCTTGTACATAACATAACAAAAGACAAAATGAGTGACAGGAAGTAAAATACAGACACCTTTCAGGATACAAGCCAGCTTGGCATAAGGAAAATGTATCAAATAATTAAATCAGGATTGTTTAACCTATTGAAAAAGATAATGGAAGTTTCCTCATTTTAGAAATAAATAAATAAATTTCATTTAGGCCACTAACTGGGTCACATTGGTACAGGTACACATCTTAAATTGCTCTACAGACAAAGGTTTCTTCATGAAAGTTTAATGACTTACAACCACAGTCAATGAACATGATACTGATCACATGACTGATCACATGACTGATCACATGACTAAACACATGATAAAGATGGACAAAGACAGAAGGCACTTCCATTTGTGAAATGTCAAACTCAGTTACTGTCATACATAAAACATTGAACTGATGACAATGTAGACTTCAGTCATCCATGTGGACAGCTGTTGTTTCCATAAAGCATTTTGAAGACACAAAATGTAACTGTACTTGTTTGATAATGAAGAGAATTTAAGGATGTCAACTTCTTATTATGAGGAACACAACGTTTCAGAGGACATGCTTACTCCTTCATCAGATGAATGATGAAGGAGTAAGCATGTACTCCGAAACTGTGTCCTCCTCATAAATAAGTAGTTGACATCCATAAATTCTCTTCCTTATGTGTATCACTTCTAAATGCCTTTCAAAGACCAGCATGTTTCATAACTTGTATCTGGTCAGGGATTTAGCTAAACCTGTTCAGAGTCCGACGTTTGGCCCCAAGTCTGCACCAAGTGTCAGTAAAATTCTTAAATTGGAATAAAAACGGTCCCAATTGATATTAATAGAGTATCTCATTTAATATAGTTGTGTCTTATCATGAATGTGATGGCTTAGTCAAGGTGACATGTATTTCAGTGAATACTAATAACGAGGGAAAGTCTTTAATGCTTAGTTTTACATGATTGAATGTTATGTAAAAAGAATTTCTAAGTTGAGAAAATAGGAACTGAAAAAAATAATAACTTTTTTCCAAAATGTTCTTGCCAAGGGCCCAAGGTTTGAAATCTAGATAAATCCCTGCTGGTGTTAAATGCCTTTCATTAAAGCATGTTAACATTTTGATAGACAATTGTAGCATTATTTCAAGCTCATTGCTGTACAGTTCTGTTAAAACAAGACAACATCTTGAAAAAACGGTGAGATAGACCAGTAACACATTCCACGAAAACACTGGGTTCTCATATTTACATGGCAACCAGAGTATCTTGACCCCAACAAGTCATAACATACTACACCACAAGAACATCCATTATTGGCAGGTTGCTCACCTTTGTCACTACCCTGTATGTGCACGTGCCGAGGTTGGACGATTTGATTTACATCAGACGGGACGAAGTGCTCGTGTTCGTAGCCCATGTGTAGTAAGTAGGTCAGCACACCCCTTTGTGGATGATAGGGATTCATTGATCTTGACCAATACATGAAGATTTGAAATCCATATCACTTTGAGGTCGCTAACATATACATACTACTTACCCTTAAGGTTACAAATAACAAATGTTGTAGTTCCATGTGGATGAAAGTTATATTTGAAATAGATCCAAATGTAACTTTTTAATTAGGTTTATTTTTTGTAATTTTTAACATTTTTTTATTGCAATCTTTGCAATTTTGTGTACGTCAAACTAAAGTCAGGCAAAGGTTATTGTTTGTTATTTTGAAATAATTACTTGTAATTTCATCACATATTGGCTATATGACAAAAATGTCAATAAGATTTTCAATAAACACAATTGATTGTCTATAAGTGGTGTGGTGAAATGGGGTTAACGTCGCATCCAAGATAATAACACTTATAAGGGATGTGCATGTGTGTGTGTGTGTGTGTGTGTGTGTGTGTGTGTCTGTGGGTGGCTGCTTGTACTTGTCCGGACTGATGCCGATTTTTGTGCTAGCCCACTGAGATACCATGCCGCAGTTTAATATGAATACTACACTCAGACACAGTATACTGACTCCGAGCCGACCAGTCCTTTGTTTTAGCCCCTTAATGCCGAGCGCCAGACAGGGTAACAACAAGTGCCATCCACTCGGACTCTACTACTAGACCACGGAGGCGGTCGTCTATAATAAGAATAAGAACAATACAAAACCTGAGAGATATATCTGCTTATTCTAGTATTCCAATAAGAAACATAATCTTGAACATAATCACCAAAGAATAAGCTGACAATATCATCTCCCAATACCTGAATTATCAATCTGATTAACAAAACAGCGTGTTACTAAAATCATTACACTCACATGTTGCAGATATTCTTTCTTCAGCTCTTCAAAATTATAGGCAGCCATTCGGTCCAAAAATATAAAGTTAGATTAAAGGACAAAAGTACACCCCCCTCTGTATCCGCCCATGACATCTATTGGTGTTGACCGAAGGAAATATTCTGCAGTCAGACACGGACATTTCCCAGCAAGCACCTTGATTTCGAGTTCAGATTCAAAAGGATGTGAAAAACATGTTTTTGAACGAAACTAAAATATAAGCTATTTACATGTACCTCTTATGAACAAGTTTGCAATACTTCTCAGATTTGAAATATTAACACAGAGATGCCTTTCATTTCAACTCAGAAATATTTCAGAAGTGTTTTGTCGTTGTACTGCTACAAGAATGTCATGTACAGTTCAAACAAACTGAATGACCCAAAGTGCTCTATATTAATGACAGCAAGAGTTTGATTATTCAAAAAGACAGCATGAAAGATATTGCTTGGAACTGGGAAGATAGGAGGAATAACATTCTGTGGACAGCTCATCCAAGATGGCTGCCGTTTTACAAATACTGGCCAATACTTCACGCATTTATATAGAAGACATTCTTCCATCCACATCAGTACAAAGGGCTGATAAACGACGTAGCAGTGACTCGCTTCTTTTTTCAGTCAAGGAATTGAACGAGGGTGAGCAGAACTCGCAGATGAGCTTAACTCTGTGCTTGAATTTTTTAGCAAACCCTACAGACGCCTGCCTGCCCTGTATTTAAGGAAGGGTGAGAGTAGATGTCCACTCTAGCAGATGAGGCACAGGGAATGTAGCTATTAGTGTGACCTGACTCGTTTTCCTCTTGCCGAGACCAAACCATGGCTAGATTCATTGGTTAATAGTAGCTACAGCACTGCGGCTCGTTGTCTGTTGTGGTCGTTCTTCAAGGAATGCAGTGTATACAAACCCAAGAAGTAATGGTGGTGAGAAAGCACTAATCACCACATCTTTGCATATGTTGGTTGAAACTCTTCTCGTCCTTGAAATCAGTCCTCAAACAATGATGGCACAGGTATTTCTCTTCCTCGGACGAAAGTTGTCTTTTTAGCAAACATGGATCGCTGAAGTTAAGATCAGAAGACGCCACTTCACTATTTGTCAATAAACTCACATCCTTCGTACCACGTTGCCATGGAAACGCACCAGCTTTGTACGACATGACAGGCATGGATGTCGGCTCCTGTGATACCTGCTGCATCACCGGCTGCACCCGGGCAACGTTTGTTTGAGCAGAGAGTCTCATCGTCAGTTTCTCATTTTCAGTTAGGAGCCCGTATACCTGCAGATGGGAGAGATGCAATGATGAATTGAACATTCGATATGACATTAATGATTCACCTTTCTTGTCAAGATTAAGTTACAAGGTCAGATGTGTTTTCTATGCCTCTTATTGTGTGCATATTCTGATAACACTTTGTATTACCCATAATGCCCATAGGGTTCATAAAAATAGTATGTGTATGAGTGTAAATATCACATCTTGAGCACCAGGTTATTGTCTCCGTCATTCGGACAGCATTGTTGACGTCATTTGAATCTTATTGTGACATAAGATCGGAATGACGTCAAAATTAAACGTCATAGCATTCAACAAATTGTGTTTTTCTCTGAGAGTGGTGGTGATCAGTGCGTTGTTCTAAAGGGGAGCTCAAAAGGATTAGGAAAAAGGGGGTTATCAAGAAATTATTACACTCACATGTGTGTCATACTGATTTCACGAAACTTGTTTAAGAATTCATGTATTATCCATGCTCTCACTCGGGAAATACAAGAATTCTGACACTTGTTTTGTAAAGTCAGTATGACATACTTGTGAGTATAATAATCTCTATGTCTTTGACACTTATAAAAATAACATATGGATAAAATATGAACCAAACACACAGACATAAACCTGTGATTACAAAGATGTGTAACAATCGCCACTGAGCAGGATGTCAGTGTTCTGTGTATACAAAGATTTGATCAATCGTTGCAGTCATATGCTGACTACACCACTTCTACACCACTAATATTTGCATTGGATTGCTTTTATGATGTCATTCAGACACTGAAATGCACTATAAAGTTTATTAAGCTTTTAAGCTGTCTTCTGTTTCATTACAGTATCCTGTGAATCATGGAATATTACTAACTCCATCTTGTTTTCTCGCAAACAACAGGCAATATTCATCATGTGACAAGTCAATATTCAAGGTCAATGTCAGTCACATGATTTGGGTTCTACATTGAAATATATTGTTTCGTCACATGGTATGGATTAACCAATGGAATTGCAAGATTCTTAAAAGAGGTATAATAAATTACTGTATTGACTTATACCACAAGAACAGGAATTACCTAAAATAGATTTACCCCAAACATGAGCTAATCAGATGACTCCGATTAAAGGAACCTCCACTAATTGATGTGGTTAACAGCTTCATATGTTTAATCTGATTGTTTCTTCCTAATATAACAAAACAATGAGACGTTTTTGCGGGTCCACAACAGTTATTGCATGTGTGTTTGCAATATTCCAGTTGTTCAGTCTGCAACGAGAGCAACGGTCCAAGTCATTCAGGTACAATGACACGGAATCACCGAAGTCATGGAATCTGACCATGCGATCCATTACATCACTTTTACAACCAGCATAGTACTGACCACTGTGCAGGTGTTACTCAAATAAAGTCTACCACTGCACCGTGTTCCACAAATAAAGTCTACCACTGCACCGTGTTCCTCAAATAAAGTCTAGCACTGCACAGTGTTCCACAAATAAAATCTACACCTGCAGTGTTCCACAAATAAAGTCTACCACTGCACCATGTTCCACAAATAAAGTCTACCACTGCACCGTTGTTCCACAAATAAAGTCTACCACGGCACCGTGTTCCACAAATAAAGTCTACTACTGCACCGTGTTCCTCAAATAAAGTCTAGCACTGCACCGTGTTCCACAAATAAAGTCTTCACCTGCAGTGTTCCACCGCCACCTACCTGCTGCTGTAGCCTGCTGCACTGGGTGAACAGCTGGGTCTCCTTCTGGCTGGCGCGCTCCTGCTGGGACTTGAGCATGGCCTCCGCCCGTGTCTTCTGCTGGCTCAAGGTTCCCATGTCGCTCTGAGCACTCTGGATCTGCAACACAACATTCAGTTAGAGTTCTTGCCGTCTTCTAACACACCACAGATCTTCAGGCGATCTACCTCGACATATTTGACATCGGTTCGAACTCATCAGTGTGTGAGTTGTGGTAACCGTTTCACTGAGCTAATCACGATAAATGATTTTGATTTTGCCTTGTCCAGACAAAGAGCTACGAGCTGTCCTGTGTTTTCTTAATAGGTCCCCAAGCCAAATATGCATCACACTTTATTTGCTTCAGTAAAGTGCATGATCTAACAACGAATGCAACATGATTCATTTCCTGAGACCTACATTTTAACTGGAGTACCCATGAGAGCATCGGTACCTGTGACAGCGTACCCACATGAGAGTACATCTATGAGAGAGTGCCCCTAAGAGAGTAGGAGTACCTATCAGAGTACCCCTATGGCAGTAGGAGCACCTATGAGAGAATATCCCTATGAGAGTAGGAGCACCTATAAGAGAGTACCTCTATGAGAGTAGGAGCACCTACAAGAGAGTACCTCTATGAGAGTAGGAATACCTATGAGAGAGTACACCTATGAAAGTAGGAGAACCTATGAGAGAGTACCTCTGAGAGAGTAGAAGTACCTATGGGAGAGTACCCCTATGAGAGTAGGAGTACCTATGGGAGAGTACCCCTATGAGAGTAGGAGTACCTATGAGAGAGTACCCCTATGAGAGTAGGAGTACCTATGAGAGAGTACACCTATGAGAGTAGGAGTACCTATGAGAGAGTACACCTATGAGAGTAGAAGTACCTATGGGAGAGTACCCCTATGAGAGTAGAAGTACCTATGAGAGAGTACACCTACGAGAGTAGGAGAACCTATGAGAGAGTACACCTATGAGAGTAGGAGAACCTATGAGAGAGTACCCCTATGAGAGTAGAAGTACCTATGAGAGAGTACCTCTTTGAGAGTAGGAGTACCTATGAGAGAGTACCTCTATGAGAGTAGGAGTACCTATAAGAGAGTACCTCTATGAGAGTAGGAGTACCTATGAGAGAGTATCCCTATGAGAGTAGGAGCACCTATGAGAGAGTACCTCTATGAGAGTAGGAATACCTATGAGAGAGTACCTCTATGAGAGTAGGAATACCTATGAGAGAGTACACCTATGAGAGTAGGAGAACCTATGAGAGAGTACCTCTATGAGAGTAGGAATACCTATAAGAGAGTACCTCTTTGAGAGTAGGAATACCTATGAGAGAGTACCTCTATGAGAGTAGGAGTACCTATGAGAGAGTACACCTATGAGAGTAGGAATACCTATAAGAGAGTACACCTATGAGAGAGTATCCCTATGAGAGTATGAGAACCTATGAGAGAGTATCCCTATGAGAGTAGGAGCACCTATAAGAGAGTACCTCTATGAGAGTAGGAATACCTATGAGAGAGTACACCTATGAGAGAGTATCCCTATGAGAGTAGGAGCACCTATGAGAGAATATCCCTATGAGAGTAGGAGTACTTATGAGAGAGTACACCTATGAGAGTAGGAGTACCTATGAGAGAGTACCCCTATGAGAGTAGGAGTACTTATGAGAGAGTACCTCTATGAGAGTAGGAGAACCTATGAGAGAGTACACCTATGAGAGTAGGAGTACCTATGAGAGAGTACCTCTATGAGAGTAGGAGAACCTATAAGAGAGTACCTCTATGAGAGTAGGAGAACCTATGAGAGAGTACCCCGATGAGAGTAGGAGAACCTATGAGAGCAACAGTACCTGGTATCGGAGAAACTTCATCTCCTCCGTGTTGTCCTTTAACGTCCTGGCCTTGTCCTCAATGTCCCGCTCCAGAGCCTTGATGCGTCCACGAGTCTCTGCTGCATCCTGGTTCCGTTCCAGTTCGGCCATGTTCTCCAGAACCTGCTTGTAGCTCTGCTCCAGGTTCTACAACAGAGGACACATGTGTACTGCCAGTCTACAGAAACCGTTGCAATCAACTGGAAGTCAATACAGTCAGTTACTGTTAACTACAACCTACTCATCTTGTAATAACAACAGTGCCTGTTATGAACATTTGTTTGTTTGTTTGTTGTTTAATGCCGCACTTAGTAATATTCCAGCTATATGACGGTGTTCTGTAAATAATCAAGTCTGGAACAGACAATCCAGTGATTTACATCATGAGCATCGATCCACGCAATTGAGATATGATGACATGCACAGAACAAGTCAGCGAGTCTCACCACCCGATCCTGTTAGTCGCCTCTTACGGCAAGTTCACAGATGAACAAGTCAGAGTGACGGTTGCTGATCAAAAACATTTCATCTCAATGCAGGCTGTGAATGTAAACAAATGAATCTCTATCTAAGGATAGAAATTCTCAGCAAAAATTACACATTTATAAGTAGGCAAGTTTTAGACCTGAGGACATGTAACCACTCAAAAGTACATAAACAAAGAACTGCCCCTAGGAAATTCATTAATGAATGGTGGTATGGCCCTGGCACGTTTTACGGTATCTATTGGCGGCCATTCGGTAAAAAAATACTAAGATGAAACAAAGGACAAAAGTACGCAATAATAGTCAAATGTTACGAATAAAGTATAAAATGCTACTAATTAAGGCCAAAACACAAAACAAACAGACGTCAGTTAAAAAATAAAAAGTTGAAATAAAGGTCAAAAGTATGCAATATAATAGTCAAATGGTACGAAAAGACGTCATATGAAAAGAAAGACCCACTTTATTTCAACTTTGTATTTTTTTACCAAATGGCCGTCCATACGTATCGACTGGCACGTGTTGTTGCAGATGTTGTCCATTGCCTGTCGCATGTCAGACTAAAAGCCAAAACAGACATGAACCATTCATTCTCCAGTTGTGATGAAGTAGGTGTTTGTTCTGCACGAAGTGTACCTACCATATAATGAGCTGTGAGCATCTCCATCTTTTCCTTCACTTGCATGTTCTCCATCGTCACGTCTCCGACTAGTCTCTCTAACTTCTGAACAGTAAGTTGAGACTCAGTCAACATGGCCGCCGCCTCTTCCTCTGCTTGTGACTGTCGGCTGACATCTTGTCCCTCAGTCTGACTCACACGAGATTCCACACGTACCATCTCTGTTTGACTAAAGTTGTCAGTTATCTGAAGACAGATAAACAACCTCAGTGAGAGGTTCTCCTTGTAGTCTAAAGATTGAAATTTCATTTGTTCAATATTTCATGTGCACGATAACAGTGTTAGATTCTACACTAAAACATTGCTCCTACTTGTAAAAAAGAAGTTGTTCATCCATATATCTAATCCTTAGTGAGTGCCCGAAAAAAATTATCAAAGGTAATCAATTAAAAACTCAATGAACATCAGATATTTTGATCCAAATATTTTTTACATTTGTATACTTATCCTGAATTACTCCATAATGCATCTGCTGCTTCCCTAACGACAAAGAAGACAGCGCTTCGCGATGATCCTGGGTGGGGAAAAAGTTTTGTTTCAGTCTCAAGTCTAATTTTTGCAGAACCCATTGTCGCTGTCATGTGACAGAAAATGATGTCACAACCAATTCCCTTTCCTGCTTGTCACCCGAGCCAACAAAAGATTGTTTCTGAAGCTATAGTGGGGAGGCAAGACTGCAACGGGTGGGTCCTTAGATGTAGTAATTCAGGATAAGTATACAAATGTAAAAAATATTTACATTTTACTAATTTGTTTACTTATCCTGCATTACTCTATGGTTACGCGCAGTCATCAAGCAGGCTTACGTGATCGCTCTGGGTGGATCTCATAATGGATGACTACGCATAACCATAGACATATGGTGCTATCGCTATGTCGCTATCCGTAGCACAGTATGTTGAGTACGAAAGCATCCTTAAGTATGACCAAGTTCTGCCAAAAGTGGCCCAGTCTCCTATCTACAGGGGTGTCGACGCTTGGGACGACTGGGGGTGGGAGCTTCCGGGTTTCCCCCTCTTATCCCCACCCCTGCACTGGAACTTTCCACGGTGGGACTGATTAAGAGTCTTGTGGTTTGCCTCTGCCTACGAAAGGAATCCTGAAGAGTGTCTCGGCCGATAGTTGCCCGAGCCTGCTTGTTGGAACAGGCTATGAGACACATGCTCCAACGCCTTAAGAGCAGTCTCATCCCGAGCAGTCTCATCCCGAGCAGGCCCCGGGTAGATTTGTGCCATTGACTGCTGCCACATGGATTGCATGAAGTTCTGAGTCAAAGGATTCTGCAGGTACGCAACCATAGGCTGCGCATACATAGGTTGAGCTACCGGGTTGGCCGTGAAATATATTTGTGAATGACCTGTCTACAAATGGAGATACTCGGTGAGAGGGACGTGAGAAAAAATTACATTCAAAATTTGGAGTGCACACTTGAGTGCAGTCCAAGCAGCGTGGATGAGGATTTGAGTGGATCAATTAGTGCACTGTGCAAGCACAAGTTACGCAAAACTTGAAATTGTAGTTGAAGTCGACATGAATATACCGATGATAAACACAAAGTTTTCAATCGGTATTTTTTTTAGAGTTTTTAAAATGTATCAAAATACAAGCATGAAAATAAAATATGAAAAATAGTATACCTAGCCAAAGATTGCAAACAATAATGACTACCTCGGAAATAGGTAAACAATGTAACACAAATTCAAAATGGCGGAAAAAACAAGCCAATTGGAGGGGAAAAGACAAAGTCTATTTACGTGGAAAATACCTGCACATTAATACACATTAAAGTGGACATAATATGAAAAGAAATGCATCACTCATCACAGACGAAATTTAGTGTGGTTACAGAAAGCTAACCAACAAATTAAGTCAAATTTCGAGGAGCAAAACGAAGCACAACTTCCTTGTTGGATGATGAGCTGGAATGTGAATTGGTTGTGATGTCCAATGTGTCACATGACAGCAGCAATGGGTCCTTCAAAAAGTAGACTTGAGACGGAAACAACACTTTTTCCCCACCCAGGACTATAGCGAAGCGCTGTCTTCCTTGTCGTAAATTAAGCAGCAGATGCATTATGGAGTAATTCAGGATAAGTAGATATATTAGAAATTAAGGAACTTGAGCGTTTTCTTTTCATCAATGAAATATATTTTTTTATGATCAAACATGGTATGAAAATATTGGACTGCATACCACTCAACATGAAGTGCAGAGTCAGCAATAGCCATTACGGGTGGTTGTATGCTTGTGAATTTCACGATACATTTTTATCTTCAGATTCTTTTTTAAAGGTACAAAAACTACTTCATGTTTTTACGGGTGGATGTATGCTTGTAAATTTCACAATACATTTATACCTTCAGATTCTTCAGCATTTATGCATTCCATATGTAATTTGAATTATATGTAAAGCCGACTTGGTAAACAATTTTTTCGTGTTTTTTTTAGGGTGTCCTTATGCTATTCACCTGTAGGTCCACAGTGACACGCTTTGTTGAATGGGTAACTACATATTTCCATAAGCTGTTTTCTTTATAGTTTGAAATATCTTTGTATCCTCATCAAAAGTGAAGTAGCATATCAGTGACACTTACTGGAGCTGGCAGGGGCCGCTCATCTTCCTTGGCTGTGTACTGTGCGGCCATCGCCTTCTGACCATACCGCTTCCATATCTCACACTGCTTGTTGAGTTGTTCCAGAGCGGTATTCTTCAAGGTCAGCTGGCGCTCGAGCTTCTGAACCTAAAGGGAAACCCATACAGTTGGTCAAGATGGATAGGGATGAAACAGAAGCTGGTTTCATGTTATAATAGCCTAAAACAACGCGCCAAAGCAGTTATGAGCAACCTTAGTGTTCATACAAACAGTGATATTTGGTCCTTAGACCTGATTACCAATCTGACCACCTCCGTGGTCTTGCGGTAGAGCATCCGCCCAGAGAGCGGAAAGTTGGGGGTTTGATCTCAGGTCACGTCATACCAAAAGATGTCAAAATATGTTACTGTTTGTTACCCTGCCTGGGGCTCGGTATTAAGGTGGTTGTCCCCCTCGCTTAGTCTACAAGTGCATATGGCTTTGACATGTCATGTTGAGTGGCATATATGGAAGTCAGGAATTCATATTCATATTCATGTTAAACTGTGGCTTCCAAAGTCCCATCATTCAGTGAAAATAAGTCTCAAACATGATTATTTTCTTCTTCCGGGTGCAAGCGTGTCCACAAGCCTTATCAAAGCCTAGTTTCAACCCTTGCCACACCAAGGCCAATTTTCTTGGCTCGACCCTTGCACCACCTTGTGATGACCTAGTCGATCAGTTAACGAAAACATTCGCGATTTCGTCCCTGACACAAAAACAATCGTTGGCAGGTTTAAAAGATGAAAAAGACATATTTGTGTCAACAAAGACTGGCAGTGGTAGATTACTTTCATACGAAGGTGTACCAGTTGTGGATGTTGATTTTGTGAAATGTTCTCTAATAGCAATTTCAATATGTGCTATAGTCCAATAATATTTAGCACAGGAAAGTGGGCTTGATGAGGCAAGGGTGGAAACAAGACTTTGATAAGAAGGCTAGCGGATGCTCTTGGTAGATGGCTTATTTTACGAATGACATTATATGATAAAGACATTATTATCCTTGAGTGGAATATACATACTTATTATGCTCAACATAGAAATAAATATTGTATTATCTGAGCCTAAGTTGAGCTTTCTACATATTTTCATTACTAATACCACCAGGGGTATATTATATCTGGGAAATCGAAACAAACAGCTCTATAATCTCTATTTCTAATAAGAATGATAAGCACGAACATACTTCTTTAACAAGAGCAAGTTGAGCTTTCTACATATTTTCATTACTAATACCACCAGGGGTATATTATATCTGGGATATCGAAACAAACAGCTCTATAATCTCTATTTCTAATAAGAATGATAAGCACGAACATACTTCTTTAACAAGAGCAAGTTTCATCTAGGTATATTTAACGGCTTGGGAGTTCTGCTCCGAAAACGGAAGGCAGATGGCCATCTTATAAATACAGAAATATACATATTTCATTACAATGACTACATCCTCAAAATATTAACTTCACTTATATCCCCAAGGCAAGACTTCAAAAACTTTTCATTCTATACATGTACAATGTACAATGTCCCAGTGACTGAATTCCTAGCAAGCGTGAAATCAACAAAGTCAAGCAGTACTCAGGTCAAATCCCAGGGATGGGAAATGTTCTGAGAATATTAATGCAGGCATGAAAAGTTGCCATATTGGAGGCACAGGTTTGAAAAGACCATCCAGTGAAGAAACAAGTTATTAATACATTTGCAAAGACCTCCTTTAGCAGGGGTTCTGTAAGCAGTGACACATCGTCTCACACGCCTTTCACAGCTGCAGGGCCCACAGTGTGGTGTGTGATTCAGTTGTTGAAATGACACATTCAAATGTCTGCTACAATGCAAGATAGATTTCGATTTGTTTTCTGCTTTTCTATTTCCACAACAGCAAAGAATTCATTCATTGACACACCATGACTATGAGGTCAATAGTTTGTGTGAGTTTTCCTCCAGACTTCTCACTTACTAAAAGTGTGTAATGAATGTGTCGTGCTGTAGTGGAGCCCTTCTTACACAGACTATTGCCTAGCAGAGCCAGTAAGTGGAGTAGGATTGGAAAGAATTAGTTATTTATATTTTAATAAATCTGATCTTGCCAGCATAACATTAGGTTGGTAAAGTTAAACAGACTAATGAAAGTTCCATCCTCACTCGGACTTTGTTCATGAAAGTGATAAGGGAGGTAGGGTAGCCTAGTGGTTAAAGCACTCGCTCATCACGCCAACAACCCGGGTTCGATTCCCCAATGTGTACAATGTGTGAAGCCCATTTCTGGTGTCCCCAGTGTGAAATTGCTGGAATATTGCTGAAAGTGGCGTAAAACCATACTCACTCATATAAATGATAGATGAAGCTGATCATTAGAAGAAAATGGTAAACTCACCTTATCATGAAAGTTGAGAATCTCAGCATTGGCGGGGGCATGGACATCCTCACTTGTCGCCTCTCTGACGAGCAGGTTGCGGAAGTACAAGTTGGACTCCTTCAGTCGCTGGTTCTCCACGGCCAGAGAGTGGGCCATCTGCTTCATGGAGATTGTGTCCTGGAGATCAGGATTCATGCGCATGAACAACCATGTTGGATAGATCTACCATTTACCAGTCCAAGTAAGATGCTTCAGTGAGATGAAAGAGGGTTTAATGTTGTGTTCAAGATTATGGTAATCCAGGATAAGTTGAACAAACTCACAAAATGCATTTGAGACAAGTAGGTGTGGACACACGTGTTACTCATAAGACTAAGAGGTCGGTGTGACAAGTCAATACCAGACTTCTCTAAAAGTTGTTTGATAGTTAATTACAAACAAATAAACATGTCAAAGCAACAAGGAAGGTAAACATGGGCAAATCATACATTCTCAGGTCGAGAATTGGCCTATCATGTCATAAAATACATGGAGAAAGAATGAACAAATAAATCTGATCTGTCTGTATCAATGATCAAGCGAATCAGAGCAGAAGGTATCGCTCGTGACAAGGCAAGAGTAGTTTCATCATGTTCATTAGCCCAAGTAAGTTGCTGAAACCCCATAAACAATCACATGGGATTAAGTAAGGAGTATGTCGTTAAGTCAAATATCACTATGCTAAGGTCTCAACCTTCACAATCAGTTATGAATGACATGACACTTCATTATTGCTCTCTGGGGTAAAAACAGTACTCCATTTTTACAGCAACTGAATTCCCTTCATTGTCACGGTACTTCTCAATTGCTATGTATGCAAATTTACTGTCACCGTTTTCACAGTCATCGGGTACCTCACATCAGCACGTACTATGGTTAGCCGAGAAAGGAAAGCCACATATCCATCGAACTAATTGTCGCGGACCACCACTACCCCTTTTATTCACAATGGTACGCGCCAGTGGGCGGACCTCATACATTGTCATACAGGGTAAACTGTCAGGTAACTTATCCTGGCTTACCAGTAGCTAGGTGCATGAACGTGAGCATAAGGCTGCTTGTCCTGGTCTGGACTGATGCTGGTTGTATTGTGCTAGTCAAGTGAGATACCATGCCGCAGTTTAGCATGGATCATACACTCAGACACAGTATACAGACTCTGAGCTGACAAGTCCATGTTTTATCCCCTTAATGCCAAGAGCCAGACAGGGTAACCATCTTTTAACGTCTATTGGTATGACTGGCTAGAGATCACACCGCTGACCTTCCTGTGTGATGATTCTCTACTATGGAGCAACTGCACAATAAGCTAGATGTTTGGAATACTTAACTTCATCTTATAATTTACAGAATGGATATTTGTGTATGTTGGGTAACAGAAATGAGATATTCTGTTCGTGATTCCAGTTAATGTTGTGAGGTTTGACGCAGAGAGTTGATTTTGGTTAATTCCACTTTGAGGAATATTTCAGCAATAGCATCATTACCATGACATATCAGTTTCGAGTGAGACGAACTTCCACAGCGACGCGTGACTTATAGGGAACACATGGGTACAGATTGCCCAAGGATCATAATCAGAGGAGATCTGAGATTTCACCTACAATCAGCAGATGCTCCACAGTGAGTGTCTCCACCTGAGACAGCTGAGACAGCTGGGCCACCCATGCCCTTTACGAGAGGTTTGAAATTATACCTTACGTATGCCATGAATACATATAACAGATAATCGAGGATGGGTAGGGTTCGCAGCAGTAGAAAGTAATCAAGTTATATTTAAAGACTCACTGCCAAAAGAAACGCGGCCCATTGTGTACCACTTAATGACAAAACTAAAAATTAGTCAAGTGTTACCACAGCGTGTCTTTATGTTTATTCTTATCATGATTTCTTCACACGCTAATCCCGCAGGAGACAAACGATGTATCTTGGTGTAAATTCAGAAATTATCACCGATAAACAATTTAGGCAATCTAACGAACACCATTACTTACCATGACATCTTTTGGATTTTCACGACTCTTGGCTATAAGTTGTTTGATGAGCTGCTTGGACTTGGCCAGTTCCTTGACCACAACATCGAAGTACTGTCTGGACACACCAGGACATGCCACATGGACCTCCTCCAGGGGGGGCTGGTCCGCCCCCACAACAGGATCCTGTTCATCAGAGCTGAGGGACAGGCTCGGTGGCGTTAGGGATGGCGACACGGGGGAGGTTGGTTTGATGTGAGTAGGCAGCACAAACTGAGGGGCTACATTCAGGCTCCTGCAGTCACCATCAACTTTCAGGGAATACCCGGTTTCTTCATCCTTACATGGATCTGTTTTTTCCTGATCTGCTTCAGAATCAGCACCGTGAACAATTCCTCTTTCTTTAAGCTTGGCTCTGTCAATGGAATACCATGTTGGGGCACTATCAGCGAGGACACTTGCACCAAGGTTGGAAACAAACAGAGAAGAAGGATTCTTACTTGAAGAAACACTTTGATCCAAACTAATTTTTGGTGCATTGATGTCTGGATTTCGCTGATGTTGAAGAGATGAAAAGCTCTGACTTTGTGCAACAAAAGATGGCATCAGGTTGAAATCGTCATCAAAGTTGAAATGAGAAGGCAAAGACCTTGACCTATTTTCCTGAAGTTTGACCTGACTTGACCTTGACCCCTGGTTGTCCTGAATCACCATCTGGCTGAACTTCCTGTTTGACTTAAGAATTGTTCTTTCCAAGTCCTCGTTTCGCTGCTTGAGCTTCTTGTTCTCCCCAGCAATACTCTGTATGCACATGGCCAGGTTCTTGTACGCCAGCACCTGGTGCAAGAGCTTTGCAAACTCTTTCCTGTCCACCTTGATTTGAGACTTCGAGGGGTCATCTCCAAGAACTTTTGAGGCTTTCTCCTGCACGGAGCTTTCATCTGACATGATTGCTGGATGTAATGGCCTCAGAACAGTTGTAGTGATCCCTCAACCTGGAGTTAACAAAGTAATACTTCATCATCAAGGCACAGAGTGAGGGACATGGATTCTGACACAAATTTCATCAAATCAGTAGGATAAACACACAAAGGTAACACACTCATTCTCAGTTCAGTGGGTAGGAGGTGTCTTCAGTTATTCTGACAGTGTTCCTACTTCCGATAAACACCTACTAAGGTTATCATGTCATTTTCAAGCCAAGAGCTTGAAGAGAACAACTATGTACAGATTGTATGGTTCAAACTGATGTGACCCCATAAAATCATAACATCTATTACAGTACCATATTTTCTTGTAAATATACACACCTGATTACATTAACGGGGAAATTTTTGTCATTAACAATTCAAGTCACATTACACATCGTCATCAAGTTTCACCTCTCTGTATCTAGTAGCTTCTGAGGAGAAAAGTCTTAAAGATTTTAAAAATATGAATTTCATATCAGTGTTTCAACTTCCTAAGCTGAATTCTTAAACAGGAATTTTCAAGATTTTTCTTAATTTCTTTAAGTGTCATTTATAAAATGTTAACACCATAAACAAATCTGAACCCTATTAGTTTCTTAGTATATTGCTATGAAATAAATAACACAGTCCTACTTCTCCAACACAGTGCAGCTCTTGTACATGATGTAAGTGTCCTGTCAGAATGAACATTTTTTCTGCATGGTCAGTTATCTGTCAGTCTTTCATTGACCAGGCTTGGCCTGTGATTGGTTTGGCTTTTGTCTATAGCTTATCATGCGGTCACATGACCAGCAGACCTGTGAAGATTCAGGGTAGAATAGGTCTTCAGCATCCTATGCTTGCCGTAAAAATGACTATGCTTGTCGTAAGAGGTGGCTCGCTGAGTAGGTTGATGCATGTCACCATATTCCAATTGAGTGGATCGATGCTCATTATGTCAATCACTAAATTGTCTGGTCCAGACGAGATTATTTACAGACCGCAATCATATTGCTGGAATATTGCTGTGTGCGGCGTTAAACAACAAACATGACCAGCAAAACTGCCTCTGATGGTTGAAGGTCCAAAATAATCAGAAAAAGTTAACTTGAGGCATGTGATTGTTGGGTGACATTTCATTTGTCTGCAAAGAAGGCCAAAATTTTCTTAATATTTGGTTAATAAATCTGACAGGCCAGATCACCAATTACATAAGCAATTAGCCACGTTCCACAGGAACAGAAGCTCACCTTTATGCAGTGATATGACACACGTGTAAATGTCACAATACCTCATACATGTAATTGGATGCAGTAGGTGTTGCAAATTCTCACTGGAAATGAGGATGGACAAATGAGATAATACTGGGTTAGCTAAGCAGATAATGCTGGGGTTTATCTGGGTTTTTTATTTCAGAGGCTCAGGTGACTCAGACACTAAGACTGTAAGAGTGAGTGAGTGAGTTGTGTTTAACGCCGTTTTTAACAGAATTCCAGTTATATCACGGCGTGTCAGCTTAATGTGGGAGGAAAGCCCGAAGTGATGCAGGTCTTAGACGTTTACCACTTCGGTAACCTAGAAACATAATCGGGGCGAACTGGGATTTGAACCCACAATCATAGGTTTCTGGCGTGTCCAAGGGACGCAACTCTGCACAGCAAATTGCGGCGCCTTAGACAACTGGGCCATCCGTGCCCCCTAGACTGAAAGAGTCCCAGGTTAAAAAATGGGGCTCCCAGAGAAATGTCAAATATTGAATACAACAATGTTCATTGAAAAAAAAGCAGCCTAATTCCTTTCTTTTTTATCTTATGAAATATGTAACATCATATAATGTTTACTCATGTTTGTTTGCACTTAGACATACTCAAACTCTCCCCATCAAAAAACATTCACTTATCTTGTTTTGCCATGCTTAAAGCTGACAGTTCATCCCAATCAATAGGAAATCAACCACATGTGATAAATTGCACATGTTCAGAGGAAATTAATGTTTTAAGTGGTAGCAAATTATGAAACAGCAGCATTCCTGTCTTAACAAGCATCCAGCCACATCATTGTGACGTGTAAATAAAAGAGTCTTGGACAGAAAAACCACTGAGTGATAGCATGATCACTATAAAACCGGCATTAGTTCGGACTTGTACAAGCAACCATGCACACACATGCATACATATTAGTTATATAATTTTTAAAGCAACCATTTCACCCCACTGCAAAAAAGTATGTTTTCCTGTATTCTGATCTGATTTTCGACAACAGCCATGTTGGGATTTCTCTAGTTCATACAGCACAACTTCACACAGGGCAATAAAGAAAAACAACAATATTGAGATCAAAACGTCAAACGGAACACTTGCAAATATTTGTCAGCTCTATGACAAGGTAATAAATTAAATCTCATAAAGAACATATATTTGGATTTTATTCATACATAATATGATATATTTGGATTTTATTCATACATAATATGTTGGATCAATGCTTGACATTATTTTGAATCCCAGTTCACCCCGATTATGTTTCTAGGTTTGTCAGCACCATAAACGTGCTCGTGGGTTTCACCGAAGTGGTAAACGTCTGAGACCTGCATCACTTGGGGCTTTCCTCCCACATTAAGCTGACACGCCGTGATATAACAGGAATAATTAATGTTAAAAGCGGCGTTAAACCCAACTCACTCACTCACTTGACATTATTCACCATAAGTGACTTAAAGTTTTACATACCAATTAACCTACCAATACCTATTTGAAAATATCCATACCAGTGTCATTATTGGTTCAGTGCATGTTCTACCAAATGTTACAAGTGTAAAATCAGGGGTGGGGAAAATTAATGCTTGATTATGCCGTGGGAAAAATAAGATTCAGTTGTCTGTGACCAACCTTAAAATTTAGCAGATCTTGAATGAGTCAACTTTGATAAAACACTCATAACTTGGAGACAGTGTAAACAGTCCACCTGTCAACAGTCACATGATCACTTCCCTGTTTTGATGTTATCATGTTTTTGGACACGCTCTCTGGTCTGGTTGATCGGAATGCCATGTAGCACCTGCACAAGATACTGTCGATCAGGAAAGTGACGCCAGCAGGAATGTAATGCTAAAAATGTGTCCATTGCCCGCATTAATAAAGAGCAGATTTTTATCTGGACACATTGGAGTATTGGGCTGGGATGAGTCCAAATTTACTATCCGGGTACCCGACCCCTCTATAGGTCTCAAAAGTTGGGTACATAATGTCCAATTGGGAATTGTTTTACCGGAGCCTGGCCAAAATTATTTTGATAGTAATACTGTCGATCATAGGTTTTCGGACATTATACGTTTTCAGACGGCCTTGTTTATCGCGATTTCTCGCGCTATAACAGGTGGTGTAGCATCACGCCGACATTGTAAATAGCCAGATGAAGGCTTGTTTTTAAGAGAAAGTTGTCTTTTATAAGTGAAAGAGATCTTTTACGATTGTTCATGTGATTAGAGAGAAAATTACAAATTTTCTTAAGCATCCAAAAACCCATAACAAAGGGATACACAAATAAAACGATCTGATCATGGATACACTGAAGTTGACCGAAGCTTTATCTTTAAAAAAGCATATGAAAGTCAGAAGGAATGTGTGCACAGTCAGAAAGAAATGCAAACATTAGTGACTTGTAGTATAACCATGGAGTTAAAGTGATTTTTGTCATTTAACAATATATCACGTAACTAAACAGGCGTCTGGGTACTTCTATGGGTACCCGGGTCCTACTCAGGACCCACCCGACCCGAGTACCTGAGTTACCGTCCCAGCCCTATTGGAGTAAGTTGTGATGTCAGGTTTGAGGCAAATGGGTGGAAACACTGACATACAAAACAAAGCTTATGATAAACAATGTAATTGATTGCTAGATTTAGATGTGTTTTTCACTAAGTTTTGCATCAAGCATGATCAGTTTGTTTACACAAGTTCATAAAGCAGTTATGACAGCCGACAACCATCTGTGACAGCATCTTTGTTCTTGGTTCTTTCTTAAATAATCTTATAATTACAAACAACACACTGCTCACCCAGGGGGTGAAAATGTCCAGAACTGCAACAGCAGCTGTGGTATGTATTTATTCATCTCTAACTAACACTCGGAACCAGTACAATCTTAGTCGGTCACCTGACCTATCTAATTTTAATTCGCATATATTGGAATTTCCTGTTTTTTATTTCATGGAAATTAGATCACATGTCAAGCAGGTGACGATAAGGTTGTGAAGATAGCAAATGATATTACTCAGTTGAACTGCTTTCCCAACATACAAGTCGACACACAGCATTTCATGTTACTGACACTTGATTAGTTTTTTACAGTTCAAAGGGAGGGCTACTCTCATTCAGTTCATGATGCCTATAGGCCAGGGGTCACCACTCTCATTTACTTGGTTCCACAAAACCCAAGTACCATCTAACATTTCATTCTGAGTATCATTGTTCACCCCTGAATCCTGAATACTACTTAACACAAGTCTCGAATGCATTACGAAAATGGTTTGATTTTAAGTTCAATTCCTGAAAAAATATCAAAATATAAATTATATAATTTTTTTTTAAAAATTATGATTTTTGTTTAAATGTGGAATCTACATCGCAAATACCATTGTACTTATGTCTCTTGTACCAAACCTCAAAATATACCCCAAATCCCACGTACAAAAAGGGGCCTGGCACAATTGACACCGTTATAAGAAGTCGTGGCAGGTCGCACCGACTCCTCACAATATATGGCATGTGATTGAAGAATCAAAGAAAAGTCCTGTTTCCTTTGCTGAGGAAGACATTGAAAAGCACAAAGAAATATGTTCAACATCGAAACATCAAAATATTTTTTTTTTACTAAATCTTAAGGTTGTCCGCAAAAAATTGAAGCTAATTTTTTTTGGGGGGGAGAGGGGCGTACTCACGTTACAAGTCGGGCAAGTAGGGCATTGATTTTCCATCCCCCTGATTTTACAGAAGAAATCCAATGAGACAGAAACGATAGGTATGATCAAACATTACATCAATAGACAACTTAACTGAAAATCTTTTGCAATATACATATAATTTTTCCAGTACTTTCAATGCATGCACATAATCATGAGTTATGAGATCATCATTATAAATAGTCACATACTAAGCAAGCTTAACTATAACAACAGAGCAGTAAAGTGATAATGCGATGTGGGATATGCTGTAGAATATTCACACAATGTAAACATCACTTTCGCTCACAAAAGGGAAAATAAAAGCAGGTATCATTCAATGAATCATTCAGTGAATGATTCAGTAGTTAAACACCTTCCTGTCAACCAACACAAGCTATTTGAATGGGTGATATCAGCAAGAGGCCTCGTGCATAGCTGCTTACAATATGCACTGGATCTATCTCTCATTATCAACAAGGTAACCATAAGCGTTAATCAATATTAAAAGCATACACCTGTAATTATCCCTAATCTAGATCTCCCGTATCTATAAACGCTGCTATATGTACGGCAGTATTCACCCTTTTCCAAATAGGCGCCTGTTTAGAGTAAACTGTTATCTTTTACTATCTCAACTCCATCGTATGTATACACTGATAATTACTGGACAACAGAGTGCATATCACATTGATGTGCATCAGTGCAAACTTGTAGTGATACCACGTACACTTTAAAAAAACTGTACCTTGACCGGCCACTTATAAGCACGGCCAGGTGGGAGGCAATCACAGCAATCGCCACTCCGATTTAGACGGTCAAATTATGAGGTATCTCGCACTGTGAATTAACAGATAAATCAATGAGCATAAATATGTATTGTGGTCAAAACAAATACTTACAGCAAAGAATTGTGGCAACAATTTCCATGTCTCCGTGTTTAAAATCGAGGATCTCTGAAGGACATGGTGGACGGAAAACAGTCGCAGTGCGGAGCAGGATGTTAGATGTTATGGAAATACCTAAACTATAAATAGATTTCAGGGAAATTCGTCGAATGTGTCCTTTCGTTATCATTGTCAGGGAGTGCAATGTTCGAAAAACGTTCTCACAGCGCAGTCTCCACTAGAAATGAAGATTATTTCATAAAATACATTTGCAGGACAATAGAGCGGCAAGTCAGTTACATAAAATGTCATGCTTAGCCGGGGTCGTCTCAAAAATATTATTTCAAATTGGGCTCAGGCTGACGTGCACTTGTACCCATCCTGACTCGTCGCGTGAACGTGTTATTCCGAATGTAGGTACTGAAGAGATTAAAATTACCTACTTTTTCGGGTTTTTCAAAAAGAGAGTGAACTGATGAGTCAAAGTTATTTATAACATGGTATTTGAACTCGATATCAACTCCGACGGATTTCGTTGAATAATTACGCAGCAAACTCTCACGAAAGGCATATATGCTTGTATTCTACTTCGATATGTTGTCATAAATGATCTTTTCTGTAATTTAGTCCATACATTGATAACCATCCTTATACACCTGATGCTGAGTCAGACGTGGGTCCCTCCACGCTAAAGAATCAACATGATTCCATATGATTCATAATAAAGTCACCAGATTCGACTCGTGCCTCACACGTGTTTTGTTGATCAGCAAGCTGCTGTAAAAATTGTGAAACCAAAACTAAACTGTCACATCGGAATATAAATTCTTCCACAAATGGTGTATACTTGTGTATATTTTCAGCATATCCATGACAATTGTAATTCGTGAACAAAATCTTACGTCAGTCTAAGACAGTTTTAAATAATTAAACGTTTGGATTAAGTTCACGTAGTGAGTGATTTACTGTTGGTGCTGCTTTTAACAGTGCAGCTATATCCTGGCGTGATAAGTTGGGTAACGCAGGTTGCTGAGTGCGGCGTTAAACAACAAACCAACCAACTATAGTAATATAGCGGTAAACGAGTTCAGAGTGACACGCCGAAGGACACCCAAAGTGGGCTTCACGCATTTTACTCATGTTAGGAATCGAACCCGGACTTTCTTTGGACGAATGAAGGCTTTAACCACTAGGCTATCTCATCGCTCTAATTATGGACGAAGGACCATTGAGTCAGGCCGCAGACGTTTAATACTTTAATGAACGCCACGAGTACGAATAGGGTGCTGCTGACAAAGCAACCATCATCAACATCAGGTCATTTTTTCTATTCCACTCTCATTAAAACACTAGTTTGTACTCCGAGCCGGTACCTATATTAGCGTGATGATCCATTTACAGATAGACATCGCATCGTAGTAAAAGTAAAGTCTACATAAAGATCATTTGTAGCAAACTTGCAGAACTGGGTAAATATGAAATTTTTGCGAAATCGGGTTTCATGAAAATATGCTTTGACTAAACATCCTACATTATTATTGAAATGCATGCACATGTACTCGTGAATAGAACAATTCACACCATATGTTACCTTTCTAAGCCCAGTGTATACATAATAATGGAAATACGGAATTGAGAATGTATGTCATGTATAAATGTATACATGTCATATGTATACATTATGGTCTAAAGGTGTCACAACTCGCTGTGCAGAGTTGTGTCTCTTACAATTCCAGGATCCGCTGATGTCATGAGTTTTAATCCCAGATTTATCTTGAGTCCACAATGTATTCTATGGTTGTAACAATCGTGTTTGATAGATGACATTTGTTGAAAACATATCAATAATGAGTAAGTTCTGGTTTTGTGTCAAGTTTACACTTTGTATACCTGATCATCTACCGTGCAACTGTCGCTGATAAGATGTCCAGCATAAATGATGAGCCCAATTGTATATATATATACATCTTGCCATGCACGCAATAACGTCTCGGTGTTTATAGTGCTATAGTTCCAGATACATTATAGTTTGTATAAAACAGTATTTTACAATAAATGTCAAACACTTTTACATGTCAGCATTATTTATTATATACCTGTCAATGATATTGGTCATATCACCACAGGGGGCGGTCTGGTCATCTAGTGGTTAGAGCGTTCGCTCGTCACGCATCGTGATATTGCTGGAATTTTTAGAAACGCGCCTCTTACTTAAAGCAGAGTCACCTTTTACGGCAAGCATGGATTGTTGAAGGCTTATTCTACCCCGGATCTTCACGGGTCTGATGTGGGAGTGTCGGGCAGATCTGAGGTATGATGAAAACTGCCATATAGTAACCTCTAAATATCGTTTGCATCGATACACCTCTTCGCAAACGATACTCAAGGCACAAGTATCACTTAACACCAAACCATCGGTGACACCGTTACAATCATATGCCTACATACCTATACTTTACAGGCAATACATACCCTCGGCCAACTATTGGGCTCTCGGAAGTAGTAGCGAGTGATATAATCTCGTATCCTCCTCTGTGCATGGGGTCCTGTTGGTCAGTGATGTCATATGGGTAACATCTCAAATGTCGTCCACTTGAACCCGACCTTGCTCTTCTATCATTGTCTTGCCTTGTTCCGTATGTCTCCTTGATGTACATTTCATGATCCGGTTAGTCTATTTCTCTATTTCTATTTCTATTTCTCTATTTCCGGCAATTTGATTGAAACCGATGGCGTTAACGTTTCGCTACTTATCAAACAAGAGATGACCATCATACGAGGGCTGGTCAAAAAGTTCTAAGCCTGACTGACTATGGGCCATAACAAAGTGAACTGGTCATTGAGTGCATTGCAAGTGTATTTGGTCTGTTGAGGCTGTTTGTATATTAGTGACAGACAGATGAACGTGATAGGGGTCCAAATGGACACATAAATGGAAAATTCATGACCGCATGTCACAAGTGTATTGGGATTAGTGTACTATAGCTATTCCACTGTTAAATGTTGGGCAGCTAGGAGAACAGGCCTTGAAGATGACCATTGGTCTGGACGTCCCTCCACTTCCATAAATGAACTTATACTGTCAGATAGACGTATCACCATTGCTGAACTTGAGGACAGGTCTAAGCCACGGACCCATTGAACATTTATTCATAAACATTTACAAAGTTTCTAAATTCTGATATTAAGGAAAACAATAACTCACACTGCCAGATAATTGTTTTAGCTAATTGAGGAGGATTTTGTCAAATTCAAATAGAGATTAGTAACGGGTGATGAAACATGGGTATACTGCGATGATCCCGAGTCAAAACGTCAATCCATGGAATGGCACCATTCAACTTCTCTGGCACCAAAGAAATTCAAGTCTTCAAGATCAGTGAAGAAAGTTATGACCACTGTATTCTGGGATGCAAAGAGTGTGATCCTTGTTGATTACTTGGAAAGTCAAAGACGATTACCGGTTCCTGCTATGCTGATTTGCTTCATTGCCTGAGAGATTCTATCAAAGAAAAACGGCGAGGAGTACTGACTGCTGGAGTTCTACTACTTCATAACAATGCCTCTTCTCACACCTCCGGACTTGCAAATGCTTGCTGTGCGACAATGTGTTTTCGAAGAGCTTCCTCGCCCTCCATACTCACCAGACCTGGCACCAAGTGATTTCCACCTGTTTCCTAACCTGAAAGAACACCTTCGTGGAAAGCGCTATGGCGACAACGATGACCTCAAAGCTGCCGTGAATGTTTTTTTCAGGGTGGCCACAAAAAACATTTTCCTGACTATCGATATGAGAAGTTTATTGAAAAGCAGAGAGATTATGTTGAAAAATAAATTTTAAAACACTTGTTGGTTTTGTTTGTTAGGATTTGACCAGCCCTCGTATACTCTCCAAAGTAAGTTGTGGTTCCTGAAAAATAAATGTTATGATCGGTCGTCAGAGGAACGATCAGCTTTGAAAAATAATTGCCAGAGATTTGAAGAATTGAAGGGTTTCGGAACTAAAACCTAACGGCCCCAAACACTAGAACATGCACGTGGACCATGCAATGCCTCCATGAACATGGGCTGGGGGATAATGTTTGATTTGGACCCTTCAGTTTCAGCGAAAGGTCGTCAAATCGCTCAGAACCATTTGTATTGTTGAATTTCATTATTTACTGAAACGTGCAACTGTCTACTTAATGCAGTATTTGTGATTAGAATGGGAATGCGACACCTACAACGCTTGATGAACGCATGTAGGGGTTATTGCATGCTAGCTTCAAACTAGTAGAACTCCACGAGATTTAGCCAAAATGTTTGGTGTGTCTCACCCGTCGAGCAATTGTTGTAATACCGTAAATGAATCGACACACTCTGGCCAAACGCTAATGGTG
Source organism: Haliotis cracherodii (assembly GCF_022045235.1). Lineage (NCBI taxonomy): Eukaryota > Metazoa > Mollusca > Gastropoda > Lepetellida > Haliotidae > Haliotis > Haliotis cracherodii. The sequence goes on from NW_027266275.1 coordinate 7,800,582, forward strand.
TTTAGAACGTAGAAACTTTGGAAATCGCCGATGATCTCGTGTAATGCTTTCGGGTGAGTCCAGATGTACTCTGGACTTTCAGGGTAGGAGTGAACGTGTCTGGAAGACTTAGTGTCGTGAAGGTCATATAAACATCAACGTAATATAAGGCAACATGACAAACTTAGGGGTAGGTCTGTTGTGCTATGGGGCGAAATCACTATGATTGTCAGAACGCCACTGATTATTGTCCATGGAAGGGTCACTGGACAAACAGACGACATCCTGGCGCCACTTGCTGTGCCGTTTGCGCGCCATGCTGGTCCACGGCTCGTATTCAACACGCTAACGCAATGCCCACCGTGCACGTATCGTAACTGTCTACCTCCAGCAGCAACGGGGACACGGGTGGCCCAGTCGTCTAAGGCGCCGCGATTCGCTGTGCAGATACGATAGACATGGTTAGCAGAATAGTACTGTTTCTTGAATAGAAACTTAATCATTTGAATATAAACGATATCCATGTTACCGCTCGGATGGTCTAGAGGTTTTGGCTCAAATTTGAAATGTTGCACATATGTCGGATTTATATCTAAATGTTGAGTTTGTATTTTTAGAGTTTAGGTCCGGACATTCTGTAAGTGAAATACAAAATAAGCATCCTCTACCGCAGAAGAAAATTACATTTATTGCAAATTATTCAAGTACATATGTAAATATGCACATATACAAATTATACAGTTATGCGCAGGCACACTTCACCACAGTCGCCTGCTATTATCTCTGATAAATAAAAACGTGTGAAAAAGAGTAACAGGTACATATTTTACACGGTTCAATTTTAGTTTGGAAATATATTCCTTTAAGGGTTAAGGCTAAAACTTCGCCGTGCCAAAATACTATTGAATGGTCACTGATATAACTTAGCTTCTTAAATGTACGACCTTTGCATGTTGTGTAAAATGAGAACCATAACACTTAATATAACGGAAGAAATACAAACTCTTTTTATTTGTATCATATTGGATGTCATCTTTTTTATATATATGGTGCCGTTTTCGCCAAAGATAGGCGGGACCGATGCTATTTTGGCACGGGGCCGTTTTAGCGCGAAGTGAAGCTTTGAATTTGAAATATAAGTTTGTGGTTTTGAAACAACCCCTCGAGTCTGCGCGGATCTGGAGCCGGAAGTAAATCTTTCAAGGGAGATAATAACAAGAACTATCCAGAAGGAAGACTAAAAATGGCCTAAACGTTGACGACAGAAACGTGAAGCTCGAAATTTCATAACAACGTACGTTTGATTAACTGCCAGTGGTTTAAACAAAAGATATGTATGTAGAGTAATGTCAAGTGTACCAGAATTCGGGTGCATCATAAACACTCGCAATGACAATATGACTAAACACATTTGGCGGGTTGTCACTTCAGTTATTGTTGTCGTCTGTTTACAATCCAATCCAAGCCGGAACCGTTATTAATCTTCCTTGGGGGTCTCCGTTCTAATGTTTCGTCAGCACTATACGTGGAAATACACATTTCAGTCAGTGATTTTAAGTTTATTTGGAATTGATTTTGTAATTCATCGTACTACGGCCGAGTCTTTGATTTTATGCTGTTCACAGGAAGACAGGAAAGGATTTTAAACTGGGTCTAGTGCATTTATCAGAGGCTAGTTTTGCCCTTGTGCTGCTTTGATTGATTGTGTATGACATTAGTTGGTTTTCCTGTTGATTTCGTTTGCAGTGGTGTTAATTACTGTTATTAGTTCATTCTTTTGTTCATTAGAATTTGCTGTTGTTGACATAGATAGGAGTATACTGTCGAAATGTACCCTTGCTTGGCTTTATATGTATGGCACTAGGGCTGGGACCTGTTACTCGGGTTTGATGGGTACTGAGTAGGACCTGCGTACCCACAGGACTACCTGGACCTCAAGTGCAACAAATCATGTGAGCGCCTTGATTAATATGAAAAGGTTTAGAAATATCGGTAGACGCAGTGTTGGCGTTACACATGCTATGCAAATCCTGCAGTCGACCATAATCTACAGGGCAGTTTTTGAAGCGGGTGTCAATTTCGTTTTGTTTGTTTGTTGTGTTGTTTAACACCGCACTCAGCTATATTCCAGCTATAAGACGGTGGTCTGTAAATAATCAAGTCTGGACCAGACAATCCAGTGATTGATGTCATGATGTCGATTTCGTTACACGATTTTGAATGGACTATGCACAGACTCGTTAGTCCAGTAGAAATAAAATTCCCTAATTCCAGCCAAGTTCGGCAAGGGTGGAAACTGGACTTTCATAGTCAGTTAGCTGCCTTGCCTGAGAAAGATGGCTACTCTTAGGGTTATTATTATTTCAAATTATTATCTTAAATATATATGGTAAAAGCTAAAAATAATACAATGTTGGGATATATTATTTCTGATAAAATAATAGTTTCAAACACAATTCTTCCAATCGTTGCATCAAAATGTTTTGTAGTTATGTCACATTGTCATCAGTAATTTTTAACCGAATCACTGGTAGATTGAGAGAAAATGTGTGTACATGTGATTGCTATTTCCAGCTTAGTTAATGAGAAAATACACGCAGTAATTTTTAGTTTCTGCATATAGAGCAATGACTAGCAGAACTGGAAATACAATTTAAATGGTGAATCATGTCTACTGATATTTGTTTTCAAATTTCACATTTCTATTGACCAATTTAAGTTTGAATTCCCTGAAGGGATATGATGTAGATCTAGCTTTTAACGAGCATAACATGATGTAACCCTTGCAAGTTGTGTGTACACTAATGAACAACAAAAACACATGTCAGCCTGGCCGTCCACATCTTTATTTTATATCCTTTGTTATGATATTCAGTCTTAGATGTAACATCCGGTAAGTAATTTCTTGAAAATATCCATTTGGCAAATTATGAAATGTCAGGTTTGCACTTTTTTAAAGTGGACATTTTGCAGTCACAACCGGACAAGTCCAGCTCACAGATCAGTTGCCGGATCACTGGTTGTATCATTTATTGCCAGTTACTGTTTCGCCTTTTCTTGTACAAACCTGAGACTTTGGTAATTGTGGGATCTTATGAAGTTGTCTCCGTTTAGGTCAAGGTCTTACAAAATGAAAGTATTGTGATAGGGATTTATGTGGACCTGCTCAGAGGCCAATATTTAACCAAAGCCAATGTTAGTTGTACTTATTCCCAAATTTGAGCTACAAATTTCCCAATTCATGTAATTACAGTTATAACCAATGGTAAGAAATGTTGTGGCTTTGTAGAGGTGACATGTATTTCACTGATAACATACCCAAGAAAGTGGATCGAAAAGGTTGGTTGGTTTGTTGTTTAACGCCGCACTCAGCAATATTCCAGCTATATCATGGCGGTCTGTAGATAATCGAGTCTGGACCAGACAATCCAGTGATTAATATCATGAGCATCAATCCACGCAATTGGGATCGATGACATGCATCAACCAAGTCAGCGAGTCTGACCACCCGATCCTGTTAGTCGCCTTTAACAAAAAGCATAGTCACCTTTTACGGCAAGCATGGGTTGCTGAAGACCTGTTCTACCCTGGAATCTTCACGAGGCCTTAGTGTTTAGTTTTACACAATTGCACTGAATGCAAGATCAATTCACCTCTTGATGTGAGTTTTTCTCAGTTTGTCTGACAAGGGTGCTTAGTTTGGAATCCTTGATGAATCCCTGTGTTTGTAATGCAAAACAACCCTTGCAAAACTATTTAGCATTTTTGCAACCAGTTTGATGTTGCAAGATGATACATACTTACCGTATTTACTCCAGTAAGGGAAACAGAAAGCATGGTAATACACAGTGTTAACAATTAAGGATGAATACCTGTCAGTGTTAGAGCTAAACAGTAGCCCACTAGCCCGGGGCTGGAGCAACTTCCTGAAGGCTAGTACAGATTTCACAATTTCCTCATTGTTTTAACATTCCAAGGGCATTTTATATTTACCAGAGCTAGTAAAGTTTTTGAGTTTTGTTTTAACCCTGCCTGTGAAGATCTGGGTAAGAATGGATCTTTAGCAAGCCATGCTTGTCATATGATGTGACTAAATGAATCGGGTGAAATGGTTGATGCATATCCTCGTATCCCAGTTGTGTAGATCGATGCCCGTCATGTCAGTCTCTGGATTATCTGGTCCATACTCTATTATTTACAGACCACCGTCATATGATATAGCTGGAATATTGCTATGTTTCTTGTGATACTCCTGATGTTTAACGTTTTTGCGTTTTTTAACGTTAAGTCCAAAATGTAATAACTATTAGTATTAAAAATGTGGGACTCTTAATTAAATTTTAACTCTAATATTAGCATGGTTGATAAAGTAATTATTTACAGTGTTACCTTACCTGTCTGTTCTGTCTCTATTCCGTGATTCTGCGGTCGTGGAATATTTTGCAGAAATGCCCACTCGATGCAGAAATGCGGAAAATCACCTTTTGTGCAAAATTTTGCATTCTGCTACCACAAAATTCATCAAATACTGCAGAATGTTGACATGCAAGTCAAAAGCTTGTTTTTGATGTTATATAGGTTTACTGAAGTGAACAGACATTTTGTGGATTGTTCAATGTATTAGTCATTCCAAATATGTTAAATGGAAAAAAAGGGAGAAAAAACAATTTACAATCTTTAAAACATCTTACGTTTTGAGAAATGGTAAAGTGAAATAAATATCCTGATTTTGTTTTGAAGTGAAGTTGACTTTTGTATTAAATCCTTACCGAAAATGCATGTGATCGCCAGATTCATGTCATTAGCTATTTAGCCATGGATTAGTTTTTCAGATAAATGCCTGCAGCATGTGGAATTGGTACAAAACTACGAGAAAATCATTGAAACTAAGCTTAAAAGTTTGTAGAATTCCATGCAGAATTATCAAAAAGTGGATGCTGAATCTAAGAAAATTGACCCAAGAATTTTTATTTATTTGTGAGTGAGTATTGTTTTACGCTGCTTTTAGCAATATTCCATCAATATCACGGCGGGGGACACCAGAAATGGGCTTCACTCATTGTACCCATGTCAGGAATCGAACCCGGGCCTTCGGCGTGACGAGTGAACGCTTTAACCACTAGGCTACCCGACCGCCCCAATTTTTATTTATGGAATACTCCAGGGACTGACCTGTCATTCACATATTGTCTAACTCTGAATTTTTTTTGTTCCAGCACATCAGTATGATAATATTGAAGACCTTTGTTTTTGATGAAATACAAGGGAACATCTAACTTAAAGCAATGGCGACTGTGTACTGTTGGGGGAAGGCCAATGCTGGTCAACTTGGTCTTGGCCCAATTGACCACGCCTCTGTGGACTTCCCAAAGCAGCTGCATAGCCTCCAAGCAAAGGACATCTGTGACGTCTGCTGTGGAGGAAATCACACCATTGTTGGCTTCACTGATGGGACAGCTCACTCCTGTGGGGATAATGACTACGGACAACTCGGCCATGAAAAGTCCAGAATGAAACTAGGTAATTCAGTCCAGGCTCTTTCTGCTTCCCCTTCACAATACCATGCATGTGATTATGTCCAGGTTGTGTGTTTCCTGAACTTTTTACCAAGAGAACCTTTTCCTCAGAAAGTATGCAGGGATCATTTCGCTATATCCATGCTGCACCAGTACGGGTATAACATTGCTAGTGCAGGTAATTATATTGCCAGGTTGCACCCAGTGCAGGTAACATTTTCCACCACAAGTTAAAGGCAGTACTTTTCTTTCATAAAAGTGAAAAACCAAATTCTTTTACAACTGGTCGCAAATCTTAGAATCAAGGAAACAAACGTTCATGAAACTAGTGAAATACACAGGTCTGAACTGGCAGAACAAATTCCTTACTATTACCACTAATATATTTAATATTTAAAAATGCAAACATTTAGATGTACACTTGACATTGTAAGAACCAGTTCTGGGAATCGTGGAAAGATAAGATATATGCCTGTCAGAAGGGGAGTGGTATATTGGAGTCCACAGTACTGTTTGATTTTGCTGTCACTGTTTATCGTGGTTGGCTAATTGGTGAGACAATTAAAATTTGGAAGGACTATTCTTTCATCCCAATATTAGCCACATAACAGCCCTCATATTAGTGACTGAACGGTCACATATGCAACTAAATTTTAACATGGACACCCTTATCTTAATTTTTGTTGCTGATTTCGCTCTTTAATTATTGTCAACATTACTGTAGAATTCACTGATGTGTAGCTTGAAGGTAGGTATGGGTAGTGGGCCTGGCCCATGTTTACCCCGGCATCCTCAGCTACTTGTTCTGATACTACATGTGCATAACTGCTGCAGTGAGCACTAGTGACGCTGAGCTAATAAACTGGACCAAATACTGAAACTTCCAAAAATATAATTGAATATATTCCGACTTATACATGTTATAAAAGCCTGAACAATTAGCAATTGTCATATTATTACCACTTATCTGAGCCTGAAATGTTTAATTACGTATAAAGGGTTGTGTTGGCTCCTAGGAATACTGTTTAGGCTTATTATTTTGTTCATGCATGAGCGAGATGGCTCCTTTGGAAATGAAATGAATCAAGTGGGCAGCATTAGTCACTAGCAATCTGTGGACTTATAGGATGTGACATTGCTAACTCATGGTGTCTACTCCTGTAGATTCATTCGTTTCAGGATGGTTTGTGTGACATATCAACATGTTTGAAGAAAACGAATAGCATGTTCTGTCCCCGTGAAGATTCCGGGGTAGAATAGGTCTTCAGCAACCCATGCTTGCCGTAAAAGGCGAACATGCTTGTCGTAAAAGGCGAACATGCTTGTCGTAAAAGGCGACTAACGGGATCGGGTGGTCAGGCTCGCTGACTTGGTTGATGCATGTGATCATATCCCAATTGCTTGGATCGATGCTCATGATATTAATCACTGGATTGTCTGGTCCAGTCTTGATTATTTACAGACCACCGTCATGTAGCTTGAATACTGCTGAGTGCTGCGTTAAACAACAAACCTGTAGTGTATTCTCCTTATAGTTGTTTACATCTTGTGTGATACAGTTTCCTGCAATATTCAAGTACACATTATATCGTATGATGACATCATGTATGGATGCGATGTCTGAGTGAACTATGATGGCTTCCTTCCATGTTCTGTTGTGTTTGGCGTGCATACTCCCGAGCATAAATGTGTGAATACATGACAAAACCAACCAACCAAACCAGCATGTTCTGTATTTTCTCTTTTCTCGGACTTGTGGACTGGTGGCTCTGTCAAACTCTAGCCCTGGAAAGTCATAATTTTTGTTTCTTTGCTCTTCTGACTGAATATTATGACATCATATTTTGATCAAATCCCAAATCAAATGCAGGGAGTATTTGAATATCAACACTGAGAGCAACTTTTGTTTTGTGACAATCTTTGATGACATTTTTAATACATATCGAGGTGAGCTACTCGTGGTGCCATTGTTAAGTTAGATATCATAGACATAACAGATACCGATTTAACTAATTTAGTATAATCATACTATCAAAGTTTCAGCAAGGCTTCTTGTACTCACTGTGATGTTGTACCTGGTCCCAGTGGTTTAAAGGGCTGCGACTTGCTATACAGAATTGTTTGATAGGCATTACTTAGAAGTTGACAGATGAAAAAGTAGACATAATTTATGGATAACAACATCTTTATTTACTGTGAAGGTGATGTTTTGGTATAGATCCTGATACAGTTGTCAAGCATACAGAGTTATGTCCCTTTGTCATGCAAGGATCATCCTCGGTTCTGATCACTGATCTGTTAGGATGTTATGCCATTTATTGGTACATGACCATGTTAGATGTTGCACGAAAGTGGAACATATCTACAAGCAATATCACATTTGATCTCTACACACTTCACCTACTATGAGTAACTGAATACCAATCTGTACCAATTTTTCTAAAATATACTACTGAAAAGACGATAAAGAAAACCCGGGGTTTTTTCATTTGACTATGGTTCATTTGTCAAGGCTGGTGACAGCCTTCCCGTAGTGGCTGTTGTATTGAGTAGGAGGGACAGAGAATGCTTGATGAACATGATGAAGAGGCTGATTTCTGAATGTTTAGAGTGCTAACCATTATCAGTGAATATAGCTATTTTGTTCATAGTTATGACATAATGCGATTATTATACTTTGGCAGGACACGATTTCATTTTGTTTTACCACCTGCACCTGGTGCAACCAAGTGAATTGATCAGGTTGCACCACCAAAATATTTGCTGCGCCATTTTGTCATAAATTGAAACACTGTATTTTCAGTTATTTTGAATATTAAATAAATTCAAAGAGAATGTAAACTTGAGAATGTGCTCCAGTATTATATTTTGAGGAAATCTGTTTATGGCTTTGAACATCTTGATATCCAGTAAACAACCTTAAACAGAAGTTTCAAAGTGTCTGTCTGTTGTTATTCTAACCTCATGAGTGACTGTTCTAGTAGTAATTGTGAAGAATTAGTTCTGCCAATTCACTGCATTCAGACATGTGTATTTCATTATTTTCATGACTTTTGTTTCTTGGTTTCTAAAAGATTTCCACTTTTATCAATATAACTGCTGCCATGCACTTGTAGTGAGAAATGTTGCCTGCACTGGGTGCAACCTGGCAATAAAAGTTACCTCCACTAGCAGTATATTACCTGCACTGGTGCAGCTTGGAAATAGCGAAATCGGTCCCCGTTTGGTAAAAGTAATCAGTATGTGATTTTACATATGTCATTTGGAAGTTAAAGGTTGATCACTTTCATGTTGTATTTCCCTCCCTCTGCATCCAGAGCAAATCGATACCTTACGGTCACAGCATGTGATACGAGTGAAGGCAGGATCGTCACACAGCATGGTGCTCACATCTGCCCATGAGGTGTTCACTATGGGAGATAACTCTCAGGGACAGCTTGGACGAGGGAAAATCGCAGATGAGCTGACCCGTATGCCAAAGTAAGTTTCTATTGCTAGAAATGGTCATCCATGTGTTTCATGTTCTTTAGGAAGACTTTATCTTGAGTGGCATTATTATGCTGTAGAAACGATGAGGACAGAGCGACATTGATGCAATTTTATCCGGGTTTTTTTGTTCACTGCACCTATTGCAAGCTGCTATTAACAAGTGACTGCACAACAGATAAACTGGCTGCACCACATACCTTACTGGAACATTATAAAGACATGAACTCAGGCAGTTAGTTTACACATCATACAACATCTTTTTTCTTATTACCATGTTTTCCTTGAGCACTGACTATGTCCGGCGACAAGTACATTCACACTTCAACATTACTTAATAATACATGATCACAATCAACTCATAATGACTGACATGTGGTAAATAAAACATGTTTTGGGCGTCATGTAAGTCTATCAACACCCTTTCTTTGTTATGAGTTAGGGGGGCACGGGTAGCCCAGTCGTCTAAGGCGCCGTGATTCGCTGTGCAGAGTTGCGTCCCTTGGACACGCCAGAAACCTATGATCGTGGGTTCGAACCCCGGTTCGCCGTGGTAGTGGGTTTCACCGTAGTGGTAAACGTCTTAGACCTGCATCACTTCGGGCTTTCCTCCCACATTAAGCTGACACACCGTGATATAACTGGAATAATGTTAAAAGCGGCGGTAAACCCAGCTCACTCACTGTTATGAGTTAGCCAATCCTAATTGCCTGCCCATTTCCAAAATTACCTCCATTCAGGCATTGTAAATATTGTAAAAAGGTAAAATCTAGGAGACAAATCTGGTCTTGATGCAGGTGAAATAATGCAAACCTTGGCTTGAGAATGTACAAGGAGTTATGTTAAAACTGAATATGTAAGTAGTCTTAAAATTATCTGCCAGAGTCGGGCAGGTGGAGGAAAATTTCATGCAGCCCAACAAAAATGTTACCTCCTATGGGCAGGTGGGCAGGCAGTTATATCAGACACTGCTGGCAGCCATGGTTACTATGGCTACGATAACATTCACTCACACACTCCCTCACTCACTCACTCACTCACTCACTCACTCACTCAATCATCCACTAACTCACTCACACGCTCACTCACTCACTCAATCATCCTCTCAATCATCCACCCACTCACTCACTCACTCACACACTCACTCACCCACTCCATCAAACATCCACTCATCAACTCACTCACTCACTCACTCACTCACTCACTCACTCATCCACTCACCCACCCACTCACCCACTCCATCAAACATCCACTCATCAACTCACTCACTCACTCACTCACTCACTCACTCACTCGTTTATCTACTCACCCTCTCATCCATCTGTGTACTTCCTTGTTTCAGACTGGTCAAGTCCCTGGCGGTCCACAGTGTGGTGCAGATCTCCTGCGGAAACAACCATTGTCTAGTTCTCACAGCAGGTCAGTGACTGCATAAAGCTACCCTTACAGAATTGTGTTGGATAACCAGCCAAAGCTTAACATTTAAGTTTCACTTTGTAAGAAATATTTCCTCAATGCCCAAGCAGTTTGGGTTCGGTACTGAGGCAGAGATTTATCAAGAACTTCTTAGAGGCCGATATTTAACCTGATTAGTCGGCAGAAAATGTCAGTGGACATTCCAAAAGGGGAAATAAAATTTTCGCAACTCATAATATTCAACTAATTGCTTTGCATTTGTGACATTCATTTCACTGATAGCAGCTATGGGTGAAATGATACATTGGTCATGATATGATACGCATCATGATGAGCATATTTACATCAAATCACGTTGAAACTTCTTGCCAATAAATATTTTAGAACAGGTTCAAAGGGAAAGCTAGCTGGAGACACTTGTTCGTAGCGGCTGTTTGTTAAAGTGAACTTGAAACACTAATTACAACAAATTTTGCAATAATTGACTGACAAAATGCTGGGGGTCATTAAACATGGTAATGGTATATTTTCAGAAAATAAGAATTTAAACATTATTTTGAACAAAATAATAAAACAGAATTTGTTTGCCAAGGGCACTTAGTTTGAAATCCTAGATCAGCTGGTAATGTTTTTTGCGATGTGGAAAAAACATTATGTAAGTATTAAAAATGTCAGTAAATTTTGGGAGCCATGTGTTACCCCACTCTGAAACTGAATATGTGATTGTTCCATGTTTGACAGAGGGTCTTGTAGGGGCATGGGGTGCCAACAACTACGGCCAGCTAGGTCTGGGTAACAACACCGTCCATCGAGACACACCAGAATTCCTAACCTGTCTTAAGGGAATCCCCATCGCCCAGATTGTTGCCGGGGGAAACCACAGCTTCGTCCTCTCTAAATCTGGCACCATGTTTGGCTGGGGAAGGAACAGGTAAAGTCAACCTTCCTCTCACTGAAATGCAAACCACAGGTTGGCATCTCAAGCTGTCACACCAGCCCCAATACAGTCTAGTCTGGTTAATCCGACTCTCGTTAATCCGACACTCGTTAATCCGACACTAATGATGAGAACCAATTAAATCAGTGCTACTTAGACCCGTTAATCTGACAGTCTCACACTCCGACTACGACATACCTAAATTGCAACGAAGTACCGAAATCACTCATTAATCAGTCTCGTTAATCCGACACAGTAATCAGAGTACTCCGTGGTCATCTGCCCACGAGTACACAGCCCGTGTTTTGATGCGAGATGAGTCGGCTGGTAGCTGCATATTACAACGGCTGCAGAGATAAACTTGCTAAACAATAAGAAACTAATGCTTTAAATAAAGAAAAGAGGAATAATCACATTCTTAGATTACCTCAATCTCAATCATTAAAATCAGATACACGTTCTCGCTATCGCCGAGGACATCCCAGTACTGGTCATGTCAGAACAACCTTTAGTGATCTATGACCAACCAATAAAATGACTAACAGGAAGTCAACGTTAGCCACTTAGAAAACAGCTTTCTTAAGCTTTGCGGTACCAGTTTCAAACTTGTGACCTCCATTCCAGACTTTTTACAGTATTTTGAATAAGTCATACAGTCCGTAACAGTTGGTTTGTGTTAACATTGTTAAGCTTTAGAGGTTGCATGATTAGAAAACATATTCCACTAACAATTTAACATAACAATATGAATATTTATTTTCTTAATACGTGTTTGTATCGTTATCTATCGTGTAGTTGTCAGATTTTAGATCACGAATGTTGATACTATCATATGCAACCAACCATTTCGGATTAATGGTACTTGACTGTACTTTATTATTATAGCTGTAAAGAACTTTTCAAAAATAATTAATCTGACACTATCGATGCTTACACCTCATTGCGCTCAAATAACACTTTTGCAAAGTTATGCTACATGTGTTGTGTTGATTGTGTGTAGAAAAGGTTGAACCTGCATTTATTATGTGTTATATATGGTTTATGTTGCAGCTTTGGGCAGCTTGGGTTAAATGATGAAAGAGGTAAGGAAAATAGTTAAGCACATATTAAGCACCTCTGAATATTGCAAACCTTTTAGATAGAAGCTTCACAGAAATACCCTTTAAAGGGAATTTTTATTAATTTTCGTGAATTTCTTTTACTTCAATATGACTTTATGAAGGTATAATGTAAAAACATATTTTTAAACTTGTCCTATTTCGCACTATGCATTTCTTCTTTCTTTTTTGATCCTATGTTTGGGAAATGTACTTGAACAGTTTCCAGCTTCTGTAAAACAATCCACCGACCTACACAACCTGATCGTGTGCCTCCTTTGTCTGTCACTTCATTCTCTTGCTCATCGCCACACCATGGTGACGTGTTTTATCATAAGTTGTTTTTCTCTCAATGATCTTCCCGCAGCCGTTTTTGTACCACGCTCGGGAAAGGGAAAGAAGAAGGAAAAAGCGAGATGATCCATGTCCTGCTTGTTCGCAGTGTCAACGTACCTACTCGACCTCTTACCCACATCAAAAGAGTTGTGATTGTTGCGGATGGTGCAGCAGCCTTTTATCACAGTGTATGGAATGCATTTATCTCCACAAATATCAAATGGGAAATGGAAGCTCCAAATCTTTTGACTCCGACAAGAAGTCTCAACACGAGACGAATGTAAAAATGTCATCTGTTGTCACTCATCAATCTACAGCAAGTTGTCTTCTGCCACCATGTCTGCTGCTGTCCCATTAGCAGCCTTGTTCCTTGAACTATCTGTGGTCAATGACAGGGTGTCTGACAACTTTTTAACTGAAGATATTGCCGATCTTCCTCGGGTCCTTCAGAAGATAGAAACCAACAATCACCTCACACTGACTTTGATCGCACCCTATTAGCCAACATGCAATTGCTCCCCACGTTGGTATGCTTTGCCAAAAGCAGATTCCTTCATCTTCCACTTCAAGACAACATTCTTCTGCAGCCTGACTCCCAGTTGTTCTACCTGTCACTCGCCACACTCTGTCTTTGTGTTTGGCAGGGATCCCTTGTCGCTAAAGGCTATTCCCCAAACATCCCAAATGTGAACAATAACATTCCCTATCTCTAGCGTTAAAAGCTGTGAGTAGATCACGGTTGTCTGTTCGTATTCTTGTGGTGACCTTGCCCTTCGATCGTTCGTAGCTGTCACTGACATGCAAGCAGACTTGAGTGTTGATTTTCACATCTTCAGTATAGGGTGGTACAGTTAACATGAATGTCTTTGGTGAACAGTCTGATTTCCCTCTTCCAAAATGGTACGAACATGATATAAATTCAGCTGATAGATCAAGGAAACGGAATAATTTTGATTGCATAGACAGGACACTGGCATCGCGAGTGACCGACTGTTGGTCCGATATTCAAAGCGCGGCGCTTATGTGACTTTTCAAATTTTCTTATAGGTGTCCTTCGTACTAACAACATGGCTCTTGAATTACCATAAGTTGAAGAATTTCTTTCAAAAGGATCTCGGTGCTGTTTTCTTTGCAAACACAACTGCAGGCGCATGTTGTTAATGCCTATGCATAGAAATGTCAACAATACCCATATTTGGGCATATATCAATATTCATACGCAACCAGATTTTGCAACCGGTTTCAGTTTGGTCTGTCAACAAACGAAAGTATTCAAAGTTGTTATGTATTTACACTTAAATATATATTTAACGTGGGTAATAAATAAAATACCACACTCATTCTAGTTAGATACCATTTTTACGAAACTCGTGAACTCTCTATGGTATCTGACCTCGCTTTCGCTCTGTCAGATACCATAGAAAGTCCACTCGTTTCGTAAAAATGGTATCTAACATGAATGAGTGTTGTATTCTCTATTTATTTCACTGTTTAGAACCAGCCTCCTTGTGTATGTCTCACAATTGTAGTCTTACAGGCTAGGGTATCTACGCTCACCATCCAAACGTAGGATAAAATGCACAGTGCGAGAAATTTTACAATAAATTGTATATTAATATACTTATCCTATCTCCCACGCTATATGCCCACCTGACCATCCCTGCATCTTATCTCCTCTAGGCTGTTAGCTCTGACAAAGGAGAATGATGTGGCAGACAAAGGAGGCACGTGATCAGGTTGTGTAGGAAGCTATGCATGGGATGATGTCCATGACCAATTTGTTTGGGAGGTCACCATGGTGATGCTGGGGTGTGTTTGGGTGATTGTTTTTTAGAAGCTGGAAACTGTTCAAGCATGTTTCCACATAGGATGAAAAAAGAAAGAAGAAATGCAAAGTGTGAGATTGAATAAGTATATAAATATACAATTTTTGGAAAATTTCCAAATTTAGTCAGTGTGTACAATGTTTTTTGCTTATATGCCACCCTAAATGAAAAAAATTTGAAGTCATTTTTGTAATAAAATGGTGGGGGTTAGAATATTTCTTTCTCTTATGCCATATATCATGTTTTTACTTGAGTTACATTCAATGAAGGCTTAACTTGTTTCAGATCGACCATTCCCAACCTTGTGCAAATCACTCCGATATCAGAAAATCAAATTTGTATCTTGTGGTGAGGACCACACTGCTGCACTTACTCAGGTACTGGGGACAAGGAAGTCACACAACTGTCAGTAGATGGGTTTCCCCTGCATTAGGTTCTCAATATGTTGAAGAGAACAGCACTTTTTGTGTTGTCAATATTCTTTATTTGTACGCGATATCATTACTATTTATTTAACTACTAAGAGGTGTATCGTATGTATCACAAAGTGGATTCTATACAATGATCTTCAAAAACTAACAGTATTGTAATAATCTTTGATACCATGCATTTTGTCATACACGAGAATATGGTTTATATATGTCGTATTCGACATAATAAGCGCCCAGGGCGCTATCAAAATGAAAAATAGGGGGCCCTTATTAGAACATTATTTTGTTGAAAGAGTTGAAAGATTGTAAATTTCGTGGTTTGTGCTGACAGCCTGAAATGATACAAAAGAAAAGTCTGCGTATTTTACACGACAGATATATTTTTCAGAAGTAACTTGCCCATAATTAAGGGTGCATATAACACATGAGTGCGTATTATACATGAATATATAAGTCTTGTGTACATTGATCAATCAGAAGGGGTGCTAATTGGGATTGTTCACTAGTTATTATATTAGCAAATATCGCCGTGGGTGCTTATTAGAGCGGAGCGCTTATTACATTGAATACGGTAGTCTGAATACTGGTTGACAGGGACATTCCAGTAGCACAGTTGAGAGGCTGTTACTCCCATGCTTCTGTTCCGTCATGGTCATTTTTGTGAAACATTTTTACGGGTTATCCTTGTAAAAGTCCTCGATGAAATGAGTTGAATGTGTGTGTGTGGAGTAGTAAAGAGGGGTGGGGGGGGGTGGGGGGTGGGGGTGGGGGGGGGTAGTAGTAGGAACCTACCTGGATGGAGAGTATGACCTTAGCTACAGTTCACTGGGAAGAGATCAGCATAGGGAGTTTGGGACTGCTATATGTAATGGGCAGTATACACTGACACTCAGATTGTGACAAGTGGGTAAAGTCATACATTGGTAGTGGTGACACAGTATTGTATTTTCTGTATTTCAGGACGGTGGTGTGTTTACATTTGGTGCTGGCAGCTACGGGCAGCTTGGTCACATGTCTACCAACAATGAGATCCTTCCCAAGAAGGTGATGGAGCTCATGGGCACAGAGATCTCACAGATCGTCTGTGGCAGGTCAGAGATCCACTCTATCAACCGTCATTAGGGATTTGAATGTCATCTTTTAACAGCGATTTTGGAAATGAATTGTTAATCTGGTAAAATAAAGGAAAATGTTTCTTGGGATGACTATTCCAAGGGATACTTTGCTTCCTATGTTGACTTTCTTTCAAGCTTGTTTCATTACTAAATTAGTAATTAGCTCAAATGAGATGCAACATTTTTAGTACATGTATTTTGACTGGGTTTACATCGTTCTCGTTTACCAGTAATTCATGTCCGTTGACAGTGGATCGGCAAATAAAGCACCTTATAAAGTCATTGTTGTTGACCAAAACATAGGTGCTAATTAGTGAACTATATGTTTCGAACAAAATCACCTTTGTCAGGGTTTTCCATTGTCTATTTTTAGTTCAGGAAATAACATTTCGCTGTGCTTCAAGGGTAAATATCTATTTGTAGTGACTAAGTCTTGAACCAAGTGAAAAACTAAAAAAAGAGAGACAAAGTTGTGGTTGAACTTTGAGTGAATGACATGTACATCTTAGTTACTTCAGAGATGACATCATTGGATTTGTCCGCAATGAACTTAAACTGCAAACTGTTTTTGAACCTGATGTTGAAAGAATTAAACCCGGGCAGTTTCCATATGTTTTTTTATTTGTTCAATTTGTGATAGCATAGCTAACATCCTCAAGGACCTAGGCATTCCCCTTAACTCCAAGCTCTGTTTCATTCGTGAGTCATTATCTCCCACCAAAACAAAGTTCTAGAAAGGGGCTCCATCATGTTCCCTGTTCATGGTGCAATGTTCATGGTGCAATGTTCATGTTCCCTGTTCATGGTGCAATGTTCATGGTGCAATGTTCATTAAAATACAAACATACAAAGCATCTTTCTTCATTTCAGGAAGAGTTTATTTTTTTACTGATTTTATTATTGAATTACGATTTACAGTTTTGAAAATATTAATTTTTAACTTATCCTGCATTACTCCTTAATGCATTTACTGCTTAGTCTTGACAAAGAAAAGGGCTTGTGAGAGGTCTTGCTGAAGAAGTTGTTCCAACTGGTTGTGTGGCTAACCCTATCACACAGCTCCCACGTGACCCCAGAAGTCAGACATGAAGCAGTAATGTGAAGACATGTGCCGTCATCGCTTCTGTGGGCGCTGTTTGATGGGGCCTGCCTCACAAGTGATTGGAACAACTTCTACTTCACCTAGACTCACACAACTTCGTTTTTCTGTCCAAAGGAAGTAGTATACAAATGTCAAATATATTTATATTTCGCTAAGTTTGGTATGATTATGTGTGTGGCATACGTTTTGTCGGTGACTTTGCCTTCATGTCAGTGTATTGTCCTCATTTGTGTTTCAGACGGCATACCCTAGCATTAGCCGTGTTATCAGGCAGACTGTATAGTTTTGGACTCGGTGGCAATGGCCAGCTTGGACTCGGAAGCCATGATAACAGAACTAGTCCATGTGTAGTGAGAGGCCTAGTAGAAGCACCTCAGGGAACTAGTTATTCTGTGCAAAATAATCAAGCATCTGTGATATTACATATTCTAAGGATTTTTGCTGGGAGTGATCATTGTTTTGTGATAGTAACTTCAGAGGTAAGGCAAATATATTTCTGAAAAACAAAGTGCTCATGGTAAGTTGAGATTTGAAAGATCTTGTTATCATGTGTAAAAATGTGAATTCTTATATGTGCAGTGATGTCTCTTAATTATATTACAAGTTGATACATATTATCTATTATTATGTTAACTACTACTGAATGTTTTTAATATTATTTTACATCTGGTAAGTGTTTTAGCACATGAGCAATAGGGTAGTCATGATGTGCCTGCCTCATGTACCCATGAAGATCCGGGTTAGAATCGATCTTCAGCAACCTATGTTTGTTGTAAAAAGCGACTAACAGAGTGGATGGTCAGGCTCACTGACTTGGTTGATGCATGTTATCGTATCCCAATTGCATAGATAGATGCTCATGATGTCAATCATTGGATTGTTTGGTCCAGACTTATTTACAGACCGCCGTCATATCAATAGAATATTGCTGAGGGCAGCGTTAAGCAACAGTTACTAAGAAACAAAACTCCATTTTGTGATGAACATCCTGATATTTAAGTCATGATCAAGTTAAAAATTTGGGCGATTTTCCATTGCAACCTGGCTGATAAGAGATTGTTATCAACAGAAGTATTCTCATCCTAAATGTTTCATGGATTCGGGTGTAGCAGTGTGTTGTGATATGCTCCCAAACTAGCCAAAATAGTTGGGCTAGGTAATTGCAAAGCTTCATGAAAATCGATACAGGTATGAATGAATATTCGAGAAGCATGTCATATCATTAAGTGTAAATAATGAATCAAATATTGGTGAATGGTGACCCTTCTAATGAGCAACGGTGTTGTATTTCAGGAAGGATGTCGTCCAGCGGACTATAGAAACATAGACCCGGACACACAGATCCTCACCCTCAGTCCACAGAGAACTCAAGAAATTGCTCAACTCAAATCAGATGAAATGCCATCCATAGACTTGTCAGAGTATGTTGGTTTATTTCGTGACGCACAACTGTAGAGAATTGATGCAGAAAATTAATATGCTGCATCCCGAAGGAAGCACAATAAAATTTATAATGTAGTTACAGCGTATCGAGCAATCGAGCATCTGTCATTTTATCCATCAACATGACCACTGTCCACATGATCATTGATTCATTCCAGGCTCTCAAGTAATTATCTAAGCGTACAGTACACTACACCATTTCATTAATTTACAGGACCCTCATACTGCCTACAAGGACCCTTTAAATTAATTATGGGGGTCACCTGGACCCCCAATTTTGTTAGTCATGGTAAAACCCTGGTGTGTCACACACTGTTCAATTTGTGTTACAATGTCAGATAACAGTTTTCTGTGCTTGGCTATAGGGTTAGCAGGGGAAATTCCAGGTTCCCTTATAATATATCTGATAGTTATTCCCATGGTATCAAGTCCTATTGTTATTAGCTGATTTGTGTCGAGAAAATAAGTTGTTGTCCATGTATCAAAATGTGTTTTCAATAGATGTGAGTGTTCCCTTTCTCTTTCAGAGATGTCACAAAAATCTTCTCTCATGCGTCTTGTCTAAATGGGTCATTCTTAGTTGAGTAAGTACAAAACTTTTCAGTTTTGCAGTATTTCCAATATTTAGTTTAGGGGGTCTTGAGATTCCAATACTAATGGAGGAAGCCTCGAGAACTCCAGGACCCCCTCGCTGCATTTAGTCACTGGCCATCCCTGATCATCCTGTGTGTTATTTCTTGATTTACTAGGGGGCACGTGTGGCCCAGTCGTCTAAGGCGCCGCGATTCGCTATGCAGAGTTACGTCCCTTGGGCATGCCAGAAACCTATGTTTGTGGGTTCGAATCCCTGTTCGCCCCAATTATGTTTCTAGGTTTGTCAGCACCATACCCGTGCTCGTGGGTTTCACCGAATTGGTAAACGTCTTAGACCTGCATCACTTCGGGCTTTCCTCCCACATTAAGCTGACACGCCGTGATATAACTGGAATAATGTTAAAAGCGACATTAAACCCAACTCACTCACTCACTCACTTGATTTACTATGATCAGTATCCTGAACCCATCCACAACCTTAGTTTCAATAAAGTCACCATCAAGCGTTAAATAATGCAATGGTAATAATCATATGTAGTATATGAAGACACAAACCATAGGAAGGATACAATTCACATGAAACAGTAGTGTCATAATAACACATAAAGGATTGTCATGGATAAAGCTGAGAGCTCAAAACAGGTGACAGTTCTCTCTAAGTGACAGCAGTTTGTGATGATATGTGATGTCATCAGTTCCGTGGTCATATGGGAGCTGTGTGATGGGATTAACCACACAACCAGTTGGAACAACAGCAAGACCACACACAACTCTTCTTTCTGTCAAGAACTAGAAGTATATGCATTAAGGATTAATATAAAAATATATCTAGGATTTTATTAGGATTGTGGGTTTCCTTGAAAAAGTATGTTTATCTCCATTCTACCATGACTAAATAAAATGCGAACTCTTATTATATATCAAATATATTGAGTGAAGTAGCATGGGTTGAGTCCAGTGTTTTGAGTGGGTTGTCCATCAGAATTTACAGACTCATTGACAACAGCCTTTTAACAAAACATGGCACTCTATTTGCTCAAACAGTTTGTTTACACCGCAATACTCCACTCAAACTTATGACAGGCACTGAAAACAAGTAGCCTGGCAACTTAATTAGCTGACATGAGGTGGGCCCCAATAAAGAAAACTAATCAGGCATTGCAAAGGCACCGCACATCACTATTATGACGTCATATCGTTCATTGTGACGCACAGATATGATGTCAGCGCATAGTAGCATGCTGTCTCTTGTCCTCAAAATTTGAACTCCATTCCCTTTGAAGATTTATATCATGTTTTCTGTACGAAAAATTTATTGCCACACGCCCTTTGAATATTGTAGTTACCGCAACTTTGTATTTTGTAAAATGCAGTTGTACATATAATCATTTAAATATGCCCACAAACAATGACTGTAAAAGAAGTATTATTTTAAAAATATTATCTTCCATGTGGATGTCAAGTCGACTGTTTCAATCAGAGGGGGTTCATTGTGATTTGATACCTGATTGACCAATCAAAATCGAGTGTTTTCCAAATTCATGGTCAAGTTCTTGTTTGATTTGTTGGAAATTTGGGCATGTTGGGAGGGATTTGGGTTTGATTTAAATATGTTTTGTTTAGTTATAGTTATAATGTTTACTCGTGATATTGCTGCTTTGTTTAACTTAATGAAAGAACAGTGTAACTTGATTTGCCTTTTTTTCTAGCTTTCTGTGATTCAAACCAACCACTAATCGAAAATAAGATTGCCAATGGTCCCAGGGTATATTTCATAATAGACTAGGTGTATAATTCTCGAAAATTGACGATTGTCTGGTCTGCCTGGTTTTGACTTGATTATTCACTGTCACTATCTCATTCACTGTCGCTTGCTCACTCGCTCGCTCGCTCGCTCGCTCACTCACCCACCCAGCCACCCACTCACTCATCACTCACTCACACACTCACTCACTCTTCCATGTTCTAGGATATGAAGGTTGTTGTATAGGCCCCGCAGGTTTCCGGATGAACAATGACTGTATTGCTTTGTACTGTTGTGTTCCAGTCAAGATCGCCACTTCGGCAGCAGTAGTCGCAATCCTGGAGTGGACATGCCAAATGTCCGGCACCACCTCCACCAACTTGGACAGACATCCAATGTTATAATCATTCAGAGGGTGAGTCAGGACAGCATCGGTCAGTTTCAGTTTCAGTGTCAGATGGAAGGGGTGATTATTGGGGCTATCTGAACTGTTGCAGTGGTATTGCATTTGTCCAGCAATAGTTGCCCATGGGTTCAAATCCTCTGCATAGCTCAGTGGTTGCGACATTCATTGTCATACATTGTACAATGGTTATGTTCAAAGACCCGAAACTAACCTTGACAGGGGGACAAAGAAAACATTCCATATGATGAAAATGCACTCTCATTGATGGAAATTCATACGTGAATCATCAACAGGTTTTCCTAGAAGACAAGGAGCACACACCCACCCTCTGTTAAATCCTCAGAAGATGGCCCCGAGTGGCCGTGAAGTGTCCTGGAAATGCTTCTCTGGAATAGATCTCTCTCAGTTAGTGTAGCCGGGCGCACATTGTACACAATTTAAATGAAAACAAAGGGAACAGTTCAAGTGATCCTCCGCTACAACTTACCTTTACAACTAACAAGACCCAGGCATGTATGAAGCTCGTTTGGGTATCTGAAGCAGTGTTGTGATTGCAAACCCGGGAACATACGGGTTAGAACAGGTAACATGCTTGCCATAAAAGGCAACTATGCTTGTCATAAGAGGTGACTTACGGGATCGGGTTGAAATGCTCGCCAGACTTGAATACTCATATTTACAGACTGCCATCATATAGCTGTAATATTGCTTAGTGCAGTTTTAAACAACAACCAAACAAAACACTATGATGGCATAGTTGATAAAAGTAACATTAACAACATATGTATACTTTTGTATTTCAGATAACCAACAGCATAGAACAAGATCTGTTACCTAGTCTGCCTGCCTCGCCCCCCGATGTGGAAGCCCTGAGGGTGTTCCTCATCCTCCCAGAATGCCATCTCTTTGACCAGCCCAAGTATTACAGCTCACTCATCTGCCCATTTGGAAAAAACATCCTCAACCTTGACAGAGTTGCGTCCAAAGTTTTAGGTGGGAGTCCATCATGTATAAGGCCTCCCTCTATATGGCTGCTACATTCTACATTCTGCAGCCCTTATTTACTGGTATATATCATGGAGTCGCCTAGTAGCTATCTCAAGTCAGACACTGTTGATGAGTGCATTAATGTCAAATGTAGGCCCCAACTTCTCCCGTCATATTTATGAGCATGTATACGCTACAATCCTCTGTCATGAATGTATATGGCTGTACCCTGTGGGAAGTCCGGGTTGGAGTTGGTACCCAGAAACCTATCCTGGGGTCAGAAGGGGCGACCAAATCAATCATGCGGTGAGGCTCAGTGCCCTTGTTGATGGTGTGTTATTGTACCCTAATGGCATGGATCCTTGTTCACAATGTCAATCACTAGATTGTCTGGTCCACACTTGGTTATTTACAGGTGACTGACTGAGAATGGTTTAACGCCACTTTTAGCAATATTCCAGCAATATCACGGCGGGGGACACCAGAAATGGGCTTCACACATTGTGTCCCATGTCGGGAATCGAACCAGGGTCTTCGGCGTGACGTGCAAATGCTTTAACCACTAGGCTACCCGACCGCCCCTATTTACAGGTAGTTGTCATATAGTTGTAATATTGCTGAGTGCAACAACAAACAAACAACATATGGGTGTTACGCAGTGCAGC
Source organism: Haliotis cracherodii (assembly GCF_022045235.1). Classification (NCBI taxonomy): domain Eukaryota; kingdom Metazoa; phylum Mollusca; class Gastropoda; order Lepetellida; family Haliotidae; genus Haliotis; species Haliotis cracherodii. The sequence goes on from NW_027266275.1 coordinate 7,823,662, forward strand.
TCTATTTTTATCCCCCGCCGCGCGAAAGCGCGAAGCGGGGGATATAGTATTCACGACCGTCTGTACGTCCGTCCGTACGTCCCACCTGTTTGTTGCCGCGATATCTCAAGAACTAAACACTGGATTGTCTTCATATTTGGAACTATGGTGTATATACAGACTCCGCAGACACCAGTCGGTTTTGGTGACCTTGACCCCATTTTCAAGGTCACAGCAGGCATATCTGCTTTTGGAGTTGGAAAACGGTGTTGCCGCAATATCTCAAGAATTAATCTCTGGAATGTCTTCATATTTGGAACTATGGTGTATATACAGACTCCGCAGACACCAGTCGGTTTTGGTGACCTTGATCCCATTTTCAAGGTCACAGCAGACAAATCTGCTTTTGGAGTTGGAAAACGGTGTTGCCGCGATATCTCAAGAACTAAACACTGGATTGTCTTCATATTTGGAACTATGGTGTATATACAGACTCTGCAGACACCAGTCGGTTTTGGTCACCTTGATCCCATTTTCAAGGTCACAGCAGGCAAATCTGCTTTTGGAGTTAGAAAACAGTGTTGCCGCGATATCTCAAGAACTAATCGCTGGATTGTCTTCATATTTGGAACTATAGTGTATATACAGACACCGCATACACCTGTCAGATTTGGTGACTTTGACCCCATTTTCAAGGTCACAGCAGGCAAATCTGTTTTTGGAGTTGGAAAACGGTGTTGCCACAATATCTCAAGAACTAATCGCTGGATTGTCTTCATATTTGGTACTATGGTGTACAGGCGGGGGATATTTCGTCACTCTGTGACAAATACTTGTTTACCAACCAATAAAACCAATGTCATTTCTAGTGAGGGAGTTGCCATATAGTTTTCAGATTACTGAGTGCTCAGATTACATCACACATTGTTAATGTTTCTCACATAAGCCTTGGGACCATCGGCTGTACACATTACCACAATGTCCGGCAGTGTTTAGACTCACACGAGGTTCATGCATGGAGCATTGCTAACTCGTGAAATCCCATTTGGTTTTCTCTTTGATTGTTTTTATTTATGTTTGGCAGTTTAATGTTTACATGTGACACAGTTGGTGTCTGTGTGGCAGTCACAAGGCATGCAAGGGAAGGTGCTTTGTTTACAGAATAGAAAAGTGATTGCCAGACTCCCATGAAGTCATTAAACCTTGAAATAAAAATTCCTAAGAATTGACTTTTGCTCTGTGAGTTCAACAGCATGGACCTTGGCAGAGTTGTCACAAACCCCACATTCATACAGTGGGGCTTTTCTCTTTGAAGGTACATACTCATGTATTTACACAGAGTAATCGTCAATTCTTAAATGGAGTTTCATGTCTTTAAGTTTGTTTTCTTCCAATGTTTCAGATTTATGGTGGTCCGCTTTACAAGAGACGTATTTCCATAGAATTGTCAGTGTAAGTCTTGTAGAGGCAACCATAGCAATATGTCCTGGTACCCAGTTATGAAACAGGGCTTGAAATTTCTAATTTCTTAAGCCTAACTTATCTTGCAGGGGAAGTAGATAATACTCGTCCTTCACCATCTTCTCGAGACAAAGGAGTTAACTGACTATAAAAGTCCAGTTTCCACCCTTGCCGAACTAGACTGGAAATTCTGGGTTCGATTGTAGCGCCATCAGTGGTTAGTACAAATTGTGTCCTTTCTATGCCTCTCCTATTGACCAATCAGATTCCACATCTTGTATCGCTTGCATTGGCTTCAAACAAAATGGCAGCGCCCAGTCAAGATGATCTGATCAATAACCAAGATCTATATTGTGATAAAACGGGTCTGACATTGGAAAGTGAATCAAATCACATGTGCAACTTGATTAAAAACATGAAAAGATTTGGAAAATATATGCTGATGCTGAGTTGGCGGTGCACATCCTTTGCAAATCCTGCAATCGACCCAAATCTGCACGACAGCTTACAAACCTGATTTTGATTTCGTTAAGCGAATTTGATTGGACTATGCATATACTCATTAGTCCAGCCAACATATAACTCCATAATACCATATATATTTCGGCAAGGGTGGAAACTGGACTTTTAAAGGCAGGTAACTCACTTGCCATTGGAAGATGTATTTTCACTTACCCTGTTAAAAGGTAACTATGCTTGTTGTCAAAGGCGACTAACGGGATCGGGTGGTTAGGCTCGCTGACTTGGTTGATGAATGTCATCGATCCCAATTGCGTGGATCGATGCTCATGATATCAATCACTGGAGTGTCTGGTCCAGACTCGATTATTTACAGACTGCGGTCATATAGCTGGAATATTGCTGAGAGCGGCGTTAAACAACAAACCAACAACAACCCTGTTAAATTGTATGTTCTTGGCAGACAGTACAAAATATTTCCCCACCATCTATGTTCATCTCCGCCCATTCAAACTTGCTCAACCACACGTCTTCCACAGTTTGTTTCCTTTATTTCAGTCATACTGTTTTTTGAAAAAATTTCTTTTTCTCGGCCTGTTTGTGAATTATATCATGTTTTTCTTGTCAACCAGACCATCCTTGCCGTATGGCAACAATTTCCCTTACAAAATCATTCATCAGCTGTTCACTATTGCTTTGACATTTGAGCGTCATTGACTAATCAAAATGTCCCTAAGGGCTTTTTAGAATTCGTAAGGATTGGAGGAATATTCTGTATAATGCTGGTAAGTTCATGAAAATGTCCAAATGCTATTTGTCTCCACCAAAATCACTGACGAGAGGGTGCGTCCTTTAGGCATGCCAGAATCCGATGATTGTAGGTGTGAGTCCCACACTTGACCTGATTATGATCCTTGGTTTGTCAGTACCACACTTGACCTGATTATGATCCTTGGTTTGTCAGTACCACACTTGTCCTTCTGAGTTTCTCCATATTGGTGAACTTCCAAGACCTGAGACACTGTGTGCTATCCTCACAAATTAATCTGACATGCCAATAATAAACTGAAATACACACTGTCCATAGCTGTGTAAAACCAACTCACTCACTCACAATGATCCTGATATCCGAATGCTACATACGACAACCTATTATTTTGTCACAATTTGACTCTTTGTATATGCAATCAATGACAATGTTAATTTTCGCTCCCCTGGCCAAACTTTTTACATTTTTTACTTCTTGTCCGAAATGGCTCAATGGATTTTTTGTGGATGTTTGTTATTTTAAGGGAGTTCAAGTTTGCTAAAAGTATATTAATTGGAATTTGAATATGACTGAAATGTTGCTAATCTCCTCAAAAACTTTCTCATCAGATCACAGAAAAAATTATGTACTTTTTATATCCCAGCTGACTTACTTCTTCAAGACTGCCTTTGATGTTTGATATGTTTATATTTCTCACAGATGCAATAGCGCTTTCGAGAAGCATTAGCTGAAATAGCGGCATTAGCGGCATGCGTACGTGCATGCATGTAAACTTGGATGGGTTAGAAATTAGTTCCGAGATTTCACAGTTCTTTGTCGTAAACCACAATCATAATGCAAGCAATAGGTTTGTTTGTGGACATACACCCCATCAGACCAATGATGACAGACATGTTGTATGACCTGCTGTTTGTTTGTGCAGGTGTATAAGCAGTGTGTCCAGTATATCCTGCAGCTGCCAGACACCACGAATCCTCATGAGGTATGACGGAAGTCTTACAGAGCAAATACTTCTTTCCTCAATGATCTTGCTCAAAGTACCCATAACCGTTAGAGTGATAATGGCATGGTGAAAATAAGTTCCATGTGCCTAAAGGGCACACTTAGAAATCCAGTAATTGGGAAGGGCACATGCCATGTGCTGACAGGTACCCCCCAAAATTGAAACATTTTCTAGTTGCAAAGAACAAAAAAGTATATTAGTGTTTGGATCAGTCAGATATCAATGTTTAATCATTTACAAGTTACTTCCCTTCAAAAATGATAAGGGGCGGTGGGGTAGCCTAGTGGTTAAAGCATTCGCTCATCACGCCAAAGACCCGGGTTCGATTCCCCACATGGGTACAATGTGTGAAGCCCATTTCTGGTGTCCTCCGCTGTGATATTGCTGGAATATTGCTAAAGGCAGCGTAAAACCATACTCACTCACTCAAGAATGATAATCATGACAATAATACACTTGTCAAAACAATTTCCTCACCAGAGAAAACATTTCCATATGTGATTGTGGTGTTTTTGCTTCAGAGTGAAAAGCGAGGCAAGGGCCTCTATGTGTCACTGGAGATCTTGAAGAAACTGAATGTGGTCAATGAACAGAATGGGCAGATCATCCCCTATCACAAGTTCTATGTCGGAGAACTCAAGGACAAGATTAACATCAAAGCTGACTATGTCAGTTGGGTTCAGCAGAACTCCAGACTCAGGCAACAGGTGAGAAATTGTGTTGTATGGCCTCTTGTTTTTATATATTATTTTATTTTATTTTATACATGTTAAAGACAGCAAAAAAGCCCAAATCCCTCCAAAAGAGTCGGCTATGTCATGGGATACTTCTGATCAATTTTGAGTAATCATCGTGTTAGTATTGTTGTGTACTAATGGCACTTTCTGATGTTGATATAACCATCTGTATTGGGCAGGGCCTCCACTTCTGTAACTATCCATTCCTGTTCGATGCGGCGGCCAAGAGCATGCTCCTGCAGACCGATGCCATGATGCAGATGCAGGTACGTTGCCACAGCGTTACTGTTTACATACCTGTAATAGTCAACGAGAAGGGATACCCATGTCAATTACTGTAGCGCAAGTCATTGTGGTAAATTTTAATGGCCATAGAAAACCTAAAATAGATAAAAGTAACGACTGTTGAAATTCATTTACTTCAGATATCTCTCAGTCAATGAATCCTATGGGGATACTGGGGTAGAATAGGTGCCCAGAAAATGGTACTTTTCATGTGTTGACTGCAAAGCCAATGAAATAATTTTAGACCCAACAAGACAGTTGGGCAGGTGACCCATGAATGTCAGGCAGGCGGTTATTTCGGACACTGCATCCTACACTGTGTCAGTCGATGTTTTGGTTGGTGATGCAAGTCAGAAATGCAGCCCTATTTCAATATTGTTTGGGTTTGCAGAATGGTCAGGCATTCCAATTCCGGGCTAGAATCAGTCCCCAGCAACCCATGCATGTAGTACGAGATGACTTATTGGTTCGGGTGTTCAGGCTCGGTGATGTCGTTGATTGATTGTCCTCGTCTCCCAACGGCATGAATTGATGCTCATTAGATCCAATGACTTGTTTGTCAGGACCAGGCTCAATTATTTATGAGCTGCTGTCATAGTGCTGAGTGCAGCATTAATCAAGAAGTGAGGTGGGGTGAAATGGGATTTAACATCGTGTGCAACGTTGTTGCACTTATATAGCAACTGTCTTTTTTATGACGAGTCCAGGGATTAAACCCCTGACCTTCCTCTCTCTGGGCGGACGTTCTACCACTAGACCATGGAGGCAGTCTATTAAACAAGAAACAAACAAACACTTTTAATTTGATTGTGCATTGGATGATTCAATATTGTCTGATGTTATTAAGGTTTTTGTTCTTTTGTTAAAATTTGAAATGGTATTTTGCAGACTGCAATAGATGAAGTTGCACAGAGGAACTTCTCAAGTCTCTTCCTGCCTATCGACCCAGTGAACCCGTGTCTCGTGTTATTTGTTACCCGTGAAAATTTGGTTCAGGACACTCTACAACAGCTCATTAAGTATACCAGTGCAGATCTGAAGAAACCTCTCAAAGTAAGAACATTGTGAAGATTTAGTCATTAATGAACATGACACATACATTCATTGGAGAAATTCTCGTCACTCTTTTATACTCTAACTCTTATTATTGTCAGCCTTCTAGAAACTGTCCCATCCTGAAACTTCTCAAATGATGAAGCCTGCCATGATGAGGTAGACAACAAGGGTGGATAACTCTAGCTATGGCACAGAACCATTCTGGATGTTCCACTCACTGTGGCTATTGACTGCGGTTCACATCTGGCCGTGACAGCACTTGATATTTTTCACCATATTTCAATCATTTACCGCCACTGACAACCTCAACAAACATAACTACACAAAAACCACTTACAAATAACAATTGAGATAACAAGGTTTCATTGTAACTGAAAGTATGGATAAGTATTCACTTGTTTTATTCATCTCATATATTTGACATGAACTTTTGTCATCTGTGGCAATTTCTGGTGTCCTCTGCTGTGATGTTGCTGGGGGGCGGTGGGGTAGCCTAGTGCCCAGTCACGCCAAAGACCCAGGTTGGATTCCCGACATGGGTACAATGTGTGTAGCCCATTTCTGGTGTCCCCTGCCATGATATTGGTGGGATATTGCTAAAAGCGGGGTAAAACCATATTCACTCATTCACACACTGATGTTGCTGGAAAATTTCTAAAAACAGTGTAAAACCATATTCACTCATTCACACACTGATGTTGCTAGAAAATTTCTAAAAACGGTGTAAAACCCTATTCACTCATTCAGTCTGTGACATTTTCCAGTGTATCTACTGTATGTACACAGATGATTGCCAAGTCTTATATTTCAGATTTTGTTTATGGGAGAAGAGGCAATAGATGCTGGTGGATTAAAGAAGGTAAACTATTTTCTGTCCGTGGTAGTCTGCAGGACTGACTGTGTAGTATTGTCTGCCACTGTTGCAGGTGGTGTTCCTCGGCGAGGAAGCAGTGGATGAGGGCGGGGTCCGTAAGGTGCGACTTAACCATCGTGTACTCAGCATGTCAGTTCATTGTACTCGACATCGCTCCATGCTATGCTTAGCGTGGGAGGGCAGATTCACCCTCTCCAAAACCTTGATTTTCATTAACATGGTTAATTGTGTTCTGCTGATCCATCGTTTTCAGAGAAGCAATACTACTGAGTTTATTATAAAAATAAATGAAGATGTTTGCTTCTGTTTGTTCAGTGTTTATTGTGGCTGTCTTTTCCAAACTGCTTATGAGTGCGGATCCAGCATTTTTAAAAGGGAGGGATCCAAAATATTAAAATCCTCTCTCAGATAATTTTAGTGCCTAAACATACTACATTTTAGTTTTCAAGGGGGCAGGTTGTGTCCGGACCGCCTGGACCCCCTCTGGATCCGCCTATTGTTTAAAACTTTTGTCAGGAGCTATTTAACTATTAGTCGACGTAATACTGTTGTGACCTTGGAACACAGGGCAGTAACTGTACACTTGCAATACGATATGTCTCGCGTAGGGAGCCATGATACCAGTCACAACACGAGTCATGGAAACATTTCCATCTTCAAAGGAAAAGAAAAGTAAATTTGAATCAGTTAATAAAACTAGATTGAGACTTCTTTACAAACATGCAGAAAACAGTATGTTACTATTTATGTTTATACCACTTGTCACTTTAGTTCGTCGGATTATACTTGTATAGTTTTTGCATAAGCTACAAATGTAGTCTTGTACAGTAGAATGTCACAGTGTACTGAATATTGGGGGAATCGTACACCGCTACTTGAACTACATGCATCAATTTAGCAGGAAAAAGGAAGTTGTATAAGCAGGGGAGCAGCAGGTAGTCCTTTAAGTGATTGGTAACATAAGCATTTGTATATTAAAATATTCTTATCAATCACCAAAAAACTTATTATGGAAAAATACAAACTATCAAAAACATAAGAAAGTGTTACTTGCATTCAGTACCAGTATGCTCTTGCATTCAGTACCAGTATGCTCTTGCATTCAGTACCAGTATGCTCTTGCATTCAGTACCAGTATGCTCTTGCCTACAGTACCAGTATGCTCTTGCATTCAGTACCAGTATGCTCTTGCCTACAGTACCAGTATGCTCTTGCATTCAGTACCAGTATGCTCTTGCCTACAGTACCAGTATGCTCTTGCATTCAGTACCAGTATGCTCTTGCCTACAGTACCAGTATGCTCTTGCATTCAGTACCAGTATGCTCTTGCATTCAGTACCAGTATGCTCTTGCATTCAGTACCAGTATGCTCTTGCACTCGGTACCAGTATGCTCTTGCATTCAGTACCAGTATGCTCTTGCATTGGTCAGATACCTTTAAGATTATGTTCAGTGTCATATTCTTTGTAACTATTATCATATTCATCATTTTCTCCCCCACAATATTTTTTTGTCAGTATTGTCATTGCAAAGCTACAATGAAGTAATGAATTGCAAGAAGTATTACAAATTAATTAATGAGTCTAGTTGAATACAGACCCTTTTCTCATGTCATCAAGTTGTAGATTATGAAACAAAATTTCAAAATTGGGGAAAGTCAATATTTATTCATAATGTGCTTTGTTTGAAAGGAAATTGTGCAAGAAGTAAGTTGACATAGGTAGAGAAGTTAGCTGAGATAAGTGGAGAAGTAAGTTGACATAAGAAGAGGAGTTAGTTGAGATCAGTGGAGAAGTAAGTTGACATAAGTATAGAAGTTAGCTGAGATAAGTGGAGAAGTAAGTTGACATAAGTAGAGAAGTGAGTGGAGAAGTAAGTTGACATAAGAAGAGGATTTAGTTGGGATAAGTGGAGAAGTAAGTTGACATAAGTAGAGAAGTTAGTTGAGATAAGTGGAGAAGTAAGTTGACATAAGTAGAGAAGTTAGTTGAGATAAGTGGAGAAGTAAGTTGACATAAGTAGAGAAGTTAGTTGAGATAAGTGGAGAAGTAAGTTGACATAAGTAGAGAAGTTAGTTGAGATAAGTGGAGAAGTAAGTTGACATAAGTAGAGAAGTTAGTTGAGATAAGTGGAGAAGTATGTTGACTTAAGTAGAGAAGTTAGCTGAGATAAGTGGAGAAGTATGTTGACTTAAGTAGAGAAGTTAGCTGAGATAAGTGGAGAAATAAGTGATCTGTGGCTCCACCGATGAAGCTCTCACAACACATCGATATTCTTTATTCATTCCGCACTGTAGGCTATAGACCCCTTGTACTATCTAAATGTACAAGACATATTCTGAAATTGGACAGATGAGAGGTCTTCATTTTTTAAAAACATATTTTGACAACACACATTAGGATAAAACAAAAGTAATCCAATTATGATATCCTCTCCATATTGGAATATAGACATTGACTTCAATGACATTTACTCATGTTTGCTTAAATACGTCGACATCAAATATGTGCAAATATGTACACCGTGCAGTAGATCTATTATCTAACCATTTCATAGCTATAGCAGGGATGATTTAGCTAAAAGGTCTTTATTTGGATGCTCCATGTTCACTGATCCTTTTAAGGAAAGCCACTGCCTAAATTAACGTGATTCAAACACTATTTGAACTGAAACTCCTGATGCAAGAGATGGATTGGTGGATTGTTGTTATCGTGTTGTTTGTTTGAGCATGTTCGGTGTTTTCCCTCTTCCTCAACTAAAACTTTGTTGTCAGGCAGTGACTTATGAATATAATAATATCATTAAAAGTTATCCTATGTGTGATCAGTAATTAATTGTTAACCTCTTATTCAAACAGAAGATAGTAATGTCAATAATTCAAGAACTGTACAAATTGCCGATATTGTGATTTTATTGTCGTGTTGTCCTTTGTTTGATGTCAGGTGTCATAGACTTGTAAGCTTTAAACAAAGTCTGAAAGAGATCAGGTGTGACCTGGTATTACCTCAAGCGTATTAATCTTCATTTGCTTAACATTTTTGCCACTGATAAACAAGTGTGGGATTTGTACATCATCCAGTTCTGACAATGCACATAGCAACTATATACCCAGGTACACACACTAAGGCTCCCTCCAGTCCTTCCCGAATGTGCTGTTATGCCCATGTCTTACAGATAAGATCTAAGTATAGGCATTCCATGGTGTTGGTCTTTTCTCACAGAGTGCAGTCAAGTTAGACTGCTGTGTCAGTGCTTCCAAGTAAACTTACCATGTTCTGGTTAACCAGAGTTTACAACTACCGTATTCAACATAATAAGCGCCCCGCTCTAATAAGCACCCACGGCGATATTTGCTAATATATTGGCTAGTGAATAAGCCCAATTGACATCCCTTCCAATTGATCAATGTACACAAGACTTATTTATTCGCATATAATACGCACTCGTGTGTTCTATCCATCCTTAATTATAGACAATAAAATTCTGGAAAAACATATCTGTCGTACATAAACATTTCAGGCTGTCAGCATAAACCACAAAATTTATCATTTAACTATGTTTTTCCCCAGTTCTAATTTTGAGAGCACCCTGGGCGCTTATTACATCGAATACGGTAATCTTCCTGAAGGGGATAGGGGTGGCTCAGTTGTCTAAGCTACCGTGATGATTCTGATCATCTGTCCAAGCACCATATCCATGCTTGTGTCAGTTTACCAGAGTGGTAAATGTCAACACCCTTTGACTTTATGCAGTTTCTTGCATGAAACCCAACTCATGATGTGAAGATGAAGCTTGTCAAAGGTTTATCAGCATTTTAGGTGACATAAAAGTGCAGGCTATATCCTGATAATGATGTGGTTATTCCAGCTGTCCAAGCCTAGGTGTGTGGGGAGTAAACATGGTAATAATGCCTCGACAACTCTACAAGCATAGATGGAAAATTGCTGGTGTTGCATAAAGCTTTAACACTCCCTCCCTATTATTGTTCCTCCATTATTGAAATATTGAGACATTTAAGGTGATATGGACACAAAGTTTGGTTCAAGAAGAAAATGATAAGCAGATTTATTGAATGGTTTGTTTATCTATCCATCCAACTCATATTTGTAAACATTGGCAAGTGGAAGCAGTTACCTACCTTGATTGCACGCTGGGGACCCTTCAGTTGAACTTCTGTTAGAGCCAAGGAGTTTGTACTTTACCGTTGTTGTACATTGCGTTACAATGTTGCCGCATCAGTAGAAATGTCTTTCAATGTGGTCATTCATCGTTTTCCTGTAAATGGCTATTTGGACATGTACATGCATGGCTTAAGTAAAAACTTGGTGGCTCTGGGTTTGCATGACATCGATTTTAATTAATTATATTTTTGAGAGGTGCTTTGCATATCAGATATTTGATTCAGTGCATTTGTGGAAAAATTAATTCTTGTTTGTTGACAGTTGCATAATTTTGTCAATATTGATAAGAGAACTGTCTCAAATAAGGAAGGATGAAGGATTGCATCTTGAATATTGTATAAAATATTTAATGATTTGTTGCAAGTCAAAATTGCAAACCTGTTGATTTATAAAAATGAAATATTGGCAGCTTGTGTTGATGTGTAAAGTATGAAGGTATGTTAAGATGATTGCTGCATAGTAGCAGTGGTGTGCCCATTTAGCCCTATCCAATGTCTGTCTGACGTGTGCCTGTGTCCCCATGTAACCTTGTCTCATGTGTGACTCTCTGATGTCTACCTGACTGTGTCCCACTGTAACCCTGCCTGTGTCCCACTGTAACCCTGCCTGTGTCCCATTGTAACCCTGTCTGTGTCCCACTGTAACCCTGTCTGTGTCCCACTGTAACCCTGCCTGTGTCCCATTGTAACCCTGCCTTTGTCCCACTGTAACCCTGCCTGTGTCCCATTGTAACCCTGCCTGTGTCCCACTGTAACCCTGCCTGTGTCCCACTGTAACCCTGACTGTGTCCCACTGTAACCCTGCCTGTGTCCCACTGTAACCCTGCCTGTGTCCCATTGTAACCCTGCCTGTGTCCCACTGTAACCCTGCCTGTGTCCCCCTGTAACCCTGACTGTGTCCCATTGTAACCCTGTGTCCTATTGTAACCCTGCCTGTGTCCCACTGTAACCCTGCCTGTGTCCCATTGTAACCCTGCCTGTGTCCCATTGTAACCCTGCCTGTGTCCCACTGTAACCCTGTGTCCTATTGTAACCCTGCCTGTGTCCCACTGTAACCCTGCCTGTGTCCCTCTGTAACCCTGCCTGTGTCCCACTGTAACCCTGCCTTTGTCCCACTTTAACCCTGCCTGTGTCCCATTGTAACCCTGCCTGTGTCCCACTGTAACCCTGCCTGTGTCCCATTGTAACCCTGCCTGTGTCCCATTGTAACCCTGCCTGTGTCCCACTGTAACCCTGCCTGTGTCCCATTGTAACCCTTCCTGTGTCCCATTGTAACTCTGACTGTGTCCCATTGTAACCCTGCCTGTGTCCCATTGTAACTCTGACTGTGTCCCATTGTAACCCTGACTGTGTCCCATTGTAACCCTGCCTGTGTCCCACTGTAACCCTGCCTGTGTCCCATTGTAACCCTGTCTGTGTCCCACTGTAACCCTGCCTGTGTCCCACTGTAACCCTGCCTTTGTCCCACTTTAACCCTGCCTGTGTCCCATTGTAACCCTGCCTGTGTCCCATTGTAACCCTGTCTGTGTCCCACTGTAACCCTGCCTGTGTCCCACTGTAACCCTGCCTGTGTCCCACTGTAACCCTGTCTGTGTCCCACTGTAACCCTGACTGTGTCCCACTGTAACCCTGCCTGTGTCCCACTGTAACCCTGCCTGTGTCCCATTGTAACCCTGCCTGTGTCCCACTGTAACCCTGCCTGTGTCCCCCTGTAACCCTGACTGTGTCCCATTGTAACCCTGTGTCCTATTGTAACCCTGCCTGTGTCCCACTGTAACCCTGCCTGTGTCCCATTGTAACCCTGACTGTGTCCCATTGTAACCCTGCCTGTGTCCCACTGTAACCCTGCCTGTGTCCCATTGTAACCCTTCCTGTGTCCCATTGTAACTCTGACTGTGTCCCATTGTAACCCTGCCTGTGTCCCATTGTAACTCTGACTGTGTCCCATTGTAACCCTGACTGTGTCCCATTGTAACCCTGCCTGTGTCCCATTGTAACCCTGCCTGCGTCCCATTGTAACCCTGACTGTGTCCCACTGTAACCCTGACTGTGTCCCATTGTAACCCTGCCTGTGTCCCATTGTAACCCTGACTGTGTCCCACTGTAACCTTGCCTGTGCCCCACTGTAACCCTGCCTGTGTCCCACTGTAACCCTGCCTGTGTCCCACTGTAACCTTGCCTGTGCCCCACTGTAACCCTGCCTGTGTCCCACTGTAACCCTGAATGTGTCCCATTGTAACCCTGACTGTGTCCCATTGTAACCCTGCCTGTGTCCCATTGTAACCCTGACTGTGTCCCATTGTAACCCTGACTGTGTCCCATTGTAACCCTGCCTGTGTCCCATTGTAACCCTGCCTGTGTCCCATTGTAACCCTGCCTGTGTCCCATTGTAACCCTGACTGTGTCCCATTGTAACCCTGCCTGTGTCCCACTGTAACCCTGCCTGTGTCCCATTGTAACCCTGACTGTGTCCCATTGTAACCCTGCCTGTGTCCCATTGTAACCCTGACTGTGTCCCATTGTAACCCTGCCTGTGTACCATTGTAACTCTGCCTGTGTCCCATTGTAACCCTGCCTGTGTTCCACTGTAACCCTGACTGTGTCCCACTGTAACCCTGACTGTGTCCCAATTTAACCCTGCCTGTGTCCCATTGTAACCCTGACTGTGTCCCACTGTAACCCTGACTGTGTCCCATTGTAACCCTGCCTGTGTCCCATTGTAACCCTGACTGTGTCCCATTGTAACCCTGTCTGTCTCCACAATGTAACCCTGTGTCCCATTGTAACCATGTCTATCTCCCCATTGTAACCCTGTCTGTGTCCCAATGTAACCATGTCTATCTCCCCATTGTAACCCTGTCTATCTCCCCATTGTAACCCTGTCTATCTCCCCATTGTAACCCTGTCTGTCTCCCCATTGTAACCCTGTCTGTGTCCCAATGTAACCATGTCTATCTCCCCATTGTAACCCTGTCTATCTCCCCATTGTAACCCTGTCTATCTCCCCATTGTAACCCTGTCTATCTCCCCATTGTAACCTTGTCTGTCTCCCCAATTTAACCCTGTGTCCCATTGTAACCCTGTCTATCTCCCCATTGTAACCTTGTCTGTCTCCCCAATTTAACCCTGTGTCCCAATGTAACCCTGTCTATCTCCTCATTGTAACCCTGTCTGTCTCCCCATTGTAACCCTGTGTCCCATTGTAACCATGTCTATCTCCCCATTGTAACCTTGTCTGTCTCCCCATTGTAACCCTGTGTCCCATTGTAACCCTGTCTATCTCCCCATTGTAACCCTGTCTGTCTCCCCAATGTAACCCTGTGTCCCATTGTAACCATGTCTATCTCCCCATTGTAACCCTGTCTGTCTCCACAATGTAACCCTGTGTCCCATTGTAACCATGTCTATCTCCCCATTGTAACCCTGTCTGTCTCCCCAATGTAACCCTGTGTCCCATTGTAACCATGTCTATCTCCCCATTGTAACCCTGTCTGTCTCCCCAATGTAACCCTGTCTGTGTCCCATTGTAACCCTGCCTGTGTCTTCACAATGTAACCCTGTCTGTGGCCCATTGTAACTCTGTCCCCTCGATATGACCCTGTCTGATGTGTTTGTCTGTGTCCCCAGGAATTCTTCCTGCTGTTACTGAGAGAGGTTCTCGACCCCAAATACGGGATGTTCCGCTACCATGAAGAATCCCACATGCAGTGGTTTAACCCACAGGTAAGGTCAGCTACACACTCAATGAGTACTAGAATTTAAGACAAAACAAGACATACAAATTCTTTGTGAATTTCATGTTTGACTTTCCACTCACTAATTGAACTGATCAAATGGAACACTTTCAAGTTCATAAATGCAATCGATGCTCTTGTCTCTGTCCACTCTGTAAACACTGTCACCATCTCCCCTCGTGCTACTTTTGCAGACATTTGAGGACAACTCCATGTTCCATCTCATCGGGATCCTCTGTGGACTTGCTATCTACAACTTCACCATCATCGATCTACACTTCCCACAAGCTCTGTACAAGAAACTACTAAAACGGTAACCAGTTGACAATTGTGCAGAGCATCAGGTTCAGTGCAGCCATGCATTTTGAAGATAACATACACTGTTTTGTCATTTAGCTGTCAGGGAAATCCAAACTCAGAATCCATTATTTGTTGTGACAAGATTAGAGAAAAATGCAAATTAGTGACCAAAACAATCAGTACAATAATTGAAAATTACCGGCGAAAATAGATACCTAAAGACATGGAACTTTTATAGATAACAACTTCTTTATTATTTGTAATAACAGGGCTACGTCTTCCCCTTTGTTCACCTGCTGAAGGGGCAAAAAGTAGCCCTGAAACATCACAAACATTAAAGTCATAAGAGGCGACTAACGGGATCGGGTGGTCAGGCTCGCTGACTTAGTTGATGCATGTCATTGTATCCCAATTGCGTGGATGGATGCTCATGATGTCAATCACTGGATTGTCTGGTCCAGACATGATTATTTACATACCTCTGTCATATAGCTGGTATATTGCTGAATGTGGCTTTAAACAACAAACTAACAAACAAATGTTATCCGTAAAAGCATGTCTCAATGTTCTTCCAACTTATACCCCAGTAAATGCCTATCAAAGAATCCAGTAGGGACACCAGTGGTAGAAATTGGCACTTGTCCTATACTCGTTGCCAAACTGCCGAATAGTTAATGTGTCCCAAGGACTAGCAGAAATTTGCCATTTTTAAGAACTAGTGGACTAAATGTTAGTTTCTAGCTCTGGATACCTTACCTCACTGTTCCAAGCCTTGAAGAGGGTAGGGGATGATGACTAATAGCTTGAAGTTTCACTTGGAGTAAAAATGTTTACTAACCCTGTTATATCCAGTCAAGGCATAAGCGGCTCCTTTAGCACTTCACATGCACACACACAGATTTTTCAAAGTCCATCACAAATAAGGCAATGAACACTTCCTTGTACCGTAGTGATTCATTAAGGTGATTCACCTGCTGTGAACTGGTATTTGCTACAGACCTGGGTCCGAATATCGGCCTCTGAGCAGGGGTAGATAAATCCCTGGAGGTGGTATTGTTTGGCCAAGGGACTCAGTTCCCTAGAAGATACTGTGTGTTTGATCGGGAGGATTTTGTTTCAGAGTGCCATCGATAGACGACATGAAACAACTGCTGCCTACTGTAGGGAGGTGAGTAGCCATTCTTGTGTTGTAGGTGTGTCATGATGTCTGACACGTCAAGGTCCATCCATTATGTGGAGTGTGATTGTGTGTTGCAGGAGTTTGCAGCATTTGTTGGAGCATGAGGGGAATGATGTGGAGGAGATCTTTGGCCTTACGTTTGAGGTGGGTATTTAGAATATAGAGGATACTATATGAGTGTTCATGTCATTCTAGGTTTAAGACACGAGTGTCTGAATACCGGAATTTAGGCATGAGTGTCATAAACATATTATGACATGAACACGAATATAATGTTCTATTTATTACCGAAGAAGATGTCTACATATACAGAGACAAATTTTAGTGTTTACCTATAAGGACAGCTAGCTGCAACAGCAGCAGAACTACAATTTGTGGAATGACGTCAACAATCTTCAGCTATGACGTGTTCTAGTGTGACGTAATTCCGACCTCACATCACATTAAGATTCGAATGACATCAACAATGCCATCCGGATGACGGAAACAATACACTGTTGTCTTGTGAAGTGATGTGACCCTAGGGCACATATGATCTTTATGAACCCCGATATGTTTGTCCTCGAAGGTAATAAACTCAAGTAGTAAACAACGAGTGGGAGTTGTTTATCAAACAGTAGAACACTGCAGGGAGAATAAACCATTATGGGTACAGCTCCGAGTGGTTTATTCTCCTTTAAAACACTGCAGGGAGAATATACCATGAGAGGCTCAGTCCCAAGTGGTTTATTCTCCCTGCAGTGGTTTATTGTACGATAAACAGCAACCAATTTTTGATTATTTCTTATATGAGATCTCAACATTATGTACAGCCTCTTTAAGGATGATGATAAAATGTACAGGCTTAAAAAAAGTTACCTTAGTTGTAATAATGATGACTCCCTGAATAGAATCCGACCTTGGCAATGTTGGACAAGTCCATTTTATGAACAGGTGGGTTAAGTTTGGTAATTCCCGCATATTCTCACAATCCTCACGTTGATTATCTGTACCTTTTCTCTGAATACCGATTTTCATATCCCTCCCACTTTTGGATGCAATCGTTCAGCCACTGCGTTTGGACACTTCTCTCTCAAAAATAGAGTTGTGTTTTATCGTGAGGTATACCACGCCTCGTTCTTCATTGCCAATTGTGATTTATCACATAGCTATTTTATATTACACTATAAATGATCAGTTTACTGATTGTTTCTATGGAGTATTTTGATTACCAATAACTTAATCGTATCTCAACTCACTTAAATATAGCTAACCTTTACACCATTCAACTAAAAACAGTTTCAAATGGTCATAATGACTATGTATGTGAATGGCAGTCAAGGGTGATTGTTTGCTGTCATGGTGGGTGTGCTTTGATATGACTGAAATACTGTTCAATGCAGCATTACAAAGAATGGCATGAATTGTTGCTCAGGTTATGGACCACTGGCTTTCTGATCCAGACTCGCCCCAATCCTTTGTTCCTTATAATAGGTCCTTAGTTCTCCCTACTTGAAATGAGAGCAAACTACATTGGGGATTGGTAGGGTTTTAATGAGTCACGTTGCTGATTCAGTCTGTGACTTTAGCCACTGGTACGAAGCCCAAATCTAGTAAAAGTAGGTTGTTTAGTAAGGTCAGATAGTGATAGCTTAATACTACTGAAAATGATGCTACGAGACAGGACTGCAAAGTTTTGTGCACAGATTGTTGATAACATGTCATTTGAACACATGAAGATCCAGTGTAGAACAGGTCTTCAGCAACCCAAAGGCAACTATGCTTGTCGTGAGAGGCCACTAACAGGATCAGGTGGTCAAGTTTTTGAAAATGGAATTAAAAAGAAAATGTATGGTGGACTTTGTAATGATGCTGCGGTGCCTGAGAACCAAAATTTTTTAGCCTTATGTATTCAGTTTTATCATAACTCCTGTAGATTCTCAAGTAATTGTTTGCGTTATTTTAGCTGAAGCAAGACTTGATTTGTCTCTTCTTCTTTTTTTGCGATTTTTCAATGCTTTTAATGTCTGTATGCAGGCAGGTATATTTGAAGATGGGCAGACAACATCTATGGGTCACCTGCTCGACTGTCCTGTTCCTGTCCCTGTCCCGGATGGGATCGAATCCTAGATTCAACTGTTGGCAACTGGTGTCACATGGCGCTTTCCTCCTACAAGTAGTCTAAAAGCTATGAGTTATTTAAAAAAAATAATCTAAATGGCCCAATTGACTTACTCATTGACTGTTGTGCAGATCACACTGGAGGTGTTTGGGGAGGTGAAGACATTGGAACTATGTGACAACGGCAGCAAGAAGTGTGTCAATCAGGACAACAGGTAGACCTCCCTGTGTTCTCTTCAGTAATGAAAGGGAATTAATGTGCCTTCATTCTATCTCCTCACAGCATGTCAAACCTCAAGATGTGCTATTTTAATCATCATTGACTGATCGATTTCCTTATTGCATCATAGGTACAAAACTACATGAGGTACATCACTCATCCCACTTGGGCCCACTTGCACAAAGCTATCTTAGCGCTAAGATGATTGTAACTCCCATACTCTAACATAGGCTTACGATAGTCTTAGCGCTAAGATAGCTTTGTGCAAGTGGCCCCAGAACTATACATGACTACCAGCAGATATACTTGCACTCATCAAATTTTGCATGATAAGTCAGACAGGTTTTTTTTCAAATCTTGATGATAGATACTCTGCCTTGTTATTATTGGAGGCTCTGGTACCTACCAATCTATGCTACATGTAGTCATAAGAGGCGACTTGATGAATCTGGTGGCGAGGCTCAGTGACTTTGTTGATGGTGTATCATCGTACCCTAATGGTGTGGATCGGTGCTCACAATATCAGTCACTGGATTGTCTGGTCCAGACATGATTATTTACAGGCAGGAATATTGCCAAGTGCTGTGCAATTTCATTAAAATTAGATCTTAGTTCTTGCTACCACTATACAAAGATCAGAGGACATCCCATTACGGGTCCCGTCAGAATAACCTTTCGCGAACTTTGACTGATGAAATGACTAACATGAAGTCATTATTAGCCAATCAGAAAGCAGCTTTCTCCAGCTATATGGTACTAGTTTCAAAGTGGTGACTTTCACATTCTGACTGTCACTTTCCTGATCTGGTAAGCAATGTGACGTAATGGGATGTCCTCAGATCTTTGTTTAGCGGTAGTGAGAACTAAGATCTGATTTTAATGAGATTGAGTGCCGTGTTTAACAACACACACAATGGAAACTACACTGAATAACCATAAAAGGCTATAATTGATGACTGAAACAGAGTAAATATTCAGTGACAGACCCAAATGATTCATTCGGTTGGTTGATACCCTAGTTTACCCTTCTCTCCAGGAAAGAGTACGTGGATCTCTACATAGATTTCCTGTTCAACAAGTCGGTGGAGAGCCAGTTTGATGCCTTCAGCAGTGGATTCCTCAAAGTCTGTGGGGGTAATGTCCTGGTACGTATTTTGACATTTGTCCCATTTAGAATTAGAAGCAATAACCAAAATGTCCAGAAGGTGGTGTACTGCAATGTGTTTCTTCAGTTGGCAGAGTAATTGGTAACTATTTGTGGGAATACCAAGAGAATGATACAAACTCAGATACTGATACATCCACAATCTCTCACACATGTTGAATGTAAATGGCTGTATACGCTTCTTTCAAAAATATGTGTAATGCAGTGGAATCTGTCCAATTCGGGGCGGTCGGGTAGCCTAGTGGTTGAAGCGTTCGCCGAAGACCCGAATTGATTCCTGACATGGGTACAATGTGTGAAGCCCATTTCTGGTGTCCCCCGCCGTGATATTGCTGGAATATTGCTAAAAGGTTGAGACCAGTAAAAAGTCAGGTTTACGGCGAGGTTTCAAATTACACAGAGTACAAAAAGCTGGACTGAAGATAAAACAAAAAGCAACCATCATTCATCTTTGTTCGCATACAAATTCATTGTACATGAAATATTGACATGGACTGGCATTAAATACACATTAAAACATTCTTCACTTGAAAATGTCATTGAGAATGGACTGCTTATGTTTCTGAAGATTGTTTTACAAAATCGTGTCCTGAGTCATTGTTTCGAGGTAAAGTAAGTGGTTCACCATCAAGGGATCATTCACGGTGGCAAAATGGCGAACTGCTGCTGATACTCCTCTCTACATTTAAGAACATCCGAGACACTCTGCTAACTGATGCCACACTTCTCGGCTAAATATTTCTGCTTTGGTTTTGCACTGACTTAAACTCCACAATTAAGGCAACTGTCTCAGCAAGTGTAAGTTTGATACGCTTTTTCTTTGCTGCTCCCTCAGCCGTTGCGATTGATAACGACAAGCTATGTTTATCGTTATTTATTGACATGCTCATGACACTGAGTTAATCTAATTTAGCTGAGTTTCCTATTAACAGGTGAATACGTTCCAGTTAACTAAGCGGACAAATGTTAAGACTACATGCAGGATTAGCAATAACTGAGCTTACTTCAATGTGAGAGAGCTTCCAGTCCTGTCCGGTCCGGTCTGGTTCATTCTGACTTTGACAGCTTCTTTTCAATAGTAAATTGTTTGTTGTGACCGTAAGTTTAGTCCAGAGTGTGAAATGTTTGCATTCCAGACTATAATATATTGTGGAGTCCATAATGACAAGGCATCGCAAGTAACAAATTTAATTCAAAATCTATTGGATTTTGTTATAACCATGTTTTACACTGAGGGATGGAGTTTGATGTGTCTAGAGTTGGCTGTTGACAGGTCAAATATTAGTGTGAGTTATTGGTAGCGGCAGGTGCACCCCCCACCATGCTTTAGATGGACCTGTGTGGATGGAGGTAAGCAAAGGGATTTGCTGGCTTCAGTGTCTTGGCATGTATGTATATTTTCATGGATGTGTTTAGCTCTATAAAACATGCACAAATGCAAACTAAAAAAGAAAGAAAATCATTCACGTGAACTTCCATGTCATAACTTTGTAATTTCATGTCAGACTTACTTCATTCAGTTTCAACATTTAGAGATGTTAACCTTCTAGCGCCTCACAGACAGCTTGGGTTGTATACTCCCCAGGGAGCTGAGAATGAAAATTGAGTGCTCATTGATCCATTGACCGGGGTAATAATAGTGTAGCGCTATGAGCATCCCCTTGGTGAATGGAATCTGGCGCAATATAAATGCACTTATTATTATTACTGCATGGGTCAGTGAAGACACAATCATGACTTATTGTGAGGTTGTATGGATCATATTGTTGTTATTGATTTTAACAATAGCAAAATACGACACTGAGGTTATTTCCTCAGCATAGACCATATTGGTGACTACACTGTGGGTGGAGCCTGCTTATATCTGGTGCAACAAGCTGTCTTTGCATCCGAACATGTACTTGGTGCTAGTTAAACTTAGTTTCTTAAGTGAAGCCCTCATGTGTTAACAAGTTTGGATGTACCTTTATTGTTTTGTAGGTTACAGGTATTTCAGGGGATCAGTAATTTTATGTGGAAAGGACACAATATTTTTATAGTAATGGAATGTTAACTAAACCAGAGAGAAATATAATGCATTGGTCAAACTGTTTTCATGTTCTTTCAATTTCTGGAGAAGAGATAGATGACTTCCTCATAATAACACCTTCCATGTTTTCATTTACATGTATCTGATATGACAGGCGTTATTCTGTTCGTAGTTTCTGTTCCTGTTCATAATTGCAAATTGAGGAGAGAAATCCCACATCGTTCCAAACTCTGATCATGATGACAGATCATCAAGCTCTGATACTTTTCTTCAGGAGCTGTTTCACCCTCAGGAACTGCAGGCAATGGTTGTGGGC
Organism: Haliotis cracherodii; assembly: GCF_022045235.1. Classification (NCBI taxonomy): domain Eukaryota; kingdom Metazoa; phylum Mollusca; class Gastropoda; order Lepetellida; family Haliotidae; genus Haliotis; species Haliotis cracherodii. The sequence goes on from NW_027266275.1 coordinate 7,845,509, forward strand.
AACGAGAATTATGATTTCATGGAGCTGGAAAAGGTGACTTGAATATTAGTTATACATTATGTGTATGTAACATTCTGTACAAATAAACCTAGTTTACTACCCCAAACACAGCTGATTTACCAATATATATGGTTTCTGTGTGAACATTGTTTTCATTAGATTGTATATATCGTTGGACGACCATGTTTATTGCGATTACTCACTCTAAAACAAGGGTTGTGGCATCACACAGACATTGTAAATACTCAGATGATGGCCTGTTTTTAAGATAAAATTGTCTTTTGTTAGTGAGTGAGATGTTTTACGGTTGTTCTTGTGATTAGTAAGAAAACAAGGAATGTTCCTTAAACGTCCGAAAACCCATAACACAGGGATAAACATGTGGACAATTATCACCTCGGCTAATAACCTGAAGTACATCAACCTCAACTGTGACTTTGGATTTCTGAGCTAAGTCACAGGCTGGTTCTGTTCACAGGTAGTTCTTGTTTTTGATTGTTGTTTAATGTCACGCTCAGCAGTATTCAGAGGGGACAGGTGGCCTAGTCGTCTAAGGCGCTGCGATTCGCTGTGCAGAGTTGCGTCCCTTGGGCACGCCAGAAACCTATGATTGTGGGTTCGAATCCCGGTTCGCCCCAATTATGTTTCTAGGTTTGTCAGCACCATACCCGTGCTCGTGGGTTTCACCGAAGTGGTAAATGTCTGAGACCTGCATCACTTCGGGGTTTCCTCCCACATTAAGCTGACAAGCCGCGATATAATTGGAATACCGGTACTGTTAAAAGCGGCGTCAAACACAACTCTTTCACTCACTCACTCACTCACTCACTCACTCACTCACTCACTCACTCACTCACTCACTCACTCACTCACTCACTCACTCACTCAGCAGTATTCCAGTCTGGATTGTCTGGTCCAGACTCAATTATTTACAGACTGCCATGATATAGGTGGAATATTGCTGAGTGCGGTGTTAAACAACAAACAAAAAAAGATGTGACAATCTTGTTTGCACATAGGAGTCCACTTAGGGATCTTGTAATTCATTATCCCCAAGATTCCCAACTGTTCATAAAAAATATTTTTCAGGCAATGTCATCTGTGGTTTAAGTAAACAAATATCAGGTTATTCAGTGATGATGTCTCATCATCTATTGTATCATGATCCTCTGTGACCTGAGATGGGATTAAGGCAGTTTTCAAGGAACATATGTTTCAGCCATTGTCATGATTGTCTGACCATGTCCTTGCTTCAGAACACAGAATACAAGGGAGAGTACCACCGCTACCACCCCACTATCAAGATCTTCTGGGAGGTGTTTCATGAGATGGAGATGGAGGACAAGAAGAAGTTCCTATGTGAGTAGATCATACGTGTGTAACGATATATCAAACTATTGATGTTTTGCACTTGTTTCCCATAAGATAGTTCTATATCAATAGTAATACAAAAATGCCAATAGTATTGACGATAGTATACATAACAATCGATAGTTTCAGTAATTGCATTTAGATATAAATGTAACATAAATTATGCAAATTTTTCAAACCTGCCAGTTTGGTGGTTAGCAATCATTAAGGCAACTTCAGAGTAGAGTTACTTGCCCTTGGTTTGAGTTGGAACAGGGAGAAAAATGGTTGTCTTTGAGATTGTCAGCAATACTTCATTCATTTCTTGTACATTGATTACATTAATATGATTATCAAGCCTTAAAGTTGGGTTCTGTCGCAGTACTATTGCAATAGGGTGGGCTACTATTGCAATAATTACTGTGCCATTAGCTACTAGAATCAGGCCCGGCAAGCCAGTGGATGACAGCATGAGATTCACTCAGTTGGGTGTCAAAACCAGCCTGGCATGAGGAGGGGTGTTGATCTAGCAGGGGCGACTATTGGGGCCAGGACCACACTCCATACTGGGTATCAATTACTTGTAGCTAATGGCACAGTAATTGATACCCTGTATGGCGTCTGGCCTTGTTTCTGGTAGCTAATGGCACAGTAATTGATACCCTGTATGGCGTCTGGCCTTGTTTCTGGTAGCTAATGGCACAGTAATTGATACCCTGTATGGCGTCTGGCCTTGTTTCTGGTAGCTAATGGCACAGTAATTGATACCCTGTATGGCTCTAAGTCTTGTGAAAGAATAGGCACCAAGTATCCCAAGCAACTTGGCTGATTGCGTGTCATTGAGTCCCGATTTTGTGGATCATTGACCCTGCTCAGTCACTTGTTTGCCTGGCCAGCAAGTAATGTTATGGCTTTCCATGATATTTACTGCTCAAAAGAAATTAAACAAACACCTGATTTTTTCATATGACTATAGTTAATCTGTCATGGCTTTAGGATTGTCATATGAAAATATTGGATGTTCATTAACTTCTTTTGAGTACCGGTAATATAGCTGGATTATTGTTTACTTCAGCGTAAAACTAAAGTTTACAATTCTTTCAAGTGTTCCTGTAGACAGGTGTAGCAGTTTTGTCTACAGGAAAGCCCATATATTCCAATATCCTTTTCATAGTAGCTTGCATATGTAACAGCTAACTTGATGATACTTGTAAATCTTTTTAAACTGTTTATTTCAATTTTACGAAAACTGTAAAACACCACAATCCACTGACAATAACAAGTTTTAGATACGACTTAATGACACCGAAACGTCGCTTTTAATTGTAATAAAGAAGTTGTTCATCCATAAACTCTTATCCTTACTAAATGCCTATCATAAAGTTAAATGACTTTCTTTAGTTTCTTACATTACAATTGAAGCCATATGCCCGATACAGTATCAATCTGCACATCCAAAAGATGTCATATGATGGTATGAGGAAAGCACTTTTATTGATCAGGAACCAACAAGTTGATCACTGACAATGTTGTTTTGTGGTTTTGATCTTCAGTATTCCTGACTGGCAGTGACAGGATTCCGATATTTGGCATGAAATATGTGAAGGTGAGTCAGATGCTGCTGTCCACTGAGAACTTCAGGGAGTTCAGTTATGTACTTGATACATGTCAGCAATAAGAATCTGGTGAAAGCTAGGTCCCCAGTGTCACTTACCAGCTTATTTAAACTTTATTCGCAGAAAATATATAGTTTGAATAAGGAAATCAGATACAGACAGTGTTTATATACAAAAATAGTTCTAGTAATAGTTATTTTGGACAAAATGCAATGTTGCCATTGGAATATAAGCTACAATAACATGAGGTCTTCTACCCCGTGCTTAGGACAACCCCATTTCATGACCCCCTCATTCTACTAGGTACGAAAAGCTCGTGTTATGAAACAGCGATATAAAGTAAATGTGAAGCTGGTGTAAGCTAAGTCCCCTGTGTACAGTATATACCTGTTTTGTGAAGGAAAGGTTGCCAACACAAAGGCATGGTTCACCTTGGGTCCGAACCTTTAATGTGTCTCATCCTGCTCATGTGAAGGAAAGGTTGCCAACACAAAGGCATGGTTCACCTTGGGTCCGAACCTTTAATGTGTCTTATCCTGCTCATGTGAAGGATAGGTTGCCAACACAAAGGCATGGTTCACCTTGGGTCCGAACCTTTAATGTGTCTTATCCTGCTCATGTGAAGGATAGGTTGCCAACACAAAGGCATGGTTTACCTTGGGTCCGAACCTTTAATGTGTCTTATCCTGCTCATGTGAAGGATAGGTTGCCAACACAAAGGCATGGTTCACCTTGGGTCCGAACCTTTAATGTGTCTTATCCTGCTCATGTGAAGGATAGGTTGCCAACACAAAGGCATGGTTCACCTTGGGTCCGAACCTTTAATGTGTCTTATCCTGCTCATGTGAAGGATAGGTTGCCAACACAAAGGCATGGTTCACCTTGGGTCCGAACCTTCAATGTGTCTCATCCTGCTCATGTGAAGGATAGGTTGCCTACACAAAGGCATGGTTTACCTTGGGTCCGAACCTTCAGTGTGTCTCATCCTGCTCATGTGAAGGAAAGGTTGCCAACACAAAGGCATGGTTCACCTTGGGTCCGAACCTTCAATGTGTCTCATCCTGCTCATGTGAAGGATAGGTTGCCAACACAAAGGCATGGTTCACCTTGGGTCCGAACCTTCAATGTGTCTCATCCTGCTCATGTGAAGGATAGGTTGCCTACACAAAGGCATGGTTTACCTTGGGTCCGAACCTTCAGTGTGTCTCATCCTGCTCATGTGAAGGAAAGGTTGCCAACACAAAGGCATGGTTCACCTTGGGTCCGAACCTTCAATGTGTCTCATCCTGCTCATGTGAAGGAAAGGTTGCCAACACAAAGGCATGGTTCACCTTGGGTCAGATCCTTCAATGTGTCTCATCCTGCTCATGTGAAGGAAAGGTTGCCAACACAAAAGCATGGTTCACCTTGGGTCCGAACCTTCAGTGTGTCTCATCCTGCTCATGTGAAGGAAAGGTTGCCAACACAAAGGCATGGTTCACCTTGGGTCCAAACCTTCAGTGTGTCTCATCCTGCTCATGTGAAGGAAAGGTTGCCAACACAAAGGCATGGTTCACCTTGGGTCCAAACCTTCAATGTGTCTCATCCTGCTCATGTGAAGGAAAGGTTGCCAACACAAAGGCATGGTTCACCTTGGGTCCGAACCTTCAGTGTGTCTCATCCTGCTCATGTGAAGGAAAGGTTGCCAACACAAAAGCATGGTTCACCTTGGGTCCGAACCTTCAGTGTGTCTCATCCTGCTCATGTGAAGGAAAGGTTGCCAACACAAAAGCATGGTTCACCTTGGGTCCGAACCTTCAGTGTGTCTCATCCTGCTCATGTGAAGGATAGGTTGCCAACACAAAGGCATGGTTCACCTTGGGTCCAAACCTTCAATGTGTCTCATCCTGCTCATGTGAAGGAAAGGTTGCCAACACAAAGGCATGGTTCACCTTGGGTCCGAACCTTCAGTGTGTCTCATCCTGCTCATGTGAAGGAAAGGTTGCCAACACAAAAGCATGGTTCACCTTGGGTCCGAACCTTCAGTGTGTCTCATCCTGCTCATGTGAAGGAAAGGTTGCCAACACAAAAGCATGGTTCACCTTGGGTCCGAACCTTCAGTGTGTCTCATCCTGCTCATGTGAAGGATAGGTTGCCAACACAAAGGCATGGTTCACCTTGGGTCCAAACCTTCAATGTGTCTCATCCTGCTCATGTGAAGGAAAGGTTGCCAACACAAAGGCATGGTTCACCTTGGGTCCAAACCTTCAATGTGTCTCATCCTGCTCATGTGAAGGAAAGGTTGCCAACACAAAGGCATGGTTCACCTTGGGTCCAAACCTTCAGTGTGTCTTATCCTGCTCATGTGAAGGATAGGTTACTGGTGTCCAGTGCATTTCTCTTGAAGTGAAATATCGAAATGAAAACATGGTTGTCGATTTCTGACATGTTGCTGAAATATTGCTGAGTCCAGGTTAAACAACAAACAAGCAACTTATTATATGAGATGAGATAATAGTGTTAGTGTACTCCTATTTCACCTGATGTTTGTGTATGTGTTGACAGATGGTGATCCAGCCTACAGGGGGAGGGGACGATTACCTGCCCGCCGCTCACACTTGCTTCAACCTCCTTGACCTGCCCAAATACACACGGAAAGATGTCCTCCGAACAAAGCTTCTCACTGCCATTCAACAAACTGAGGGCTTTGGATTGGTCTGATCCACACTTGAGGGGATGTGCTTGTCAGTTTGTGCCAGCTATGACTGGTGCCATTCGGTGTTGTTTGGTTTGTGCTAGCTGAGACTGGTACTTACCTTTGCTTATTTTGTTAAGGTCAACAAACTCGCAACTGAGGCAGATGAAAGCTTGAGCTCTCTTCCTTGGTGAAACTGTACCATTTGTATTCTATACAAAGAAGAATATAGAGTCTCCATTAAATCTTCCAGCCGATGTATATAACATGACAAAACATAACAATGTATTACACATTCTATATAACATCAGGTATTGCAAGATCACTTTGTGAATTATAATTTACAGTTCGGTGATAAGACCCCATTATCTCATGTCTCATGATTTTATACCACTAAAATAATATATTATTATACCGATAGTTAATCTGTCATGCCGTGACAGATTAATTGTAGTAATATGAAAGAATCGGTTGATCCTTAGCTTGTTCGGAGTAATATATGTGAAATTATTATCGTAAAGTGATACAGTATGATTGTTACCCTCCACATGTGATCACCAACACAGCTTTATTCCTAGCAATAACCTATAAGTAATTCTCGGTGCTCGTCTTGAAGATGTGGATGGCTGAGTGATATTCAGTATTCATCATGTGCATCGTCCCATTGTTACAAGGTTCCAACTGGATGCTCATTAAGTCTGTCTCTGATTTACGTTCACCATGGATGACGAAAAGAGGTTGCTGATGAATCGTTTAGCAGTATGCTCAAACAAGGATATCAATCACTGACTAGGTGAGGGTCTTCACTACCCAGATAGATGTTCAAACATTCATATCATTTATCCATTGAAATGGCAGCGAGCACACATGGCTTATGGTAAACCATATTAACTATGTTCTACACACAGTGATGAGGCAATGACAGACTTGAAATGCGTGGGCAGCCCTCTGTCTAAACTTGCTGTCTTAATCAGACCAAAGTACTGGGTTGTTTTAGAAAATATGAAGTACTTTCACCAAATTAGCTACTAACCTGAATCACCCAGGAAGGAAGTATATGTTGGGTATGAAACTCGTGTCCAACGTGTGGATTTCCTTGCGGTGTTAGAAACTAAGGTCTATGAGATTTGGGGCTGTAGTATTTGAATGTTAGGACCCCCTTAAGCTGGAATAGGACAAAGGAAGGAACCCCTTGACGTTTATTGTGAAACTGCTGTGTAGCACACAGTGGCACAAAGTAGCAAGAAGCAGTCTCTGCAAGGTAATTGTGGGTCCTATTCTGCAGCCATTGTAACATCTTATATATTACTTACGGTGAGGGAACCATCATTTGATCAACCCCCTGAATAAGTTACATGTGCCTCGCATTCAAGAAAACAAATTAGTGTTCTCTTTTCTTGCAGACTACCGGTATTTAAAGTATCCAAAGAAGTAATGATTTTAATACGCATTTAGTAGTTGGAAGAGCAGCGTGAAACTTGCCACAATGAATAAGTTGATATCCATGAAAGTTTCATGTTTCCAAAGAATACAGTTCACTAATTTTATTTAATTTTTCTATTTAAGATGAGCACCTGTGTATGTTGAATCCTTGACATTCCTGATCACAAAACAAAATACTGCCCACCGAAAATCAAATGGTTGCTCCCTAATTGACATATAGTATTAGTCTTTATCATATCTTTGGTATTATAGAGTCCTATCCTATCCCCATGGGCATTGAATGGCAGACTAGGTTCCCAGTACCCCACTTCTGTCCTAGACAGTGCTAGGAAGACAGACAAGAGAAGACAACTCTCATCTGTGACCCTGCTGATGTGTATCACCATGACCTTCTGTCCTCACAATCAACACATCTCATCTTGGCTTCTTTACTTCCAGGCTGCCCTGACTATAGCTGTACTGGTATGACTCCCTGGCTTTGTTCCCTCACTCACTGACTCCAGATGTTACTCCCTCTCTGTATCTATGGATAGTCACCATCACTGTAGTGCCGACTGGTTAGTGGTAGGTAGTCCCAGGATGAACCGTTGCAGTGAAGGTTTAGTGACAAGATTGGCTTACTGCTTGTTTCTGTTACTCAAGATTTCTGTTAATTATATATATGTGCATATGTGGCAGAAATCTGTTAATGTAATTCGAAGATACAGTCATTGTTTTACTCACACATTGCACTGAGTACAACCTATCCTCTCTGTGTGGGCAACAGACACATCCTAGTCCCTGCTAGGAGACCTGGGTTGCTGGTTTTGACACCAAAGGAAACCACCAGCCGACATCAATTTTTCAGTATTTTATTGGGCTGGGACGAGTCCAAACTTACTACTGGGTACCCAACCCTACCCAGGTACCTGTTGTAGGCCTCAAGAGTGTGGTACAAAATGGGATTGGGAATTTTTACTAGGGACCTGGTAGAATCTATTTAGATTAGGGCTGAGACGATACACAGACTGTGCGATCCGATACCTTTTCACATACCTTGCTCACGATCCGATACATATCACGATACTTGTATGTGCTCGTATCTGTAGTACGTAACCCATATTTTTCATAGACAGGATTTTTGAATACCTGGCACACTGATGATTTAAAGTTGGCAGTGTCAAGTATGGTGACATAGGTGAAAATATTTACTTTTTCACTACTAATTCGTGTTTGGTGTAACATTAATTAAAGAATACATTTAAGGTAAGAATCGATACTTTTTACTTTGTGTGCAACTGTGATCGATACTTGTATTGGGAAGTGAAATAGTGCGATTGACCGATGCATCGTTGTATCGTCCCACCATTAATTTTTTATACTTGTATAAAACGATCTTATCATGCATACACAGAAGTTGACTGAAGCTTTGTCTTTACTGAAATATATTCAAGTCAGAAGAAATGGGTGCAAGGTGAAATCAAAATGCAAACACTAACGACTTGTAGAGTAAGTTACCATGGATCTTTATTGTTATTGCTCTGGAACACTATATCATGTGACGAACCACAGTTAGGATATTTTGGTTTGTATTAGGTCCTACTCAGGACCCACCTGACCCGAGTTACCTGTCCCAGCCCTTGTTCTTTGAGATGAATTGATTTTCATTTAAAGCTTATTATTGTATTTTGTGGATATGTACTGTACATCAGTTGAATTAGTGCTACAGGTGCCCTCAAGTCATGATGTTTATAGTGTGAGGCAGTATCTCCAGCAAGAACACTCACGAACTCCGAGAATGGCAGAAGTAAATAGTGCTCCAGCCATGTACTGCTGAATGTGTGTGAAAGTTAGCTAGATGTCCAAAACATTGTTAGTTTGTAACCATGGTAACTAGTATTTTGTTATTTGTTACTTTTCAGTAAAGTGTTGAAACTTAGAGGATATGAGTAAATATGATGTATATATGATACCAAGAAGCATTTCATGTCAGGGAAAATATTGTAGTCATTTTTATATTTCAACACAGACACTGAATGTTCGGAATAAAGTGGATATGAATGACTTAATTTGATTTGTATGGCTATTCTTAAAAATGTTTTCCAGACTTTGTCCTAAAAACAAGATACTGTCAGTAGTTTGTTCCCAGACTCCTTATATATATATACCTGTATACACATGGGGATATTTAAGATTGCTTTCTTTGTGAGCATGTTACATTGACATTGAAACTGGTATTACAATAGGACAGTATGTAAGCCTGTAATATCAACGAAGGACAACAGTTCGGAAGAGAAACAGATTGTCCCCCCCAAAAATGTTAAAATTTATCATCAAGAGATAAGTCTGTTTTCTTGGCTTAATTTCTTAAAGGCATAATATCAATGAGTTTCGTGTGGTGCATTTTTCTGTGACACAAGATGCATTCAGTTGCTGCTAGTATATATATTAATCCCATCGTCAGACATGGAGAGTCAAGTTTTTTGTTGATTGATCCACCAGATTATATGTTAGCATTATTTGATTGTGTGCAGCTTTAATAAAAGTTTTCCTTATTTTGTTAGCATGATTGTTCTGTGTAGCTGCAGCTCAGTGACGCCTGGGGCCAGACTGACGTACCTGTTTTAGTTGTCACCATCTTCTCTTGTATGTTTGGAAAAAGCAAGGACTAAACTCAAAATCAAAAGAAATTTCAAAATGGGACAATGAGGTCCACAGGAGAATAATAAACCATTCATTTAGTTTTCTGACTTTGATGCATTGTTTTGTAAATTGGCTTCAGAACTCTTTTCTGAAAAGTATATTGGCTTGGCCATCGCATGATAACAAAATTCCCTGGAAGATAATTGTTTTATGAGGACTATGGTGGGTCTCTGTGGCAGATCATCTTTTTCACACTTGTATTGTAATGATGTCATGATGGTCGGATACTGCCCATTCTTGTGATCCTCGTTGTTTTGGTGTTACCTCCTTTTCTGGACTGTTTTTACCCCCATTGTGGTATCAGTTATATTTGTCTCACTAGGGTTGTGATAATGTTCAAATCTTACCTCTTCATTTGTGTTTTACATAACTGCAGCTTTATTTACAGTAGTGTTGGTAGACTTGTCATGGAATTTATGGAATTTGTTCATTTTCACAGCACTGAATGAGGGTGCATGTATTAGAAAATGAAGGCATAATTTGTTGTATTTATGGAATGGCCATATTCATGTTTAATGATCTGCCATGGATCTGCCACAAAGTCTTTCCATGGTTCAATCCTCACATGCTACGATGTATTCACAGACTTCTACATTTCACTGTTCCGAGGACGCCCTCATCTCGTTGAGCTATTTCCCAGAGTAATCAACTTCAAAACCACATGTATATGCTTGTCACAATATCCAACAATTTGGGACAATTTGGCCAAGATGGCAGAGCACTGATTGAACTGAATCTGGCTTGATGTGTCACCATACACTGGCAGTTGTGACCTGGTCGTTTGGTTGTCACCAAACACTGGCAGTTGTGACCTGGTCGTTTGGTTGTCACCAAACACTGGCAGTTGTGACCTGGTCGTTTGGTTGTCACCATACACTGGCAGTTGTGACCTGGTCGTTTGGTTGTCACCATACACTGGCAGTCGTGACCTGGTCGTTTGGTTGTCACCATACACTGGCAGTTGTGACCTGGTCGTTTGGTTGTGTCCCTGTACCCTGGCAGTAGTGACCTGGTCGTTTGGTTGTCACCATACACTGGCAGTCATGACCTGGTCGTTTGGTTGTGTCACTGTACCCTGGCAGTCGTGACCTGGTCGTTTGGTTGTCACCATACACTGGCAGTAGTGACCTGGTCGTTTGGTTGTCACCATACACTGGCAGTTGTGACCTGGTCGTTTGGTTGTCACCATACACTGGCAGTTGTGACCTGGTCGTTTGGTTGTGTACCTGTACCCTGGCAGTAGTGACCTGGTCGTTTGGTTGTCACCATACACTGGCAGTTGTGACCTGGTCGTTTGGTTGTGTCCCTGTACCCTGGCAGTCGTGACCTGTTCGTTTGGTTGTGTCACTGTACCCTGGCAGTAGTGACCTGGTCGTTTGGTTGTCACCATACACTGGCAGTCGTGACCTGGTCGTTTGGTTGTGTCACTGTACCCTGGCAGTCATGACCTGGTCATTTGGTTGTCACCATACACTGGCAGTTGTGACCTGGTCGTTTGGTTGTCATCTTTCCAAACTTCTTGGGTGTACTGGTCACTGAACAACTCTCCTCAATGACCTGTCCTAGTATTGACATGTAGGAAGTCTCATAGTGTTAACAACAGATTTCCCCGATCCAAGGCCAGTTTGACTACAGCAAAAGCAGCCCAATCAGGCACTCTTTTAAGTCACCTTCCAAAACATGGACATACTTGAGCGACTATCAAGCACAATTCTCATTAAATGTTGCATTGATATGTACGCTATTAATTGTATTGTTGATCTCCACAAAGACTACATCACTTGCAGTCACTCTTTGGACTGTTTATGTCAGGCTGATAAGTTTGTATATTATGTACAGTGACAATGTTATGATTATGTATTAAATGACCATCATGCTTTGTATTATGTACAGGTCACCTTCACAAACGGTGTATTAAAATATTGAGATGCTTATATCACTTTTGTCTTTTCTTTGAGGGTTTAAGGATCTTCAACAATCAATGCTTGTCGTAAGAGTCGTCTATCTGGATCGGGTGCTCAGGCTTGGCGACTTGGGCTTCTTCTTTCCCTTTGTTCACTTAATGAAGGGCCAGAAGTAACCCTGAAACATCACTTAAACGTTAAAAGTCATAAGAGGGGACTAACGGGATAGCTTGGTCAGGCTTGCTGGCTTGGATGATGCATGTCATCGTATCCTAATTTCGTAGATCGTTTCTCATGATGTCAATCACTGGATTGTCTGGTCCAGTCTTGATTATTTATTATATGTCATATGATAACGAGTGCACCATTGAACACCTAACACAAAATAAAGGACAAATTACATCACAGGTTATACATGATTTTAGAAATGTGCAAAATATTTAATTGTCATCATGAAGGTAATTAGATGTATGAGAATTTGACTCCTCTTTTTACCAACACTAAATGTAGAGATAATGATGAATATAATGTGTCGGAAAGTCTGATATTAGTTTTCCTGAAGCTTTAGGATAAATATTTGAACATAGCAAGTCTTTGACCCAAGCTGATTTTCTAAGAAGATGTTGGTGATGTTTGACAGTGCAAGCATATAGTTAAAGATTGATCTTGGGGAACGGAGTTCATCATGGTTAGATTTCCTCATTAATTACGACTAATTCAGCCTATTGCACTCATTTTCTTATACTTATTCTTTCATCAAGAGAGCATTTGGTCGGTTCAGTTCCCAACCCCCAATGATGTTAAACTATGGCACTTTTGTTACCCTGTCTTGTGCTCGACATTGAGGGGATCAGACAAGGACTGGTTGGCTTGGTATACTCAGATTACTGAGTCTGGTATGTTTTAACTGTGGCGAGGTATCTCAGTGGGCTAGCACTATGCAGTGCATTCATCCAGACAAGTACCGGTAAGCATGCACATGTTTTTCTGTAAGTTAATGTAAACAACATGAAAAGTGGTTGGTTGGTTTGGTTGGTTGGATGTTTAACGCTGCACTCAGCAATATTCCAGCTATATGACGGCAGTCTGTAAATAATCAAGTCTGGACCAGACAATCCAGTGATTGATATCATGAGCATCGATCCACGCAATTGGGATCGATGACATGCATCAACCAAGTCAGCGAGCTTGACCACCCGATCCCATTAGTCGCCTTTTACGACAAGCATAGTCACTTTTTATGGCAAGCATGAGTTGCTGAAGACCTATTCTACCCCGGATCTTCACGGGTGCCTGCAAGAATGGTTCCAGACAGGACTTCTAATAGATCAGCGGACACCATTCCTCGTTAGCTTCAGAAACCCAAAGGACCACCTCAATAGTCTGGTGGTAGAGCATCCACCTGTAGGTAGGTCATATTAAAAGACATTAAAAGAGGGTACTTGTTGTTACCCTGCCTGGCGCTTGGCATTAATGGGCCAAAACAAGAATTGGTCGGCTCAGTGTAAGTATACTGTGTATACTATCTTAAGCAGATTTATTTGAAATGTCTACTGTTGGTTTAAAAATACCCCTACCCTGGATCCAAGGGAGAACATTATATTCAATACCCAAAGACAATTATCAAATACTCAAAGTGAATGATAACAGGTGAGCCAACATGGTAAATACTCAATTGCTTAAAGAATTATCTGGGAGCCCTGATCCTACATAGGTCTAACAGAAAATATAGACCTAGATTTAGATGCAGAGCTACAGATAAGCAGCTTATATGCGTAAAATACACCTCCAAAATATTCAAAACCCAATTACTTTCAATTAACTTGCGTACAGAAACGCATGCATTAAATGAAAAACTCAAATGTATAAAAACAGCATGTGTAAATACACAATGAAGCTTTTCCAGCAAGCGTACAAAGGAGCTATTTCCAAAACACAATTACGAGCTAATTAAGTCAAGCCTATATATTTAGAACAGCTATATACATCGAAAACATTATTTCATTTTTTTTAAATCTTAAAAAGTTCACTAATTATAGGCAAACCCCAAAAGAGTGATGAATAGGTGAGTAAAAAAGATATTGCTTACCCAATGAAAAATGTAATAACCCAATTAAAATAGAAACCCTAGAGTAAAAACTCAATTGCTCAAAAAGTCATCTGGGGCTCTGTAGATACCACGTGTAAACTGTGATGTGATTTTTTAGACAATATTGCTGAAAACATATACAAAATTTCTTAAAGTTTGAGTATGTGTAGATCGTGTATTTTTTTTATTGCATATACAACATATATATCACGTGACAAATTTCACTGTCACACACACACAACACTTCAATACAACTAGGGCATAAATAAAATAGCTAATATAATTTGATTGACTTTGGGGGTGTTTCGTACATGGGATGGCAATGCGTAATGAAAATCATGTATGAGAATGAGTGAGTGATTAAATGCCAGTGAGTCTGTGACAAACAAGTGGTTGATGGCATGAACAACGACTCATCGGATATAACACAAACACAACCAGTTCCAAGATGTAGTCCTTACGATATAGTCAGTCATTGTGGACAGGCTCCAGTTTAGTTTCAGACGTGGCATCTTCAGGATGATCCGAATTCGGACCGTCTGCGCTGCCACTGCTGCTTTGCTCAGTTCAGCAACACATTCCTCCACAGTTGAATAAGAAGGACAGTTTGCACCAAGGGTGCTGCTCATATCTTCGTGTATTTCATTTGTTGTCATGCCCTTTTTATGCAGATACTTAATCACAGCTCGTTTCGCAGTTTCGTCCATTACGTAGTTTCTCCCACAGCTGTCAAAGTCTCCAGATGTCTTCTGAAAACAGATGCAGTAATATTATCAGTCTGTGAGCTCTGTAAATTCGTTCATGACACTCGTGTTATTCCAGGACAAGCAGGTTCCGGAAAGTGGCGAGTGGTTACGAATGTCTAACTTCTTGTCATTCGTGACCAACTCGTGTTATTCCGGGACAAGCCGGATCTTCTTGCAGGTGACGGAAAGGGGCGAGTGGTGACGAATGACTTCTTGTGTACAGTGTTCGGTGTTCAGTATGTTATCACCATCGAAAATTCAGACCCGGATATAATTTATTTCCGATTCGCGAACGTCTTTAAATGTTCATGAAATACATTTTGCAGTAAGTCAATAAAAATCTATACAGTAAAAAAGATAATTTTCTTATAGTGCAAAAAATTCATTTGCATACACGGTCCGATAGAGCAGGGTCTACAGAAATATAAAAAGCCAGGTTGTGCTGGGCGGGAGGGTGGGACCCAGTTAGGAACATAGTTAGACTTGAATAAACCTCCAGGAAATTATGACATAAATTTTTTTTAAAGCAGCTTTCTTTTAAATTAACGTCCTACAATGACTGCAGTGACTTGTTTTCCCCTTTATTTGGCCTTTAAGCAAGATAACGAGAATTACACCGGATGCAGGGTTATTAGATGACATTAAAACACAAATCCAAGGGATCCAAGGGATAAAAATTAGGAAACGGGCGTAAAGTTGTTTCATGCGTACGAATTCTTGAAAAAAAACGTTCTTAGCATCATTGTGATTTATCAGCGGGTCTGTAGCCTAGTGGCACAGTCACTTGGCTAAATATGCGAAGGTTGCATGTTCGATCCTCGGGAATAATAAGAAAACATTTGTCATTTGATTTTCCATTTCATCACATTGTGTTCAAATGCAAAATAAATTTCTAGCGAGAAACATTCATATGTTACAATAAGAACGGAAGTTGTAATTATAAAATCCCCGGCATATTACAACGTCCCTGTTTATGAGATTTAACCTGCCTGGAGAACAATATGATGACGTCACTGGAGGTTTCAAAGTCTTGTTAAGTTGTTTGTCACGACATACCAAACAGGTTCCTCTAAATCTTCCATGTATGAATCGGTCTCTGTTGGTAGTTTAGTATCATAATATTGATCAACACGAATTCACAAGAACGTAATGTCGACTAATATTACATAACTTCCGCACCCATTCAGTTGTGATAAGCTGTGGGAATGTTGAACCAAGTGGTTGTAACCAGAACACACAGAGTCGCCTTGGGGAGACATTGCCTGCTTGGAAAACACGCCATCGTATAACTTGTTATATGTTCGGGTCTTTTGTTTTAATTTGTACATGATTTATAATACGAATAAATGTCGGTGTCGGGAAACATTTTACATTTATATATCCATTTGAGAAGATATGGAAATGAATAACGTTGTCATATTACTTGAAAAACGGGTTGGAGCTAAACGCCACCGAGCGAAAAACAATCACTTCTGAGAATATTGAAATATGTGAAGGATTAAGCACGACTATGAGGTTCTGGTCGAGAAGGATGACCGAGGCGAGAGGGTGTTGGCAATGTAAGACGGAGGAGCGAAGCTTACATTGCTGATACCCGATTGCCGAGGTATTACTTCCTTGACCATAGACCCGTGAAGATCCGGGGTGGAATAGATCTTCAGCAACCCATGCTTGCCGTAAAAGGCGACTATGCTTGTCGTAAAAGGCGACTAACGGGATCAGGTGGTCAGGCTCGCTGACTTGGTTGATGCATGTCATCGATCCCAATTGCGTGGATCGATGCTCATGATATTAATCACAGGATTGTCTGGTCCAGACTCGATTATTTAAAGACCGCCGTCATATAGCTGGAATATTGCTGGAGTGCGGCGTTAAACAACAAACCAACCAACCAACCAACCTTGACCATAACCTCGGAGTGCTTTGCCTCACTTATAAACCGTCTAAATGCAAGAAATAAATTTATTTATTTTTAAAAACAAAACATCCAGATATCTCATAGTGAAACATTACAGTGTGCGGCGGTGTAAAATGAATGCGATCAAAGCGTGAGAGGAAACAAGGAAACTAGGAAAAAGTAACACCTCACACCCTGGATAGGTAAAATCTCCCAAGAGGCTGTCACGAGATAGAAAGATATCTCTTTACAATAGGCAAACGTGGCAGTGGGTTTATAATCAGTTTTATGGTACATATTGTTTCATTATCAGTAATCCATTACAAGCATATAGCACAGACATGTGTAGCACATGCGCATTTACATTAATTCTCCTCGATCGTTAAATATGTTCCTGGCATGAATGACATATTCAAACAATGAATATCCTTATTACGTAACCTAGCTATGTTCGGGGAGTGAAATTCTTCACATACAATGTGGGGTAGCCTAGTGGGTAAAGCGTTCGCTCGTCGCGCCGAGGACCCGGGTTCGTTTCCCCACATGGGTGTGAAGCTCATTTCTGGTGTCCCTTGCCGTGATAGTGCTGGTATATTACGACGTAAGACAATAATAATATCCTTTGCTACACACAGTGATGTAAACTATTGTTGTTCTCTTCCCTTTTTTTCTGTTCCCGTGAATACTCAAAAACTTCCAAGAAAGTATATTCAAACAAGACACCGGGAAGCATAGATTTTCAGTTTCAGTTTATAAAGACATTCTCTGGACTGCACCTCCCCCCACCCCCCTCACCACCACCAGTAATCTTAAAATATTGTTAACCTAACAGAGAAATTGTGATTTTTAAAAAATATATATGTGACATAACAACGACCACAGGTTGGTCACATTACACAGGGAACAATTCATACTTACACCGCCATAGCCATAACACACGTGACTTCATTCATGTTACACCTTCGTTGAAAGGGGAGTGAGTTGCATGTGTAGGACGTCATTTTGTTTCCGTATGTACGGTGTTCAAAGTGTGGACAAGACAAGGAAGGAACTCTATTATCTGATGCGCAGAATTATTACCATTCTCAAAGCAATGAACTGGAGAACATTGGATGGGAATATATGTAACCAGGCGTAGCAGAACTTGGTATTAGTTGCTCACGCTTCAGCGACAGTGTGGATATTCAAGGTCTACTGTCTCAAAAATGAGTGTTTGGATGTTTGCCGGTGCGATGACGGTGGTGGTAATGCTAAGGACAGGGTCGGGCCTTGGTCTTATTACACCCGCCACAATTCACACAAGCCCGCACTCCAACGTGACACCGGTCACAGTAGCGCCAGCCAAGAAAAGTGAGTGACAAAATTGAATTAGAGCTCTTGTCTTGGTCCCCAACTCCTCGTTTAGTGCCTTGAGTTATTTCAGTGTCTAACTCCACCTGGGATTTATCTAGGACTCAAGACTAAATACCCCTGGTAGTCATTTTGGGCAACAAATAGTAAAACATGGTATTTTTACATTGTATTTGGAGTCTTTGATAGGCATTTAGAAGTTGGAAGAACATGAATACATGACACTAATAGATAGAAATTTGTTTTATTCTTTGTCACAACGTTTTATAGCCACTAGGTCTGAAACGTCGTGACGAAGAATATAAGAAGTTCCTATCCTTAAAAAAGTGTCCTGTATTCACTGTATTAGGAGACTGCATTCAATGCAATAATATAAAACTAAGCATCAAAACAGCTTCCTCTTTATCATGAATGTTTGTCCTTTTATCAGTGAAATACCGGTTATTCCTCTGCAAAGCCATGACATTAGTTATATTTTATTACATTAATTTGGGAAATTTATAATTCCAATTGACAAATTTTGATGATCATGATGATGTTTGCGACAGACTTGTAGTCGAATAGGAGAGCATGTCTAGATTAACCCTGTCCACGTGGTCCTAAATAAACGCTAGATCATATGTGTCAGTATTTGTTGATATTTCAGACATTCAGTTAAGATTGTAGATGAAGTATCCTTAGATAATGTTAGCTCTGTTACAGTAAAACCTGAAGATATCAAGTACAGTGCATGACGTAAATATGTGGTTGATACGATGTGCTTCTATGTGATTGTACACAAAAAGTACCTATCTTGCTTTAATGCAAAGAATGACATGTAATAGTTAAATTCTGATATAGTCCTCTGTGTAATAATATTTAGAGTGTCTCCTCACTCTAAATATTGGCCTTGCATGGTCTGTAGGTTACTTATCCATATTTTTATCTATTGTATACGCCATGTGTGAGGTTTCATGTCATTTTGTTTCCTGGTTGATTTGTATCTCGGTGGTTTCACTTCTTGTGAGTTTGTTTTGTATCCCCTTATATATTTTTTTTCTGAACTTTATTTGAGCAAGATGAAATGGTGTGTTTGTTAATATTTCATAACAAGTTTCGGTTCTTTATCATTTTCGGATAATCCGTTGTAATCAAAACAAGCAAAACTGGCAATAATTGGTCCTCGGCAATAACTGGTTGCTTTTCAGTATACATTAATATGATTTATGAAAAGTAATAAGTAAAAGTAAAATACATCATCAGGGTTAAAACTAACAGTTTTTGTCCACTAGTCCTTATAATGATAACATATAGCAAAACCATGGGCCAATTTCTACTAGTCCTTAGTATACCTTTACTATTGGGCAGTTTGGTAAGGACTACAGGACTAGTGCCAGTTTCTAACGCTGCATCATCAAAGTTCTAATAACTGCCAGGACGGGTCAGTGTTGTTGATCATTCACATTTGATTACTGTCATCGATCGTGGAAATTCACGTCCCTGAATAGGCCTGTATCATACACATACCACCCACAACATTCATTGATCATTCATTGACATGAATGAAGATTCAGTTAGTAATTTCAATGTGATATGCTACAAAAGTTCTGTATCCACATGAACCGAGCCCAAGGTGATGAAAATATCTTCAAATGCAGGGCTGTTCGTAAACTGTCACATATAAATAGGGAGCAGCACTTGTTCTGGTGGGATATGATAAAAATACTCCTAAAGAAGACAGATTTACAGATTATCGCTACATTTACATATATTTACATCGCATTTCTGCTACTCTAATTTTGAGTGCCGAATGTTAAAAATTCTACCTTGAATTTAGAAATGACTTGATTTTGATTGGTCAATCAGAGGTTATCAAATCACAATAAACCCCTTTGATTGAAACAGCCAAATCGATGTCCGAACATATAATACTACTTCATTTTTAGTTTTTGTTGATATGGTTACTCATGGGTTGTGTCCACCATCCATGATGCTTCACACTACATATTTGCTAACGCCAAAGAGTACACATATTATTTAATCATGATAGAATGGAGTCCATACTGGTTTCAGTTCCAAACACAATTTATTGACGTTGAATATACAGGCAACCTATGTCTATATTGAAAACACAGCATGTTTATCTCCTAATTATTATGATCAAAGTGGTGGCTGAAATTTTAGAATATTTCAAATCCAATTTAACGATTAAAACAATGCGGCCTACATTCCAATGTGTTATACATTTGCAGTCAACTACACCTTGGTACTGACCAATGATGGCCCGGTCGTACTAGATGCACAGCTGACCTTCACTGCCAGTCTTCTAGATCACCAAGGGAAGATCGCCCAATCAAAACTGTTCCGCTACGACTGGAACAACAATGCTGATAAGAACTTCGACTCAACGAAAGGGGACCTTGTCTCGTCCTACAATCGTCAATTCCGCAGCGATAGCACAAAGTCAGGACGATGGGTTATGACAGTGGCTGTGTATGGTGGGAAGGAATATTCTGACATTATTAATTTTGGCAGTATGGAGTTTGCTCTGACAGGTTTGAGACATTTTGTTTGTTTTTGATTAATTGGGATTAATTTGGATCCCCCCCCCCCCCCCCCGTTTCACTGCCACTTTATCTTTGTGCCCCCTTTCTTTATGGTCATGATAATAAATAACTGTTATCCTCTCTTTGTGGATTTACAAAATGTGCATTCTGGTTTTTATGTTTCTATTTCCATAAATACAAAACATATTGAATTCAGTTCTTCAATAATCAGGACATTGAAACATTAAACAGAAGTAAAGTGACATGTGAAGATTCTGGGGTAGGATAGGTCTTCAGCAACCCATGCTTGTCGTAAAAGGCGACTAACAGGATCGGGTGGTCTGGCTCGCTGACTTGGTTGATGCATGTCATCGATCTCAATTGCGTGGATCGATGCTCACGATATCAATCACTAGATTGTCTGGTCCAGACTCGATCATTAACAGACAGCCGTCATATAGCTGGAATATTGCTGAGTGCGGGGTTAAACAACAAACCAACCAACCAACCAACAGAAGTAAAATTCTATGCATCCCGTTTCCATTTCAGATTATTTAAATGGGAGGGTGCACGTAAACCAAACCCTGGAGTATCAGAGACAGAAGGACACATTTTCAACTGGAAAAGTGATTCGACTTTACGCCAACCTCACAGACAAGTTTCCTGATCGACCGGATTACGACTACTTCTGGTACAAGAACAATAATTTCTTTAGGGTTACAGAAGATCCTCATTGTGATTTGAATGTTGCCAAAGAGGAGAATTTCACGATACAGGCAGAGGTTCATGCGTTGTTTGATCCTTTTCCTCCCCTTTTTTCTCGGGGGGAGAGAAACTTGAGGCCATTGAACGCTGAGCCTTGTAGTGAAGGGACATTTAGAAGAGTCCACTCTCCATTGTCAAGAAAGAAACCAAGACGATATTTTGATATCCCTGAGAAGTGTGGAATTCTATCACAGCGAGTTTCTGTTAAAGGTATGTAGTTTTAGCATTAGGCCATAACAAATTAGTTATTATATCGCCTCCATGATGTTGTTTATAGAGACGTCTGCCCAGCGGCTAGAAGGTCGGCGGTTTGACTGGCCACATCATACCGAAATAGGTTAAAACATTGTACTTGTTGTTTCTCTTATGGCTCCCAGCATTAACGGGATAAATGAAGTATTGGTGAGCACGCACACACGCACACACACACACACACACACACACACACACACACACACACTAACACACTAACACACTAACACTAACACTAATCTTGAACATGACGTTAAAACCAATTTCAGTTGACCTCACCCCAGCCACACCCAAGGCCTGCACACTATATTCTATTGACATGCATGAAGTGCTGGAAGAATAATAGCCCCATTGTGAAACAGCAACCATCAATAAAAGGCAGTCCATATGTTCTTGTGTATAATACAGACACCTTTTCCGTAGGGCTGGGACAGGTGACTTGGGTACTCGGGTCGGGTGGGTCCTGAGTAGGACCCGGGTACCAATAGGACTACCCGGACCCGTGGTTAGTCACATGATGTATTGTTTAATGACAAAAACTCTCTTTAGCTCAGTGGTTAGACTACAAGTCGCTAATGTTCGCATTTCTTTCTGACGATGCACACATTCCTTTTGACTTGCATATGTTTGAGTAAAGATAAAGCTTCAGTCAACTTCAGTGAACGCATGATCTGATTGTTTGAGACATGTATCTAAATAGTTTTAGCCAGGGCTGTGGTAAAACAATTACCAATCAGACATTTTGTTCCCAACTCTTGAGACTTGCAGTGGGTACCCGGCTAGGGACGGGTAATAGGGGGTCAGTTACCCAGGTCGTAAATTTGAACTTGTCCCAGCCCTACTTTACAGAAAGCAAAAGTGCAGAAGGTGTTTGTAATTGACTTGTAACTACATGTAGTATGGAAAAGGTTTTTGTTTCATTGACATTTGAACCAAGTTTGTTCACTTCCAAACAATCTCTGAAAACAAATTTAACGTTTGTATCGTGTGTATTGTGCCTCCTTTGTAAACCTTTCCAAGTGCCCAGAGTGCTTATTTCACTGAATATGGTGTCACATTGTACAAGATGTTTCGCAATATCCTGTCTACTGTCTGCGAGAGGTCAACACATCACCAGATGGTAACAGCCAGATATTAGACAAGTCAGAGCTCCAGATAAGCTTTTGGTGTTTTGGGTTTTTTACCCATGCATCTTAAAATCATTGGATATCAGTAATTCTATCTGGGTATTCAAATTTCTGTTACCCACTAGTTTTTACACATGTGGGTTAAATATTTAAAAACACTATTCATCTAGTCCCTGCAAACTGTTGTCGTGTGGGTTCGAGAGCTATAAATTTATAGGACTAAAAAATACCGCGATACTTCCACAAGAAAGTGTGATGGCAAATGATCATGATGTAACTGTCATCGTGGAGTTTGGCAAGGTTGACGGAATATCCGTATATAATTTCAAAATAAGTTGCTGATTTGCTAATCGAATATACGCAGGGTTACTTCACAATATTTTGATGATACGCACAAGTTTTATTTTTGTAGCGAATCTGTAATATTCGCTTCGTATTAGATACACTTGAATTTTATTTCAGTGCGTTTTTCTGTATTTCTGATACGCAGCTTATCTGGAGCTCTGCATTTGATATCCATTAACATGTTAAACCCAACATGTTGTATTTCAATATTTTGTCGTGTTAGCTAAGACTAATGCTCATGTTTTAAACTATACCGAACAAATCAAGTTAGGAACATGAATATTTCTCTGGATATTTTGTGTTGTGAAGACTAAGCACACAATTTATAAAAAAATACCCTAAAAATATTCATAATCCCAAACTTGTTTTGTTCAGTATATTTGAATCACAATGCAAACCAAGTTTTTGGAAATCATATTTATGTATATACTACGATTTATGACTATATTATATCATAAATGTTACACTTGGCTTTGCTTGAAGTACGGTAGAGGTTTAAGTTATTGAGACCGCCTCCATGGTCTAGCGGTAGAGCGTCTGCCTGAAGAGCAGGAGGTTGGGGGTTCGATCTCCGGCCGCGTCATGCCAAAAGACGGTACTTGTTACCCTGTCTGGCGCTCAGCACTAAGGGGCTAAAACAAGGACTGTTCGGCTCAGAGTCAGTATGTTGTGTCCCAGTGGGATATTCATTGTTTGGACTAGTACAAGAAGCCACACAGACACATGCATGCATGACATTATATAAGTGCAAAAATCTTGACCACAACGTTAAACCCCATTTGACCTCACCTAAATTTATTGAGATGTCAAGACCAAAGTATTACTGCGCAAAACATACTCTCAGCTTTGGCTGGTATTTGTGTCTATGCCAGTACCTATGACTCTTACCCATGAAGATCCGGGGTAGAATAGGTCTTTATCAACCCATGCTTACCGTAAAAGGCAACTATGCTCGTCGTAAAAGGCGACTGACGGGATCGGGTGATCAGGTTTGCTGATTTGGTTGATGCATGTCATCCAATTGCTTGGATCGATGCTCATGATGTCAATCACTGGATTGTCTGGTCCAGACTCGATTATTTACAGACCGTCATATAGCTGGAATATTGCTGAGTGCAGCTTTAAACAACAAACCAACAAACCATCCTATGATCTAGTGGCACTCTTAATTAATCTCTCTCTTGGTTGATATCCACATGTAAATCCAGCGTTGTCGAAATACCTGCCTGCCCGACCGTCCGAGATGGGTTGATTTCAACTCGGGCTGCCAGATTTTCAAATCCCCCTGCCCGACGGTCGGGTTATATTTCATATGTGAAAATATTCTAAATATTTCCCGATGATAATCATTAATTCACATTTAAAGATGAATGATAAAATGTAACCAAAAGAAACCCCGTTAGCTTTTCCTGAGAAATATATGATTATAGTGGGCAGGCAGGTTTTGGTCAGGGCTGGCAAGTATTTCAGCTAGCCAGTCATGTGGTCTGGCTGAAATTTTTGGGAGTTTCATACCCTGTAATATGAAACAGTCATGCTTTTAAACCTGCTCAACTACATAGAAGATGAATCTTGTTAATGAAAAGCATTGAGTTTCCCTCCGCTGTGGTAGGTAGTTGTGAAAGGGAGTCAGTCACTGTGACATGTGGATGGGATATTAACTGTTGTCCAGTGTTGCAGTGTCACTGTCACCTGACATAGCCCAACAGCTGTCAAAAATGTATCACTATATCCTGGGTATAGTATTCTCATAGAAATAGCTGTTTCATGTATTGATTTTATATTTGGATAACCCTGTCATCTGTTTACTTAATTTATAATAATATATATATTATATAATAATAATAATAATGATTGATAATACTCCTGTTCATGCCTTCCTATCTTTTTATACTTTAACTATGTCGTTAAGGTTTGGGACACTTTTAAGATATCCCATTTATATCAATCTCATTAAAATCAGATCTCAGTTTTCGCTACCGCTAGACAAAGATCTGAGGACATCCCATTAGGGGTCACGTCAGAACAACCTCTCGTGAACTTTGACCGATCAATGAAATGACTGACAAGAAATCGCCTTAGCCAATCAGAAGGCAGCTTTACGACACTAGTTTCAAACTGGCGACTACGCTTCGAAACATATTTTGATGTATTCCTGGTTAAAAAATTTAAAACTGTAAAAAAGAACATTCTTGAATGGCTTACAGATGGCCTAGATTGTATGGATATAATCATAAAACCTGTAATTGTCTTTCAGAATACCCTCTGTTAAATATTTCGAGGTTGCATGATCAGAAAACACATTCCGTCTGTCACTGTCATGATCTGGTAAGCGACGCTCTGATTGGTTGGATGAAAGGTCGTTCTGACGTTACCGGTTTAGCGATAGCGAGAACTATGATCTGATTTTAATGAGATTGCATTTGTATGTACACGGAAACTGTTAGCCCTGCACTAAAGGCAGTTAACATTGTAATATGTCAAGCCTGATATATCACAGACTGGCAGAGAGGCCTTTAACCTGAAACTGAAACCACACTTAAACAGGTACACAATCCAAATAAGTTTAAAAATTTATAATTTTCCTAAAATTCTTTCCCACTCTTTCTTGTCAGAATAGTTACCAGTAGCCTAAGGGTCGGTGGGGTAGCCTAGTGGTTAAAGCATTCGCTCATCACGTCGAAGGCCTGGGTTCTATTCCCCACATGGACGTAAAATCATACTCGCTCGCCCAATAACCCCATACCTATCTAACAGTCGGGTTGGGGGAAAACGTCTCAATCTGCCAAATCTGTGGCTCCATGGGGAGCCAAGGACACCCTATATCTTACACTGCAGTGCTTGCAGTTTGTTCATTTTTACCACCTTTATATCATAGTGACTTCACAGGTCCATTCTCCGGCACTAATGACACAGGACTCTACCATGTTAATCAACACATCAGAAAAACAGGAAAAAAAGTTAATACCCAATTTTTCAATTTCAGATTACAAAAAATGTTAGGTTAATGAAACTGGAGTATTTTAT
Organism: Haliotis cracherodii; assembly: GCF_022045235.1. Classification (NCBI taxonomy): domain Eukaryota; kingdom Metazoa; phylum Mollusca; class Gastropoda; order Lepetellida; family Haliotidae; genus Haliotis; species Haliotis cracherodii. Next base: position 7,871,301 of record NW_027266275.1, read on the forward strand.
AAATGAAAATTTCGGGAAAACATCTCAATTTGTAAGCCGATACAGATGTACAGTGTAAGGATTGTCACATGTGTTGATGACATTGTAAACAAAGGGTGAACTAGACATGCTGGCAGAAGTCGGTCATTGATAGCTGCATGTGACGGGCAGGCTGTGTTTCAGATTGGTACAAAGTTCACAGAGTATGACCAACTGGGTGATGTCTCCGATAGGCGTTAGATACCACTGGTTTTAGGACTCAGATAGGCTTGTGTCATGTACTGTACACAACATCAACACAACATCAACACAACATCAACATGGTCAATTTCAGTTCCTAACTCACCCTGTTTGAGTGGAAACAATTTTTCATCCAAATGAATTGAAATAGCAGTTTGGTCTTTTTTTTTCATTTTATGCTTGATTTCTTTTCTAAGTTTGAGCCTGACATTAGTTTTGAAAAAGTAATTTTCTTTTTTGTTTATGCTTTGTTTCATTGAAATTATGTTCACTTTTGTATCAAGAACATTGTGAAGGACATAAATACAAATTGCCTTTTGTTTTCCACGTTCCCAGAAACATTTATTAACCTCATTTATACATATCCTCAATTAATATAAACACTGACATTTTAAAGGGAGGTGGGTAGCCTAGTGGTTTAAGTGGTTGCTCGTCACGCCGAAGACCTGGGATCGATTCCCGACATGGATACAATGTGTGCAGCCCATTTTTGCTGGAATATTGCTTAAAGCAGCGTAAAACAATACTCACTCACTCACTCACTCACTCATTTGTATTTTGTCAAATCTCTTGTCATTAGGTGCTCACAACTAAAGAAAACCACTTTTAAGAAAGGGAAAATTGAAAGCTGGTTTATCTGAAAAAAAATACCAAAGTGATGATTTTCTCGTCCTCAGACACACTTTTATGAAATATTGTGTACACAGATTCTTTTTACAAACAAATGGTCTTTAGATAAATAAGGATGAAATGTTTCTTCATGGGGTTTCTGTGATCAAAAAGCCAGGGTTGGTTTTCCCAAAAAATATTTTTAACAAAAAGCATTGGCAAGTTTAGTCAAACGAAACCAAGTCTTGTTTCTTGACCAGCAGAGGAGGAAATGTTTGACTGAAAAAAATAAATTACATTTCTTTTAAAGAAATGTTTTCGTAGACGAAGTGTCAGTATGTTAGTGTATCTCTGGCTATACATATACCTTTATGACAGTGAAGATAACTAACAACATGGCGAGGTACATAGCCAGCAGCAATCACAAGCTGCAGCGTAAAAAAATACCAGGCCATAATTCTGTCTGTAAATGTCCTCCATGTCACGGTTGTAGGTTGCCATCTTGCAGTGTGCTGTCAATGAGGGACATTAAAGCTCTGACACCACTTGAGGTTATTCAAACATTTCCCTTTCAGATTTCAATGTTCTTTACTTGTGTGTTGAGCAGATAAAGAGTACAAATTTAAAAATAGTTTCGCTATTGACATGCTTTCATGAAGTTTAGATATAAGCTACATCTGTTCTATGCACCAATATCTTTTTTATGCTCTGTGAGTCATTTAGAAGTATGTCAACAACAATGTGAAATGTGTGTGACACTGACAGAAAACACACTAAGTTTTCATCATAGGCATTATAAGAATTTGGAAAAAATCTGGCATGGTTTAATCTGCTAATTGAGCCTAGAGGAGCTGTTATTAATTATAGTGTTTAAAGCAGTCATTACACCATTCGTTACTCAGACGCACATGTTCTACTTGCACATCGCGATCTTAGCGCCACAACTCCCAGGGTTTTACTTGGGTCTGTCTATTTACGAATCCCAGGGACTCTCATTTATATTTTTGGGAGGTCTTGTTTGCAAGACATGAACAAAGGGTCCCAGGCTACATGCATGTTACACTCCTCGTGGGATTTCCAAGAATTGTACTGATGTTGTGTTATTATTAATATTCAGGAGCCAGTTATAGATGGGAATTACATTGCTGGATTGAAGAAAATCAACCAATGGCACATTGTGTTTTGAGTGTATATTTCACCAGAATACAAATGTCAGTTGTATATGACATGCAATCTACAATATTGATTCGTGTCCAGGATTCATAATTGTACTTAGTGGCATTAATTTACAATTTGTATCAGATGCAGTATTTTGTGTCCAGTTAAACCCAGATCTCCTTCAGTTTCATTAGACATATTATTTGGACGCTAACCCATTCTCGTTCAAATTGTCAAGTGTGTTAAATGTGTGGCCTGATGATTGGTAGAAGTTAACGGCCAATGAAACTGATGTGGTTTTCTGTGCATGTGTGGTACTTCCAGAGAGTTCAGAGTTCAGCCCCCATACCGTCCTCCATACAACACTCCTTGATGCACCCTGGCTCGGATGCAGCTCGGATGCAGCTCGGGATATACCTCGCTTCCCAAAACTTTATCAAGAACTTCCCTTTTATACAAGGCTTGTCTGGATATGCACTCTCATTGATCTATGATACAAGTAGGACAACGTTTCTTTCGAGAAACCAGACTATAACAACAGTGTGTTTCTATATGATACATTCAGTCGTAAAAAAATACAATCACTCATAAACACAAATTATCATTTATCTGATTTACGCATGCATTTTGAATTATCATCTGTGATGGAGGCTGCAGAGATCTACATTCATGTCCCCGTGACTGAGATAATTACGTTCCATTCACTACCATCATTATGTGATGTGTTGATCATCGGCAAGCTCTTTCCTAACGCCAGGGTCGGGATCTTGAACCCCGATGACAGCAGTAGTTGGAGGATTCACTGTATTTCAAACAGGACATACAGCTGACTTGCCATTGACCCTTTTTATTGTATGCCGACCTACTAGGGCAGGGTGATTGTTGTGCCAAGGAATTTCATCCGTCCGTCCATGGAATTCCGTAGGGATGTCATGATTGTACAGATGCATCGGTAGATAATTCTCATGATACGATACGAGATACATGTACTTGAAAACTCTTTTTATACTAATAGGAGAGGTGCAGTGCGAAAGATTTCAATATTTCGATTTTCTGAAGAAATACAGCTTTTTTTTCATTCATTGATTCTTTTCAAATTTATGGAACAGTTTTCATACTAATAGAAGAGAGTTTTTTCATGTTTAACTAAGTCATGTTTCAAATATGTTGGAGTCGAGGTTGGGGGTATAAGTGAGCCCTGCTCACTTTTGCATTGTTTTGTTGCTTTTAGAAAGTGACAGTTATTTATCAGTGACAATTTGGTACTTGTCTATGAAACATTCAGCCATCAATGAGAATGACTAAATATATACCCTGACCTTATTCTGGCACGTCTACAGGAAACAGATGCATGGAATGTATTTTTGTGTTATTTCCTTTTCCCATTTTCATAACTACCCTGTTCTATTTTGCTCTCGTACAGCTTCCTTGTCAGCTAATGATGCTACCATACTTTTTAGGACTTTTTTATTTTACCTTTGGGTACTGAACTAGTCAATCTAATTCAAATCAGATCATATCCTGAACATAATACCTATCTGTGTCAATTACTGGACACTGGAACATTTAGTATTTACTCCTACTATCTAGCCACAACTCACAAATATGTAGGACTGTTACTTTTGTGTTTGCTAGCCATAACATGGAAATAGCAGATGATTCATTAAGTTTCATATATTTTATGACTCATGAACATTCACTTTCATTTAAATTTTCTTTTTTATAAACTAAGTTTAATTCATTTATCTCTTATCTTCTCATGTCACTATGATGTCATATCGTAGCCTATCGAGATACGTATCGAATCGTGATGTAAGTATCGAGATACGTATCGTATCGTAACCTAGGTTTATCGTTGCAGCCCTAGTTAGCGTAGTGGGTAACGTGTTCGCTTGTCACGTTGAAGACCTGGGTTCGATTCCCCACATGGGTACAATGTGTGAAGCCCATTTCTGCTGTCTCCAACCGTGATATTCCTGGAATGTTGCTGAAAGCAGCGTAAAACCATACTCACTCACTGATTAATGTGCCAATTTGTGTCAAGGCTTCTAGATTCATGGTACGAGTTAGTAGAACATTCAGATCAACATCTATTATTTCTGTATCTCAAAAAAGACCAAACAGGTGGTTCAAAATACAAATAATAAAGGTTGGTTTGGTTGGTTTGTTGTTTTACACCGCGCTCAGCAATATTCCAGCTATATGATGGCAGTCTGTAAATGATTGAGTCTGGACCAGACAATCCAGTGATTGACATCATGAGCATCGATCCACGCAATCGGGATACGATGACTTGCATCAACCAAGTCAGCGAGCCTGACCACCCGATCATATATTTATGCTAAAAATGATTGCCAATCCAAGATGATAAAAGATGTTTTTGAGAACAATATTAACAAAAACTGGTTTAAAACACGATACAACACAGTCTATTAAATACAACAAATGAATCTTTGAAAGTCACCTACCATCTTCCTGAAGCAAGAGCGTCCACCAGCCTTTTCATCAAAGTCTTGTTTTCACGTAGAAACTAGGCTTTGATACAGGCTAGCAGACACGCTTGCTTCGGGAAAATGGTCACCCACAATTCTGGGAATTTATTGTATAGAAGCATAAAACAGCATTCACTCACTCACAAATGTATAATTTCAAATTTTGTTTGTAGTATGTTTCTGTCAATATTTCCATAATTGTTCATGCCAGTTAAATGAAATAAAATTCAAGTATTGATAATCTTTAAGATTATTCTTCTCTGTACGTAACCATACTCGTAAACTACTTGAAGATATGACCCGTAAAAGGCGACTAACGAGATCAGGTGGTCAAGCTGGCTGACTTGTTTGATGCATGTCATCATCAAATGATCATATCCCAATTGCGCAGATCAATGCTCATGATATCAGTCACTGGATTGTCTGGCCCAGTCTCGATTAATTACAGACTGCTTTAAACAACAAACAAGCAAACAAACAAACAGCCCGCCATCATATCGCTAGAATATTGCTGTGTGCAGCGTTAAACAACAAACAAACAAAACATGAGGATGTGTAGGATCATACCTATCGACCAAGATTTTTTATAAATAAATACTTTCCTGCTTCAGGCATGTCCAGATGAGAGGGTTGTGAGAGTTTTGTTTGTGTGTATTTGCATGTAGCCTGTCCAAGAAGAGATGGCCAGTTATATCTCACCGACTTCACAGCTCTAATTTCAGAACACATGTTTATACATACTTGTGTATGTGTACATGTAAATATGCAATTCTAAAGAGAAGTACTTGCAGTGTATCTGACTTGATAACAGTATTTGTGGGACAAGTTACCTGAGTGCATTAGTTGGTGGTTCGGTCTATATTAGGATGGATTATGCCTGGTTGGTCATGTACCTGCACAGGATGAATGGCAGGCCCGTGTCAACAGTGGTAAACCCTCCCTGCACTCTCGCAGACCGGTTCACGTATATCATGGTGGTATAACATTCGGTGTCGGTTATGTGACTTCATGCGCCTCTGTTCAGCAGTTAATGGGTACCCGGTGGTATTTTTTTACCCTCAGCACTGTAAACAGACAGAATGATTTCTGAAATGGTCTTGAACTTGTCATCAAAATAGTAATGACGTGTTCATCCTGTGTCAACAGTGGTAAACTCTCCCTGCACTCTCCCAGACCGGTTCACGTATATCATGGTGGTAAAACATTCGGTGTCGGTTATGTGATTTCATGCGCCTCTGTTCAGCAGTTAATGGGTACCCGGTGGTATCTTTTTACCCTCAGCACTGTAAACAGACAGAATGATTTCTGAAATGGTCTTGAACTTGTCATCAAAATAGTAATGACGTGTGACGTGTGAACACCCGGGTTAGAATTGGTCTTCAGCAACCCATGCTTGTCTTAAAAGGTGACTACACTACTCCTGTTAATTGTTAAAGTTAATCTCTGCAGCCAGTGCGTGTCAAAACAGGGGGTTGTGTACTCGCGGGCAGATGACCACGGCATACGCTGACCACTGTGTCGGATTAACGAGACTGATTAATGAGTGGTTTCGGTAAGTCGTTGCAAATTAGGTGTGTTTGAGTCGGAGTGCGAGAATGTCGGATTAACGGGACTAAATAGCGCTGAATCAATCGGTTCCCATCATTTGTGTCGGATAAAGCCGAGTGTCGGATTAACGAGTGTCGGATTAACGAGTGTCGGATTAATGAGACTTGACTGTATGCTTGTCGTAAGAGGCGACTAAAAGGATTGGACGGTCAGGATCGCTGACATGGTTGATTCATGATTGTGTATATCAATGCTCATGATGTCATTCACTGGATTGTCTGGTCCAGACTCAATTATTTACAGACGGCTGTCAAATAGCTGGAATATTGCTGAGCATGCTGAGTGCAGTGTAAAACAACAAACCAACCAACAACCAAATCTGAAGTGAATCAAACTATGACATCGGAGTGATGTGTGGATCCTATATATTATAGGTAGTCTCCCTGGTTCACCTCATTTGCCTGTTTATCTGATTGTGATGCTAAGTTTATCATGTCTATCACGATTTGTTTATTTCACTGATAACACTATCCATTATAGGATAACTGAGTTCCTTGTGACTGTCATCAAAGTACCTGTAGTTGATATCTAAACATGTAAATGACAATACAGTTGTAAATTAGAATTTCAGGCAGGAAACAATTTTTCATAAAAGATAGGAACTGTTGGATGGAATTATAGTCTTAGATACATATTAAGTTGTTAGTTCTCACTTAACTGATTTCCAAAGGGCTGTCTAAAGTGCTGGGTGGCATTGTACAGAACAACCTTAGCGTTACCCAGGTCATAATTCTATGTTTAGGTATAGGAGTTACGATCACCTTAGCGCTAAGACCACTTTGTACAACAGCAACCTGTCCTTATCCTGCACCATGACTGTGGAATATTTGTATTTTATGAGAAAAAAGACCAATCTGGATAGTCCAGCCAGCTCTATTCCACAATTTGTTTTAATTTTATGGGAGTGAGTGAGTAAGCATGGTAAGTGAGTGAGGTTTAACGCTGCTTTTAACATTATTCCAGTTACATAATGGCATGCCAGCTTAATGTGGGAGGAAAGCCCCAAGTGATGCAGGTCTCAGACATTTACCACTTCGGTGAAACCCACGAGCATGGGTATTGTGCTGACAAACCTAGAAACATAATGGGTGCAAACCAGGATTCGAAGACCCACTTTAGACGACTGGGCCACCCATGCCCCCTTAATTTTAGGGGAGAGAAATGTATTGTGTAATTAAAGATTTCATAGACACTTTGTTAGTCTACTGGGGCTGGGACGAGTCCCCAACCTCCTATTACCAGACTCTAACCGGGTACCCACCCCCCAATACCCAACCCTACCCGGGTACCAACTGCAAGTCTCAAGAGTTGGGAACAAAATGTCTGATTAGTAATTGTTTTACCGCAGCCCTGGCTAAAGCTATTTATATACATGTATCAAACGATCAGATCATGAGTTCGCTGAAGTTGACTGAAGCTTTATCTTTACTCAAACATATACAAGTCAAAAGGAATGTGTGCATCGTCAGAAAGAAATGCCAGCATTAGCAACTTGTAGTGTAACCACTGAGCTAAAGTGAGTTTTTGTCATTAAACAATACAGTAAACTACGGTTATAACAAACTCAACGGGACCACTAAATTAAGTTCGTTATAACCGTAGTTCGTTATAAGCATATATACAGCATAACTACAGCAAACAGTCAGGACAAAAAAGTAAGTCCATTATATCCGTCAGTTTGTTATAAGCGTGTTCGTTATAAACGTAGTTTACTGTATATCACATGACTAACCATAGATCTGGGTAGTCCTGTGGGTACCCGGGTCCTACTCAGGACCCACCAGACCCGAGTACCCGAGTTACCCGTCCCAGCCCTATTCTCTACTGCTGGCCATGCAACATGTGTGGGAGGAAGAATTCAAGTGATACTTGACCATGTTGATCTCATCATCACGAGACGAGATAACGTGGTCATGACACAGTTAAAGTCATGTGATAAATACCAGTATCAGTTTGACAGTGCCAGATGCATCTCTAGATTATAAATATGTATTTTTTATTTTTTTTGTAATACTTTTTTTATTCAGGGTTAAGGATACATTGTACATGATATAGTGCATATTAATACATTGACTGTTTGCACATCATTTGTAATGTGAGATTGATATTACTAGCGATAATAAATGATTTAATACATAATATATATGTATCACATGATGGAGTCCCCTTTTTTTTATCATAAAAACAACAGCCATTCACACTTCTCATACAAACACCATTTACACGCTTTCACACAGGGACGCCACAAGCACTCTCATACACACACACACATGCATTATATTCTCAAAGAGAGATCTCAAATCTCAAGTCAGTGGTTCCAAATGAATGATACGGAAATGTAGACACTAACACATGGGCATACCATAATATAGGCATGAACACAAGCATATATATACACACACATACATACACATGAACACATACATATACATATCCTAAAATTCAAAAAGGTTATGGTACATCATCCAGTCTTTGTTAAATTCCAAACCTCTGTTTGTGGACAAAAAACGTCTTTTCTCTATCTTATAGCGAAGTTTGAGTTCATTCTTTAAAAACTGTATATTTGGTAGTATATTTTGAACTCTACATCTGTAGATAAAGTATTTTGTGAACAGGATGATAAAATCAAACACTTTATCAGTAATAAGATTTTTGTTAAAGCCAAAAATAATAAATTCTGCTGAAAGATTTAGATTATGAATGTGTCCACATTTGTCATTTATCCAGCTCATAAACTGTTTCCAAAAATTCTGTACAATATCACACTCCCACAAGAGATGGACGATCGTCTCTCTTTCATCACTGCAAAAAGTACATCGATCACTGTCAACATTCTTGATATAAAATAGAAAAGAGTTGGTTGTAAGTATCCTATGAGTTATCTTGAACTGAAACCACCGAGGCTTTGTATCTTTGGTTATTTTGAAAGGTTTTATAAAAATGGATTTCCAGTTTAATTCACCAAGATTAAATTCCCATTTCTGTCTGGCTTTCCAACTAACCAAAGGTCCCAAAAGTGTATAGTAGGCATGTTTGGAAACTTTCTTTAATGAGAAAAGTTTAGTCAATAATAAACTGTAATCTAAAGGATTAATGGTGTTCTCCATTTTTATAAATATGTATTTCATTTAGGATGTTGAAGATAAAACACATCAAAGTATTTCAGAGATTCAACTGCCCACATTCTGAACCTGTTAAAAGATTAGATATGTGGGTTAGTCGGTAGGAGGTGAGCTAGTATAGAGATATTCACTGATCAACAAGTGTTGTTTCATGGTCAGGCACAGATAACTGCTGCTACAGTGAAACACATACCATTCGTACACAAGGCCAAATGTTTTTTGTTTATGAGAATAACAGACCTACCAGCTCAAGAATTGTAAAAAAACTGAAATATATCGAAATTGTACAATATTTTTGTCCTGAGAGAGAATTTGAAGAAAAACGTGATGTCATTAAATTGTAAAAATGTTTGATAAAAATTGTTTCTCTTCATTTTTAATGCAAAATAACACAATCACACAATGTAACCTTCCCGTTTGTTTCAAGCAGCTTATATCATTATAGCAGTTACCTCTCTGTCACATTGCTATCTGTTGAAAGTGACATCAAGTTCCGTTTTCTTTGCAAGGTTCTGGTCAAATGTCTATGGTTTGACAGAAGTAAGTTCCGTTGTGCAGTTAAAGGTACTAAGGCACTTGGATTCCATATACAGTCATACCTGTGAAGGTCCGGGGTTGAGTAGGTCTTCAACAACCCATACTTGCCATAAAAGGCCATCTCCTAGACATACTAATCAATAAGACAAAAGTTATGTCTACATAGTTTTATAGATAGCCTTGAACTATTTTATTTAAGTGCATCTGTCATGACTAATGAGATCGGGTGGTCAGGCTCACTGACTTGGTTGATTCATGTCATCATTTCCCAATTGCGTGGATCGATGCTCATGATGTCAATCACTGGATTGTTTGATCCAGATTATTTACAGACCGCCGTCATATAGCTGAGTGCGGCATAAAACAACAAACCAATCAATCAACCAAATACCGTAAACTATGTTTATAACGAACAGGCTTAAAATGAACTTATTTTTTAGTCACGCCATATGCTGTATATATGCTTATAACGAAGTACGGTTATCATGAACTAAAATTAGTGGTCCCTTTGAGTTGGTTATAACCACAGTTGACTGTACTTGCTGTCTATTGCTTTTCCTTCCTATATCATGATATAACATTTATCCTAAGTTTTCGTGTGGTGATTAGATCTACAGCAAGTGCTTTTATGGGTTGTCATGGTGTAATTTTTATACAACATTTCGTATGATTATAGTTTATAGTTTAGCAAGTAATACATATCATCAGGTAAAATGCATATGCAAAATACCAGTAGTTTCAGTTATAGCTTTTGAGATAGATGCTAGTCTGAGGTAATGAGAACACATCTCCTAGACATACTATTCAATAAGACAAAAGTTTTGTCTACATAGTTTAACAGATTTAAAAGCTTATAGATAAATAATAGCCTAAGGTATCAAGAGCCCATCTCCTAGACATACTAATCAATAAGACAAAAGTTATGTCTACATAGTTTTATAGATAGCCTTGAACTATTTTATTTAAGTGCATCTGTCATCACCTATATTAGAATAATATTCAATAAATACTTCAATGTAGACTGATTAAGGATTAGCCCCTATACCAGCTCGTCTATAGTGACACCATAATCTCTTTCCAAGCACCCAGGAAATATGTCAACAAGATTAGTGCCAGTCCAACAGGATTAAGTATTCCCCTCTGTCTAGCCATTCATTAACCGTCGGGCACACCCCATCGTGTATCAACCAATCATATTCCTTTTTATTGTACATGCTTGCCGTAAAAGGTGACTATGCTTGTGGTAAAAGGCGACTAAAGGGATCGGGTGGTCAGGCTCGCTGACTTGGCTGATACGTGTCATCGATCCCAATTGCGTGGATCGATGCTCATGTTTTCAATCACTGGGTTGTCTGGTCCAGACTCGATTATTTACAGACTGCCGTCATATAGCTGGAATATTGCTGAGTGCGGCATTAAACAACAAACCAACCAACCAACCTTTTTATTGTTTTAAATTTTAGTTAAATAGATAGAGAAGCAAAATGTAAAGCAGAAGGTTTTTGACGCTCATACCATGCAGACCACAGCCCAGAGGTTTGTACCAACTCTCTGTGGCACCCTCAGCTATATTCTAAGATATTGTAAATTGTTCATTGTTAATTGTTCTTGTAAATAAAATTGTGATTAGTCTCCTGTGACTCTTTGCTGACTAATTCCCTGGAGAAAACAGCACACCATTTGGAAGGTTTTGTTTACCTGAACAGAACCATAATACCTAACTAAACTGTTGAACTCATGTGAAATGATCTTGTTCCCCCTCTTCCACCTTATACTATTAGATATTTTTTAATATCTAAAGATATCTAAAGATATCAGATAAGATCTGTAAGATCTTTTAATCTATGCAATTAAGGACAAGCCATGTTATAATATTTATGTTCTCCATGGAATGATGATATCATTGTGTAGTTTTACTTGGGTTCTCTATATGCCCATTTAAATTACACAAACTTAGTCACAAAATGTACTGTAGAGAATCCCCGACATGATTGGCTACAATGCATTTGAGCTTAGAAACGGTTGTCAGGGTTTTTATTGGCTTCTCCTTCAGAGTACATTCGGGGTCCAGATATTACAAATTTCAGCATCCATGCTGGATTGTCCATCGTGTTTATTTGTAGCCAAACATACTCTTCATCATCAAGATGCAGTTTGTAAGACAAACTATGTATGTCATGTTAACAATAGTTACCAGGGCCTGTTGCACAAAGCTATTTTAGCACTAGAATGATCGTAGCACCCATACTTTAGCCTAGACTTACGTTAGGTGATCTGTAACAAGATGACTGTGACTTCCATACTTAACATAGACTTACGTTAGGTGATCTGTAACAAGATGACTGTGACTTCCATACTTAACCTAGACTTACGTTAGGTGATCTGTAACAAGATGACTGTGACTTCCATACTTAACATAGACTTACGTTAGGTGATCTGTAACAAGATGACTGTGACTTCCATACTTAACCTAGACTTACGTTAGGTGATCTGTGACAAGATGACTGTGACTTCCATACTTAACATAGACTTACGTTAGGTGATCTGTAACAAGATGACTGTGACTTCCATACTTAACCTAGACTTGCGTTAGGTGATTTGTAACAAGATGACTGTGACTTCCATACTTAACCTAGACTTACGTTAGGTGATCTGTAACAAGATGACTGTGACTTCCATACTTAACATAGACTTACGATGGTTATACTGCTAAGAATGCATTGTCCATGTTGGCCCAGATGACAGTAAATTATGAACCTGTGTGCAATTTTAAACATTTGGATTAACAACCCATCTTACATGTTTGATATTGATATAGCTTTTGTGTTATGTTTGCAGAGCCTCTGAAGACAATTGATGTCGATGGTGACTTGAGTGCAGGAATTGGACAGTACATATCAGTGAACATAACGTGTAATGGAAGGTAACTCGTCTCTACGCTATGTTTGAAATACCCAAGGACCAGCTGTACAAATATAATGATATAGTCCTGGGTGGGAAAAAAAGTGTGTTGTTTCCATCTCAAGTCTGAGACCTGCATCACTTCGGGCTTTCCTCCCACATTAAGCTGAGACGCCGTGATATAACTGGAATACTGTTAAAAGCGGCGTTAAACCCAACTCACTCACTCCTACAGGGAAGTTGTGCTTCGTTTTGCTCCTCGTACTTTGACTTAATTTGGTGGTTAGCTTTCTGCTACCGCACTAGATTGTGTCTGTGAGGAGTGATGTATGTCTTTTCATATTATGCCCACTTTAATGTGTATTGATGTGCAGGTGTTTTCTATGTGGGAAGACTTTGTCTTTTTCCTGCCATAGGTCTCCTTGTTTCCGCCATTTTCAATTTGCGTTACATTGTTTGCTGCCGAGGGAGGTAGTCATTATTGTTGCAATTCTTGATTAGGTATTAATATTTCATGTATATTTAAATACCTTTAGCCCTTGGCATGTTTATATTTTGATACACTTTCAAAACTTGTAAATGTTTTGCCGACATTCATTTACCTCCATGTACTACGGCATCAGACTCGATTGTGAGTATTGCACCTATCCCAAATTATCAGGCATCCATGGCCTCCACAGTGATGGTCCAAGCGACGCTAGCGCACGCATCTGATAGCTCTTCTACCGGGTTAGCACCAATGCAAGCCTATGTCGACAAGGGCTTGTGCCTACGCCCTTCCAGGTGCATCGACGATGACTATATCTTCAGGGCATCAAGCTCATCCTGTGATGTCATCAATACTGGGTCAGCTTAACACTGAACCACCTACCTACTTAGTTGCTCTACCTATGTACGCGCAGCCTATGGTTGCGTACCTGGAGAATCCTTGGATGCAGAGCTTCATGCAATCCATGTGGCAGCAGTCCATGTCACAAATCTACCAGGGGCCTCCGCCAGTGTACCAGCCTCAGCAACAACTATTACGCCTCGGACAACCCAAGCACTAGCGTTTATGCCTATGCCTATGCTACTTCGCCATGCACTAGCTGCCAACACCACTGCTCATATGTGGGTTTCGTTACCCTCACCAGGAGCTTCATCTGAGCACTCTTCTGGAGTAAGAGCTACACACTGCAGTAGAACACACCTATGAGGAGGGTGCTTCACCACCATTCCGATTCATCAGAGGTATCAGACGGTGAGGAATGGGATTCATCCACAGAATGGAATACTCACCTCATCCTCGCACTGATGCCTGAGTGGATGGCACATAAACAACTTCGACTTGGAAGAGTTCAGTGTTGGCCGGTCCAGAGAATGGCAAAATGACAAAGGTCCCGGAACTATAGGCTCTACTACGCTCTTTCAGGCTTGAGGATCAGAAGGCCAAATTTCGTCCCAATGCATCGAATGTAGTACTTTGAGGATTGCGCGTGCCCCTTTTCCAGCCCCTCAATGCATCCTCTTTTTTTTAACTCACCAAGAAAACTATATTTCTCTTGGCTTTAGCCGCTGGATGTGGCTGAGCGAGTTACATGCACTTGACATCACCCGTGTCCGTCTTGAGCATGGTACGCAGGGAGCAGTACACTTCAGGTTGTGCTGGGATTGCATAGCAAAAGATCAACTAGCTGTCTACCTTATTGAACCTTATTATTCCTGCCGTCCCGCGCAGTGCTGAGTCTTTTCAGCTTTGGCTTGGTAACACAGTACATGAAGATAATAGCTTACGCTAATATTCCTTTTTTTTACTGTTTTGGTTACTTGGACTTATCCTCAATTCTCATGTTCTTTCTGTAAATAAGATTGAACTGGCCCTACCGTCCAATGTACCGTTTTCCTTGACAACTTGTCGTTTGAAGGGTTTATAATTATTGAGGCTTTTGGACATCAGAAGGTATATCGGTACCAACCACCATACTGTCTGATACAGATGCATTAAGGAGTAATGTAGGATAAGTAAACAATTTTGTAAAATCTAAATATTTTCTTACATTTGTATACTTATCCTGCATTACTACATCTAAGGGCCCACCATCGCAGAATTGCCTCTCCACTATAGCTTTGTTATAGTCTTTGTTAGCTTGGGTAACGAGCAGGAATATGAATTGATTGTGACGTCACGATTTATCACATGACAGCGGCGATGGGTCCCGCAAAAAGTACACTTGAGATGGAAACAACACACAGTTGGGACAAACTAATGATAACCAATGATCGATCATAAAATTGCAACCGATTCCCAGCAAACTTTATAGTGTTGTTTCTTTCCTAGATTTAAATGTTAAACTGTTTCTCCCCCAGCTACCCTACCTCGGTGTGCTGGAATGTGACGGCCCTCAACACCAGTGAGCCGTCTTCACCCACGTGTCCCCCAGCAGAGTTCCTGAGTACCTGCAACCACCAGGTCCGCATCAAACTGACTAACCTGGGATGGAGCACTGTCCAGTTCACTGTCTACAACGATGTCAGCTACATGTCATCCTCCTTCAACGTCTACGCATTCAATGCAGGTAGGTCAAAGTTGGTCACATCACAGAGCATGTGTGCTTCCAAGAAGACTATGCATTCAATGCAGGTAGGTCAAAGTTGGTCACATCACAGAGCATGTGTGCTTCCAAGAAGACTATGCATTCAATCAAGGTAGGTCAAAGTTGGTCACATCACAGAGCATGTGTGCTTCCAAGAAGACTATGCATTCAATGCAGGTAGGTCAAAGTTGGTCACATCACAGAGCATGTGCGCTTCCAAGAAGACTATGCATTCAATGCAGGTAGGTCAAAGTTGGTCACATCACAGAGCATGTGTGCTTCCAAGAAGACTATGCATTCAATGCAGGTAGGTCAAAGTTGGTCACATCACAGATTATGTGTGCTTCCAAGAAGACTATGCATTCAATCCAGTTAGGTCAAAGTTTGTTACATCACAGAGCTTGTGTGCTTCCAAGAAGACTAGGCATTCAATCCAGTCAGGTCAAAGTTGGTCACATCACAGAGCATGTGTGCTTCCAAGAAGACTATGCATTCAATCAAGGTAGGTCAAAGTTGGTCACATCACAGAGCATGTGTGCTTCCAAGAAGACTAGGCATTCAATGCAGGTAGGTCAAAGTTGGTCACATCACAGAGCATGTGTGCTTCCAAGAAGACTATGCATTCAATGCAGGTAGGTCAAAGTTGGTCACATCACAGAGCATGTGTGCTTCCAAGAAGACTATGCATTCAATGCAGGTAGGTCAAAGTTGGTCACATCACAGAGCATGTGTGCTTCCAAGAAGACTATGCATTCAATGCAGGTAGGTCAAAGTTGGTCACATCACAGAGCATGTGTGCTTCCAAGAAGACTAGGCATTCAATCAAGGTAGGTCAAAGTTGGTCTCATCACAGAGCATGTGTGCTTCCAAGAAGACTATGCATTCAATGCAGGTAGGTCAAAGTTGGTCACATCACAGAGCATGTGTGCTTCCAAGAAGACTATGCATTCAATGCAGGTAGGTCAAAGTTGGTCACATCACAGATTATGTGTGCTTCCAAGAAGACTATGCATTCAATCCAGTTAGGTCAAAGTTTGTTACATCACAGAGCATGTGTGCTTCCAAGAAGACTATGCATTCAATCCAGTCAGGTCAAAGTTGGTCACATCACAGAGCATGTGTGCTTCCAAGAAGACTATGCATTCAATCAAGGTAGGTCAAAGTTGGTCACATCACAGAGCATGTGTGCTTCCAAGAAGACTAGGCATTCAATGCAGGTAGGTCAAAGTTGGTCACATCACAGAGCATGTGTGCTTCCAAGAAGACTAGGCATTCAATGCAGGTAGGTCAAAGTTGGTCACATCACAGAGCATGTGTGCTTCCAAGAAGACTATGCATTCAATCAAGGTAGGTCAAAGTTGGTCACATCACAGAGCATGTGTGCTTCCAAGAAGACTATGCATTCAATGCAGGTAGGTCAAAGTTGGTCACATCACAGAGCATGTGTGCTTCCAAGAAGACTATGCATTTGATCCAGTCAGGTCAAAGTTGGTCACATCACAGAGCATGTGTGTTTCAAGAAGACATTGTGGGTCCTTAAATCATGTATTGTAACTATCATTGCTCTGTGGTTTTGAATGAAAAAATAATCATCTTAAATTTGAAAGAAAAGGTCTGAAAGTTTCAGTGCACGGCGACACGAGTGCCACAATATGAGTATCATACAATTCAATATCTGTATATATTCAGGGATGTATCCAGGCAAGTCTGCAGCAAATATTAGTAAGAATCCCCATACTGGAATAAAAGATTCATGTTGATATGTTTCAACATTATCTTTGCAAATGTGACTTCGTTTGATAGTACTGAATGCTATGGTTGAATACCTCTAAGTAAGAATGTTAGAACTTTACAAACATTCCCAATTTTCAACAAAAATGAATAATTTCTTCCCAATTTGCCGTCCAAGGGCATGTTGTATCATTACTGCCTTATCATACTTAACAAATTATTGAGGCCAGAATGTAATACAAATATATTTTAAATACACAAGTTGTTATGTATCACTTGTTAAGAATGATTAAGTCACTCTGCAGACATATGCAACTCTTTTGTTGTCATTTTGGGATCTAAATTTCCCGTCTTTTCTTCCAGATTCTGTGAACATGCCTGCCCTCACCATACCGATTGTATTCTGCACAATTGGAATTGTCATCGTCATAGTTGGCACAATATATCTCAACAAGTTACGAAAAAAGCCAACCATTGAAGTAGCCGATTTTGACTTCCATCCATCAATGTCTACAGAAGGGGCAGGAAACTATCTGTCCCGACTTGCCAACAAGATGAAGCTGATATGGTTCAGGAACAAATATTCCAAGAAACACACCAATCCAGATTTCCAGGAAACAACAGCTAAACAGTATGGTGCCACAGACGAGTATGAGAGCTTATAGGGTATTTATGCTATGTCAGGATATGCAGCCTCACACAGAGTTCCTGCAAAATTGTAAACAAGGGACTCTTGTATCGTCAGCGTACCAGTGATTCTTCCGTAGTGGAAAAAAACTGTTTGGTACTGATCTGAAAGAGCAGTTTCAATATTTGCAAGATCAAGAAAGCAAACATGGAGACATAAAACATTTTGTGGATGACAATTTCTTTATTGTTTGTCACATTTCAGGGCTACTTCTTTCTGATTATGAGCTGAAATGAAGTCTTCGTGATGGACCCACTCCTAAGTGATAATCAAAGATTTGATGAAACGACATTTTAGAATTGGTGCTGTAGGTGATCTTCAACAATCCTTGGTTGTATTGCGGGACCAGGCAAGAAGCCTGCTGTGCTGCTCTGAAAGTGTACTCCAATGTTACAGATGAATGCAACACAAACATTGTTGCCTTGTGTCATCACTGTTGCTGTTCTAGGAACCACGTCCTTATGTAAATATGGAACATTCTCATTGCAGTTAACTTTATTATCTCTTTTGTATATACTTTTGGCATTGACAAAGGGTGATTTGGTGGATGATATCCAGTTGCTCTTCCAGTTGCTGCAAGTGTTTGACTGTCTGTGATATGACATTGCAATCTACCTGTCGGCCAGTGTCAGACGATGGGTGGAAGATATGTTTTCATGGTCGTCGATTTCTGTGATGCCAAAATAAGACAAATGTTATAAATGTTGTAACCATGGTAACACTTGGATGATTGTTGATTGTGTATTCTGTTTCCCCATGCTCCAAATAACCCGGTTTTAGCAGAGCCTCTGTTTCTCTCTGGCCCACTCACCTATAGAATGTATTCAAAGCTTTATGCTAGACTCTGTTACACAATAACATACTTTTTAACAAACAAAAAAATCAGAGATTCTCTGATGTGATTTTAATTGCCCAAACTCTTGTCATCAATTAACAATAAATCATCAACCTTGCACAATCTTTATATGCTACTAACTTTGCCATGACAGTGATTTGTAGTTGTATTGATGTCATGGTGCATTAAGAAATTGTTAGACGACTCTAACTTATTATTCCTACTTATTTTGAAACTGAAACAATTCTCATGTTAGATTTCACATTTTTATTTGTGTTGTTTGTTATCATTTGTCAATATCATTTTACAAGTATACTTTGTTGAATATCTTTTAAGCTTTATGATGTTTATTTTCAAATTGTTTGGGGCACTGATGTTTTCATACCAAGGTCCACTGAACAATGTACCCCCTCTAGCAGAATATGGTGTTTGTTGAATGGTTATTGTGATCTTCATAAAAGAGCACACCTGTTAATACCAACAGAATGGCAGCGGTTATATTCAGTATGTAAATCTTCCAGACTATTTAGGTCAGCAAGAGAGAGCTCTATTCAATTCAGTATTCATAAATTCAGGCACTCAATGTATTATTTCCATTTTTATGTTTTGGAATGGACCAACCATAGTTTCATGGAAACACTGTGGACATAAAAGAAGAAAAATCTTGAGCTCAATTACTAAAACATATCAGATTGTTTTTTTTGTAGTGCACCCATTTCCAATAATATGTCATACCTTCTTTGTGGACTTCTTGTATGTGAAAACTTTTGTCGTTGAAGGATAGGTCAAGAAATGTTTGCTGTTGGTTTGATAAGACCTAACAAAGCAGGTTGGTATTTGTGTTTTATCGTCTCAAAAGTTTTGTTATGTTAGCTCTTAATGCATAATGGTTTGTGCCTACCACACATGTGACATGCCACATTTTAAAATTTGGTCACATATCTGATGTAAATAGACCAATCTTAAATTATGTTTTTTATTTGTCCCATTTTTAAATATCCCGGGTACACTTTTCACTCGAAGTCATTTTCAATGCTTTATGTGAGTGTGCAGTACCATGCACAGCAGTGTGGCCCACAACCCCTAACGTTGATACTCAGGACCAATTGTGTTTTGCATGTGTCACTAGCTGGGTGAACACGATTTTACTATCTATCACATGAAACACTATTAAATGAAGATTTCTGTACATTCTTGCCGGTCACCATGTACATTTTCTTTTCACATGATGACTGGTTAATCAGATGGCTAGATTCTATTATGAGTAATAATGAAACCATTTTTATGGATCAGCCAACCCTATTTTCATCCAAAGCGAAAACATTTAAATAAAAAAAATATATCACACATATATGTTTCTGCCCTCAAGTACACAAAATATTTAGATTCAGAAAGTCGTTAATTCTGATATAATGTACAATTTGATAGGCATATTTTTTCTAAATACATCTGATATAGCTGATCCCATGCTTAATCTAGGTTTATGTCCTTTGTCCTTTGTACAGAAACGATGCATGTCATCGTATCTCTATTGCATGGATCGATGCTCATGATGTCAATCACTGGATTGTCTGGTCCAGACTCGATTATTTACAGACCGCCGTCATATAGCTGGAATATTGCTGAGTGCGGCGTTAAACAACAAACAAACAGACAAACAAATCATACAGAAATGTTTATGAAGTAAACTCCCTTAGTCTTTGTTCACTCCCATAGAAATTCAATGGTACCTTGGCAGAAGCTGATATCAAGGTAGCAGAAAACATTCTGTGATCAAGCTACGGTAATAAACATTAATAATGGCCTTACAAGTAATAAACTTGTAACACGATCCCACAGATCATCTGTATGGGAAGAATACTGCCGAAGGCTACATTTTATGTTGGTGATCTATAAAGCTTTTTGAATCTGAACGAATCACACATGTATGCTAGTCCTTGTGTGACATGCATGATGTATTGATTTACATGGAAGTGAAGACCAAATACCATATATTGTACATGTGATTGGCTACAGATTGTAACATATCAACTGTGTAACAAGATACACTTTTCCTTGGTTGATGATTATGATGAACAATTATCTAGCCACTAGCCAAGCCCAACCAGTCCACAATTTCATGTTAATGCAACTACTCCACTCTGGCCTTTGTGGCTAAAGCACCACAGTTTGTTAAGAGGGTTGCAAGGATCTGTTGGTTGTGGGTTCAATCCCAGACCTGCCTTTATTATGATCCTGTCTCTACTCTCCAGGGGTTTCTTCAAGGGGTAGTGTTATGACCAGGGCTCGTTCCACAAAGGGATTGTGACACTATGACTGTCTTAAGTGTATATTAAAGTATGGTAGTTACGATTGTCTTCGCGCTACAATTGCTTTGTGGAACGAGGCCCTGCACCTCTTTGGACTTCCCTGCTATATTTAGCTGGCCTATTGCCCGATATTAACTGTAAAAATTTCGAAAAAGTATTTCATGGTAGGTGTCGCTATTAAATTAGCAGGCTTTTACAAAATAAGCAGTGGATGCACAATAGACTATACCCCCTTCATTAAGAGTACATAATGATAATAATGCCTGTATATGTCTACATGCAATGAATGAGTCAGTTGAACATCACCACTTGATAGCTTTGAGGGAATTGTTTCACTATGGTCTCTATTATGCTTTGTAAAATTCATCTCACAAAATTATTATTTTTTAATCATTTATATATGGAAAATTACATCTCAGATTTCTACTGAACAAGAGGAGCATACACTTAACATTTTTGTTATGATGTTTCATTACATCTTGATTTGTCTCTGGACCTTTGCCATTTCAGATTTAGATTGTTGTATGTATCTACAATAGTTATATATCTACAATATATACAACAATCTGAATCTGAATCCTCCTCAGACAATTTGTAAAATTCCTGAAATTTACAGGCAATTTACAGAATGTCTTGAAAATTTGGACTACATGTGACTGCCAGCAGAACTTTTCTATGATAAAGATAGATGTAAATTTCTTGGCAAACATAATGTAATTTTAAAAAGGATAACATAAAACAACTGCAAGAAATAATTACCTGTGTTTTAAAAAGAAGCCAGTGTAGAAATTAATTACCTCATAAGTGACAGGAGATGATATGGAGTTATGACTGTTAGAATGATTTTAAGACTGCTTCAAAGTCATTAACCTGATTAAAGAGACCATTTAAAATATTGGCATTTGTTAAGTTTATTCACAGAAAGGTATATACCATGATATAGATAATTAGTGCCCCTCCCAAAAATATACCGTATATGACCGCGGATAAGCCGACCCCGTAGATAAGCCGAGGTGCTAACTTGACCATTGAAATACGAGAGAAAATGACATGACCCGCAGATAAGCCAATCCAGGAAGTGAAAGGCAAAAAACACTGCGAAGTCGGACTGCAAGACATGTGCCGGTACTCGCAGATATTAAAAAATATAAGGTGAAAAACGTTGTAATTATATTGAAAAAGTCATTATTATTTCTAATAAAGATTTAACAACAACGAAGCACCATTTTGTGAATCTGTGTATATAGAATTATGAACCCGTGAGATAATATATCAGCTAGAGTGAAGACTCGCAGTTTGAATTCAGCATCGTAAGCATGGTGTTGTCGTTTCAAACTTGTGATGAGATTGTCAGTCAGTAAAAATATACCAACTTTTATAACCCCCTTTACACCACTATTGTATGTTAATCCAATTGAATTAAATAAACTATCATACTATGAACACATTGAATGACCATCACTTACTCACAGGCTTCTCCAGTTTATTAAACTAATCGCTCGAAAACAAAGAACCCTTGCACACCCACACCTATTGTCAGAGTTGTTTCAGTTGTACTACCTGACTTCAAACTTTTGAATTAATAATAATTTGAATCCAAAGTAATAAATCCCATTGGTTAGTTGTGGTTCATTAATATGATCAGCCAATCTGTCAAATGTACCAACTTTGTTGCAAGTTTGTAAAATGTTGGAATAACTGCCCGAGTGAATTAAGCATTATTATCAAATATTGCTTGAAATTCCATTTATCGTGATCATTTGTTTTCTGTATTTGTTGTAATAAATGTTTTGTTACTTGTACCAGAGATTATTATTTCTATTATGATTGTGATTTATGAGTTAGCTGTTGATGTGGGATGACAAAATTGACATCTTCCCGAGGCAAGGGTGTTAACTGTCTGTAACAGTCCAGTTTCCACCCTTGTTGAACTAGGCTGGACTTACAGAGGTATGTTTTAGCTGGACTAGTGAGTCTATGCATAGTCTAATCCAAATCGTGTAAAGAACATCCAGTTCTTAAACAACATGGCGACTACCGTGCAAATTTCGATCGATTGCAAGATTTGCAGAGCATGTATACCGCCAACTGGGTGTTGACAGATATTTCGAAGAATCTTTTCATGTTTTTGATCAAGATGCTCAAGTGATTTGATGCACTTTGTAAGGTTAAAGGCCTGTTTTATTACAATAAAGAATTTGATTACTGAATAGATCGTCTTGACTGGGCACCGCCAATTTGTTTAAAGTAAATGCAAGTGATATGAGAGGTGGAATCTGATTGGTCAATAGGAGGGACAGAAGGGACGTATCTCACAATAGCCACTGGTGGCGCTACGATCAAGCCACGAAATTCCAGCCTAGTTCAGCAAGGGTGGAAACTGGACTTTTACAGTCTGTTAACTCCTTTGCCTCGCGAAGATGCAAAATTTATGATGAACAAGGTAAAAGATTAAACAATTGTTCCGGTTGTAGGTAGAATTGGCAATGAACAGATGCTTCAAATGCCCTATGCTAAAAAGTTGTGATTGTACATTTTGTTTTAGTGATTGTACAAATATCTGTATATAGATATGTGTATGTGTGTGTTTTCAACTGTAAATAGCACTGACATAATGCAAACATTGTTTCAATGAAAGCCTGAATAAAAATCCTGAGATTGAGACATTTATTTTGTCGCTTGTACAATTATGATTGATTGAATTGCAATTTGACAAACAGTCAAATATTGAAGAACTTGCTTGTTCTACAAAACTTTTAATATAAAAAAAATAATGGAACCCTATTGCAAATTAAATAGGCATTGTGTAGGAAACAGCACATGTTGTTCCAAGATCCCAAGATCGAATACCAATGGTAAGAAAAACTTTGCAAAAGTACTTATAAACCAAAACATGTTGATCAACACACATAGGGTCTGTCTTTTTGTCTTGCACAAGATCCCATCGATTTTTCATACAATGACCTCATGGGGATTGTCTGGTTCCAAGCACCACTCTGCTGGTCACAATAAGCAACTGATGAGTAGCACAACTCTAGCATTGATTCCAGCTGTATGATGTGGTCTGACTATCTGGACCAGACAATCCAGTGTTGATATGAGCATCAAACTATGTATGTAATTGGGATACAATGACATACATCAACCCAGTCAGCAATCCTGACCACCCGATCTCTTCAGTTGCCTCTTACGACAAAAACAGGTTTCTTAAGACAAGTTCAAACCCATATCTTACATTGGAACATTGATTCTAAGTATCATATACACAAAGAGGTGACATTGAGTTAACAATTGATCAGATTTGTTCCAATATTATCTTGGAACTATATGATAAATAGAGAGACTTTTGTAAAAAGACGATGGAGAAACAAAATGAAGACACAATTTTTATTATTCATTGAACAAAACAAATAATGCTATAGGAAACTACAGACTTAGATGAAAACCACAGAAAGCAACATATCACAGACAACATTGGATGTATCACAGTTAACTACTGGTACTGGTCTTTGACCCATGATGAGTTCAAAACTTAAATGTACAAAAATAGTTTTAATATCAACAGTCCTGCTTATTAAATAGAACAGGAAAGAATTATCAGTACTCATAAAAATATGAATAATTGGTTATATGACCTCCAGGCCTTTATTCCCTTGCAATGCTTTTCAGAGTAAGAAGCTGAACACGTTATTTTAATATTTATACACTAGATTAAACAGCAAAACTACCACTATAACAACATAGGAAACTGTCTTTCATTGATTTATCTGTATATACAGAACTGTTGTTTTCAGTACTTGAAATTTGTTGTGTTCATTATTTCTGTTGCATGGGGCTTTGATAATGACAGGATTCGAAATGAAGTTTTTGTACTGAAGTCAGTCGAAATCTTCTTCATCTGAAATTGAAATAACATATATCAACGTTTGCCCACTTAAGAACTACTGCATTACTACCACCCTGACAAATCAGACAACCGTTCATGAGTGTAGTAAATGTGAACAGCAACCCTTACCTTGAGTACCACTTTGCATCTCTCCAGCAGATACGACCACTTGCTGCTTGTTTTCCTTGGAATGTCAAAAGACTGAAACTCAGTAGCCTGTTGTGAAAAAAAAGCAAATATGTAATAGTGAATTACAATTGTTATGATATACATGAACATACTCTCAGTTTCTGGAGAAAACATGTTTTTAAAAATAATACACTATTTTAGTAGGATATATACAGAAATTCAAATTCCAAGCTTCTACTCTGATGCAATACCTCTGATTGTTAAGGTCTGAGGACACCTTCATAGGAGGTTGTGTCGGGTGAACATTCGAATCAGCCAATCAGCATCAAGACTTCCAAACTTACGGTACATTCATACCTGCATATGGGATTTCCGTATTTCAGAAACAAACTAAAACTACAAATTCTGAATATAGATTAAAAAGGCTGCGCCATTATATTGCAAATATTTTATACGCCCTCTCACTTCTGAACACAGTGGTATTTACATTAAAATGGAGTACCTTGGAAGGAATATTTGTAAACGGTGCGGGTTATCAGTTGCACAAATAAAAAATTTCTGACTCAAGGTGCACGTGGCAAGGAAATGAACCTGAATCTTTTCTGACATCTGACTGACCCACGCATCCCTCATTTAAATTAGGCAGTCAAAGTTCACTTGTGGTTCACCTGAACCAAACTTCTATAGAGGTGTTGTCATACCTTCAAGCAAAGAAGTACATGTATTTTATCAGAGGAACCTGATCTTAATGAGATTGAAGTCCCAAAATGTGAAGTTACCATTTGTAACTCTGGATTGTGACAAGATAGGTTACAGCAAAGTGACTTAGCTCACCTTACAGCCCAGGACCTCTTCTGCAGGTGCCCCTTGCAGATTACAGTAGTCAAGGGTGCCAGTGTGGTCTGAGACAGACAGCCAGATGTTGAACTCCACAGTGGGGCCAGACAGGTCAGTGGCCATTGGGTCACTTCCTGGACATTGGTCATTGGTGCAAATGAATCCTGTATCAGCCTTGAGTTCTCTCTTACAGTTGGAGCTGAAGAAAAGATCATGCATGTTTCTAACTATTTATGATGTAGTGAAGTGACTATAATCCATTCTATTCTTTTGGGAATAAGTCATATCAGATGGTCATATATATCGTAAGTATGTACATCTATGTCACAAATATCTTAGTTGCTGTACCCTTTTTCTAAGATATAACAGCATGGTTTTCTACCATATAGAAATATATGTATAATAATAACTTTATTGATAATTTATAACAATAATGGCTCTAGTCGTGGCAACTTCCAAACTTTCGGGAAGTTGTGATCTATCGGACCGTCATTCAGGCGATGTTTCTGACATATCACGATCTGAAAAATACTATCATGAAAGTGTATCCCGTGGATAAGCCGACCCCTCTCTACAGAATCTTTTTTCTGGTCCTCAAAATTCGGCTTATACGCGATCATATACGGTAAGTGTTATTGATCAAACCTCAATGATATTAACATCCAAAATACAAGAATTTAATAACATTAAAAAAACACTATAAAAAGGATCATAGCTCTGCATCTCACATTAATGCTGTGCAACATTTCCATTGTGACAATCAAATTTGAAATAAAACTCATTATAGAAGTTATTAAAGGGTATTAAATCAAAATAGTTATGACAACAGATATGTTAAAAATATGTATGTTAGATTATAACTAGATCAAAATTGAAGATGAGCTGAATGGTGTAACGTACCATACATTCTTGAATACAGTGTTGCTGTCCGCATCTATGTTGAATGTGGTGACATAGACATACATGACACAGTAGTGCACACTCTGCTCCTGGTCCGACACTGCTGCCTTCCACTGCTTCACCTTCTCCACACTGTAAACATCCCTGATGCTTGACACTACGGGAGGATGGAGGAGGAAAACAAAGACAAAGAGACATTAAAACTCTCAGATGTCGAAAATGGAACCGTGGTTATGCTCCAGAAACAAACCCTACTCTCAACTGCCATGGAAACACAAAACAGAAAAATAATCTTCAATAACAGGAGGCACCAGTTCAGTGCATGCCTTATATGTATACAAAGTTTCATGAAGAAATATTGAACGGTTTATGAATTATGCTGTGGAAACGAAACATGACAGATGGACCGAACCCTTTTTCTGTAACCCTAGTCTGTCTCTCAGACCCTAGAGAATAAATTGAAACATGAGTCAAACTCAAGTCTAGAATGATTTGGCAAGTCCTGAAATTAAGGATTATCCTGGACTCCAATGGGATTTTTTTATTTTTTATTTTGTAGATGCATATTATTAGTTACGGTGTCTTGAGTTGCCGTATATTATTAGGTTAGCAAAAAAACATTGGGCTCACACCTTCTATTGCTATGTGATGTCTTTTGCTTCACGTTTCTTGTTTGTGATGTCATCCTGTATTATGTTCCATGACGTTGCTATTTGTAACTCTGTGACCTCTGTTGTAAGTTTTTTTCTCTACAATTTTATTAATAAAGTCACAATTATTGTCTTTGGGCATAACAATTAATGATATTAAAACTCAAAACAGAGTCGAAAGAATGAATAACTGTACCAGAATTGTGAAATCTGTGAGGTGGGTTTTGGAAAATCTAAAATGACTGTTACGGATGGTATACGGTCTCATGTAAGGTCAGTAACAACCATCTTGGATTTTTACTGACGGTATACAGGCTCACATGGCGTTAGTAGTTCTGCTTTCTGATTGGTCAATCTCATTGAGGCATAATAATTTTAACTATGTTAACTCTGGGACTAAATGTCAGTCTACTGTAACCCCTAAAAAACTATGTTTGGGCAGTGGATAACATAGGCCTCAAGCAAGATCAAAGTTGAGAATATTCTGAGACTAATCTTGGCGATGGATGAAGAAAAGATGGCAAGATGAAATGTCTCTGCTGAAATGTGTACAAATACTGTTACTTACACTCTGGGTCCTGTTCACTCCTGTCTGTGTCTGCCAAGAAGCTGGAACCCATATCTGCCTGGGATTTCACAAACTGGTACAAGATATGGCCTTCCGGAGTGTCTGTGAAACCACAAACATGTTACCATGTAAATCTAGATATCTACATTTCACAACATTTTTGCTCTTCCAGAAAAGAGTAATTCCTAACTCGTAGTATTTTAGGCATTTTTTCAGACAGATATTACACAACCCAACAGGTGAGGTGAGGTGAAATGGGGTTTAATGTCATGTCCTAGATTACTGCACTTATATAGCGAGGTGTATGCATGTGTGAATGTGTGTGTGGCTGCTTGTACTAGTCCGAACTAATGCTGATTTTATAGTGCTAGCCCACTGAGATACCATTCCCCTGTTTAACATGAATACCCACTCAGACAGAGTATATTGACTAAGAGCCGACCAGTCCTTGTTTTAGCCCCTTAATACTGAGCTCCAGGCAGGGTAACAACAAGTACCATTTTGTAACGTCTTTTGGTATGACGCGGCTGGGTATCGAACCCTGACATTCCGCTCTCCGGGTGGAGGCTTTACCACTAGACATAGGGGCGGTCTACAAAACACTACAGACGGACAGGTAGAAGGAATACTTCATTCTTGACAACACTTGCTGAAGCATATATACTAATGCATATGCTCTATAGCCATTTAATGTCGTCATCATCATGAATTTTCTTGTGATTGCTAAACCTACTAACCTGGGTCAACAGTGAAGACAGTTTTACTATCAGCAGTTGCAGACATGCAGTCTTTGTAGCTATTGTGGAGGATTTTAACATCTGCAGCAAATATTACTGAAACAAATATACAGATCTTATAATACAAATGCAATTATACAAACTAAATTAAAATTTGTGCATGCTGTAACATCCTACAGAATTAAGGACATTGAGATTTTCAAAGTTCTAAAACAGCGTTCCCATTTACCAGTAATTACATGTTTTTTACCGGTACAATAAGGCTTGGACCAGTAGTTCATGTGACTGCCAGTCCCTGTGGACCAGCAAATAAAGTACCTGATACATCTTTGTTGTTGAACAAAATTTCATATAAGTACATTTTTTTTAACAAAGTCAGCTTGTCTGTTACCATCAGGATTTCCCCTTGTCTATTTCTAGGTAAAATATCCAAAAAGAGAAAATTGTGACATGATGTATGGATCTAAGTAAGTTACTTCAGAGATGACATTTTTGCACTGAACATGATGTTGAAAGAATTAAAAACAAATAATTTTCATATGTTTTTTTATATGTTGAAAGTTGGGACTGGCAAAAATTAGGGGGGACTGGTAATTCTAAGAGTAGCCAGCGGGAACACTTTATAAGCATGATAAGGTGAAAGATTTTGTAATTAACCAACAAGTAACAAGGAATTATCCGTCCTGAGTATATGAATGGTGTTAATCTCAAGTCTTCGGCAATTGACTTACAGCATTATTTATGGGGGACAGATACTGGTAGTCCTTAATTGGTATTTTGTACAGTACTTATTGTAACTTTAAGAAAGAAAATAATGACAAAAACATGAAATGTCAACCTATTTTATTATGACATAATATTATAAACTTGAGACGTTATGATGATGTCACATCATAGCATCTCAAAACTGGAATGACATCATACTGCAGCAGCTGACCAGTCAGCAGCAGTAGAAACTAATGATAACTTATTGCAAAACCCTTCAAAATGGCAAATTTCTACTAGTCCTTATGGGCAGTTAGTGAAGGACTACAGGACTAGTGCCAATTTCTAACACTGACTCAGCATTGAGCATTGCTTAGAAGCACATGTGCAAAATCAGAAAGGATTACTCTTGTTCTTTCTACCCCTATGGTGAATATATTTTAACATACTTGTTTGACGAGGGACCCAGTTCAAGGCAAACTCCACATAGTTGTCCCATCTGTAAGAAGATTTCATAGTGTCACAGAAGAAGGAGCAAAATTGAGAGATAAATATCAGTAAATTCAGACAACCACATTACCTCCCCACAGAGCGCACCTGACATGAACATACACTGATGGCACAAGATAGAGGAATGCAAAAGCATTTTGTTCAATAATGTTTCCTGTTGTGTTTCGTCAAAAGAATGAGTCACAAAGTGATAATACTATCTGGATTATTTGCAAAATTGATGGATAGGATTTTGTCAGTGTTCTTTTTTTCAGGGTATGTACAGAAGGCGATGCTGAACATGTAATTCCCTGAATGGGAAAACAGTTGAGGCAGTCTGTGCCAAGTTTGTTAGAGCCTGCTAGAATTTGTCTTTTGACATCATTTTCATCATCTATAATCATACATATGGACTATTATTAGCTCAGCTTCTACTAGCAATCAGACTATTGGCTAAAGTTCCAGACTGTATCAGCAACTTATTAAAATGAAAAAATAAAATATAAGAAATTATTCATAACTAGAAATCAATTGGGTTCACTGGTTGTCAAAATGTGAAAATGTACTGAGGCACAAACACATTTTCATTTTCAGATTACTGATGGTATTCAACTATCAACATAGACAAAACAATTAATTTTCTTTTCTTTTTTTCAGAAAAGTGCATTTATTCAGATACATTTGGCCATAGTTTAACAAAATATCCTTCTACATTCCCACATGGTCAAGGAATATTTGGAGCAGAACATATGTTGTATATTTTAACATACAATTCATATTCTAATTATTGAACGTGTGGCCATTCTTGGTAGAAATAAGGACAAAGACAGTAAATGTGAAAACTGAATCAAATATGTCTAATTTCTCAGTGCTTGAGATACATGAATGTTTAGACCATTATGTCCATTAAGTTATATCACTAGTAATCAAGTTTAAATGCCAAAATGGGATTTAAAATCAAAATATGGGAAAACATACAGTTTATCAGTTACATGTACATATTTTCAGACCAATTATTTACTTAACTGTGCATGGATAAATTCACTGAATGCCATGAATCTATCCCAAATAGAATTATCAATATTGAAGTGATGGGGAGACTGCACATATAGACGGCAGCTGAAGAAATTTACTTACAATGTGAGAATGAAATTTGAGCAGGTTTCATCACAGAGAACAACATCACATTTCCTGGTTTGTTTGCCTGTTTTTGTGGTAATATCTCTTGCTGGCCAAACCTGTTGGAAACATAAGAAACAGACAATCACATTATGATTTTACTCTGTACATCAGCATAGGAAATAATGAGTGAGTATCAAGCAAATGTATTCACATAAGAGTTTTAGATTGACAGAAACTGTTATTGAGCAGAAATGCAATGCAAAAACATGCTCTTTATCACAGGAGTGAAAATGAGGCATAACTGCATAGATAATGGAAAGGAAAGATCAACAATAAATTGCTGCATCAACAGATAATACATATAAGAATACACAAGAATTGCATAAGAAAGAAAAATGTAACAAGTTTTCCCTTGTTGTTTCAGAGATTGAGCAGCTATATTGGCTTTTAACATATATTTCCTCATTCATGTCATGAATATTAGAGAGGAAATATACTTGAAAGAAAATTTTAGTTGTGCTAAATATGAAACCTGTTTGACAGCAACAAGCAGATTAACATGTTCCCCTTGTAATGCTGTGCCATTCACACTGACATCCTCCAGAGTGTAGTAGTCGTTGTTTGGTCTGGTAGGAACATGTTTGAGTCTGTTGTATGTGGATAGATCCCAGCCAGAATACAGCTCAACGCTACTGTGGTTCTCTGAAAGATTCAGTTGGAATCCACTGGAAGAAAAATCAGTACTTGTTAACCAGAGCCACTAAAATTCTTAAAATGTTCACATTTCACAAAATCTTTCACATGAACATTCACTTTTATTATGTTTACTGGAAAATAAAGTGCTGAAATAGCACAAAATACCACAAGTTATTAATGACGATTGTACAAGTAAGGATGAGACATAGGGATGAACAACTTCTTTATTACAATTAGGAGTAACGTTTCGGTGTAGGTTCTAACACCGTTATCAAGCAAGTGACGAGTTGGTTGTCTCTGCATCACATCAGGAACGTAAGGTGGTTGGATGAGTGGATGTACTTGTTCTCAAGGTTGTTAAGTCGGTTGATGGTTGAGATTGCCACGTCTCCATGAAACTTCTTTGACAGGCATTTCAGGAGTTTAAGTACTAAGTAAGGATAAAATTTATGGATGAACAACTTTTTTGAATTACAACCTAATTACAATTAGGACGTAGGTTCTAACAATTGCTTGATGCCGTTGTTAGAACCTCCACCGAAACGTTGCTCCTAATTGTAATAAAGAAGTTGTTCATCGATATATTTCATCCTTACTTAGTACTCCAACTTTTAAATGCCTCTCACAGAAAGGATTGTACAAGGTTAACTATCAAACAATCTGAAGACATGCCTATGGTTTTTACCTCGGTGTCCATGGCTTGTATCGGTCATCACTTGGGTTCACTGACTTGCTTTGAACCTGGGCATTTCTCACTTCAACTGTTCATAACATTACATCATCATTACAATGTATTGACCTCAACATGTGTGAATAAGGGAGTGAGTTTGGTTTAACCCCTCTTTTGAGCAGTATAGAAGGTATATTATGGAACGTTAGCTTCATGTAGGAAGAAAGCCTAATGTGGTCTTGTCAGATTCTGGCATGGCTGGGATATATACAAATAAAGGGCTGGGACAAAACACAAACTGTGCGATCTGATATGTATCATGATACCTTGCTCACGATCTGATACATATCATGATACTTCCATGCTCTCTTATCTGTGGTCCGTCCCTAAGCCATTTTTTTCAATGCACACTGATGATTTACAGTTGGCAGTTTCCATTATGGCACAATGGATGAAAATATTTACGTTTTCACTACTAATTAGTGTTTAGTGTAACAAAAGCAAATATTGAAAGTAAGAATCAATATTTTTACTTGGTGTGTGACTGTGATTGGTACTTGTATAGAGAAGTAAAACATTGCCGTCCACTGAAAATTCATCCCATTAAAAACATTTATTAATATTCTTTGCTAACACCAGGTAGATATTACCTGAATGTTCATGTCAAGGATTTCATGTACTCGTTTTGTCTGTATGAGCATGACTATACTTTACAGACATGAACATGATGAAAGCAATACAACATAAAAGTATGGGATTACAAGGTCCCCTATGGCGTAATAGATGCAAAGATGTAAGTTAACGATTGCACTTCATCACAAACAGATTAAGCATCATAATATGTGACCCACCAGGAGAAAAGTGACCTTATAGGTGCTAGGATACCATTATGCTGTGACATCATAAACATGATAAAGAAAGACATTTTACGTCAATTTACTTCCATCACCATATGTCTGAGGACTGTACAAAATATCTTATTTTTCTTTTGTTAGTTTGTAATATAATGAAAACATCATTTCAGAACATTTCAGCATACATGTCTACTTTCAACTAATCACACATTATGTCTAAAAATGAAATCATTACATAAACAGTTATAAGTCTGAACATGGGACTTTGCAGAAAATGAGACCAAATGTTTGATGCCATGTATCTCTGTAAGAAATATGAATTGAAGGTGATGAATTGTATTTTTGTGGTCCTAGGATACTGTAGTTTAATCACATAATAAGAAGTCAAAATGTGATGTTTCACCCACAAGGTCCCTCATCTCATTGTTCACATATATTGCTTAGCATCTCTTTGATATTCTGACATTTTGGTTTTAGTTTCTTATCAAGTGTTCCAGTACCTATTTTTTCTCGAAATTATGTCTTTTCAATTTGAATGTATAAATACTGGATACACTATTTAAATTTGATTTAATACATCTACAAAACAGTTGAGGAAATCATTTGCCTTTTATTGAAGAGGGCTGCAACATGCATTTGATTGTCTGAGTGTTTAATGCTAATGTGAAACATTCATTTCTTGTAATATGTTCCAACTAATCTACATTTCTATAACACCAGGAATTGTGTAAAATCTCACCAATATCTCCAATGGTGAAAGACTGAGCCAGGTTAGTGATGAATCCTTCATTGCCCCAGCATGTACAATTGATGAGTGCATCAGGACTATCCCTGAGTGCAAATGAAACCAGAAACCTTTCGGAACCAGAGCCTGAAGTCAGCAAATAACATGTAAAATTAATCATTATGTCATGCATGTCATGCCCACTTAGTTATCATATGTCTACACAGACCCCCTTCCCATTTAGAAAATACTTACCCTTTTTGCTTATGATAGATTTTGGTCCATCTTTTGTAAGTATTGATCCAATAAGGTTCTGAAAGAGAAACAATATATTTACAAGGGCCCACTATAATAACTTAAAGTCGATAATTTATGTACTTATTGACTTGCAATGAACGGGTGACTATAGTCATTGCATTAAGTAGTTTACAAAACTCCATAGACTGCCATTTTGCTTCAGTGTAAAAACATTATTTTTTATCTATATTTCATGAAACTTTTTGAACACACCTTAAAATTGACACAGTATCTGTACCAAACATTACCATTTATTCTAAACAGCAGCATAATTATGACACAGTGTCTTTTGTTTTCACTATTACATTGGCACAAAACATCTAATGTTCTCAGTTTCACAGAGAAAACTGTAATTTCTGAACATTTAATAACCATGTTGGTACTGCATGATGTACGATGATATGTTGCCATCTTTAAAGCTGTGAGAAGTTGTGAATATATATCATTTCAAAGAACTTATATGCAGCTAATATATACAAAACTTATTCATAAAGAATGATCTGACACCAGAATCATCAATCATGAAAGTGATCGTATAACGACACAGGATTCATAAGCAGAGTTCTAATATCAGCAAATCAGGGATTGTTATCGGTTATCTGGGGTGATTACCACATAGGGAATATCTGGAGTTATCTCATTGATTTTCACTGGAACTCCTGAAGCCGTTGTTCCAAAACTGCTGCTGCCACCTGATGACCTGTTCCTCTGTCTTCTATTGTCATCGGTAGTTGAATAGTTGCTGAAGTCATCAAATCTTCCTGACCATGCCATTCCGTATATATAGATCTGATGGAAGTACAAATGGTTAGTTCGTTTTCACAGTCTATATTAATTACCAGACTATACTTCGAAAAGCAGTTCGTGTCTGTTGACACTAAAACGGCCATTACCAATATTACCCTAGAACTATCGGCACAGATAGGATATGTAGGCCTAACTTGTCTATGCAGAAATAAAATAAAATTGTTCTCAATATGAACATGTAGTGTTAGAATGCAACTATCAATGGTATTATGCCTACATGTCATCACGGTACTGATGAGGTGTAAGGCAGTTCTTCTATTTTGTTTGAAACACTTACGTGACTGATCAAAAGAGCGTCTGCTACAGAAGTTGTTTACATTTGACGCGCACGTGCAGTTACCGGAAATAGAAATACCGGAAGGGGTCATTCAACTATCAGAACATACTCATGTAACCTATATTACTCGACACTACACGTTGTATGGATCGTGAATCGGAATTTAGCGATATAATCTGAGTTGCAAGATATATAAACATGGCGGATGAAAGCGATACGGGATCTATTCAGAGCAGTCAAAGTGAACAAGGACCAGAAAAGAAAGCATTTGAAGATTCTCGTTTCTACGCATTATATATATTTTGTCCAAAGAGGTAACAGTTTTGATAAATTGAAACGTGAGGCTGCTTATCTGACTCTGGCGACTGGAGTCAGTCCCACTTGCAGCTGACTTGCCCAATAATGAGATTGCTTCATATTCACGAATGTTTCTATGTTTCATTTACAGAAATGTGGACTACATTTAGATTCAAAATATGCCTAGATGTCTTACTTAAAAATATGTAGTTCAGAATCTATAGTAATATCCAAATGGAGACCACAGCAATGTTTATTTTCAGAGCTGAGACAATCTAGACGTGCCAAATCATTCTAGATGTGAAAACATGACTGTTTTTTTTATGAATAACTTCATAAAACAAGTGTCATGTAGGCCTATTCCATTTCTTCCAAATTCAAAATTCCGAACAGAGACGTCTTTCTAGACCATGTAGACTTGAGTTGGATATATTTTTTTACTTGATTCTCTTGAGTATGAGGGTATGGCGACAAACAAACAGATGTAACCCACTACATTTTTGAATGAAACAATGATGACAGTTTTGATCACGTTTACTAAGACTGTCTCACTCTCAATATTTTTGTTAGAAACTTACTTAAGCATTTTTTTGTATTTATTCAGGTCTCGTGCCACTGGAGAGGATGCAGACAGCTTGAGCCACTCAGAAGATGGAAATCTCAGGTCTGTAATTGTGTTGAATTACTCTTAAAGGGAAACAACACTCCAATCTCAGTCTTCTTGCTGGCGCTGTTTTCATTATCCTTCATAATCACCATATGCCAATTTGCATCAGCAAACCAACAACCAGGCTTTGGAGCAGCGAGGGGGCAATTGGGGGACCTTGTTTGACAGCGAGAGGGAATCCCCTTGAATCCTTGTTTTGATTATCCCTCGTCATCACCAGATGCCAGTTTGTGTCATTGTCAAAACAAACTGGGCTTCGGAACAGCAAGGGGGTAATTGGGGGACCTTGTTGACAGAGAGGAGGAATCCACTTGAATCCTCACATTTGATTGGATAATGCTTACTAAAACCTTGCAAATTCAACTGCGTGTGGAAATGTGTATGTACAATTACGTAGTTTAGTATACAGCAAATACGGGTATATATTATTTTTGCAACACTGAAGTTCAGTTTATATCCTCTAAACAGTAGTGACCCTTAATTTTCAAGCATATTGTATATAATACAACAATTACTACTGCCTTCTTGTGTTGCATGTTTCATTTTATAAACCTTACATCTATGCATTTGTCATCATTCACTTGATGCTCAGTTAATGACTGACAGAGCATATGTAAAATAATTCAGTAACGTTCACCCCTGCCTCTGTGTGTGTCAAAGGATTTGTAGCAATCAGTGGTCCTCATTTGGCATTTTGGGTTATACCATTGTAAATCCAGGTCTGATGTGGTGAATGTACTACATGTTATGTAATATGCACGTGGCAGCGCAGCATATTCGAATTGTCAGTTGAGTTTAAAATACATTGATCAAAGGATTAACTGATAATACATTGATTAATTAATTTCTGTAATCTTGCACAGTTGACTTGTCAAAAGTTAGTGTTTATGAAGTTAGTGTTTATATATGTAGGTTTACTAAAACAGATGGAATACTTCTATGAAGTTACTATATAAAAACAACATACTTCAAAGGTTTACCTGATAATACATTGATTTATTGCTCATTGTTATCTTCTTCAATGGATATTTTTTAAACGAACTGTGGACATCAGGAACATAGCTGGCAGTGTTCAAATTAATGGGGTGCTAGAGGCTAAAATTGGTGTTACTTTTCATCTAGGTACTCCTTACTCTTTAATGTTTTAACATTTAAGTTCTGAGAAGGACCCCCAGGGTTTCATGCTTAATTTCGAACACAGCAAGAGATAAATGTTCTGATGACTCTGTTTCTATTTACAGTCTGACAGTGGCAGCAACCAACCTTTCTGCAGCAGCCGAGACTGACCTGAGGAAATCCCTGTCTCAGAGACTTTCAAAAATACCCAACAATCCAAATGAAGGCAACTTCCTGTCTGTTGGTTTAAGGTTAATAGACCTTGTTCATTTCAGGAAAATGTCAGTTTATATTAACCTCTTCTTGAGGCTGGCTAGTACTATGGCCATGGTAACAGAACTGGAATATTGACCCTTCTGATACATTATGTTCCCAATTATCTTACAAGACCTTAGTCCTGAAGAGGGTTTGTCAGATCTTTTTTGACAGAGGTGCTACTCAGAGGAAAAATCTGATGGCACCAGGCAATGAGTTTATATATCTATTTATCAAATGTAAAATTGCCATTACTCACAATTTGTTAAAACAAGTTGCAACAATGCATTTTCACAAAATATTTCTGTCTCAATAATATAATGTTTCCGTATGTTCAATCTTTGTGAGTCATTGTGGGGCGGTCGGGTAGCCTAGTGGTTAAAGCGTTCGCTCATCATGCCATAGACCCGTGTTCGATTCCCAACATTGGTACAATGTGTGAAGTCCATTTCTGGTTTCCCCCGCCGTGATATTGCTGGAATATTGCTAAAAGCGGCTTAAAACCATACTCACTCACTTGTGAGTCATTGCTTGAAATTTTGTGCTTCAGTACAAGTGACGAGCTGAGCAACTCGGCAGTGTGCTACTACTGCGTGCTGAATGGTGGCACAGCTGAGGTGCTGAAAGAGGAGACAACTCTACCAGGAACACAATACGTCATCTGCTTCATTTCCTTTCTCGACAGTTCCCTGGATTTATATCCTTTTTCATTTCCAGTGATATGTTCCTTCTTAGTTTGCAAAAGGCCCTCATATCTGTTTGAATAAAGAGCGTTGAATGGGTTAAAAATGAAGGTGTATTGGTAGCATAGCTTCCATATTGGAACCGAATGCATTTCTTATGCAAACGAAAAGAAACACTATCAGATTTGACAGCGGTTGTTAGCGGAATACATGCACAACTGCTAACGGAAACTCGAGAAAAAGGAAGAAATGTCGGCAATAAACAAATAAGCAATAAGCAAAGAAATTTCTTTCGGTTAGTCAGACACAAAGTCTTGACTA
Source organism: Haliotis cracherodii (assembly GCF_022045235.1). Lineage (NCBI taxonomy): Eukaryota > Metazoa > Mollusca > Gastropoda > Lepetellida > Haliotidae > Haliotis > Haliotis cracherodii. The sequence continues at coordinate 7,909,770 of NW_027266275.1, forward strand.
TAAAACATAAAATCCATGTCATTGAGCAGCTAGTATTCACATGCATCAGAATTTCTTATCTAAAGTAGGAGCAATTTATTCTGGTATCAGTTATTTCATAATAAATGGGCAGTAGTCAGCTAAGGTCCCCGAACATGCTGAAGAAGTCTGACATCTCGCCCATCAGATCCCAGCTATCTTAGTAACTGTGTGGTAGCCAAAACACACACATCTGGATTGGGTAATGGTATATGTTAATAAAATACATATAAAAATTAATATTATATTGTATAAGAGCCACTCAGCCAGACAAATTCCCTACTTTTGATATTGACTGACAGTGTTATATTAGCCCTGTTATGTCAACAGTTATTGGGCAAATACTAGATCTAGCTCTTAGCCGCTAACAGTGAATGAAATTATGAGTGAAATTTATCTAGCTCTATGACTGATAAGCTTTCCTTTAGACTCCCATCAAAATACATCGATAATGCATACAAAATACATTTTTTATGAAAATGAATAATCTGTATCGAAGAGGAATTATAATTTACTTTCAATGTGCATTACTTCTTAATAAGAATTACATTATCTGGAAACAAGCGTTGATTAAGTCACTTTCCCGTTTCTCTTCTCCGCCACTGCCAGCCAAGTTTCATGCGCTGTGGCTACAGGAAGTGTTGTTGTAGTTCGTCGAAATGCAGAATTTAATGAATATGACAGAATGTATTTGGTTGCTGGTGCTGTCTGTTCCAAAAGAGGCTGTGCGGTGATTCCAATGAGAACCGTTGTTTCGACAATAGTTACTGCATTTGTATCGCACTTGAAACTTCCTTTGCACTTGGTAGCTGTACACACGGTATTGATTACATTAATTCCGATAATGCTTCTTTTCAATCCAATAGATAGGAGGGCCTGGTAATCATTGGTAACCGGTCTGTGTTCTTGAAAACAAGGCCATGTAGAGATTCTGAGTTCTGGGTCCCCACTACCTATGTTGGTCATCAGAGATTCTGGGTTCTGGGTCCCGACTACCTATGTTGGTCATCAGAGATTCTGGGTTCTGGGTCCCCACTACCTATGTTGGTCATCAGAGATTCTGGGTTCTGGGTCCCCACTACCTATGTTGGTCATCAGAGATTCTGGGTTCTGGGTCCCCACTACCTATGTTGGTCATCAGAGATTCTGGGTTCTGGGTCCCCACTACCTATGTTGGTCATCAGAGATCTGGGTTCTGGGTCCCCACTACCTATGTTGGTCATCAGAGATTCTGGGTTCTGGGTCCCCACTACCTATGTTGGTCATCAGAGATTCTGGGTTCTGGGTCCCCACTACCTATGTTGGTCATCAGAGATCTGGGTTCTGGGTCCCCACTACCTATGTTGGTCATCAGAGATTCTGGGTTCTGGGTCCCCACTACCTATGTTGGTCATCAGAGATTCTGGGTTCTGGGTCCCCACTACCTATGTTGGTCATCAGAGATCTGGGTTCTGGGTCCCCACTACCTATGTTGGTCATCAGAGATTCTGGGTTCTGGGTCCCCACTACCTATGTTGGTCATCAGAGATTCTGGGTTCTGGGTCCCCACTACCTATGTTGGTCATCAGAGATCTGGGTTCTGGGTCCCCACTACCTATGTTGGTCATCAGAGATGACTTAGTGGGTCAGGTGGTCTGGCTAGGTGACTTGTTTGGAGGGCATGTTATTGTACTCCCAACGGCATGGATTGCTACTTATAAAACCAATCACTGATTAAGTCTGATTTGTATAGCCCAGACTCCACTATTTACAAGCTGCTATCATACAGCTGGTATATTGTTGAGTGTGGTGTCAACATGGTTAAACAACAAACTTAAAAACATGATCAACCCATCCCAGACAGTACCTTATTGTAACAAGTTATGTACAATTATGACCCTTAAGACACCCCATATTTTGCACATGCCTTGGAATTTGTCAAGTTCATCTATCTGTTATCAGGCGTCCGGCATTACAACAATTTGTTCCTGGTTTTTGACGATTCTTTCAAATTCTGGCATCAATAAACAAACGTCTTTGTACTTTGTATTCAGTAGTGAGCAGACATGGTAGAAAAGAGCCAAATTATTTTATTTTATTCATCATTTTTCTTAAACTTATGGAAGGGTCCAGCCATATAAACATGTGTTATTCAGTGAAGCTTGTCTTTTATCTTGTAATGACATGGCTGAATACTATACTAAACGTGAATTCTCTGGAAGGTTATTACCACTCTGACAGCATTGCTTGTATATTTTCCTGACTGGGTCACATTTCGCCCTGAGTTGGACCAGTACACAACTGGCATTGTCAAGCTCCTGGATGCTGAGGTACGTGAAAGCAGTAGTGGTGTGTTTTCAATGCTGGTGTGACGTTTTCATTATCAGGATTACGTGAAATGATCTCTGTCTGCAAGAGATGATCTTGTGATGCTGCCAAGGCTTATTTTAGAATCTGGTTTGGATCAAAATGACTTTGAGAAGGTAATTTATGATAACAGTGTTGCATTACATTAAAGGTTTTGCTTGTGAGCAACAGTGATTAACTTTTTAATAAAACTATAAGCATGCTTCAATTGAGTAAAGATTTTGAAGATATTGAGGCTAAATAGAACCCTTACTTTGTCTCTGGAAGCAAGTTTCTTTTGGGTAAAAATAGGTAAAACAATTTAATATTTTAATAAATCAATGATTTTCTTAACTGCATCAGATCTGCTTAATTTAACTGCATGGAGATATAACCCTTGTTTTAGACTGAATTTTTGTAGATGCATGATCTAATTTCTAGTTTCCAATGTAGATTTAATGTCTATTTTATATCACATCAATTGTAACGTGTTATATTAAACAGGATTGTATTAACAAACGTTCTTTCTTGCAGTGACATTATTTTGCTTCCATGCAGAGTTTTATTTGATTTGATGTGAGATTGCTAGTTTAGCAGATTGTGTCTACTAATAACAGATATGAGGTGGTCATTATGGTACTGTCTAACCAGTTTTGCACTTTTCCTTTGCCAAGTTTTGCTATGGAGGAGTGGTGGGTCGTATGACTTAAGTTTAGTGCCTTGGTGACAGAACACACCACACCACGCGTTTACAGATCATTTTTGGCACAGTCTTGGGTTGATGCTGCACAATCATTTATTTTTACCACTCTGCATGTCACAAGTTCTTCCCTCACTATTCGCATTTGCACCAGAGACAAAAAGACACAATTTGGATTAGAGTTTTTGAATTTTGAATTAAGAAATATGTCTCTTGTTGAAATTTGAATAGAAGTGTATGTTGCATCCAATATATTTGAGAAAACAGATTATAAAGTTTTGAAAAGATAAGGGGGCAGTCAGGTAGCCTAGTGTTCGCTTGTCACGCCGAACACCTGCGTTCGATTCCGGAACATGGGCACAATTTATGAAGCCCATTTCTGGTGGTACCCGTGATATTGCTTTAATATTGCTAAGGCAGGGTAAAACCTCAATCACTCACTCGTATGGATAAAAGGTAACAGAAGAAGAGCCAAGTCAGTTAAAAGCAAGGACATTCACACTGACTGCTGTAGACTAATGCTTAGTCTCTTAAAATATATAACTTTGATTGAAACTAGCAACTATATTTTAATTAAAAAGGAGCCCCAGTGAGATGGGAGAATCTGTGGAAAATCTAGACTTGCTTGATTTAGGGCTAAAGCATTGCAGTAAGGCTCGGGCGGAAAGGGAAAATGATATGGTTGAGGGACTGAGACAGACTGTGAGTGTGTGAGCACATGTCCAGGGGACTGTCCACCACCCTCCACATCCTCCTCCTTCAGTGTCCTGCATGCTTTGTCTCCTTCAGCCTGCAGCCATTAGACAGACTTCATCCACGTCCGCCAACTCCGACTCCGCACCACACGGGCAGGTAAACCATGCACACAACCACACACACACACACACGTGCCTCAGTGTGTTACTGTACTCCCACAGTGGGACATTGTTTTAACATGGTAGGAGGATCTAGGCAATGCCCCCTGTTGTAGAAAGATGGCTTTGTGTTCAGGGAAGGGTTGGGGAGTAAATCAGTGTTGGACCTACCCTGTATGTGCCACGTAATATTTTGGATCTACTAACATAGGCGGATCAGAGATGGGGTCGAGGGGGTCCTATCCCCCCCCTCTTGTGTATGTTGTAGGCAGTAACATTATAACATTATAAAATTCTCTCAGAGGATTCTTTTTTTCCCTTGCTGATCAATTTTGAAAGCAGTATCAAACCCATGTTAGTATTCCCTTTTACTGTGGTTACAAGCACTGTGGTTTAAAGATGTACCGCATCACAAGAAAGTAAATTTGATTTGCTATCATGGCTGTGGAAACTGACATGTGTACTGACTTTGATTGTAGCTTGATTTGCTTGATGAAACAAGCATGCTATCATGTGCTATGTCTACACAACGTCGGATCTCATGGTCTTACAGCTACATGAGTTTATTTACAATACATTGATCACCTGTCTCTATGGAAACCATTTCATTGAAAGATAAAAAAAGACATTGTCAAGATATTTATGAAGGTAAGAACGTATCAGCACAATGCTTTCTGCAACAAGGGGCTTGTTTGAGATCAAATAGGATGAAAGATATGTCGCTCTTGTAGTGTACAGGGATTTATAAAATTCAAAGTCAAGTGCAGGGTTAAAAACAAACATTTTTTTCCCACTAGTCCTTATAATGATACCATATGGCAAAACCCTTAAAATGGGCCAATTTCTAAGTCCTTAGGATACCTTTACTATTGGGTAGTTTGGTAAGGACTACAGGACTAGTGCCAATTTCTAACGCCGAAGTGAGGTTCCATGTGTTAATACAGAGTAAACCTCTGGCACTGTAAGGATACAGATACTTGTGTTTGAATATATTAGTGTAGACATTTTAGGAGTCACATTTCTGTTACCATGGTTACTAGTGGTTAGGTTTCCCAGTATTTGGAATTTCAAATGAAATGTCTTGTTTTTACCAGGTCTCAATCTTGTTTCCTATACACCTAGGTGCCGTTGCACAAAACAACCTTCGTGCTGAAACTGTCGTAAGTCTATGGGAGTTACGATCACCTTAGCACTAAATTCGCTCTGTACAACGGCACCTAGTATAAGTACTACAAGTAACAGACACATTTCACAATTTGAAATTCACACACATGCCATTGAACTGATGTGTTTCCTTTTTAGATGGGGGGGGGGGGGGGGGGGACAATGTCTGTAACAGCAATGTTTATGCTACACTTGTTGAAAGTCTGTTTTCAAGTATGTTAGTAACAATAGTCCTAGTGCTAAGATTGCTTTGTGCAAGTAGACTCTTTTGAAAATGAGGTTTGAACATTCATATCAACATGTTCATTCACATCTTAACGGGTGGTGCAGTAGCCTAGTGGTGTTCGCCTAGGTATGCCAAAGACCCTGGTTCGATTCCCCACATGGATACAAGGTGTGAAGTCCATACTGGTGTCCGCAGCCCTGATATTGCTGGAATTTTCCAAAACGTGGCGTAGAACCATACTCACATCTTTGAGAATTTGTATCCCATTTGTCAATGAAATGTGCATGCCTAGCATGAATCACAAGTGTTTGCACTGAGACAATGGAGAGCATTGATTCTTGAAGGAACTTCAGTTTGGTTGTTAGTTGTAGTTTCTTTGCTAATGAATGTGATGAGATCGCTGTACTGATGATTTACTGCATGGCATGTAAAAAGGCATTTCAAATTGAAAATATTTTCTTTTTAAGGAATGAAATATTTTTTATATTTACAACCAAAGCATACTCGTGTCAATCTTGTTACTATTTACTATCACTGAGGACAAGGGTGGCCAAGTCGTCTATGGCACCTTTATTCACTGTGTAGAGTTGTGTCCCTTGGTCATGCCTGGAACCTATAATCGTGGGTTCGAATCCCAAATTCACTCTGATTTGGTTTCCAGGTTTGTCAGTACCATAACCGTGCTCATGGGTTTCACCCCAGTTATAAAAAACTCAGACCTGCACAGCTTCAGTCTTTTCTCCCACATGAAGTGGGTGTGCTGACCGAAATACTGTTCAAAGTGGCATTAAACCAAACTTATTAACATCATGAACATGGTAGACATATAAATTGAAAGGTTGTGATAGGGTTAACATTTCAAAATAGCGGTCTTCTCTACCCATTTATTTCTAATCTATGTATATCTCCAGTTTTGTTTTATTTGCCCTTGTGTTGAGCTTCTCCCCCCTTATGGCGGTGTCGGGATCTTCAACTCGCCTGGGATGTTTTCATGTATTGGTGAAAGAATCCTTTTCATTCAACACTCTTATTTTGTTTAGTTTGAACGTTAAAGACAGGTTTAAAATATGTTACAATGCTTGTGATGCACCCAATTGAAACAATTGAGGAAGGTTGAAGATAATTTAGTGGGTTCTTATTACAAAACTCCTATTTGTGCTGTTGAGTACCCGTGGGTATTCAGGGTGGTCAGGCTCGGTGACTTGATTGGTGACGTGTCATCATACCCCGGCATGGATTGTTGCTCATAATATCAGTCACTGGATTGCCTGGTCATGATGTGATTGTTTACAGGCCACTCTCATATAGCTAGAATACTGCTGAGTGTGGCGTTAAACAACAAAGATGCACATGTTGGCATTTGATTGCATGGATGACTAACCACCTTGAAAAACATATCTCAGTTGTCACCTTTTGAGGGGCAGTCGGATAGCCTAGTGGTTAAAGCATTCGCTCATCACGCTGAAGACCTGGGTTCGATTCCTCACATGGGTACAATGTGTGAAGCCCATTTCTTATGCCCCCCCCTGATATTGCTGGAATATTGCTAAAAGCAGGGTAAAATCAAACTCATTTATTCATTCATGTTATCTATTGAAGGGTACAGGTGCCCCAGTCATCTAAAGCACCTCGAGTTACATCCCTTATGCATGCCAGGAGCCTATGATCGTGGGCTTAAATCCTGGTTTCGCCTGTTTATGTTTCTAGGTTTGTTAGCACCATACCCGTATTCATGGACCTGGATCTCTTCAGGGTTTTCTCCCACATCAAGCTGACATGCTGTGATATATGTGAAATACTATTCAAAGCAGCGTTAAGCTTTACCCACTCACTCCTAACTGTTACCTGTTGAGTGTGTGATTGTACCTGAACAGTGGATCGATGCTCACACTATCAACCACAGGGTTATCTGTAATATTTCAGAATTACCTAATTCACCTGCACATTATTACTTATAGAAGGTGATAGTCAATCAATTTTGTTTAAATTTATCCCCACATAGAGTAAGTGTTTGATGTGTGTAAGAGGTGATTCTGCTTGTAAATGGTTGTTATCTTCTAAGCGTTTCTGAGACCCGTGTTTCCATGCCCTTGTTGTTGTGTAGCTGAGTCAGATAGATGGCGCTGTCAAGGACTACTTGGAGCGCTGGTATGAGGTGGTGTTGGAATACCTGGCTCGATGTGTGGCCAAACTCGGATCAAACGTTCACTACCTTATATATGCGGTAAGTTTCAATGATGGCAAAATCTTAATCACCATATCTATTCTTATCGACTGCCTCTGTGGTCCAGTTGATAGAGTGTCTTCCTGGAGAGCAGAAGGTCTGTGCTTTGATACCCGTCTGTGTCACACCAAAGAATGTTAAAACATGGTCCTAATTGTAATAATGAAGTTGTTCATCCATAATTCTTATCCTTACTTGGTACTCCAACTTTTAAATGCCTCTCAAAGAAACTTGCGGCGACTGTTCATGTGTGATGTTGCAGGCTCTGTTGGATGCACAGCTACAGATGAAGGGCTTCACCCAGCAAGAGGAGGCAGATATCAACAAGTGGGTTCTGCGATACTTGGTTCCTATATACAGATGAATATTAGTACATGCTGATTTGTCGTAAAAGGCGACTAACGGGATCGGGTGGTCAGACTCGCTGACTTGGTTGATGCATGTCATCGATCCAAATTGCGTGGATAGATGCTCATGATATCAATCAGTGGATTGTCTGGTCCAGACTCGATTATTTACAGACCGCCGTCATATAGCTGGAATATTGCTGAGTGCAGCGTTAAACAACACATGAACCAACATGTTGATTCTGTATTTGTAAGGTAAGTAAGTTGCAACAACCACAGGTATTAACTATGAACTCCATTGTCAGAACTCCAAGAGATTTACTAACATGTAAAGGCGGTACAGTGCTTCAGACTGTTCAAGAGCCGTGGGTCATTGACATCTGAAAAAATAATAGCCCTACTAATGAGCAGTATGGGTGCAATGGTGCTTTATTTCTTACCCCTGGTCCAGCATTTTCACATGGACCCATGAAGATCCGGGGTAGAATAGGTCTTCAGCAACCCATGCTTGCAGTAATAGGTGACTATGCTTGTTTTAAGAGGCGACTAACGGGATCGGATGGTCAGGCTCGCTGACTTGGCTAATGCATGTCATCGTATCCCTATTGCGTGGATTGATGCTGATGATGTCAATCACTGGATTGTCTGTTCCAGACTCGAATATTTACAGACTGCCGTGATATAGCTGGAATATTGCTGGGTGCGGCGTTAAACAACATGAAACTGAAATTGAAACTGAATGTCGTGTATTTCACTATTGACAAAGATGTCCAGTGATCATTATAAGTGTTGGAACCTACACTACCTTCCTCTGCAGGTTTGTGAAGTGCTGCAGCTTGTCGTCTCTCGTCCAGCAGCTTCAGGCGGAGGAGACCCCGGGGAAAAGTGATGGGGATCTCCTCCTGAACCTCGACACCACCATCACCTCACTTCAGTCCGTCACGGCAGTACTCACAGCTAAGGACAACACCTTCATGTTTGAAGTTGATAGTAAGAGGAGCTTTTCTTACAGGAAATCTAATCAGGCCAAACTGTGTTGGGTATTTGTCTTTTTAGTTCACCCTCAACAGTGTGAGGAACAGAATATAACAGCTACTCCGTGTCACAAGCATCTCTGGGCAGTTGGTTAGCCTTGTGGTTAAAGCGTTTGCTCGTCACGCCGAAGACCCGGGTTCGATTCCCGACATGGGTAAAATGTGTGAAGCCCATTTCTGGTGTCCCCTGCCGTGATATTGCTGGAATATTGCTAAAAGCAGCGTAAAACCATACTCACTCACACACATCTCAACATCTATTTGGCATATTCCTGTTACACTGGTATGGCAATAACATGTATATTGTCGGTACTTGACTCACCAAAGGCTAAGTTGATATTTCCCATGTTTAGAAACTCTTGTGAAGGAGTGAGTGAGTATGGTTTTACGCTGCTTTTAGCAATATTTTAGCAATATCACTGTGGGGGACACCAGAAATGGGCTTCACACATTGTACCCATGTTGGGAATCGAACCCGGGTCTTCTGTGTGACCACGAATGCTTTAACCACTAGGCTACCCGACCACCCCTCTTGTGATGGAGCTTCTATGCACATATATAAGGGTATTTCTTCCAATGTATGTATGAATGTCATGTATACAGGCACTGGACTGTTATATATTGCAGGGCAGATTCTGTTGACACCCATTGCTGACAGGAGATCCTACAAAATACTCACAAAGAACATTGGTGTAGGGTATTGGCCGACCTCACTGTCTGTCCCTTAGATTATACCCTGAAGGGTTACCCCATACATACAAGACTATTGTGATGAGACATAACTTTTATCGTTTCCCTGAAATTATGTCTGATATATTCTTGAGCTTCCGGGGTATGGCAAACATATTTCTTGATTAAACAGTTAAATGATACATGTTTATAAGGTCTTATTCTAAAAATAATAACTAAACCTCTTCAGATTTCTCGTCAACCTGTCAGTTCTGCAAGATGGCAACAGAGCACCTGATGTCCGGAGACCCCAAGAACGTGACGAAGATCAAAGAAACCCTGGAGTCCGTGAAACTGGCGGTGAGTGGGAGATACACGCGTTTATCCACCATGTTCCCTCACCTGCTTCCTGTTCTCAGCAGCCCCATGGGGACCCGGGTGGGAGTAGGTTCCCAACACTCTTGCATGTTGTAGGAGGCGACACAGTTGGATCTGTGACCTGTGCAGGTTGTGTGGTGGACAGGGTGAGGGGGTGGAAGGATTAGGAGGTCTTTGGTTTTGTCAGTTGCTGTTTAAACATCACTCTACTGAACTTATCACTGCTAAGAGGCAGGTCTCAAAGTTTAAGTGTTTCCAAAGAAGCCATCGGCTCCGAACAATTGTTTTCAGGGAGCCAATGTGAAATTCAAGGAGTTATGTGAAAAATACAATACATTAATAAATACTGACTGACTGAACTAAGATTTCATCACAGAAAATCTAAAAATCATGAAGGGAATTGTGAGGTTAAAAATTAATTGACAATCTTGTTCTGACAACGTACTCAACAACAAAGCTTGTTACACCTATCTGTAGGAATCGGTATTGCTGCAGTTAGGCACATTAGATACACTTTAACAGTATTATACATTACTGACTGTTATCTTGAAGTTGGGCTCTTTAATTTTTGTAACTAACTTGATTTTTAGTAGTAGCCAAATGGCGACTGCTTATGGTAAATAATATTGGTGGAAATGTCATCCGCCATTGCAACTTTGTGGCCTGACAGGGCATTCTCATACCAGAGACAACGACCGGTACCGTTCATGGCAGTGATGGTGAATCATGCAAATGAGTTTGACCCAACAATATGTCCGAGTCATGTTATTTTAGGCCAAACACGAAGACCCGAAACAATACTTTTCTTTGGGCGATATCAGCAGGAGGTAGTCCAGCCCAAACTCCAATACTTACTGGCTGTGTGTTATAGCTCAACTATTGAGCAGTGCGGTATAGAAACACAACACAAATAGAGAAACACCTTCGTACGATCCCTCACTACTAACATTGTACCATACGGGGATGAATGAACACAAATAGAGAAACACCTTTGTAAGATCCCTCACTACCAACAATGTACCATACAGGGATGAATGAACACAAATAGAGAAACACCTTCGTACGATCCCTCACTACTAACATTGTACCATACGGGGATGAATGAACACAAATAGAGAAACACCTTTGTAAGATCCCTCACTACCAACAATGTACCATACGGGGATGAATGAACACAAATAGAGAAACACCTTTGTAAGATCCCTCACTACCAACAATGTACCATACGGGGATGAATGAACACAAATAGAGAAACACCTTCGTACGATCCCTCACTACTAACATTGTACCATACGGGGATGAATGAACACTAATAGAGAAACACCTTTGTAAGATCCCTCACTACCAACAATGTACCATACGGGGATGAATGAACACAAATAGAGAAACACCTTTGTAAGATCCCTCACTACTAACATTGTACCATACGGGGATGAATGAACACAAATAGAGAAACACCTTTGTAAGATCCCTCACTACCAACAATGTACCATACGGGGATGAATGAACACAAATAGAGAAACACCTTTGTAAGATCCCTCACTACCAACAATGTACCATACGGGGATGAATGAACACAAATAGAGAAACACCTTTGTAAGATCCCTCACTACCAACAATGTACCATACGGGGATGAATGAACACAAATAGAGAAACACCTTTGTAAGATCCCTCACTACCAACAATGTACCATACGGGGATGAATGAACACAAATAGAGAAACACCTTTGTAAGATCCCTCACTACCAACAATGTACCATACGGGGATGAATGAACACAAATAGAGAAACACCTTTGTAAGATCCCTCACTACCAACAATGTACCATACGGGGATGAATGAACACAAATAGAGAAACACCTTTGTAAGATCCCTCACTACCAACAATGTACCATACAGGGATGAATGAACACAAATAGAGAAACACCTTTGTAAGATCCCTCACTACTAACATTGTACCATACAAGGACTCTCGGTGGCATAATATCGAGCTAGAAGAACGCTTTCCTCTTTAATGTATTGTCAGACTCTGAAACCGTGCTAGCTTTTCGGTGGCTACAGTCGCCCAGTGCAGGGATGCTGGAAACCTAAGTCAAGATCTGACTCTATGGAGGTATAAATAACTTATATGATCAACATGTATCTTTATTTTTGTTAAATGACAGTGGAAAAAATTGTGAATGTGAATTATGCTCTGTCTTTTACACGTTATCAGCTGACTGGAAGGATTCGCTCCTAGTGTTTATACACGCGATGTCCAGAGTGTTCAGCGTTGTAAGGAGCTATCCCTCGGATGTGTTTACTTCCGGTGTCCTCACAGTGACTTTTTATTTCTATTTCTTTTTTCTTTTTTGCCTTGGACTTGGCTGGTATTCATCTAGTGTTTAAAAAAACAAACCGAAGGCAGTTTTGCAGGGACAACATCGCCTACTGGTTGTGTGTAATTTGTCTCATTTTATTTTCCAGGTGTGCTTGATGTACGAAAGGTATGAATGTATGCTGCTAGAAGCTTTAGATCTTTTTCACTCGATTTTAGAAAATGGCTAATAATTTATGTTTTGGATCTTTAAACTGTAGAGGGCTTGGGGATATAAATAAGAGAAGGGACATATTCAACTTTCTGCATTCCAAAAAATGCACGTTATATTTTTTGCAAGATACACATTTCACATTTGGGGAAGAAGAATATGTAAGATCCATGTGGGGCTATGATGTGATTCTTAACTGTCATTCTAGCCAAGCGAGAGGTGTAGCTCTGTTATTAGACTGTAATGTAGAGTATAAGATTCACCACGTATTTAAAGATGGCTCTGGCAACTTTTTATTGATTGACATAACTTTGAATGGTAATCGAATGTCGGTTGGAACTATTTATGGCCCAAACACCGACACACCTGATTTCTATAAGATGATATTGACAAAATTAAAGGAATATGGAAATTGCAGTTACATATTAGGTGGAGACTTTAATCTGGTGCTTGACCCTGATAAAGATACAAACAATTACAAAAATATTAACAACCCTAAGGCCAGAGAACAGCTTTTAGAACTGATAGGAGAACTTAACCTAATTGACATTTGGCGAGATAATAACCAAGACTCAAGGCAATATACATGGAGACGTTCGAATCCTATAAAACAGGCCAGGTTAGATTTTTTCCTTGTTTCTGAAAATCTGTGCAGTAATGTCACCAATGTCAAGATAAATCCAGGGTACAGAACAGACCATTCATTTATAAATTTTACCATGAATATTTAAAGAGACACCAAAAGGAAAACCTATTGGAAATTTAACAACTCCTTGCTACAAGACCACAAGTATGTTGAACAAATAAAACAGGTAATATCTGATGTAAAGAAAGAATATGCTATACCAGTCTATAATCAGGATGCCATTGACCAAGTCCCTAATGATAACCTGTAATTCCAGATCGATGATCACCTTTTTATGGAGACTCTCCTCATGAAAATTAGGGGCAAATCAATAGCCTATTCTTCATTTATAAAAAAACAAATGACCAAAAAAGAAAATGACTTAACAGCAGAAATTGATGTACTAGAAAAAAATTACGATGAAAATACTGCTAATGATCTAGAAATTAAAAAGATTGAATTGCAACAATTGCGAAAAAAAAGATTGGATGGTATGTTAGTGAGATCAAAGGCAAGATGGATAGATGAAGGTGAAACTATAAGTAAATATTTCTGTAATTTGGAAAGTAGAAACTATATCAGCAAAAATATGAAAGAAATAGAAACAAAAGATGGAACTGTACTGAATGACACCAAGGATATTATACATGAAGCAACCAATTTCTATCAAAACCTGTATACTTCTAGAGATCACACGATTAACGATATAGACCTTGATGATCTACTTCTAGATTATGAGGTTCCTAAACTTAAAACATCTGAATCTGATCTTATCGAAGGATGTATTACTAAGAATGAGTTGCTAGCAGCTCTTAAAAGATCCAAGAATAACAAAAGTCCAGGGTCAGATGGTTTTTCATATGAATTTTTCAAAATGTTTTGGCTCGACCTGGGCGACTTTATACTTAGAACAATTAATTATAGCTATGAAACTGGAAACTTGTCAATCACCCAGAAGCAAGGCATCATCACCTGTATCCCCAAATAAGATAAACCGAGACAATTCATAAAAAATTGGCGCCCGATCACCCTGTTAAACTCCATATATAAACTTTTATCTTCTGTGATTGCAGATAGATTTAAAAAAGTATTGCCTCAGATAATCAGTGAAGACCAAACTGGTTTCATGTCTGGAAGATATATTGGAGACAACATCCGCCTGATATAGGATCTACTCTTATACACAGAATCTAAACAAATGCCGGGTATGCTACTTCTAGTTGATTTTGAGAAAGCATTTGACTCTGTCTCCTGGTCTTTCATCTTTAAAACCCTGAAATATTTTGGATTTGGCGAAAGTATTTCTAAATGGATATCTATACTCTATAAAGATATCAGGTCTAGCCTAATTATAAATGGAAATATGTCACCTTGGATAACAGTCGGCCGTGGCTGTAGGCAGGGGGATCCATTATCTCCTTATATTTTTCTGCTTTGTGCAGAAATTCTCGCAATTCTTGTTAAAAAAATAAAGGTATTTAGGGCTTAACTATAAACGGTAAAGATTATTTAATTGCGCAATATGCAGATGATATAGAATTTCTTTTGGACGGTTCTAAAAGATCCTTCGAGGCTACCATAGACACTCTTGATATCTTTGCAAATATCTCTGGACTAAGAATAAATTTTGATAAAACTCAAATAATCTGGATAGGCTCCAAGAAGAATAGTAATATCAAATTTAGACAAGACTTAAACCTTGAATGGAACCCTGAAACCTTTAGAATTCTAGGCATAATTTTTTCTACTAATCGAGATAAAATGATTAAACTTAACTTTGAAAGCAAAATCTTTGAAATTGAACAAACCATCAAAAGATGGATGAAAAGAATTATAACCCCATTAGGCAAAATTGCAATTATAAAATCAATGCTCATTTCTAAACTTAATTTCCTTTTCCTTTTCCTTACCCTTCCTAGTCCCCCAGATGAATTCCTTAGAAAGATAAATACTGTTCTTTTCAAGTTTTTATGGGATAATAAACCAGACAAAATAAAGAGAACAGTTGCTTGTAAACCTATTTCCCTTGGAGGACTTGGTATGATAGATATTTTTGCATATGTTGACGCTCTGAAAATAATTTGGATAAAAAAGTTACTAAATGTTAATCTGGAAAAGAAATGGAAAATTTTAATGACTAATACTACTCCTGAATTTCCTGATCTACTATTTATGGGAAGTGATTTTCCACTCAAGCTTGCTAAAAAAAACAAAAACCAATTCTGGAAAGATTGTTTTACTGGCTTTTCTAAATATAGCAATAAAATAAAACCCAATAATTATGAAGAGTTCCTAAGGGAACCTCTGCTATACAATAAAAATATTATTATAAATGGCAAATCACTAGATAACAAAACCTTTCATCTCAATAATATACACAGCATACATTGCTTGCTAAACAATGATGGAAATTTTATGACATTGCAACAATTCTGTAATAAATACTTCAATATAAATTTTCTTGAATTTTATGGTATTACAAGATCAGTAAATACATACATGATACAATTAGGCATTAATAAAGACCTGCATCTGGAAATAACAAACAATACAAATATATCTATTGCCAATCTTTTTTCATGTAAAAAAGGCTCAAAGAAATATTACTATGTAATAAGTCAAACCGATGAAAGCTTAAAAGTTATTGACAAGTGGGAAGAGGAACTTTTAATGGATATGAACTGGCCTAGCTTATTTATCAGAGCACACAAAACTACTCCAGACCCTAAACTTAGATGGTTTCAGCTTAGATTGCTCCATAGAATTCTACCTGTTAATACTTATCTACTCAAGATGCATATTGTTGATAACTGTCTATGTACTTTCTGTAATGCCGAGCCAGAATCTATCCAACATCTGTTTTGGGACTGTAGGGTAAGCAAAAATTTCTGGAAAAAATTTTCACAATGGATTGAATCCAAGTGTTCACATACTGGCAAGATAAATCTTACTTCAGACCTAATTATTTTTGGCTTTTCAAAACATTTCCACACCGATGATATTTTTGATCTGATACTCTTATTGGCCAAATTTCACATTTATAGATGCAAAATGAAAAATAACCAACCAACCATTACACATTTCCAAAATGAGGTTAAATATTATTACCAAATAGAAAAATATAGACACTTTAATAAAGCCAAACAGACTGAATTCCATACGAAATGGGCTCCTTATGAAAACCTTTTGAAAATATAAACATTTGCCATTCCAAAACTTAACTAAATATATATCCTGCATTCTGTCTTCATAAGTACTAAAGCTTCTAGTGAGTGTGAATGTGTGTATGGATGTGTGTGAATGATATGTACTTTCTCAAAAAACCCTGGTCATGTATCTGGACTCTTATCTAAACATGATGTACTTTTACCAGGAACAATAAAAAAAACAAAAAAACAAAACAAAACAAAACATTGTACCATACGGGGATGAATGCAAAAACTACATACAGTAAACTACCTTTATAATGAACACTCTTATAACGAACTGACCAATATAACAAACTTATTTTCTAGTCCCGGCTACTTGTTGCATATATGCTGTATATACACTTATAACGAACTAGGGTTATTACGTCCTAAAATAAGTGGTCCTTTTGTGTTTGTTATAACTGTAGTTTATTGTATCAACATTGTAGAAACATGTTGACAAACATTTTTGATTACCTGCTCCTTGCTAACCATGCTAGGAAGTCAGTACTTACTACAGCATATACAGATTACATGTCGGCTGAATATACAGTGACGTTCATACGCCTGTGAGTGAGTGAGTATGGTTTCACACCGCTTTTAGCAATATTACGGCAATATTACGGTGAGGGACACCAGAAATGGGCTTCACACATTGTAACCATGTTGGTAATCGAATCCGGGTCTTCAGCGTGACGTGCCAATGCTTTAACCACTAGGCTACCCCATTGCCCCAATGAAGGTGTCATACAATATGGTTTGTATTAAAGTACATGTAAAGTGTTGTTATGTTTTATAATTCTCAGTTGTTTTTTGCTGCAGTTCATTCACAATTTGAACAAACTGAAGAGATTCTTGAGGCAGGCAGAAACTGACCATTATGCTTTGTTCAGGTGAGTTGCTGCCCAGACAGTCATAAATTATTTGTTACCCTGACACATCCTCTGCAAATTCCCCTTCTTTGATCCCTTAACACGGAAACCCAAAGGTGCCTCTCTACCAGATCACTGATACAATTACCTCCCTTTGAACCCTCACTTTCCTTCTCATCGAGCTTCAACAACACTTGTTTGCAAAGCTGATTTGTTATCCTTTAACATTGAACTAAGAGAGGTAGTGAGGGTTTAAGGGAGGTAACTCTGGTGATCTGCTGGAGACACACCCAAGCAGAGAGGAACGTTTTGGTTTTGGTTCTGTGTTATGTGATCGAAGAGAGAGGGAATTTGTAGAGTTTCAATCGGGATAAGTAAACTTATATACTAAATACCTTAATACTAAATTGTCCAAATGAGGTGTTTTTTGTGCCAGTTATAGTTTGACTTGTTCTTATTACAGATCTCTAATCTATCTAAAGAAGAGCGGGGCGGGTGACCTGTTGCTCCGGTACGTCCACCTGGACGCCAGCCCTGATACTCTTAATGTACTCACAGTGCTACAGGATTTCATCAAGAGTAAAGGACAGGCTCTGGTCTGAATCTAGTCTGTTTCAACAGGATTCAGCCCTAGCATGATATTCATAAGTAGCCAGGTCTTTCTCAATCAACGGTAACCATGTTTTCTGTGCATCTAGGAACATACAAGTACCTTGGTAATCCTTTTGCTGAGTCAGTTTATGACTTTGTGTTCTTGTTGAATTCACTGAAGAGTTAAATCTTTTATACTGTGAAACCCTGTTTACCAGATCGTACCCTTCTAAGGGAAATATCCAGATTAACAAAATTCTGGATAACAAGATCTTGGACTCATGTCCCTTGTTTTACAACCCAACAGTAGTCGTTCAGAAAACAGTTTCCAGATTAAAGTGGTCCGCACTACTCTGGTTTCTCTGTATATGACCAATATCCAGATAAGAGAGCATGTATCATCAAATTAAACTTGAAGCAAGTCATGACTTGGGGTCTTACAGAAATGGTTGTGTTTGGTTAGCTGGTATTAACAGATCACAGTGAAATTGCTGTAATTTTGTTGACAGCGGCAGTAAACATCAGCCACTGTCATCACCGATCGTGTGTTGACAGCGGCAGTAAACATCAGCCACTGTCATCACAGATCGTGTGTTGACAGCGGCAGTAAACATCAGCCACTGTCATCACAGACCGTGTGTTGACAGCGGCAGTAAACATCCGCCACTGTCATCACAGATCGTGTGTTGACAGCGACAGTAAACATCAGCTACTGTCATCACAGATCGTGTGTTGACAGCAGCAGTAAACATCAGCCACTGTCATCACAGATCGTATGTTGACAGCGGCAGTAAACATCAGCTACTGTCATCACCGATCGTGTTTTGACAGCGGCAGTAAACATCAGCTACTGTCATCACAGATTGTGAGTTAACAGCGGGAGTAAACATCAGCCATTGTCATCACAGATCATGACATTGTGTTGACAGCGGCAGAAAATATCAGCCACTTTCATCACAGATCGTGAGTTAACAACGGGAGTAAACATCAGCCATTGTCATCACAGATCATGTGTTGACAGCGGCAGAAAATATCAGCCACTGTCATCACAGATCGTGTGTTGACAGCGGCAGTAAACATCAGCTACTGTCATCACAGATCGTAAGTTGACAGCGGCAGTAAACATCAGCTACTGTCATCACAGATCGTAAGTTGACAGCGGCAGTAAACATCAGCTACTGTCATCACAGATCGTAAGTTGACAGCGGCAGTAAACATCAGCTACTGTCATCACAGATCGTGTGTTGACAGCAGCAGTAAACATCAGCCACTGTCATCACAGATCGTATGTTGACAGCGGCAGTAAACATCAGCTACTGTCATCACCGATCGTGTTTTGACAGCGGCAGTAAACATCAGCTACTGTCATCACAGATTGTGAGTTAACAGCGGGAGTAAACATCAGCCATTGTCATCACAGATCATGACATTGTGTTGACAGCGGCAGAAAATATCAGCCACTTTCATCACAGATCGTGAGTTAACAACGGGAGTAAACATCAGCCATTGTCATCACAGATCATGTGTTGACAGCGGCAGAAAATATCAGCCACTGTCATCACAGATCGTGTGTTGACAGCGGCAGTAAACATCAGCTACTGTCATCACAGATCGTAAGTTGACAGCGGCAGTAAACATCAGCTACTGTCATCACAGATCGTAAGTTGACAGCGGCAGTAAACATCAGCTACTGTCATCACAGATCGTAAGTTGACAGCGGCAGTAAACATCAGCCACTGTCATCACAGATCGTGTGTTGACAGCGGCAGTAAACATCAGCCATTGTCATCACAGATCATGTGTTGACAGCGACAGTAAACATCAGCTACTGTCATCACAGATCGTGTGTTGACAGCGGCAGTAAACATCAGCTACTGTCATCACAGATCGTAAGTTGACAGCGGCAGTAAACATCAGCTACTGTCATCACAGATCGTAAGTTGACAGCGGCAGTAAACATCAGCCACTGTCATGACAGATCTTATGTTGACTTGCTCACTTCAGAGTCAGGACACGTGTACATATAGGACCAACTTTACACAAGGCTTTCTTCCAGTCAAACCATGTATCAAACGTTGTGTAATCACCGACATATGCCAGAAATGTTGTGCAGATATCACAGTTTGTCAAACAAACTTCCATGTGCAATAAATAATGTCCAGATAGTGTCACTGTTGCATCCCACTGATGAAAAATCATGTAAAATGTTCTTGTTGATCTTACATGATCTCACTTGTTCACCACTGATGCCAGTCATGGCCCAGAGCCTGTAGAAGCAGAGATGGAAATTAACCAAGAATGTCTACTAGCCCAAATATTGACAACATATGGCAGTACCCTTCCAAAATGTTTGAAATTCTACCAGCCCTTAAGATACCTTTAACATCAACAAAACTGGTCCCATCTTCCCGAGGCAAGAGAGTTAACTGACTATAAAAGTCCAGTTTCCACCCTTGCCGAACTAGGCTTGTATTATGGAGTTACATTTGGCTGGACTTACAAGTCTATGCACAGTCCATTCAAAATCGTGCACCGAAATTGAAATCCGGCTCGTAAACTGTCATGCAGATTTCGGTCGAATGCAGGTTGCGATTTAAGACCCGTTTTATCCCAATATAGATCTTGATTATCGATCAGATTGTCCTGACTGGGCGCCACCATTTTGTGTGAAGCAAACGCAAGTGATACGAGAGGTGGAATCTGATTGGTCCATAGGGGAGGCTTAGAAGGAACATAACTGGTAATAGCCACTGGTGGCGTTACGATCAAGCCCAGTAATTCCAGCCCAGTTCGGCAAGGGTGGAAACTGGACTTTTAAAGTCAGTTAACTCTCTTGCCTCGGGAAGATAAACTGGTCCAGGCTAGAGGCCTAGTGCTTGTCTCCATCCAAGCTACTGTTACGTTTCACTTAACTCTTACATGAATCGGGGAGCATCCATTTACTTGGGGGTGTGGTGGGGCAAAAAATGGTGTGTTTGTTTTGTGGCAAGTACCCAAATGGCAAATTTGTTGTGTTTGTTGGATACAGATGAGATAAAAAATGTTTTCACACAAAGTTCCCACAGACCCCCTGTAAATGGAATGGATGCTCCCTTAGTCTTTCCTTATTAGAAATGAAGAATTGATTAGATTAAACATGTCTTTTCAAAAATGTATAAACAAATAAAATAATTGTAACAATTCATTTTAATGTTAACATTGTGACTGCTACGATCGTACTAGAATGGCCAGAATAATAGATGATAGTACACACTTTCTGTAAATATCAAATGCTATGTTAACTTATTGCTGTGATAATGCTCATATCATATTGTTACTTGTATATATTGTTTTCTGAGCAAATGTTACACTTCAACTTGTTACTGTTATAAGAATTGGGAACAAGAACATCAACAGTCCACTGCCAAAGTTTCCCAATGTGAGTCAAACACTGAGCTTAGATTGCATGGGTTTCATGTAGTCCACTGAATCAGGTGTTGCCCAAGCTTTGTTTGAGCTGGATATACAGCTCATACACCAGAGAGAACAGGGATAGAAGTACATGGCATATTGCACCTACACGTCCGCTCTCGGGATCCGAGTGTCAGTGTGGAGTGCTGTATTGTTAACTGCTGTCAGAAAGCTGGAATATTGCTGAGTGCAGCGTTAAACTACTAACAAACAATTATGTATTGTTAACTGCCGTCATATAGATGGAATAGTGCTGACTGCGGCGTTAAACTACAAACAAAAGATTATGTATTGTTGGGTGATAACATCTCCTCTTCCAATGGACTGTAAAAGCCATGCATTGATAAATATGAAACGATTGAAGTTGAAGATACCGGTACATGATATTACTGCTACAAGATAATGGCTACATAACAGTGATGCGGGATCAGAGGTCAGACTTGCTGACTTGGTTGATGCATGTCATCGTATTCCAGTTGTGTAGAACGATGCTCATGATGTCAATCACTGGATTATTTATAGACCGCAGTCATATGGCTGAATATTGCTGAGTGTGGTGTTAACTACAAACAACATAACAGTGATGAAATTAAACATCTTGACAATAACATTTAGAAGAAAATTAATCTCTGTAGACCAAAATACAAGTGAATACAAGTCATGTGACTCTTGTAATATTTTACAATTCTGTAACAGCGTAATATGTAAAGTATGTATATGTACATTTGAGATCAATAAATCAGTGTTGTATTTTAATTTTATTTTATTTATCATGTGTGCCCCAAAGGTCTGTGTGAACTTTTCTGGAGGAATCCGCAATATTCAGGTCATGAAGCTGTTGGTGTTTACGGCTAACATTTGCTAAACCTCAAGAGTAATGCAGCTCAGTACATAATGAATAACGAAACAAACATAACTAACCCAGATGTCAGGTGACAATGGCACTTCATGTTCTGCCCCAGATGCAGGTCCAGACATCCAGCAAAGATACATCACTAATAAGACTGACATACCACAGGTCTGTGGAATCTGTGTGTGCCACATCTCCTCATAGCCTGCACTGTCCATTGAATGATGGCAACGTAATTTATTTCCCACCTGACTTCATATCTGGCACTGTAAACTTCTCTGAAACTGCGGACCTGAACTTGTATGTATACTCAACAACAAAAGTTCCTGTGATGCCAATATTTTAGTGTATTTTTCAAACAAGTAAAGTTTGTTTTTCAATATTTTAGTACATGTATGGAATCGACTCACAAAAACGCAACTGCTACAGAAAAGCATGCATTCCATGCAAAAGTTGACTTTTATGCAAGCCTCATGCATTTCACTACCCAAGAATGGGTATAAAAACATGCGCATTAACAGGATTCCATATGCATTGTTTAGCATCGTCCTGACAACAACCACTCAGAAAAACAACAAAATTACGCAATTATTCAACATTACGAAATGCCACGCATGTCCGAAAATGAGCGTCTGCGAGCCATTGGTGACTGCAAGAAGCATCCCTGGCCTTCGACGAATATCTTCACAAACCGTAGGTCGTCGCCTCAGATGTGCAGGGATTGTCGACACAAGACCCGCCTGACGTCCCATTTTGACAGGAAACCACCGTCAAGCACCTCTACAGTGGTGCAGACAGCGTCTACGCTGGACGGCCATGCAGTGGGAACAAGTTTTATTCACTGACGAGTCTCGTTTTCACCTCAGCCACAGCGATGGACGGATTCGAGTGTACCGACGTCGAGGTGAACGTTACGTCAATCATTGTGTCATGGAAGAAGATCGGTTCGAGGCGGCAGCGTTATGGTATGGGGTGGGATGACAGCAAGACAGAGGACCCGTTTGATAGTGGTAGAGGGAAATCTCAATGGACAGCGCTACCGCGACGAGATCATCGGCCCTGTTGTTCCATCGTTTTTGCATCGTCATGACCCAGGCATTACCTTTCAACATGACAACGCCCGGCCTCATATTGCTCGACTTGTTCAGGATTCTCTTCAACAAAAAAACGTGAATGTCATCCCCTGGCCGGCTCGCTCCTCTGATCTCTCACCAATAGAGCACATGTGCGATGAGATGGTTCGACGTCAACCACGTGTTCCACAGACACTCCAGGAACTTCGAAACATGATCCAGCAGATATGGACAGATATCCCACAGGACTTTGTGCGACGCCTGGTCCATTCAATAAGACGAAGATGTGTTGCTTGCATCGCAACCAGAGGTGGACACATACGCTATTGATTTGTAAATTGACATTTTGGCATGTTCATGTTTTTTTTATGAAATCACGCATTTTCTGAAGTCAGTATGGCAAATTAAACCATTTGAACACTTACAGGAGCCTTTTATCTGTTGGCAACCGAAATTGTTTCAGATTTGGTAAAACACATAACTTTGCATTAAATCTTATTCAATGTCACAGGAACTTTTGTTGTTCAGTATATATTTCTCCTTATGATAGCATATTCTCATTCAAGTAGGTATAGGAACAGCCAACGTCTTCAACAAAGGCAGTCGGCAGTCGATAACAACATAAGTGTGAGCATATTTATTAAATGGAGGATTATTAATTTATGAAACCGTTATGAAATGATACTTATTACCCATACCCACAGCTGGATAATGGATTTGAAATGGCAAGGGTGGATTCACCAAGTGAAACAGGGAAACAAAATGTCAGCAGTGCCTGTGGTCTCCTCTACGTTGGGTGCATTCTGTACAGTCTGTAGAGTGCCTAATGTACGGCTTGCCTCTGTGGACACTGAATGAGCTGATTTACAGGAGGTGGGAGATTAGCACGAAACCCTCGACCAAGGACGTCCTAAGGATGCTCTATCGGTGCCAGATCCGGGGAGTAAGCTGACCTCTGCATCCTGACAATCCCATTTGTTTTTTGACAAGGTGGGGTCTGGCATTTTCATCTTGGAGTGTAATATCAGGTCCAACAACATTCAAACCAGGAAGGACAAGTGGCCGAAGAATTTCGTGTCCGTACCGTAATCCTGATAGATTTCCATTGACGTTATACTGAAGGGTTCAGTGATGAAGGCTGAAGCCACTCCATACCATAACCAACACACCACAAACCGGTCCCTTTCTCGTTTGGTTTAATACAACACTGAAGCTAGTCCTGCACCATGACCGTGGAATATATTTATTTTATTAAAAAATAATCTAGAAATGCATACAAAAGTCTAGCCAGCTCAAGCTAACTCTATTCCACATTCTGAAATCAGAAGGACAAGAAGGATATTGTGTAATATAAGATTTCAGAGACTAAATGTTAGTCTACACTGAAGCGTTCACATAGACGTCTAAAGACTCGAATCCTACCATCGTTGAACTGGAGGCTGAAGCGACACTCATCAGTAAACAACAATTGCGACCACTGATGGTCAAATATTTGTACAAGTATCACTTGTCCCCAACTTGATTCAAATAAAACTGTTTCCTATAAAAATCTACCTACCCCCTAGAAGTATTCCCGCCATTATTCCAGGGTGAAGGTCGATATTTCAGAGCCAATCAAATCGGGTAACGTTACCAGGAAGTATACGTGTTTATACAACCATGTGTAGTAATGGTTAGTTAATGACCGAGACCCGCTGGCGTACACAGATATTTTTTTCCCACATCTCAAATCAGCGAACCACCATGGACATCTCACAGTTCGTACAGATTCTATGGCTCTTCCCTGTTTTATACTTATTTGATTCGACAAGTGTAGCTGCTGGTGACGAAACAGACACTGATTTCGACTGGGATGTTGATTTTGACAGCTTTTTGGAATCTATTGACTCAATGGCTGACATGGTAACGGATTATGTCGGCGATGAAAGCGGTTGTCACTACCGCTGTAAAAATGGTAAGCGTACAGTTAAAATGTTTGTTGTGCATGTATGTTTACTGCCACGGACATCATACGGCGAAATCGTGCAGTCAGCGTAAGGGAGGTAACTCTAATTCCTGGACGCTTTTACATTGAGTTTGATGTGGTGCACACAAGAAAGAATATATATTCGGTTTTTGCATTACTAAATTCCCCTTTGGGGGAAAAGGCTAAATAATATTTCTTTGAAACAGAAAACGTGTGTGAATTGATTATTGCTATATACTTGATATTTTAGATAATGGCTTGAATATTTAAATCAGGATTTTATAGCGTTAATGATTATTAACGGGCTAATCCATTTGTAGGGAAAGATTATTTCCGTTTGTAATATTGTTTTAAATATTTGTATTTTTACTACGAGGGACTTCTCCATGTATTATATGTATGAAGAGCGCTACAGGGATGTTTTATTTTTATTTAATTTGAGCATTCATCATCTATTATGTTTAGCATCCGATCATCTCATTAAAAACAGTGTATATTTCATAGTCTGTTTAATTACCAGTTGATATTATACATATCTAATCACGTCACATGATAATTATGTAGTTTATTTCTAGGGGCGACACCAAAGAAAAACAAGAAACACAAGCCAAGAACTAACGGATGTGGTTCCTTCGGTCTTGAGGTAGGCTTGAACATGATCACCTAGCCTGGCACACGTCTCTTAGAAAATGATTATTATTTTAAATGATAGTTAATAGTTAATAGATAATAATAATAATAATAATAATAATAATAATAATAATAACAACAACGATAATCATTGTCCCAAAAAAGACTGGCTACTGTCGCTAGGCTTGTCAAGACTAGGATAGAATTACTATAGACACGTGGACGTACCACTCAGTACATGCTTTGAGCAAGGCTAATAGTGATTACCCTGCCAACATGTTATTATAGCTACCGTGACGGAACATAAATACTCGTCTTGAGGCACTTAATGTCATACCTCTTGATGTCCGTACTCTAAAAGTGAAGCCGTCATCATGTTCATATTTACCATCACAAGTCATACACAGAAAATAGTCACATATTAAAGATTATTTATGAATAACTATAAGAAAATCGGCAATAAATTTTGCGCCAAGGGTACATGTTGACATCGTTGTAAGTTTGTGCGTGCTCTCAAAAATAAATTTACAAATAAAATTGAAAATGATGCAGTTTGAGGAGAACAATTTTACTGCCCAAATGCTAGATTTTATGACGTTTTGTCCTCGATGAAATTTTTCTTCATTGATGTTACATCAATGGGGATTACTCTAATTACACCAGTGTCCCATGACTGTACTGTTGAGACCACTTCCTGGTCTTCATAACTCGACGTAACGACGCCTACCCTGCAGGTACATTCTCACCCCGCTGGTCATAATCGTGCTTCAGGAAAGTTTGGCCTTTGGCTGTAATTAAATACATTCAGGCACAGCACCCATGGCAATGTTATATGTAAATGTGACAACGTTCTACCCTTTCCTGTTCGTGTATAAAAGAATGTGGCCGATACAAATTGATTACTATTATATATAATGATATGGCGTTTTTTATGTGTGTCTTTTTAAAAAGAGTACTTCATTGTATTTCTGAATCGGTAGTTGTTGTTTTTTATCGATGATCAAAGTCCTTCATGTCGACGGCGGTTACTTGCTCATTTATAAACCTATGTCTACAATGATCTAAATGGGATAACGATATTTACAATGACAGTATAATTAATGAATTTATGATATCATAATGAATTAGTGGCGGAGTGATGACCATGACATGAAAATATCTCAACCGCGTGGCCATGAAAAATAATCACGTATGAAATAGTGTATACATCTCTTGCACTTATATATTAACCTTTCTTTCTTTATAATTTTTCACAGCCACGTTTTCATCAAACGTGCTCTGAAAACAGGGACCGTATTTAATATGGTGTCTAATTCGCCTTGCTGTGATTCTTTGCTTTTGTTAAGTTTAATGTTATAACAACATTTTCGAGATACCACAAGATGAGGGTCGTGTTTTGTTGATACAATGTTTCACAGCAGGGTGTAGGTGTAGTTATGTCGGTGTGGATGCAAGGCTGCTGTATATCAGCCTACACCGCACATGGTATACGAGAGCGTTTACCTGCTCAGTTGAATATAGATGATTATCAGCCTCAAACGACATTGTCCCTTTAGATTCTAGAGTTATTTCGATCAAGACTACAAGTATACTCTACCCAGTGGTTACCGTAGCTCTTCGAAGTTTCCCCCGTTCCCCCGTTATGCATCTAAATTTGAATGATTATTTAAAGTTTCAGTGTATATATTAAATATGGTAATACTGTAACAATAAAGAAGGGAAGCACGGGTTTGATATGAAATTCAGATATCCCCGCCCCCCATTTTTTGCGTTTATGGAGGTATGGACGTAATATCCCTTATGCAAATTGTACGCGGATTTGCGCAAAGTGTTCACATCGGTTTCTACGTTTTTACCCCCATAACCGCAAATACATTCAATTCTCAAAAATAAATACGTCAAGCATAATAACTTTACAGAATGTTTATTTAATCATTAACACAATAATAACCGCAATAATGCAACGTAAGATCCGCTCATCAGCCAATCGGGAAACGAAAGCAGTCCGTGTAGTAGTATTGCTTGTTAACATTATTAATACTTACTTGAACCACGGACTTGTATATATATAGGTCCGTGCTTGAACGAAACGGTTCGAACCTGGCTTGGACCACTTACGATAATTGGACTGTGTGTCTTTACCAAAATGTTTTCGCCAAGCACGAGCAGCAACTGTTTGATCAATTTTCTACTCTGTAAAACGAACATTTACGATTATATTAACTGAGTAAAGGCTATTGAAGATACGACCTGGAGATTTTATCAAATATAGCATGACTTTGCAGTTTTGTTGTTTAGCATAAGAAAATAAAGTGAGTGTAAGCTTGTTCGCGACTGTATGATGAGTGATCTAGTGCAGTTTGAGTTTGAGATAGGCCTAGGGCATGTCGGGAAACTCACCAAAACCACTACTAATACAACTTGTGAACCAAATGTTGTTCTCCATATTGACATTTCGCCACATTTTCACCATGGGAACACGGATAGCCCAGTCGTCGCTAATCGCTAGGCAGAGTTACGTCCCTTAGGCGTGCCAGAAACCAATCCTCGTGGATTCGATTGTTTCCAGGTTTGTCAGAACCATGCCCGTGGTCGTGGTTGTACCAAAGTCGTAAACGTCTGAGATCTGCATCACTTCGGGCTTTCCTCCCTCATTAAGCTGACACGCCGTGATATAACAGGAATAGTGTTCAAAGCGACGTTAAACCCAACTCACTCACTCACTCACACTAATTTGACAAGTGTTGTGTTCTCAGCTGGACACAAGCGCCATACCTGCTGTGACGAAGTGTTGCGACCAACACGACTACTGCTACGACACGTGTAACAGCGACAAGGTCAAGTGTGACGACGACTTCAAGGACTGTCTCAATGTCGTCTGTGATAAGTTGGGGGGAATAGCGAGCGAAGATCTCACCGGAGGTATGTTGGTCCAGTTTTGAAATCATTCGTCACCACTCGCCCCTTTCCGTAACAGCTATTCGGCTTGTCCCGGAATAACACGAGTTGGTCACGAATGGTTTTGCAATGTGTTTATTGTATTCATCTTTTTGTATTGATTGACATTTGTGATTTTGAAGACTAGGGGTCCTGGGCTAGAATATAATTACCGAGCTAGCTATGGTTGTCGTAAGATGCGACAATGGATCGGATGCTCAGATAAGGCGACTTGGCTGGCATCTACCCCGATAGCGTGGGACGTTCTTCACAATATCAATCTCTGGGTTGCCTGGTTTAGTATCGATAATTTACAGGCCGTCGTCATATGATCTCATAAATGTTGCTTTGGGTGTTGCAGTGTATCTTTGTGGGAGGTAAATTCAATAACGTGTATATATTTTCATTTTCAAAGGAGGAAGTGTTGGTTTAAGGTCCTGTCTTGGTAGTGGTGGTGTCAAAATTGAAATGTTCAAATGCATAAATCAATTGTGTAGGGAAATTCAGTATAAGATGTGTATATAATATATATCCACGTTGTCTCCAGACCTTATAGGGCGTTGGGGTAGCCTAGTGGTTAAAGCGTTCGCTCGTCACGCTGAAGACCCGGGTTGATTCCCGACATGGGTACATTCCTCGTGTCCCCCGCCGTGATATTGCTGGAACATTGCTAAAGCGGCGTAAAATCATACTCACCTACTCCAGGCCTTATACTATATCTTTGTTATAAGTGATATTGATAGTTTGCTTGTGTAACCTGTTTTTATCAAACTTAAATAGCATCACTATGAAGACACAGTCCTGTTATTTAGGACCTCCTTCCTGGTCTAGTGTGGATAGAACGTCTGTTCGGAGAGCGGAAAGTCGGTTGCTCGATCCCCGACCGCGTCATTTCAAAAGACGTTGTTACTCTGCCTGGCGTTCGGCATTAAGGGGCTAAAACAAGGACTGGTCGGCTCGGAGTCTGTATATTGTGTTTTTGTGGGGTATCCATGTTAGACTGCGGCATGGTATATCAGTGGGCTATTAAAAGGCATACGTCTGGACAGGTAAAAGCAGCCACACACACACACACTTGCATGCACGCCGCCATATAAGTGCAGGTATCTTGAACGTGACGTTACACCCAATGAATCTTACCTTCACATCCCCTTTCATTTGGATTATCATGTTCCAGGTTGTCGGTCCACGGCCGATCTCATGTACGCCAGCACACTGACGTTAGGATGCAAGCCATACAAAGACTCACAGAAAGACGCCTGTGTTTGTCAACACGATGAGTTGTGAGGACAACAGCACAGCAAGGTGGTGGAATGGCCTTTTAGGGGAATAGTATGGTGACGGAAGTGTGGTTTTGTATGTATGTATGTATGTATCTGTGTGTGTGTGTGTGTGTGTGTGTGTGCGTGCGCGCTTTAGATGTTTGAAGGGAAGAAGACGATCGACATATGTATTCATGACAACTGTTTCTGAGACATCGAACATGTGACTGTGGCGTCGATGGTATGGTTTCTAATCCTTGCCTGGAAGGATGATTGTGCAAACCATTTAAGCAAAGAAAGTTACACAGCAGCAGAACGCAAACTTCTGATGTAAACCTCGTTGTCATAACAGTAAACATATGAGGCTGTGATTTATAAAAATCTAAAATGATGTAATTGGTGTGTCCCATATGAAAATAACTTTGCCAAGAGCCCCCCAACATGTACACGAGGAGCCTCTGTATGGTGGGAAATGTATAAATGTAAAGAAGATTAAGCGAATTTGTACTTGATGTGTGATGACGATGTCGCGGCAGTTTAGGCTGCACAGTATCTCATGATTCTTGTTTTCATTTGTGCATATCTATATTCCCGGGCAACATTTTCCGCATTCGTCCCCACTCGCCCCTTTCCGTAACCTGCAAGAAGTCTTGTCCCGGAATAACACGAGTTGGTCACGAATGCATTTTTCATCATTTGCGTAAAATAGATGTTCATACACACATGATATTGTTCTGATACCGCCCTGTTCACAAACCCTCTGTTGTAATTGGTTGGTTACTCCTGCGCCCTAAAGTTGCGCATTTGTATCCTTATTCAGTGGCTTATCTGTTCGTGAAAAGGGATGTGAATTATTGCTGAGCCACATATTTATTTATTGCATGCATAATAGTAATAATATAAACAGACACTGTCAGAAAATGGACAATTTTTATATTTGTTGAAGTTGTCGACAAATAAAATCAACAATCTTGATTTAAAAATAGGTATTGTATATTTCAAAGTGTTTATTATTGACAAAACTGGTACGTGACTTGATGCGCGTCAGAACTGCAACCAAATATTCTCATCTTAGCCATGGGTGACTGTTCGTGTCATTACCAAAATGATTTTACCAGTTTCATTTGTGGTCGCGCGACAGTGATTATCTTTTTCAGAGATCATAGTTTAACTTCCCCCCTTTGGGTACAGTGGAGATACACTGGTTAATTGAAGGTCACACAAGGTTTCATTTGACGTAAAAGTACAAGGCAAATGCCGTTGAATCCCAACAAACGTCGAGACATCCACTTTCAAAGTGAACATGTAAAAGATGGCTTTTGTATAACGAACCGTTTCAATCTGACTTTGTTGTAACAAACTCTTTCTTGTCGAGACGGCAGATATGATACATCTTACCTGGAGAGTCAAGAAAACATACCACCACTTATATGTAAACAAGAATTGTGTGAGCTGGGGTATTTTTCTTTTGACTACAATAGCAAATTTGCATTAGACGGGTATAAGATATTTCTGTTTGATTTTTAAAGTAATAAGAATACAGACCTTACTGGAAGAACGTTAACAATACAAGGGATCTGCTGTGGCTCAGTAGTGAGTGAGTATAGTTTTACGCCGCTTTTAGCAATATTCCTGCAACATCATGGCGGGGGACACCAGAAATGGGCTTCAAACATTGTACCTATGTCGGGAATCGAACCCGTGTCTTCGGCGTGACGAGCGAACGCTTTAACCACTAGACTACCCGACCGCCCCTGTGTGGCTCAGTTAGCTCATTAACTATATTGTGAGTGAGTGTGGTTTTGCGCTGCTTTAGCAATTTTCCAGCAATATCACGGCGGAGGCTTCACACATCGTACTCATGTCGGGAATTGAACCCGGACTGAGCAGTGGGCCGGGGTCTCATGATTATATTTGATATTAAGGGAATTATGAAACGTTTTGTATCGTTGAATGACGTTACATGTTTTTTTACAGAGTTTTATAAACAGAAATATCAAATGAAATGGCTGCGTATAAGTGAGCAGGGTCTCATGAATATATTTGATATTAAGGGAATTATGACATATTTTGTATCATTGAAAGACGTTAACTGGTTTTACTGTGTTTTTATGAACAGAAATATGAAATGAAATGGCTGTCGTGTATTTTTGTTTATCTTTTTGTAATAAATTTGTTTTTCTTTAACAGAATGTCTTGATTCTATCTTTTTTATCACAATAAACGCAAATAAAGTACGGCACGGGGTGTTTCCCTATATGGATCTGACCGTCAGGGTGTTTGAAACACTGAACTCGCACCTCGGTCAAGGGAAAAGAAATCTGTAGATTAAAGGGGAGTAACTCTTGCATACTTGCCTCAAGTCTCTGATTTGACTCGGCCAATATCTTCAGTACGTGTATAGAATGGGCACAGTACCACCATGCTGTAGTAAGAGTAAGATGCAGTGAGTGAGTGAGTGAGTGAGTAAGTAAGTTGGACTTAATGCCGCCCTGAACATTATTCCAGTTATATCACGGCGTGTCAGCTTAGGGAGGACAGCCCGAAGTGATGCAGGTATCAGACGAGTACCACTTTGGTGAAACCTACGAGCACGGGTATGGTGTTGACAAACGTAGAAACATAATCGGGGCGAACCGGGATTCGAAGCCACACTGATGTTTACTGACGTGCCCAAGGGTTGCGGCCCTCTAGACGGCAAGGCCGGCCGTTTCCCGAGATTCAGATAGAGCTTATTGAACATTTAAGCTGCTGAGAGTGGACATCATTCATTACCCAGTAAGTATTCGTCTTAACTGGCACAGGTCCGGGCTAGTACGAACGACACGCACACACACACGCACACTTGATCCAGTCGTGCAACAATTCGCTGTTCAGGGGACCGCCTCTGTGGTCTAGAGGTAGAGCGTCCGCCCGGAGTGCGGAAGGTCCGGGGTTCGATCCCCGACCGCGTCATACCGCGTCATCAAGAGATCACCTATCCCAAGCGGAAGATATAATTTCGGTGACTTATAAAATAATATTATCTCAACATGTAGGCGACACGTCTGAGACAGCACAAGTGCAGTTCTGTTGTCGCGTTGTATTCCTGGTATGTACCAAAAGACGTTAGAAGATGGTACTTGTTGTTACCCTGTCTGGCGTTAAGGGGCTTAAACAAGGACTGGTCGGCTCGGAGTCAGTATACTGTGTCTGGGTGGGGTAATCATGTTAAACTGCAGTGTACGAACTATAAATCGGCACAGTCAGCCACACACACACGCACGTGCATGCACGCTGCTATATAAGTGCAACAATTTTGAACGTGACGTTTACCCCATTTCACCTCACCGCTGGTCAGAGTTACGTCCCTTATGTACATGCCAGATTTCATGATCGTGAGTTCGAATCCCAAATTCGCTCGTAATATGTTTCTAAGTTTGGCAGCAACAAACCCATTTTTGAGGGGTAAACGTCTACGACCTGGGTCACTTCGGGATTACGGCGTAAAAAGCACTCACTGACTCACCTACCCGTGCAATCTCATTAAAATCAGACCTTAGTTCTCGCTACCGCTAAACAAAGATCTGAGGACATCCCAGTAGAGGTCACGTCAGAACGACCTTTCATCCGACCAATCAGAGCGTCGCTTACCAGATCATGAAAGTGACAGTCGGAATGGGATTTCTAATCATGCATCATCGAAGACTTTAACACGGGGTATTCCGAACGATAGTTACGTGTTTAACGACTGAAGCCATACAATCTAGACCATCTAATAGCGATTCCAGAATGTTCTTTTGTTCAGGTTTCAATTTTTTAAATGAGAATTTGTCAAAATATGTTTCGACGCGTTGTCGCCAATTTGAAATTAGTGCCGTAAAGCACGAGAAAGCTGCCTTCTGATTGGTCATTCCATTGGTCGGTCAAAGTTCGTGCAAGGTCGGTCTGACGTGACCTGTAATGGGATGTCCTCAGATCTTTGTTTAGCGGTAGCGAGAACTAAGATATGATTTTAAAGAGATTGCTACCCGTGTAGATCCAGGGTAGAATAGGTCTTCAGCAACCCATTCTTGCCGTAAAAGGCGACTAACGACATGGGTGGTCAGGCTCGCGGACTTGGTTGAAGCATGTAATCGATCCCAATTGTGTGGATCGATGCTCATGATATCAATCAGTGGATTGTCTGGTCCAGACTCGATTATTTACAGACCGCCGTCATATAGCTGGAATATTGCTGAGTGCGGCGTTAACAAACAAACAAACGAACAAACAAACAAACAAACAAACAAACAAACCACCTGAATTGAGGAACACCTACTGCATTACCACATCACATTTCCACCCTACCCCCGCATGAAGCGGCCTACAAATATACACAGACCTTCTCTCACTTCTCAAGCCGCGGACAAGTCTAAATGACTACTATGTATGAGCGAATTCAGATTAGGTTTGGTTTGTTATGTGGCAAGAAAAGTTAGATATTATATTATCACTTTACACGCAGTGCAGAGTTGTGTCCTTTGCGCACAATTAACCTATGATCGTGGGTTCGAATCCTGGTTCGACCCGATTATGTTTCTAGGTTGTCCTCACCATACCCATGCTCGTGGGTTTCACCGAGGTGGTACATGTAAGACCTGCATCACTTCGGGCTTTCCTCCCACACGAAGCTGACACACCGTAATATAACTGGAATACTGTTCAAACCCAACTCACTCACTCATGATCTTTCTAAGATTTTCTATGTTTGTTGTTCAACGCCACACTCAGCAATATTCCAGCTGAATGACGGCGGTCTGTGAATAATCGAGTCTGAACCAGACAATCCAGTGGTTGACATCATGTGCATCGATCCACGCAATTGGGTGAGGTGAAATGGGGTTTAACGTCGCGTCCAAGATTATTGCACTTATATAGCGACGTGCATGCACGTGTATGTGTGTGTGGCTGCTTGTACTAGTCCGGACTGATGTCGATTTATAGTGCTAGCACACTGAAATACCATGCTGCAGTTTAACATGAATACCCCACTCAGACACAGTATACTGACTCCGAGCCGACCAGTCCTTGTTTTAGCCCCTTAATGCCGAGCGTCAGACAGGGTAACAACAAGTACCATCTTTTAACGTCTTTTGGTATGACGCGGCTGGGGTTCGAACCCCGGATCTTCCGCTCTCCGGGCGGACGCTCTACCATTAGACCACGGAGGCGGTCCCACGCAATTGGGATCGATGACATGCAACAACCAAGCCAACGAGTCTGAGCCCCGATCCCGTTAGTCGGGGGTGCGCAACAGGACGGTCCGACCCCAGGGAGACGTGTTTTGTTGCGGTTCATATCCAGGCTTAATTTCTTGTTATTCATGTTCTGGTAAAGGTTATCTAAAAATAACTGAAATTGAAAAAGACCTTTCACGTTCACTTTCTTTTCATTATTCATTTTACACATGAAATTTGTGTTTCTGACTATGGTCAAAATTTTGATACATTATTGATTTTTGATTTCACACGGCATGCATTACACTTAAATACTTTTTTCTTTTCTTTGTTTGTTGTTTAAAGCCGCACATTCCAGCTATATGACGATGATGACGGCGGTCTGTAAATAATCGAGTCTGGACCGGACAATCCAGTGATTGACATCATGAGCATCGATCCACATAATTGGGATACGATGACAGCGATCCTGACCACCCGATCCCGATAGTCGCCTCTTACGACAAGCATAGTCGCCATTTACAGCAAAAATAGGGTGCTGAAGACCTATTCTACCCCGGATCTTCATGAGTCGATCTTTCCATGAAAACCATGGTGTCAATGAGCAGGGCTGAAAGTAATTGCGGCTTGAATTGTCATTCAACTCAAGATAAAGTATTTTAATTTTTATCGAAACAAATTACCAATTTAATATGTTTAAATGGATAATTATGGTATTTCATCACTGAATTCCGAATAAGGATCAAAATTTAACAGGAATCATCTGGCACATTTAATTTTTTTTTACTATTTGCGCTCGTGATGTAACGGTACTAGTCTTTGTTGGATAGGCTGATGATGCGACTGTTGGTTATACCGAAACGTCGTATTCACGATAGCCCAAACTATACCTTTAAGTAAAAGCAGTCTTACAATTTGTTTTGCAGTTTAGTTAAAATTGTTACAAGTTTAAAAATATGGGCGTTTCCTTTAAAAAGAACACATTCTTTCATAATTTCTACTTTTCTGAAGCATATTTTTTAAAACACTTATTATATTTGTGAAGATACAATAAGTAATGGGCGTTTATTCAATTTTTCTTTATCTGTCATTGGGACCAACATCGCGTGAGTTTAGAATGTCAATTATCAGAATCTGATATCAAATCTCAGATAATGTTGACTATATATTTTTATCATTCCGTGAGTAAATTAGCTATAAATCCTTTCAGGTAGAGGAAAATACCATGCCGTTATTTCACTAAAATAAACCCTGATAGTATTAAATGTCCCCAGATTTTGCCTTTTGCCTTAAGTTAAGGGGTAATCGTCAGTCTGTATATTGTTACCAATACTTATAGCCCCTGCTTCATCAACATACATCAATTCAATATATTTTTTCAATGATGTGAAGGCTGCAAAGACGCCACCATGAAGAGGTACTGAGCTACACGTTAGAGGCCACTTAAATTTGACAACCTTTCTGACATTGAAAACATCCATGTATTACATGTATCGCCTCGCTTTGGTCGAAAATTGAGCTTCACGCTTAAACCAAAGGAAACCCGAGCATGTATATCGGCTAGAACTTTGCCCATTTGTAGGTATCAAAGAATCTATCTCAACATATAGGAACCAGCCTAAAAGAATATATGTAAGGGGTGGATATCTGATTTTAAAAAGCAGGGGTGGGTGGGTGTCCACTTGGGCCATTTGTAACTTAATTTATTGTGTGCGTGCGTGCGTGCGTGCGTGCGTGCGTGAGTGTGTGCGTGCGTCCACTTGGGCCATTTGTAACTTAATTTTGTGTGTGTGCGTGCGCGCGTGCCTGCATGCGTGCGTGAGTGAAGGCGTGCGTGTGTGTGTGCGCGCGCGCGTGTGCGTGTGCGTGTGTGTGTGTGTGTGTGTGTGTGTGTGTGTAAAACATTATTAATAATTTTACTTTAACAACCAAATCAAAATCAAATCTTGCCATCATGGTGAAAACCACGCATACAAATTGTCACCAGATGTTAAAAAAGGGGTGATGGCCACCCCCCTCTGGGTCCGCCACTGAATGAAATACAAAACTCGTGGCAACTTCGCTACATATAAACTGCCGGGCAAGAGAAAGTACACACTTGAAAACCATCGAATCACCATTTCTTGTTTGTTTTATTTTAGCCACCTTCAAACATGTTGGCTTTCTTATGTACAACACGCGTTATTGTTCTCGCAGGTATGGTGTTTGAGATTTGATGTCTATCTTTAAAACTCTTCAATCGGCGCTGTTCTGAATAATTGCTTATTCTGCATCAGATAAGTGATGTTTTCTCTTTTGTATTTTTATCTCATGAACTCGATTTGGCGTGATCATTCTGCTTAAACTACATACACGAAAACTGAATTCGGTTGAGACAGTTGATAAGATTGTCCAACTATTGACGCTCATGTTGGTATTTACATATATGAATGGACCAGGTCGGCTCAGAATATACACGCAACATCTTACTTGAGATATGTCGTGCAGTAGGCAATCCCAGTTTTGATAGTATCGGTCAGTGTTGTATTTGGTGACACAATATGGTTTGTAAATATGATTTTCTATATGTAACACGTATTCTGACGAGACTTATCATGCAAATTGACAATATACTTAATTACATTAAAACTCCATTATGACAAACTTCATTTGTATCTGTCAGAGGAACGAAATTCATTATTGTCACGACTGTGATAAACGTGAAGAAAAGCGTCTGATCACAGGATCAGATATGGTTCATCCATATGTGTGCGAGATCAGATTAGATGAGATGTGACAATAAAAGATAAATATCGAATTAATGTGATCTTATTGATCTTCATGATAGTTCCAAGAAACTCATAGTGTCTATGCTGGGGTTTGAAAGTAGCTCCGGCATAAATTGTTATTTAGCTCGAGTTAATTAATTTTATATTTCATTCGATCCAAAGTACCAATTTTATATTTTAAGATAAATATAACATTTCATTTCTAAATTCTAATATGGATACGTTTTTGACAGGAATTATCTCGCAGATTATAGAAATATCACTATTCGTGTGCAATATTCTAGCAGCTCCAGTCCTTGGTGTTTACATTTCACAACTTTTGAGAATCAATCTAACATGTTTTTTCTACCAAGATTTCAAAGAGCTCATACGACTCTTGCTCAAAAGTTGTTTGATCAAGGTTACGACATTGAAATCCTTTAGTAAAGCTTTCAAAAGGTTTTATAGAAGACATTTGGAAGACATTTCCAAATTTGACGCATGAGTGACAAAAATGATTTCCTATGCAATTCCCTCTTTTGACTTGTGTCATATGTTCCCGTGTTTTTCAGGTGAACAATTGACTTGCCTTTGCATGTGTTTGTGACGGACACCACTGGTGAGGCAGGATACGCTCACCTTTTCGCGAACATCTGGTATCATTACTGTGTGATGGTGATTCAGAACCACATACCCATGATGTGGTCGGAATCGTACAATCGACTCTGCTTTATGAAGAGATTCTATTGGATATGAAAAAAGGTTTTGTCGTTTTATTCATGTAATGGCAGTCTTTCTTGAATAGGCCTTGGTGCGACTGTGGGTTATACCGAACAATAACATTTGTGCCAGAGGTGAGACATTTATCATCGTCACGACTGTGATTATCTGTAAAGAAAGTGTCTGGTCACAGGAAACTAGTTTCACTGTTGCTTCGCGATGTAAGCTAAGCGCTTTTCTTCCTTATGTAGACAGGAGCCCAGTCAATGATCCCGTCACCTTCCACCACACTCTACAGAATGTGTCCAGAAGGTTAACACATACAAGACATGTTGTGATCTAAAATTGTTCAGGGATGTGTTAAAATCCTAAACGGAATATATATTTGGTGGGTTCTATCTAAACACGTCTGGGTTCGAAACAAATGAAGTTGTCTTCTCACTAAACAACACCTAAACACAACATCCCAATACTCTGAACAACTTTAGCCGCTAAACGCCTCAAAATTATAGGACAAGGAACGCGCATGGGTTTGTGTTTAGGATCTACCGTGTAATCCGGGAAACAACACGTGCAATACAAGGCAGCATAAAATGTTACGTTGCATGTAATATTGAAAATGTCACGTTGCATGTAACTTTGCACGACTGATAGTGCTTGATCATGTGCTTAAAGCGTTTTCTTGTTGCGAAGGCCCCTTTTCGATTGTCAAATTGTTGCAATGTGTGAGTTCAGTTTTGTGGATCGAGTGGCAAATATGGCCATTCAGAGTAGATAGAACTTGTAAGGGGAAGGACTGAACAGAACTTTATATTCTTCCAATGCGATATACTCGGCACATGTGGTACAGACACATTACTAATACAAATTACATGATAGCAGAAGGTGGTTTGCTGGAGGTGACAGTGAGTGTGGATTTACGCCGCTTTTAGCAATATTCCAGCAATATCACAACAGGGGACACCAGAAATGGGCTTCACACATTATACCCATGTGGGGAATCGAACCCGGGTCTTCGGGCGAACGCTTTAACCACTAGGCGACCCCACCGCACTTGCTAATATGACAGGATGTGCTAAGTTGAGAAGTGAGAAGCAAATCTCACCCGAAACATAATTAGCTGATTTCGTATATATATTCTGACAGTGATCACGCTATCAACCATTGGTTTATAAATGGTCTATGTAGGATTTGACAGCATACCACTATGATAGAGTATCCCTCCATCACCCTTTTTCCTGCTCTCTCGAGCGGAAGGTCCGGGGCTCGATCCCCAAAAGACGTTAAAAAATGGTACTTGTTGTTACCCTTTCTGGCGCTCGGCACTAAAGGGCTAAAACAAGAACTGTCAGTACAAAAGTCAGAATACTGTGTCTGAGTGCCCGGTGAGTGGGGTATTCATGTTCAACTGCAGCATGGTATCTCAATAAAACTATAAAACTATATGCACTATAAAACCGGCATCTCACTCACACACACACACACACACACACACACACACACACACACACACACACACACACACACACACACACACACACACACACAGACAGACACAGAGAGAGAGAGACACACACACACAGAGACACACACACACACAGAGACACACACACACACACAGAGAGACACACACACACACACCATGCACGTCGCTATATAAGTGCAATAGTCTTGGACGCGACGTTAAACCCTATTTCGCCTCACCTCATACCAATTCCACTCACGTTCTGAAACACGTGATTACAAAACATGTGTTGCAATACATGCACAAACGTATTCGATACTCAAACGTCTCCCACCTGACAAAAGAAACAGGCGCTGAAGTTTTAAAAAACGCTGTCAAAAAGACAAACGTCCAATTTCCCGCCGGAAGACCGGCCATTAGGGACGGTAACGACAGACACCACCGTCGTCCACAACTGAGCAGCTTCGCCCACCACGCTATCAAGTAGCAGGGTATTTTTCCTACTCTTGCCCAATGCCCATCTTCACGTTCCCCGCTGCAAGTTCCATAATACTCCCAATGTTGCCTTAACAATTGATAGGCCTGACGGAAGGCCACAGAAACTGAACAGGCTAACCACACACGTTGTCCTCCCACGCGATAATTAGGGCGAAACTAATGCCTCAGCAAAATGATGAAGGATGGATGCGTAGCGAGGTCACCGACCTGAACATTTCTTGAAGATTGCATAAACAATATCCGATCATGATGACGGCACGACTCGACTTGCACAATTGACAATATAGATCTAGGAATACATGACGATACAGTTTACAATTCCCTTAGGTCCAATCGTTTCATCGGGTTCTCGATTTGTGAATCCCATGTGTAAATTTATATCCAGTACAATGAGGTTATCGATGTATTTTGGATCAGACATTATTGTTCTAATTGTACTTGTGACGATTTAGAAAAAGAAGTAATGATCCAAACTCGGAAAATATGGACTTGGTTCCTGCTGTTGTTGGGAACCT
Source organism: Haliotis cracherodii (assembly GCF_022045235.1). NCBI lineage: Eukaryota > Metazoa > Mollusca > Gastropoda > Lepetellida > Haliotidae > Haliotis > Haliotis cracherodii. The sequence continues at coordinate 7,950,824 of NW_027266275.1, forward strand.
TCGACTTGGATGTCGAAAGTATTTCCGGTCAAACTGGGTTTCAATGATCATCCTGGTTCCCTGGGTAGGCTGCGCTTGCGTTCTGCGTTGCCTACCCAGGGGTGAGGTGAAAATGGACTCAACGTCGCTTAACGTTCAAAATTATTGCACTTACATAGTGACGTGCATGCCCGTGTGTGTGTGTGTGTGTGTGTGTGTGGCTGCTTGTACAAGTCTGGACTAATTCCGATTTTATAGTACCAGCCACCGAAATACCATGCTGCAGTTAACATAAATACCACAATCAGACAGTACTCTGGGGACCTGGGTCCTACTCAGGAACCCCCCGACCCGAATACCCTAGTTACCCATCCCAGCCCTACCACTCAGACACATTTTACTGACTCTGAGCCGAATAGTCCTTATTTTGTCCCCTTTATGCCGAGTGCAGGCAGGGTAACAACAAGCACAATCTTTTAACGTTTTTTGATATGATGCGGCCGGGGATCGAACCCTGGATCTTTCGCTCTCCGGGCCGACGCTGTACCACTAGACCACGGAGGCGGTGGCTTACCAAGGGAACAAGACTGAACAGTAATTCGCAACAGGCAAAATATGAGAGACTTCTTTCTGCATCCTGTGAAGTCCGAAACCACACATTCCGAAGAAATATTTTTTGGAACATGATAATTTTTTAATCATTGACCATTATCCGTTGGAAACGGTTTTACTGGGCATTACCGACCGAATTAATGTGATTGTACTGTATAGTATTCTCATTCCACGTAAAATGATTGTTTTTGTGTGTTTGTTTAAGGTAAAATATAAACACTGCCTTGTACAGTATTTCATTTATAGGGGGCACGGGTGGCCCAGTCGTCTAAGGCGCCGCGATTCGCTGTGCAGAGTTGCGTCCCTTGGACACGCCAGAAACCTATGATTGTGGGTCCGAATCCCGGTTCGCCCCGATTATGTTTCTAGGTTTGTCATCACCATACCCGTGCTCGTGGGTTTCACCGAAGTGGTAAACGTCTGAGATCTGCATCACTTCGGGCTTTCCTCCCACATTAAGCTGACACGCCACGATATAACTGGAATACTGTTAAAAGCGGCGTTAAACCAGGAGCGAACCAGGATTCGAACCCACGATCATAGGTTAATTGTGCGCAAAGGACGCAACTCTGCACTGCGTGTAAAGTGATAATATAATATTCGAACCCACAATCATAGGTTTCTGGCGTGCCCAAGGGACGCAACTCTGCACAGCGAATCGCGGCGCCTTAGACGACTGGGCCAGCCGTGCCCCCTCTAAATATTGACTGTTCCCCAGTCCGATTAGCTTCTTCAAGGGAATCCCGGGTGGCCCTGTCGTCTAAGACGCAGGAAATCGCTGTCTAGAGTTGCGTCCCTTAGGCGTGCCAGTAACCTATGGCTGTGGTGCGAATCCCGGTTCTATGTTTCTGTGTTTGTCAGCACCATACCAAAGTGGTAAACGTTTGCATCACATCGGGCTTTCCTCCGTATTAATCTGACACGCCGTACGATTACTGAAATACTGCTGAAACGTGCGTTAAACCCATCTCACTCACTTACCTTCACCTTGCAAATTGTTTTTAGCGCTATGCCAGCAAAAAAACATGGCCGCCAATACTCATGTGTTCTCGAAGTAGAGCACAAGCAGGATCTAGCCCTATATTGCCTCGTATGTTGAAGCCACGAATCATGTCAGTCTTAAACATGTCAGCTAAGTATTTTAGCTCATTAAAGACACAAACGCAAGGGAAGTATGTTCTTTTAAGGACTATGACACTCGCTGAGCCGCATATCAATACTATGATCAAGCTAGATTTCCGTGCAAAACCTATGTAGATTACAAACAATTTAAACAACAATTGAAATAGTGTGAACCGAAACGCGTATAGGTTCTTGACAGACGTAATTAAATAAGCGAGGATTTAGCTGTCAAACAACCTTTGGTCACCGTCACTCACTGTACAGCGTTAATTGGCCGTGTCGATCTCTGTGTCACACACAAGCAGGGTGGAGTTTTCAATCGATCTCCAGTTTTTCCAATCAGATCAATAGAGCACCTGTCATATACATTATACTGCCGAGGGAATGATTATTCGCGGTAATCCTTTAATCCAGTCAGTTCAGCGCTGTGCAAGCATTAAACACGTCCTTGTAACGTCAGTAGTTAAGTACCCTTTGTAACGTCACAGCCTGCCATCAAGACCCGTGCGTTAACGTATATCATTATTCGTTCTAAAACACGGTGATGGCCCATGAGAAGCTTTCAGAAACGCAATGACCGAGATGAACGTGGGTTTTATAACTTTAGACTATTGAAGGCGACATTCGATAGCAGTACAGACCTAATAGCAATTAAATTCTCATTAGTGAATTTGGTAAAGGTTGTAGATGTACACACCACCGTCACTATTGCTACTACTAACAATGACATTATGTACATTTCAACAACACTAAACCCCACAGGTAAGCGTGCCCATATCACGTACAACACATCAAGTGTCTCTGTAGATGACAGAGGTGGCAAGGTGACAATGTGGTTAGTTTTCTAGACGAGGTGGTTATCTCTACAGGCAAGGTGGTAAGCTCTACAGGCAAGGTGGTTAGCTCTCTAGACGAGGTGGTTAGCTCTCGAGAAGTTGGTTAGTTCTCAAGGCAAGGTGGTTAGTTCTCTAGACGAGGTGGTTAGCTCTCGACAAGTTGGTTAGCTCTCAAGGGAAGGTGGTTAGCTCTCCAGACGAGGTGGTTAGCTCTCTAGACGAGGTGGTTAGCTCTACAGGCAAGTTGGTTAGCTCTCTAGACAAGATGGTTAGCTCTCTAGAGACAAGGTGGTTAGTTCTCCAGACGAGGTGGTTAGCTCTCTAGACAAGATGGTTAGCTCTCTAGAGACAAGTTGGTTAGCTCTCTAGACGAGATGGTTAGCTCTACAGGCATGGTGGTTAGCTCTGTAGACACGATGGTTAGCTCTCTAGAGACAAGTTGGTTAGCTCTCTAGACGAGATGGTTAGCTCTCTAGACGAGGTGGTTAGCTCTACAGGCAAGGTGGTTAGCTCTGTAGACAAGATGGTAAGCTCTCTAGAGACAAGTTGGTTAGCTCTCTAGACGAGATGGTTAGCTCTCTAGACGAGGTGGTTAGCTCTACAGGCAAGGTGGTTAGCTCTCTAGACACGATAGTTAGCTCTTCAGGCAAGGTGGTTAGCTCTCTAGACAAGGTGGTTAGCTCTCTAGACGAGGTGGTTAGCTCTCTAGACGAGGTGGTTAGCTCTACAGGCAAGGTGGTTAGCTCTCTAGACAAGATGGTTAGCTCTCTAGAGACAAGGTGGTTAGCTCTCTAGACAAGGTGGTTAGCTCTCTAGACAAGGTGGTTAGCTCTCTAGACAAGGTGGTTAGCTCTCTAGACAAGATGGTTAGCTCTCTAGAGACAAGGTGGTTAGCTCTCTAGACAAGATGGTTAACTCTCTAGACAAGGTGGTTAGCTCTCTAGACAAGGTGGCTAGCTCTCTAGACGAGGTGGTTAGCTCTCTAGACAAGGTGGTTAGCTCTCTAGACAAGGTGGTTAGCTCTCTAGACAAGGTGGTTAGCTCTACAGGCAAGGTGGTTAGCTCTCTAGACAAGGTGGTTAGCTCTCTAGACAAGGTAGTTAGCTCTTCAGGCAAGGTGGTTAGCTCTCTAGACAAGGTGGTTAGCTCTCTAGAGACAAGGTGGTTAGCTCTCTAGACGAGGTGGTTAGCTCTCAAAGGCAAGGTGGTTAGCTCTCTAGACACGATGGTTAGCTCTTCAGGAAAAGGTGGTTAGCTCTCTAGACAAGATGGTTAGCTCTCTAGACAAGGTGGTTAGTTCTCTAGACAAGGTGGTTAGCTCTCTAGACAAGGTGGTTAGCTCTTCAGGCTAGGTGGTTAGCTCTACAGGCAAGGTGGTTAGCTCTCTAGACAAGGTGATTAACTCTCCAGGCAAGGTGGTTAGTTCTCTAGACAAGGTGGTTAGCTCTCTAGACAAGGTGGTTAGCTCTCTAGACAAGATGGTTAGCTCTCCAGGCAAGGTGGTTAGGAAAGGTGGTTAGCTCTACAGGAAAGGTGGTTCGCTACCAGTAAGGTAGTTAATTGGAAACATTTTAGAGATATGTGCTCAACTCTGATGAGATTGTAAAGATTAAAAAAACAACCTCGTATCCATGCTCATGATATTGAACGGGTAATAGCTACATGTTATATTTACCGACAAATTGTTCAAAAACATATTCCTAAGGAGGTGCGATAAACAACAGCCACTTTGCGTAAATATCATCTGAAAATTGCTCCGACACAAAATGTTCACTCAAATCAGTCTCAGATGTTTGAAAGGAAAGGGCCTCGGTTGTGAGGTGGAGCGACGACCGTGATTTGCCCATTTAGCTGATTCTTTGGTAACTAACAGTCTGCGCATTGCCGATCGTGTTCTCGATTGTTAGTGACAGTGCGAAACCATTTAGGGACGTACGATGACGCTCGTCGTATCTCATTGTATGGTTTCGTGAACTGTCAAAACGTATATACACCTTTACATTCTTTATACATTACACCGAGAGAGTAACCTGCCTTAATCGTAATTACGGTTAGTATGTCACTGTGACCTTTTGTGAAATTAGGCGAACGCATCGTACCATTCCTTGTAAGTTTTCAACCACATCATAATCTGTCTGCGACCACAACATACCATTCTACGTACTGTCTGGGATCAAATCATACCTTGCTACGTACTGTTTGCGACCAAATTATACAATTCTACGTACTGTGTGCGACCACACCGTACGATTCTACGTACTGTGTGCGGCAACATCGTAGCATCCTAATACTGCCTGCAACCACATCGTAGCATCCTACGTGTTGTCTGCGACCGCATCGTGCCATTATACGTACTGTCTGTGACCGCATCGTACCATTATACGCACTGTCTGCGACCACGTCAAACCATTCTACGTACTGTCTGGGACCACATAGAAGCATTCTACGTACTGTCTGTGACCGCATTGTACCATTCTACGTACTGCCTGCGACCACATTGTACCATTCTACGTACTGCCTGCGACCACATTGTACCATTCTACATACTGCCTGCGACCACATCAAACCATTCTACATACTGTCTGCGACCACATCGTGCCATTCTACGTACTGTCTGCGACCGCATAGTACCATTCTACGTACTGTCTGCGACCGTATTGTACCATTCTACATACTGCCTGCGACCACATCATACCATTCTACGTAGTGCCTGCGACCACATCGTACCATTCTACGTACTGTCTGCGACCGCATAGTACCATTCTACATACTGCCTGCAACCACATCATACCATTCTACATAGTGCTTGCGACCACATCGTACCATTCTACGTACTGTCTACGACCGCATCGTACCATTCTACGTACTGTCTGCGACCGCATAGTACCATTCTACATACTGCCTGCAACCACATCATACCATTCTACATAGTGCTTGCGACCACATCGTACCATTCTACGTACTGTCTACGACCGCATCGTACCATTCTACGTACTGTCTGCGACCGCATAGTACCATTCGACGTACTACTACTACTACTACTACCGTTATAGCTTTAGGTACTGTTGATGCTGCTACTACTACTACTACTACTACTACTACTACTACTACTACTACTACTACCGTTATAGCTTTAGCTACTGTGGATGCTGCTGCTACTACTACTACTACTACTACTACCACTACTTCTACTACTTTTACTGCTGCTACTACTACTACTACTGCTACTACTACTACTTTTACTGCTGCTACTACTACTACTGCTACTACTACTACTACTACTGCTACTACTACTACTACTACAACTACTTTTACTGCTGCTACCACTACTACTACTACAAGTAAAGCGTTATTAGAGAGCTGGAGTGAATTCTAGATACTGACATACACCATGGCTCCTACTGAGGTCATCCCCACGAGGTTAAGGAGGGACAACCAACATTAAGTATTATAAATGACATCACATTAGCAGGTGAGACCACTTAGCGGAATAGACACAACACTATTAGTCTTAATCACAGACCGGGATCTGGAGAAGATTGTAGCATGATGTGCGAGCGGTACTTGTCAGGTAAAAGTGCACCTGCAGACGATCACGTCAGACGACCAGACAGCCTCCAGCAGACATCAGACGGAGGCCGCCAGAGGCAGACACAACACCCCACACTGACGCTGCAGAGTAAGGCCAACAGTCTGTGGGACTGATCGAGGTGACCGAGTTGGCAGAGTGTGATTGATGGGCTCGGTGTCCGCACATTCTCTGACACTGAAATACGTTCTTTAGGCTACAATAAACTGATTATTTGTGATCTCAGTGTGCTTTGGTGGTAAATGAGGTAACCTAGCTCCAAAACTTTCCACACTAGAAGAATTACCCTGCTTAGCCAAAGCTAATTTCTATGAACCCTAAATATCTGCTCATGCATACATGGGGCATGGATTGGAATCCAATGGGGATACTTTAGGATAAATAGTAGTTTTTGTTGGACGAATTCGTTCTTTTGAAAGTACAAATAATGAACAAAACATCATTTTAAGAAGCTGTTTTAATTCGGGGGAAGGACACTCATTCAAAAAAGTATGGAAACGCCGAACTATTGACAGCAACTATGCTGAGACAGCTGTATTTCAGTATACTTCGTGGCCACAAAGCACATCACTGAACACATTACATACAGAAAGTTGATGGCTTGGTTCCCGAGATGTTGACTGAAAACCGTTTGGCTGTGTTTGGGCGATTGTTTCGTGAGAGGGAAACTTGCCTGAATTTGCCATGTTTGAGATGCTTTGCCATTGGATGTGCAACAGTTGTTAACCTCAATACAACAATGGATATACTTTACATGAAGCTTGTGAAACCACTGCTAATATGGGTATATACGGTTGACGCATTGGAATGCTGTCACTGGCCGTCTCTTAACTATGCCGGGAAGATAGCCATTAAGATAGCTGGACAGAAGTTGTGCGATTTGGTGGCTGCAGGATGGAATAGGTATAACAGAAGTTGCAAGAGGCCTCCAAAACTCCCCATCTCTAATTTCTCGACTGTGGGAGAGTTTCGAACGACGCGTAGTTCAAGATCGACCACGTTCGGATAGACCAAGAGTGACAACCAGGGATGATGACCGTTACATTATCCTGGCAGCTCTACGTCAACGATCCACCACAGCAAAAGCTCTGAGACTCCTGTCACGGGCGGCTACGCATCTGGATGTCAGTGCACATACCATTAGGAACCACCTCATTGCCGCCAGGAACAATTCAAGTTACCCGCTGTATGTAAGACAACCTCTTCTGCCTCGTCATGGAGCTGCTCGCCTTGCTTGGTGCAGGTTCACAGGCATTGGAATCGGCAGCATTGGAATCGGCAGCTGCTGACTGACGAGTCTCGTTTCAGCCTCCAGTTCAACGATGGTAAGATTCGAGTCTTTACGTCGAGATGAACTCATCAATGCTGTATTAAACTACCCGAGGACGTGACCGATAACCTTTAGCACTGAACCCCTCTGTATCTCGTCAATGGAAATGAATAGAATGACGGTACAGACACGAAACTATTGGGCCTCTTGTCCTTCCTGCTTTGAATGTTACTGGATCTGGTGCTACACTCCAAGATGGCACTGCCAGACCCCACCGAGATCGTGCTGTTATAGACCTCAATAAACGGGATTGTCAGGATGCAGAAGTCAGCCTACTCCCATGATCTGGAACCGATAAAGCATCTTTGGGATGTCCCTGGGCGAGGATTTCTTGTAAATCATCAGCTCATTCAATTTCTCCAAGCAGAATAGCAACAGTTTAGAATGCATCCAACGCAGATGAGGCCATAGGCATTACTGACATTTTGTTTCCCTGTTTCACTTGGTGAATCGACCCTCGTCATTTCAAATCCATTATCCAGCTACTGTGGGTATCGGTAAATTAATAAGTTTAATTTCATAACGGTTCCATAAATGAACAAACCTCCATTCAATAAATGATATGCTCACACTGGTTGTTATAGACTGCCTAAGTCAAAGAAGTTGACTGTTGCCATACTTACCTGAATGAGTATATATAGATTGGATGAGTGAGTGACAATCGGACCAATCAAACTGCTTCGTCATTATTACATATCGCGTTTTTTTATTAGAGCTTTGATCATTCTGGATTTGTGTACAGGTCTTGTGGTTCTGTTAACACACAAAAACTGTAAACTGAGAAGTAAGTGATGGTCGCATGCCATTTAAACAGTGGGTCACCCGCCCCCAGCAAACAACTGGTGACATTTCATTATGTGTACGTAGACAAACATTTAACACGCAGAATAAAATTCTAAATTAAATCTTAATTTCTACCAACGCCTTAAACGGTGCATTAAAATCCATTAAAATTGCAGATGAAAAGCTTCGAATATTCAAAGAGAGCAATATCAGGTCATGACCATGGAGATAGGCTGGACATAAATACGTAAACATGTCTCAGATATCTTGATAATAAACGTGTCTCAGAGTCAAAATGTTCGTGCAGAAGAAACATACCGATAAGCATGCCTAGTTCAGGTCTACTGAAAGAACACTACGCAATCTGTGATCTGTAAGTGGATACATGGGTGCCATGCAGAGTTGCGTCCCTTAGGCGTGTCAGAAACCTGTTATTTTGAGTTCGAATCTCGAGTTCAAGATTTGTTAGCACCGTGCTCGTGGCTTTGGTTATCAAACATCACCTGGTGTGATTTGCTGACATGAAGCTGACACGCCGTGATACAACTGAAATATCACCCAAAGCGGCGTAAAACCACACTCACTCTATGGGGAAACGATAGCCAACTCTAGACAGGTAATGTTAGCAGACTCGTCTGCCTCACTCCACAAGGTGCACGAGTACCTGCAGAATGTCACGACGGCCAGTATGAGGATGTGGGGGAAGAGAGTCGGGTCACAGAGTACATCAAGTCCACCGGTCCTTCACACCACTGGCGATGTATCTAGGTTGATTAACGAGCACCAATTTATGTCCCAAGTAAATGAAAAGAGTTAAATGTCACCTTGTCAATCGTTAAATAAAACATTAAGCCAAACTTTCACTACAAGGAACCGCAATGAACGGTTAACCTTGGCAAGTACAGTGTACATGGATCTTGCATTTAACTCATGTCTCGCAATGACTGGATTTGAGTACCTTCTTGTGTATTATAATTTATCTTGATTTCTTTATGATTTAAGCTTTTAATATACTCTGCAAAAAAACCCCGAAAAAGTAGGGAAATTGTGCATGTGTGACAGTGTCGCCGCTAACCATACAAAATTAACATAAAAAATGACGACCGGTTCAAGGGGTCATTTTGACGGACCTGCTTCGTCATTGCTGTCAAGGTCATAAAGTATGACCTCAACTGCGATGGAGACAAGTTTGGTTCTGTGATAAGTCAGGTTTTATGCCAGGCGGATGGGAGACTTCGTGTTTACATGTGTCGCGGGGAACGTTATGCACGAAACTGCGTACAGGAACTTGACAGATTTAGCTGTGGTAGTGTAATGATGTGGGCAGTCATGTCCTACACTGGTAGCACAGACTCGGTGCAAGTTCAAGGGAATATAACAGCACAACGTTACACGGATGAAATTCTTCAGCGACACGTCCTTCCCATTATGTAACAAGCGAACGCCATTTTCCAACAAGACAACGCTCGACCTGACACGGCAGGGGTGAAAACAACCTTTTTTTGAGGATCCCAACATCCAGGTCCTGCCATGGCCCTCCAGGTCTCAGATTTAAACTCAATCGAACATTTCTGGGATGCACTGGCTCAACGACTGCGAGCACGTCAGCAACAGCCACAGTACCACGAGCACGGGTATGGTGCTGACAAACATAGAAAAATAATCGGAGCGAACCGGGATTCGAACCCACAATCATACTATAGGTTTCTGGCGTGCCCAAGGGACGCAACTCTGCACAGCGAATTGTGGCGCCTTAGACGACTGGGCCACCCGTGTCCCCCTGCAGATACGATCATACATAGCAACGTCCACATCGACCATTAATACATGATGAAAGATATTGTTCAGTACAAATACGTTAATCATTTCTCTCCCAATACGTTTGATATGAAAATAATATTTATCTCCACTAATCGATTTTGAGTTTAAAGAATTTGTTGCGATGTAACGATCGTTAAATTTCAAAAAATAATTGGAGCAAATGAACGGTTCCGTGAATGAGGTTTCCCGAGGTGCAATAAAGTGAGTGAGTGACTATGTTTTTAGGCCGCTTTCAGCAACATTCTAGCAATATCACGGCTGGGGACGCGAAATGGGCTTCACACATTGTACTCATGTGGGGAATCGAACCCAGGCCTTGGGCGTGACCAGCGAACGCTTTAACCACTAGGCTACCCCAGTTCTTTAACGAATCAGCAGTCGAATAATAAGAATTGTTGGTGGTGGCACGTGGTCCTGTGCATAGAGCACATATCACAAATCAGGTGAAGTTTTTAGCAACATCGGTCTCGGAGAGTAGTTGGATCGGTGACCACGTTGAGCAGCTTGACTTCTGAGAGTGTCTAGGGCTTCGGTCCTGCCCCACACTGAAACACATGTGGTGTCTCCTTAAGCAAGTGACTTCGAAATGTGCCTCTGTTCACCCAGCAGTGGGTAGATACACAGAAGGATAAGATGGTAATCTGGCTGTTAACCTTCTAGCACCTTACACGCAGCTTGGGTTGTATCCTCCCCAGGGAGCTGAGAATGAAAATTGAGTGCTCACTGATCCATTGACCGGGGTAATTATAGTGTAGCACTATGAGCATCCATTTGGTGAATGGAATCTGGCGCATTATAAATGCACTTGTTATTATTTATTATTTAATTCATTGAATAAGAACATGCTGTTATAAGCCTTTCATGTTCACTTTGTTGGCGACATGAACCGTTTCATTGGAGTGTTGATTGATGAAGACACACACTCTAGTCTGCTGTACCATGACTAACACAAGCCCTTCGGGATAAATTGAACAAATATTCCTTTATACTTTCATTCATCATTTTGTAACATTGTCTTAATTGAATATATAGATTTACAAGGGCTCAAATGACCAAATAACTAGGCTTTGATAAACACGTCTGCTGGAAAAAGCTCTTTGACAGCAGATCATTGTTTGTCAATAAAGACGGGAATGGCGTCGCCTTTCGAATTTGATGTATCAATGAAGTCCGGATATACGTCTCATTTCGAAGCTATCATATCAATGAGGACACAATTGACGCCACAAGTAGACTCCGTGGTATTGATGCAGACAGGATTGACTTCACATTTTGAAGCTGGGGGTGTCAATTAGGCCAGTACTGATGCTACATTTTGAAGCCTTGATATCAATGAAGACAAGATTGACCTTCACTTGTTTTTTTCATTTCCGTTTATGTTTCTTTAATGCAACATGTCGGTACAGATACTGTTACCTCTATCTAACAAGTGATGAAATCCTATCTCCGTGGAGTGGCTTAGCTTTGACGACACTTTGAACCGGATTGCAGTTACACCACGACGCATGGGCTTAATATGGGAGGAAAGCCAAAAGTGACGCAACTCTTCACATTGCTGTGTCTTACAAAATGAAATCCAAATAAATGTTTTTCAAGTCATCCGCCATAGAAGACAATTCACATTCCCGAACTTGTTGGTTATAACAGCTAACTTCTGTGAAGTGGTATTCACAACATTCAATAAATGCCACATTTTTGTCACATTCGATTTCATGATTGAATGTTTTCAGTATTAACAGCGAATTTATGTTTTGTATGCAAATGAAGCTCGTTGGAATACGAAAAGAGTGAAGGCTATCAGTAGCCGACATGCCGACATCCGGTCTCTAGAGGGGTCCTGACACAGTCTGTTTGGTCAATATTTCCACTTCCGAGGAGTCAATGTGATGCTTGTCTGTTGCTTACAGAGACATGTGTTGCTGGGGGTCACATCCAATCTGACCCTCGCAGGGAACACGGATCTTCACGTGGGACATGGGTTCCTGAAGACCAAATCTAACCCGGATCTTCACGAGGGACATGGGTTCCTGAAGACCAAATCTAACCCGGATCCTCACGAGGGACATGGGTTCCTGAAGACCAAATCTAACCCGGATCTTCACGAGGGACATGGGTTCCTGAAGACCAAATCTAACCCGGATCTTCACGAGGGACATGGGTTCCTGAAGACCAAATCTAACCCGGATCTTCACGAGGGACATGGGTTCCTGAAGACCAAATCTAACCCGGATCTTCACGAGGGACATGGGTTCCTGAAGACCAAATCTAACCCGGATCTTCACGAGGGACATGGGTTCCTGAAGACCAAATCTAACCCGGATCTTCACGAGGGACATGGGTTCCTGAAGACCAAATCTAACCCGGATCTTCACGAGGGACATGGGTTCCTGCTCGGAATCAGTTTACTGTGACTGAGTGGGGTCTCCCTTGTTATACAGCCGCATTCTATCTCTTTGGTCTAGCACCATAAAACCTACATTACTCTGGACTGACATAAGCAGCCACACGTACGCACGCACGCACACACACACAAGCGCACACACACAAGCGCACACACACAAGCGCACACACACGGACTCACGCACGCACACGCGCACTATCACTCATACACACAGGCACGCTGTATGAGCGCAATAATCTTGAACGCGACGTTAAATCCCATTTCAGCTTACCTCATCCAATAAAGCTCCAGATTCAATGCATATGTGAGACAGCAAACTCCTTTCGAGAGTAATACAGAGATCAGTGTTGCTTGCAGGGTCTACGGCATCCTGGCTAATTTGTGTACTCAACGTCTTAGTGTGAACGCTATTTAGCTTTTGATGATATTTCTCTGTTTCCTTTTTGCAAAAAAAGCTCATTACTTCTTGTGGCCATGAAGATGTGTCCATCATACCAGGAGCAATCAGATCTTAGTGCTCGCTACCACTACACAAACATCCGAGGACTTCTGTTAGTCATTTCAAATTTCGGGAAGGGTCGTTCTGGTGTGACCTGTAACGTAATGTCCTCAGATCTTGGTGTAGGATTAGCGAGAACTAGGATTTGATGTTAATGGACCAATTGGACCAATTCCCCTCAAAACCAATGAGATATATGAAGTTCCTGCAAGAAAATCTATCAATTCGTGTCATCTCGTACACTGACTATCAATTTATCTGTATTTCTACGTACAGAATATACACATGACTGAATTTGGTTTCCATGCTGTTTTTAACAGTATTTTAGTTATGTCACGGCGTGTCAGCTTGAAGTGACAGGAAAGCCGGTAGTTATGCAGGTCTTAGATTTTTCCACTTCGGTAAAACCCACGAGAACGATCACTGCGGACCCATGATTATAGGTGTCGGGCACGCCAAACCGCGCAGTGAAATATGGCGCCATACACGACCGGGCACCCTGTGCTGAAACTGAAACACCCATGCATTTATGAAATCTCAAAGTATATTTGAAGTCGCAATACACCCAATGACATATGGAAATAAACATGCGAGTGTTTATGTGTAGACCTGCGTGAAGCCAATCTAATTATTTTGTACTCGTGTTATTTCATATCTTTTCAATGAAGATTTCAAAGAAAACAAGATGATTAAAAACATATCAAACTAAGATTGGCCAATTAAATGATCGGTCTTATTAAATCAATTCATCTAAGTCTAATTTATTGCTTTTTAACCCTTTTGATGGCTACACAGTAAGAAGGTTGTCTGAGACCTAAGTTCATAAGGTTCTTTAGTAGGAACTATTTTAGCTACCCTTCCTTGGATGTCTATAAGGAAATGTAGTATAAAACAGTCGGAAATGTAAACAATCTTAAGATTATTACTTCATAGGTTACTCTTTAAGACAGGTTTTTTTGTAAACAGAATTTTTATGTTACTAAACATGGACAGTTTGGCGCCTTCTCTGGGAGATTTGAGACTACATGTAGAGAGAATATGAAAATGAGTCAATATTTTGTATCGGTCTGCAAAGCTTTAACATAGTGTTATTGTGTACATATGTGTCCCAATTCGTTGAAAATTCCTTACATAATTTTAAATGTACAAAAATTTGGATATACAGGTATATAAGATTAAGTTGGGAATATTTTATTATAACATAAGCTGTAGTTTTGATAAATTGGATTTAAAATAATGTAAGGAATGTTCAACGAATTGGGACAAATATGTACACGATAACAATAGGAAAGGTTTGAAGTTCCACAAACTAACAAAATAAAGATAGCAAATACATGGTTCTTACCAAAAGTGAATTATGAAAAAAATTATAAAATGGACAAATGAAGGAAACATTTATAGCAATGTCTAAATTCGCAACTGCATAGCATTAAAAATAAAGTAACGAATTTTGAAATTTTCCTGGGGTATATCTTCCCGAGGCAAGGGAGTTAACTAACTGTAAAAATCCAGTTTTCACCTTTGCCGAGCTAGGCTGGAATTTGTGGACTCGATCGCAGCGCCACCAGTGGCAATTACGAATTGTGTCTATTCAATGTCCCTCCTATTGACCAATCAGATTTCATTTCTCAGATCACTTGCATTGGCTTCAAACAAAATGTCGGCGCCCAGTCCAGACGATCTGATCGATAATCAAAATCTGTATTGTGATAAAATAGGTCTTACTTCTCGAAGTACATCAAATTATGTGAGTACCTTGATAAAAAAAGATTTGGAAAATATCTGTTAACGCAGTGTTGGCGGTACACGTGCTTTGCAAATCCTGCAATCGGCCGAAATCTGCACGACAGTTTACGAACCGGAAGTCGATTTCGATTTTGATTGAACTATGCATGGACTCGTTAGTGCAGCCAAAATAAAACTCCATAATTCCAGCCCAGTTCGGCAAGGGTTGAAACTGGATTTTAACAGTAAGTTAACTCCCTTCCCTTGTGAATATGCTTGAGCATTGATGACAGGATAGACTGTTTGACATCCCCAAAACTAGGGATCCGATATCTTTTTCAATAACTGTGGCTGATTATAATAATAATTCAATTGTCTTCTTGTAATTATTATAATTAGTACAGGTCCAGCTTATACTTAAGGATTACAATTCACGAAATAATGATGATGCATTTAATGCGACCACTGTTTGGAAATATCTCACCCGCGTTTATGTGAGTTACCTCTGCACTGTAATGAGGAAGCGTGTTTAATCAAGTTTCCTGTGCCTGCGTGTTTGTTGTGCTATGTTTAATCCATCTGATTATAGCCTGTGTTGGAAGCTAAATGTTAGCAAATCAAAGTAATCAGATTCTCCTGCCAAATTGCGGAAACTCTACGATGCTGAAGAGCTAATGGTTTGAGTTATGGCACCCGCCTACGCTTACGTCCAATATCTTACAACGATATTGTAATCAACCCTCGCAACTTTTGTGTTTTAGTTTACTAATTATCCTGCCAAAGTACACGACAAGTAGATAACGATGGCGTTCATTCTGTCAGATATATATAGCTCTATACATGACCCAAAAAGAGAAACTTGCCTTCTGCATCGCCTGGGTTGTGGCGGACTTTATGCCAAGGCATGCTGAGGCCGGAAGCAATGGCGGAGGACGGACAGGAACATATATATCGTATTTTTATTCAACAATAAACAACATAATAAAAAGAAAGGAATATAATAAGACATAAAAGTATGAATATGTAATCAGTGGCTCCTCATAAAAGCGCCGTAAAGCAATCACTCGTTAAAACGAACGACCGCATTAACTGAGATAACAGGAATTTACTTTGAGACCACGTGGCTGAAGTTGTTGAATGCTTGAATAACTCACTATCTCAGATCTATAAATATAGGCCGAATGTCATCATGACTGTAACTCGTTAGGATTTATCAGATTGTATGCTCAAATGGTCAAAGTGTTATCACTTTAGTAAGGGTATATTGTTGACCGAAATGACTTGTTTCACATCACAATCACAGTGTCTTGTGGACAGACATTGCTGGGCAGAACATGTGCGTTAGCTATAAATACAGATACCCTTTCATCTGTACGCGAACAACGCACCGGTAAATGGTTGAATAAACTATTTTGTTCGCGACTTGTAAACATTAAAGGTGTCAGGTTTACAATATTAATTCAATGTACGGGCATGAAGAACAACGTGTTAACCAGGTATTCTGTCTATCATGCGGTTGAGTTCAGATTCTCTCTGTTTATTCGTATTCGGCCAGTCCTTCATCCCATTATTCACCTTGGTTTCGGTCATTTGGAACCCGATGAACGCAGAACAGATGCCACAAGAGAACAACACGACGGGCAGATCGGTAAAGTTTTGAAACGTAATAAAACATAGATTTGTCAGTTGAACATGTTTTTTTGTGCTTATGATGACGGCTTCTAAATGTAACAAATGTTATACTTGGGATAACGCTTTCTTAGTAATGTACAGATTCTAGTACTATTTGGGGTTGAGTCCCATCCAGGATTCGAAACCACACTGCCAGAGTGAGGCACCGAATCGCCAGCACACAAATCAGAGATCTAACCCACTCAGCCACCGAGGCTTCCACATGCTAGTCTAGATTACATACTTTGTGTGCCCCTCTGACAAGTGTAAAAAAGTACTAGCGTCTGTACTTTTCAAAGAAAGCATTATCCCAAATATAACATATGTGAACTGCATTGTGTGTTCTGAATGGTCGAGACCAATCAGGCCAGTGGCTGAACAACGATGGTCGCCTCTTACGATAAGCAGAGTCGCCCTTTACGCTATGCACGTTGTTTTTTAAGACCATGCATACCCCCGATCTTCACGGGTCCATTCATATACAGTTCGATGGGGTAGCCTTCGGGTTACAGTGTTCACCTTTGGGCATGCGTTTTAGTGAGTGAGTGAGTATGGTTTTACGCTGCTTTCAGCAATATTCCAGCAATATCACGACGGGGACACCAGAATTAGGCTTCACACATTGTACCCCTATGTGGATTCGAACCTGGGTCTTTGGTGTGACGGGCGCACGATTTAATCACTAGACTACCCAACCGCTCTATGACTTTAGTTGATGATTTGAGGAGGAATATGCATCATTGCAAGTATAATAACGCGGTCATGAACAAACACAGCTCTTCGCACTACAGAGTTACAGGGTGATAAAAGCGACAAAACCCATTCCATAATCATAAGAAATCTCTGCTAAAAGCAGTATCAAAGTAAAGGATAATCAGAAATATTAGAAATTAGTAAAAAAAGTAATTACAAAATAATTACTGTACTCGTCTTAAGTAATTCGACTCTACGCACGCCACAATCAAACTCTCGGAGCTGTTCATGTTCGTATCTCTACCGTGTTAAATGATCGAAAGTTAATTATTTAAAAACAGATTCATAATTGGCTGTTGAAGAGAGGCGGCAATTGACATAAACAGAAACATCCTTTATTAGATAAAACCATGTCGAGAATAATTGACCTAATGAATGCTGACGTTAAATCATCACGTCTTAATACAGTAGAATCCCTGTGAAAATCTTCAAAAGACCGTCTGAAGATCTCAGAAATATATTTAGAAGTTCTAAATTTCATGTAAATGATACCCATGTTTTTGTCCTTAATGTCATCTCGTTTCCCCATTTTCCCCCCAAAGAGGAAGCTGTTAACGCCCGCTCGGAAAGTAGTTTTAATAATTTCCCTTGTCGGTAAAACAGCACACATGATCTATTGACATTCTAACGGTATCAGTATTAATATGATTGGGATATGCGTTATTACTGCTAAAAAAGTCACCTCGGAAGAACAGCGGTAACAAATGTTTTTTGTGACATTAGGTTTCATGAATCTTATATTGCTTTTTTGAAACACTGCATTCTTCGGTTTCTCGTCCCAATGATACGTCTCAGATTATTAACGGCTTTGTTGTGTACATAGTGGATGAGGACTTTTATTGTCTTTGATGTCATGGAACACGGATTTTTCGTCCAATTGATATATTTTGTTTGTTTGTTGTTACGCACTGTTGTCAGCAATATTGCAGCTACAGTAAACTACGGTTATAACGAACTCAAAGGGACTACTAATTTTAGTTCGTTATAACCGTAGTTCGTTATAAGCACATATACAGCATGACTACAGCAAGTAGTCGGGACCAAAAATAAGTTCGTTATATCCGTCAGTTCGTTATAAGCGTGTTCGTTATAACCGTAGTTTACTGTATGTCACTACAGCCCCACGGAGTGTGGTCAGACAAACCATTAAGGTCCACGCTCTATACTATTGGTAAATAACGCAATCAGTCGCGACCCTCCTTATCCGACCTTTATCTTAGACACGGGACCTGTACATTCTTCTCCATATGTGCAGTGTGTGCGAGTGAGATCAAGCCACGTTATAGTCCAAACCTTACTTGTTTCTTTTAATTACAAGTATTTAAGGAATATATACCATATATCAAATTACGAGCACTTATAATACATCAGTCTGACATCCATGTGAATGTCTACTACTAGGAACATCTATGCAGTTCAAGATCTAAATGTGATAGTAATAACTGTTTATCTACTATCTATCATGTACTATTACTATTGACGTCCCTGACACAGGAGCGGTAATTGTAAAAAGAAGCCCTGACACTACCCTAAAACAGTAGCGGTAGTAGTGTGCAGAAGTGCCAACACTACCCTAACACAGTAGCGGTAGTAGTGTGCAGAAGTGCCAACACTACCCTAACACAGTAGCGGTAGTAGTATACAGAAGTGCCAACACTACCCTAACACAGTAGCGGTAGTAGTATACAGAAGTGCCAACACTACCCTCACACAGTAGCGGTAGTAGTATACAGAAGTGCCAACACTACCCTCACACAGTAGCGGCAGTAGTATACAGAAGTGCCAACACTACCCTAACACAGTAGCGGTAGTAATATACAGAAGTGCCAACACTACCCTAACACAGTAGCGGTAGTAGTATACAGATGTGCCAACACTACCCTAACACAGTAGCGGTAGTAGTATACAGAAGTGCCAACACTACCCTAACACAGTAGCGGTAGTAGTATACAGAAGTGCCAACACTACCCTAACACAGTAGCGGTAGTAGTATACAGATGTGCCAACACTACCCTAACACAGTAGCGGTAGTAGTATACAGAAGTGCCAACACTACCCTAACACAGTAGCGGTAGTAGTATACAGATGTGCCAGCACTACCCTAACACATTATCATCAACGACAGAGAATAACCAGTGTTTACTATTCGAGGAAACATTCCATTGGGCGTAAAAGGCAAAATCGCAGTGAAAATCGTATGAATGGAGCAGTGAAAATCATATGAATGGAGCAGTGAAAATCGACGACGACACCAGGTGTTAGCGATGAAGGTAAGCATTGTGTTCACTCTCCAGGTAGCACCCACCACTCACACAATCTGCATAACAAGAGGGGCGGCCCGGTAGCCTGGTGGTTAAAGCGTTCGCTCGTCACGCCGAAGACCCGGGTTCGAATCCGAACATGGTACAATATGTGAAGCCCATTTCTGGTGTCCCCCGCCGTCATATTGCTGGAATATTGCCAAAAGCGGCGTAAAACCAAACTCACTCACTCACATAACAATAATTGCTGCACAAATAACACATTTGCAGTGGCCTAACGAGACAAAAAGATATGTTGATGTATGAAAAGGAGCGAACAGGAAAAACAAGAGAAAGTGTGGGAGTGCCAGCTATAGATACATCATGTGCGTCAGGACAAATTACTTTGGGGACTCGCAATGAAGTTTGATCCAAAGCATCAAAGAAAAAGAACATGGGAATTCCATTTCTGAACATTACGCATAAACTGAGATCGGCCATAACAGAGACAAGTATAAGACTTCTACCATCAATTATAAAATCAAAAGCAATTCAGGATATAGAGTTCAAGCTGAAATGATAGAAAGAAATTATCAGGTCAGCTTTTTAGTTATTGACTAAACGATGGCGTATACCGCGTATGGTCTTCATCCCAAAGCGGGGGGATTATGCAATGTGAAATTGAAAATGTGAACCATCTCAGTAACATTAAAACCTTTTAATCTTCACTAATCCACACTATTAGTTGATGACATAGTTGCAACTCAAGTGCTTCCGTTTGATACGGACGGGTAAAGATAACTTATGAAAAAAGGCCAACGCTACAGAATATTCAGTGTCGATTATCCGACGAAACCGATTCCAGTGGGCACAAAAGACAAAACAGGGGTGAAACCAGTCAGGACACCAGGTGTTTGCAGACCGGTGAAAGTGACCTGCCGTACCGGTATCACCTGCAACTTACACAATTTGCATATTGTTTGATGTTTGACCTCACCTCCTACACTACCCCAACTTACCCCTAACACCCACCCAGACCCAGACCCAGACCCAGACCCAGACCCAGACCCAGACCCAGTCCCCCAACCCCCACCTACCAACCCACCCACAGAGATTACTGGTGAGAAGAACATACTGCCTGTAATTTCAGAAAACTAATTAACCAATCACAATTGCTATACAGCAACCCACGTGTATTTACAGACATACTGAACTCTCACATCATAACATCATGGCATGTCTAGAAAACCTGATATCACTACTATTTGGTAGTGGTTCGTGCTCACATGCTTATCATACAGTCGGAATCGTACAAGGTACTTTTTCTCGCTTTTACTGTTATGTCGCCCATGCATACGGGACCACGGTGAGGATATTCCAGCATATGTATCCACAATCCAAAGAGACTCCTGATCAAGCAGAGCCCACTGTGCAGCTACAAGACAACAAAGACAGCCCTGGTCGATCATGAAAAGTACCAAAATGATCATATTCTATTAATCATATAATCGTATTATTTCACACATTATTAGAAAATGATCAATGAAACCTTTTGAGAGAACTAAAACACTTCATCACAAAGATGTGTTACAGATTGGATACTGGCCAGATGTAATCGTCCTCATTTGTTTCCCACTCACGTCCACCATGCAAGGGGGTGGTCGGGTAGCCTAGTGGTTAAAGCGTTCGCTCTTCACGCCGAAGACCCGGGTTCGATTCCCGACATGGGAACAATGTGTGAAGCCCATTTCTGGTGTCCCCCGCCGTGATATTGCTAAAAGCGGCGTAAAACCAAACTCACTTACTCACCCACTCACCCACCATGCAAGGGATTATGCTTTCGCTGGGCCCGAGGGTCGTTTTTCTGATCTCACCAGTAATCTACAACTTTGTCAGTTACTGATGATCTTTCTGTGAACATTTCTTCAGGTCAGGTTGAGACAGAAAACACCCTATCTACTCAGTTCTCAACATCAAGAAGTGGAGTTTCAAAATATGAAAACTGGAAGTGAACACGATTTACGTTTTTGATGAAAGTGATAACCCATATAAGAAAATTTTAAACTTAACTTAAGATAGGTTAGTATGTGTATGAGTGAATGTTGTTTAATGCCATTTTCTAGCTATGTAATGTAAATAAAAGCGACAAAACCTTTTCCATACTCATTAGAAATCTCGATGGTATGATCATGACTTTTGTCTTAATAAATCACTATAAAATAAGGCAGGGCGGGACAACTTAGGAATGGCCAGGAGTCCGAACTTGACCACACAGAAGGAAGCGAGCTACAAAAACATGTTTTATATCATTGGAAAGATCTCGAGGAGACGAATCCAAATAATGTGTGTCCCAGTGTGTACACATGTTTACAAGCTCAAAAATTGGCTCAGAAAATGCATTACTGCAGAAATTTCTGGCAGAATTTTTTTTTTCTGCAGAAATTTCTGGCAGTATTTTTTTTTTCTACAGAAATTTCTGGCAGAATTTTTTTTTTTCTACAGAAATTTCTGGCAGAATTTTTTTCTGCAGTAATATTTAGCAGGATTGTTTAAATTCAGGAGAAATAAGGTTCAATCATTGGATAGTTTAATCTGGAGTTGCTTTAAATGACCTTTTTCCCCCCCAAAAAGTTTTAGTTCACATGATTACAAGCACAAAAAATAAAACTAATTTCGTGAGATCTTTCAAAAACATATTTATTCACATGCTATATTACAAGACATGTCCTTGGGCGACTTTGCACTATGTCTCATGGGTGAGGCGATGTTTCCAGCGATGGGTCCTATCACAGAAGAAAATAGCTGTATAGATGAGTGGATCCATATTGTCTAATATAGCATCAGATAAATTGCAGCCTATATGCAGCTTAGAGTTTACAATAGAGCCTACGGCATAAGACGTATAATGAATGTAAATAGTCTACTTTACTTACGTTTTCTTCTCAACATACTTGAAATGAATTCTTTTTTTCGTCTGGTCATTGAAACCTATGTGCACATATTCTGAAAAGATATGAAAAAACATTAAAATGCTTTTCATTTCAGTAATAAACACATTCCACATGCCTTAGCCACATGAACAATGTAAGAGAGGTGAGGTGAGTTGAAATTGGGTTTAACGTCGTGTCCAAGATTAGTGCACATATATGGCGGCGTGCATGCACATGTGTGTGTGTGTGTGTGTGTGTGTGTGTGTGTGTGGCTGCTTGTACTAGTCCGGACTGATTCTAGCCCACTAAAATACCATTCCGCAGTTTAACATGAATACCCTACTCAGTACACAGTACATGACTCCAAGCTGACCAGTCCCTGTTTTAGCTCCCTAATGCAGAGCGCGAGACAGGGTAACAACAAGTACCATCTTTTAACGTCTTTTGGTATGACGAGGCCAGGGATTGACAATGTAAGGAATTATTGATGGTATGAAAATCATTAATCATGTTGTAATCTGTGTGAAAACTTTTATAACTGATTATGTTTATGCTCTATCTTTGTATTCTGCTTACCTCTAACCTAATCTTGTTTGTTGATAGCCACTCGTCTAAGTTGTAGCCAGTCCAATGTAGGTTCACTTTCTCCTTTTGGACCGATAATATTTTGGCTTTATACCTGTATTTGTTTTATAAAGATAAAAAATAAATCATGATTGAGGCAGAAAATGAAGGATAACATGAATTTCCATTTTCACTGTTCTGTAAATAGCTTTTGCCCCACTGACATTTTCCCAGAATCTATTATTAGCAGATGGAAAACACAACACTACTGGAATACAAAGTGTATAGAAGTTCTTTTAAAAACAATAAGTCAAACCAACCAACTCAAACCACTATGCACTTCCTGTCAGAAAACATTTAACTGCTATCACATGTCTCCCTAATTTCGATAATACAATAACAAGTTCTTTTCAGTAACTATAAGCATGAACTGGACTTCAAAAAGAACATCAAATTATAAGAATCATACTACTCAGATGCTACTAACATGTGTTAATCTGCATGTCATCACATAAAATGTCAGCTTAAAACCCAGAGGTTTCGAAAGAGATGAAAACTGGAGTTACTTGGCATAGGTTGTAGCTGGGTAACAGATGGGAATCATCAGACAGAAAGGACATATGTTATTCAGCATAAACTCCAGAAATGGTTCCGTAATGAACACAAATGTCATTTTCACTACTGCCGCAATGCATTTATGTGAGCAATTTCAAGAGTCACAAAAAGTGTGATCCTTCAAGCAAAGTTTCTGTTTCAAAGAGCTAAAAAGTTCAGATGAAATGCCTAGTATGAAAAAGGGGGACAGACAATTGATTTTCAGTCAGGAGAGTTAAAGCAATTAATTGATATGAAATAATAAATATTGATACATAAGGAAGATCATGATCCATCAGTATCTTAGCAAATCGTTGCAATCTGAACATAATCATAAAAAAATACTTGTGTGAAACGTGATGAAAACAATTCAATATATGAAATTTCCTTCAACAATGCAAACAGTAATTACATACCAAAAGCCATCCTCCTCAATGCCTCCACAATCATGCCAACATTGAATTTGCAGGGGGACATCTATGGACAAAATCAGTGTTATATGTGTTTATATTAAAGCATGGTACTAAGTGGACAAAGAGGATTCAGTCATTTCTGTATATTCTATTTTGAATTTTTCAATTTATATTTTAACAATTTAAAGCAAAGGCATATCAGATTGTTTGAACTGGATACTGATAATTCATATCTTATACCAGATGCTGTATGACAAATAAGCCAAATATAAGGGAAGAAAGATACACAAATACAATCCACATTGTATTAACACAGTGCCTGTACCATTGCCTGTGTTAATTTCCAGTTTTTCACAATACTGATCTTGCTATAGGAAATGTGGTGATTATCATTTGGATAAGACAGTGAATCATTAGCTCTAATCTGAATGAAACCCATGTGGATAGTAATGTTGCCAAGGATCATAATCAGGGTGAGTCATCAATTTCAGTTATAGGCATGCACAGCAACAGTGTCCATGGCCCATGAAAATCCACATACATATATACACTAGCATATGAACGTGTCAGTTACTGCCCATTATTTCTACAATCTGCTCACCTTTTTATTGTGCCGCCTTCTTTGCAAGTATGTCTCAACCTGAAAGAGAATCAAACAGTTGGTTTACATATATCAGGAACTATCTACCATTTTTAACATATTAGGGTTTAGTCAATTAACTATAAATCAGTTACATATATATTAACGTACCATTTTCTCAGTTTGCACAATCTTAGATGCCTGAAAATAATAGGTCAGATTAATTAGAAGCATAAAAGGTCATAAAAAGATCCTAAAATGGGTCCTTTTTATAGAATTGGTACTTAAAATGTAGTCTACACCAAAACAAACAATCAGGTGCTTGATCAGTCTGCCTGACATGTATTTGACATTGATATTCCTTTTCTATGACCTGGCACTTAGTTCAGAGAAGATGACAAACGGAAGTTTTATAACTGACAGATAGATTGAGGAACATTGCAGTGAGAGCATTTATTTGTGTTAAAAAATTAACTATTACCAAAAACAACATTGTATTCATATTCAAGACATGCAGTCACTGAGCCTTACCATCACAGCAATAACATTACTTTTCAAGCTAATATAGTAATTTATTTAATATACCGGTATGTTGTTCATGAAATAATTAAAGTTTAATTACCTTTCAACTCTTTTGTGGTGCTCTTCCTTTGTAATGTATCACCTGAAAATAGTAGTTTTTCGAAAAGATACCCTAGTAGGTACATAAAGTTACATAAATTGCATACTTCTCTTATCATAGGTATTCAAAATAGCTTATTTGATCATGTGGATCATAATAACTTTCAGTTACATACATGTAGTAATATTTTAGTATAATTAAGAATAACAAACCATGTGTACACACAATGTTTAATATGCACTGTAAAATGAGGTCAAAGTAGTATCAAATCTGACAAAGTACTTACTGGAAGATCCTGGCATTCCATGATGGGTAGATTCTAATAAAAGAAACATATCATATGGGTGTATGGTTCCATAATATGTTACTCACTAGTCAGTTGAACTTCTCAAACAATTAACACACTTCACTTCACATTAAGTATATGCAGATACATGCAAAAAGAAAACTGCTGAATATTGGGTCAAAATAGCTTTATAAGCTTCTGGCATTTTAAGTCTATGGCAAGATTAAGTATACGGTCATAAAGAAGTTAGTGAGTTTAACACCGCTTTTAACAGTATTACAGTTACATGTATATTGCAGCGTGTTAGCTTAATGTGGGAGGAAACACCGAAGTGATGCAGGTCTCAGACGTTTACCACTTCGGTGAAACCCACGAGCACTGGTATGGTGCTGACAAACCTAGAACCGGGGCAAACCTGGAGTCGAACCCACTATCATAGGTTTCTGGTGTTCCCAGGGGATGCAACTCTGTACAGCGAATTGCGGCGCCATAGATGAATAGGCCACCTCGGTTACAATAGTATGCAAACTTTACAGGTACAGGTGGGCTATCTGGGTTTCTGTTTCTGCTTTACTAACCTCATGACGTTCCTGTGCTGATTCCTCATGGAGTAACCCCTGCAACATAATGTCAACGTCAAACTAATTCGGTTGAAAAATGTACATTTTATATAAATGACATTTTTTCTGAGGATAAATAAAATGCCTAGTTCAGACTATCCACTCAAAGAATCAGCAACTGGGCTTCATTGCTCATCCAATATTAGGAGCCTGTACATGTCATGTAGGTTGCTGTTGTCATCATGTCACCGCTAATGGCCTCATGACCAAGATGAAATAATTAAGTAATTGTCCCTGATAAGCCCCAAACATAAAGTAAAAGTATTAGCTCATATGAGGTGACATGGTTCATTTTCATTGAGTATGAATTGTTGTAACTCACCTGAACTAGGGTCACTTGTAGGTCCTGGTCATCATCATTGAATGCATAAACCTGTAAACAAGACAATGCAACAAATGCAGAGGTCCTTATCATATATCTCTTATTTTGTAGGAGAAGATAGGGCTCTTATGCTACTGAACTGGGGAATTGCAGGTTAGAATTGGTCCACAGCAACCTATGTTGACAGTGTCATGGCATGGTGGCATGGATTGTTGCTCATAACAACAATCACCGGACCAGGCTGTCTTCAAATGGCTTGAATATTGCCAAGTGTGGCATTAAATAACACGAGGGACTGAACTTGTCATGATATACATAATGCACAAACCACCCAGAGCGCCATGCGGCCAGCCTGGTACAGGACTAGGCTGCTCCTCACCACTGACACCAGCTGATCACTGCGCCGGAATGTATATTTGGCGTTGCTGTTCAATTTCGAATTTCCGATAGGCCTGTCTCTACTCAAGAAAATAAAGAAATGTCTTGAATTTCCGACAGCATAACCTGGTGTCCGATCTTAAAAAAGTTCGGAACGAGTGTGAAGCCATGATAAGAAATATTATTATTAATGATTGAAGCCACCTTCCCAAATGTGTGTGCTGCATAAGCTGGAGTGGTTCCCCTTTGATTTTCCAAAATATGAATCGACAAACGAAAAGAAAAGTAACTCGGCCACCCCAGGGACTAATGATATTTTATCATTATTGAAGTATACCGTATACAGTCTGATTGATGAGTGACCAGGTGAAGAACCAACACCCTCCCTAAACCCTCCCCCCTCCCCATAGTAGCACGCTCACGGTTTGCAATATATACAATAACATACTAGATGCGAACTGTTTAACTGACAACTGTTAATTGGTATTGGTCAAGCCTCGGTGAATTTGCTTTTGGAGTGTGTGTGTGTGTGTGCATGGGGGGAGAGGGGGGGGGGGGGGGGGGGGGGGCGGGGACAAGTCGAAATAAGGATAAGATAATGATCACATAAATTTTATTGGAGGCTTTGAAAGTTGAGGATCGGCGAAACCGTAACATACAGTGTAATTAACAAAACGATCACATGGCATGATAAAGGTGGCGCTGATAAACAATACCCTTCGACCACGCGCGCGAGACAATGTATCACCGTATGAAGTGACAATACCCGAGAAAATTTAATTACCTTGTTGGCAGGAAGTCTGGCGGCACAGCACGTACAATATGCATCGCGTGGGTATTCCAAATCGTCCCCCCCCCCCCCAGCGCCAGCTTTGATGGAAATGTGTTGATTTTAGGAAAACATTAATACAAATTTGTTATATTCATAAACATCAGGTCTTAATAGTTATTTTTATCGAAATAATTCGAACGTTATAAATAACAGAGTAGCTCGCATGTAAATTATCTAAATACTGCATGGATTGGTAACCGTGTTTTCACTTTCACCGATCACCACAGGCAAATTCATACAGCTACACAAACACAACAAGTGTCGCCATACAGCAACAACACGTAGACAGTATACAAGACATAATAAAACCACAGGAGATGGATCTATCTCCTTTTCAGATTAGTTTGTTTGCGTATCTTTTATCAAAATTGGTAGAAATAAATACGCTACACTTAGACTCTTACAAAACGCGTTTCGCATGTCAGCAAAGCCACACATTTAAATTGTATATTTCCACGTTCTAGGGTCGGCGTATCCAGAAATAAAACAATAAATATTTTGACGACTTACCTGTATCGTAACTGCAAGACGGTAACCAGACGTAACATTGCTGACTGCGCGTGGTTCGGGATCTTTGCTGTGGCTGAAATAAAGAGTGCTATTTTTCACAGAAAGAGACCACGTTGCTTGTGCCATTGTGCAAAGACTTTTCAGGAATGCGAAGGTACTATTCTGAATATACACGAATATATACAAGTCACAAGACAAAGAAGGTATTTACATGAAAGATATTTCAAATCTCGATGTTAGAGACCCTGAGAAATGTAGATTTAACTGAATCCAATCCAATCAAGTGTTACTACCATTCATTACAAATGGATAATACGATATTGCATTATAGAGAGGGTAATTATAGCTACCTGAAGGAGCAACCATTTGTCCACTCTTTGAAGTTGCCGCCAAACCGGACGCGTAAATGTAACTCGCAAGAACACTGTGTACACAGCTTCTTTCTAAATTTGGAGAAGCGTAAGTGTGTTGAAAGAACAATATGAATGTAAGTCAGGCATGAAGTTGCACGGAGGAACCGACGTGAGACTTTATAATCCGACAGTTGTTCATATATGTTATTTAATGCGTGATTGGTATTACCGCTTAACATGTAGGTTTGTATTTATAATAAAAACTATTCGTTTACATTTGCGATACAATATAGAATGTTGAAATAGTTTTGTCCGGATAGCAACATAACTGTTGCATAGGATATGTTGATTAATGATAATACTATATGAAAATTCCTCGAGCTGACTTACACTATGGATAGTGTACAAGACAACAGTTATAGAACATCACGTGTTAAGGTTGATGGAAACGGCAAAATATTTATTTACAATATATGTTTTTCCAGGGGAAGAGCCTGTTACAAAGTCTATGTCTAAAAAAAGAGTAAACTCGCTCCTTGTCGGACAAAACTCAATGTAATTAGGATAACTACCTATGTACATTATCAGTGGATTACTTGAATTAATATCAAATTGTAACCTGAGATGCTGGTGCCAAACCTTACAACAGACTACGTGACCACCCAGTGAACACTCAAGGGGGCGTGATATACACCCTTGTGTTTGATTTGCAAAACCAATCAGCCGTGGACGCCCGACCATAAAAATGGTGTATAAAGATTTAACCCTACCGTGTGCGAAATACGCATCAGTCGAAAAGCGCACGTTAAATCTCCAAAGTAAGTAAGTTTAACCCTAATTACGTATCGTTAAATCTTCGAGAACGTTCAGTCAGGCGGTCAAACGATAACTATTCAACAAGTAGGTAAATCACATCGAAAACCCAAGTTCTGGTCGCAGTGAGAAGCTCTGGATGCCTAAGCAGGGTTCACCAGCTCTGCTTCAACAACGTTATCATGGGTAAGAAGCATTTTATTCTATTTTTGTACACCAAACACTGTATATATCTTGAATAACGTTGGCCTTCTGTTTGTATCATGGTTTCTTTATGAACATATTCATCGAACATGTTGCTACCCATTACAGATATTACAAACCTCATCAACAGTCAAGACAGACACCTTTCTTCAAGAAATCTGCCCAAAAAGAAAAGCACTGAAATTGGTAAGTAATGTTTATGTGCAATATGGTTAAATATAGTTCATTTATTGCATCAGCAATATCAGATAGAGTTGAGCTACGAACGCGAAAATAAACATGTCAGGCGAATGTAGGGGTGAGGTACTCCATCGGTCTTGCGTTTCGCTGGGTGTTTTTACCATCACCGGTGGTGTTGCCAATTTAAATTTCGTTTCGGAATCTAAGCACGATGCATGATTTTTATCAAAATTTCAACATGAGCTAGGAAAGGAAGAGCCGAAGAGCAAGGGCTCTGTGAAAGTACGCGGATTGTGTAGCCTATATATGGCTTCACGTGACATTATATTGGTGTTACGTACGTAGTATACCAGGTAAGTGTTGCCCTCGTTGCCGGCAAGGCCATGACTTAATTAGGGTGTGAGTTGGTGGGTCGCTCGGGCTACTCTGTGGTGCTTACACAGTAGGCGTGGGGCTAGGCAAGTTTACGAGACACACTGTCGAGTGATCCTAGTGATAGAATCCTTTCTTTGTTTTTTATAGGACATGTCGATATCGAATTTCTAAAAGACCTGGAATAATGCAAGATCTATATTAATAATTGCTGTTTCCAACTGGATACATGTAAAAGTGACCTTCAAAATGGAACCGAATTTAGCATGAAAACAAAATTCAATAAACGTAAGGGTTTGACAAGGAGTATTATGGATAAGACCTGATACTAATTATATACAGACACTACCAGTAGTCTAAGGCATTGCAATTCACCCTGCAAAGTTGTGTCCCTTGGGCACGCCAGAAACCTATGGTTGGAATCCCGGTTCGTCCAATGTTTCTAGGTTGTCAGCACCATATCTGTGCTCGTGGCTTTCCTCCCACATTAAGCTGACACGACACGATATAACTGGAATACTGTTAAAAGCGGTGTTAAACCAAACTCACTCATTCAAGACTCACAACTTTATCGTTGATCCAATGTTTTCTGGTGCGTGTGGGGCTATGTTAGTGATGAGTCACAACTGTATATTTTAGGTTACCCAAACATGCATCATACATTTTTATTATAAAACGATATGTCATATTATCACAGGAGCAGTAATCATAACATACAAATAGGTTGACAGCATTGATTGCTAATTCCTATGTAATAAGAACGTGAAGGGGCCCTGACAAGCAGGTGTGTCACGTCTGATTACAGGTGAATGGGTTGTCTGATTACAGGTGAATGGGTTGTCTGATATGGTCGTGTATGATAACACAGTATCACATGCTGAAAGTAATTAGTGCTATTGCACATACACAGTATCAATGAATGTATTTTTTTTAACTATTGTTTCATTATTACTACCAAGCACACATTTGCTATCTGCATAATAAACCTAACTTATTTCTCATCAATTTACAAACAAGTTAAACATTATTAATTTTCATTGAAATAACTTGTTGATACAATAAGGCAAAACCTTCACATACGTATATGAATAGACTCCATTCTCTATGCAAAAGCCAAAAGTTGAATGTTGTGCTTACGAAAGGTTGGGAGTGTCAGATCATATGTACCTGGTAACTCTTTTGGGGACAAAGTGTCTTAAAACATAACTTAGGATTTATTCATGTTCAAGGCATCTATTCTCAAATCTCACAAATCATCATCCTTGGTACATAGTTTTTCAACCAAAATTTTGTGAAACAGGAATAATCTTGTGAAAATAATAACATGTTTTTGCTCCCTGAGGTAACAAGGTTATCAAAAACATTGACAAGAATCATTGATCACCAGTCAGAATGTGGATAAGGATTAAGGTACTTTGACAGAATCATTCGTTCTTAAAATCGCGAAATCGTCATTACAAAGCACATCGATAACAGAATTGCGTGGCATAAATTGTGGTTGTAATACAGATGGGATCATGCACTATGAGAGATTCAAATCCACACATCTGTTTGTTTTTATGAAGGCTCACATTTTGCTGTTGTGTTTTATCTCTGCCTGTTTATTTGTCTTTACTGTTTTAGTTCAATTTAATATCCATTTTGATACAAATATTATTAAGTAAGTGAACTAGCCACAAGTTCAAAACATACTTTACATTACTTGTTAACTTTAATATGATATATTGTGTTTACATGTTTTAAGTTTGGCATACTAAAGTAGTATGCATAAGAAAAAGACAATGAATAGACATAGTCTGATGTTTGTCAGGTCATTCATACCATTCAGTGTATTCATATTATTATTTCACAAGGGGTTTGTCAGCTAGGTTAAATGTAAGTTTAGGTAAGCGGACAAAAAATCATGTTCATGACTGTCCATCAGTGTAAAATGCATTAAAAAGTCTATTAAAGTGTCGTCACTAACATTGATTTCAGATGTAGAATACGACTTATCTTGACGTGCCTATTTTAAAGTTTTATGATAACAAGAATTTTAAATGGAAGAAATTCAGTAGTCATTGTTAGGGTTATGTAAACTAGATAAATATCTAAATAGATATTTGTAACTCTTGAGTTAAATCTGATAATGATTAACATAACATTCTATTATACAAAATGTTTTTTTATGGAAGCATGTGTACAATGCATGAAAGACAAAGTTGATATTCACGAAAAAAAATTTCAGTAGTGAAATCGTGAGACAAATCAACAATAATTCTTTTTCACAAGCAGTGCTATAAAAGAGATGTTTAAATGATGCTTTATTAAATTTTTGGATAACCATTAACATTTCAAGAAATCTTTAATCTTAAGTTGCCCCTGCACATCCTTAATGTTTGTCTGCCCTGTTTGCTGATCCCTAAAAGATACTTACATTATATTAATGGCAGATTGCCTTCCAAATATGATGTTTTTATTGGTAATTCATGTTTTATATAAAAATACACATTATAACTTATTTCTACTTATGTCATACAAAAGCAATAACTGCTGATATAGGTTTAGGGAAAATGAATGTAATTTAATAACCAACTGGATACTTTTTACATTATTATTTTAGGGGCGCTCGGGTAGCCTAGTGGTTAAAGCGTTCACTCGTCACGCTGAAGACCCGGGTTCGATTCCCGACATGGGTACAATGTGTGAAGCCCATTTCTGGTGTCCCCCGCCGTGATATTGCTGGAATATTGCTAAAAGCGGCGTTAAACCATACTCACTCACACACACACATTATTATTTTAACTGCCCATTCAAGCAACAACAAAAAACCACACACTTGCGATTCTTATGTCAATTGTTTAAACTTCAATATCATTTAAAAATATACACTTGGAAATAAAAAAGTTGGAATAATTACATCAGCTTGGAATAATTACGTGAGATAATACTGTTTTAATATCTCAAAGGTTTAATTTTTTTATATACAGCAACATGCGAGCGCGACTGTAACACTGATGCAATTATAGGATCTATAGGCTACATGTATCTGAGAGAATTTGATTAATCTTGACAAATGTTGTATGATTTATTCATCATTCTTGTTGTGAATTTCAACCAGTTCCGAACACTACAGCTGGGGCACTGACAATATGGCCCAAAACATACAGTTTATGTTAAGTGCGCACGACATTGTCACAATACTTAATGATAGAATACCATTTTGAAAATACATGACACTGATCTTATTGCATCACAGTTTTGTGAGATGTTTGTTTATGAATGTTTTTTGTATGGCATCATCAAAATGTTTAAAAATCAAGTTTTCATTAAAACATGACATTTTCAGTATTACATGACATTTTCAGACTAACTAGTGTCTTTAGACTTGAAATTAATATCATTCCCATGTTACTGTCACTTTATCTAACTCTATTAATACCTATATATATGCTACCAATTTTATTCAGTATATCAGGAGATAAAAATACTGTGTTTTCAATGTTTCTCTTGTAACCTGTAAACTGCACTAAATTGAACTTGGAAACGAAAACAGAGAATGAGGTTTCAAATCTTAAATTAAGCATGGATAAATCTACAGGTAACCGTGCTCCACATTAAAAACATGTTGTGTTTATGCTTGTCGTAAGAGGCGACTAACGGGATTGGGTGGTAAGGCTAATTGACATGGTTGATGCTTGTCAACATATCCCAATTCATAGATTGATGTTCATGATGTCAATCACTTTATTGTCTGGTCCAGACTTCTGTACAGACCACCGTCATATAGCTGAAATATTGTTGGAGTGCAGTGTTAAACAAGAAAGTGAACAAACAAACAAAATCACCGACAGTGGTGCTGTATATGCTTAAACAGTTTGTTTACACATAGGTCAGGCATTGAAAGCATGTAGCACAAAAACTACCATGAAGTGGGCACCCCAAAAGAAAATTAAGCTAGCCACTAGGATGACATATCACTCACTGTGACACAAAAGATATGACGTAACATTTCGAAAATGAAAAGTGCCAATGTCAAGCCCTCTGTTGTCCTCAAAACTTGAAATTCATTCTCTCTGTAGATTTTTATGGTTTTCTGCACAAAATGTATTGCCACACATCCTTTCAATATTGTAGTGAAACTTTGCATGTTGTATCCTATAAATATAAATATTTTAAAATGCTTATAGACAATGACTGTAAAAAAGTACGACTTTATAAAATATTAGTTTCCGTTTCAAAACAGCCTTTTTAATAAGAGGGGGATTATTGTGATTTCATAACCTGATTGTCCAATCAGAATCAAGTTATTTCCATCAAGTATTTGTGGGAAATCAACTCATCAAAAATGGAATTGGAATTGACTGCCACTTAGCCGTCTTAGATTTAGAACAAATATTCTCCAAAACTTCAAGTGTGTTGATGCCATAACAACAATATTGATAAAGCTATTTACGGCCATTACTTCTAAAGTCATTTTTATTTGAAAGGTGATACATGTGCTGTAATTTTAGTGCTCTAATGAAATCCAGTATGTAGAGATTGTAATGGGGATCATCACAGATTCTGTTTTCGTAATGTTTTATATTTTGACCATTACATGCCCTTAATTTGCACTCTCTCAAAATGCAATTCTTTGCACAATACAAGTAATCTTCTCAGAGACCACTGGACAATGAAACTTTACCTGATTGACAACCCCAATTTCTTGAATTGGAAATTCACCCATAACTCTGTTATTGCTCAAAATAATGACTTGTTCCTTTTCACATTATAATGACATAATAATTCTTCCAATATTAAGGGTGTTTTCACTTCTTACTCCTCGGTGTTCGGTTCATGGTTCAGCATCATACACATGCTCATGGGTTTGACCAGTGGTAAATGTCTTAGACCTACATCACACTGGGCTTTCCTCCCACATCAAGTTGACACGCCGTGATATACCTGAAATACTGTTCAAAGCGGCATCTAACCTAACTCACTCACTCATTCCAGGTGAGCGAGTGTTCATGTGCCACAGTGAATAAAAGAAACCATAATTATTATAAGGAAGTATGTTGCACAAAGTTATTTAATTAAATGTTACATCCAGTTTCATAGTAAGTCAATTTGTCCATGTGTCTCTGTAACTGATGGCAACCAATGAAACAACACTTTCAGTACAAAAGTTCCCCCAAAGTACTAGTTACATGTGCCATAAGCCAAAATTAGCTGCCCGCTGTGGCTCATTGTATACTCCTGAATGGAATTTGCTAATATTAGCTATATATATGGCATGCATCACAAAAGGTCTTCAGCAACCCATGCTTGCCATAAGAGGCAACTATGCTTGTTGTAAGAGGCGACTAACGGGATCGGGTGGTCAGGCTCCCTGACTAGGTTGATGCGTGTCATCGTATCCCAATTGCGTAACCTGATGCTCAAGATATCAGTCCCTGGATGGACTGGTCAAAACTCAAATATTTACAGACTGCTGTCATATAGCTGGAATATTGTTATAGAAACAAGCAAACAAACACAACAATAAGTTCACTGCTGCATCCTAGCAACAGTATTTTTGTAAACAAAAAACTAAACCAAAACATATATTACTGTCTACATATCCTATTGGTAGGGAGTTATGTAGATTCTTATTTAGAAACCAATGGAGCTTAGTATCCACAGTGCACATATATGGGTTATGTTATTGTAGTTTGTCCAGTATTATTAGTAAAGGATGTAATGGGATTTGTTTTGTAATGGGATCGTGCCATGTATGTCAAGACATTTGTTTGTACATTATATTTGTAACACACGTTTAGAAGGATAGAAATTTATCTTTGTCTTAGCTAAATGCTTGGTACGGGCCTGTTGAATAAATTCGATGTTTGTCTGGTAGGCTTGTCTAATTTTGGAGGCATTGTGGATTTCTGAGAATGGAAATTGGCAATTGTCATATTTGTATGACTATCCAATTACATTAAAGTTGCAATTTATGTATTGTTCAAATATTTATTTGACATTTCCAGGACCAGTAAAGCTGCAAGATTTTGTCGGCCAGTCAAAAGTGGACGCTGCAATCCAAGGTATCACTTTTAGTGCTATCATGAAGATAGTTATCAATGAAATTATTGGTATATGATTCCACATACAATATCATGTATTGTGTATTTATTCCTTGAGGCTATACTATACAATTCAAAGTAAATGCTGAAATCACAGCAGTGGTTAATATTTTTATAATTTATGTAAATTATTTTAAACCACATTAGAATTGTTTTGAAACAAAAGCATTTCATGTCCAATTGCTCATCCCCAGTATAAAAGAATCTGCACACTATGTTGAAACTTGAAAAATGCATAAGATTGATTTTTCTCTCAATATTCTCAATACTCAAATCAGTATTCTGTAAATAAACAAGTTTTGTACAATTTGATTTGTTTTCATAGTGCTAATACTGATGTAAATACCATTTTCAGGTGAAACTTTCTTTCTCATGGTGGGGCACATGCATGAAGATTTGGATCAACTGTTTAGTGTATTTGCAAGGGAACTTAGACAGAAGCCTGCAACAACCCGCGATGCCCTCCTTCAAGATTGGGGACATCCGGACACCCACCACCAAGCTATCAGACTTCAAGCCCTTCATGCCTGCCCCAAAGGAAGCGACAACCCTCCCAACTAAAGTTCAAGAGGCAATAGAGAAGAACAATGAAAAACTGCAAAAACAATCAAAGGTAATTTCAATAAATATTGCATTTCTTTTGAAATATGTATTGTGATGTGTAATATTAGGGTTAGTCAGCGTTACTTAGAATATGTGTAATGTGGGCAAAGAAACAACCCAACTTCATGAGGTTACTATTTTTGCTTTTATTGTATAGATGCACTGTGATTTTAATTATGTTCTCATATTCTTTACATTTATTTTATTACTTTCAGATCACTCTGACAAAGCACCGAAGACGAGCGTCAGTATCAGAACAATAATGAAGGAGCAGCAAGTATTGCTGAAATGTACATATTTTTTGTCTAAGCTATGTGGCTAAGATATTGCCGAGGATTGCATATATATATATTAGATGAGATGTGCACAATGAAATTTATGAAACAATATATGCAGTTATATCGTAAAATCTTGGTTGTGTTCTTTTTTTTTCCATGTCTGAAGTTAACCCTACTTTCAAAGTACAGTATATCACATGTAGGTTGTTTCTTTGAATTTCAACAGGGGATTATATATTTGGTTGGCCCCATGGAATAATTATGAAATTTATTTTTTGAGAATCACATTCACCTTTAATGTTGTACACTTCAAAGTCGTAAAAAGGCCATTGAAGATGGTCACTGAAATTCTCATAATAATTTAGATAATTATACGGTAAGCTCAAGGTTCAAGGATTTGCATCTGTCTAGTATACAAAGGTATGAGGCCAACATAATATTATTGTTCCATTGTTTAATTGACGTCAACTTTTCCTGATAAATTTGGTAAATATAATACCAAGATAAATATATTCAATTGCTGAATTCAATTTAAACTCTCCAAAGATTGATGCTTGATATTACTGCAGAAAAAAATTCTGCCAGATATTTCCCTAAGAAAAAAAAATTCTGCCGGAAATTTCTGTAGAAAAAGGTCATTTAAAGCATCTCCAGATTAAACTATCCAATGATAGAACCTTATTTCTCCTGAATTTAAACAATCCTGCTAAATATTACTGCAGAAAAAAATTCTGCCAGAAATTTCTGTAGAAAAAAAAAAATTCTGCCAGAAATTTCTGTAGAAAAAAAAAATACTGCCAGAAATTTCTGCAGAAAAAAAAAATTCTGCCAGAAATTTCTGCAGTAATGCATTTTCTGAGCCAATTTTTGAGCTTGTAAACATGTGTACACACTGGGACACACATTATTTGGATTCGTCTCCTTGAGATCTTTCCAATGATATAAAACATGTTTTTGTAGCTCGCTTCCTTCTGTGTGGTCAAGTTCGGACTCCTGGCCATTCCTAAGTTGTCCCGCCCTGCCTTAAATAGTGATGATACCCAGTGTTTTCGGTATTAGTTGGGCGTATCCTTCCCAACCTGACACACCCATCACAAATACTTACAAAGGCAAGGCAATAGTTAACCAAAACCTGAAGTGTCGTTAATCGAGCCTGGGCCAGACAACAAGTGACGGCCAGCACAAGAAACGATCCACATCCAACGCTTCACCAAAAGAACCAAAAACGTCCGGGACAGACAGTCATCCGAGTACACGTCGCAAGATGACAGCTCTCTCTTCTGTATAAATTGATCAGTTGACACGCGTTAAAGGTCATCAACTGAAATAGATTGCCAAGAAATGGTTGCGTGGGTGGACAGTTGGTAATGTCGCCATGACATGGCAGGATGATTGATCTTATCCTTTACGCTCTGTTTATTGTGGTGTCAAAACGAAAATCATAAATATTCCTTGATGTCAAATGTAAATTGCTGTAACAGTAGCAGCAGCTGTAGAAGATCTGAATCTCTAGTATATTAACCATGATCATACTAATGATAGCGGCGTTATATGTGCTGACCATACACATTTTGAACATTAGTGAACTAAGCATCATATGTGCCCTGAATTAGCACAAAGTCAGTAGTGAGTGAATATGTCTTTACGCTGCCCTTAACACATTCATAAATAGTCCAGCGATATCACGGCGGAGGGCGCCAGACCAAACAATGGTTTTAGCTAAAGTCGTATGACACTGTTGAAATCTTCGTAGAAAGAGCACATCCGAGTGCACCTCGAAATTTGACTATTGGAGAGTTGAAGTCCTCTCTCCTGTCGTCATACAGTCTTGTGGAGCGTTTGTTGTCACTCTGAATCTTTATGCATAGATCTAATTAGGAAACTGAGGCGACTTCACTGATCTATTTTATTTCTAGTTCAGGTGGGTAAGTCAGTGAAAGGGATTTGTCTGTTTGACCATTATTGAACGATACCAGTTCATCAATAAATCAGAGGGCACGGGTGGCCCAGTCGTCTAAGGCGCCGCGATTCGCTGTGCAGAGTTGC
Organism: Haliotis cracherodii; assembly: GCF_022045235.1. Classification (NCBI taxonomy): domain Eukaryota; kingdom Metazoa; phylum Mollusca; class Gastropoda; order Lepetellida; family Haliotidae; genus Haliotis; species Haliotis cracherodii. The sequence goes on from NW_027266275.1 coordinate 7,989,771, forward strand.
GTCCCTTGGGCACGCCAGAAACCTATGATTGTGGGTTCGAATCCCGGTTCGTCCCGATTATGTTTCTAGGTTTGTCAGCACCATACCCGTGCTCGTGGGTTTCACTGAAGTGGTAAACGTCTGAGACCTGCATCACTTCAGGCTTTCCTCCCACATTAAGCTGACACGCCGTGATATAACTGGAATAATGTTAAAAGCGGCGTTAAACCCAACTCACTCACTCACTCATCAATAAATCTGAAGCTAAATCTAAACTTCCTGGTCAAATTCCTGTTGTTTCTGATTCATATGCATGAAGAAACAGATGAGCAAGAAGATGAGCGCAGTTGGTGACCTTGAGGTTGCCAACGTCTTGCCCGATCCCAAACTTCCACACAGATGTTATCAGTGAAAGGGATTTGTCTGTTTGACCATATTGAACGATACCAGCTCATCAATAAATCTGAAGCTAAATCTAAACTTCCTGGTCAAATTCCTGTGGTTTCTGATTCATATGCATGAAGAAACAGATGAGCAAGAAGATGAGCGCAGTTGGTGACCTTGAGGTTGCCAACGTCTTGCCCGATCCCAAACTTCCACACAGATGTTATCAGTGAAAGGGATTTGTCTGTTTGACCATATTGAACGATACCAGCTCATCAATAAATCTGAAGCTAAATCTAAACTTCCTGGTCAAATTCCTGTGGTTTCTGATTCATGTGCATGATGAAACAGATGTGCAAGAAGGTGAGCGCAGTTGGTGACCTACGTCTTGCCTGATTGTCCGATCCCAAACTTCCGCATAGACGTTATTAATGAGGACGTCCAGCAATTTATATATATTTTTGTCAGTAAACCTCTGAAGGGATTGCTTTCAATTTTGAGAAATTGTCCTGAACATTTCAAGATAGATACATCTTTGCTCACCACGTTGTGTAACAAAAAGCCCCATGGATCCAGGAATGAAGGGTTTCCTTAAGTTTACCATGTCGCATAGAGTTGGACAAAGTCGAGAAATCAGATGTTTTAACAGAACTGAACTTGGTTCAGACAAATGCCCCATAAATCAATAAATGAAGTCTTCCCTTACGTTGGCGTCCGAGATAATTGTGTGTAGCAGGCAATAATCCAATATTTTGAACTTTTGAATACGTTTCTCGACATATATAGAAAAGTCGTTTATAGTTAATCATTTAGACAGGGGTTTTGTGGTATATTTGCCGGACCTGCAATATAGACTGACGAACAAAAGAAACTATACCTCTCAGTTGATTGTATCATATGTTTGTTTTCAATTGAATATATCTTAAGGTACCGATATTATATCCAAAAAATGAGCTATACTGGCGCTTAGTCAGCCCTCGAAGAATACTTCTATGTGGTTTTATTTAAATGTTTTTATTTGATTTAAATATTTAAAAACTGTTTTTGCATCATACACAACTGCTGATATTAGTATGTTAAACATTCTATGTTTGAAAGTCAATAACTTTGCACGAACGTACAATATTTCAAACACGGTAGGTGTTGCAAATTCATTTTTACCCGTCTTTTTTTAACCAATCTATTTTGACTCAAAATTACCCAGCCAAAGATTACGATTTTCAACAAACTGTTGCAGTAATGAGTGATGGTTAAATAGACATAATCAAATGTGACAACAGGTTTTTCAGTATTTAATTACTTTAAAGAAAGACACGGTATACTTACTTTTGTCCCTGGTTTGATCGCTCATTGTACATATTATTATGGCGCTTTGGAATCTGGTACAAAGATGGAATGGACATATCTTGTCGATTTACAGTCAAATGAAAAAGGCTCCTTAAAAGCCTTTAAAATCCGCCCTTTGACTCATTTTAATCTTACTTGTACATCTAATTTTAACTTTTGCAATGCAATTGAGGTCTAATGATAATCTGATAACTGTAATTGCGTTCTCCCCCTTTACAGATGTTATCGGCGACAACATCTGTCATTAATTCTTGGATAGGCATAAATTAAAAGTTACTTACGGATTAGAAAGTAGACACAACTTAGTTGATAGTGTAAAGGCGACGTTTCGGTATAAATCCTTATACCGTCGTCAAGCAAGACTTCCCTTAGTACATGAAAATTAGTCATGTGTATAAGCTGCTGGTACATACATTTGTACGTATAACACAGATGCAAATATTATTACTCACACTGATCTTAATCTAAGGCCATTCCCATGGATGATAAAGTTTTGAGTTTGCGATATATTTGTTTTTCATTTAATCCCCTTAGTGCACGAAAATTAGTCATGAGTATAAGCTGCTGGTACATTCGCGTGACATAGATGCAAATATTATTGCTCACACTGATCTTAATCTAAGGCCTACCCATGGGCGATACAGTTTAAGTTTTGAGTTTTCGATACATTTTTTTCCATTTGATCCCCTTAGTACACGAAAATTAGTCATGAGTATAAGCTGCTGGTACATTCGCGTGACATAGATGCAAATATTATTGCTCACACTGATCTTAATCTAAGGCCTACCCATGGGCGATACAGTTTAAGTTTTGAGTTTTCGATACATTTTTTTCCATTTGATCCCCTTAGTACACGAAAATTAGTCATGAGTATAAGCTGCTGGTACATTCGCGTGACATAGATGCAAATATTATTGCTCACACTGATCTTAATCTAAGGCCTACCCATGGACGATACAGTTTAAGTTTTGAGTTTTCGATACATTTTTTTCCATTTTATCCCCTTAGTACATGAAATTAGTCATGAGTATAAGCTGCTGGTACATTCGCGTGACATAGATGCAAATATTATTGCTCACACTGATCTTAATCTAAGGCCTACCCATGGGCGATACAGTTTAAGTTTTGAGTTTTCGATACATTTTTTTCCATTTGATCCCCTTAGTACACGAAAATTAGTCATGAGTATAAGCTGCTGGTACATTCGCGTGACATAGATGCAAATATTATTGCTCACACTGATCTTAATCTAAGGCCTACCCATGGACGATACAGTTTAAGTTTTGAGTTTTCGATACATTTTTTTCCATTTTATCCCCTTAGTACACGAAAATTAGTCATGAGTATAAGCTGCTGGTACATTCGCGTGACATAGATGCAACTATAATTACTCACATTGATCTTAATCTAAGTCCTGCCCTTGGAAGACATAGTTTAAGTTTCGAATTTAAAAAATTCCATATTACATAAAAATTGGATGTTGAATTTTGTAAATACCTCTGTCCGAGACTGGCCACAGCACCCAGGGTATTTCTGGACAAATTGGTTTCCAGAATTATAATGGGACCTGTTTGAGAACACAAGTCGTACTTTTAATCCCAGTTTATGTGGCATGTGTCTGTGTATGTTATTTGCATACTTTTATTGAGTAGCCATAAGAATCATATAATTTTCCAATAGAGACTGAACAATCTGAACATCCTAATATTTTAGCATCATTCCCTAGGCATGCCCGGGTATACAATGTACCGTAGAGTGGGAAGTTGGGTGTTGATGAGCACTGTTACTAGAGCCATCATCCGCCATTAACGGGATTCAAAAGAAACTAAATCAAAACATTTTAACTTGATTTGAGCAAATTAATAATAAAGTAACTTAATTTTTATACAATTATCAATATTGCCATTAGATATATTACAGGCGTAAACATTAACTTATATATTGCGTTGTATCGATACAAGATACCTAGGAGGCACAAACTATCGCGATGCATCGAAAATTCGATGAATCATCATACACCTAGTTTAGTCAATACAAATGCGAGCAGTAAAATGCACGCTTCCAGTCCAGTCAACGATCAACTGTCCATGAAAAGTATTTCAGGGGACCCAGCATATATATCCACTGATCTGCAATTTCTACTCGAACGATTCTAGTTATTAGAAATCTAATGATGATAAATATAGAGGGATTCCCCTGAGACCTAGTCAATATTTAACTGGTTTCTCTCATCGATCGGGGTCTATCCAACGAGAGTCAAATGCACTGGGAAGTACAAGTTTACCCGGATGCGTCTTGGTTATTGGGAGATCTGATCAACAGAAACATCACGCCCCAAACAATCCATGCCTCCTTCATTTTATCATTATCGACAAGTCAAAAGATACATCAAATTTGTTGTAAATTAGAAAAAAATTATTTGGAAAAAGACCAAGTTCAATTGGTACCTCTGGTACATAACGTCCGTATATCTAATAGTAGTGAGGAGAGTCTCCCAGATTCATTACCACGCTGATGCGTTTATGTAACATTATACAATTTTGATTCTTTTCAGAATGAATAAAGAGCGATATGTACCATGGACTGGTACTGGAAATCCTTCTCTGCCTGAATATGATCGGTAACACTTTATTTCTGAACAATATTCAACCATCTCGCTCGTCACCTCTAGATCACAATTATTTGATGTTCTAATTTATCAGGTACAATTATCTCGACCGTCGAAGCATTGTCCACATTGGAAACGTCACTGCAGTACACAGACAGACAGACAGACAGACAGACAGTTTATTCTTTACAGTTCAGTTTTAACAGATACATGAAAATCAACGTGATCTTGAGCAGAGCATAATATATATTCACCTGAGTCTAAAAACATGTTTTTAATACATTGCTAAAGGTTTGATAACATGTTCATTGGTCGAATTCAACAAATTGATCTTTCATTGATTGTCTTTGTGTGTAAAATCTAAATTAGATAGAAACTGTGATCTCAACTTTTTATATTTCTCACATATAAAAAGAACACGAAACTCGCAGTTCACATATGTTGTCTGATGGTAATCCGAAGTCTCCCAGGGTTTTGACTAGATATACACATGCAAATCGTTCTGAAGCAAATAGGGTCAAAACGTCCTCACGAGAACTATTTTTGCGTTCAGGTGATATTCAGTGAAACATGTTAGTCTAGTAATCTTGCTCAAAACAAATTCAACAGATGACTTGAAATGACACATCTTTCGCTTTGATTTCATCCTCTGCTGTGCTATAATTTTAGGAATGATATAAACATCCTGTAAATTGATGCTTAAGTTTAAAAAAAGAAATCTTGATTATCCGGGTTAAAGGGGGGCGCTCGCACTGGAGTATCCGTAAATTCTGTGAACAAAATCCTCAGTTGTATGGGTTTTGAAGCTGAATTTTAATATGTTTATTTTCAGTGGACATTTAAAAGATAACCATATTTAAGTTTGATCAAGATTAGTGTGTTTATCAAACTGCGAAGAGCTATTGGACGTATGTAATCACGCTTTCTAATTAAATTACATCATCAAAGAATATGAACATTGCCACTTAATTGTATTGATGAACACCAAATAATGTTTTCTGCAGGGATTTCTTGTGATGGTCTTGTCGCATTTATTTCTGTTGAGTGTATGCCAGTTAAATATTTCACATAAACCGTATAACATTATGAAATGGCATTAACATAATAAATAATAATATTTGGCCTATCTTTAGTCACAGAAAACTTAATGATCGTCAACAATGTGAGGTGTTTCTGTGTTTATAGTTTCTTCATGCACAGTAACAAGGAGAGTCATTTCTGTGTTCATAGCTTCTTCATGCACAGTGACAACGTGAGTCATTTCTGTGTTTATAGTTTCTTCATGCACAGTAACAACGTGAGTCATTTCTGTGTTCATAGCCTCTTCATGCACAGTGACAACGTGAGTCATTTCTGTGTTCATAGCTTCTTCATGCACAGTGACAACGTGTGTCATTTCTGTGTTCATAGCTTCTTCATGCACAGTGACAACGTGTGTCATTTCTGGTTTCATAGCTTCTTCATGCACAGTGACAACGTGAGTCATTTCTGTGTTCATAGCTTCTTCATGCACAGTGACAACGTGAGTCATTTCTGTGTTCATTGCGTCTTCCTGCACAGTGACAACGTGTGTCATTTCTCTGTTCATTGCGTCTTCCTGCACAGTGACAACGTGAGTCATTTCTGTGTTTATAGTTTCTTCATGCACAGTAACAAGATGAGTCATTTCTGTGTTCATTGCGTCTTCATGCACAGTGACAACGTGAGTCATTTCTGTGTTCATAGCTTCTTCATGCACAGTGACAACGTGAGTCATTTCTGTGTTCATTGCGTCTTCATGCACAGTGACAACGTGAGTCATTTCTGTGTTCATAGCTTCTTCATGCACAGTGACAACGTGAGTCATATCTGTGTTCATAGCTTCTTCATGCACAGTGACAACGTGAGTCATTTCTGTGTTCATAGCTTCTTCATGCACAGTGACAACGTGAGTCATTTCTGTGTTCATAGCTTCTTCATGCACAGTGACAACGTGTGTCATTTCTGTGTTCATTGCGTCTTCATGCACAGTGACAACGTGAGTCATTTCTGTGTTCATAGCTTCTTCATGCACAGTGACAACGTGTGTCATTTCTGTTTTCATAGCTTCTTCATGCACAGTGACAACGTGAGTCATTTCTGTGTTCATAGTTTCTTCATGCACAATGACAACGTGAGTCATTTCTGTGTTCATAGCTTCTTCATGCACAGTGACAACGTGAGTCATTTCTGTGTTCATAGCTTCTTCATGCACAGTGACAACGTGAGTCATTTCTGTGTTCACAGCTTCTTCATGCACAGTGACAACGTGAGTCATTTCTGTGTTCATAGCTTCTTCATGCACAGTGACAACGTGAGTCATTTCTGTGTTCATTGCGTATTCATGCACAGTGACAACGTGAGTCATTTCTGTGTTCATAGCTTCTTCATGCACAGTGACAACGTGTGTCATTTCTGTGTTTATAGTTTCTTCATGCACAGTGACAAGGAGAGTCATTTCTGTGTTCATAGTTTCTTCATGGCCAGTGACAACGTGTGTCATTTCTGTGTTCATTGCGTCTTCATGGCCAGTGACAACGTGAGTCATTTCTGTATTCATTGCGCCTTCATGCACAGTGACAACGTGAGTCATTTCTGTGTTCATTGCGTCTTCATGCACAGTGACAACGTGTGTCATTTCTGTGTTCATTGCGTCTTCATGCACAGTGACAACGTGTGTCATTTCTGTGTTCATAGCTTCTTCATGCACAGTGACAACGTGAGTCATTTCTTTGTTCATAGCTTCTTCATGCACAGTGACAACGTGAGTCATTTCTGTGTTCATTGCGTCTTTATGCACAGTGACAACGTGAGTCATTTCAGTGCTCATTGCGTCTTCATGCACACTGGCAACGTGAGTCATTTTTGTGTTCATAGCTTCTTCATGCACAGTGACAACGTGAATCATTTCTGTGTTCATTGCGTCTTCATGCAGAGTGACAACGTGAGTCATTTCTGTGTTCATTGCGTCTTCATGCACAGTGACAACGTGAGTCATTTCTGTGTTCATTGCGCCTTCATGCACAGTGACAACGTGAGTCATTTCTGTGTTCATAGCTTCTTCATGCACAGTGACAACGTGAGTCATTTCTGTGTTCATAGCTTCTTCATGCACAGTGACAACGTGTGTCATTTCTGTGTTCATAGCTTCTTCATGCACAGTGACAACGTGGATCATTTCTGTGTTCATAGCTTCTTCGGGCACAGTGACAACGTGAGTCATTTCTGTGTTCATTGCGCCTTCATGCACAGTGACAACGTGTGTCATTTCTGTGTTCATAGCTTCTTCATGCACAGTGACAACGTGAGTCATTTCTGTGTTCATAGCGTCTTCATGCACAGTGACAACGTGAGTCATTTCTGTGTTCATTGCGTCTTCATGCACAGTGACAACGTGTGTCATTTCTGTTTTCATAGCTTCTTCATGCACAGTGACAACGTGAGTCATTTCTGTGTTCATTGCGCCTTCATGCACAGTGACAACGTGAGTCATTTCTGTGTTGATTGCGTCTTCATGCACAGTGACAACGTGAGTCATTTCTGTGTTCATAGCTTCTTCATGCACAGTGACAACGTGAGTCATTTCTGTGTTCATTGCGTCTTCATGCACAGTGACAACGTGCTGCGTTTCTATGTTCACAGTTTCGTCATGCACAATAACCATGTGAGGCGTGAAAATACGGGTAGAAAAGTTCCCTCAGGTTTTAACACAACAAATTGTCCATCCTGGTCCACTGTGCTCTTTTTTGTATCTGAACTGTACCTAGGCCAGACAGGTAGTCATGTTTCTGTGTGTGTTGTTACACGCCGTTGTCAGGAACATTCTAGCTATACCAAGGCAGCCAGTAAATAATTGAATCTGTTCAGACAAACCAGTGATTGATTTAATGAGCAACGTACCACCCGTTGGACTACTGTGACACACTATCAAGCAAATCACTGAGTGTTACCACCCGATCCAAATAAGCGATTAGATCGAAAACTTAAGTTTGGAGGTAACTGTCCTTACCAAACCCACACTTATTCCATTAAAAAATTGTTTGTTTGTTGTTTAACGCCTCAATTAGCAATAGTCCAGCTGTATAAAAGCGAACTGTAAATAATCGAGTCTGGACCAGACAGTGCAGTGATTGACATCATGAGCATCGATATACGCAATTGTGATACGATGACATATATCAGCGAAGTCAGCGAGCCGGACCATCTTACAACATTATATTCTCAGATTACAGATTATTTTCTAACTATCATAATTAGATATGGCTTGGCAATTCGGATGTAAAAGTAAAGATGTTGCAGGCATGACATCATTCATGCTGTGTCATCTTCTGATTTTGGGCTTGTTAATGAAGTGCCGCTTTGAAATACATGCTTAATTGAGTTAACTATCGGTTTTTTTGGCAACGATTTTTTTGTAAATGAAAGCCAAGTCTTTCCCTGTTAATTCTCCTGACACCTTGCGGAAACTCCCCGCGGTGCTGTGGAACTAATGATTTTTGTAATGGCACCGACCGCCTACACTATGTACATGTGATATCTTACAAATATATCTAATCAATCCCCGTTCTATTTGTGTGTTGATTAACTTATCGTCCAATTATGAAATTACGTGGCAAATACATGGCGCTGCTATTGATTCTGTCCGATGTCTCTGCCTGCGAACACATCCCAACAAGACTCCCACTGCTTCTGTATATCAGTAGATCCTCTGATATATTCAACTGAAATAAGCTGTTAAGAAATAGTTACATGTTGTCATACAGAGCGTAATGCTGAAAGAGTGAGTGAGCATTATTTTACGCCGCAGCCACATTTCTGCCTCTGTTCACCCAGCAGGGAATGGGTATTCTATATGTGACGTGAATGTAAAAACTCAGCTTGAGTTGTATACTCCCAAGGGAGTTGAGAATGATAACTGGAATGCAAACTTGTCGGGGAACAAATTCGCATTTGAGCAGATAATAGTACCTGGATACCTGGAGTTCGGCGCGGAACGCTCGCAATGAAATTAAAGCCACAAATACTTATGCTGTACCCGTCCTTTCATATTCTTTTGGTGTTGTTGATTATACGAAACAAGAAATTCACGGTAGTAACGCCCTCACAAGACGAATCATGTCAGACAATAGATCCCACAAACCTCGCTATTGCCTCAATCGTGTTGATTTTGTTGATGGTTCTGTACTGCTGGACGGTACAGAAATGAGTGTCAGCCAAACGAAGTGCCTTATCAAATCGGCCCAGACTTTCAAGGAGAGGCGATCAGAACGACCACTGCATCGAGTTCATGTACAGTGTGTTGAGAAGATCAGCAACCCTGCAGCGTCTTTCGCTTGGATGAAGTCGACTGGCCTGAAAAGTGAAACAGAAGGCTTTCTGTTTGCTGCTCAGGACCAGTCACTTCCCACTTGAAAAAGTCAATGTGTGGTTTTGCATCAAAATGTAAATATGGAATATAGAATATGCAATGAATTTAATGAGACTGTCAGTGGATGCCCAGCTTTGGCACAAACACAGTATCTAAAGCGACATGATGGAGTGGCTCGATCATTTTATTACTGTCTTCGCCATGCTTGTGGTTTTGTCATTGAGGTCCATCCATGGTACGACCCAAAATGGGCGTCATGGAAAATGATAAATACAAAATTCTGTGGAATAAGCCCGTATACAGCCTCAGACCTATCCAGGCCAACAAACCTGATCTTGTTCTTCTTGATAAATCCAATGAATCATTTCTGTCATTGAACTTTCTGTTCCATTTGACACTAAGGTGAATGACAAAATTCAGGAAAAACATGGCAAATATGCGGATCTCGCTTTCGAAAAGTCCCGCTTGCATCCCAAGTACCAAGTTGTCGGACTCCCCATTGTTCTAGGTGCCATAAGTTTGGCAACTCCCAATCTATTGACTTACATTGGGATCGTACCCGGGTTTGCTGCCAGGAATACAGCCCTTCTGACAATCTGGGTTGCAGTGTTGGGGAGTCTTTACATTCTCCGAAAAGTTCTGGATGGGTTCGACTAGGCAGCACTTCCTGGGAGAAGTTCTATTGGCTGTCTGGGCTGCGTGTAGAGGGGGCAAAGGGCCTTGAGCCTAACCAGCTTGTGCCAGGATCAGCCAAACCTTCTTTTTAATTTTAATCTGCACATGATAATAGCATCCCTGTGGCCTTTAACAGATAACTAAGTAAATATATATTTTAATATTGAATATTTTTGCATCATATCCATGTCGACTATAGGATCTCAACAAACATTTAATGACAGGCTAGGCAGCAGACACGCCTACAAGTGACTGGGCGGTTTATACACCACAGTCAGCAATAATGTCGTGTGTCAACGTAACCATTCTCAAATCGCCATTGTCCCGGCAAATCATCCGATGCTGGTATGAATAACAATCCGATATACGATGGTACGCTGTCACAGTATGGACCTTACACCATACCGGAATCCCCTTCCTTCGTGCTTGTACATGTACTACCAATGCACATGGAATACCTCTGGGAACCTGAATGTAATTCTTATATATATCTAAATATTTGCACGACGTCTCAGCTTAATGTATATGACATAGTGTTTTGTGCTGTGAGTTTGGCTAAGGCCGCTTTGAACAGCACACCAGTTATATCACGCAGAGGAAAGCACGAAGTGATGCTCAGTCTGATATGTGAAACCAAGAAACTTAATCGAGGCGAACCGGGATTCGAACCCACGATAGCAGGTTTCTGGCACAAGGGACTCTGCAACTCAACTCTGCACAACGAATTGCGGCGATTTAGACTACTGGGCCCCGTGTTCCCTGTTGTGTTTCGTGTTGTGGTATGGTTTTCTAAGATTTTATTCTCTTATGATATTAAGGTCATACATGTGACATAATATCCCTCGATATTGCAAAATGTTTATATTCCAATACGTTTACTGATGTACATGTGAGATAACCTTCCGGGATATTGAAATATTTTTATTCTTTAATGTGTTTAAGTTTGAAGATGTGAGCTCAACTACTATGATACTTTTAGATGTGTATTCTCTAATATACTAAAGATTATGGGAGATCAACTTCCTCGATATTATAAGATGTCTATATACTAATATGTTTAAGATTATACATGTGAGATCATCTTCCTCGATATCATAAGATGTTATATTCTAATATACTTTAGGCTATACATGTGAGATTAACTTCCTCGATATTGTAAGATGTCTATATACTAATATGTTTAAGATTATACATGTGAGATCATCTTCCTCAATATTATAAGATGTTATATTCTAATATACTTTAGGCTATACATGTGAGATTAACTTCCTCGATATTGTAAGATGTTTATATACTAATTTGTTTAAGATTATACATGTGAGATCATCTTCCTCGATATTGTAAGATGTTTATATACTAATATGTTTAAGATTATACATGTGAGATCATCTTCCTCGATATCATAAGATGTTATATTCTAATATACTTTAGGTTACACATGTAAGATAACCTTCCTCGATATTGAAAGATGTTTATTCTCTAATATGCATAAGATTATGTGAGATCATCTTCCTCGATATTGTAAGTTGTAATCTCTCTATCACGTTTAAGGTTAAACATGAAAGATAATCTTCCTCGATATTACCTGTATAAGATGCATATATTCTAACATACTTCAGGTTATACATGTGAGATCAACGTCCTCGATATTGTAAGATGTTTATATACTAATATGTTTAAGGTTATACATGTGAGATCAACTTCCTCGATATTGTAAGATGTTTATTGTATTCAAGGCAAAACGTTTGAACAATCACGGTGATTCATGTTCAAACACATTCAACTTTATTTAATGTTTTTTAATTACTATTGATACAACCACAACTGGATACACATTGACTACAGACAACAACTCATCGGACCGAACAGAGTGTTTGTGTACAGATGTCGTTAGGCAGAACATGTGCGTGAGTTCGAAATACAGAAATACAGACACTGCTATGTATCATGAAAACGCACCCATTAGGGCTTCAGCAATTATTTTGGTGATTTCTTATTACGTGATGTCCACATTTGTGCCAAAATTACCATTTCTGTTTGATAACATGGATTATCAAGTCTGCACCAAACCCATAAATACACACATTCTGCCTATAGCAGGTTTGTAGAGAATATTTATAGCACAACTGTTCAGGACTGTGACGGTGGATGATAAACAACACGTTTCCGTATGTTATCCATTGGTCCTTGGAACGAAGAAGTTTCTGTTGTATTTCATATTTCAAAATATTTCAGGCACCATGCTTCATCAAAGCGACATTAGTTTCAAATGGGACCGTCAAGAGATTAACACGTGGAGGTCAGTAATCCATCAGGAGTAGAAATCTGCACGATCGTGAAGCCGTGTTATATTTGCACTTCTCTACAAAATATTATCTATGACTTACATTCCCCATACAGAGACGATTGGTCAATTGGCGGAAGGCGCTGTGCATGAGCACATCACTGAGGCATAGTCTTCAAATAAAAAATCAATCGGTATGATATATATTTATTTAACAGATTAACATTGATTTGGCTTGGCCTCTCACCTTTAGACGTTCAGCTTAAACTTGAAATTAAACAAAGAATTTTAGATGGCTTGACTTGGTGTTGGTGTGTTGTTGTGTCGTTGTGTGATACGATATTTAACAAAATGAAACCCATGAAACCCAAATAATTGACACCTGCCATTGATTTAATGTTATCTGTCTCTTGTAGTGGGTGGGTGAGTTGGGTTTAACGCCAATTTGAACAGTATTCCAGTTATATCACGGTGTGATGTGGGAGGAAGGCCCAAAGTGATGCGGGTCGCAGACCTTTACTACTTCGGTGAAAGCCACGAGCACGGGTATGGTGCTGACAAAACTGGAAACAGTATAGGACGAACCGGGATTCGAACCCACACTCATAGATTTTTGGCGTTCCCTAGGCATACAACTCTGCACAGCGATTTAAGCCGCTTAAGACGACTGGGCCACCCATACCCTGTCTCTTTGAGACTTTAACACAATTATGTTTGATTGACTTTGCAGCTTGACTTCTGGCTAAACATGAATAGTATGATGTTGCGACATGATGTGTAAAAAGAATGAGTGAGTTTGGTTTAACGCCGCTTTTAACAGTATTCCAGTGATATCACGGCGTGTCAGCTTAATATGGGAGGAAAGCCCGAAGTGATGCAGGTCTCAGACGTTTACCAGTTCGGTGAAACCCACTCGTGCCCCCCATGATTGTAAAGACTTCCAATAGTCTCTCCATAGACTCGTGATCACCGTGGGTGGCGGAGGAGCGAATTCTAAAGTATGGTGTTCAGTACAGATCAGCATATTGCATCACTGATAGAAGCAGGAAAATGCTCTTGTATATTTGCATTTTAAGCAACAATATCGTTACAGATTAGAAACAGATTTGCATTCAGTTACATGACATTTGACACATACACTTGGCCCTCACTCTAAGTTCCCATTCCAATGAACTCACATAAAGTGAAAGTCAATTCTTAATTAGACCAGTTTAAATGGAGTTGCACCCAGGGGATCTTTTGAAAAAGGAACACAGAGAATAAAAAAAAAATGGTAGGATATAGAACAAGAGTGATACAGCTGTATAAATATTATATTATGTAAGTACAGATGGAAATGTATGCTTTAGTTAAATATGACGTGTTTGCGTTGGTGCTATATTCTTGCTTGCTGTTTAATGTATGAAGTCAGTCGTAAAGAAGTTAACGTCCCTCTTGTTTAATATTGGTTGGGATGTTCAGGGATAGGTTCAGCAGCATTGCATCACTATAATGAGAAGGTTTGATGTATCTGACTACTTTTCAAGAGGAACTTGCTTCAAACACGTTATAGGCTCCAAGCCTACAGACCTCACACGTTTACCTTGATCAGTGGTAGTTCGGTGTGCACTTCAGCCCTTTGATTGAACCAACGTTAACATTTTGTCTTAGCGTGGTAATGGCAACCTAGTGCCGTTTGAATTAGTATATATATATATATATATATATATATATATATATATATATATATATATATATATATATATATATATATATATACATATTATTTGATATGATTTAGTAATTTTTTAGGATCTTATGATCACATGCTCTGATATCGAAACAAATTGAACTTGTAGTATGATCAAACAATGTGGGAATATTCATACATCTGACCGACGATACATAATTTCACGTAAGACAAATGTGTTCTGATGTATACACGTATACGTAATGTAACAGATGTAATGCGTGACTCATTTCAAGCATTGTGGATCAGTTAAGACAAACATTATTGCCGAAACGTGTTAGAATTTATCAGGTTGCGTGGATCAAATGTTCTGAGATTTTTCCATTTTCAGTGATGCAAAAAGCCGAATTGGGACAGCTCGACAGTAAACATCGTTACCGTCTAGTAGGCATTGCACAACGTTATATGTGAGGTTGATGGGCAGAACATGTTGTGAGATAAAACGAGATATGTACATGGCCGTCCGTTAGTTGTGTGTGGCTAACCACGAACAAGTTAATGGACGCCTTAATCGTTTTGTTGTGTCTTAATCAGTGGGATCTAAATATGTCTACATCTGATGTCAAAGGCATTATGATAGGGAAACATAGTATATGCGTAAAGGCTTGATAACACTTTGGAAGAGACCTTATGGTTGTCGCTGAAGAGTAATTATCGCGTGACATATACTTTCTCTTTTCCAAAATGAAATTCAGGTCATGAAGTCTCTCTTAAGATGTTTAGCTAAATGCCTCAAAAAGGTTTTCGCGACCTTGAAATGCAAGGTTATGGTCACCGCACTGATACATTTTGTCATCAATATAAGAAAAATACACTTTCTTTGATTTTCGGACCAGTGCTATGACTTCATTTCTGAATAGTCTAAAATATGCACAAGAAGAGTCTTGGTTACCTCCCTTTCCTATGGTATATTGCCGATAACGTGTACTGATTTGGTCCCGAATGTCGGTATTCATCCATGGTTTATCGTGTGGTCTGATAGTCACTGTTCGGTTGGTTATTTTTCTGTTACACAGTTTCTTCAGTAATACAGTTATGTCAATGCTATGTTGTCTACTCATTGTTAACCTGATTATTACTATTCCTATTCATGCCTTATGTGTCGTTATTTCATCCTTCATATTTGGTACGTTCATAACAATATATGTTCCCATTTTTGAGCAGAGGCATGAGGTAAGCTGTCTTTGAAATAAGCAAAATAATGGACAATGGTCACAAAAAGGATCTTGCACGCCAGAACTGTGCACTATATCTGTTCCTGAAACTAATAATTGGTCTGTAAGTGCACTTGATGTTTGCGTTATCCTTGTTGGTTCTATTATTAATTGTTTCAAACCATAAGTCGATATAAGTTGATCTATTTTTGTATGTTGTCATTTCATATCAATATTAAAGTCACCTGCAATAGTAGTGATTATATTCACATCAATAGCGTTGCCAATAGACTGATCAATTAATTGCCAACACGTCTGGGTTTTATCAGCACAAGGGAAAGAACCTATTAAATAATTTCTGCTTTCACCTATGATTTTAATCCATATCGCCCAACTATATTGAATAAATCCATTTGTTCTTCAAATAGCATATCTCTAACATAAATGACAACGCACCCACCCCTAGTTTCCTGAAAGGAAGGTTTTTGTTTGTTTGTTTGTCTGTTGTTTAACGCCCAACTCAGCAACAGTCAAACGGCGGTCTGTAAATAATCGAGTCTGGATCAGACAATCCAGTCACTGATATTATGGGCATAGATCCACGCAATTGGGATACGATGACATGCATCAACTAAGTCATCGGGCCCGACCACCCGATCCCGTTAGTCGCCGCTTATGACAAGCATGGGTTGTCGAAGCCCAATTCTAACCCGGATCATCAGGAGTTAAAAGGAAAATGGAACCATGGGATAGAAATAGCATTGTCATGAATACCGTTACGTAACCATGTTTCACATAGGCATATAACATCATATGAGTCTAGTTCTGCTTTAATTAAGTGATCTTTATATTTTAAATTGCTCACATTGAGTTGAACAGAGCAAGAAGAAGAAATGATATATATCTGCATAATATATAAACAGTGGCTTTGAAAGAGCGCACAAAACATGTAGAGAAGAACAGTATATGAAGTAGATAATGTACTGTAAACATTCATACCGTCAGCCTGTATTGTATCACATCAACCGGCATCGACGATCAATATGAAGCTAATAACAATACAACTGGCGGTAGTCCACTCCGCACGCACGCACGCACGCACGCACGCACGCACGCACGCAGATTTCTGTGACGGAGGTGGGTCTTAATCTTTTTGTCGTTGAATATTTCGGGTAAGGGTGGTAAAGTTCAAAGACGCCGGAAAAACACCTTTGTCACTTGGTCGGCATGACCAGTAGCAGAAACAGCAAAACATATTAAATCATACGCTGGAGAATAATCAGTCTCGATTATCTGCGGAAGCATATTCAATTTGGCGTAACGGGAAAAATAGAGGTGAAAGTTATATGAATGGATCACTGAAAATCAGCAACTACACCAGGTGTTCGTGAAAGGGGTAAGTATATCCTGCTCCACTGCGCTCATTTACAGAATATGACAACTACCAGGGGCAATAATAGACAATGACCGAGGAACGAGAAAGAACCGTTTTACGTAGGTTCGGCAATGAAGCAATGAGTCATTGAAGCATGGATTTGTGGTGTGATGTGTTGGTTGGGTGGCGGGTTGGTGTGTGATGGGTTGGTGGTGTGATTGGATGGCGGTGTGATGGGTTGGTGGTGTGATGGATTGGTGGTGTGATGGATTGGTGGTGTGATGGGTAGGTGGTGTGATGGATTTGTGGTGTGTGATGGATTTGTGGTGTGTGATGGATTTGTGGTGTGATGGATTTGTGGTGTGTGATGGGTTGGTGGTGTGATGGATTTGTGGTGTGTGATGGGTTGGTGGTGTGATAGGATGGTGGTGTGATGGATTTGTGGTGTGTGATGGGTAGGTGGTGTGATGGATTTGTGGTGTGTGATGGGTTGGTGGTGTGATGGGTTGGTGGTGTGAGGGGATGGTGGTGTGAAGGGATGGTGGTGTGATTGGATGGTGGAGTGAAGGGCTGGTGGTGTGATGGGTTGGTGGTGTGATGGGATGGTGGTGTGATGGGTTGGTGGCGTGATGGGATGGTGGTGTGAGGGGTCGGTGCTGTGATGGGTTGGTGGCTTGATGGGTTGTGGTGTGATGGGCTGGTGGTGTGAGGGGATGGTGTGTGATAGGTTGGTGGTGTGATGTGTTGGTTGGGTGACGGGTTGGTGTGTGATGGGTTGGTGGTGTGATTGGATGGTGGTGTGATTGGTTGGTGGGGTGATGGGTTGGTGGCGTGATGGGATTGTGGTGTGATGAGTTGGTGGTGTGATGGGTTGGTGGCATGATGGGTTGGTGGCATGATGGGTTGGTGGCGTGATTGGATGGTGGTGTGATGAGTTGGTGGTGTGATAGGATGGTGGCGTGATGGGTTCGTGGCGTGATTGGATTGTGGTGTAATGGGTTGTTGGGGTGATGCGTTGGTGGCATGATGGGACGGTGGTGTGATGGGTTGGTGGTGTGATGGGTTGGTGGCGTGAAAGGATGGTGGTGTGAAGGGCTGGTGGTGTGAGGGGATGGTGGTGTGATGAGTTGGTGGCGTGATGGGATGGTTGTGTGATGAGTTGGTGGTGTGATGGGTTGGTGGCGTGATGGGATGTTGGTGTGATGAGTTGGTGGTGTGATGGGTTGGTGGTGTGATGGGATGTTGGTGTGATGAGTTGGTGGTGTGATGGGTTGGTGGTGTGATGGGTTGGTGGTGTGATGGGATGGTTGTGTGAGGGGATGTTGGTTTGATGAGTTGGTGGTGTGATGGGTTGGTGGCATGATGTGATGGTGGTGTGATGAGTTGATGATGTGATGGGTTGGTGGCGTGATAGGGTGGTGGTGTGATGGGTTGGTGGTGTGAAGGGCTGGTGGTGTGAGGGGATGGTGGTGTGATGAGTTGGTGGTGTGATGGGTTGGTGGTGTGATTGGATGGTGGCGTGATGGGATGTTGGTGTGATGAGTTGGTGGTGTGATGGGTTGGTGGCGTGATGGGTTGTTGGTGTGATGAGTTGGTGATGTGATGGGTTGGTGGCGTGATAGGGTGGTGGTGTGATGGGTTGGTGGTGTGATTGGATGGTGGTGTGATGGGATGTTGGTGTGATGAGTTGGTGGTGTGATGAGTTGGTGGTGTGATGGGTTGGTGGTGTGATTGGATGGTGGTGTGATGGGATGTTGGTGTGATGAGTTGGTGGTGTGATGAGTTGGTGGTGTGATGAGTTGGTGGTGTGATGGGTTGGTGGTGTGATTGGATGGTGGTGTGATGGGATGTTGGTGTGATGAGTTGGTGGTGTGATGAGTTGGTGGTGTGATGAGTTGGTGGTGTGATGAGTTGGTGGCGTGATGGGATGGTGGCATGATGTGATGGTGGTGTGATGAGTTGATGATGTGATGGGTTGGTGGCGTGATAGGGTGGTGGTGTGATGGGTTGGTGGTGTGAAGGGCTGGTGGTGTGAGGGGATGGTGGTGTGATGAGTTGGTGGTGTGATGGGTTGGTGGTGTGATTGGATGGTGGTGTGAGGGGATGGTGGTGTGATGGATTGGTGGTGTGATGGGTTGGTGGTGTGATGGATTGGTGGTGTGATGGGTTGGTGGTGTGATGGGTTGTGGTGTGATGGGATGGTGGTGTGATGGATTGGTGGTGTGATGGATTGGTGGTGTGATGTGTTGGTGGTGTGATTGGATGGTGGTGTGATGGGTTGGTGGTGTGATTGGATGGTGGTGTGATGGGTTGGTGGTGTGATTGGATGGTGGTGTGTGATGGGTTGATGGCGTGATAGGATGGTGGTGTGATGGATTGGTGGTGTGATGGATTGGTGGTGTGATGTGTTGGTGGTGTGATTGGATGGTGGTGTGATGGGTTGGTGGTGTGAGGGGATGGTGGTGTGATATGTTGGTGGTGTGATTGGATGGTGGTGTGATGGGTTGGTGGTGTGAGGGGATGGTGGTGTGATTGGATGGTGGTGTGATGGGTTGGTGGTGTGAGGGGATGGTGTGTGATAGGTTGGTGGTGTGATGTGTTGGTTGGGTGACGGGTTGGTGTGTGATGGGTTGGTGGTGTGATTGGATGGTGGTGTGATTGGTTGGTGGGGTGATGGGTTGGTGGCGTGATGGGATTGTGGTGTGATGAGTTGGTGGTGTGATGGGTTGGTGGCATGATGGGTTGGTGGCATGATGGGTTGGTGGCGTGATTGGATGGTGGTGTGATGAGTTGGTGGTGTGATAGGATGGTGGCGTGATGGGTTCGTGGCGTGATTGGATTGTGGTGTAATGGGTTGTTGGGGTGATGCGTTGGTGGCATGATGGGACGGTGGTGTGATGGGTTGGTGGTGTGATGGGTTGGTGGCGTGAAAGGATGGTGGTGTGAAGGGCTGGTGGTGTGAGGGGATGGTGGTGTGATGAGTTGGTGGCGTGATGGGATGGTTGTGTGATGAGTTGGTGGTGTGATGGGTTGGTGGCGTGATGGGATGTTGGTGTGATGAGTTGGTGGTGTGATGGGTTGGTGGTGTGATGGGATGTTGGTGTGATGAGTTGGTGGTGTGATGGGTTGGTGGTGTGATGGGTTGGTGGTGTGATGGGATGGTTGTGTGAGGGGATGTTGGTTTGATGAGTTGGTGGTGTGATGGGTTGGTGGCATGATGTGATGGTGGTGTGATGAGTTGATGATGTGATGGGTTGGTGGCGTGATAGGGTGGTGGTGTGATGGGTTGGTGGTGTGAAGGGCTGGTGGTGTGAGGGGATGGTGGTGTGATGAGTTGGTGGTGTGATGGGTTGGTGGTGTGATTGGATGGTGGCGTGATGGGATGTTGGTGTGATGAGTTGGTGGTGTGATGGGTTGGTGGCGTGATGGGTTGTTGGTGTGATGAGTTGGTGATGTGATGGGTTGGTGGCGTGATAGGGTGGTGGTGTGATGGGTTGGTGGTGTGATTGGATGGTGGTGTGATGGGATGTTGGTGTGATGAGTTGGTGGTGTGATGAGTTGGTGGTGTGATGGGTTGGTGGTGTGATTGGATGGTGGTGTGATGGGATGTTGGTGTGATGAGTTGGTGGTGTGATGAGTTGGTGGTGTGATGAGTTGGTGGTGTGATGGGTTGGTGGTGTGATTGGATGGTGGTGTGATGGGATGTTGGTGTGATGAGTTGGTGGTGTGATGAGTTGGTGGTGTGATGAGTTGGTGGTGTGATGAGTTGGTGGCGTGATGGGATGGTGGCATGATGTGATGGTGGTGTGATGAGTTGATGATGTGATGGGTTGGTGGCGTGATAGGGTGGTGGTGTGATGGGTTGGTGGTGTGAAGGGCTGGTGGTGTGAGGGGATGGTGGTGTGATGAGTTGGTGGTGTGATGGGTTGGTGGTGTGATTGGATGGTGGTGTGAGGGGATGGTGGTGTGATGGATTGGTGGTGTGATGGGTTGGTGGTGTGATGGATTGGTGGTGTGATGGGTTGGTGGTGTGATGGGTTGTGGTGTGATGGGATGGTGGTGTGATGGATTGGTGGTGTGATGGATTGGTGGTGTGATGTGTTGGTGGTGTGATTGGATGGTGGTGTGATGGGTTGGTGGTGTGATTGGATGGTGGTGTGATGGGTTGGTGGTGTGATTGGATGGTGGTGTGTGATGGGTTGATGGCGTGATAGGATGGTGGTGTGATGGATTGGTGGTGTGATGGATTGGTGGTGTGATGTGTTGGTGGTGTGATTGGATGGTGGTGTGATGGGTTGGTGGTGTGAGGGGATGGTGGTGTGATATGTTGGTGGTGTGATTGGATGGTGGTGTGATGGGTTGGTGGTGTGAGGGGATGGTGGTGTGATTGGATGGTGGTGTGATGGGTTGGTGGTGTGATTGGATGGTGGTGTGATGGGTTGGTGGTGTGATTGGATGGTGGTGTGTGATGGGTTAATGGCGTGATAGGATGGTGGTGTGATGGATTGGTGGTGTGATGTGTTGGTGGTGTGATTGGATGGTGGTGTGATGGGTTGGTGGTGTGAGGGGATGTTGGTGTGATGGGATGGTGTGTGGTGGTATGGGGGTGTGATGAATTGGTGGCTTGATCAGTTGTGGTGTGATGGGCTGGTGGTGTGAGGGGATGGTGGTGTGATGGGATGGTGTGTGGTGGTATGGGGGTGTGATGAATTGGTGGCTTGATGAGTTGTGGTGTGATGGGCTGGTGGTGTGAGGGGATGGTGTGTGATGGGTTGTTGGTGTGAAGGGTTGGTGGCGTGATGGGTTGGTGGAGTGAGGTGATGTTGGTGTGAGGGGATGGTGTGTGGTGGTATGGAGATGTGATGGATTGGTGGCTTGATGGGTTGTGGTGTGATGGGCTGGTGGTGTGAGGGGATGGTGTGTGATGGGTTGTTGGTGTGAAGGGTTGGTGGCGTGATGGGTTGGTGGGGTGAGGGGATGGTGGTGTGATGTGTTGGTTTGGTGAAGGGTTGTTGGGGTGATGGGTTGGTGGTGTGATGGGATGGTGGTGTGATGGGTTGGTGGCGTGATGGGATGGTGGTGTGAGGGGTCGGTGCTGTGATGGGTTGGTGGCTTGATGGTTTGTGGTGTGATGGGCTGGTGGTGTGAGGGGATGGTGTGTGATAGGTTGGTGGTGTGAAGGGTTGGTGGCGTGATGGGTTGTTGGGGTGAGGGGATGGTGGTGTGATGTGTTAGTTGGGTGACGGGTCGGTGTGTGATGGGTTGGTGGTGTGATTGGATGGTGGTGTGATTGGTTGGTGGGGTGATGGGTTGGTGGCGTGATGGGTTGGTGGTGTGATGGGTTGATGGCGTGATTGGATGGTGGTGTGATGAGTTGGTGGTGTGATAGGATGGTGGTGTGATGGGTTGGTGGCGTGATTGGATTGTGGTGTAATGGGTTGTTGGGGTGATGGGTTGGTGGTGTGATGGGTTGGTGGGGTGAGGGGATGGTGGTGTGATGTGTTGGTTTGGTGAAGGGCTGTTGGGGTGATGGGTTGGTGGCGTGATGGGATGGTGGCGTGATGGGATGGTGATGTGATGGGTTGGTGGCGTGAGGGGATGGTGGCGTGATGGGATGGTGGTGTGATGGGTTGGAGGCGTGATGAGTTGTTGGCGTGATGAGTTGGTGGCCTGATAGGTTGATGGGGTGAGATGATGGTATGGGTGACGGGTTGGTGGTGTGATGGGTTGGTGGTGTGAGGGGATGTTGGTGTGATGAGTTGGTGGCCTGATAGGTTGGTGGGGTGAGATGATGGTATGGGTGACGGGT